>NW_026706881.1:270000-1489666 GCF_024137745.1 Phymastichus coffea
CTGTAGTCAACGTATTCTCTTTTCACTACACTTTAGGTCATTTTTATATCCACTATTTGGCTATGTCGTAACAGTGATTATTTTATTCTATTAATGTCAAGATGTTTAATGTTATTACGCGCATATTTTTATCTGTCTTTATAACATTTAAATATTTTTATAATATATTGTATATTATGATGTTTTTAGAATAGTAATTTGAAGAGCTTATTGAAAAGTGCTTTGAAAATATTAGAATAATTAAATCTGTGCTACATAATATCTAACGAATGGTGATGTTTTTTGCGAATTTGATGTTTACAATATACCAAATGCCTACATACATTACTGTCTAAATAGTGCAATGAAGCGAGCTTAATACTAAAAGTAATTTGGATCTCGGTGACGTTTATTCAATCATTCTCTAGATAACGCATTCCAAGAACTGATTTTCCTCTTTCTATACTAATAAACTCGTATATATTATCACTGAAGAGCCAGTAGCGTACCGACCAAGTAAAATAAGAGCACGAAATCGGTGATTTATTAGCAAGACAGCGTTGAACAAATATATCATGTATTTTTCGGCCTCTTTTCGCCAGAGCACAAAGCATACAAGCATGATAAATATCACCGATTACTGTGGAGAATCTTCATAAATTAGCGAAAGAATTATATGTTCTTATTGCTGGAAACAAGTGCATGAGGCTATCATCATACAAGTATGTCAGTTTTGTGCTCTGTATCTCTTTTGTATCTTGTCACACCAGATTTTCAGTAAAAAAGAAACAAAAGTCGCCTTTCGTTGAATATCCTTACGATATACCTAGACAGTCGAGAGTAAAGATGCAAATAATAATTCTCTTCCCGTTTTTTGATTGCGTTCTAGGATTGTCCACGACAATGGGGCAGCTATTTCTTTAAAAAAACATTTTTTTAAAAAAAGCACCCGTGCAAGATTATTTTCTCTCTCAAGTATCGAGCGAGTCATCGAAGCGATGCGAGAAAAAACTAAATTTAATCTGTCTGCACACCCACGCTATCAAATTGGCAATACATCACGCGGAATTTTTCGTTATCACGACGAGAGCACAAAATGAAAATTCATCGTCGAGACGATGGTGGAATAAGCATGCAAAATGAAACACGCACTCACGAGATGATCTTTTATTTTTTTTGTACGCGTATAATACGTAATTTATACGAGAAATCAATATAAATATTATATATACGTTATAGATATATATTTACTAAAGTGTTGATGCAGAAAGATGAACGTTGAAGAAGGAGAAGCGCGTCATTCTAACGATATATATAAGTAGCGCGATTACAAGCAATTTGTACATAATTAATCGATCATTAAGAAATAGCGACTACGCATTATACTCAAATGTGCCATTTATACGCATACACGATTTGATCTTAGGTCAAAGAAAAACTTGGAAATTTGAGGAAGACGAAAGCGAGACTTGATTTTGATTTCCTTGAATGCTGGTACAAAGCAATATTGATGTGAATGTTTCGAAACAACCACTTTACACTTTCCTTCAAATCATTTCCTTTTGGTGTTTCACACTGCACATAATTCGCATGACGAGCATTCAAAAGAGCGCCAAACAATTAAACACTGT
Source organism: Phymastichus coffea (assembly GCF_024137745.1). Taxonomy (NCBI): domain Eukaryota; kingdom Metazoa; phylum Arthropoda; class Insecta; order Hymenoptera; family Eulophidae; genus Phymastichus; species Phymastichus coffea. The sequence goes on from NW_026706881.1 coordinate 271,611, forward strand.
GTCTAGTGATTTAGCTTATGTATCGAGGTAAGTCTGCCTGAGTAATGAATGTTATTCTTTATTCTCTGTGTACTGTTTCACAATATTGGTTTTTACTCAGTCTTGTCTCAACTGTATACGATAAAAGAAAAAAAACAATCAGCTCGTTATTTTGTCTTCCGTCGGTCGCATGTATTTTATGACACTTCATACGCTTGTATTTAAGATTGTGATTCTGATTTTCACCTGTCCATTTTCGATTACACTTCTTCGTACAAATAAACCGCACGCACGCACACGCGCACTTGGCGATTAACGACGTTAAGCGATGGCATGAATTTTCTTGTTATTCCAATGGCGCACTGATGCGCCCAAACGAATTCAGACTCGTTGTTGAATAAAAAAAAGTCAATCGAATGAAATTCAGGGACTATGATGTGAATATCACGAAAAGAAAGAAGTGACTGGATCGAGCTTATTTATTTATGCTATTCGTTAAATTGTGTTTGATGTTATCGTCTGGCAAGCATAATAGCTGAGAGGCTGAAAGCCGAAGCTATCACTGATTGTACAATTATTCGCATGACGTTTATACTTTGATTTTTTATCCATGTGAATCTAATGACAAAGAAGTAGAGAACAATCGATTTTCTTGAAACAAGTGTTATCTTACTTGGCTTTCGTCCTCAACGCTAATAGATGTAAACAACCAGGTATCAATGTTTCTCGATGTCAGTAGTGATTGTCTGTATGTGCAAGAACGAAATTATTACGTTTCCTGATAAAAATTGTAGATATTAAGTAGCCTCGGGGTATGGATTCTTTCTATTACCAGCCTCTGTTTTGTCGACTTTCTAACATTTTAAAGAAAGCAACGGAAAAAAAACAAAGTAAACGATAATAAAAGTCATTTAATTTAACGTTAGAAAAGTGATGTACAAAAAAAAGAGGTTTGTTTGAAAAAGGAGTGAAAATTGCATATTTAAAAGGCTTATTACCGAAAGTATTCCTTGCCTAAGGTGAACGACGCCAAGCCTAGTACATAAGTGCGCCACGCGCGCGTTCGAAAGTGTTGTTTTTTTTATTTCAAATGGAAATTTTATATATATATATATACGCGTAATGAAAATTATAGACGCGCCTCGGACTGGCAATATTATATTCCCCTTTTCTTTTGTAAAATATAATCAAATTTTATACGTCACCGCCTTGGCCAGAATGTTGCAGTTCGCTCGCGAGTTTCCGGCAAGCACTCGTCCGTTACCCTTCTTGTCTCCACGTCTCCCTCGAGGGGAGAACGAACAAAAAAAAAATCGAGAGTATTCCCTGAAGCTCGCGAGCGATCCAACGGCTTTTTCTTCCTCTATCTCACTTTTCTACCAATCACTGTATCTTGTTCCCCTCCTCTCACGCACGCGTACACGTAATTTCACTCTCTGTGCACGAGAATGCGGTATGGGATGTGTATATGCAACGCGTAAAAAGAAACGGCGCACCACCGGCGCAGAATTGTAATCCTATGTGAAATCATGTTCTCGCGCGGCTTGCCAACAACGCTACCTCTCTTACACACACATATACACACGTTCAGCCGTGAGGCGAGCCCAAGAGGAGACCCAGACGCAGACCAGCGACCTGGATAACAGCAGGGATGGTATGCATATATACTTCATCTTTTTTTAATCTTCTTCCTTTTATTCGCTCTTCGTGGACTTATGTAGATACGTCATATACGTCCCCTTCGGCACGGCACAGCACGAATTTCCTTCTTTTTTCAATCACTTTGTATCGCTGTCCTCATTTTTTCTCCCCCCCCCCCCGCCTTCTCTCCTCTCTCTCCTCTCTCTCTCTCTCTCTCTCTCCTCTCTCTCTCTCTCTCTCTCTCTCTCTCTCTCTCTCTCTCTCTCTCTCTCTCTCTCTCTCTCTCTCTCTCTCTCTCTCTCTCTCTCTCTCTCTCTCCTCTCTCTCTCTCTCTCTCTCTCTCTCTCTCATTGCTTGTGTGTGTGTGTGTGTGTCTGAGAGAGAAGAGGGTATCGTTAGTTTTTTTAGTCTGGATTTTTTTTCTTCATTATATATCACGACGTCAATAGTGAAATTAAGATCGTGATGCATTTGCAAATTACTTTTGCTCTGATTGTTGTGCCTGCAATGCTGAAAAGAGTAACTTCACCTTTCTTCTCTTTTTTTTTCACAAATATGAATCTTTTGATGGATGCATCGATGTGGGAATTCTGTAATCCATTATCTTGTATTAACTTTTTTTACGAATCGATATTTATTGGTATTCCCTGAAGAATTTGAGTTTCATAATTAATTCATTACTCACGTACATATCGCATTTTCTACACATGAATTCTATGAAAATTCTAAGCATGCCTACGTAAGAAAAAGAGACGCAATCTTCCTTTTGTCGCGTTGGGAGCCATTCAAAAAATACTTCCATATACTTCAATCGAGTTGAGAGAGAGAAAAGAGAGAGAGAGAGAGAGAGAGAGAGAGAGAGAGAGAGAGAGAGAGAGAGAGAGAGAGAGAGAGAGAGAGAGAGAGAGAGAGAGAGAGAGAGACAAATTAAATGAAATGAAATGAAAAGCTGACTCATAGTTTTTTTTTGTTTTGCAGATGAAGAGGACATCCTGGAGTACCATTTCTTGCACAAATGAAGATTGGAGGAATATTTCATGTCGTCGGATCGTTGCGCGCCTCCGCAAGGCAAATGAAGCGTGCGAGCGTGATTCGTGTAACTATACATTCGAAAAATTCGACGCACGATGAACACATACATACACACACATTTCCTAAGTTTTTTACAAACGTTAGGAAATTAAATGAAACATGAATTTACAAAAAAAAACAAAATAAAGACAAAGAAGTTATTATTCCAAGGACAATGGTTTACAAAAGAAGGAGGGGAGCAAACAAATTTGTCACTTATGATACCATTTCGCACATAGATAAGAATTAATGGCGTATGTAATATTGAGAGACGAAGAAGGGTGTCCGACGTTGTTGTATTTACTGAATATATATAATAATGAATTATCGATAGGGGAGGAAAGAAGAAGACAACGGAGCAAAGAAGAAAAAACCGAGTATTTAACCACTCGCTGGATTAAAGTCCGTAGGTTTGCTCGACACGACTTCGAGCCACCTCCGGAGTTCGATCATGTCTCGCGTACGACCAATCAAAAAAAAAAGAAAAAACAAGTAATGAGAGAGAACGAACCGAACAATTATAATCAATAAGTACGACTAAATAAGATAAGCGAAGTCCCTATACACGTACATCCATACTTCCTTGTTGTGTATCGTCCCGATCGATAGCGTAAAACACACTCGCACACATTGACAAGCCGTGGTAGATATTTAAGACGCCTTATACATACGACGTGGATTGCTTTTCCGAAATAACAAAATGATCGTTCTTTTGTTTCACATTGGAATACGAGCGGCGTTCTTTCCGTTGATCGACCCGAAGTATCAAACGATGACTGCATAATCAAAACAAAATAGATAATCTAAAGTCTTACACGTATACGCACAATTATAGGGCAGTACGAGGAATTTATATACAATATTATATAGACTGTACATTAATGTGTAAAAAGTTATCAATCGAACGCGACGACGATCCGTAAGTACCTTTCCGAGGGAGAAAATAAGTTTTCCCCTCCGCTCTCTCCCATTGTATGACCCTTGACACGTGCGTTATTTGTACATTATTTTTACTTTTTAACGTCGGATACGACAGAGTGATGTCAAATGCTCGACTCTTTTCACACATAATCAAAAACCAATATTAAACGAGTAGTTACTAACGTAAAGAAAAAAAAAGCAATGATTATAGTGGACGTTAATAACCTTAACATTTTAACGGGACGTTGTATTGAGATTTTCGTTTGTTACACTTTTTCGATTCCGTTTACTCATTCGATTTTTATCGTTGCATTTTTCTTTGCAACGTGTTTGATGTGCGTACCTCTGTTGAATGAATTGTAAATATATCTACTATTTTAAGTAACGTATGCGTTTGATTTATCTCGACGAGTTTTCCAACTTTTGAAATAATCTTAGGATATAAGGTAGAAGAAGTATAACAACAAACGAATGTATTAAAACTGTACACATCTAAAAGTCATGTCAATTTTATGGAAAAAAAAGAGAAGAAACACGAATGTTATTCGATGAACCTCGAGGCCTACGTTTTGGCGCAAAACCGAGCTTCGAGACTGTGTTCTGTGTTATTGATATGTTATATTACAATTACAAATAAGAATAAGAAAAGGGAAGGTTATATACACCGATGATCGTTCGGAATTTCGGAAAGAAAAATCCCCAAAGACTCGAAATTTGTCCTCCCGGGTGTCAGCTCGTTTTTTTACGCAATGATCGCGGATGCGATTGACTGCACAGAGCTGCAGATCGCAGAGCGAGGCAGTGCATTATACATGTACAAAGGTATTTGGTATATATTGTCTTTTTGATATGCGTTTTTATTGGAGGCCCGCGTAGCCTCCGCGAAAGCACTTTCTCGACGAAACTCTTCTCGTTTCTTTTCCTCGCTCGCTCTCTTAGAATAGTTTCCCCTTTCGACGACGTGCATTTAAGACTGAGCGACGACAGCAAAGCCAGTGCCAAAGAAGCATCCTCAATAAAAGTCTCACGAACAAAACAAAACTCACTGCAAGCACACGCGATTCCGTGAACGAAGCGCAGACTTAACGTTATAGAGAAGATGAAGAGGTGACTTGGTGACTGTAATCCGCAAGAGTGACTTCCGTTGTATAGGCCAGAGTATTGTAATAACGAGCTCCGCATCGAAGCAACGCGCAAGAACTGATCCGTACGAATTTAAACGAGGACTTTTTCTTTGTCGACACTTTTGTATTCTAGAGAATAAACAAAATTGATCTGGTGCGACCAGCCCCAGTGATCGCCATGCAATAAAAGCACACCTGTCTTTTTTCTTCAGCCCCCGCCTTTCCGCGTCGTTGTTTCTTTGCGCGGAAAACCACCGAAGCACACCAAGATCAGCTCGGTTCTCGTGCCTTCGTGCCTCTGTGAAGGGGCAGCGACAATCGAGAGGAAGCCCGCTGCCAAAGGGAGCTTGCCGAACAAACACCGAAGCAATGACACGCTCCACTTAGCGGCCTTCGTTTGTTTGCTCGCAGCAAGCGATAGGCGGGGATTTTCGCAAGCGGGTCCCCAACGAACGCACCCGTCGAGCCTATCGCGCGGCCGAGCCGGCGGAGCAGCCTAACTCGAGCGAGCGGATGAGTGCGGATCCGGCGAGAGAACCCAGCCCGAGGGTCCTTCCATCGGCGCCCGAGCCCCTCGAACGGCTCGCTGACATGCCCACCGACTACCACTGGGACAACCTGCGCTACGTCGAGGCGGTGCGCCCCGATCGCCGCCGCGGCAGCAGTGAGTACGCCTGTCGGTCGTCGATCGGTTGGCCGGACGCGCGCGCGCCGGGCACCATCCAGGTCTATGAAAACGACATTGGGGCGTGCGGCGCAGTATCGGGAGCAGTTGAAGGCGAGTCCGACAATTGCGCCTGATTAAGGCCGATCGCGGGCGGACGAGGCTGGCCCGGCGACACGCCACCTGCGCGCCGAGTCGTCGGCTTGGACGGACCCTGACGCGCGTCGACAATGAGCGCTCCTCCTCCTCCTCCTCCTCCCCCCGCCGCTCGTGCTGTCCAGATTGACATTCGGAACCTGTGCCGGATAGCACAGTCGCGTCGCGATTCTTCTTCTCGTTGCGCGGCCGCTGCCGACGACGTTGCGACGAGCGCGCGCGCTAATTGGCCCCGCGAGCTCTCGCGTGCACGCCGATGAATATGCATCGTCCCGTCGAATTAGAGCGAGCAACGAGTCTCTCGTAACGCGCCAGCGCCCTGCCTCCGCGCTCATTTTTATCGCGCTCTCTCTCTCTCTCGCTCGCGCTCTCGATCTCCCATTCGCCCGAAACGTTGCGATTAATCTGTCGAGGCCACGGCTCGGGGCAGCGTCAATAGCGCGATAACTCGGCGAGTCCGCGACAGTTTCTCCAATCGGCGCGAGTCGCAATTGCCGCCGACGGCTCCAAGCGGAACCGCTCGGATTTTTGCGTGACCTCCCGGCCGCTCGGCGTGCCGTGCTCTCGGCGTTGCATCGTTAGCGCTCTACTGTCCTCATAAAGTGCCCGTGGCTCGCGACGACCGAACGCGCTCGAGCCGACCTCGTCGCGAAAACAAGCGGCGATCATCGTCCCTTCTTCTCGCTTCGAGCGACGTCAGCGCGAAGCAAGCAGCGACCAGGGAGGATGCGCCTGAGTCGACAGCAGCAGCAGCAGCAGCAGCAGCAGCAGCAGCATCAGCAGCAGCATCAGATCAGCGACGACGAGGACGAGGAGGACACGTGTCCAGCAGCAGCCGCGGGCATCTGTCCGTCCTGCCGCCTCGCCGTCAACAAGGACACGGGCCGACACAAGTACGTTTCCACGCATGCCGCTTCGAGCCGCGCGCGACGGCACGATCAAAGCTCGCGAGCGTCGCGAGTATGAAAGCACTCGAGAGCCCGCGCGAGCGCTGTGTACACACGCTTTCACCCTCGCGAGCTGACTCTTCCGCGGGAGCACTCTCTCGCTCTCTCGCTGAGCGCCGAGGGGAACCGCGCGCTTTTCCCTTCCGCCCGATTGATCGCTTGCTTCTCGCCAGATTCGCTGCGGCAACACGGCACTGACGCGCTCAAGGCTGCGCTCGGCGCTCGTGCGACATCTCATTGAAATTTATTGCCCGGCCCGTCGCGCTCGCAATTATTTCCTAGAAGTGCCGCTTCGACGAGCCACCGGTCTGCCGTTCAACCGCGAAACGCCTGCACTGTCGACACCGTGCGATCTCCAAAGTACAGCGCTTAGCGCGACAATTTAGCGCGCGCGAGAGAGAGAGAGAGAGAGCGAGGGAGGGAGAGGAAAAGCTCGCGGACCAGGCGCGGGCGCTTTAGCGAGCGCGGCACGCAAAGGCGATTTTCCACTTGGCGTCCATTAACGAGGCGAAAAAAAGCCGAGCGCTCTTAGTCCACCAAGTGGCAACGGAGCACCGATTGAAAGCGAGCTATAACGAGCGCAGATGGTGCATGGGCGGCAATGACATTTGGCGGACGAGGATAAGGTTCATGCTGCTGATCCCCGCGGTCATACTACCGCTGACGATCATCGTCATCGCCCTGTCCAAGTCCACTGTGGTCGGCAAACTGTCGATGCGCAACAGCCAACCGCAGCAGCAGCAGCAGCAGCAGCAGCAGCAGCAGCCGGCGCCGCCGCCGAGCGCCGATGACGAGCGCGCCGCCGGCTTTATACGTGAGGAGCTTGACCTTCGATTTTCAGCGCGCGAAGGCTGACCGAGCGACGAATGCCTGGTGATTCACAGCGGGAGCGCGCAGCGACTACGTCAAGCACGCGGAGCTGAGCGTCCGCGCGTTGCAGCCGGACCTGCGGACGAGCTTCCTGCCGGCGGAGTCCCTCGACGCCCTGTGCTCGCTGCAGCGGCGAAAGCGCGACAGCCAGCGCCAGGTAAAAGCCCGCGCGTTGCTCTTTTCTCCGAGACGCCTCGTTAGCCGCGTCCCACATTCCCGACTCGTCATTCTTTATTCCATTGGTCCGCAGCGAGCAGCGCCGGCTTCAATCGACGCCGGCGCCACCACCACCACCACCAGCGCTGCCGCCACGAGGACGTCAAAAGGGCAAGCGGCGACGTCGCCTCGGCGGCATTCAACGGCTGTGGGAGCGGACCTGAAAAGCGAGCAGCCGCTTCGGGAACTGCAAGTAAATTTCTCACGGTAGAACGTCCGAAATAAAAAAAAAAAAAAAAACTGTAAAAGAAAGAGCAGAAAAATGAACGAGCTCTTTTTTTCTTGCTTCTAAAGCCGCCTCTCGCTTCGCTCTGTCAGCTCGGCAAAGCGCTCGCGTGCACCGCCTCGAGAGCTTGCGCTTCTATTTGGGCCGCGCGCGCGCGCGCGCTCGGCTCACCGGCGGCGCGCATTAGGAAATGCATGTTTTTCCGTGGCCGGTCTTTTCGCGGGCACGAGGCATTTGTCCGCTTTCTTCCGTGGGCGCTCCGAGGCTTGATTGCGCTCTTTTCTTCCGCGCGCGCGCTCGGAAAACTGTTTTGATGCGCCCACGCGGCGGTTGCTCGCGCGTCACCTCGTCGCCGTCTGCGCCGTTCCGCATCGCCATCCTCCTGATCGAATGCCACCAGTCGATTATTCGCTCGATCGGCGCGGTAGAATTAACGGTGCCGCGCAGCTGTGTCAATGGTTGGACACTCGATTATCGTTGTTATCGCCACTGCGAACCAGCGCACTCCAACCTTTTGACATTGGACTCGATCGGCGACGAATACTCGCGTCACTCCGATAAGTTTAACTCGATTCAAATGTTAAATTCTTCCGAAGCACGGCTCGTTTGTTGCTCGTATGACGCGTTTGTTGATCGAAACAAGCAGAAGTTGATCGAGACAGGAAGGCTCGCGAGATAGCTAGCAAAAGTAAACGAGTTTGCTTTGCCACTCGAGGTAGTCGAATGTTTCAAGCAGACTCGTGAAATCGAGATAGGCAAATAAGAGATCGACTCGATTGCAGGACTAGGCCCGCGAGAAGCAGCGCCTCGTCGGAGGAGGACACGGAGGAAGAGGATTGCATCGAGGAGGACGGCGACTTGGAGGAGGATGAGATCGCGGACGAGCGAGAAGAGGATTCCGAGGACTCCGAGGACGAGGACGAAGACGCGCAAGTGGAGCAGCAGGAGGAAAAGCGCGGTGTCGCGGTGCACTGGCGCACGCGATCGACCGTCGAGAATTTCGACGTCGACAAGAGCCACAGTCGCGAGGACGACGACGACTCCGCGGTAGGACGCTCCCTCCTTTCTCTCTTTCTCCCTCTCTCTCTCTCTCTCTCTCTTATCAAGGAGAGCCAATTACCTTTGAGTCGAGCGCGCGCGGCTCTTGGAGCGCATCGTGTCCTCGTGTCCTCGTGTCTCTGTGCATCGCGTCTTTCTTCCTGTTTTCTCTTTCGTTCTCGGGCGGTTGGCAAGCTGCCCCCCTCCCTCTCTCCCTTTTCCATCGAACCGTCCTCGATCGATCTGATCGAGCGATGCGTTCGCGTGCTTTCACGGGTAGCCCTACAGCGTCGAGGACCACGAATCTATGGATTATCGTGCCTTTTGGAGGAGCAACTGGGACGAGGACTTCATTCGCAAGGCTCAAGGTACGAAGCTTGCCGAGACAGAGCTGTTCCACATCCATACGTTTACTCTACACCGCAGCTAAGATGATGCTGAAGTACATGGACAGAACGGTAGCGGCGTGCGACGACTTTTATCAGTACTCGTGCGGCAACTGGGACAAGTACAACAGCATCCCCGAGGACAAGACGGGCTACGACGTGTTCGAGACGCTGCGCGAGTCCCTCGACCTCGTGCTCAAGCAGCTGCTCGAGGAACCGGTGTCCAGTGCCGACGCGTACGACGCCAGCGCCGTTCGCAAGGCCAAGAACCTGTTCGACAGCTGCATGAACAGCGGTGAGCGGGCGGGCGACGAGCGACCGAGCGCGGGGCAGCGCGACTAACCGGCTGTGTGGCCCAGGGATACTGGAGCGCCGGCTGGAGCGGCCGCTGCTCGAGTTGCTGGACGACCTGGGCGGCTGGCCGATCATAAGACCCGAGTGGGACTACCGTAGGTTCGACTGGCTGCTGCTCGTCGCACGGCTGAGACTCTACAGCAACGACATCCTCATCTCCGAGTGGATCGGGCCCGACATCAAGAACAGCGAGCAGTACATCATCCAGGTGGGGGAACGTTATCTTTCGGCCACGCGCGCGCGGACGCTAATCGGCTCCTCGCGCGCTCGGCAGCTCGATCAGACGAGTCTCGGCTTGCCCACCAAGGACTACTACCTGGAGGCCTCCAACACCGTCTACCTGATGGCCTACAAGAACTACCTCGTGACGATCGCCAGCCTGCTCGGCGCCTCGCTCAAAAGCGCCAGCCTGCACGCCGAGGAGCTGGTCCGCTTCGAGATTCAGCTCGCCAACGTGAGTACCCGCGAGCGCCGCCTCTCGTTCGCCACTCGTTCACGCCCAGGCCCCGGCAGATCACCCTGTCGCCGAGCGAGCGGCGAAACTCTTCGGAGCTCTACAGGCGGATGAGGCTGGACGAGCTGCACGCCCTCATACCCGAGATCGACTGGCACAGATACCTGTCGCTCGTCCTCGATCGGCCGGTCGGTCTGTCCGAGCCGGTGATGGTTTTCGCCACCGAGTACCTGCAGAACCTGGTCAAACTGCTGTCGCGGACGCCGCCGAGGTACGCGCGCCACCGGCTAGTCTTCGGTCCAGAAATGCGGATTTACTTTCAGGATAGTGGCCAATTATCTGTTGTGGCGCTTCGTGCGACATCGCGTGAACAATCTAGATGATCGGTTTCAAGAGGCCAAGCAGACCTTCTACTACATCCTGCTGGGCAGAGAGAAGGCGCCCTCGCGTTGGAAGAACTGCGTGGCCCAGGTTAACTGGAACATGGGCGTGGCGGTCGGCTCGATCTTCGTGAGGAAGTACTTCGACGAGACGAGTAAAAACGACGTAATCTTCGCCAGCGCCGAGCGACCGCTCGACTCGCCTGGACTAACGACCATTGCCTCTGCTCGCAGACGCTGTTCATGACGCGAGAGATACAGAACGCGTTCCACGAGCTGCTCAATCAGTCGCCGTGGCTGGACACCACCACCAAACGGCTGGCCAGCGAGAAGGTCAAAGCGATGCAGCTGCGGATCGGCTACCCGGACTTCATCTTGCATCCCAGCGAGCTCGACCGCCAGTTCCACGATGTGCGTTTGACCGGCTGTCGAGCGCGACGGCTCCCCTTGGCTTCGATCTAATGCATAACCGTTTCGAGCGCAGGTCCACATTCACCCGGACAAGTACTTCGAGAACATCTTGAACATGCTACGCCACACGACGCGGGTCGAGCACGACAGACTCGGCACTCCGGTCAACAAGACCCTGTGGAACACTGGTCCGGCTATCGTCAACGCTTACTACAATCGCAACAGGAATCAAATAAGTAACGAGCGCGAGTTCTGCTGGCCCGACCACGCGTCGCCTGTCTCTATCTTGAGCGTCCCACTGTTGCAGCCTTCCCGGCGGGGATACTGCAGCCGCCGTTCTATCATCGATACTTTCCTAGGAGCCTCAATTATGGCGGCATCGGCGTTGTTATCGGCCATGAAATCACTCACGGCTTCGACAATAAGGGCCGCATGTTTGACAAGTTTGGTAACTTTCATCGATGGTGGAGCGAGGCAACTATCAATGAGTTTGAGCAGCGAGCTTCGTGCTTTATTGGTTAGCTATGCTTTAGTTTTGCTTAAAGTTTCACTGGCGCAACGCTTCATTGATTGAATGCTGGATTCTGCTGCCGTTGGAAAGCTCCTCGCATGGAAATAAGTTGCAATGTCGGTTACTTTGATTTTTAGATCAGTACAACAAATACATGGTAAAAGATGTAGCTTTGCAAGTCGACGGCTTCAATACTCAAGGTGAAAATATTGCCGACAACGGTGGTATCAAGCAAGCTTTCCGGGTAAATAATATATTCTTAAAATCAATTTAAAAACAAATTGATAAATAAATAAGTATCGTCACAAACTGATTCAGTCAAATTTTAATAAAACAGGCTTACGAGAAATGGTTATCGCAAAACTCGGACGCCAAAGAAAGTTTGCCAGGTATCGACGCAACTGGTAAGCAACTTTTCTTCCTCAACTTTGCGCAAGTTTGGTGTGGCTCGATGCGGCCCGAGGCGATGCGACACAAAATCAAGACGGATCTACATTCGCCTGGCCGCTTTCGCGTGATTGGCACTCTGTCGAACTTTGAAGAGTTCTCAAAGGCTTTTAATTGCCCGTTGGGAAGTCCTATGAATCCTGTGAACAAGTGCCTCGTTTGGTGACTTCCAAATTGCCTAGACTTTTTTTTATCTTCCTTTCTCGTTTAGTTTTCGAGCAATAATCGCTTCGTGCTCATCGCCGAGCAATAATCAAAACATGAAATAGTTTTTAATAAATCGCTCATAAGCCATGACAAATATTTCAAACTACATCGCGTCATATATAGTAAAGAAACTCGAATTTATTATAAAGCTCACATATACAAACAAGTAGTCTAACGCGCGTACACTAGGCAGTCTTCTCCTTGAAGCCTACAACTTTACGTAATTTGCCCCATAACGAGGGTAAATAGCCCTGCTTCTCGATGCGTTTGAGCACCAGCCGCTTGGTAGAAATGTTGTGCAATGGACCAAAGGCCAACGCTACTGCCGTACATGCTAAGCAAATTACGTTGTATGGCATGCTGAAATCCGGCGTTGGTAGACTTATCAACAATGTTTCGGTGCGCAACTGTACCAGATAGCCTTCGCGCGTTGCGTTAAATCTGAAAAATCGAAACGTAAAATCTGATTTATAGCAAACCGTGATGAAATATTTTTGGCAACAAATTTCGTACTTTCACGTTTATTACAGCATTTTTAAATATAAGATATACGTGCAATATATGTTTAAACGCCCCTTTTTTAACGTAACTATAATACTTTAACCACTCGTCATAACACCAATGCTTTGCTTAAAAAAATGAAAAACGAAAAAAAATATAAGTAACTTACGTTGACGTTATTGTACTGCCTTCCTGTGGCAAAGCAGTATAATTTCTAGCGATGGGCAACAGTGCAGTTATTACTGCAGGTCCCATGTAAAATCCATGATTCGCGTCTGGCGGATATTCTTGCCACTTTAGGAACATATACTCGATATCCACGGAGAACTTTGTTACCGAACGCGCTGGTAAGCGTAGGACTAATTCTAAATAATATGGCTGTTGCCTTTCTTTGCCAGGAATGTATCGTTGAGCCACTGCAAGCAAATAATATTTTATTGAATAAATAGAAAATGAGAAACTTTTCAGCTACTTCTTAATGCAAATCTTACGTGGTTTTATGTCCACTCCATTGCACGTTATTTTCATTGAATGTAAATACAATGGTAAATACCAAGGAACATTTTCCAACAAAACTACGTCTATATTCTGCCAGTGATTGTTGTAAAGCTTTGTTACCAGAGATCCCTTCTCCTGTCCATAGCCTGCACAATAGTGATTAGTATGATGATTAAACATCTTCATTAAAATTATTTTATGTATTTGTAAGTGTAAGAATAAAAATTACTGTAAAACAACCATAGAATTTTTATTTACCTATAATGTATCTATTTGCATAGAGAATTGATGGATAATTGATTCCAGAAGACTTTTGCACTTTGTGTACTGTAGCAATACTGAAAGCTCCATCAATCGTATTTGATCTTACATCATAAATTGCATATTTATTTTCTTGTCCTCCTCTTAGACTGGTTGTTATTCCAGATGGTGGAGGTGATATTTTATAAGAGTGAGTAGTACCATTACTAGTGAGGTCCACATATATATTACTTAACGTTGCAAGTGGACATGCACTTCTTAATCCAATCCCAAATAACTTGCGAATTGACCAATCCTAATATGCAAAAGTATTGTTAATACCAATTATATAGATTAAAATCTATTGATTGAATGTTTAGCATGATTTAATTTATTCACCTCTGTGTCAAATGTCACTGTATCATAAATTAGAGATACTGTTTGTCTAAGTTCCAAGGTCAACTTGGTGCACATTTTATTTTGGCATATTGAACGGAAATGAATACCTACTGAGTGATAATTGGTATTATGAATATAAGCTGAGTTTAACAATGTTGCAAGTCCTCTCTAGAAATCAGAATAATTATTATTATTAGTCCATTGTAGTGTAATTTTTGAAAATGGACAATTAAATCCATACTTTTGAATCACAAGGTAGTAATTTTTTGAATGGCGTAAGATTTTCTGTACATGCTGTTTCTCGTGGTAGAGATGAATATCTTAAATGACTAGACTTTGGTGATTTGGTAACCACTCCTGTAGGCCTAAAACTAAATTCTGGTGACAGACTATTTGATGAACTAACAAAGTTTAATGAAGCACACAATAACCCAGAGAGGGCATTTGTTAAACCTATCCACTCTTGATCAACACTGTATTAATAATAATAATAGTTGATATAAAGGATGAACTTGTATTAAGGTGATTGATGTATCAAATTATAACAAATATGATTTACTTTTTGACATTTTCATTAAACCAAGCAGAAATTTCAGCACCAGGTCCAGCATTGTAAAATGGGTATCCATATTTTTCATAATTCCAAAGACCCTCTGTTAGGGAAATATCCATTTCATCAACATGATGCCTACTTATAATCTCTGCTAATCCTCGAGGAAATAAATGTGTATGTTTCACTTTAAAAAAAAATTCAATTGTTTTACAATGCATAAACAATGATGTTATTTAAATATTATAAAAAAATTAAATTATTACTTACAAGTTTCAGCATTATTCTCAGCATTCCACAAAGTTGTAAATTGAAAGAAAGTGTAAAGATAGCCATTTGGCAGAGGTTTCAGCATCAACTCTTCATCAAATGTGTCAATTTGTGCAAACGACAAATAAATTGTGCATTGAAAGATGAAAAATATTTTTATTAGATGACTCATAATTAAATCGATAAGATTTAGTAGACCTTCTCATTCATAAAATCTCATATTTATAAATAATAATTGATCTGAAACAAAATATCGTTATCATCTGATAAGTTATATGATATTTCCAATGTTACCATTTAAGCTAAATTAACACTACTTGAATTAATTGTTATTAAAATTGACACTTTATAAGAACATTTTAAATAAAACTGTATCTTCATGTGTCAACTTTAACGAGGAAGAGTCGTATATGTAGCGATTTCATGGTCCACCTATTTTCTCACTAGATGATAGCGGCCATCCACAAGCGGTAGGAATCTCGCTTTTTGAATATATAAGCCCGCATATATAGCAATCCCATTATTCCGAACGTATGAGATAAGTGTTATCGGCTGTCGATAGTTCATAAGATTTAAAGTTCAAATTCAGTTTTGATATGTATAAAATGTTAACGGACATTAATTTCACTAAACACCAAGTTATATCAATTTCTATGTTTTACATTTTTGTCAATAGAAAATAATATAATAATAAAATGATCATAGTCATCACAAATTTTATTTCTGTTTGTCCCCTCGTTATATAACAATGAAACACGATCTTTCCATTTGTCTTTTTTTCTTCCGCTCTCATCATTAATTACTATCAAAAGTAAAATTTATTGTTTACAAATAATATGCACTTCGACGGTAAATACAATACGAAATTTTTCATTTTCCACGCTATAATCTACATGATACTCTTCATTATATGTGTAGTAATCTGTTTATCGTGTTGCAATAAAAGTGGTACAAAATAAACCGATATTTAAGAATGTTTCTTTTTAAATCGTGAAAAATGTTAAGTAGGTAAATATTTTTCTAATACTTACATTTAATACCTACATACGGAAAAATTTTGAAAACGTTAGCTACAATTATTTATTCCAAATCAGCTTCAGAAGATGAAAATGTAAAAAAAATAAAACTCCAATAGAAATGAACGATGGTGTCCGCATAAACGGGACGTTTCATTTCTGTGTTCCTATAAATTTCTTTCGAGTATCTGGATATCAAGGGGGAAGAGTGGGAGATTTTTTATTAATAAAAGAATAACATTTTTTCCAACAAAGCAGAGTGATTATTCGTTCGTAATCAATGTAATATAAAACTAATTTTAATCACGATATTTATTTTATCGGCGTGGTCTGTCTATGTTTTATAAGCCGCCGATTACGTTCCAAATTATTTTACGCTCTTTGATCGGATTGATAGCTTAATTTATGATTCTAAGTTAAATATTATGTTGTTTTTTTCTGGATTTATAAAATGTTTAATCTTGTCGTTACTTTTTAAGAAACAATGTCAAGTCAGCACAAAATGATTTGTTGGATATCGATATAAACTGTATACATTGATGTGAATTGAGTTTATTGCCATTTGTGTCTGTAAAAATTTCTATCAGATACGAGTTTATAGTAATTTATAAGTCTTGCATCAGTGCATTGTCAAACAATGCGTTTAATAATTGATATAATTAAATAAAATAAGTACAAATAGAGCTCATTCAACAATCTTATATTACATCTGCAGTAGAAATACTAGATATATCACTATTGATGTTTTTTTGGTAACAATTTTAATTAACTGAAAAAGAATTTTTTCAAGTATTTTCAAAATCCCATTGGCAGCTTTCGAGTTCCAAAGTGTTTAGTATATCTGTTATTGCCATAGTATCATTTTCTAAAATTATAAAAATTTAGAAAATTTCATTAAAATTGCGTCTAGTACATTTACATTCAAAGAAAAAGCTACCTAAATTTTGCTTAAAACGCTCGTGAAGAGGTATCACAGGATTCAAAATATCAAGAAGAGTAGTTTCAGTCCTTTTGCATTGCTTGAAAAAGGGATGTTTCAACAAATGGTGAACGCTAGGACGGTTATCCGCTTCGCGTTGAACACATTGTTCAGCTATTTCGTGGAATGTTTCAGAAAATTTACGCGTCTTCATTTCTTCAATATTTCTGTTGGAATTTTCATTTGTTTCATCTCCTAGAGCTGAAATAGTGATTGTCCATTTTAATAAATACATATTGATCGATCTAAATGTATTTAATAGAATGGATAAAAACAACAATTTTCATTTTAAAAGAACAGTGACGAATAGCATTTACATTGATCAATATCCATTGAATCAGCCTGGTAAGTAGATCTGTCAATAATGTTAGGGATAAAACCTCTAACTTTTTCAGTCAACATCAGGGTGTCTGGACAACCATGAAAAGGAACAATACCATTCGCTAATTCACATATTGTTATCCCAAGGCTATAAATATCTGATTTCTCATTGTACCCTCTGAGATCTTGCTGAAGCAATTCAGGACTCAGCCATTTGAGATTATTTGTACTTGATTTAGGAAAATTGAAAATTGTTCGTTGCCATTTACCACTCTTAACTGCTTCGCAAGCATATCGCATACCACAGATAGATGCTTCTCCAATTCCAGATATAAGAATATGACTTGCTCGTAGAGATCTAAAATATATATCACAATTAATAAATCAATGTTGTAGACTCATAGCAATTAATATATTTCTAGTAATCATTTATTTACCTGTGTATGATGCCCTTTCTGTGTAAATAATCTAGTCCATGAAGAACGTCTTTTACAATAAATGCAATTGCAAGTTCTGGAAAACCAGATGTAAAAGATTCTTGCAACAGATTACTGCATGACCCATAATTCATAAGTGGTGAAATTACATACACATCATGACCAGACACAAAAGCATTCAAATAAGCAAGAACATTTGGATGTTGAAGTTGCCTTGTGGTCACAATCTCTTGCTGAATAAGACCATAATCATCTGATTCTTTATTGTCAATGAAGTATTTTTTAATGGCAACATATGTATTTGTTGGTTTGTGATGTGCTATATGAACTGATCCAGTTTCATTGTTACTCCCATCTAAAGGCACATCTGGTTGTTATATTATGATACTCCAATGATAATACTCATTAATAACTTACCTATACGTGGCCCATAGATATAATTATTCAGATTTATATCATACATCTTAATAATTTTGCGAGCTTTTTAAAGAAAACATAAAGAGTTTTCTAGCATGTTTTAATTTCAAAACAAATGAATTTAATATTTAAGTATAAAATAGATCAGAGTAACAGTAATGAAACCTATATCATGTTGTTATTTACTAACTTGTAACCTTACATCATGGCGCCAGTTCAATGAATTAGAAATTAAATATATTTGCAAAATTCAAAGGAAAACAAGCATCCGTATATATTCAAATTATACTACGTTTGTGCATAAACTTTTTGTTTTTTTCATTGATGTATATATACATCAATTTCGATTAAAACTCAATCTATGGAAATATGTACGTTAGGTCTCTGATATTATAATGGACGCTATACTCTATGATGATGCGACTCGAATGGCAAAAGATAATCGTACGCTTTTATAAAAATCAGTTTATGAGAATGACATCGCACAGATGACGAAAATTTAAATAGAATGAAACGAGATATCTGATAAGAATAAAAATGTAAATTTAAATCTATATACGTATGTTTTTAAAAATGAAAATTATACAGGATATTATGTGCATATATTATTTTATAAACAAGTAGTAAAATTCATCATTGTAGGAAAAGGAACATTTTTTTTTAATTTTTCTTGATATGTATGTGATTGGTAGAGAACTTTTCAAAACATAATTGTCCGAAATATATTTGGAAGATTAATTGGGAAGTGCAGACTTGAGATGCCACGACGACGTCATCTACACCGGTAACATGAAATTTATACATTTAAAAAAATGTTAGTTTTAATGCACTTACAAATAATATAGTAAATTACTGAAATTTTTACAGTACATTAGTAAAATAATATTAATTAACGTTTAAAACATACTTTTCGTATTTTTTATTGAACAATGATTTTTATTTTTTATAATTAAATTTCGAGCTTAATTTATTTTTAAGCAACTATTTTTTTAATTCGGATGCTTTATTGATATTTTTTAACAGAATTAGTAACAATAATTGATCTTCTAAATAAAATTGATCAGAGATACAACAATATATATCTGGTATAATTTGCACAAATGTAGAATATAGAGATAAGTATTTTGTTAATAAAAATGAAATGATATAAACGTTATACCGAGTATATTCAAATTTTATAATTTCATTTTCATCATATTCCTTAAAAAATTCATTTAAAGTATTAAATATTTTTAACAGTCTCATCCATTACTAATTTGATCTAGAGATAAAATTTCAAATGAAAATGTTATAGTTCATTTCACATATAAACATTGAATAAGAACACTTTCTACAATATAACATTTGAATTGTTTATAGTAATTTGTCGTTATTTGTCATTTGATACTTCAGTTATTTTGCATAGTATTACATCTATTAGAAAAATTGTGTCTAAAAGTGAACAATGCTTAGCAAAATAGAAATTAAATTACTCAAATAAAATTTAAGTGACTCAATAAAAATACTTTTTTGACACTCCGTATGCAAAGTACGTCTTTCCCGCATACTTAGCGAAAAACGAGCATTGAAAATCGTACTTTCCACAAGTCGTATTGAAAAATACGGTACGGCACATGTTTGGGAAAGAGTTTCTCGTCTCGTGTGACATTTACGCCCGAGCGAAGCGAGAGAATCTACTTTCCCGCACTTGTATCGTAATATACTATTAAGGCAATATAGAGAATCAGGTTCTTGGAAGCTTGATCGAAAATAAAGATTCCAGTGGAAGCAATTAACATTAATATCATAAGGAATTCCGTAGATTTATATGACAAAGAGATAAAACAATGAACTGGAACAAGCAAAATGTTTTTGAATAAAAAAAAGGAATCGTGCCAACGAGTTATTTAACGACATTATTGTTTGTAGATGCTTCAAAAATTTCTATCTTGATTTGTAAAGATTCCTTACTACAAGATTATAAATTTAGCGTTGATAACAACTGACGTCCAGTTTCCATCAATAAAGATTTTACGTGTTCCGCGTGCACGATCTGACCACAAACGTCAATGTAACGCTGAAAGGTTTCATCATCATCTTTAGGTAGGATGTAATGTAAAGACTTAAGAGGTAAAATTTCTGCTGCATATTTTAATGTATCTAAAAAAATTAATTAACATTGTTATTAATGTATACAATATTTTAGTACACATTTTTTAATATGTTAAAAGTAATTAGTTTACCTATCATTGTCTGCTCATAGAACAAATGTAATTCTTGACTAGAATCATTATTTGAAATTTTTTGCTGTAGCAAATCTACCAGTAATTTCCATTCCGTTTCTTTGGTATACATATCCTGTAGTTAAATTATAATCAATAAAAAATGAACATTAAGGATACTCGATGTTTGTTTTTCAATCATACCTTAGCATATTGCAAAACAGCCTGAGGACACTGTTCTATCAACATTTGCGTAACAGCTTCCGTGTTTCTATTGCACAAAGTGTGAAAAGCTAAGCTGCCGTCGATCTCTTCAGTGTTTAAAAATTGTTCGACTTCTTTAAAACATTCAGCAGGTAAAAAATCGCTGGCCATCAATGCTTGTAGCTTCAGTAGCTCAACTCGAATAGTCTTATCGTTATTTGCGTTATTTAATTTCGAAAAATCATCCAAATCCAAGGCATTCATGATTTTTTTGTAATCTTTTAAGCAAGGCGGCATCTTATCTAAGTATTTTGGTCTCTGACTCTTGAAGAGGTAAGCGTCATAATTTTTCCACTCTCCGTCGGCCAAAGCTTTATCTGACTTGTAAACTTTGGATTGCATCAATTTACCTAAATAAGATCTGACTAAAATTGTGAAAGCTTCCACTAAAGCGTCATTGTAGGTGACATCGTTTTTATCCTGCACATTGTCAAAATAACTCTGAAGGTAAGTTTCCAGGAACTGTTGCAAACCAGCTGCTGCATCATGCCCATCACGTCCTACCCTTGATGGCAAATATTCTAAGAAAACCTGTACACGATGAAATTCAAGTATTAGTTTTGTACGAGAAATAAATCAAGCATTCCATTGTACAGTCATGGAGTTTACCTGCATGACTTGATGAAGAGAAAGCACCTCTTCTTCGACTAGTTTTGTAAGAATTTCCGCAAAAACTTGACTTTTACGACAAATTAATTTAGCCGCAAAGTCTGAGAAAGATAAAATAGCTCGGTTCCTCGAATCGAACACATCGTCGTCGAACAGCAAATGCGGATAATTCAATACAGTACGCGAGAGAAATCTATTCGACACAGCTTCCAATGCATTTTCAGCGAGAAATTCTTTTTCCGCTTGAATGTACAGAAGCGAAAGTGCTAATTGAGTATAGTCATCTTTAGTCTGCGACGACAAGAGTTTAATTAATTTTTCCGTGGTATATTCTCGTAGAACAACGCTTCCCAAGACCATATTTAATAGATCTTCGCGACTCTCCGAGCTGATTATTTCAACAATATCTTGACTTTGGAAAAGCGCATCGGCTTCCGGACCACTTTTGACAGTCATTAAAATGTCCCTGATGTAGGTCACCAAGCCTGGAGCATTGAATGTCGATTTCCTCGAAAGAATTTCGCTGGGTTTTAGTCCTGACATTTTATAGTATGGAATGCAAAGACGTCGTTCTAATTCGGAGTCGGATTTGATGAAATAATCTCCTAAAAGGGCACATGACTGATTATAAAGACTCTCCACTTTCGAGTCGTTTGGAGACTGATCATTGTTATTACTTGGTAAATCTACTACATCTTTTGCTAAACGCAACATGGCATGGGCTTCCTCTAATAAATGGCGATAGGTTGATGGACTAGTTGTTCTAAAATAAGATGCATTTTCACTTAACAAAATTTGAATTATTACCTCATTTTCTAATAAAAATATTTGTATTTACCTGTGATTTTTCGCAGCATTAACAATATCATAATAAATATTTTCTGGTTTAGGTAAAATTAAAGAATAGAGAGTCCAATTATTTTCCACTTTAGCTAAGAGTGTGATGCTTTTATCAGAATTTATTAATTTCTGAATGCTTTGAAAGGGACGTAGGCCAATCAAGCAAACAGGTTCAGATATATCTGGACAAACAATTTTCATATGCTGAGGAGACATTTTTGCAATATGATGAGATAAACGTAGTGTATAGGATTCCAATCCAGCTTCCGTTAAAGCATGTAAAACAGTGTACTCTAGTGCAACGTGTATTACTGGAGCAGTAAAGGGATAAGTGGTCAGGCATGTAGGATTAATATCATCACTGCTTTCTGTGTTGAAATGATAAATGTATCCTTCTTGAGTTGTACAAATCAAACATGTTACTCCATTGAGATATTTGTATTTTTCAGATCTAAGTATTGACCTTTTCAATCCATTGTAATTGTGACTAATTTTCATGTACAATGGCTTCAGAACAGAACATGTAAAAAATTCCATATTTGCATCTCCCCTAGGTGTGTCATATGCTTTAGCAATTTTTAAACGTAGAATGCATTTCACCATGTAATTTTCTGACCAACCATTATCTGGAGATGTTGTTTTGATGAACACTTCTGTATCAGCGGAATTAAGTATGAAAGGATTTAGAGTGTGTCCTGGCCCAGCTCTTTCCAGAGAAATAGAAGGTAAATTTATAGAAAAAGGCTGACTACTATGCTCGACGTATCCTTCATTTATTAAAGATTCCAATTCTGGTTTTTCATTGCTTGCCAAACGGTCCCAATCGATATAATTACCTTTCTTTTTTGAAGCTGATAAATTAAAAAGACTGTGAGGATTGGAATTCCGATCAACATTCTTTTGATTAGTATTATTCTTATGTTTCATCAAATTGGAATCATTACTAGCAATAGAGTTATCCATAGTCTCCATGCTACAGAAATCTGTCGATATGGTTGTCTTGTCATTGGAAGAGGAAGTTGTAGAAGTGAGACTACTTAGATGATCAATATCATCATACAAAGGATTGGTAAGTCTAAACACAACAAACTTGGAGGAATCCATCACTGATATGAAATCTTCTACAATTTCTAAATGTAAGGGTGAAAAGTGTAATCCTAAAGACCATGGTCTTGCTTCAAAATCAATAAATTTCAACTTTGATGGATTCTGTGTCTCTATCTTGAACTCATGTAAAATAAGAGTACTACCTGTAGCCACCAACAAGTTACCAGTAGCTTGACAGCAAGCTATAGCCGTAGGCTTGGAATTCAACGGCAACTCAATCATCTCCAGGCTATTTTGTGGCCTATTCAAGCTGGGGGTGACCCTTCCAGCAATCCTAGCCCTCATAGCTTGTCTCTCCTGTGTAGCCCAGTTAACATACACCCTAACAAAGTTGTTGGTGTGCACACTGTCCCTGGTGACCTTGGATTCCAAAGCGGCGACATAGTTGCCCTTGGTGCAGTGCACGAGCTGACAGGCAAGGTCAACGGTGGGAAAAGCAGTGAGGAACTTGAGATCAGGTACGGTCAAGTCACGCACCTCGACACAGTGGCTACTAGACGCGAGTAATAAATATTCAGCGACGTCGGTATTAGCGACGCAACTTGCTGTCGGCTCATCGATTTGCGCAACATTCTGCTCGAGAAAGTTGTGCACCGGTATCACTCGCACCATTTTTCTTACAACTCCGTTCCAGCTAACCGCCGTTGAGTTGACTTAATTAGCCAGCCGAGCATGGCTCCTGTGTTGTTGCGTGTCCTGGACAATTTTTACGGCTGATCGTAGTGACGATAAACCGCAAGAGGTGTGGTAAGTATATACTTACTGGTCGATATCCTATAGCAAGGAAAGTTACGAGACCAAGAGAAAACAAAGGAAATACTATCACGTCGCAGACTGTGCGTTTTTCTGTTTTTGACACTTGCCGCACGCGATTCGTCTGCTAACCTATTGTTGGACTGGGCTGGGCGGCGGTAGTGTAGTAGTACTATATAGTAGCTGCAGCCGTTCTTTTTTCTGCTCGACATAAAAATACCGACGCATGCGTAATGCACGCGCATAGTTCGCGGGGCGCGTCGATTTTTAAAATGCACTTGGGCAACGCGCTAAACTATAGTAAATAATGCAAATATACCGTGTGCAGCGGTACTTACAAGTCGATCGATAGGCCGAGAGCACGTTAGCTGAAAGAAAAATTGATGAAATATATGACGGCAAGTCTGTGCGCGTTCGTGTTACCGGCTCGTTTTCAACTGGGCGCCGCATGTAATACACACGGTTCTATTATTAGCCCGGTTGTAATAACGTGCAAATATTATTCGCGGCGAGAGCTTTATCGCCTGTATAGCGACTTCATTTTTTACGACTTTGTAAAGTACTTCCGAGAAAATTACGCGACGTCTATATATATATATACACATCTGAGTGAATTTTTTGTCGCTTACTCGGTATTATAATTATGAAGTTGGCATTGAGTGCTAAATCTCCTCTTCGTATTGATTTGTCGCTTGCGAATCAATTTCGTCTCCGATTTTAGAACGCGAATGTTTCGAAAGGGTCATTTCCAGCGCTGAGTAATCGACACGTTCTGTCGTAAATTTAGAAGCGTTTAACGAGCAATTTTGCATGCATTCAGACTATCTAGCTGCGTTAGCGTTATAAACGCCGACTGATTGACAATGAAAACAAACGCGAACATCGCAGTGTGCAGTAGCGGAGTCGATTGTTAATTGCAGCTACTTTGTTTGTTTGCTAATGCCAAGTTGCATGCCTCAACGGCCAACCAAGGCATACCGCATCGTGTCGATAAATTGCGTTTTACTGCTGAACTGTATCTTCGTGTACAGGGTCGATTTTTATTTCCCGAAGACTTTTTCTTTCACCGATCGAGCAGTTTCCAATCGTTTTCTAATCTTCTAATCAACGTGAATAGCAAGTCTTCGGTGCAGTGTACTATTTCACGGCGTGTTTCGGAAAGACAACAATGGAAAGGGAAAAGTGAAAAGGACCCGGCGTAGTCAATAAAGAGCGCCTGATAAAAATGCTGTGTCCATGTGTCGTGCATATATAGGCGGCAAATCAATCGGCTCGCGCCCCTCTCAAACCCGATAGAGCGATTTGATAACACGGCGAGAACGCGGAGAGTCTTCGTAGCTCCGTATACGCACCTTTCACTTTGTTCGTCGCGTGTTTTCCGCGCCCTCGAAAGCAAAACAGGTCCCGCTGGATTTCGATTGGGCAACGTACGTATATGCAGTGAAGCGTGGCTGCAAACTGCATGTACGGCTAATGGACGCGTTGATGAAACTGTTCACTTCGCATGGGAGTAACAAGTGACGTTTCACGGCGCTCACCGAGACACTTGATTACGATCGCTTGCCTCCTCCTCTATCGAGCAGTCGCAAATCCGATGACACAACTCCGTTTGATTTTCGAGGCGAATGCACAGAAGTAGATCTGGCCGATCTGGAAGAGATACGTCTACCAGAAGAAGGCATACGCGTGCGTGACGCACGTGTCGAAGCCGCTCCTTTTCCACGGCAATAGGGCGCGCCGTGCGATTAATGTTAAGCTTTCTCTCTTCCAGTTGTTAATCAGCGATCGATACACGAACAGCTTCTCCTCCTCAGCTCTCCCCCAGAATGCTCGATTGATCGCGCGCCCAAGCTTTAATTAGATTAATATTGTCCGGGTGACACGTACGTTCTGTTTTCATTTTTTCTTTCGCGATGATGTTGCACGAGGGAGTGCGCTCGTGGCTGATCGCACGACCAGAAGCTCCGTTCTAATAATACGCTTTTCGATTACGGATTATCAGCAATTGCATACGGCAGAACACTACAGTTTGCGTACCCGAGTCTATGATAGCAGTTGAAATATACTGCTCGCGGTAGGGGAAAAGACCTTCGTTTCTTACAAATGCGTCGCAAAAAGTCAGGCCCCGCTTTTGCACCAAAGAAAGTCTTGCTCTGATATAGTTTGATTAGTGTAACGGTGACGAATAGCCAGACGGTGGGGTGGTGCGCGTGGAGGAGAAAAAAATTCGATCGGCCTATACGCGAGAAGAATAATTTAAAGAGACATAATGCACGAGCGATGAATTGCCGAGGTAAAAATTTAAGTCGTCGTAGCGTCGATGACAAATGAGGGGGTATGTCATAAATGCGAGCAATCGCGAGACGAGTATATCATTAGCTCGCTGTCGGACGACGCAACGAAGCCGAAGAAAAAAGGAATACTTACAACGATCGTCGTATAAGGTGTCATACGGTATACGAACGCGTACGCAGGACACGCGGTTTCCTCGTGAGTGCGTCCAATCAATCGTTCATTCACGATCGTATTCGTCGTTACTACTATAGTGAGGCGGTGATATCCCGCATTACGCATATTGTAGGGAGCCTTAAAAAAACAGTCCGCCGAGTTCATTTTTGGCCTTATATTATGCCTACGGTCGCATGACTGGTGGCGGGCGTATAGAATACAGTTACACCAACCCGCCTGAAGTGTGTGTCGGTGCGTAAGGAGTGCGCGCAGACGTTGCGATAGTCGACGTCGCAGTGGGTATAGCAGTCTACGAATAGTAGAGCACGCGACAGTCGTAGTGCTGCGGCTGTAGGTGCCAGCTGGGTGCCAGAGAAACAGAGAGAGGGAAAAAAGAGATAGATTGTGAACGCGTGTGTGTATGTGTTTCGGTTACGGTAGGCGCGCGCCGCGAGCAGTTAAGAAGTGCTTTAGCCTGCGCATAACATCATATAGTCGATTAAGTAGCTAGCAGAATGGAGCTGGCTCGCAACTTCGCCAAGGCATTTTGGTCGCCTTACGTCTGGCTCCCGCCCAACATCACCTGGTCAGACATTGAGCCCACGCCCGAAAACAAATATGCCAACTACCGGCACTTGCCCTACAGTCTACTTATTGCCTTCGCCTTACTTTTACTCAGATACACTCTCGAGAGGTAATCTTTATTCCTTGTTTCTTTTTCGATGTTAGTTGCCGTTGATTTCTGATGACATCGACGTAATCTACGATCTGAGAATGTCGATGATCCTTCGTGTTGGCTAACGTTTTGGAGGTTAGGTCGTAGATGCGACAAGCACGCGCGCGAAAGGATCCTTAAAAGGAGAGTCCGTTATACATTGTTGACGACTCGAAATTATGATGCCGGCCTATACTCCATTTTTTTGTTATTGTTTATCATAATTTCTCTATTTTTCTTTTAAATTGTTACTTTTCTTCCTATAGTTTTTTCTTGATTTTCTTTCTTTGAGTCACTTTGGTCAGATTGCGAGCTTCTTTTCCTGTGCGAATCTTCGCACGTACCATGTTCGTCGGAATGCCATTCGGTACGACAACGTGAGTCATTCCAATAATAAACTTTGATCTGCGGGAATAACTGGAGTTATAAGCGAAAAAGATGAGAAGTTTTGCGATCGGTTGTTTGTAGCGCAGATTTATGATGTTAAAAGTTGTTGCGTGTCGTCGCGATTGTCATACTTGACAATTTCATGCTCAGACGCGCGTATTACAAGGTGAAATTTATTAAGCAGGTTTCAAGAATTAGACTCTTTAAGTTTATTTACTTGGTCGTACGATACCTGGTTCTTTCTTTATTAGATCTTGGTAGCTCGCGGATTTTTTCGTATAGGGAAATGTATCTTAGCAAGTGTCAAGGGCCATTGGCAGGATTATCAATTACTATCACTTCTTTATACTGATAGTCTGTTCATTTATGCTGATTTTTGTAATCTATTTACTGCTATTTATGGAATTCTTATTTTCGCATTTATTTGGTGGCCAACCTCTTGACCTTCCTGTTAATGATTAGTAATCAGTTTTTGAAGTTCATGTATAGAAGGAAAAGATGTTCCGAACAATGCTATAACAATAATTAATAGTTATATAGTTATAGTTATTATTTTTATTTGAATAATGTATTTTCAAATATATGAATTAATCTTATCTATATATTGTTATTAGTGTTACTTTTTGTAACAAGTATTTCTGAATTAACTAACACTTTGAAAAATATTTAATTTTTATTTTGAGCTTAGGCATTAGTAACTATAATATTATCTTCGCAACAAAGTTTATTCATTATATGAGTCACTTTCTAGCTTATCTATAATATCAATTGATAGTCACGATGACTTATTATAGATTGATAAAGCAGATTTTATTTTTTATGGTAGGTTGGTATTTGCACCATTTGGAAGGAGTTTGGGAATCAAGTTATCAAGAGCAAAAAAAGCAGATCCAAATCCTGTCTTAGAAAAAGCCTATAATGGAAAGAAATGGAAGCAAAAACAGGTAATTCTTAATAAATAAACATAAATATTAGATATGAGTTTAATATAACAAATTGAATGATTTCCGATATACTTTTGAGGAATTTCCAGTTCTGTAGTCTTTATGCTAATTTTATTTTATAAATGTAAATCATTTTATATAGATAACTGCCCTGGCTAAGCAAACGGATTGGACTGAAAGACAAGTAGAGAGATGGTTGAGGTTGCGACGTGCTCAAGACAAGCCTTCAACATTGACAAAGTTTTGTGAAAACAGCTGGAGATGTTCATATTACATTTATTCCTTTATATTTGGTCTCTACGTTCTATGGGACAAACAGTGGTTGTGGGATATTAATCACTGCTACTATAATTATCCTTTCCATCCAGTATCTGATGATGTATGGTGGTATTTCATGGTGTCAATGGGATTTTACTGGTCACTGAGCATATCTCAGTTCTTTGACGTTAAGCACAAAGATTTTTGGCAGATGTTCATACATCACATAGCAACTATTGCTCTTATGATCTTTTCCTGGGTTGGTAACCTTGCTCGGATGGGTTCTCTTGTCCTTCTAGTTCATGATTGTGCCGATATTTTTCTGGAGGTATAAATTCATATGAATACATTTTCAAAATAGTTTCTTTTGAAAAAATCCATCTAACAAGTTACGATATTTTTTACAGGCGGCAAAAATGGCTAAATATGCAAAATATCAAAAATTGTGCGACTTTATTTTTGTAATATTTACTGTACTATGGATTGTTACGCGTATGGGTGTGTATCCATTCTGGATTATCTACAGGTATGCAGCATCTAATTTAACTAATTTACAATTTTTGAACTTTACTCAAGATGCAATACTCATAAAGTATGTCTTCTACAGCACCTCAATTGAAGCACCAAAGATTGTGCCCATGTTCCCTGCATATTACATATTCAATGCACTATTAAGTCTACTATTAGTTCTACATGCATTTTGGACTTACCTTATTCTGAAGATAGCTTACAATGCATTGAATGCAGGACAGGTATTTACAATTTTTATTTTATTTGTTTTTAATTGTATGTTAGACACAAATGAAAAATTAAACTATTTCTTTGAAGATGGAAGGTGATATACGTAGTGATAGTAGCGAAGAAATTTCGGAAGAGTTGAACGGAGCAGCTACAAATAATGTTAATCGCAATAGTAAGCCAGTAGCGCGACAAAAGCAAAACTAGCGTAAATAGTTCATTGTTGCCTCAGCGAACGAAAAAGTATTACGTGGATCAAGAGTCAAGAGTGGAAAGTTGTGTTGCCGCTGACGTATGGTGACGATGAATGACAAGGACGAAAAATGAAGATTAAAGTTTTGTAATTAAAGTAATTAGAAATTATTTAGCTCGAATGAATTGTGGACCGTTTGGAGTGTTTGGATTAAGATTGAATGTGTCACGCACCTTCAGTCGATCCTCTAATCTTATTTTTTACAGTCGATGAAGCGCTTTTTTATGAAAGTAGCCAAAGAAGGTGTTGTGCAGTTGTCGCCTGTTTATAAGATTGTCATTACTACGTAGTGAATTATTCGATTGTTGCGAAATATGTATGACGTTTTCACTGTATCTTTATAACATACATCTTAGTTCGTCGAGATTTATGTATTTTTTTCTTTGATCCTACGCACCTGCCAGTTTGTAAAGAAAAACGTTATTCCACTGTTATTTTGTAAACTTACGTATTAATAAATATTTTGTATTTTACTCTTATAATTGCTTTCATTCATTCAATATCTTAAGCATATTATCATTGAGTGGAATAAAGTTTTTTTCTATATTATAAAAAAGAAAAAAATATGGCTCTGAATTGAACCACATGAAGTTATTATACATCGCGCTTGTTGCAAGGGATTCATTTGAATATTATAAATTCATTCCCAAAGAACATCCAAATGAACATTCGCTAATTTTTAGAAATGACTCAAATAAATAAATCTGTTCCAAATTTGTTTATTTTTTTATTACCTTATTAAAAAATGACATGATGTTATGTAAAAGATAAACAATCAAATTAAGCAGAACATAATTTGTATTATCATTTTTATATTTTACATGGTATTAAAAATACGTAATGCATAAAATACAAAGGAAAATATGCTTAAGGATTAGGATTAGCATTTGGGCCACGTCTGCGGCCGTATGTTTGGACCACGTTGACAAACCTACGGTTGTACTGGATTCGTCTCTTAGCACGTCCAGTTTTTTTCTTACTTTTCTCTTGTTTTTCAACCTGAAATTAAATTTTTTAATATTAATATAACTAATTTACAAATAAATTTACATTAGTGAATAATTTTTGTTCTGAGTTTACGGGGAATAATTCTTTTGTTGGATTAAAAATTTATGTAACAGATGAATGAAAAGTAAAGCTTAAATAGCCACTCTACTTCACTTTAATCTGTAACATTTTTCTTGCACTGCTATTTTACTACACTTTCTTTTTTACAAGCTGCAGCTTAGATCAACCAGTGCCATAAGTCAAAAATTGTAATTGCGTGGGAAAAATAGTTTGAATAATATTTTAAATAGATCCGTTCTTAAGCTAAATATAATATTAACAAATTAAAAACTAATTTTTAAAAACTTAAAAAATATTAAAATTTAATATTTACTTTCGGTGTTTGTCCCTTTACTTTACCAGCACGAGCTAAGGATCCGTGAACCTTACCTGAAAAAGAAAAATAGATAAAAAAAAAATTACTAAACACTTGCATAATAAAAGTTTTACATACGATTTGAAAACAATGATTTTAAAAATCAATTATTACCTCCGAGGAGAGCTACTGACAAGTCTAAGGTATTTGAAGGAAGTTCACTAACACGGACTTCATCGCTCAATGGAGCACCCGCACAGTACAGTTGAAAATCAACATCTTGAAATGCTGTTAGTCTTGCCTATCAAGAAAAAAATTTATTGTTGACAAAACGAACATAACTTTTAACTAATTTATTCTTATATTGTAAAATTATGTTGAAAATCTATGAAAAGACAAAAGAATTTGAATTCATTTCATCTCCCTGAGACTTTCTTTTACTCTTGCATTATTGCTCGTACTGACACTGCTGATATTTACAATTGTCAGGTTATCATTTAATGCATTAATTATCAGAATTATAGACTTAGTTACAATAGTTCCATATTAGATTTGCACTATTATTAAAATTGTTGAGCAAAATATATTGATAAATTTGAGTGCTGAGAAACATACTACGTACGTCAGACTTTATTAGAAAATAACGTAATTATCAAAGAAAAGGAAAGTTATAAAATAAAAATAACTCAACACAATCACATTACACAGCTGTAGGTAATCCTAACCTTGATTTGTGCCACCGTTTCATGATCCTGGCACTCGATTAAATGCGACTCTTGTCCTCTAATGTGAAGCTGCATTTTGTCTGCTTAGAAAATATATTTGATATATTATTTATTTTGCAAATGAGAATAGCGTGAAAAAGTTAAAAATCTTTATGATAAACAATACACGAAGTCACGTGTAAACGAATGCTTTCTATCGGGCCAAACAGTATTTAAGACAGTACTTACGTCACTACTTGAATAAAATCCGTCGAATATACAATGAAAATAATTGCACAATGATTGAGTGCAGTAAAAAACGATAAAATGTTAAAAATAAAGCAACAAATGGTACAGGGTGTTACCTCGTTTCCTCTGTCACAAAGTGAAAAGGCCGAAACCGGAAATCGCTAAATCTAGCTAACCTGTTCATGCGCAGTAGACATGAAATACATATGTATACAAATGCTTACTCTATAGTCTATATAGTCTATACTACTTCTAACTTCCGTCTGTATACGACCAGTTTTGGATATGTATGTATACATAGATGATCGACTGATTTTCTTTAAAATAATTAATAGTAATTGGTACAAATGTTATCTATGTTGTAACGAAACATAACATAAATTTTAAGTTTTTTGTGATGAATAGGTCAACATGTAAGAGATTTTTAGGAAAATTTTTGAAAAATTTACTCCGTAATCATGATCCAAATTATTTGTAAATTTGTTTTGAATAATTACAATATTGTTTCCGCTATTTTCTATCAATCAATCAATCGAACCTTTAATTTATCCTGCCATTGTATACTTCGGAAGGCTAATTATAATTTCGCTTTTGATCTGTTAAAACCTAAACGATTAAGTCTTAAATAGAGTTTATTTCACATTTAAGATCAAAGTCACTTTTGTTTTTAATTGTTCCGATAACTTTTAATCACCTTTAAAGTAATTAAGCTAGGTGAAATTCTGTTTTTCTACTTTGTACAAATTATACTTGGTTGTAAGATGATAGAAGCATGATCTGAACTGAGATCATTAGCATATATAGTGTCAATTGATCTACAATTAAATATTTTTTAATGAGGCTATTGTTTATTGAATATAAACTTATATATAAATTATATAAGTTATGCTACGCGAATGTAAACAATTGATATATTTAATGTAGCAAGATATAGAATAAGAAAGTTATTTTATATATAGAGTGATGGTTTTTATATTCCACCTTAATAAACTGTAGGCCCAAAAAATCTTACTGACCGCTGTTTCACCATTCTAAAATAGAGGGGAGGTAAGTCAAATCGATCTACATGCTAATATAACTATATAGTTAACCTATATATGGAACCAAGCTAAATAATGTCCAGGTACTCTCTGCAGCGTTGATTCTACATGAACATAGTGAATAATAATAATAAAAACAACAATAAATATAATTGTAAAATTACAGTAAAACAAATCAAGCAAATAAATATCACTTGAGCGCATCAAATAAATTTATGTAATTATGTTAGCATAATTACAAAAAAAAGGGGAATATATATATAATGCTTATAGTTCTTACTATTTCAGGAAACATAATACAAAATCATTGTGAAATGTGTAATCTTTTAAAATTACTTATCATAACCAAACTAGAAAATATTCTCTATTGTCAAAAATCGAACAATTTTATTCTCATAGATTCAAAGGTATAAAAACTAGCATTTTTCTCAAAATTTATTAATAGTAATTATTTTTCTCAAAATTTATTTTAAAAATAATATATAATGTATGTACATGCAAATAATTTGAATTAAAAATATGAAAATTATTTTATATATTTATATTTAAGCCGAAACAGAAATTAATATGATTTTGATGAAACGTTTTTAAATTAGATTAGGTAGAGTTAAATATAAACATGCGCACTATATGAGCCAATCAGATTGTGTTTATCTTAGCTTCTCAACATTCGGTCATGATTTTTTGATAAGGAGATGATGATACCTATATATGATTCATCGAGTATGCTACCTATAGGTATGCTGTTTCATATTGCATACGGTGATATGATGCTCAACCAATACCCATACTAACCTACAAGTAATAACGAATTAAAGCAGTTTTCAAGCCTTGGTGATGCAGTGAGGTTTGTGTACTTTTTGAATAGTACTAACTAATTTATTACATGTTTATTTGAGCAACTTGAGGTCGAATTCTTTATATTATTTATAGCTAAAGCTGTGCTTTTAAATTTTGGACGATTTTCAAAATCATTTCATGGACTGCTGAACAAGAATTAAATGCAAAATGGATAGTTTAGCTATCAATAGCTCTAATTTTATTAATATAGTGATCACAAGTGCTCTTAATGAGGCCTACTTTGTAGAACGAAGATTTAAGAAAGACATTACAATACAGGAGTTCAAAGACAAGTTGGAGTTATTAGTTGGTTGTCAATCAAAGGCTATGAAGCTGGAGGTTTATAACAAAAATGATGATGTTGTATGCAAACTAAATGAAAATGACCGTGCTCTAGGTTCATATCCAATTCAAGATGGTATGCGAATACATGTCATTGGTGACAGCGAAACAACTGGAGATCCATCAAATGTTGAAAAATTTGAGTTATCCGAAGAGGAATACTCAAAAAGATCAGACACAGTTAAAGCATTTTTGAAAGAACATAAATTAGGAAAATATAATGAAGAGGAAACTGCGAAAAAGGAAAATGAAAAGAGGCTTGAGCAAGAAAGGGAAGAGCATCTTGCTAAAAGTATGAAAATAAATGATAGATGTGAAGTCAGTGTATCAGGTAATCCGAAAAGAAGAGCAACTGTAAGGTATGTAGGACATACTGATTTCAAGAAAGGATGGTGGATTGGAGTGGAATATGATGAGCCTTTTGGCAAAAATGATGGATCAGTTGCTGGTAAGAGATATTTTGAATGCCCAGACAAGTATGGTGGATTTGTAAGACCAAACTGTGTAGTAATTGGTGACTTTCCACAAGAAGATTTTGACTTGGATGAAGAATTTTAACTGAAACATTTTTAGACATATATAATCCATATTCCAGCGCATTTCTTTATTTATTTGAAAACAATTCAATCACCGAGCTCTTTTATTTTTGGAATTTACGACATATGTTATCAGCATTAGTAATCAATGCACAACATAAAGTGTGATAATAAAACAGTACATTACGTCTTTCCCGTACGCTTGGTGAAAAACGGGCGTTGAAAATCGTACTTTCGATACTCCGTACGGAAAATATATACTTTCGGCACAGAGTGTCGAAAAATACTTTTTGAAGTCCTCATTGCTTAAATAATTTGTACAAGATAATCACAAATTAAAATAAAATGGATATTTTTTAATAAATTGAATGTACAATAATGTTTGATATTTTAGTTGTAAGTCATAAAGAATTCAATGACTTCATATAAAAAAACATAAAAATATATTACAACACTCAAATGGTGACTCGATTTAGTGAATGTTTACAATAGTTTGAAAGAAATTATACATTTTGTTAGAAATGTTTTTTTGAAAACAAGAAATGACTTAAACCATTTCTCATCGAAATGAGTCATTAAAATTATTTATGATTACTGTATTAAGAGGTAATATTAATGAATAATCGAAAAAAGTGCTGAGCCAACCGTTTCGTCATTAACTGATTAATTTTCGCGCAGATGAAATTAGGATAACAATTGACAGCCAACGACATAATTTGATGTGGCCGGTTTAGGTTGAAACATGCCAAAATGATCTCAAAAGTACACTTATAATTAGCGTAATCTCGATCAGGTTTACTATGCTAATTATATTATCTGCAGCTAATATAAGCGGCTTCTCTCCGTACTATTTTACATATTTACAAGATTGAATTAAATTATGCGACGGAGATTCTTGGTACTGCGTAGTACTGAGGCAAAACCAGAAATTAGGAGAATCCTATAATTATTGGCAAAGCTATGCACATGGCAACATTCTCTATAGCTGAATAGACAGGTAGCAGAGGTCAACTAACCAGTGATAAAGTTGTCATATACCAATCCCTATCACCTCTCACTAGTTTTTATGTTTATCGACTTACCTTTTATCTCAAGAATTATCACAGTTGATCGCGTGCACTAATCACGTTACAAATTTTCCGAATATCATAAAAGATTACGAAGCAGTTTCATCTATACCTTCGAGTATTCTTGGCATATACGCATATATATCTTCGGCAATCAGTATTGCCGAAGAATGTAATTTATCCAAATGTTCCGTTGCCTATCTGGATATATTCTAGACATATTATTCTAGAAGAGCTCGACGGAAGAAGGCTATTTGCAATTTTCGGTTTTTTCAATTCTAACAGAATTACGAATCGCATTCGATAGTCAATACTCCATCTATGGCAATACACAAATATAATTTTCCAGTCACTCTCAGACTGATTTATTTAATTATTTATTGACATTGAGTTGTCTGTGATTTTCATTCTCTAGAATAGGCGGGTAGCAGAGAACGAGGCAGAGGTCAACCAGCTGCTGACAATGATCATCAATTAGAGGAATGCTGGGGCTGGAATCTTTCTGTATAAAAAGTCCAAGACGAAGTGAATTGGAACAGTGTCAGTTCAGCCGCAACTGCAGAGAAGAAATGATCTATCTAGTTAACTCTTTGCAGACTGAAATTTCGTTGTAGATTTTTCAACTTGTTGGAAATCAATATATGCAAAGTAAAATGTAGTTCCAGATTCGAAGACAAAAATCTCCATTCTTCGAGTGCGAGGACAGTGACAATGAAACGGTGGCTTATGTCAAAGTTGGTATTATTACCTACAGCCGTCTAATGTGATTGTGTTAAGCTATATTTTTAATTAAAAACTTACATTTTCTCTAATAATGACGTTTTTGCCAGATACTTTTTATTTTCTATTCAAACAAATGTTCATTTGAATATAATTTTGGGACTGAATTTTCAATGTTTAAATAGTATATCTCTTGCACTAAACGCGATGTGTAATAGCTATTATGTGATACATTTCAAAGATCCACATTTTTTTATAATACGCAGGAAATAACGGTATTCCATTTAGCGATCACGTGCTTAAGAAATTGAATGAATGAGGTAATTGTAAAAGTAAAATACAAGATATTTATCAATGCGCAGGTTTAAAAAGTAACAATGAAACATAACATTTTTCTTTACAAACTGGTACGTGTATGGAATCGAAGAAAAAAAGTATATAAATCTTGACGAATAGATATGCCTATTATGAACATACGGTAATAGCGATATGTAACTTACTACATCACGCCTTTTGGCTACTTTATAATAATTTAAAAAAAATGCTTCATCGACTGTAAAAAATAAGATTGGAGAATCGACTGCAGGTGCGTGCTACATCCACTCTCAATTCAAATCTCCCAAACTGTCCGTAATCTATTGGAGCTAAATAATTGTTTCGAGCTATATAAATAATGTTTTAACTATATAACTTTAATATTTATCATAATATTCGCTCTCTTATCATTCATGGTCACCAAGTACGTTAACGGCAACATAGTTTTTCACTCTTGATCCATGCAATACTTTTTTCGTTCGCTGAGGTAATTATGAACTACTTATGCTAGTTTTGCTTTTGTCGCACTAATGACTTAATATTACATTATTTGTAGTTGCTCTGTCAATTCCTTCGACATTTCTTCGTTACTATCATTTTCCATCTGCAAATAACAGTGTTCAATTTGTTATTTATGCCTGAGATATAATCGAAAACAAATAAAATAAAAATTGTAAATATCTGACAGAATTAGAACCAATTGTAATCAAAGAAACTTTTTAAATATTTACTTTACGATTAATTATAATTACTAAAAATAATAAATTATACAACAAAATTTTGTTAATTTATTTCATACTCTGTAAATAAATGTGCTGATGTTTATAAGCTGTAGCCATTCGCAAACAATTAAGAATATTGCTCCAATATACGAGGTCTGTCCCAAAAGTATCCGATTGATTTAATCTTCGTCATCCGGGGGATGTTGTCTCGACTTTCACGGGCTTTTTTCGGCCGTAGCTTGGATGAAAGCTTCCACTGCGAAGATTGTTATTTTGTCATAACTATAAACCCATGATATATCTCCAGTAATAATTTTTTTTTAAAAAGTTTTCATTACTATTGATCATTTCCAGATTGTCCTGAGTGATTTCTAATTGAAAGTTTTTTCGCTGGTCTGAGAGCAGTTTCGGAATGAATTTTGCACACGCACGAGTCATTCCCAAATTCTCGGTTCAAAATTCGCCAAAGAGTACTTTTTAGTATTCTAACTTCATCTTCCAGTTCTTTCATAGTTAAATGATGATCTTGTTCAACTGCAACACGCACACGCTCGACATTATCCGACGATGTTCCCGTCAAAGGTCGACCACAAACAAGAATTACTGTCAACAGATGCGCGGCCACTTTTGAACCACCTATATCTTTTTTTATTTGTGTTTTGCCCATGCACTCATCTTTAAAGGCTTTTTGCAACATTTCAATAGTTTCCGCACAACTTTTACTGAGATTAAAGCAAAATTTTATGTAAATTCGCTGTTCAGTTCGTTATTCCATTTTTGGCAATGAACGAATTGCAACGAACACAAAAAAGTCATTGTAAACAAATACAAGTTGGTCAGGAACTAAGGCGTTTCATCGGTATCTCGGGCTACTGACGAGAAGGAGGAGTTGCTGGTGAGTGGTGACGTTCGTATACCTTTCAGAGATTGCCTAAGTCCGCGCGAAGATATGAACATAGGTCGGACACTTTTGGGACAGACTTCATATACAATAAAGAGGAAAGTAAATAAGAATGAATTACAGAAAAGAAAATTCGTGAAAGCTTTAATATGATATTAAAAAGCTCATAAAAGTCTTATAGCTAGAAGACTTGGAACCTTAAAAAAATACGATATCAATTTTAGGAAGAGATTAGTACAAAGCAAAATAAAAATATAAATTTTCAAGTAACTCTAAAATAAAATTCAAATGTTGAATTTGAATTCAGCCAGGTATAATAAGTCTGTTAAACATAAATTAGCATAAAAAAACATTGCAACGTCACTTTCGTTCCACTTCATCAAAAGCGGGCTAACCCCCCCCCCCCCCCCCCCAACCCCAAATGCTTAAAAAAGCGACATGTACGAAGAATTGGCAGCCAATGATTAAAAGTCCAGCCAGTACGCCTTACAAGACACACGGCTGCTCGCGTGGCGGCATTTTTTGCTCTTCGCGCTCGCCCTCGCGTATAACCTAACCAACAATCAAAAAGAAAAGGAGCAGAAAAGAAATATCATAAGTAGCGACTTTGGTAGTGAAACGTCGTCGCCGTCGCGATGCCTATTTTCCGAGCCAACAGATAGTACATAAGAAAAGGAACTATTCGAGCGTGAAGCGAGACGGCAGAGTTGTCGTCCACGAGTGAAGGAAGGATATATTACAAGGAAAAATGAGGTTACTTTTAACGAGTATATGGCTTCTGCTGGTTATTTCTATCAACTCCGTCTTCGCCTGGGACACTGAACAGCTTGAGGTTTTTGACGTCGTCGAGGAAGTCAATCAGAATTTCTACGAGCTTCTTGGCGTGCCACAGGTATATTTTTTATATTGTCAAACGAGACTGTTCTTCTGTGAGTTATTTCAGCTGTTTGGAATGATTAATGGAAATTTAATTGAGAAAATCAGTTTTAAGCACTTTACTGTCTGTCGAGCGTCTTTAAAGGGATGAAAGTAATTTATGAAATTCAATTGTTTATTTAATAGAATATGGCATTGACTTATCTGATTGATAATGGATTATTTCTAAGCTGAGTATTGAATCAATGAAGAAAAGCCAAATTTCTATATAAGATCTTGATAACTTTTTTCGTTTATATATTTACGCTGTAAATACTTTTAATAATGATTATTTTGAATCATAGTTTTATTTTTCTTGTTATCATAAACAAATCTAGGCATGTCATCTGAAACATATGGCTGGTAGGATACATATATTTAAATAGCATAATATTATGGAATATGTGGAAATAGAATTGGATATTTTATTAACATATTCTATAATAAATTATTTCATTTCAAATTCTAGAATGCTTCTTTACAAGATGTCAAGAAAGCTTTTCGAAGGCTATCGTTGGTACTCCATCCTGATAAGAATGATGCTGAGGATGCAGAAGTGCAATTTAGAAATGTAATTATAAATATATTTGTACATTTAATTAAATGTAATTACAAATAAATTTACTGTATTATTCTTTCAGTTAGCAGCAGTTTATGATGTCCTTAAGGACCCTAAAAAAAGGGAACATTATGACAATGTTCTCATTAATGGACTGCCAAACTGGCGGTCTGGTGTATATTATTATCGTTATGTTCGGAAAATGGGCTTATTAGAGACAAGTATTACTCTACTGATTATAATAACCATTGGTCAGTATTTGTGTTCTTGGGCAGCTTATCTTGAAAAAAGATATACATATGTAAGTATACCTATTAATCAAGAATTTTATTTCATTAGAAATCAATGTCATTACAAATTATTCCTCGCTTTGTTGCAGAAAGAAGTGTTAGGTAGTAAATTACAAAAGTTACAAAAGAAGAACCGAAAGACGAAGATGGATGTTCCAGACTTGGCAGACATATTGGAAAAAATTCCAACTCCTAGCATGTGGAACACCTTACCATTTCAATTGCCAAAGTGGATGTATACCTCGATTGTTGGTATTCCGTCCGCCATTCGTAGTATACATAGAATTTTAGAGGAGCGAAAGCAAAGGAAAAAGCAGGAGGAAGAAGAGGCTCTGTTAGTTTTTTAGTAGCATGTTCTCTTACTGCTTACTTATTTTATTTGGCAACTCAAATAATTTTTATGTGCTCATTAGAAACATTATTGTAATGTTCATTATTATATTCACGTAGTATTTTTTTTAAGATTTTAATCATTGAGCATAAGAAAAAGTGATAGTGATTCAATTCATGAGACAAGTCAAATTATACTATCAAGCTATTTTTTCAAAAGATTTTATACTAAGTTGCATTGAGTAACTGCTCATAGTCGCTTTAGATCTTGAGCTGTAAACCTATCATCTCTAAACATGAATTAATTCTAAAGAGACCTGTTAATATTCATTTTAAAGAGAACTTAATATTACAGTAAAGCACAAGAAGAGGAGGAAGAGCCGGAGCCAATACCGCGTGGACCAAGAAGACGAAGGCAAGGATTCACGCCGCAAGAGCGCAGTGAACAACCTATTCGAGAAAACTATAACAAAAAGCCAAATGAGACGTTGAGTAATCATGTCATGGAAAAGCAAAAAGTTGGCGGGGGTCTATGGACCGACGATGACATACTTGAGCTGATCAAACTCGTTAAGAAATTCCCTGGTGGCATTCCAGATCGCTGGGAAAAAATCGCTGATACAATGAATAGAACTGTTGCCGAAGTTACACA
This sequence comes from Phymastichus coffea, assembly GCF_024137745.1. NCBI lineage: Eukaryota > Metazoa > Arthropoda > Insecta > Hymenoptera > Eulophidae > Phymastichus > Phymastichus coffea. The sequence goes on from NW_026706881.1 coordinate 312,304, forward strand.
TATGGCCAAAAAAGTATTGTTTCATATTTTTTAGTTTATATTTTGTGTTAAAGAGTATTATATATTTGAAGGTTTATTTGTTACTAGGTGAAAGATGAGGGCTTGAAACCCAATCAACCAACCGAAGAAGTTCCTGTTGACGAAGCTCCCAAGAAAGTGAAAACACGCGCTGAAGTTACTGATAATATCACTGAGTGGAGTCAAGACCAACAAAAAGCACTTGAGGGTGCATTATTAAAGTATCCAAAGACAGGTTCGTCAGACAGATGGGAGAAAATCGCTTCATGCATTGAAGGCAAAACGAAGGTTCGTAAAATTTGTACTAAAACATTAAAATTTGTCATGTGACAGTTATTACAATTTACAATATTGACTGCAGGAAGAGTGTCAAGCTCGTTACAGATATTTAGTCGAAGTGGTGAAGAAGAAAAAGGACACGCAGTGATCGCGAATGGTTATATTAAACTGAAAGAAAGTGTATAAAAGAATTTGGTGCTGCGTCAGTGCGATTGGTGTTATAACTGTCTGTGTGTGATCTCCAATGTGTGCGAGTTGATCTTTAATACAATGATGAGTTTTGTTACACATATACCAATTGGTGATGTATTTATTGAACATAAATTTAATAATTTATAAAAAGCAAACATGCGTCATTGCCGTCAACCAGTAATAATTAAGTTTATTAAAAGACTTTCCTTATTAATCAAGTGGTGGGGGAGATTAGCCTATTTACCTCTCATGATTAGGGAATCAATGCTAAGGCACCTTTACGTATCACTGCAGAGTTCAAATGAAGTGGCAATAACAAAAACAACAACAGTCTATTAAGTGAGCCGTAATTAATTTTATTATTCGAACTTTGCTATTGCTTTGAGCAGTCAAGACAGCTACAATCTAAATGATTTCAAAATTTGAGATTAATAAATGTGATTAGCTATTTTTATAGCAATAAATTTTTTTTTACTACGTCACACTTTATACTATTTAAAAAAGTAATGTTATGGTGTGTTAAACACGTGGTATAAATCAATTTATATTCATATTTGCACAGCACTATTTTATCAGCATATTGATACATGATATAAATAAACATAGAATGATAGAGTTCGAACTGACTTTTACCAAAGTAATATTTATAGTTCACATAGCTGACTAAAACTTCATTTCTTCATCGAAAAGTAACTACTACACATGAAAATTGAAATGAAAAATGAAAAATACTACTCATGATTTCAAAAAAAAATAGGACATTTTACATTCGTAATCTTGCAAAATGTGAATAAATAAACTTGCTTTAGGAAAAAAAGGAAGAAAATAGATAAACAGAAAGTAATGATTTGATTTTCCTTCATTTGTTATAATTAGACGTAACTTTTGCTTACGTCTTTAACTTTGTTCAGTTAATAATTCAATTGTAACAGCAACAAAAAAGTTGAAAACGATCTCGAGTTACAATGAAAACAAAAGAAAAATGCAAATTACAATCTAGAAGATGACAATTGCAAAATCTTTGCCATAAGTTTGCACATCTGTTGTAAAGATATCGTGCAAATCAGTCGAGAAGTAGGTGTACGTGCACCCGTACGGGAGCACGTCGAGTTATTAGTGGATAAGCATTTGCTAAAGTCGAGATGAATTACAGCTAATTGAAGACATTTGGCTTCTACCTAGATTATTACTTACTCTTGTTCGATGTCATTAATTAATTTGAATTTACTCGTTTCGTCGCAATCGTTGGCTTATATATTGTGGCTTATATATATATATATATATGTTGTTCTTATCACATCGTAATATTCTAATTCATCAACGTTTGCTCGAAATCATCTTTACTTGATAATCACGCAAATTAGGCCCATTTGCAAGGAATAGCATTCGAAGATATCTCATTGGCGAGAAAAAGCTGTGGAGCGATGTTTCAGGCGACAAGAGGTCAAATATGCCAGCGTTGCGAGATTTTCGAAGATCTTTTCGGTGTTGCAAAACAACGAGTACGATTCATGAACTCGAGTCGCTTACGGAGATTAGTGTATATTATCTTAATAGTAATAGCTCGCAAGATCGGCCTTTATTTACAGCTCCAAGGCACATAACAGACAGTCCTATTCATTTGATTTTCCCCTGGAAGTTGAAAGTTATTACCACCTCTCGTGCGCACACACGTGAGTACACGAAACTGTCGTACGGCAGTTTCATCCTCGTACTCCCAGTGTAGCGCTCGACACTGTTGAATCACCATCCATATATCGCGGCATCTAAGAGCTTTAGTACACAGGAAAGCCCAGCAGCAATCGGCCGACATGGCCGGTCGACGAAAACAGGTAATGGCACAAGCATAGGGGGGAAGGGTCGCGATATCGAGGATCTTCCCTGTGTCATCACCACTCGGAGCGTGACAATTTTTCAACCACCAACAGTATTTGCTTGCCGCGTTGTATCTTTTGAGAATGTTTATTTCGAGTTCGATGATAATGTAAATATTATCGGTTGGCGCGATGCCGATTTGGGATTAACAGCGCTTGACGTTACCATAACTTTTCGACCGACAACATTGTGGCGCGATTCCTATTAAAGAAAAAAAAAAGAAAAATTTGGCGTCTTCGCGTGTCTTGTCATTCGTTAACCCATGATATTTCGCAGGCGAGGCCACAGGCGAAGTCGTACATGAAGTCGCAGGAGAACTCGCAGGAGAACTCGCAGAATAAGTCGCAAGAAAAATCAGAAGAGGAGTCGCGGGAGAACTCGCACGATAAACCGCAAGAAAAATCGGGAGAGGAGTCGCAGGAGGATTCGCGGAAGACGGAGGAGGAAGAGGAGGCGAAGCCGCGGCCCATAAGTGCCGACGGCCACGTGGCCGTATTCCCGACCTGCGACAAGCACAAAGTCCCTATTCCGAAGCGAACGCCGAGAGAAAAATACCTGATAACGAGCATAACGCTCATGGTGGTCTCGTATTATTTCTGGATGTTCACTGGAACCTGGCTGGCCTTCAACGATACGTTCGACAAATATGCCACTTATCTGAATCTTACGCGGTCCGTGCACGTATTCATCATTGACATGGGCTCGGAGGGCAGTCGCATCAGCTACTTCGAGTTCCACGTGCACGCCCTGACGGATAATCTAGTATTCGACCAGGGGGCATACACCGAGGCTACGCCCGGACTGAGCACCTTCTTCGACGATTCCGAGAAGGTAGTGGAATCGCTGAATAGATTGGTGACGCAAGCAAGAGACACGTTGCCAAAGGAACTTTGGAGGTCAACGCCAATATGGCTGAGAACTTCCGAGGGTCTGACCCTGATGCCCTTGGAAAAAGCACACATCATTCTCGATGAGTGCAGTCGCGTGTTGAACAACTCGGGTTTCATGGTCGACGACGATTCGGTCGACGTCATAAGAGGCAGCGACAAGGCCATCTATTCGTGGTTGACCATCAACATGCTAATAAGAGCATTCACGAATCGGCCCTTCACGGTCGCCGCTTTCGACTTAGACGGTTTCTCGAACAACGTGGCCTTCGCCGTGGATTCCAAAACCATCGATCCCAGGTACGGGAAGAAGTTGTACCACGTGAGCGCCTACAATCGAAACTTCACCGTCTATGCCGACAGCTTCTTGACCATGGGGATGTTCGTCGCAAGGAAGAGAATATTGACTCATCGGGACAATAACAGAAATAACAAAGTGCCGTACGCAAACGTGACGACCATTCACCTGAAGTCCGAGTGCATCTCTCCATCTATACCCGAAATCGTGTGGAATTTCCGTAAAAAAACTCTCATCGTGAAACCACTGATTGATGATCGCCACGCGACCGATAGAATAATCAAGTGCTTAGAAATTGTTCGCAAAGTCGTTAAGAAGGTTATCCCCTATCCATTACCAATTCACCCAACGCAGAGGGTTTACGCGTTCTCGAATTACTTTGATCGGCTGCAGGAGGTACATTGAAACTCGCTGTCAGCTCAAGCCTTCAGAACCTAAATACTACGTATCTAACTTTTTGACAATTATTTCAGGTTAAATACTTACAGCTCAGTAAAGGTGCAAGAGTGACCGTTGGGCACATTCAGAACTTAGCTGCAAAGGCTTGTGAACAACCTGACTTGATGCATCCATTCATGTGCTTAGATTTGTCCTTTATATATGTCTTACTTCACGATGGATTCGGTCTTCATTTAACAAAACAAATAATTGTAAGTGTTTTTATTACGATACTTGATTATCTGAATGAAAGTTTTGTAATGAATCACTTTTTAGGTAACAAATTATATTGAAGGTCAAAATTTGGATTGGGCATTAGGTGCTGCATACAAAGTACTTCAAAACAGAATGAAATAGTGACTAGCTCTTCGTTTTAGATTCCAAGGTGCTTTATACACTCAAGCGAATTATTACATTTATAAATATATGACCCTTCCATGATAATATAGAAGGTTTTAACGATCTGGATCTGTGCGATTGGACGTTGTAACTTTTAAACGAGTAACCGTTTGCAATATAATATCGATTGTGTATAATGTGCCAATAAATAATGTGACTTCATCGAATTAAAAAATGTAGTTGTATTTTCATGTTGTTTGTTAAAAATCAATTAGGAAAACATTAGTATGTACAGTGTGACGAGATTTACCGTTACAAAGTCAATATGATTGCGTTCATTGTACGTCGTTATTACTAGTTTACTCTACGTACTTAATAGTCTACAAATCTTACCTGAGAATTACTTACATTAACTAGGAATTAACTTATTAACTATGAGTTTTTCATTTTTCTCTCTTCCTTGTATTTCTGCAACATCTGTTTTAAGCCATGATGTTTCGGATGTTTCTTACCAGTGCAAGCTTCGCAAGAGCAGATCGTTGGTACAGTGAGTACTCGCTTAAACGTTATGCCGTCTTCGCACGTCAACTGGACATTGATCTTCTTGTAGTCTAACGGCTGGCAACACGAGCAATCGATCACTTGATCCCAAGTTTCTGCAGACAATATTTGAGCGTTAAACAGAATTGATACGATTGAAAATTCCGATAGCAACCGAACGAGTAAACATACTAGTGTCATAACGCGTCGAGGAATCGCAGTGCCCGTAGCATTCCGCTAAGCCCTTAATGGGCTCCATGTTTTTACACACGCCGTGATGTCCTTTCTTCTCGGCGATTAGTCCTATAGTTTCGGAGAAGTCGAACACCTCCGCGACGCATTCTACAATGAAGCAATTCGAAAATAGTCCATCCATTGGCAATAATTGAGTGCTTAATTGTTTACGGCTTACGTTGTTGGGGCTCAGCTCTGTATTCGCATTTTTGGCAACATCCGTCGTGTATAATCATTTCCGGAGCACAATCTATTTTCGGACATACGGGAGAACTCGTGGTTATGAGTAGCTGTAAATTAAGAGCAGCGACGTGAATACTTATGCTGGATAGGTAAGTTGAACGAAATTAATTGGCGTTGCGTTGATCGATCTACCTGATCGCTCTTTTCGGCGCAAGAATATGTCGTGCAATTGTCGCTGGAGTACCAAGTTTGACCAGGTTCGTATAAGTAGTCGTCGACGATGCAATATACTTGTTCGCATTCACCGCAACATGCTTTGGGATCGGCTGACTTCTGGTACTTCCAACCCTTGGAAAGCAAACATTTGATTGTCAATTTATTGTCAAAAAATCAAATATTGTTGTTTGTTACTTTCGGGCAAGCCGTGTTACAAGTCTTCGACTCCTTATTCTTGACGATCTGACCATCTGGAGTCTCAACGCAAGACTCCAATACACAACTGTCTAATGAATTATTCCACGAGCTTCCAGCTTCATATACCAATCCATCGGCGAGACAGGCTATTCTTGTAAGTTTCGGACAGCATTTACCGGGTACCGGTACCATCTCTATTTGGTAATTAATTTTGTCCATTGGATTGATCGTTTCGCAAGTTTCGCTCACAGATTTCACGTGCAGCTAAACACACGAACAAATTCAACGATTGTAAGTGCGAGAAAATGCCGACATTCATAAGAGATGAAGTCACTTTACCGATCCGTTCTTCTTTTCGCAAGTACTCTTCACGCAATAATCGTCGGAATACCAAACGTCGCCCACATCCTTAAGTATACCATCGACGACGCAAGCGTAAGGTTTGCACTCGCCGCAACAAGAAACACCACGATCTTGGCTCTCCTGATATTTGTAGCCAAGCTCACAAATGTCCGTGCAAACCTTCGTGAACGTCTTCTTACGCAAACCGTTCGAGTCTAGTAGACATTCTGTGGTCACGCAACTGTCGTCCAACAGAGGATACCATTTTTCTCCAACCTAATTGCCATTAAAAATAGCCACGAAGATTTTCATTTGTTTATTTTCTTTCTATTTTCACGTCAAAAGTGCGTAGGGTACGTGCCTGATAAACGCGATTATCGTCCTTGCAAGCGATCCTTTCGAAACTAGAACAGCACTGAGACTCTAAAGCGTTACTCTTCAACACGTAGTCATTTGCATCCGGGTGGTTCTCCAATTTTATGCAATCCTTCGTAACACATTTCGATGTAGGTACGCCATCGTTGAAGTCACATGTGCAAGTCTTGCATAATCCATCTAGCCAGACATCACCTATTTGCTTCGCTACGAGGTTTTCATTGAATTCGAGATCGTTGCTCGAGTCCATATAGTACAAGCACAAATCCTTAGGTGGTTCTGCAAAACGACATTATCGGTAAATTCAAATCAACTCTCCTTACTTTCGTTTTACGCAGCGATTTTTCTACGAACCACAGATAATTCGAGGGCAACAAGCATTTGGATTATCTACAGTTACAACTTTATAATACTTTTGACATATTGGTACCGGAGGACACGTTTCTGGTTTACAAACTTTCGTCGTCTTCGGACAGCATCCAGATATGTCGGTTGTCATCGCGTAACCGGGCTCTAGTACGTCTGAGTTCGATCCGACGTCGTTATCGTACAGCGAGCATTGGTCTTTCGGTACACATTCTACAACAAAACAGATTTCAGATTCGTACCAACTGAACACGCAGAAGGAATACAAGGTGATATAGTACTCACGACAGATGAATTTCTGGCAACCGTTAGCGTCTACGGTTACTTTGAGCGTTTGGGCATAGCCACATTGCGGTTGTTGCATTTCCATGCAAGCTGGTGCTTCTGTGGGACGAGGCACTGCAAAACGCAACCGAGCAGACGAATTTATTTGAAGAAAAAAAAATACAGTGATACAACATCTTCACTAACCGCACAAGTATTTCGGGCAGCAATCGGTCTCCGTGCCCGGCACTATCACGGCATCGGAGTGCTCGTTGCAGACAGTCTCGATGGCAGGACACTCGGCGTGACTGCAACTGATCAGTCGTTGCTTACAGGTACAGTGAGTGCATTTATCAGGTTGCCAGGTGTCTCCGTCGACGTGACCTTCCTCGTCGCAAGCGAAGCAATTGCGCGTCGGTATGCAAGTGCCGTTCTGCCAAACGAAATCCTCGGGGCAGAAGCAGCCCTCCACCGGGTCGGCTCTGCACGCGACGGAGCTTTCGATGGTCTTGCAGGTTTTTGCGCAGCCTGTGCCGCACGCCTGGTACTCCAAGTCTGTCGGCAACGATGAAACGTTCGATTGGCAACGAGAACAACGACAGAGGTGATGGAGCGAGTCGCTGCGATACTCACTGTCGGCACACTCGTAGGGGCAAAGCTGCGGAGTACGCCAGGCAATGCAAGCCCCGTTCATCGTGCACATCCTGGCGTAGGCTTCGAAGTTGGCGCAAGCGTTGCCACCCTGACAAAGGGTGTCCTTGCAGGCGAGGTAGTAGGGCGACGGGTTGACCATTCCGTGGCAGCGGGCGAACGCGACGTCCAGCAGCAGTTGCTCGCAGAAGCCGTTCATTGACGGCTGTTCCGCGCAAGATTTGGGCGTCCTACTCGAGCACTGCTCTGCGTCGACGTTGAGGTTCAGCGAGTCGGGCAAGTTTTTAGCCGCCCAGCTGTTGCCGAACTCCTGCTGGTCGTTCGTCAACTGAAACGCCGCCGAGTAGTCGCATTAGGCGAGTACCTCTCGCTAGACGGTATTCCGCGATCGCCGTATACCTGGCCGTCGTGCATCTTCAGGTCGTCGTGTTGTCTGCCGTTGCAGTTACCGCAGAGACCCTCCATCGCACCACCAAAGGTATGCGACGGCAAACGCAAGACGAACGCCAAATTACGCTTGAAAGCGACGATCTCCATCTGTATCTCGGGCATCAGTAGTTGCACGTCTCCACTGGGAGTCAATCCGATGACCAGCCATGTTGCATCGAATGGATAATAGGCGATTTGCTGATCGTCGACGTACGCAATCAGCTGACCTCGATCGCTGTTCTTTCTTATCTGAACGATATGGCCATCGTAGAAGGTCGTAATCACTTCGGTGCAGATGCCTTCGTCGCACGCACCATTGGTAACTAGAATCTATCGTAGGAAATCACGCGAGATTGTTGAGCCGTCGCGGGAGTAAGCGAGTAAAGATGTTATTCACTCGCGTACCTGATACTTGTGTTTGCCATCAAAAGCATCGGCTACATCTCTCGACAGCATGTACGTGCAGTTAGCATTGAAGAGCACGTTGCTACGATCGAAAGTCACGAATCTGGAGTTACCAAGACCGTCGCAGACACAATCGCGACACTCGGCCGGCGGCACGCAAGTGTCGCCGTGGCGTACCATGCCGTCAGGACAGAAGCATCCCTGCACGCAGACGTCGTCGACGCTCGGGCAGGGATCGGATTCCAGTAGGTTCTCGCAGCTCAGCTCGCACTTGCGCCTGCGACGACGCGATCAATCGTAGTAGGACAGATAAAAGCTTGCGCGGAGATTGAATTGCACGGCGAACCTCACCTGAAGCAGTCCTTTGGTACGAAGGGTGCGTCGCACACAGCGGGACAATCGTACACGGATCTCCAGTTGGTCAGGTCGACGCTGCTGTCAGCGGCCAGGCACGTCGACACGTAAGCCGCGAGCGCGTCGCAGCGGCACTGCTGGGCCGTGAGGTTGCCGCCGGTCATGCAAGCGCAGTGGCTCTCAAGACAGCTCGCCACGAACTTCTCGCGATCGTGGGCGCTCGAGCAGGCGTCGAAGGCCGGATCGCGCGCCATCGTGCATACCCTCCACGTTTCCTGCTGGACCTCTCGTGGACAGACCTGCGCTTGTCAATCGTTCCCGCTTGAGCGGTGCTCATCGTCTTGGTGGTTACATATATTCTTCCCAGAGATAAGCACTCGCCTGTAGTCTACACTCGGCGCTGTCCAGCACCTTCCAGCTGTCGCCGAACTCGTGCGCGCTCTTGGCCAGCTCGTGGCTCGGCGTCTGCTGGTCGTTAACCATTATACCATCCAGGTAGCCGCACATGCCGTCGACGCGGTCGACGAGCTGCTCAGAGACGCCGATCTTGATGGTGCCCGAAGCGTCGAGCAGCGTCCAGAACGGATAACGCGGAGTCTCGAAGCGCAGTGCATTGCCGACGCGCGATATCTTCATCGCGGGATTCTTGTCGCCGAGACGCTTGACTTCGCTCGGATTGTAGCGCTGACCATCGATCGTTACGTACATGTTTGGTTCTAGAATCACCACGTGCTCATCGAAGCTTACGGTGAGGATCTTCTGACACAGCAGGGTTTGGTCTTGGCATACTTTCTCCACTGCAATCGCGCGTTTTTGAATAAGAAAAGAACGATATAAACTCAAGCGACCAACTCACCGACGATGTACCACTTGTTGAAATCCATGTCTCTCGCCAAAATGTGATTGCATACGTCGTATTTGTAATCAAGTCCGTCGAAGGTCGAGAACGACCTGCCTATCATCGTGCACACTCGCATTTTCGGGGGAATCGGTATGCAAGTATTGTCGCATGCAAGCGTCTTTCGTATACTCTTGGCCGGATCGTAAGTCGGTTGATAGCCCGCCGGGCACTCCAGCTTCTCGCAGGTCGCGACCTCCATTTCCCGTTTACAAATGATCTTCGGGCAGATGTGCGGCTCCTCTTCTTCCACGTCGGCGAATCGAGAGTCGAATCTCGGCGGCGGAAGCTTTACCCTGAAATCAGTCGATCCGTTATTAAACCAGTCGCGGAAAACGACGGAAAACGAGCAGGTTTTCCTCGCTCACTTCACGAAAGTTGACTGCTCATAAGTTTGATTTTGCGACATAGTGATGCTGAAGTTGGCGAGATTAACGCCGTCGACGATGTTATCCACCGTGACGAATCCGGGCGGGCAAGTGGTGACACATTGAATTTCTAAGCAAAGATAAAAAATTTGTGAGTCGATAGATGGAAATTCACGTCACCCAGCAATTTCGACAATTGACCTACTCGTAATAGTGGTATTTGTGATGGTCGCGTCCGACGAGAATTCGTACTCGCAGTCGTCTGGCTCGTCGTCGGGACAGTCCTTGACTCCGTTGCACCACTTGTCCGCGTCGATGCACAGGTCATTGGTGCGACACAGCCTTTGACCGGCCGGACAATTCTTGCAGAGACAAGCGCACAGTTCGCCGACGACCGGGCGCTGTTCTGGAATCGAGCATGCCGGGCAGACTTTGGGATTGCACATTGGGAAGCCACTCATGGCGCAGGTGCAGATCTGACAGTCGGCTGTCTCGTAGCTCGAGCCGACCGAGTACCTGAGAGTAGGCCAAACGACCCGTTACCACATCTCAACGATGGCGTACAAGCTACACTGCTGCATACTTACGAGATACCGTTGACAACGCAAGGACAATCCTGCATGGCTACGCACGACTGGCCGTTCCACCAGAGAGACTCCCCGCACAAACACTGGCCCTCGGTTTCGATGCCGGGGCAAACGTCGCAGTTGGCTGGCGGTGGTGCCGCTGATGAAGGTCCGACAATCGGAGCTGCCGATCATATCCACATTACGCGTTATCGACCACGCGACATGGATTCCCATTCGGTTGGCGCTTCTCAGTCGAACACTTACGATAGGGAAGGAAGCAACCGCGTATCTCCACTCTCATGCCGACGTGGTTGTGCCAACTATAGGGATGTATCCTGAGCAGTCTCGCAGAAATCGGCAAATCGAAGTAGTTGACACGGCTGCTGTAATCGTCGACGTTCGCCAAAAACTTTCTGTCCGCGCCGAATTTGTCGAGAATGGGACTCCAGCCCAATCCGTCTTGGCTGTACTTGACGGTATACTGAGTGACCCAGGTGTCGTCGCCTCCTTTGGTCTCGACGCCGGTGAGATTGCGCGGCTCCAAAAAGTCGAACTGTACGTACTGGTTGGGATTGTCGAGGAACGGATGCCAAGTGTCCGGATTCGACAGTCGGAGATTGGGCTCCTTGCCATCGTAGCTGGATGCGACCATAACTTGATGCCTGTCCATTAGGCCGCTATCGTAACCCATCGGGTCGTCGCAGACTGACGAGGGAAATCGATGGCGATTAGCGCTGTGTATTCAGGCTTGGAGCATCGCGTCGGAAACACCTACCTGGTCGAACGACCGAAGGCGTCACCACGATTGGTGGAGCAATGGTGCTCGTCGTCCGCTCCTCTGCGCAAGCAATCAATTCGACTTGCATGGCGATCGCGCCGTGCCACTTGGCTGGATAAACTCTCACGAACTTAGCCTCGATCGGCGGATGAAAGAACTGCTGCACCGGCGCGTTACTCTCGGCCGGGCCGCGAAGCTCGTCCGGCGTTGTCCAGTTGCCGACGACCGAAAACGCGTAGCCGTCGTCGGAGAATAGCACGTAGTAACTGGTGACGAATATGTCCGCGAATGGATCGCCACCGACGACGATTCCGTAGATCGGTTGCGGCTTAACCAGCTCTATTTCCAGCCAGGGCTGCTGGTCGTCCACCGACGGTCGCCAAACGAACGGCGTGGTCGTGCGTTGGAGACGTATCATATCGCTGCTCACGAAGGTGCTGAGATAACTACTGGCGCTGAAGTTCACGTCGAAGGGCGACTGTTCGGTTAGCCACGCGTAATTCTCGCCGAGACAGTCGCGTGGTGGACTGCTCACGTGTGGCACGATTACCACGTCGCGAAATTCATAAATCCTGTTAACATTCGAACGGGCTTTTAGCTTTCATTTTCAGTTATGATAAAAATCAACAGCGTGGTAAATTTCTATAGCAACTGTAATGAAAAATCTCAAAATCACTCTTAAGAATTACTCACTTTGGTTTCCGAACAGTAATCGATTCAGATACATTTCGCCTATTACACAAGGATTCATCGCAAGTGTAGTGGTTGTTAAGACACTGGCAAGTCTTGCAATCGTTCTCTTGAACTTTCCGGCCCGGTGGTACGATTTGGCCATTTTCGGATATGCAAGTGCAATCGGAACTATGGACACACGTGTTTTCGTTTAGCCAATAGTTATCTTTAGCCGTGCAATCTGTACGCGAATTCGATACACAGCCTGGCAAGCAATCGATCGTCCTATTGCACACTTCAGTGGTCGTCAATAAATGATTGTAACCGTGGCAAGTTTGACTGCATCTTATGGCACAATCATCCCAGTGCTCGCCTGGGTTGCATCTTGACTCTGAGTGATAACAACAGATCGTTGGTGTTTATCATCGCGAAGAATGACTAAAACCTTGCTTAACGGATCGTCGAATTTTCGAAATCGATACACGAATCACGCAAACCAAAGCAAACAAACGTATTTGAAATAAACGCATTCGTCGACACTTACCAGGGGTTTCAGCAAAGTGTACACCTAGACATTCGGGTCTGACAACTTCGACATTAGCCGGCCAATCGCAAATATCGATCCTGTCGTTAAACATCATGTCGGGAGCGCACGTCTTGGGTATCCACTCGTTGCTTCCAGAGGGTCCGATTCCGCAGTGAAAGAAGTCGAAGCAATTTAACGGACTGGATTGGTACGTGTTTAACACGCATGGATCGATCGCAGGCGGCGCAGTCATTGGAGGCGGGTCGTCGCCGCAGTCACAAAGAACACTGATCTCGAAGTCCGGACAGTTCTCTCCGCGATTGTCGGACAGTCGGCAAACGAAGCCGGTGTCGATGCCGCAGTCTACGTTCAATCCCACCTAGAGTATTGCGTTGCTCAATCGCGTGCTTTGGGGCTTCGAAGCGGTTTACCGAGTACCGACAAACCTCTTTGTGCGACAGCGCCGTGTTGACCTTTCGGCACCTGATGTCGATCATTTGCGTTCGATCGCACACTGCCGTCGTTGCATTGACGTTCAGCAACTCTACTGTACTAGGCATTTCTTCGATTTCATTTCTGAATCTATCGTCCTTCGGCCGGTCTCTATTCAGCCACGTCGTCCATCCACTCCTGCACTTCTCTTCCTCGGTGCTGCAATCGAAATTGATGTTTTGTTTACATCGTGTGAAATCCCCTCAGACGACCCCTCCTGCGTTTGAACAACTCACCCGCCGACTTGGGTATAACTGAGCGGCGTCGAGAAGGGCACTTGGCACGGCAGTCCTTTGCACAGCACTTTGCCTCGGCTGCAGAAACACGAGTGGCAGTCGTCACCCTTGACTTTGTCGCCCTCGTAATATATAGTTCCGTTGATGATCGTGCACACGGGCTTGCAGTCCGTTCGCGGTACGCACTCGGCATACGACGAGTTGAGGTAAACTTGGCCTTCCGGACAGCTTTTGGGTTTGCAGCCTTCGACGCAGGTGTCTTGGTCGCAGAGGTGCAACGAGTCGACAAGCGTGACCAAATTGTCGCAGGTCTCGCGCGGACAGGTCGTCACGCATGACGAGTACTTGGAACACGTCTCGTCGCATTGCATGGGGCAGAGCTGTTGACTTCTCCACTGAGGCGCGTCGAAAAAGAACATCAATGCATCATCGCTCGTTTGCCCGCGTTATATTCCACGCTCGATTGAACTCACGTGTACGGGCACACCCATCGCGTTGCACTGTTGCGCGTAAGCAGCTATGGCCGTGCAGAGACACTGGCAGTCGCCACCCTCGTCGCAGCCGCAGGTGTCGTAGATGCATCTCTCGATGTACTGCTCGGGCGGCACCTCCGAGTGGCAGGCCTCGAAGACGGCAGACTTCATGATCCTGCACTGCTGCACGGCCCACAGCTGCCTCTCGGGTCGTTGCGCGCAGGTGTCGGGCGGGTTCTCGCTTGGCTCGGCGCAGAGCTCGCTTAGCTTCCACGAGTCGCCGAACAGACTGGCGGAAGCCTCCGACAGACCGCCCGACGGTGTCTTGAAGTCATCCTCGGCGTCGTCGTTAAAGTCGCCGCACAGGCCCTTCGTGCGACTCTTCCACCTGGCGTCCAGACGGACGTAGGCTCGCGTACCCTCGTCCCACTGCACGACCAGGCCGAGATCGGGCACGTCGAGGAAGACGAACAGTCCCGCGCGGCGCACGGCGACTCGTTCTGCCAGGAAAGTTCATCGTCAATGTGCGCGCGCGTTGCTCGGCACTAGGTCTAGGTCGGCACCGCATCGTTACTTACGCAGATCTTTGAAGTCATCGACGCTCATGCTTTTGCCGCGCGTGAGCGTTACTCGCTCCTCCAGCGCGTGGTCGTTCTTGCCGACGGTCAGGGTTACGGATTTGGAGCAGGTGACGCCCGTAGTGCCGCAGGGCACGTTGCGAACGGTCACGTCGAAGGCCTCGTCGTCGTTGAGCCTGCCCTTGGCGAGCACGTACTCGCAGGCTCCCTGGAAATCGAACAGCTTGTCGTCGAAGCTCTTGTAGTGAGAGTCGCCCCACACCGAACAGACTCCTACGCAACCGATCCATTCGTCGCCGAATGCCGTCAATCGAACACACGGATTGTTTATTTTAGAGAGATAAGAAAACTACCCGGGCAGCGAATATCCGTGCAATTCCATTTGCCCTGAGTGCACTTGCAGCTGTTGCACTCCTTCTGCCTGACCGTGCCCTCCTTGTAACTCCTGCCACCGTGGTAGCAAGGACATCGGTTCTCCGGCACGCACTCGCCACTCGGTGCGTCGAGTACGTAGCCGGCCTTGCAAACACATCCAGGTCTGCAGATCGCCGGCGTCTGGGACGTATGCCGATGCATGTTACCGCAAGTGCGCTGCTCAACCGGTTCGCAAGTCGTCACTTTTTGGTGCTTCGTTGCGCTGCATAGAGACTTCAGCTGCGTCATCGCCGGGTAGTCCGATATCTCGTCGGGCGTTGCCGGCTGACAGCTCCACCTTCCACCTTCGACAATTCGCTCATTTTTTTCGCTTTCACATCTTTCGCTCGTCTTTCCTCGTAAGCGAGACTAAATTACTTGCGCAAGTGCAGAGTTGTTGACCCTTCGTGGCAGGCCTGACTTCTTTGTAGCCGGCGAGGAACTCCAATCCACCGTAGGTGCAAGGACAATGATTTATGGGGATGCAATTGCCGTTCACGTCGAGGGTCGAACCCTTCGGGCAGTTGCAACCCTCCACGCACTCTTCCTTGCATTCTCCGTGGAACGAGATGTCGGCGCAAGATCTGGTGACACATGACATTTTTTACTCGTGTGATTGTACGCAGATATTTTGGCGCCAGTTATTTTCATTAAGCAGTAAGATGCAAGAAATATGTAGTTCAAATCAATTGAAATTAATTATGATGGGGTGAATTGTCTTTTCGCGAAATATAAATTTTCCATATAGAAAACTAATAGCTTTGCCGGAAATCGATTCTTTTTTTTTCATCAACCAATCGAATAATCTCAAAAATTTCAAAAAAAGTATTCAAATGTAAACTTAAACTGAGTAATTACTAAGCCGTTATACATAAAATAATGTAAATTAAGATTAAAATGAGCAATCTTAGACGATGACGACATGTAAGTGATGAAAACCCACTACAAGGAAACGTTATTTTTTCGCAGTATATACGACTATTTGATTACCGCTACTGCTTGACCCTCTCATTAACATTTACTAAATTTGCATTTAACAATTAATTTATAACAAAACCTTATTAATTTTCACATATTTTAATGCACGTAACGAAACGAATTATATTACATACGCGCCTATTATGAATCCGTAGTCTTCCACGTCACAATTCGAGTAAATAGTCGATTCGACGAATGTGGCCATTGTCGCTTTACAAAACTTTGTATATAATGTTTCTAATAATAAAAATGGATTTTCATCGTTCCGAAAACTGGCATCAATAATTTTTGCAACTTATACGTTGCATGGCGTAGGGTGAACTGAATATATATATAAATTGACTGCCGAGCACTTGAGCAAATCACCACTATTGGACGTCAAAAAATCATCGATATTAGACAACGCGTGTAATTTTTGTAAGTGAATTTGTAATCACGCGAGAGCTAAGAGTTCTGACAGTAATTTTTATTGATATCGTATGCAAAAAAACAATCGAAAGAATTGTTATATATCATTTTCTTAAGAAAAAGTCGAGAGGCCGGAAAGTAATGTCGTTCACTTCCTGGTCTGTTACATTTTGATTTTTGAATTTAATGAAAATGATCGAAAGCAAGGTCAATTGTGAACTCTACTCTACAAAATGATGGTACAAGAAGGTCGATAACTTACATGAATAATTAACAAAATCGATTTGAAAGTAAAAAGTCGGTAACAATTGCAGTAGGAAACGAAAGCGCGGGATTGTCCACGACGACTGAGTCTCTCTACGAGGTCCGCGCTCAGTTCATATAAATGTAAAAAGGGCCCGCAACTCGTCAATACAGTTTGTGTTAGTCACGTCAGTAGCAGCAACGCTCTTATATCCGTTAGCATGACTGAGACAGCAGCAACTCTAGCTCCAACAGCTGAGGCTCCTGCAGCCCAGGCTTCACCGAAGAAGACCAAGACCTCGAAGAAAGTCGGAGTAGCGAAGAAGCTGGCGACCAAGCCGAATCATCCACCGACTGGTGAGATGGTCAACGCCGCCATCATTGCTCTCAAGGACAAGAAGGGATCTTCTCTTCAGGCCATCAAAAAATACATCGCTGGTAACTACAAGGTCAATGTAGACAAACAGTCCATCTTTATCAAGAAGTACATCAAGTCCGCCGTTACCAAAAAAACCATTGTTCAAACCAAGGGAACTGGAGCCGCCGGTCGTTTCAAGATCGCCGCTAAATCCGAGGGTGAGAAGATTGCTAAGAAACCAGTTGCAACGAAAAAACCAGTTGCCGCCAAAAAGCCTGTAGTTCCCAAGAAAGCTAAGGCAGTAGCTAAGCCTAAAGATGACGCGGTGAAGAAACCAACTGCCGCCCAGAAGCCTGCTGCAGCCAAGAAACAGACCGCAGCGAAGAAGGCTCCAGCTAAACCCAAAGTGGCAAAACCAGTAAAAGCAAAGACCACGAAAACTCCAACAAAGCCTAAGGCACCCAAGCCCAAGAAGGCTGCAGCACCAAAGGCTAAGGCCGCTCCCAAGAAATAAATCTTTTTATAAACCAGTCCTTCTCAGGACTACTATAATCGGCCCTTTTCAGGGCCACCATTTTTTTTTAACGTATAACAAACTTATTGCGTTGAACATATATATTATTTTCAAGGATGAAGAATCTAATAGAAAAACTAAATATAATCAGTAAAGATATTAAATTAAATAAGAAAATATAAATATAAATTAATAATAAAGTATAAATGAGCAGTTCTGTCGGTACGGCAGATCACTAATTTTTCAACGGAACAGATAGGTTCATATACAAACTGTAGTATATGAAACCAAAGGCGAGCAATTGAAAAGTTAACTAACGGTATTTGATTTATAAAAAAATGAAGATACCTAGTGCAACTGCTACCGCAGGCTTGGTATTCTTGATCACCGGGACAGTGTATTCGACACTCGTGTACTTGTTGACGCCAAGGAACGATTACGCCCAAATGAACGCAGTCTTTCGCATAGGCAGCCAGAGTCGGACACAAACAGCGCTCAATGCTGTCCTCACAGGCACACATGTCGTATAAGCAGTCTTTGTAGAACGGCTCAGGATCGACGTGCCAGTGACAGCCTAAAATTGTAGCGATCGTCTACAAAACTGTTTGAAAGTACTCGAAGGAAATGACAATAGTGCTTGCCTAGGAATATCTTTGTCTTCAGAACACCACAGTACTTCTCAGCGGCATCTCTCTTGTGGGCGTTGACGTCACAGGGATGGTCCGAGTCTTTCTTGATGTCGGCGCAGTGCTCGTCGGTCTTCCACTTGTTGGCAAAAGCGACGACTGCTTGCTCCACGTCTCCGTCGGGGGTCAAGAAGTCGTCCTTCTGGCTGGCGCTGAACGTGCCACACAAGCCCTTGGTTTGGCCTGTCGAAACGAGCGTTTAGTACTGGATCAACTCCGAGAAAAACGCCGAATAGCGAGACGATCATGGCTGTACCTCTAAACTGAGGGGGTGCATTGATGTAAACTCGCGAGACGCCGTCCCACAAGACCTGCAGTCCGTTCGGTAGCTCGACTGCAACGAAGATGCTGCTGACGATGCGCACTCTTATTTCGCCGGCGAGCAGCGGCAGCTTCGTCACGTCCTCGCCGTTGACCGAGATCTGGCGATTCTGCTTGAGTTTCACCGCCACATCGTTCGCTCGGATGGTCACCGTTTTGGTACACGACGGATCACCGTCTCGGTAGCCCCTCGCCAAGCCCATCATCTGCGGCCAACGGAGCGCATAATTAATCGACGACCAAGGCGCGACGCAACGAGGCGACCATCCCGCGCAAGACGCACCTCGGAGATGGAGCTGCTGCACGGTGCATTTTCCGCCTGCACGCTGTAGTCGTGGCCCTTGACCAAGTAATAGCTACACTCGCCCATGAAGTCGTATCTCTTGCCATCGAAGGTGGTGTAATGGGGATCGCCGATAGCCGAGCAGCGAGCGCCGCACTTGGTCTCGGTGCAGGTCCAGCGGCCGGCCGCGCAGACACAGGTGTTGCAGTCCTTGGGCACAGTGGCGCCGGCCGCGAACGACCTGCCACGCAGGCGGCACGGGCACTCGGCCGGCGCGACGCAGCGGCCCTCGTGCAGTACCGTGCCGGCCGGGCAGAAGCAGCCCTCCTCGCAGCCATTCGAGTCCACGGCGGCGAGGCGAGCGGACGAGTCCGCGGCGCAGGTCGGCTCGGCCGCCGGGCCGCAGGCCGCGTACTCCCGGCCGCCGTCGCACCGCATCGCTGGGAAACACGCCGAGCGAGGTCGATCTCGAGGCCGGGCGAAAGCGCGCGTGCGCGCACACACACTCACGGCAGACGCTGCTGTCCCTCCAGCCGGCCAGGGCCACCAGGCCCCTGTGGGCGCACTGGCGCACGTAGACGCCCATGGTGTCGCAGGCGCAGCTGCTGGGCCCGGCGTCGGCGCACGAGCAGTAGTCCCATCTGCAGGCCGCGTGGAAGCCCGCCACGTCGACGAGGCCGGCGCAGCTGCGGTAGCGCGAGTCGGACAGCAGCCGCGCGCAGAACTCGTCGGCTTCGCGCCCCAGCCGGGCCGAGCCCGCGGCACACGGGTCCTGCGCGCTCGGCGGCTCCTCGCAGCGCTCTGCAAGCAACGGGCGTCGGCGAGAGCTGGCGCGTCGCGATCGTCGCGGGCCGCGCGAGCGCGCTACCTGCGATGTCGTCGATCCGCCAGGCGGCGGCGGCGCGCAGCGGGTCCTTCGCGCCGGGGCCCCGGTCCGCGTGCCGCCGCCCATCCAGGCTACCGCACAGCCCGGCCGTCCTGTTCCACAGTGACTCCGAGGCCTCGATCTGCGCCAGTCGCGCACCGTCCCACTTGACCTTCAGGCCCAGCGCGTCGAGCGTCACCGCGAGGAACCGGCCGCTCTCGGCCTCCAGCCGCAGGCTCGGCAGCTGCGACGGCACCGCCAGCACGCGGCCGCCGCTGCGCAGCTCCGGAGACCCCGTCGCGGCGTTCGCCGCCAGCTCGTACTGTCTGCCCTGCACCAGTAGGCGCAGCATCCGCGGGCAGCCGGGCGCACCGCCACGGCACAGCGGGTCGCTCTGCGCGACCACCGTGAACAGACCATCGCGCGCGTCCTTCAGCAGCGTGTACGCGCAGTCGCTACCTGCAATGTCGAACGGTCGGACGGTCAGGCGCGACGACTCTCCTCGAGCGCGAACCGGCCGCGCCGCTGCTCACCCGCGAAGCTGAGCACCCGGCCGTCGAAGGTCTTGTAGTGGGCGCCGCCCCAGGTGAAGCAGGCGCCGCCCTCGGGTCTGGCGAGCCCCACTACTCCGGGGCCGCCCCCCTCGACGCCGGCGACGTCGACGAACAGTCCGTCACCGTGGGCGAACGCGGTCGAGCTGGCGTCGCCAAACGCCGCGCCGCCCGACTCGATCCGCCACGAGGTGTTGAGGGTGCGCGTGACGTGGGTCCGCTTCTCGATGCTGCCGAGGCTGAAGATGCTCGCGCCCGCGGGCGGCACGCACTGCGGCACTCGGCGCGGCTCGAACCGACCCACGTCGTAGCGGCACACGTATTGCGCCGCGGGCGCGTACTCGAACGGCACCTCCGGCGGGCAGGTCAGGTGGCAACCAACCGAGAAGTCATCCAGGGTCGCGCACTCCGTGCCACCGTTGAAGTTCAGATTGGTCGAGCTGCACACGTCCGCACCTAAATACGCCGAGGAAGAGGAGGAGGCGTGTCAGCGTGCTCGGCACGTTACTTCGCGCCAACGTGTCTCTCGACTCACTGTATTGGCACTGCGCTCCCACGAAGTCTTGAGGGCACTGGCACACGTTCAGCGAGAGACACACCGCTCCGTTCTGACAGGGCGGGTGGCACTTGGCTGAAAGTACGCAAGGTTCGAGCCTGAGCTTTCTAGCAAGTCGCTCGCGAGCGTCGCTGCTTACGTTGGCAGTCGGGCACGGAAACCCAGTCGGTCCTGGTCGGCTCCCAATTGCCGTGCCTGCAGATCATGTTCGCGATCGTCGAGCCGCCCGGGAAGGTGAAGTCCTTGTGGCACGTTATCGTGCTCGTCCTGCAAACACAACGCGCGGGCTTAGTTCGAGTAGCGATGTGGCGACGCGATCGTCGAGCCAAGCAATTTACTTGGTGTTGAATGCCATCTCAGCGTTCTTCACCGTGGGCGGCGCGTTCAGGCACGGCTTGTTCTCGAATTGACACTGTGGCCCGGAGAAGTTATCCGGGCAGTTGCACTGGTTCGGCCGGATGCAGATCCCAGTGTTTTTACATTCGGGTAGGCAAACGGCTGAAAGACCATTTCGTCGTCGATATATGTCAGAGAAACGAAATAAAGTATAAAGAATTGTTTATGTGCGTACGTTCGCAATGGGGTATGCTCGCGTCGTAATCAGCGCCTTGAACCCTCCACGCACCGTCGCGACAGACGATCGCAAGCTCCGTTTCGCCGTTCGGAAACCGGTGGTCCGGCAGGCAACTTGCTCGACAGCCTCTGTAAGCAGAAACATCGTTGGGACCGGGTAAAACAAACGATTTCTCTTCCAAGCGTACGTACTCTGACGAGTGACAGCTCAAGTTGCCATTAATCACGTAATTGGGCGCGGAGGTGCAGCCACCGTCGAAATCGATACCACCGATTCGACTGTGAAATCGGTTGGAGGATTCATGCGATGACTTGTGCGAGTAACTTTCCTGTTTGTAACGTTGGTCGTTTACCGTCAATTCGTCGTCATAGTCGTCGCTGAAATCATAATAAAATCGAAGGATTGCAATTATGTCAATGCTTTAATCTAAGCGACTCGTATCATCGGTTAAGAAAGGATCGAGGTTGTTGGATAATCGAAGTAATCTTTCCCCTTTTGATTCTTTCGAGCCATTAATTTATTTTACAAGTCGTGCCAACATTTCGGTCACGTTGCTTATCATAATTTTTAAAACAACAAAGTTAATCTAATATTACAACGTGATAAAAAACTTGTTACATATATGTATTGCATCAGTAAGACAGCAGTCTAAGTTGCACATGACTATAAAAGGCAACAAACACGTAAAATAAATTAATGCTTTAAAAGAATACAAAGGGGAAAAATGGTTTCCATTACCCAACAACCTCCTTTTAAAG
This sequence comes from Phymastichus coffea, assembly GCF_024137745.1. Taxonomy (NCBI): domain Eukaryota; kingdom Metazoa; phylum Arthropoda; class Insecta; order Hymenoptera; family Eulophidae; genus Phymastichus; species Phymastichus coffea. The sequence goes on from NW_026706881.1 coordinate 334,286, forward strand.
GATAACAATCTCGGCGCGAAAGCAACGCCGATGATGAATCTCTTACTTTCTGAACATAAAGTCCGATCCTGGCTCGGCGTCAACGAGTTCGTTGAAGCTCGCTGCCGCGAGGAAACCTGCAACCAACACGATCCTCAGCATCATTTTGGCGACTTTCGAGGAGGGAAACACATGCCCCGCCGACGAGATCCTGTCGCTTATACTAAGGCACGACGCGAGGTCGCCGGGCGGTTTATATGGCGAATTTCCCGCAGGAAGCTCCGATGATAAATCTAGGTCAGGCACATATAATACGCCTTACTTGTGCTCTCTGCTGCCCCGACCGCGTGTGCGTGCGCTCTTGGCGAGATTATCATCGTGTGCTCACCGCAAAATTTTTTACGCAACAGGATGCCAATATGTACGCCTTCGTTCTAGCTGATTTTTTTTTTAATTAAGAGGAATTTTCGGTGGATTGCGGTTTTCTTTCGACGGCGGCCTTCGGCAATATAGAAATAAATGAACGATCGTGAGAAATATTTCAAATAATCTTTGGTGAGTGAGACTGGTAATGATTGATATTTCAAATTCATACAAGTATATGTTTATTTTTTTTATTCATTAATTTGTAATAGGTGAGAATTAATTAATAAAATTTAACAGGCTAGTTAGCTCAAAAAGCTCGAAAGCGCAAACCCAAAAATGACAAAAACTTTAGATATTACTGGGTTATCGAATAGAGTTTTAAATTTAATTCCACTAATATGTACGCGAATAAGTATGACGCATCAAAAAAATATAAATGTTTAATAAAAATACTAGTCATTCGGGATATTAATTAATTAATTAACCAAAATTTGTTTTTAACAACCACTACATTAAAGTAGCTGTAATAATCGATTCACAGTACTTTTATTTGAATAATTAACTACGGATTTGTATTTAAATTACTAGTCGTAGTCATGATTTAGTTGTTTTTAAGAAAGTTAATCCGTGGTTTGGAGGTCTTGTCAAACTTTTCATAAAAATTAATCGGTTTCAGGTCAGATAATAGATTGACAGTCTTCAGATAGAATTGTTTCAGCTATAACGTTGACTATGGACACGAACCTTGCGTTCCATGATTTGTCATGTTTTTTTGTGTTTCTATTGTACATTATTTAAATTAAAAATATTCTTATCAAAAAAAATGTCTAAATTTCTAGGTTTTAGCTATTTTGATACGTGCACTGAGCTTCGAAAAAACTTGGAGCTAAAACTGCGGTTTTGCAATAATGAGTGGATATACTTTTTTTTAATTAATACTTCCTCGTGTACGTATGGTTTTCCGTGGTCTTATCACTAACTTGGGTATTCCAGAGCAGACCTGAAAGCTGTATAATTATTTTTTCCTATAATATCCCGCATGCTGTAGGTCATAGCTGCACGGGATGAGCGTGGCTTTCATCGACATTTTATTACAGTCACTGAATAAAACCAATGACTGCCTATTTATACGATTTCTACTTCAATCAAATTTAAATTATTTATTTAATGCGTACACACGTTTCATTCTACCAAAATTAAAAATATGATGCGAATGGAATTCATGCTGATGCGAATTCGAGTTAACTTACCACAAAATGCAATCGAAGTTTTCCATAATTTTCAAAATTCAATATTTAATAAGTTGAAATTAAAATAATTTTATATATTGAAGAAAGTATAAGCAAAGTTGGTTACAACAATTATCTATCAATTTTATAAAAATCGAGTAATTTTGACAGGAAATATCGATTCCATTGATTAAACAAATTTTTGAAAATTCATTTTTTTACTATTTGAATTAAATGAAAAGTAACATCTCTCTAATCTCATTTCATTCTTCCGTTTAAAAGCGATGATACATTGAGTAGCTTGTGATTTACAAAAAAGGAAATATGAGTAACAAAATCCTTGACACAATGTTAATTATCCACAAATGAAGTTGCTCCATATTCGGGACGCCTGGAAGCTCGATAAGATACAACATTTTTTCGGCCTGCTATTTGTGAGATATAAACATCAAAGTGCATTATCACAGTATTTTTATATATCAGCGTGAACCAGACGGTATTGATGTCTGCAAAAAATTGTAACAATGGCCGTGAATTAGATAAACTTCGTTCTGAATGAAAATAGAGATGACATTGATCTTCTTTTTCAAGGGTTTTACAAATAAATCATTCTCAATGTGTAGTAATAAATAATTTTTAGTGTATAAAAATAGTCTATCGGTCTCAGTAAAAACATTAATAAATAAGTATTGAACTATAGTCTAGAGATTAGTTCTGCAGTGTATAGTCTTATGTGTATCATGAGTTTATCTATGTTGATTATTATACATGTGGCTTGCTATGAAAATTCTTAGCTATAAAATGCTCTGGTTCTGAGTATTTTGATCGCCAGATCTGGAAGTATTTATCATTTGAAATATCTTCTGTATCAGTTAGATTGAATTCATCACGCAAAGCAATTTTCCATACCTATAAATTCAATTCAATTTAACTCACATAGAATAAGTAATGATCTCTTGCATACCAAGTATAATTACTTTATCTTCAGGTATAGGTGTAGGAGCTGGTTTATTTCCATAAATTCCACTTTCAAAAGTATTCAAGTGATACAGTAAATAATTTATTGTTCGCATTTTTTCAGCATCTCCATTACTAAACGTGACTGTTCTACTTGAACAACATTTCGAATTCGGCTCGTAAATAGCGCGGCTATAGTAAGCGCCTGGTTTAGCTATACCCCATAATAGCACATTCAATGGATATCCATGAAAAGTCGTTTTATTTTCTGAATCTCGTGTGTCACTGGGATGAACACCCAAAGATCCTAGATGCTTTCCTACAAATTCATAAAAATTAATATTTGAGTATCATTCATTTTAATCTTATTTTAATATTAATTTTAATCTTATCAATTCAATGTTTACCTAAATAGTAATCCTCATTTTTCCAATATTTTCCACCAGCAGCACATTTCTTTGAAGTATTGAATAATTTTATAACTCTGCGCAAAGATTCATAGCTAAGTACATATCCAGCTTGAGCTACATTGTAAGGTGTACCCCAGAGTACAATAGCATGTCCTAAGTAATAAGGTTCCATGTAATTAAGTGCAGCTAAATTGTATTGCAAGTTCTCGGGTACAACAATGGTGTCATCCTTAATAAAAATAATCCAATTCAAAGGTATCTCATTTCTTCTTTTCCATATATAATTCATAATTTCGCAAAGAAACTGCCATGCTGAAGTATATTTAATTCCTAAGTTAATCACAGAAAAGTTGGAGTCAGATAAGTTACGTGAGAAAAATAGCAATTTGTTGCAGTGCTTTCCCCATGTGTCTGTAATTGTAGCTACTAATTTTAACTTCTCCACAAATACAACGCAGGTAATAGGTACTTTGGTCCTCAACCATTTGGATTCTAAAACTAGCTTTTTAACGTCTAGAAAAAATAGTTAGATTCAATTTGAATTCACAAAAGAAGAAGTGATTCACATTGTCTAGTGTAATATCTCACCAGAATGGTTAATTGACTGAGCTCCATAAGCGTACTCATCTAAATTAAGTTCAGAGAGTTTTACATTTTGATTTTGACACCAAGCTTCATAATTTTTAGCACTCTCTGACCAATTCTCTAAGAAAGTCCAGACAATTTTCAAGGAACTTTTGTGCAATTTCGGAGACTCAATAATAGAGTTAACATACTTGTATATGAAAACTGATAAAAAACCAAATAAAAAACCAATAACGAATACTACTTTTGGACGTAAAAGGATGTTCATTGTTCTAATATAATCATATCATCATCATTGTACATAATGGCTGATTTGTTTCTGAAAGAAGAATCAATTATTAAAATTAATTTATGGCTTTCATATTAGTAATTGCACTTGTAACTTGAGAGAGACACTGGTTAATATGTTAGATTATTCGTTAATTATCCAAGTTCTTCACTGAGAATAAAATTAATTTTGTTAGTTAACCTCTGCAAATTACCTAGTAATCCTTGAAACGGTAACACATAGTTTCTTTAATTAGTCCACATTTATTCATGTATAATACTTTTTTTCCACGTGGTATCAATAAGGCCGTTTAGTTTCATAGTATAAGGTAAACCCAAAACCTGTAGCCCGTAAGACACTTGTTGCTTTGCATTTTTAGACTCACAAAGGATCGGTACCACGGAAGTTACAATTTGTTATCTAGATGATCATCTATCTACCGTATGCAAGATTATATATCTGTCTTAATTTAAATATCACCAGTCGGTTTATATTAACAATAAAATGAACAAAATGAGTATTTTTCAAAGTAAACAATATAAAATTTAATGCGAATTGATGTGGAAATAAAGAAAGTTTTATTAATATAGATTTGATTTACTGTTTACGCTCAAGTATTAGAAAAAGTAATTAAAAACTCGTATATTTCATATATTCTTAAATTTTTTTCAATTCTAAAAAAACAATTATATTTTATATAATTCTTGAATTAGTGAAATAATTACAATTATACAACATAAAGTTTGATAATACTATTTGGTTAGCTAAATGGTCAATCATATTGAATTTGAAGCGATGATAACTAATGACAAATAATGCAACAACTACTTTTTGACAAGTAAAAATTCGTAAAATAATAATTTATATTCTTTAAAGGAAAATCAGAAAACTGTTATAAGCGTTTGTTAGATTTATTTAAGGTAATCCATATTAGCTCATAAGAATATATTGATTTTATTTTTTCGCATCCATTAAACGTGATTTATTTTCATTTGCATGCAAATTATCTTTTGTCCATTTATCTTTTAAATTTTGAAAGCTTGAATAAATTTTATTTAGCGTTCATAACAAAGTATAACTAAAATTTTACCAAATTAAAGTTAGACAAAAAACATTTTAAAAATTGAGATTAAGGATTTCAAATTAATAAATAGTAATACTTTGATCCATCTAAATTTATTTATATCAATTAATATTATATTAATACTTACAATTAATACTATATCATAACATTTTTCTAAAATTGCACTGACAAGGCCATTCGCACCGACGGAGCAGTGATAAACCTGTAAGACACCAGGTTCCTTCCTAACATTTCGACTCTAGTAAACATAATATAAGTACAATGACTGTTATAGTCATATGATGATATTGATAATTATTTGGATGATTACGAGAAAATGTTGAAATTTTCTTTCACAAATGTCCATACATAATAAAATAATACAGCGGCAACGATTTTCAAAACGTGATAGAAGGCATAGGCCAATAAAAGTTTTTTTACATTCTTACCCTCTAATGACATTTTTTTTCCTCGTTCTTTAGAAAATATCGTTAATTACGGAATGACAAAAGTAGTGGAAAATTTTTAAGGGAAAAAGAGAACCTATCCTACTAAGAAAACTGTATCAGGAATTTATTTAAAAGCTGACTTTCCCCCGGATTTTGAAAAACCCTAAACCAGTACGATTATGAACTAGAGATCCTATGCCGACGTAATTTTCAATTATTATTGGATTTTCTAGCTTTTCGCAACTTACTGACAATAAGTCTTGTAGGGCTAAATGTAGGGCATTTACATCATATTTCATTTTATCAGAGTCTGATCCTAAAATGAATGCATTTTCAAGTTCAGTTACTATTTCACAAATAATCACTCACATGATCTGTTTGCATCTAATACCTTTATGCCAGAAAAGTGGATGGTTTGTGAAAGTCATCCATGGAATATTTCTTGCAAATGGATTCCATTTTTTATCCATAGACAAAGGTTGTCCTTTGTTCCACATTAATCTTAGACCAAACATATTTCGACCCCTATTTAAATGTTTAGTTATTAGCAGGCTAATAGATAAAAAATATTATTTACTCTGTGCAAAATAATTTTTAAAGAACTACAAACAATAAATTAAAGAAAAGCAAAGTAAAAACTGGAAAGCTAACACAAACAAGATGAATGGTACAGCAAATACAAAAACATACAAATCAAAGACTAGACAACAAACCATTTCAATCAATGCAAAATGAACAAGTATACAACAAAGACCAACAGAAAATACAATTGTGATGATAACAGACTGATGAGGAAGTACCTAGGTTCGAATTGAGCAGTGCTTGAGAGTGATGTAAATGATGACCATTCTTGTCGAATGACACTATGAATAAGAGAAGAAACCCCTTCTGCCAACCCATTTAAGCGTCTGGGAATTATCATATTTTGAAAAATATGGTTATCATTCTTGACTGCGATTTTTATTTAAATATAACATTAAAGCAGAAGTATAATACGTAGCTATATACTCACGGTAACAGTGATGTTGGTGGATATATCAGCTCTCCAGCAATCAAAGTATCAATGACGGCTAAATATACTTTCTTATACTCTAATATTTTCAAAGAGATTAAGTCATATTTAATAGCATACAAAGAATTTTTCGTTAGTAAAATAAGTCTCTCTTTTTCTGTGTCCCATATACTGATTCTGGAAATGTCAAGATAGAAAATAAATGATAAATAAACTATTAAAGTCAAATGATTCCATGAAACTCAAAATAAAACTCACTCTGTCAACAACCATGAGCCTACAAATTCATCTTCTTCAGTACTGCTAAGAAGATCCCTCTGACAATCAGCAAAAGCTTTCTCTACAACTTCATTTCTATCAGAAAAAAATGTATGGCAATCTAATCGAACATAAGGTATACCAGGTACACTAATTCCCGGTTTAGCTTTCGAATTGTTGGGCTTACTATCTTTTACAGCTGTGTAAATAAAACAACATTGTCAATCATACAGTTGATGCATCCTCGATAAATACTGGAAATTAATCAAAAGTTACCCTGTGAATTCAATTCCTCGCTGTTGTCGTTTTTAATTTCCAAAGTAGCCCTATCAAAACTCGGCCCTTCGTCCTGCAAAAAGGTATCGTCCATTGTGTTTATAGGTTATGTCAAAATTTTAGTTTCTAATCTATTATATGTGCTCCAAGCTCCATCCACGCGGTGATAACTGCCTCTCAATTTTTTATCTACATTTAAAAAGCACGCATAAAGTATGTTCTTACTGCGGCTCCCCAAAGTTTAATGATTCAACGTCAAACTCAGCTTGTCAAGACGAATATAGTTTTTATCAGGTTTTTGTGTGCGGGTCGATCAGCATCAGCCGCTCTTTGACGTTTCACATATGTTGTATGTATACAGATGTTCTGCCGCACAGGCGCACTTATGAAACCGCTTTTTTTTATTTGTTTTTGTTTTACGGTTGACTAGATCGTTGATTATTATTGAAACACGTTTTCTTGTATTATTTCAATATATATTTTAAGTATCTAATGAAGCAGAGTTTCGAGAAATTGTCTCCTTTTTACAATGCTCCAATAAATGTTTAGGAGTAATTTTGATAAATAATTTTTCATCTTAAAAGAAAATTATGAAAAATATTTTTATAATTATTTTTCAATTTAGAAAAATGAATTTATATAGGGTATATAAACAAAATATCAAAGTGTGCATGAGTCTTTTATTAATAATAAAAAGCGTTTTTGGTTTATAATAGAACAAATACATTCATTGTGTTATTTTTGTTAACAATTCTACTTTTTCTCTAAAATATATATTTATACAGTCCTCTTATATACAGTTCAAATACCAAGTGTGACGAAAACAACAAAATAGGAAATACTGTGTCAGTAGTACAGAACTTTGGTGTTGCATTTTTTTAAACAAGCATTTATAGATACGTCATCAAAAGGTAAATTGAACTCTCGCATAAAAAAAGAAACTCTTCCAACACTTCTCATCTACACATTATGTACACATCTCTTCCGTTAATCATACTTAGTACGTCAATAGTACTTTCGCATTTGTGAAGTGCAAAAAACAATGGCACTAGGCAATAACAAAAAAAGGATTGTGACATTTATTTCTTGCTTACGTCAGTCTTGTATTCATTCATTTATAATTGATTGATTAGGTAACTAAAACGTCGATACTTTTTCTTTTTGAAAGTAGTAAAACTTTGAGAAATGCAAGCTAAAATTTTGCCAATTTATATAAAATATCTTGTGTGATAAAACTATAACTTTAACTTTGTTTCTCATTTACTTGTAAATCTGAATATCGTCCAGTAGATTGTCCGAAGACATTAGTGTTAATCGTCGTTCTTCGTGCATTCCTTTAGCGTAGTTTATTTGTCTTGAAACCTGTGCATAAATTTAAATTAATATAATATGTAACCATATAATAAAAATACTTTATTACAATAACTCATACCCATTTAGCAATATCTTCGCTATCACAACGAACTTTTGGTCTTCTTAAAATTTCCGGACCATCAAAATGTATTGTGCCAACATCAGCCCTCGAAGTAAGCTCGATGTAATGTAGTGTCATGCCATTGCTCTCCAGTCGATGAGTTGGTTGACAGTGCAACAAATTAGCCAGACTTACTTCGGTGACAATACCCTTACTGCCACCAGATATCACAATCACACGTTCATTCGTTACAAGTACTTTTAGATTATCGAATCCACTGCGCAAACATTCATACGCAACAAATAATTCGGAGAAGTCATGGTCATTGATGCTATATAAAAGTTCTTGACCCTTAGTTTGTTGTAAGTTGTACGGGGGTAGTAAGCCTGCGGGACCACTTGCTACACGTGGAAGTCGATCGCGTTTCGGTAATTGCCTGTGAGCACTGAAAAATGCACAATAAATAGTAGTACTCTCATTCTTTCTTCTCAATCAAATATTAAAAAATTTATTTATTTTTATACCTTCTGCTTGTCTCTCGTAAAGCGGTGGCGCTCTCAGTAAAAAAGTCCAATATACCAACAGCTGGTTTGGTCACAGTTCCAACTGCACCTTTACCAAGCCCAGTAATAAAACCCTGTAAATATATTTCATTGAAATATTTTATTAGCAGATGACTGAAAATGTCAGAATTTCATAATAACATACAGGAAATCCTTCGTTAATTGCTCCGTCGTAAGTTTGCTTAAATAAACTGGTAGCACCGCCAAGCATACCAAGACCCAAACCCTTGAAAGCTGCCTGCAAGTGATCCAAGCTGCCATTAGTATTGGAGCGAATCTTTTGTCTCGTTTCTTCGTGCCTCTCATCCATGATGACTTTGCCGAAACCATCTGATAAAGACTCAGTAAACTTGGCTGTTGAACTGGAGAAACCATGAGTAACATTCTGTACGAAAGTTTTAACGTTACGCTCGTTGACTAAGCTTGACAATCCCTCGGATACGTCATTGACGAAACCTAACGGACTGCCAAGGAAATCAACGGAACCCAATATTACCGCCGCTTGCCATTTCAATTCCTAAAATAAAAAAAAAAAGAAACAATATAAATAAATAAAGATACTATTTTATTTTTATGCACGAAGAAACGGTTTACTTACATCTTTGTAATGTTTAATAATAGAGTGAATAAGAAATTGACTGCTCTCAAAGGGATGTTTTCTAATAAACGGTTCTAACTCGATAGTCGCATCCTCGAACCTAATCAACGTAAGCCCTAATTTTCTCTTCATTGCCTGTAGATATGGTGGAAGTTTAGTGGTCGTCAATACGCTAAGTTCTACTTGACTGGGAACGAGTTTGAGAGCACCAAAATAGTAACGTTTAGCGTGTGCAGCAGCAACATTAGATATGAATCGCTGCGCATTGAAGTCATTTTCATCCACAGGAGCTTCTTGGTCGAGAAATCCTGCACCAACGAATGCTGCCATTTTCAAGATAAGTCGCTCTTCTAAGTGAACGCATACGGGTTTTACACTGACAATCAAGTGTTTGTAAATTTCTGCGTTTTCATTCTTAGAAGGAAGTTTCTCGGCAGCTATGTGAATCGCAGGCCTACAATCGCCCTCGTTTCTCGAATTCCTATAAATTCAATTTTTTCAACGTATTTTTAAGATAAAAAAAATATTTCAAGATATTTTCAAGATAAAAAAAGATAAAAGTTTAAACATGGTCGTCACAGAATAGAAATCAAGAATTACCTTGATATATAGAGTACAGATGTGCACTGTGCCTCGAATAGTTGATTATCAATTTGAACATCATGAATACTCAAATCTAAGCTCTTGCTGGCAGGTGTATCGACAAAGTCAAGGGTAATTCCAGCGAAGCGTGAAAAAATAGGCTCCTCAGTTGGTTTTCGTGAAACGATCGACAACCCCAAACCAGCTGGTAGATCGACGCTTAAATGTAATTCGCGAGCATCAATTTTCGCTACTTCAGTTTGCACTTGGGTGGGTCGATGAGCTATTGAGATATTGGACCAATCGCGCTCTTCTAATAGAGCAAAGGTCTTTTTCTGTAAGTAGATTAATTTGTTAATAAATTATTTTCATTCGTAGAATACAGATGTAAGAAAAATTTTTGTACTTACTCTTTCTTTGATGTCCAATACTTGCAAAACTCTGGTTGGTCCATCAGTTGTTACGCGGACTGACAAATATCCAGAACCTGGTCGTAGACGTTGACGACTGACTTTCTGTTCAATTGGTGGATGGGTGCAATGAGTTTGTGGTCCCAAAACAGCTTCGCTCCCTGCATAAATTTTTAGGTATTCATAATTTGACATTGTGGAAATTTGTTAAACGAATTATGTGATTTTCTTTTGTTGTGTAGTTATTCTAAATAAAATGTTTCAGATAGAAAAGTATTTGAAATTTTTTTATACTTGTCTATCCGAATATTCATACACAAATGCGAATACATGTATGTACACGTAATATGGATACATTAAACGCCTGATCTAAATACCTATTAATAACATTAAAGGTTATAAAAAATATCTACTGAATTACTTGTAGTGTAAAAAAGTGAACATTACAGAAAACAAATCCTGCCAGTGCTAGTGAACGTGCCGTATGTGAATGTATGTAAAAAGCATAATTAAAATTAGTACATGACGCTTAGAATTTAGAAATTGTTAAAAAAAATTAATATAAATATAAGTGCAGCGAAATAACACTGCGAGAACATCCGTAAACAATATACGTACACATTTGCCAACGGGCGACTCGGCCGCCTGTAACATCGTACACTGGTTTTAGATTTCACATCAAGTTTTCTTTGTTCTAATTTTTTAGTTCAACTTTGGGAAACAGCGATATTGGAAATACATGAACAAATAAACAAGAAACATGTAGTTTATGGAACCAAACGTCAGTACTATAGGAACAAAAGTTTAATTTTTTGTAAATGATCCTGGCTAGACATGATGAAATTAAAAGCAAACATTCATTCATGATATAATAATTAATTAATACTGTATATTATCATTAAAATATTTCTGGAGATACGAAAAAAAAAGTCAAATTATATGGTGCATCCTCGAATGTCTGGTTAACGTTCAAAATCAACAATTTAACCATAAAATTAATTTTTACGAAATAATAAAAAATAATCCAACCATGCGTTAAAAATGCTTGTTGCCCATTTTAATAATCAAAATATATTTGATCTTACTGTCTTGCAATCCCATGAAACCATCCTTCGACTGCACACACATATTTGCGTGAGCGCAGCATAAACGACCGTCATCAGTGAAACGCCAAGTTTGAGTTGATCTGCGTCTTGGATCAGGTCTCCTCAATGCCAGTGGACAGTACGTGAATGGTTGTGGAGCTGTTCCAGCGATGTCCAGGACTAATACCTTATCTGGAGCTCGACTATATTTATCTGTAGGTGGGCTAGACCCTGAAAGATAATTGCAATTTTGCAATCAGTAAAGTTATTTCACAGAGAAATAAATTATCATACCTTCGTGTTGTAGTTGACCGTCGCCCGTCATACGCCAGAGTTGCGATCGGACTCCGTATTGTTTTCTTCGGAGTGCAACCCAACCACCAGGACCAGCTTCAAGAACTAATCGTTGAGTTTCAACGTCAAGAGGATCTAAACTACTGTCGTCGGTTCCGAGATCAATATCAGTTTTAAATGTTCCTATACAGTAAAAAAATGCCTATGTAATCCACAATAAAATATTTTTTCAAGCAGAGTAATATCCAATGACTTACCAGTGAATGCGATATATATAAAATTTTCATAAGTCAATCCTCTACACTCTCCAAGCACATTCAAATCGTACGTAGCAGTAACTCCACCAGGTGCCGTAACCGTAAGTGCAGCTGGCAAAGATGGTTCATCAAGAGCGTAAGGCACAGAACTATGTGAGCGTACTGCCCATTGTAAACTTTCAGATACTGTAGTCTATAAAAAATAATATTCATATACCTCAAAGTAATTTTATCAAAATTCGTTAATTTTCTCAACTAACTAAATACCTGATTAATTGTTAAAGGAACTTCTGAAAAATTATCAACTCTAATCGGTGGTGGCATGGTGTGTGCATCAGTGAACACAATGAAATATGTGCTTTCTTGCAGAACAACGTCGACCCGAAGAAAATACATTTGTCCGGCTCCATCTCTAACATTGATAGTAAGCGAATGATTGCCCTGCAGCATTATTCCTCCGGACCACATGCAATTCAGTACGTTGACAATACGAACGCAAAGTAATTGGTCTTTATCGAGACGTGGCCAGTGAAACGGCATATGGCATTCGGGCATTGCTATTAAATAAGTTGCTTCAGCATCGAGATGTGTCTGAAAATGTATATTAAAATTAATAAATTACGTTGAGAGAGAAAGTAATGACGATAAAAGAGACTTACAACAGTAGTTGTGAAACACTTTTGAGCGAGTTCCAATTTGCAAGATGATTTATTATGCAGTTGATATCTAGGAGATAGAGTAACAACTGTTGTCGCGCGATATCTGCCTCTGGCAGCTCTTGTAGTGATGCCAATCACATACACGATGTCGGGTCTGCCATCCCGTAACGTTACTCTTAAACGATGTACCTATAAATAACGTTTTACGTATTTATATATTTTTTGAACGTTAAATAATTTAATTTATAAAATTACCTGTACACCAGGTTGTAGATGAAACTGCTGACACCACTGTGGAATACCATTTGGATGAACACCAGTACCAATGCGCACAGCAAGAGTTCCATTCATCTCCTCGTCGTTGAATGAAAACAACAAAGGAGCAACCATTCGAGCTTTCTCGTGCTCCTCGAACTGACCTGCAAACTCTGTATTTGCACCTTCTTGTTTGAATACCAATGGTAGACCCGTTTTATTGGTGATCCAGTATGGTGCGGTGATATTTATTCGCACTGCAGAACCTTTCTCGACTAATACTGTGGCGTGGATGAATAGGATACGGCCGTTTGAATCAGAGAGACGCATGCGACCGGTAAATGAGCCGCTATTTTGTGGTAAAATTAGCTAAAAAAAGGTCGCAATAGAATTTTAGAAATTTTTTTCGACTCAAAGTATTCATAAAAATGTGAAACCCACTGTTCCAGCGCCGGAATATCCATCAAGCTGTACAGTTATTTCCAATTGATTGTTGATATTTGGACTTTGCAAATCAGCAGAGTTTCCAGGCGCGATTCTACCATTTTCTGTACCAGCCGAATAAAACAACTCATTTGGAAGTAAATTCGTTATAGTCATCGGAGCCAAAATTAAAATGGTATGTCCAGGTAAGGCTTGAGTTGTATCGGGTGGATAATTATCTCTTCGTACAGCCACACACATCCTGAATATATCTTGTTTGTTCGTTCTACAAGTTGTTTGTATTTCGATAACTTCAGCGGGTTTCTTCACGCATGTCCAGTCGATTGGTTCTACACAATATTGATATGGAAGACTTGAATGTACTGGTCTTAGGTACATCTGAACGTCCGTGTGAGTGAGTGGGATAGAAATTCGGGACTGCGCTTGTACCTGTAGAATTCTACCGCCGAGTGTTGATGAGTATGTCGGAGAATCTAGAAATTGCATAGAAAAGATCAATGTATTTTTAGCGCTATAGAGCTAATAACACAATTGTAAGTAATCTCTACGTACAACCATAATAACTTAAAGATTTTTCCAATTTCAAATCAATATTATAACTCAATTTGTTCACCACCTGCAGAGCTGACCTGACCGTAACAAGTTTTCTTGCGGATCCTTCTAGCTCGACGTTAAATACAATTCTTGCTTTTGAAGATACCATCTAAAATATAAAAGCATTACGTACATCGAATAATCATCGCACAGCATTAAAATAATTAAAAACTAACCTCTGGGCCTTTAAAATCAACATGGGCATGCCGGAAATAAATGCCAACTCTATCAACTGTAACAGGATCGACAACCTTCCATCCTTCAACAACCACAGCTACCTGGTGTCTTCTGGCAATATGTGTCAAATGATGCCTCAATTTTCCCCGATTTTCAAAGGTAAATGGGACGGTATCTCCTGCAGATACTTCCAGCCAAGTTTCATCTTTGTTTAGAGCATTTTTTCTTAGAAATTCTCTATCGATAATCTTGTCATCCTCAGCGGTGGCTAGTAACGTTTTGAACCAGATCTTTGAGCCAGTTTCATTCTTCAAAGCGAACGGTACGAACGGCGATCTCCTCCTGTAGTTTTTTTTATTACTCGTACTGGTGTCGGTAAACAATGAATAATCCTGAGTCCAGTTTTCTTTCACCATTGTAAACAATTCTACAAGAGTCGACGTTATGTTGACATTCATTGAGTCTTGAGAATCCACTCTGATACGAAATCTCTTTGGGCTTAAAGAACTGGATAACGTTTGTTCCCACTGCATCGAAGCACGCCACTGTTCGACGAATGGTTCCCATCCGCTGAGTACTCGATTGTAGTAGTCAATTGCAAAATTTGCTGATACGTCACCTGGCCCTGAATACTCTTGTCTCAATGACAGATCAACGAGTGTCAATTCTAGTAAAGGAACGTCAGCGTCTCTACAATCGTCGATTGTACAGATTTTCAAACACGACGTTTCCACGACAATGACTTTTAATGGGAACTCGTCGCCAGTCGCTGCTTTCTCGGCGTTTGGAACTGCGTTTTGAGTAAGCCAAAGCGCTGCATCGTCGAGATGCCCGTTACATTTATCCAATGCAGTCTCGCAGTCGATTTCGGCGAAACCCAAGGCAGACAATTTAAGTACGTGACTCTTGGCATTAGCTGGTGGTTGCCCATCCACGGATAATCTCTGTCTAGCCAATAATGTTTGCTTCGGCAAAGAACTAAGCATTCTTGAGAACATATTGACATCGTGGTAACTGAGCCGCACGCTCAGCGGTTGTAAATGTACTTCCAGACACTTATCCTTGGTAAGTTCAAGACTCGCGCCGACAGGATCGATGATGGACAAAGCGGTTTCCTCTTCAAGACCGAGAATACACGAAAACAGCTCGCAGTGCGACAGATTGCAGCTCATCGGTTTCTCATCATTCTGTGGATTCGATCGATAAGCTAATACGGCCGTACTCTTGAGGATCACGGCATTGGTATCCCACATGGAAGTATCTTCAACGAGAACTAGCTCCGAATCTGTGATGTTGAGTTTGAGTTCAAAAGGTAAAGTACTATTACCATTACCATTGATTTCTTGTGACGCAACAAGCGGTATCGCGTTGATGATATGCACTGGCTCTGGTTCCGGAGAATTCAATACTAGAAAGTCTCGAACAGCTTCCCACCAGTCGAGAATCGCGGTAAGTCGCATACTGTGTAACAAAATCGTTGTGGCAGAGCTGCCCATTCTCTTGCGATGATGTACTTCCGCCTGAACTCGGTCTTCCACGGTCGAGCTTTCGCGCAATGGTTGTAGGATGCTCGTAAAAACATTGGATCGTCGATTAACTGGTTCGTCATGGAATCTCGTGTCGGTAACTAAAATCTCTCTTGATACTAAATCAACATCCTGCGAACCGTCGCTCAACGAGTCAAGGATCAGTCGTGATTTGATAAAATTTACACACGCCAACGCTGCTATACTATGATGAGGATGTAGTTTAAGCGTGACATTAACGAGTTCAAGACTGACAAATGACGAAGTCCATGCCTTGCCTTCGGAATCAATTTGCGGCATTGAGTACTCAACAGTATCTCGCATGAAAGCTTTTAAGTCATCCAGATTTTCACCGATATTGTAGGACAACAACCCACGGATCAACATGTACTGCGAAGGATCTAATGCGCAGTCCATCGTCGACAGTGTTCCATGAATGCTTAAATCTGGAATCTCTCTACTCAAGTAAGTATCTAAATTTCGCTCAACTCGCAATTTCAGATGACATTTTTCCGTTAAAAGCGATGGTCCAATTTTTCTCACAATGAATCCGCCTACTGACAAACTATCTCCGTCATCATTTGCGTTGCTACTACCGCTAACTCTCTTCGCTGCGTGTACATCCATGTTAACAAGTTCGAGGTTCATGATGTCGAGCAAACATTCTGGTTTCACATTCGAGAAGACAAAGCTGTTGTGCGCAGTTAGCTCACCGAGATCCAAGAATATCATCTCCTCTGATCTAGAACTAACGGGCAATAAAATTACTGGAGCAGCTGCATGGAGTTCCAACGACAGTCTCATGCTTCTCTTGTTGACGTTGATTACAGCACTACCACCAGCCCGAATGTTCGCCATGACCGTGCGTAATTGAGAAAAGTGAGCGAAGAAAGCTTGTAATTCGGCGATAAATCTTTGCGTGTGTACGTAGTGTACCGCTGACATTTGTAGTTTCAACTGAGCGTCATGAGGTCGTGACTCTGAGTCGACGTAGCTCGAATACTGGAAGTTCAGAGCCTTCCTACCGGACGACAAGAAACGCTCGCGGTAAAATCTTCCATGAGGCGTTAGATCCAACAGCGACATCGAACCTAATGAGCCTGAAACTTTTGTTGTTCCATCTATCTTAACGATGTGCGAGCTAACATTAGAGATATTCACTCTTGCGATTTCCCGCTCAGGCTGAGTTAGTATGAGAGTCAACGAGTTGATTTCTACGTCAGTTTTTGAATGAATGGGCAACTCATTACTCTGATCGTAATCTATCACGTCAATGTTCGACAAAGGCGGTACTGGTGTTACGGGTTCACAGCTTGGCGAGCCAATACCCAAAAGGTCCAATACAACCATCCACGACTCAACGCTAACGATCAAGTCGAGGCAGTTGAAATCAACGCTGACAGTCTTGTGTTTTACTTGCAACGTATTGTCGGGTTCGGGTTCTTTCATGGTAATGCTGATAAGAACGAGATTTTCCTCAGTGGTGACGGCACCTGGTGATGGCGGTGGCGTATTTGGTGTTTCAATTAGCGAACTGACAGGTGGTCGACGCCAATGTGACGGTACTGCTCCGAAAAGTTTGTCAGTTTCGAGGCGATCTGGTAGACTACCATATACGGTTGAATTGCGTAATAGACGGTTAGATGTCAAATCGGGACATGAACGAGATACCCCAGCGAATGGACGAGCTCGAGTTGGTGCGGATGATTGCATCATGTAACGATGTCGAGAACCAACCGGACAAAGTAGATCTTCCATAAGTAGAGAGCGTAAAGCTACTTGAGTTGTAGATTCGTTTCGCGTAAGTTTCTCATACTTGGCACACAAGTCGCGCATTGAAAGTTCGACGAGCGGTTGTTCCAAGCGACCTTCTTGTTTTAACTCGATGCTAAGAGCGGGAAGTTCGAAGAGTACTTTTATCGGCAAATCGAATTTGTCAGAGTAGGATGGTTTATCGATGACTCTCGAACTGCTGATGTACGTATCGGACTTGGATAATGGTTGCGGCGTCTTTGGTGTGACAATTTCAGCTACCTTGGCTGGCATCGTGAACAACCTATTGATCGTATCAAGAAATTGCTCGTACTGTCCACGCGAGACAGAAACCTTTAGGGGCGTTACAACCACACCGTGAATTTCCACAGTTCCTCTCGCAGTTTCAATTTCAAATGGGAATCCAGGACTCTGACATCGACTTCCAATATCTCGTTCGACGGTGACTCTCAGCAGAGTGTCGTGTAAAATAGGCTTTCCATTTTCCTTACACGAATACATTTCTTCGGCTCTCAGTGGCAGATTTGTTTGATTCATTTGACCAATCCTTGTTGCTATATCGAGCGAGTGTAAATTCATATCTCTGACTTCAAGATTGATCTTCTGCTTGGTCGAGTTCGATGACGGTGGCTCGTGCTGCAGTGTCATCGTACCCAAGTGAGTAATAAATACCTGCGTACTTTGCGACGACCTTGGTATTACAAGTACGGGACTGTTCAAAACTAAATCAAGTTTCAACAATAGATTTGTTGATACTTCCGAGCCATCCAATGAAAAACTAGGCAGTCGCTTTCGCTGGGGTATCGCCCAATCTTCCGCGTTTACCAATCCGATAGCCATGTCCGTTGCCGCGGCACCAATTTGCCTAGCAACGTTGCTCAAATACTGTTTAAATTCATCAGCGCAGGAACGTAGCTCCGAAATCAAATGTGGTGCGTGAGTGTACCAGACACTACCAATTCGTATACTGATATCGACCAATGTTTCAGACGTATCAGCTGTCAAGTTTTGTCTACAGCTACGCGTGGCAAGAAAACGTAAAGCTTCGGATTGTTCGCCTTCTACGAGCGTACTGTTTGCAAAGTGGTCGAAATTATGATGATGGTGATGATGACCAACACTCGGTGGATCGGCAATGAGATCGCGACCTACGCTGATTATTCGTTGATGAGTTTTGCCGATCAAAGTTTGATCGAGAATTTGTAGACCACCAAGAGATCCGGAGATCGAGTTGTTTGTTGCGAGAGTTGCTTGTATTCGAGCGTCTGACATTGTCGCCGTGGCAATTTTTTGACCTACTAAATGACTATCTTGCATCACAGCTCTAAGTAGTAAGACATTTAATCTATGAAAGTCGAAGGTAATTTCTGTTCTTGTAGCTTTTCCTTCGGACGTCAAACTTGTCAGCGATTCGTATCTTTCCATTCTTCTGACTTTAGATTTCTTAGGTGGAAAGAGTCTCCTCACGAATCCCATAAGCTCGACGATTGTTTCTTGATTTGCGATGATATCCAAATTGTTGAATTGTATATTCGCAACTCTCAAACTTTCGAGTGGCTCATCAACGAACATCACCTCCACAACAATTAGAGCTTCCGAGTCGAGTTGTTCTAATGCGATAGAAGACGCAGTTCTCGCAAAAGGACTTTTTGTATCGTGATGCGCAAGATTGGTTAAGGCATGTGATAGAGCTACAGGCGAAGTAAGTCTTCGAGATAGAGTTGCATCTGGAGACCCAGGTGATACAGGCGACACAGGTGATGTAGGCTCTGAATCTCTTAAACTACCGGATACACTGTCCATACCGACGTGTTTGTGACTCGCCACAAGAAGTTCGAAATCAGGGCCAAATTCTTGCAGAGCATCGACGAGCAGTAAGCCATGTACAGATAACGAAGCACTCAAGTCTGCTGGACGTTTACTCAATGCTGCTTTTACTCCGGATACCTGTCAAATTAATTCAAATTTAGACAAAAGGATCCAATTTCCAAACGTATGTACTTCATATGATAAAGTAAGTATTACCTGAAGTTCAGCAACACTTCTACCCCGCGACTGCAATTCAAATGTCATTTGATCGATGATAAACTGGATCATCATCGCATGATTCAACATTCTGTCCAGACCTTCCTCTTTCTTTGGACTTTCCGGTTCCTCTTGAACATATGCTCCGTTAGTTTTCGTAGTAACAGGTGAAGTACTTGACAAACTCCATAGTAAGTGATACATCGATCTTATTGACTCGACTTTTTGTTCGTTTACGTGTACAACCAATCTAGGTAGATTTCCAGATACCGTGACCGACGGAAAATGCGGATCGGTCGTTGTAACGACTCTTCTTTCGATTTGTAAGGATATATTAAATCTACAAAGAGATATAACTTAATACATTGATTCAACCATCAATATCTAAAAACAGAATAGAAGAGAACTATAGAATAGTAAAGTACCTTTCCAAAACATGAAGACTTGACATACCCCTGGTTCTCGCGTGCTTCCAGTTATCTTTGACTTTACCAACTAAAACTTGCAAATCCGACAAATCTACCGAATAATGGTCGTACAATTTCTTATGAAGCGCTGCTTCCGACAGTCCCAGCTGCAAATCTTGTACCGAGCCATTTTCTTCGCTACCAGGTGGAGTTGAACAAGGCGTTTCGAATCTCTCATCCTCCTCTTCCTCTTCGACAGTTTTTTCTATCTCACTCGTTGGCGATATGAGATTTCTCGCCGTTATTACCGACTTTAGGTCTAAATTGTTCGATAGGTGTAATCGACCGAAGTCAACAACGACTACTGTAGCGTTGGTGTCGGTGAATTTTTCGACAAGAAGAATCTGCGGCGCAGAAATATTGAGTTGTAGATCCCAAGACGACCTAACAACAGTATCACCCTCGAGAATCTGTTCCCAATTCTTCATAAGCTGTCGTCTTGTTCGCCGTTTCATTGCCTGTAATCTCAAATTATTCGAACCGTCTGATCTGTGTGGTTCGCATATGAAATCGACTAACCATCTCATGGCTAATGGATTGTATACTACATCAAGTGAACGAGAATTAACGTGCAACGAATGGTCAACAGACAAATGCAGTGGTCGTTTTTCATAAACGAGTTCGAAAAGTGACTGAGCAGATTGAGAGTTAAGTTTATCTGATGAGTTGCGAAGTCGAGAAGATGAACCACCGCCTCCAACGCTGGATTGTGGTTGCACGAGAATTGGGAATGTTGAATTTTCCGTAAAGTGATCATGAAGGAAAAGTGCCCCAAGACTTATGGAGAATTTGTGAGATCCAGAACGAGGACGAGATTCGTAACTTAGGTGTACGCGCTCGAATTGCAACTCCATTACTGCTTTGATTTCTGGGGATTTATCTAAATATGAAAATGATTCAATAATTATTTAGTGTTTGTATCTTTGGTGTTAAACTTAAATACATTAAAATAAATTAAATAAATACCCGATTCACTCTTGACAACAGTACACAATGAAATAGCACCCTTAGATAACGCAAAATTAAAAAGGCCAAAGACTGTATCTCTTCGCAGTAAAGTATCGTCATCTACAGTATCCGCCAATACATCAAGTAATTCTCCATCGAACGTTGATGAATTAGCCGTCGGTGAAGTTTCAGTATTGTTATTTGGTGTTTTAGCAGAATACCAGCCCCACCACTGTGGAAACCATTGCAGAAGCATACCCTGAGCTTGTGGTGGTGTGGTAGTGTTCTCGTTTTGCGGTGGCTTTGGTGATCGCACTTTCATCATTGCTATTGACAATAAAAAATTAATTAATTTATATTTTGTATTTGCTATTTACATGGAAATTTTATAGCAATATTTACCCAATTCACGTAAAATTCTAAGTTCGTCAAAACTGAGCTCAGCCTCCATTTGATCCTTTAATTTTTTCAAATCAGATGGTAAACTTGAAGTAGGATTCATTAAGAGCTTTGCGCAAACATCGACATAAGTTGTATTATTTTTTCCGCGTTGAAGAATATCATCCCAAGTCTTTTTGGGAGTGAGAGTTTTTCTACCGATGTAGCAACGAGCTGCATACCTCCACCATTCTTTTGGAGTTTCCTTAACCGACGCTGTTGGTCGACATCTTCTCTGTCGGCGTTGTCTGTCAATTTCATCTAAACCTTTTATACATAAAACTATTTGTTCATATTGGACCTGAAATATTAAAGATACACTTGTTAGCTGTAGCTATGTATCTCATGAATTAGCAATCGTTCAAATACTTACATCTGTTAATGATAATGGTACTTTATCCAAAGAAAGATCAACAACAATTCTTGGTTTATGTGCTGAACGTAACGGTCTTTCTGATCTGTCTCTTTTTACATGAGCCTTAGCACTAACTGGTAAAAGAATATAACTTTTGCTTTGCTTCTTCGATTCGCTCATAGCAACCTAGGGTATTTTAAATAATTAATATCTCAATTAGAAACCTAAAAATTATTTGTACAAATATATTTACAGCTAAATTTGCCATGTCCAAATCATGGAACATATTTTCTTTTTTAATTTCATTCCAATAGACAGAAAGGCCATCAAGTTCCATCAATTTGAAAGAAGAATCTTGCAAATTCCAAGAAGTGGATCCAGGAACCCAACTTGCATCACAACTCTGGGCACTTAAAGCCCCTATTGTTATACCAAAAGCTATCCCTGTACCTATGCAATATTTTATAAAGGTTATTATTACATAACAGCAATATAAAATCAAAAGATATTTTTCCAAAACATATACCATTAGGAAGAGTAGCTAAATCTTCATAACGAATATGTACATCTTTTATATTGAGCTGCAAATTCTCTATAATGTTAGTGACTAGGGAGGTACCATAATTTACCCAGGTACTATAACTAGCTGCATAATAGCCAGGACCTTGTTCGGATTCTGCACGCCATCTTGCTTCTAAAGAATCCAAACGACTTAATTTATAATCAATTATTGCTTGTTCTTCTGCTTCGATGTCGTACTAATAAAAATAAAAAGATTTAATTTTACAATATCAGGTGGTTAATAGTTTTGTATAATTCTTCGCAAAAGTTACCTCCTCTAAATTTATAGGCCCTGCCACTAAATATAATTGTTCTATTGCTATCACCCATGATGCTGTTCTTATTTGTGTGACAGGAACTTGTAACCGAACTTTACCAATAAAGCCAGCTTTGATTTCAACAGGTAAACCAAGGTTCCTTAAAGCTTCTCTTTTGAGTGGTAAATTCTCAAGTTCAACCGCACCTTTAAAAATAAAAACAAAAACTCTTATTAGTTTTAAAATATTTATGAAATGTATTATATCAAGTTCAAGTATTTCTTACATCAAAATACAATAAAATTAAGTCTTAAAATATTTCTCAATGAATTAAATGTTATATTGGCATAATCTATTACTTTCAAACCTAAACCCATATTTTATTCACCTATCACCCAAATCAACTCTAAATATTTTGTAGTTTTAGCTATTTGCTATATTTTACTGTACATTACATCAGATTCCAGATAAAGAAAATTATCTTAAGACTGGTTAAATGATATTCAATAGCAAATACATTGAAACATTTCATGATACCGTTTTTTTTTATTCCTATCTTGTAATTTTTAATTTATCTAATGATAAGAGTAGATACTAAATAAATTAACAAAAATGATAAATTAAGATTCATTTTATCTTATTAAACCTTATTATCAGTAACAAATTATAATTAAAGTACTTTACATAATTAAAAAGATAAATTTACAAATTAATAAAAGTATGTTAATATAAATTAATGAAAATATTTTGTCAGAAATAATGATGAAGTCATTTAAGTGAAATATAAAATTGACTTATGAAATAGTACAGTAAGCTTTAAAAGTCTTGAAATATGCGCACAACTTATTTACAATGCAAGTCAGCATCAATGAATGTTAATGCGTCAAATCAAAACATATAGTAAAACACTGTATAAACAACAAACATCACAAACGATTGTTTTTTTATTACCTGAGAGTAATGCGATGCTTAACTGATCGGTGTTGAGGTTCTCCACGTACTTGCCCAGGTAATTGTTAAGCACCCAGGCGACGAGGCCCTCGAGCATGTTGTCGGTGGCAACGCAATTTTGTTATAACAATGAACATGTATAAGAGTATGAAAAAGGAGGATAGAAAAAGTTTCACGCGCGATATGTATGTATTATATATATATATATATACACACACATATATATATATATATAAACAAGGTTACGATCTAAATGGAAATTGATCAATGTCTTGTCTTGATGATAACAGCACTACCCGTGTGAATGACATAAGAGGGAAGTGCAATATTTACTTTCTCACCACTCCCTCATCCACTTTAGCTCATTTCGTTACGGAACACTACTGAAAGAAACTCGCGCGCGCCGCGAGTGGAGGTTCCTAGATATCGCACTCACACATGCAGCCTATACGGTATGCATACACAACAGGTTAATCCCGCGAATTTTCACTAACGTCTGTACCGATTGAGGGATCCAAGTCTAATTTTATGTGTAATCATCGGCCACAATCTTGATTCTTGACTTTCTTGCGTTCGCGCGGCTGACGTCAGGAAATCTCAGCGCTATTTTTAGAAAAAGGTATTGAAATTTTCGGAAGATCAGGTAAAACAAACAAAATTAGTCAGAGAAATAATGATAAAATGAAATTTGTGATTATTTTAAAATCAATTTTAAACTATATTTTTCAGTTTAAACATATTTATATATTAATATAATCTTTCTTATTGCAATTAATTTTTGTTTGGCATTTACACAATTGTCTATAATATTATTATAATAATATACCTATATGTACAACACCAATATTCTTTATTACAAGTCAGACATCACAAATTCACAAGAGCCTGAGATCATTGAGATCTTATTTATTTCCAAGTTTAATGTATGCATCAAATACTGTTTTAAAGTAATCATTTAGTTTGAGTGTACCCTATATCAAGAGCTGCTCATCATTTGATTTTGTATTTGGAAATACAATAAAAAGTACAAGTTGAAATGCACTTAATATACACCCAAGTAAATTAGGTGTTTGTATAAAAAGATCATTAATCAAGTATCCATATAGGAACCATTGACATGATGTAACAAATGAGGACATTATTACAGGGAATGGTAAACTTTCTGTACTTTTCACCCTAATTACATGAGCCTGTAAAAAACATATCAGTTAATTACTACTCAATCAAATTAAGACTATTCTTAAAACTTACCAACAAAGTTAATGGTGATGCAAAAAATAAGATTGTTAAAGTACAGCTAAGAAGTCCGATTCTTTTAGTAACCAATGCTACATCCTCAGAGACAAACCAATATAAGTACATCAAATTGATGAATAGTATTGCACTAAACATTTGTTTTACTATAACTTTCTTGTGTATGGTATAAGTGTAAAAGGTAAAAGCATAAAAAAATTGTAGTGATGACCCAAATATATTAACAATCATAACAGATTTATCTTGAATTAATATTCCATACAAAAGCCATAAACTACACCTGAAAAACAATAATTATTTTGAAAATAATTTGAATAATACACGTTCAGTACTAAAAACTTACGACATAAAACATGTTACAAATGCTAGTCCTGATGCATCACCAGTAGATTTGTTTTTGGCAAACTTTCTGCACACTAGTCTGAAAACAATAAATACAATATGTAAATAAAAATGAAATACCTTAAGAAAATACGTAATAATATCCAATCACTTACATGCCAGATAGAAACTGCAAGATAGTACATATTGATGCAGTGCTTGCCAAAATATCTTTAAATTCTACCAAGTTCATCTCGACCGTCCAGGAACTTTCATATTTTTTCGACGTCGACAAAGTAAATTCAATGTAGCTGAACGTCTCGGTATAAACTTTATCCAAAACAATAATGATTGCTTACATACATGTGAAGTGCCCTAGCGTTATTTAATATAAAAATTTTATTTTATTTTATGGATTATTTTACATTTTACTTTTATTTACATTCCTTATTGAAATTAAACAATATTACTTAACAATTTATTATTTTAAATCATCATTATATAGGTTACAAAATTTAATTTACCGACTAAACAGAACGTCATCGCACAATTAAACATGCCGTTATATATCGAATTAAAAATGCCGTTATATATGTATATATATATATACATATATTCGAGAGAATGTTTTACCGATAAAACAGATTTATAAACCTAATTAGTTTTGAAAACAAAATTATTTTATTTTATAAGAAATCGTAATAATGATCAATAAATCTTTTTGTCATAAATTTAATTAAAAAGGAATCATAATAGCTGATAAGCAACCGGGGAAAATTAATTAAAGATCTTTCAAAGATTAAAGTTGTAAAATATTTATTAACAGCAATCAAAAACTTTACATGTTCTTTTACAAAAAAAAAGTTTGATAATTAATCAATAAAATTAGTATGTTAGTTCTAATCACGCTTTAAAGAGGATCTTTTTCGTTCTTCAAAATTCATTATTTATAACTAATTTTTTTAATTTGCTATTAAAAATAAATAATGTTTTAACATTGCTCATATCGGATCTAGATAAGGACGACTCAATAACAATCAATAAAGCAACAATTTATGATTCCCCAAATCTAATAAATCAGCTCCAAATAGCGGAGAGGTACAGAGAGGGGGGCGCAATGTGTGTGCAACAAACGGCGCTTGGAAAGACAATCATTATCATGCAGTAGTAAAGCGCAGTTGAGCAAAAAAGTGGGAAGTTGAATAAAATTCTCTGACCCGTAGTGTAGGAGCAGCATAAGCGCATATACCCCGAAAAAAAGACGTCGCTCCATCTCTATATCCAATCAAGAGAAGAGACAGATCGAGCCACCGGATTTACATGCAAGCTACGCAAGCTACTCACAGCTACTGATTGGAAATTCGCATAAATAAATGCAAGCAGTCGACGGTGGTCGGCAGCCGCAGTATCGGAGGCGGAAGAATCCGTAGTCTTCCGATTTTCATCGAACGTATTTATAGTGTCGCTGTTTATTTTTACATTCGCTGCTTTCTCTCTTTCCTCGTCGCCGTCGTATAGTTACACATACATCTATCCACGCACTTGTTCGTGTGTGCGTACATGCGCGTAACCTATACTACCTATGTGTGAGAGAGTGAGTGAGTGCGAAAGAGGAGAGCCGTCGTCAGCGATGATGATGATGCTGCTGGTCGCCGGTTGAAGGAGTAGGAAGGAAGGAGGACGAACGTAGAAGTGAAGATACATAGCAGTAGCTAAGCAGCGTATAACCTCGACTTCAACGACGTGAGTCTTCTGCGTAGACACGTGCCTTCGCTTGGCTTTGATTTCTGCTTCCTTTTTTCTCCTAAAAGCCATAATGCGCAGGTGAGAGAGCGAATGAGATAGCAAGAAAGAGACAGCAAGACCAAGATTTTCGCCCGAGCAAGCTTTATTTGGCAGTCGTCGCCAGAGAGCTCTGTCTCTCTGTGACCCTTTTCAATACGCCTAATACAGCGGAAGCAAAGAGTGCAAGAAAATAAGAGAGAAGTGGAGAGAAAAAAGCGGGGCTCTCTCGTTCTCAATTGAACTTAATGAGTCGACACCTTGTTTTTTTCCATCTCCTTTTCTCTCGTATACCCTCACTCTTGTGTGTGTGTGACTGTCGACGACTCTCGAATTAACGATGACTTATTTATACATCTTGAGCCTCTCTCATCTGTCACACTTGGTTTTACGCGCTCTATGAACCTGATAAGGAATCCCTACACCAGCCTTATGTATATCTTTTCTGCTAATGCATTTAATCATTATTACACCTGTACTCTTATTTTTTTATTTGCCTGGTGGTGGTGGAGTTTCGTGCAGTGGATTCTTAGTGAGAATTAGCCTTAGATTGTGTGCTTGATGTCATATCTTACTTTTGTGTTGTATATGGTACATTGGTTCATTCTTAAGGGGTTCTCTGTTCTATCTGTGTTTCGTCTCTCTAGACAGTGATTGATGACTGCTGAGATGGTATGACTGAAGGTGTATTGCCAGCCAAGCTTGTCCTTATGATTTGTTGAGAGGCAGTATTGGCTAATAATTAACAGCACATCTCAAATTGCTTATGATGGAGACGTCAGTGGCAGGACGGAGGCGTACTGCCACTAGGCATTCAGCTGAAGATCAAGCTCTAGATCAGATTGCCAAAGAGGTACATTATATTCAACTCTGCTGCATTATCTTATATAATTTTTTTATTCATTTTTATCATTCACTGTCAATTTGTCCCCTAAAGCATGCTTCTAATTTTCGTCATTATTGTTTTTTTTTAATTTTATTTTGTACACTGTGACAATAGACTGTTATATTTAGTTAACATTTTGTTACAGCTGCTTATTTGATAGAGATTGTTTTAAGAGGTTTAGTAAAAAATAATACTATAAGGCTGGTAATAAATTACTTGTGATTGTAGGCAGAAGCAAGATTAGCTGCTAGAAGATTAGCCAGAGCTGAAGCAAGAGAAATACGAATGAGGGAATTAGAAAGACAGCAAAAAGAAGCAGAGGAAAATGCGGATAGAGTATTTGACATGTGCACAGGTGAGTCATCAGGTGTGATTTAGCCTGGTACAAGGCTGAGTTATTTTTACATTTACCATACATTCTTAATTATTGAAAAGTAGTTTGAATTCATATAAACATTTGATTATGTCCAAAGCTGATGCTAACAGAGCCATGAGGGTCACACCAGATCCTATTCGAGCTTCTAGACTCCTTGCAAACAGCAACAACTTTCAATCAAGTCGAAGATCTTCTGAAGATTCCTTGGAAGATGCTGGGCTTGGAAGAGATCTTAGAGTGTGTATTCATTATTAAAATAAACTAATCACGTAAATCAAGTGTACATTTAAATGTTTAATTTATTTTATTTAGATGGAACTTAAAGAATTTGAAGAGAAGTTCAGGAAAGCAATGATAGCAAATGCTCAATTGGACAATGAAAAGTCTTCTTATGCCTATCAAGTTGATCTGTTAAAAGATAAGTTAGAGGAGCTTGAAGAACAAACAGCCCAATTAAGGCGCGAACTAAGAGAAAAAAATCGTGAGGCTGATCAAGCTAAACGTCTTGGTCAAAGACTGGAAGAAGATTTAAATATCTTTAAAGCAATGCTTACGGAAAGGGATGCTTTAATACAAGAAAATGGATTGGTTATAGTAGAAGATGAATGCAGTGAAAATGAAGAGATACATAAGGAGAATGGACCTGTTTGCCGAAAGAAAGTGCTAGTCAGTACAGAAGCTGCAGAATTATTGCAAAATGCTGGAGAAGGTTCTCTAGGTTTGTAACAAATTAATTTTGTAATATTTGTCTATTATTCATCCTTGATAAGTAATTTCACCAGTAAATACAAAGTAATCTACTTGTTTCAGTCATATCTGATTGATTATATATGGATTGAATTATTTATATTTATAGAAGTATTACTTTGTATTGTTTTTCTTTAACAGATGTTAGACTGAGGAAATTTGCAGCTGACAAGAAGGAGCAGCAAGATGAGATTAGGCATCTTAGACTAGAACTGGAAGAAGCAAGAAATAGAATGAGGCCAGCGCGATCTTCAGATTCTGGATTAGGTAAGAAGTTGTCAAGAACATTTAATTTTGTTTATTGATGATTGAGTTTCGGTTAATAGCGATTAAAATTTAAAGATTCTGAAGACGCACAGAGAGAAGCTAACAAATTGCTAGCTGATTACAAATTTAAATTGCAAAAGGCAGAACAGGATATGTCTACTCTTCAAGCAACGGTAGCCAGACTCGAGAGTCAAGTAATTCGCTATAAGTCAGCAGCTGAAGCATCTGAAAAGGCCGAAGACGAATTAAAGATTGAAAAAAGAAAGTTGCAAAGAGAGGTAATTAAGATTCGTTTTGATAATTAATTCATACTGAGAAACAATATTGGTAACGTTTAATTGCTTCTTTTAGGTCAGAGAATCACAAGGTCGCGTCGAGGAGTTAGAAACCGCCAATTCACACTTACAGCGACGCTTAGATAAGCTGAAAAACGCCAAATCAGCGCTACTTAAAGAACTTTGATAGTTTTTTGAATCCTCGCATGCCGAGTTAATTATATGTTTCGCAATTAATTTGCGAAGCGTTGTAAATACGAAGAAAGCACATATTTAGAAAAAAAAACGTGTGCAAATGAAAGCCTAGTGATCGTCTCGTGTTTACGTGCGAAAGCAAAGCGAAAGAATCTTTCCTGCATTTTTAAATTAATTTCATTTTTTTTTCTTATTTCCTTACACTCACATTGTACCAGCAATCCTCGTTAGCGGTTTATCGAATCCTTTCTATAGACTTATTTATTTGCAACAACAAAAAGAGTTAACCGCGTGATTTTAAAATGTTAACGAAATGGAAAAAAAATATCAAGACTATATTGTTTTTACCGTTTACATTATCTATATTACCTCGATCATAGTTAAAAATTGACTTAACAGCACGTTATAACATTACAAGCATTTGAAATAGTGAAAGACTTACGTATTTAATAAAAGCACACAGTGCCTACGGCGATAATCGAGGGAGAGTCCAAGCTGATATTCGTACCAGGCAAGAGAAATTCCATCCATGTAGTAGCGCTACAAGCTACAATTATTCCCGACGACCACTTATTACAATGAAACAAAAAAAATGAACGAATGCGGCCTAATGTGACAAACACATTATTAACGCGAAGAGACTCTAATTGAATTCTTTATTAGTAATTATTATTTTAGAAGGCATTAGCTCAAAAGAATGAATAACCTTGATTTTATTTTAATAATTGGTGATGATTTTGGTTTCCTCGCCAAAAATCTGTTTTCTTTTCTAAGCGATTTTAATTGTATTTCGTCTTTGTACCATAAGATGTTTCTGTATTATAATGCGAATAAGAGTGTACCGAGTTATATTCGATTTAGGGCGTTTTTACCACGATGGTATAAACTGTACATCTTTTTTTCTGTTATAAAACGATCAGCGATAATTGATTAAAAACTTAGTATTTGTTTCATAAGTCTTGATTCATTGTTTAAATCGCAAAGAAAAAATATATGTATATCTTGTTTAAGATGGTATGTCATGAAATTTTCAGCCACGTATGAAATTGCATTTGTTGAAGCTGACGAAATCGTGTTATGAAAACTCTTTATTAAACAATTCATATTTACTAAAAGAAAACGGTCTTTTTATTTTATAATAAAAATTTGATACACTTATTTAGTACATATATACCTTGTTAGTCAACGCTATACCATTTTTTTTGTATCAATATAAAGATGTATGCATTTGTTAATTTCAAGCAAATTAAATATTATGTAAACAATATTCACGTACATGCATGACGCAACACGATACGATACGCTACATTAAATTTTCAAGTTAGTCAAATGAAAAGTAAAAAAATCTCGTGGCCAAAAATTAAAAAATCTTCATGCTAGTGTGATCCTTTTCGTTTCGCCCATGCAGGACTCTGCGCCTCTGTTAGTGGTTTATTTGACTTGACAACGTTCAATGGCTTATAAACTGGCATTGGCCTTGCTTTGACTTCTGCTTGTTTTCTCAATTCCAATTTTTCAGCCTTTTCTCGAACTAATCTGTCCTCTTCGTCCTGTTTTTTTTTCTCCTCGTCTTCAATTTCTTTCTTTTTCAGTTGCTCATCAAATTCTTTTCGCTGTTTTGCTCGTTTGTCCGTATTGAGTTCCGTCAAAATGGCCATGCTTTTCTGCGATATTTTGCATTTAGGTTCGAGAATCTTAGGTACAGCGCCACGATTATGATTTTCTTGATTCTCTAAAACTTTGGATGGTGCAGTTATCTTTTTCGGTGCTACAAATGGAATTGACAGAGATGGCTTGATTAAACTTTTTGATTGCGTTGACAAATTCTCGTGCGATCTCTTCAACTCGGCATTTGGTATTTTCTTGGGAATATTTAATGACTTATTATTACCATTACTTATATTAAAGGATGGTTTAATTGACAGATTTTCCATTGATTTTTTCAATAAATTATCTCGTGATCTTCCCCTAACAAGTACCGGTTTAAATTCTGGAACTTTGTGCGCTTTGAAAATCCTCGCCTTTTTCTCTTCCTCTAACACTTGTTTCATTCTTTCTTCTTTCTTTTTTTGCACTTCTTTGACTCTATTCTCAAAGCTAAGTGATCGAGTAACTGTAATTTTTGTTTTTTTAATAGAATCATCTTTTGGAGCAGCTTTATTCATTGGTGTTTTAACAATAGCTGGCACTGGTCTGGCATGAAATTCAGCTTTAACTTTGTGCTTTTCTTCTTCTTGTATAGCTCTCAATCTTTCTTGTTTTCTTGCTTGCAGCTCCTTATTACGAGCTTCAAAGCTAAATGGAATAATTTTGGTGTTTTTTTTTCTACACTGAGATGGTTCTATTGGAATTCCAAAATGTAAAATTTCTTCATCCTGAAACCACAAACATGTATTTATTATAAATAAATCAGTATTTGTAACATAAATTCCTCTTACCTTGATCAAGACACCTTTATCTGTTGTGCTGACGATAGTCGGAACAGTTTTGGTGTGTACTCTGTGAAGACGTTTGATGTCTTTCTGTGGTGCTGGAGGTTGATTTTTTTTCATCTCTGTCAAATGGAAAGGCTCTGGATTTGTAATTGTTTTTTTCTCAATTTTTTTTAAAGGTGCAGGCTTTCGTAAAATATCCTTACGAACAGGATTAGCTTTAATTGCATTCTGACGAATTTTCTCAAGTTCTAATTTTTCTTGTTCTTCCCTACTTAGTGCTGTAACAGGCCTACTTCTTTTCTTACACATTAGAGCTGGTGATTGTGCTCTTGTTAACTTAAATGACTGTCTACGTAACTGTTCTGTTCTTGTAGTTTTCACTGTTGAATGGAACCTTTGCGGAGTCACACGATGGAAATTTGTTATAGCTTCTGCCATACTTACATACTTAGTTTGCTGCACTGAAACTTTGGCAATACTCAATCGACGTTGATTAGTAATGCTCATACGGCGCTTCATTTGCCTATGCCACGCTGTTCCAGTCAAGGCTGATATTTTCTTTTTGCCACCACTTGCAGGAGCAGTAGTATTTTTGGAAGCAAATGTTGCAACAACTTTGCTTTTTGGAAGTTGCTCAACTCCACTGGCCTTGTGAGTTGGAACTTTTTCTATCTCTTTGGGCTTATTAACTTCTTGTATTTGAATTGGTTCAATTTTTTCCTGCTCTATATTCTCTGCTGGTTTGCCTTGTTTATCTTCCTGTTCTATTTGATCTTGAGAAATTTCATGTTCTGAACTACTTACAGTTACTTCAAGATGTATTTGGGATGTTTGATCAGAAAGAGGACTCTCACCTTCTTCTGAATGAACATTTTCTTTGTCATCCTCACAATATTTGTGTACATGATCTTCAAACTTAACAGATTTCTCCAAATTCAGTTTTGATGTATTGGAAGCTTGTGCGCACATAGATCTTGTTACCCTATTAATAGGTGTTTTAAAAATAGGAGAATCCATCAAACAAGACTTATTGATAGATTTATCACCTTTACTTTTGAAAGACAACTGCAAATTGCTCATAGCTTCTGATAAAACTTTCTCATATGTAGTTTCTTTTATTTGACCTTTTTTATTAATATTAGAAATTTTTGAAGTTTTCGCACACATAGATCTTTGTGGAGTCTTCTGCATTATACTTGTATTATTATAAGAACTCTCATTCAAAGGCTGTTTACTTGAGTTTAGTTTTTTCTGAGAAACATTAGGAGATTCTGAATCAATTGTGTCTAGTTTGTCTCTGTATTCATGCTTTTCATGTTTTTTCAGAAAATAATCATCTAAACAAAGCTGAGGGCTAGGGGTGATAAAATCTGCCCATTGTGGTGCATCTAAGTCATCCATCGGACTGGCTATCAGTTTTCTTAAAATTACAGACTTTGAAAGTGATACAGGTGTAGATACGTCTACAACAGATCTTTGGCTACTATCATCAGTCACCCAAGATTCATCTGTAGCATCAGCATAATCTAGAAAAAACATTACATGAAAATTCAGTTGAACAATTTTCATATAACATAATTTAAATTTTAAATTAATTTAAAATTATCTTAGATGATCAATTTATACAATTTAAAGACTAAAATTTTGAAATGGCATTTTTTTAATTTTAAATTTTAATATGATCAGCATTCTTTGAAATCATAATACTGTCCTAATATTCAGTATGAGGTTTTCTTTTCATAGGGATGTTGTAGCAAATTTATGCTTAAGGATAAACTATTATACGTCAATAATTTGCAGTTACGTAAAATATAGTCATCCTACATTCTTTAAATCTTAAACTAGCTGGAACATCTTTTAATTGTGTCAAAAACTAGATATTGATTGATAATAATGAAATATATGATACGCGTTTATTGAAGAGGTCTCTGTACGTCGTGTACTTTTTTTATCATTGCTGCTTGTTTAATATTCAGTTTTATTCAATTAATAGTGTTATCCCGCATATACTATGGTCTTAAGAATAATTAAAAATTTATAATATGCCGTAAAACCTGAAATTACTTTAGTATGATGAAATCTACAATATATATAGGTTATATTTACCTACAATATTCTCTTAAAGACAAGTAACGGAAAAATTGTATGGAAAAATTGAATACAGATCTTTAATTACAAACTTTAAGCAGAAACATTATTTTATGTTTACCATGAAATTGGTTTGAATGATAACAGTCCAACAGATATCCATATAAAAATTCAGAAAAGAAAAATAGCGAAAAAACAAGCTAAATAATATTGAATTACACATCATACCGTTTGAGGATTCTTTGTTAGGTTTTGCAAGATACGACCCCACGATGGCAGCGTTATAAAACTACAAGTTAAATAACAAAATTTTTCATCTGAAACGAAGATATTCTTGCAACAAACACCACTTTAAAGCATTCACTGATAAACATACAGAAGCTAGCTAGAGAGGACGTGAATCAGGATAGCGCAGAACAACTGACTTTGAATTCAAATAACACAACGGACATCATCAAGTTAAATTCAAAGACGAAACAGACGATTTTTAAGCTTCTCATTGGTCGTCGGAGTTATCGATGTCAGGTTAGCAAACATGCCCAATCGAAATCCGAGAATTACAAAGTCACTATAACTTTTCATTGTTTTTTATTTTGATTTTTTAGACGCATAATATAATTCATTCTGATTCTAATAATACGATAAACGATTGATAAAACTATTTTTTCCAATTTTATTTCTGAAGAGAATGTTTTATTTTGGATTTAAGAACATTTTTTTAAACAATCTTATCGGACACGTATATATTTCACATATCTAACAATATTTTATTTTCATTTGGTACACATTTATTAATTAAAAATTTATTCAATTTTTGTGTATTTAAATTACCATTGCCAACATTACAGACTTAAATTTAAATTTTTAAATTAAAGAAAGGGCATTACATACTTCTGCTCTCGTAGAACTCACTGGAAAGATTTAACCCCCACTCCATAAGATGAAAGGCTCTATCGACGAGTATGTTTTTACATGTGGTTCTGTCGGTTCAGCAGCATTCAGTTCACGGGCAGTCCACCAGTCGCAAGCAATTTGTGTATAGTAAGCAAGCAGCTGTGAAAAGCTAAACAGTGAGCAGAAGATAAAAAAACGTTTCGCTATAGTTCTATCTGAGCATGATTGCAGGAGGCGCTTTGTTATTTTTCCATCCGGTTAGCAAACAAAGCGCTTTGCGTCATCACTATCACTCTAGGAGTGGTTAATTTTTCTGCGTAGTCTAGTAGTTGAGCAATAACATTATTGCCGTCGCACGTGTGTGTTGTGCTGTATTACGCAGCTACGTCATTCGCCTCTCAGACAAAGGATTTTTGAAAAGATGTGGAAACCTTTCGAGCCTGGCAGCTCGCCTATCGACTGGTGCGAGAGCAATTATAACATTTCGCCAAGCATTGCTGAGTTTATGAATACTGTAAGTGTTTTATCATATTTGTTTCCGCGTATAATTATTTATACAACAATCGTCACGCGCTTTTCCTGTTTAATATACAATACATTTCGCTCTTTTAATGCACTCTTGTATAAATGAATTATATATTGAAAATGTTTACAGGAATTTACATTAGTATTTTAAAGTTTGTTTGAATTAACTAAGATTGCGAGATTTTCGGTAAATTTTTTCTTTTATATTTTTTATCTATGTTTGCTTCACATTGTGTGACCCACTCATTCTTATCTTTATTTTATCAAAACCCCTCATTTTCAAGATTAGTATTTTCATTTCCAATTAATAATTGTCAACAAAGAAATTAAAATCTAACGTGATGAAAATAAGTAATTAATTTATTTATTTGTGAATCATGCAGCTAAGCAATGCTCTCTTCTTATTGCTGCCACCTGTGCTGATGCATCTGTTTAAAGATTATGGTCGATTTGTTAATCCTGGAATACATGTAATATGGGTTCTGTTAATGGTAGTTGGAATAAGCAGCGCATACTTCCATGCTACACTTTCATTAGTTGGTAAAAATGATATTTATTAACCATTCATATTTATTATTCCAAGTATGTAGAAAACAATATAAATATTGAAATGGTCTTTCACTTGTTAGGTCAACTTCTTGATGAATTAGCAATTTTATGGGTATACATGGCTGGACTTTGTATGTTTCTCCCAAGAAGATACTTTCCAACAGCAGTAAAAAATAATCGCAAGAAGTTTTCACTATTTGCTAGTATGGCAACCTTGGTAGCTACTGTACTAGCAACTTTTCATCCAGCAATAAATGCATTTGCACTGATGACTCTTGGAATACCAGCTTTTGGATTTATGATTCTTGAACTTAGAAGGTAAGATTGTAACTTGCAAACATGTCAGCAATTTAATGAAAAACAATTTCATGAGAATTTG
The DNA here is from genome assembly GCF_024137745.1 of Phymastichus coffea. Classification (NCBI taxonomy): domain Eukaryota; kingdom Metazoa; phylum Arthropoda; class Insecta; order Hymenoptera; family Eulophidae; genus Phymastichus; species Phymastichus coffea. The sequence goes on from NW_026706881.1 coordinate 370,744, forward strand.
TAGAAAAAGAATTTTAATAATTTATATTATTTTTAACAGGACAAAGTCTGCCAGAGTTTATAGACTGGGACTTCGTTGTGGTGCTGTTTGGGTCTTAGCAGTTACATGCTGGCTTAATGATAGATTGTTTTGTGATACTTGGCTTAATTTGAACTTTCCTTATCTTCATGCTTTATGGCATTTGCTTATTTTTATCGCGAGTTATACAGCAGCCGTACTATTTGCGTATTTTACTGTTAAAGATGAAAAACCTCATCAGTCACCAATATTGAAATATTGGCCAAGAGATGATTTTGAGCTTGGCATTCCATATGTAACAATAAAAAGTTACATCAAAGTTGATACCAAGAGTTATATATAAAGATTTCATTTTTCCATATATGATTCGATGTTTGTAAACCAAAAGTCAAAACTAATATATATTCTAAGGAGTACTATGAGATGGATTGTGCTATTGAGACTGAGATGAGCTTTTTATAATTATTGTAATGACCTATATAACTTATATAAATCAATTAGTTAAAAAGGTCAAAATCACCACAACTTTTATATAGTTGAATGTAATACTGATCTGTGACTGAAACAAAGAGAATACTATAACGTATTCAAGATTAAAGAAACTTTTATTAGAAATATTTGTGATATAAATATATATGGTATAGTTATTATATATACGATATACACTTGAATTTCAATGAATTACTTTAAGAAATATGTAGAAAAAAACGATAATTTATTTATGAGTGATTATATTTGATGCTAATATATTAATCAAGTTTATTTTTTAATGTTATTGTCTTACTATAAGTATTTGTAAACATTGTTTTAGATCGTGAGTGAACTATGCGAAAAAAAATTTAAACAGAAATTCTATTAAAAATATTTATACCAAGAAAGTTTTTACTTAATGTACAATATGTTTTTAGAATAATTACTAACATATTTTTTTAAATAAAAAGTTGGTTCTAAATCTGCCATCATCTTATTCTTTATAGACTTATCGTATTACTATTGTATAGACCTTTTAAGTTTTGGTTATCAAAGCCTGGCACCTTATGTTAGGATTTCACTTAGATACATACTAAGGATCGAAATCACCTGGTGGAATTTCTGTAATTGTATTTTATTAAACATATATTCGTTACAAAAGCCAAAAAATTATTTTTCAATTTATCACAGAACTTTTGTTCATAATTTAACTATTTTTAAACGATATACAAATAATATAAAGAATGTTTTGAAATACTCTATAAACAATTACATCGATTCTCCTCTATATATAACAACGTTATTGTCAGTTTCATAGATTTTAACTTCGTAAAGCAACTCTGGTTTAGACAGCAATTTTTTAATTTCATCAAATACGTAAATAGCAACGTTTTCAGTGGTGGAAACGATATTTTTGAAGTACGGAACGTCTTTGTCTAAATTTTTGTGATCGAGTTGGTCCATCAAAATTTTTTTCATATATACCTTCAAGTCGGAAATGTTCATGACCATTCCGGTTTTTAAATCTACAGGACCTCTCACAGTTACTTCCACTGTAAAAAAAAAGTATTGGTATAACACATTCATATTAAAAATCAAGTTTTTTCCATAATGACATAAAGTTTCTTATCTCTTAACGAAAAATCTTACCGGTGTAATTATGTCCGTGACCCCAAAAATTATTGCACTTTCCATAGATGTTTTGATTCTCTGCGTCGCTAAGTTGAGAACTACAATTAAAAAAAAAAATCAAAAATTATGAATTTGCACAATTTGCAATCACTGTTATAATTCAGTTTAATGTAATAACGTAACTAAAGAACGGTACTTAGAAACACAAGCAGAGAAAAAAATCAACAAGTGTTGCTCAACAGGTTTGTTACATAAAAACAGCATTAAGCATGATAGTTAAAGTTATCATAACTGAAAATACATTTTAATAATCGAATTGACCAACCTATGAAGTCTGTGGCATGAAGATATGGACTCTTTGCGCGTCAAATAAGCAATTGGCCCAGTCATCTTTCAATATCTTAACGTATTATTACGAAAAGCTCTTCACTCGTTGACGCGTAAACTGAGACTAACACACCGCGTTCCATTCATGCGCGTAGACACGGAATACCGTATAATATTGATCGCAAGGCTTTAAAACAGTGTGAAGTTGGCTTTATCCTGAATGAAAAAAGCTGTTTTCTTGTCCGTGCGCGTGACGAATTGATTGATCCATAGCTTTTTCTTCGTGAGATACAATTAAGGCGAATAAAAATTTGTCACTCTATAGGAAACTCCAATTAGCAACTAAATAAACTTTAATGAAAATTCTCTCCACTTGATACTAATTAGCTCGTTTTAACGATAAACCTACATTTTCCATTTACTTAAAACTTATTGATTCAAATGACTCGAAATGTTAAATTGGTAAGATACATTAATAATTTTATGAATAAAAATGACATGCATTGAATATTATATGGATTATTAAAATTATAATAATAAAAATAAAAATAATATCTTCAATTTGATCAAGTATAAAACAATGATGATCTTATAACATAAATTTATTCTTTGCTACTACACAAACGGTATACCAGTTGAAATGTTCTAAGAAAATTTCCAATTTTTATTTGCTTTCAAAATCCAAGAATAAAATATATGCGCGGATATATAGACTATAGACATATAGAATATAGACAATGAATTTGTTTTTCCACTATCAATGAAAATATTATATCGAGATTAGGTATTGCAATTCGCAGTTTTCGCACGTCACATAGACCAGCTCAAATATTTTAGTATTATAACGAATAAAAACTATGAACTGATGTATATCTTTAGTTGCGAAGTTTTATATAAGCTATTATTATGTAATAATTAACGGGTTCGATGTGTGTGCAATAAGATGCATATTAAAGTAACGTTATGGATTTTTGTAGAAAGACGTTATTACAATTTTCTTAGTAAAATAGTATTTTTTCTATACAATACCGCAGGATAGAATATTGAAACGAACTCAAGTAGTCTCAATCAATATTTCATAATCATAAAAGTGTTAATTGTGAATATCTGGCATAACGCATTTCTTCTACGTAATATTCTTTAAAATTTATGTTTATCAATAATATATTATAGTGAAGAATTTAGCAATAATACAAAACACTCGCAAAATAGAGTAACTTGTTACTACATTAAAATGGACGCATGCATACAATGTTCAAAAATATTTTCATTTTTTCAAGTAAACATTGGTTAATTATTTCACCGAAATATATAAGAAATTAATTTTCATTTAAAAAAGCTTATGTTGTACGGTTCAATTTTTATCATCTTAAGCACGCATGTACAACATATTTCTATATATTTGATCGTTGTTCAAACCATATACAGTCGCATTCGAACAAGTCGAGAAATTCAAAGTGTCATGGTCGACACTGCACACATGCGCATTGGGTTATCGGCATTTCAGACAGAGACTCACCGCCATCTAGTAAAGTAAAGTAAAACTCCTTACTCCATTATACGTATTAGTGGTCAATGGTCATGCCATTCAATGACAGAGGGAAACGTGCGTCTAGTTCGCTACTTTGCCAACACGGGACGCTCGAACCAGTCGCCTAAATATGGCACGCACTACAGCATTGCGGTTAGCAGTGCTGGGCATCGATGGTTTATATCGAAAAAAAGAGCTCCCTAGAGCTGACTTCAGTTTGTACACTGGAGCTCTTTCCGATTCCACTCGTTCCACGGTTCCGTTCAGTTTTGAATTGAGAAAAAAAAGATTGTCATGCACTTGCATGTAAAAAGTATTAAATTACAATTATTTTCTAATTTTTTTTGTATATCTTAATTTTTGTATTAATAATTTTATTTACTTTATTTGGATTATTGTTTATATTTTTGTTTTATAAATTACTGAATTGTGTAATGCAGAAAATTTATTACTAGTTATTATTATTGTTATTATAAAAATGTTCTAATTAAAAAAATAAAATGATACTATCAGTTATTATATTTTGTTATAGATTATCTAGAAGAAATTATGATAGGAGTAGTATAATTATAATTTATATAATAATTTATAATAAATACACATTTTTCTTACGTTATTTATTCAACATTGATCAAATTATATATATATATTCTGATAACAATTCCTAAATACTCTTATAAAAAATAATATATATATATATATATAATTTATTGAATAACTTAATCTTATTGTATTTAACCGAATATCGAAAATTATGAAAAATACACATAGCTAAATTGCTTAGATGTTTAAATTTATATTTATTATTTGCTTAATTGTTTAAATATACAATATGCAAGTCGGTCCAGACGATCTCCTTGCAATGAATACAATAAAAATACATTTTCAATTATTAGCAGATCATAAATGTTGCATAAAACTAAAGAAATAGTTGATTCAACAGGTTTCCATACTTTTTTTTGAAGAAATATTCGTTTTACAATTATCCTAGAATAAACAGCTGTTGACAGTCTAATAGTCGGCCCAGATGATCTCCGTGCAAAGAGTGCATGAAAAATACATTTGCAATTGTTAGCAGATCATAAATGTTTATTAAACTACGGAAATAGTCCATTAAACAGTTTTCCATACCTTTTTCAGAAGAAATACTCATTCTACAATTTATACCAAAATAAACAGCGATTGACAGTCCAATACTCGGTCCAGATGATCTCCGTGCAAAGAGTACATAAAAAATAAATATGTCAATTTTAGCATATCATAAATGTTTTATAAAACTAAGGAAATAGTCCATTCAATCTAAGATGGAGTTTAGCTAAACATGAATATTAGAGTTATTTTTATTGAGACAAAGGTTACATTAGAAAATATTGCTAAGAAAATAGTATACTCAGCGTGGGTGTAATCACCGCAACTAAAGAAAGTATCAACTTCGAAAAGAAATAATTAAACTTCAAATGAAATTTCGTTTGTGAATGTTACTTAAAATGACAATTTGTGACTACTTTCGTATACTTGCCGAAACATATTCAGATAATGGCTTCAGTAAATGGAAAATCAAAATTAATTTATACTTCGATTGCTGATAGCGCTACCATTTTAACACACGATATAGCTTTTATAGAACGTTTATTGGTACCTAAGCTCGAAACGAACATTCATGCCCTTGATGTGAAAGACATCGCAAATAAAAAGAAACATCGTTGAAGACAAACTGTTCATGTAAAATTCGACAGTTTTCATAACCCTGATTTGACAGCTAATTTGTATAACAAACTTCCTCGCTCCTCTCTTTGAAGCATCGATGTTCGATTGAATGCTACAGTGAGCAAAGATAAATTGAATTTAATAAGACGAGAAAAAAAGCTTACTATTAAAACACCATTTACATTATTGGCTTAATTTTTTTAAATTACTTACCACTGTTAGTTTACCTTAAAGTTGAATAAAAATATAAAAGTCTTAAAGAAGCCTTTATGAACGATAGATCGTTTGCAACCTGAAAAATGCATTGATAATATTTTAATATTTACCAATTAATTACGTATTCGTAAAACGCTTGAAAAAAATTTATAAATGAATCTTTCTTTGACTCTGCATTAATTGTATATATAATTATAAATATTATTAAAGAAATGTTTATTACTTACGTGTATTGCAATGTACGTATAACTTTTTAAATATCAAAAAATGGATTTACACAATAATATCAATAATGTCAATTTCTGAAATTAATACAATTTTTATGCACAATAAACACTCTTTATAACCGTTAAAAAAACAACTGATACTAATAGAAGCACGATGTTGCTCTCTAGCCGGCACAAAAGAAACAAATTCGCTCGTTCGATCGTCATTCGGCGGGAAGGCTCGGGTTGTTTTGTTTACATTGCGAATTGCGGAAGTCGTGTATATCATAATAGAATGGGAGTCTGGTATTTAAATAATTTTTATAATTTCATTTCAATATTTAATGACAAATTAAATAATACTCTGTAAATGCTAGAGAATAATTCATTTTTAATAATTATAAAATCAGAAAAGAGTGAAAACAAGGTTACTAAAAAATTACTTTTTATAATTAATTACAGTTTTTATTATTTATTATTTATTACTCTTCAACAATTTTACAATACATTGTATATATAAATAAAATTTTTTTACATGCTAATATGCGAAAAGTATTTTCTTTTAGAATTCATAATTCAGTGGAACCTTGGAACGAACGAAATCGGAAAGAGCTTTTTCAGTGTACAAACTGAAGTCAGCTCTAGGGAGCTCTTTTTTTCGATATAAACCATCGATGCCCAGCCCTGGCGGTTAGCAATCTCTCCGGCTCTCCCAATAGTGGACTCAAAGACAAATGCATGCTTCCAAACATAACCTATTATGTAAACAAATGTGATAGCACTAATTGGTAGCAAGTTGAAAATGTTTTCAAAACAATTTCATTCTTCTCCATTGGTTTAAAGAATTTGATAACGTGAATTTGTACATGAAACGTGTGTACTATTATTAAAAATTACAGTTATTAATTCTATTTATTTATATTAGAAATTATTTATCATTATTTCATGTAAAATTGTAATGAATATAATTTTTATTTTCAGAACAAAATGACGAGACCTATAGATTTAACTATTTGGAGAAAAATAAAATCTCTACTTGGAGTAACTACTGGTGCAACAATTATTTTTAGTGGAATATCTTTGTATCAAGGAAATGAAAAGTATTACAAAGAAATTTTTATGCCTCTGGTGCGGTTGATTGATCCAGAAACTGCTCACAGAGCTGCAATTATAACAGCCAAATTGGGTTTGATACCAACACAGAAACATGCAGACCCTCATATATTACATTCAAGCTTGTGGGGTTTACACTTTCAAAATCCCCTTGGTATGGCTGCTGGTTTTGACAAACATGCAGAAGCTATTGAGGGACTTCATAAGATGGGTTTTGGTTTTGTTGAAATAGGTACATGTATTTTCCCATAATGATTATCTTATGCTAAGTATAAATATGTGTCCTCTTTTACAAATAACTTAATGACTTAATAATACTTACATAATGTTATACATATTGATATTTATGTTCTAATAGTTAAACCGAGTACTGTTTGTATGTTAATTTATATAAAATTATTGTATACCAGATTATCATTTAGAAAATTTGTTCATTAATTTTAATAGGTGATGAGTTATTTTATAGTTATTTTTATTGAATGTATTTTAATATTATTGAATTGTTAACATTAATATATATTTCAGTTTAATATTATTCGCTGAGTAGAATTCATTAATATTACATTTTAGTTTTGTATTAATCTTTTTAAGATGTCTTAAAAAATGTAACGTGAAATATATTTAATTTTGAATGAATTAATATTTTCGACACTCCGTGCGGAAAGTGCGTTTTTCCCGCACGCTCGGCAAAAAACGTACGTTGAAAATCGCACTTTCCACACGTCGTATCAAAAAATACGGTACGGCACATGTTCGGGAAAGAGTTTCTCGTCTCGTGTACTATTCCACCCTCGCTTTGCTCGGGCGTAAACGCTACACGAGACTAGAATCTACTTTCCCGCACTTTTATCGTAATGTACTAATTCTTTGAAATTTTGTATTTTGAAGTATATCAGTATGATATTCAATCCATTCTTTTGATATACATAACTTATCAGATATCTTACTTATCAATTTAAAAATGTGTAATTAACAAATTATTTTAAGTACCCATTACTAACAACGGAATTCAAGAACTTATGTTTTAAAATTTAAATATTAAATCACAATAAATTATAAAAATAAAATTAGAAATATTTTTAGGCTCTGTAACACCAGAACCACAACCAGGCAACTCAAAACCTCGAGTATTTCGATTACCAGAGGATCAAGCTATTATCAATCGTTACGGTTTCAATAGTGATGGTCACGAAGTTGTCCACTCGCGCTTGAAAGCTCTGAAAAATTCCAATTTTAGTGGTATCGTTGGTGTTAACCTCGGCAAAAACAAACTAGCTACGGATCCCGTTCATGATTACGTTGAAGGCATACGTAAATTTTCTGATGTAGCTGATTACTTCGTTATTAATGTGTCTAGTCCCAATACTCCTGGTTTACGAAATCTTCAAAGAAAAAATGATCTTCAAGAGTTGTTACAGGAAGTTAACAAAATCAGAGCAACAACAGACAAAAAGCCACCTCTTTTACTCAAAATAGCACCTGATCTTTCCAAAGACGAACAGCAAGACGTTGCCGATGTTATACAGCAAACAAATACCAAAGTTGACGGAATCATCATCTCTAACACGACTTTAAGTCGTAAAAGTCTCATAAATAACACTGTAAGTTATAAATAAAGTTATTACAAAAATTCATTGATATAAGTTTAAAAATTGTATTGTACGAGTTACTATATTTGTTTTTTATTTAACCTACTGATTATTACAAAAAACACAGAATTTTATTAAAATACATAATAAAATCGTATTACTCTTTGAAATTCGTTATAATTATTATTTTGAATTATAGGCCAAAAATGAAGCTGGCGGATTAAGTGGAGCACCAGTATCTAACATGTCAACAGAAATGATTGCTAATATGTATAAGCTTACGAAAGGTCTCATTCCAATTATTGGAGTCGGTGGCATATTTGATGGCGAAGATGCTTATACCAAGATCAAAGCTGGAGCGTCTCTAATACAGATTTATACATCGTTTGCATATCATGGACCACCAATCGTTTCAAAAATTAAAGAACAACTTGGACAGTTACTTACCAAAGACGGGCACAATTCAATTGCCGATGCAGTCGGAATAGAAGCAAAAAAGGTTTTGTCTGAAGTAAAGTAATAAAACACAATGGTAGCTTTCGTACATTTATATGTTTCTATATTTCAATATATTACATTAAAAAATTTGATCGAATGAAATACTGTAAATAGAATTTCTTTATTTAGTTAAATTTTATTCTAAAAGTTTAGTCAATAGTAGAATTTAACATTCACGAAATTTTAAAATTACATTCAAGTCGCTTTAATGATAAAAGATCGAAGCTATCAGATGTAATATTGTATATTTATCTGATCTAATATTGTATACACATTTATTTTTATATTTTTATAACATTAGCTTTATTAGCGTATACTCAATTCTGGTACTCAAAGTGCATCATGTAAATATTTTTTATTGCATGTTTAAACATTCTGTATAAAACTATTTTTATGATTGTTGAAATAAATGCAATGATATAAAAGTTTTAGTTTATTTTACATATCATTTGTAAAATATTTTTTTGGAATTCATTTTTTTTACTTCTTCGGAAGTTTTTTTTTTAATTTATAATAGTAATCTTATAGATTTTTGTATTTTTTGTTTACATGTTAATTTCTCTAGACCTAAAATTTATGAAAGCTTTAGCTGTATATTTTACAAAATACGGTAATATAATTATGATGTTCTTTTACACTGCCCAATTATTACAATGAAGTAACTATTAAAATGTAGGATCTATTAAGAAATTAATTAAATTTCGCGACGGTCCTAGACTATTTTCATGGCTTAGATTCACACTAATTCAATCCCGGGAGCGGTTGATCATTAGTTGGCGAATGTGTAAATATACAAAGCATGAGTCATTCGCAAGAGCGACTAGATCGAAAACATGAACAGCTAGACAATAAACTCGATCAAAAGAAATCTATGTAAAAATTTCAAGGTCTTTCAAAAGTCACTTTTGAAATTTATAAACGATTTGAATGCGTTTATTAAGAATATTACTAACAATTGAAATAATGAATGATTAGAAATACAAAATTTCAAATAAAATAAAATTTATAAAATAAAATACACTATAGAAAATGAGAATTTGAATTGTAAATAACTGTTTTTACATGAAAGTTAGTCAACAATTGAGTATGAGTGTGTTATTTAAACATTTTATATTGATTATAAATTTAAGCGAAAATCACAAGTAATGAAAACTCTATCATTGTCTGAGTTTAATTATTTATAACTATGAAATTGATTTGTTTAATGCATAATAGAATTATTAATGCAATCATTTATTTAAAATTCCAAAGAAACTAACAAATTTAATTTGGTATCATTTAAAAAGTGTGTTTGATGAATACAAATTATTCCTCAGATATTTATTATACTATTGTTGAACATTTGAACTATATTTGTTCGGGATAAGGAAGAGTGAAATGGTAGTTGATTGACAGAGTGATGGTGTATTTAAAGGTATAAATGTTGTCATTTAATGGTCGAATAAATTCATTACAAAACAAACTTGATTAAGTCCCTAAGTACATGAAACACTTAATACTAATGCGAGTTGAGACGAACGTTAATCTCATTACAAACTAAGCCGCGACGGAATTACTAAACACGCTCGCACCTGTGAAAAACGGCCGCTCTGAGCAACAAAACCACCCGATCGCTCAAGCGTCCGAAAGAGAGAGCGCAACTGACTGTTTCGGCCGCCGAGAGAAGTCTTTTTTTGCCTTCTCTTTCCACTCCGTCTCCCTGACTAGGACGTGTCCTGTTTTCCGCCGGATTTTCCGCTACGAACCTCGATCACCCTGGCCTCTTCTATATGGCCCAAATAGGTGAGGGCGTAATTTTCTTCGGCCGTTTGGCCAATTGTGCGCGCGGCGTACCACCCCGCTCCTCGTGTGACGCTGCCGATCGGCCTCGGTGAGGCCCGATTTGGCCCCCCGTTCCGCAGATTCGAGTGATGGGAGCAATGGGCTCCCAATCTTTTCGGGTATCGGACGCGAAAACCGAGATGTTATCGTCCCAATACCCAAACACGGCCGCGAGCTCGCTTATTTATAAGTGCTCACGGCGCGTGGTGGCATGCGTCGAGGGCGGTGATAGTGGCGTTGCGTCTTCAACGACGAGGCAGGGCATTAGCCACTGCATGACGTGGGCATACAAAGGGAATGAAAGCGTGGGAGACTACTCAGCGGCCGGCGTTATTTGTGAAGCTGCAAAAGGCCCAAGGTAACGAACGGAAACTCGGGAGCTTGCGCGATGAAGTGGTTTTGCTTCTCGCTATTTACATTTTCGCTGTCAATACAATACATATCTACATCCACATTAAATACATAAATAACCTCTGCAACTATTTCTGCTTTCTTACACCTATTATAATAATTATTATTTTAATTTTTATTCCACATTGTTAATCTAGCAACATTAAAAAATATATAGCATATTGTTGGTATTATTTTACAATTCAAGTAGAGCTGTTGAACTAATTTTTCTCTTTTTCGATATACTTTTTTGTTGGGAAGAATAAAATTGCATTAAGATTTAAGTTCCTACATCTGTAAATACCAATGTTTAAAAGATAGCTGTGCTATCTCGCCGTGACATCGTCGTCGATCAAAACGTGTGACACACACGCTCTCCGCCTGCACCCTCATTATCTTCTCCGCATTTCTCTTTAATTCGATTGTTTGTACAACCCGCGCGCGCTCCATCGACCGCGCCAAATTCCCCGTAAACGCGTTGCACACATTTTCGGTATGTGCTAGAAAAACGCGACTTTTTCGAACTATAACGCGCGCTAATGAATGTCTATTCCCGAAGCAGTTACTTGTCCGGAATAATATTTTAATCAAATTGCAACATTATATAAGCATCAAAATCCGAAAAGTTCAATGGCAAATTTAAAATGTAGTGAATTCACAAAGCGTGATAGCGAACTTTCGCAATTTTAATGTTAGGGATAAATTCACACACCCACCTCATGTATAAATTTAATAGGCCCGTTCGCGTCGCAAACAACAGCACTCTTAATCCAATCTTACGTGCGGCACGGTCAATCAATCAATTTCAATGAATGGTCGGAGTTCTCTTCGATCTTTATTTCAATTTCGTTTGCTGTCTTGTCTAGCGAATCACCTCCTATCCTTTAATACTAGATAGACATCTCTGGGAATTTATCCCTCCTAGAGAAAGATCCTACGAGTGTTACTTCTTACTTAATTTATCAACAATATTGAAATCCTTGAGAAACTCTCCAAAATTTCTCATGACGCTGCACAGGCTCTTTGCTTGACAGCACGATTGAGTCTTATAGAGATTCTCACAAACAACATCAAACGAAGGTTTAGTTTTGCAAAAAACTAACTATATCTTTCGATGAATTTCAATTAATTCATGGTAGAGAGTGACGAATTAATGCCCCGATGCTGTTGAAGCCAGTATTCCTTACAGCGAGGGTAGAAGTTCGTAGACATATGGCCTACCATAATTGAAAATTACTACAATTTATTCAAAACTGGATTAATTTCCAGTTATTATTTTAAAGATTACAAACTGTAGAGATTGATGCAAAATGTTGTGTGATGTATGTGCATCCAGGTATTGCGTGTGCGTATCAGGGTGCCCGCCAGTGGTTAGCAGCAGTGTGCGTGCGGCTCAGATTATCGTCGATGGTACGAGTACGCAGTAGTCTGACATAGCTGATTGCCGCCTGCAGTTTTATCGTCGATTTCCTGGTCGTTCCAGGTGTGACAGCTTTCCCAGTGTGTCTGTGCTAGTGCCTGGAAGTGTAACGTGTCCGCAGGTTTCGCTCACATGCATTTTTGTTGAATTTTCCAGTCAGGTTTCCCGTGTGTTTTTCTCCAGCCGGCAACACGTGGTCGGGAGTGTGTGTGTGTGCGTGCGCTCTCTTTTTCTCGTAGTGCGCTCCATTTTTCGCTCATCCGTCAGATCGCACAGCTTGTCTTGTTGCATCGTTTTTCCGGGTATGGGCGGGCGAATTTGAAAATAAAGTAGGGTTTATTTTAGGGCGCGAATAGAATAATTTTGTTCGGCTGGTTACGGGGCAGCAAGAAACGGCGTAGGCTCCCCTGAGGTGTTGCAATAATGCAAAACTCTCAAGTAACGCCTTGTAATGCACCGCAGTACAAGCCTAATCGGTATACATGTAGTATGAAGTATTATAAAAATTATCCACCAGCCTACAAATTATAGGACTAGAGATGTATACATATTTTTTTCTTTTTTTTTGGAAGGGCGACGGAGGGAGAAACCGCTATAGGCACCCATAATAACGTGGACAATGTCGGATTCTTACCGACTAAAACCCCTTCCTTCGTGGTTACCAGCCCAAAGGCTATAAACCAAAATGAAAAATGAATAGAGATTAGGATCCAACACGTGAAAGTTTTGGATCTGTACGCCAAAGCGAAGCTAGAAATTATGCGTCGCTAGGGACGAGAGAGCATGGTCTACTGACATTGTCAGAGGGCTTGCTAGCGTAGGAAGCTAAACGTTGGATTAAGGGGTTAGTGTGGTCGGAGACAGAGCTTCTTAGACTATTCGCGTAAATAGATACGGCTTCTTGGATGGAGGGGAGATCAGTTTCCTTCGGAATCTGGGAATTTCTGATAAACCATGCAATATTGAGGGAATACGGAGAGCTTTCATGCAGGTATCTCCGAATTTGTCGATAGCGTGGGAGTGGCGTGGGCTTTAGCACAGAAGGCGAAAGCCTAGGCGGCTTTGCAGTAGTTTTCCGTGTGTCTAAATTGTTGACAGCGACGACATTAGGGGTCATTGGGGAGGCGTGTTTTTTCTAGACTTTGATATCTAGTCCGGCTAGGAGTTTAAGGTCGAAGATGGAGCGAGCAGTTGGCGATTTGGCGTCAAGATGTACCGTAACAAGTGGCCAAATTTTTATGCCTTTGTGCATGCGATAGTCTAATTTAACAAGGAGCTTTTTTCTTTTCGAGCTCGAATTTGATGCTATCCCGAAAAGGGTTTCGATGAAATTGCAGATAACAACTACAAAATTTGTCTTGGTGGGTTTGGTTGGTGGTATAGTGAAAGTTTTCTGCATCTAATTTATGGATTATAAGACGAAAGTCGTCGATAGAGAAGAGGTAGATACGGGCACAGTCCGTGGTTGCGATGGCGCAGTGATAAGGGATGTGTTCGCCAGCAAGGTACTGCTGAAGAGCGAACCATAGCTCTTTCTGCTTGATGCAGATGGGAGGAAGGCGACCGTGGTGGTCTTTATCTAGTTAATCTTCGGACGCCGAGGACTCGGATGAAGATCGGTCTGATAGTATGCGGGAAGGTCTGAGACGCTTAGTACCTGATTTTGTGATAGCAAGAGGGGATGGGTGTAGCCTTTGAAAGGCGTGATTTTTAAAGCGTTTGATTTTTAATCATCAGCGTCATATCTTCATAACATTGCGACTGATCTTTATTGGAGGGAAACTGTTAGTAAACCAAAACCATAGTGACGTTATAAACTATTGCGTGACATTAAGGCCTCCGCCACATATGAGCATACGCACGCATACGAACGCAAAGAATTACGTACAAATCACTAAAAGTGTTTAGTTATATTTTGTAATGCTAACTGCAGAAATTATCACTACATCTCTCCCAAAATCCCGATATTTATAAACAAGCTTATAAGAAGGTACTGAGGCGTATAAATATGGTACATGATCTCACAGCGTTAATAATTGCTATTAAACATTAAGATCTATTTTTAAATATAGTTAATGATTAATAAAGTGACATAATTGTAAGTCTCAATGAATTTCTGAGTTATTATGGATACAAGGAAAAGGAGTATGATTAATATAATTCAATGATTAATTTTTATTCAGCATAATGTTTCGTCAGCAATTCCGCTGATTTCTCGAGTAGTCAAATTATTAAATGCTAGAGGAAGATACTTTTCGCCAGTTAAATGACAATTGTAAGTATTGTTAAAAGCAATCATCAACTATATTCAAAAATAGATTTTAATATTTATTTAATAATAATTATTAACACTGTGCGGTTATGTACCTTATTTATGCCTCAGTACCCTCTGGTAAGCTCGTTTATGAATAGTAACTGATAGGTGACAACTCGCGCGAGGCGAATTGGTCCCGTACGAAGGCCTTTTTAACAGCCGAGCGGCATTAGATTCGGGCGGTAGTCAGGCTTTCGGGCACCCCGGCCCGTTCGCGCGTCAATAATTAAATCCCTGTTAATTATAATTCGACACTCGATATCGTTTTTGTAAAATTAATAATTGAACTTTTTTAACGTTTTTCGCTTATTTATTAAAAGGAAAAATGTAATAGCGATTTTCTTTAATATAGTGGGGAAGCATATGGATACACTTATAGGCGTTTATAATTATAATATTTATTCTAGTCTCTTTCAAAACATAAATAAGTTAAGCAGAATAGAGATATATATATATATATATATATATATATATATATATATATATATATATATATATATAAATTCTCAGACGCGTAATTTTCGCCTCGCGGTGTCTATTATTTTTTGGTTACATAAAAAGTATTACTCACTTTGTATTAATATTGTAAATATAAATTGTTCCAAAATATTATTCGCTTCGTGATGTGGCTAATCACTTTTTCTTTGAATCGGATCAGATCAACTGGTCCAATATATTTTTTATACAATACTTTAGCAACACGCAAGAAAATGATAATTCCTATGATTTTCGTTGTCCAATATATTCTTTATCCAATAGTGTAGCAACACGCAAAAAAAGGATAATTCCTATGATTTTCGTTTACACAAAATTATTAAAACAATTGTACTTGACACTTCTAATACTTAATCGCAACTCAAACAATTATATTCTCAAACTCTTATTACGGATTTAACTTCAGTAGGAAAATATGCGGCCTTCTTAGTCGAGCGCTCACTCCTAACTGACTAATTCTCCCTGTCTGTTTTCGCCGGTTTATTATATAGCCTTTGTCCCTTGCATACCGTCTCTCTCTCGCGCATATGCTTTAGACGTTTACGCTTCTCGTAGCGGCTCGTCTTACCTAGCTAAGCACGCTGACTGCACCATGCTGACGCAGCGTGAATCAGCCTCTGCCGCTCATTCCCACCGAGTCGCGCACACGAATACTGCTAGCTATACTATGTCCGAACGGAAATCCCGAGAGCAAAATATTATTCGATAGTATATAATTGTAACATAATAGGACGTCACGTAACATCCCTCCCCCCTTAGAATCGTTGCCGTCCTCGGTAACGTTTTGGATCCAATTAGGATAGTACAAAAATAAAATAATAATATACACAATAATGATAAATAATATAAATGGTTATAAGATAATGTAAATGGTCCTCTTTATTCATATATGAACAAAATGATTAATGAAAGAAGGCAAAAGCTCGTTAATTCGGTCCAATTGTTACTTGCGCAACGCAAGTTGACGGCTATCGTGTCCGGCTGTTAAATCTAGTCCCTCTAAATCTAGTAGACAAGAAGCTTGATCCTGGAGTAACAAATCCTGGTCTTTTGGATTGGCTGAGGGAGTTTGCAAGAACAAGGTCAGCTTGTTTATATTGTCAAAGGGGGACCCGTTGTAATCGTAGGTCCCTAAATTACACTCTTGTAAATGTTGGTCCCAATCGGAAAGGTACGCACTGGCCTTCCACAGAACCAATGCGTTCTCAGCACATTTCTGTTTTGGTATCGGCAAATGGTCCCATGTGCTTCCAATTCTGTCTTAGTAACGTAATGTCCGCAGGCACTATGATAAACATACATGGACCTGTTCCGGAGTTTGGCTGTGAGATGACGAGGTGGCCAATGTTTCGCCTTATAACGTTTATTTAGGTTGCTTAATGCTGAAGTGACACTCCAACTAAATATGTATTTGATTACTCCCATAGGGCCGCAAGAGCCTTGCCATATTTCAATGTAATCTACTGGTCCAAATCGCGTGAAGTCGTCGTGGACCCGTTGTTCTGGCCATGGTTTATTTTGTTTATCTCGGTGCGGTATCAGGAAATGCAATCGTCGATCGGCATCACCCTCCTTCGCATGGGCTGGTGTGGTCGATCGTGGCGTGAACCCAATTGGGTTCGTTGTTTCATCTTTATCTTCCGAAGAGTGCTCATCTGAAATGTCAGATGACCATTCCCCTACGGTACACGGGAAGAATCGTAATACTGCTGCAACGTAATCATGCTCATGAAGAAATTCAATAATGGTTTCTCCATAATGTGAGGAGGATGGGCCTGCTACCGTTGTAGCAGATCGTATGGTTCCCACGGTACTAAATAGTTTGATGACGGCAGCTTCTTGTTGCGGGTCATCAAATTTGACTCGAATTGCGGTGGGGGAGTCGTCTACCGGTGCAACAGCTCGGAGGCGAATTCCGTTAATTTCTTCCATCCTAAGGTAAAAATATAGTCCGGTTAGTTGCGTGGTCAAGAGAAAAGTACATAGATTTAAGACTAGACATAGACTAGGTCAATTCGTCGGGCTTTTCGTAAAGTTGCCCGTGGATTAGGAGTAGGGTCCATTGATTTAATTTCTGTGAGCGTAACAAGATCTGTAAAGGGTCCATTTTTGTCTAATCCTATATTAGGTCGGCTTGTTTCGGTAGAGTTTATTTTATACACTCTTCTCACTTCTAATTTAGGGTATTGTTTTTTCATTTTTCCTTCCCTGAGTTTATTTTGGTGCTGCCATTTGCAGGTGGTATCATGTTCCTCATAGATTGATGCGTCTATCCATTCGTCGCAAAGCCAGTGGTGCCTGGTTTCATCACTATGGTTCCATTTTCTTTTCCTTACATCAGCGTATCTAGCGCCGTAAATAGGGTCGCATTCTTTTAAGGCTGTTACGGCATCACCAGCTTTGTAATACTGAGCGTAGCCTATAGAAAGGGCTCCTTTGCTATCTCGCACCACTTTATGATACACTAAGGGTTCGAACTGTACGAAGTGTTGGAAGAATGAGGCTTCTCTATAACTCTCTTCAATTATCCAGGGAAGTCGACAAAATAGTCGGGTTTTTTCCGTAGACCTGGAATCATTTGTTCGTAACGGTTTCGGTTTTCCAATATGGGCACGACTTATTTTGCTTATATTCCAGTTTTTTATTTTTCTTGCTTCAACTGCATGTATAATTCTAGTAAATTTGCAGAGAGTAATTCTTGTACCGTTGTTCGTGAGATTTTGTAGTGAATGAAACTCCTCTATGGGTCCGATACTCTCTAATCCTGTCAGGAGTTCGCTTAGCGCCTTATGCTTTAAGTACCGTATCTTGATGCAGGTCGGGTCTATTATGGAGTGGTCGGACATGTTACTCATGGCGATATTGGGTACTGAAACAAATGATCAATAATTTATTGATTAAAATTCATACAGACTCCGCTGTTTGGAATTGTAAACCCGAAGAATTTTCAGATTTTGCCGACAGATTAGATACAGTCGCGGAGGGTTTCAATTTCTTCGAGGGTTGAATGTGAGGGGTTTCAACTTGAGTTAGTTTCTTGGATCGTTCTTCAGGCATCCGGGCAGGCGTTTGCTTCTTCGTAGTCAGTCCGAGGCTATAAAAGATTGCTCTGTGTCGAGGATGCGGTGTATGCACGTGAGGTGATTCGTGTACTATGGTATTATTTAGTGCTTTTGTGCGTACAATGCAACATTTATAAATTATACTGATAATTATTATGATTAGGATATTAATACTGAATCCTCCATAAATCAGTCCTGATTGCGTTGTTGTGATTTTTTTATGATTTCTTATCATTTGCGTCTTTTCCATGAAGTCGCTTAATGTTTTATCTTGGCTGGTCCAGGTTTCAGCTTGTGGGGTCCATTCTTCCAATTTAATATCCGTTTCAGATAAGTAGGTTAGTGTCGGGTAAAGATTCGTTAGGTTAAGGGTTAAATTTGGTTGATATAGGTAAACATTTGTATTGTCTTTCCTCACTTCCGTAAACATGGTCGCATCCTTGGTATAACCGATGCACCCCGGGGCAATTCTTAATATTCCTATCCCTTGTATTTCGGTGTTTTGGTCCACTTGGTTCGGGCAGACAATTCGGACTGTATCTTGTTGGTTGGCTGAGTATATCCATGACCCATCCGTTGATATATAATTCCAACTGGTAATTCGTTGTATTCTTAGAACTATGTCACTGATACGTGACGGCCTATTATATTACAATTATATACTATCGAATATTATTTTGCTTTCGGGATTTCCGTTCGGACATAGTATAGCTAGCAGTATTCGTATGCGCGACTCGGTGAGAATGAGCGGCAGAGGCTGATTCACGCTGCGTCAGCATGCTGGGACAGCATGCTGCAGTCGGCGTGCTTAGCTAGGTAAGACGAGCCGCTACGAGAGGCGTAAACGTCTAAAGCATATGCGCGAGAGAGAGACGGTATGCTAGGGACAAAGGCTATATAATAAACCAGCGAAAGCAGAGCGACAGAGAATTAGTCAGTTAGAAGCGAGCGCTCAATTAAGAAGGCCGCATATTTTTTCCTACTGAAATTAAAACCATAATAGAAGTTTTGAATATTTAATTGTTTGAGTCATAATTAAATGTCATAATTAAATGTCATAATTAAAAGTCATAATTAAAAGAAGTGTCGGGTACGAGTGCTATAATAATTTTGCGTAAACAAAAAGCCACAGGAATTATCCTTTTTTTGCGTGTTGCTACACTATTGGATAAAGAATATATTGGACAACGAAAATCATAGGAATTATCATTTTCTTGCGTGTTGCTAAAGTATTGTATAAAAAATATATTGGACCAGTTGATCTGATCCGATTCAAAGAAAAAGTGATTAGCCACATCACGAAGCGAATAATATTTTGGAACAATTTATATTTACAATATTAATACAAAGTGAGTAATACTTTTTATGTAACCAAAAAATAATAGACACCGCGAGGCGAAAATTACGCGTCTGAGAATTTATATATATATATATATATATATATATATATATATATATATATATATATATATATATATATATATATATCTATTCTGCTTAACTTATTTATGTTTTGAAAGAGACTAGAATAAATATTATAATTATAAACGCCTATAAGTGTATCCATATGCTTCCCCTCTATATTAAAGAAAATCGCTATTACATTTTTCCTTTTAATAAATAAGCGAAAAACGTTAAAAAAGTTCAATTATTAATTTTACAAAAACGATATTGAGTGTCGAATTATAATTAACAGGGATTTAATTATTGACGCGCGAACGGGCCGGGGTGCTCGAAAGCCTGACTGCCGCCCGAGTCTAAGGCCGCTCGGCTGTTAAAAGGCCTTCGTACGGGACAAACTCGACTCGTGCGAGTTGTCACCTATCAATTGGGAGCAGAGCGTGGTTATCAGGCTTGGTCTTTTCGCTTTTCCCTCGCGTTGATAAGATTTTCGATGGTTTATCGAATAACCATATAAATTTATTTATATATTGGGTAGCACGAGTATTAATGTAATGAGTATTAATACACTATACTATTAGAATATATGTATTATTGATTAGTGTGTAATATATAGTAATACATAGTATTAATATGTTGACGCGTATTAATTAATATTAATACATATTAATTAATCCGCCGTCTTTTTCATCATTATTAATATTAATTTTTTTTTCTTTTATATCTCGAAACGCGATACGGATGAATAGGACGCTCGTTTTTGAGCAAGCTAAAGCCACGCCGGAGACGCGAAAAAATTGTTTTTTCACACGATCGGGCGCTCAGGAATTCATCTGAGTTTCGTTTTCGGTCGCGTAAGCGTAATCAAAGTCTTCGCGTCTGAAACCGGGTGCGTCTCTTTTTCGTTCCCACATTTCATGATTAGTTGACGGAATAGCATTGGGAACGTGATCCTTTGCTTACAAATATTTGAAAGTCGAAACGCGGCTTAGGAAAATTCCCTTGATTTATGAACGATCGTTTAAAATTTTGACGTGCGCGTTTGCGAGACATTTTATTTCTTTTTATTCCATTGTAATAGGGGACTCACACTTGGCATTATCCCGTACCATTCAGTTATTAAAATTTCCCTTAATTATTTTTATTTTTACTTTTACTACTAAAAGCATTTATTAATTTAAGAATAATATATTTATTAGGAATAATATTTTATTAATATAATTTATTTATTGATTGATGGAACAATACCAATTAATTATTAAAATAAAACTTATATATATATATAATAAATTGTAACTGATTGATAATCATTGTATTATCGACTTTACTCATTTATTATTAAAAAAAAAAAAAAAAAAAAAAAGAGAAAGAAGAAAGAAAAAGAAGAAAAAAAAAGGAAGAAAAATATAAGGCTTAGGACCATAACGAAATGGAGTCGGCGACTCTCCAGTTATTGTCTAGTATGTCGGCAAGTTTTACTCTACAGAATATAATACAAGGGATTACGAAGTTTGATGGAAAAAATGTTCCGCTCAAGGACTTTATCCAAGATATCCGCAATGGAAGAGCGTTGATTACAGATCCACAGGAACAGAATTTTGTCCGCTTACCAATTGCTAAACTACGAGGACCCGCACGTGACTGCATTTATGGAAAATCCATTAAGGCAGTTGATGACTTAATCAGGATCTTAAAGGAACGATTCGCACCTTGCAAAGACTTCGCTTACTACGACTCCAAAATCCATAGCCTGCGTATGAAACAAGGGGACACTGTTGGGGACTTTCATGACAGGATAAACATCCTTTTGAACTGTGCACAGAACGCGCTGAAACAAGAGCTCGGAGAAGAGTACACTGAGGCGATGATGACTCCAATGCGCAACTCAACTATTAAGACATTCATAGATGGATTGCCAAAAGAAATTGGAGACTTAGTGGACATTAAACAGCCTAAAACCTTGGAGGATGCTTATAAAGAAGCATTGCGTATAGAAACAAGAAATAAGTCAAGGGCGAGTGTAACGGCGGTTCAAAAAAAAAAAAGAGAGAATAAAGAAAAAAAATACCGACCACACATTTAGCTCGTAAATTAAGATGAAAAACTGCGTGCGGATGAATAAAAACGATTTTTCCTGTGAACGGCAGTTTTCGGCTCGTGCATCTGGCGACTTTCGGGTACTGGAGATTATCAGGGCGATTTTACGATCGCGTCATCCGGAGTAGTCAGATTGCGCGCATGTTTAGAAAGAAGAGATCTGTAGCGTACATGTGCATCCTGCCAACAGTACTATTATTTTATTTTAAATAATTTATTTTCATTTTTGCTAATTTCTTTTAAATTAAAGGAAACAGATTTGCTTGCAGATCTCTCGAAAAATTGCGAAATTTATCTTCCCGTATTTATTGGTTCATTTTCTTTACGAGTTTCGTATATATAATTGTTGGGTGCGCTCAACTTTGCGTTAGACAAATTAAGAATGACTTGAATGAAAGTTATTAATTATGTTTGTTGCAATTAACTCTGATTTTTTTTTCAACATTTCTCAAAACTTTTTAATAATCAATTAATAGTTAAAACTATTAATATCCTAATTGTTCTTAGATAAATGTAATTCTTAACTTTTGTTCTATCATTTAGTTTTATTATAGATTAAGAAACATTTTTGTAAAATTAGAGTACCACACACACAATTAATTTTAAATAAAATTAGTTTAAATAGATAAAGGCCAGAATAGTACATAGAGGGCCATCTATGCGAAGAGGGCCCAAAACACTAAAATGAAGCCACACCCGCATACTCCGCCCCCGGCCAATTAGGATTCGAACCTTGCTTACGCTGAGATACTCCCCAAATTTTCCAACCAATTAAGTTGAGATAATTTTAGTTCTTCCTGCCCAAAAATGACAAAGATTTTCGAGTGGTTGTCTCTTGTAAAAAAGTATAAAAGAGATCTTTTCACGAAAATTCAGGCATTACATTATTAATTTTTTCGAAATTCAGTTCGTTCAAAGTTAGTAGCTCAGATTTAGTTCATTCAGTTCGTACAATTTATTTGAATTCGTTAGCTATTCTTCAAGTTCGTCCAGACCCAGTCAATCTTTTAGTGTGTGTGTGGGAAAACCATTATAAAAGTGAGTAAGAAAAATTAAATAAAATTTTTTTACATTCTAACTACTCTCCTTTAACTTCTCTCTCCTTACTCTTCCTAGTTTCGCGTACGGGATTTTCTTTCTTAGATAGTTACACTCGATTGCCAAGCGTGTGGTCGAGTGCATATTAGATAGGCTCCCTTTACGTTATTTTATTGCCAAGAGTGTGGTAAAATAACGCGAAGTATTGCTATATTGCCTAGCGTGTGGTACAGCAAAGCTTCGATCCCCCGTCGCCGAAAAAAGGAATTTCCCGCGATAGTGGTAACGCACGTCCCGGTTATTGTCCGCAAGGATAGACCAAAAAGTGCGCCTGAGAATTGTTTCGTCAACCGACGTCACACGAGGCATGGGGAGTGGAATCCTAATAAATGGACGAATTTATTGCGCAGCCTCAATGTTAACTTTGTTCAAGATCAACAAAACGACCAAGAGGAACAATTAGAGGATGAGTGGGATGAATTACCCGCAGAAATCCAACAATTATTTATACAAAGAAATCAAGGACAGCAATCATATACGAATAATCAAGGACAGCAACAGAGTCGATCTCAAGGGCAGAAACAAAACCAAAATAGGAATTGGAAGCCTCGTTACAAAAATCCTCAGGACAGTGGACCACACGCAGGACGGCTATACAGGGTGTCCCATTTTAACTTACGCACCAAGATAACCCAAAAACTATGAGAGCTAGCGAAAAATGTTTCGAATAAAAGTTACTCGTCTCCGAGGGGGACATATTATGGTGACCTTGACTTTGACCTCCAGGGTCATTTTCAAGGTCATTTGAAGGTCAACTTTGTTTTTTCAAATAGGAACCCCTATTTTCGACCCCGGATTCGGAAAGAGCGGAAAATCCTACGTTTAGATGACCTACCATACGTGGGGTCCGGGAGATACGCCAAGGTCATTTGAAGGTCAACTTTGTTTTTTCAAATAGGAACCCCTATTTTCGACCCCGGATTCGGAAATAGCGGAAAATTCTACGTTTAGATGACCTATCATGCATGGTGTCCGGGAGACCCGCGGTCATTTGAAGGTCAACTTTGTTTTTTCAAATAGGAACCCCTATTTTCGACCCCGGATTCGGAAAGAGCGGAAAATTCTACGTTTAGATAACCTATCATGCGTGGGGTCCGGGAGACCCGCCAAGGTCATTTGAAGGTCAACTTTGTTTTTTCCTGGAGTACCCTACTTTTTTTATCACGGATTCGGAAACAACAAAAAATTCTACGTTCAGGCAAGGTGTAACTTGTGGTTGATCACTCAAGAACATGTGAAGGTTAACTATTTTTCATAGGAATCGCTATTCTCGACCCCGGATTCGGGAAGTATGGAAGGTTGTCCGTTCTGTCAACGTCGAGATGTAACGTGTATTCAATTCTTTATGCTCATTTAGAGGTAAAAGTAAGTTTTTGAATAAAAACGTCGATTTTTGTTTTGAACGGAGTGACGAATTTAGTGTTGAGATGAGTGATTATTAATAGTAAGCATTTTTTTAACAACTATTGAAAAAGTCGTTGAGCGTTTTTCATGTAAGTATTAACAAATTATTACCACTCTTGTGGTTAGTGTTATCTTTCAAATATGCATTACGTCTTTGATATTTCTTCACAGAATGACCAATTATTCAGGAAATGAAGTCGTTGAAGTATTGTTAGTACTTGGTGAATGTCGCCGGAACTACCGAGCTGCTGCTCGGCTCTATGCTGAACGTTTTCCGAACCAGCGCCATCCTAATGACAGGCAAATCAGAAATATCGAAAGACGTTGCCGTATGAATGATCTTCATCGACAGAGAGGTGGAAACAGAAATGTGAACAACAATGATCCAAGACTTCTTGCTGTGTTAGCAATGGTTCATGTGAATCCTCACATCAGTACAAGAGAAATCGAACGTCGGTTGGGCGTACCTCGTACTACTGCTCATCGGATGTTAAGATCCGTGGGTTACCATCCATACCACATCATCCTGCACCAAGAACTCAATGAAAATGATTATTTACTCAGAATGAATTACTGTAGGTGGGCTCTTAATCAACTGGACGAGGATCCCAATTTCTTTTGGAATGTTTGTTTTAGCGATGAAGCTACCTTCAAAAGTGACGGTAAACTCAATAGACATAATTGTCATTATTGGTCACCTGTCAATCCTCATTGGCATCGTCAAGTGATAAATCAACACCGTTGGAGTCTTAATGTTTGGGTGGGAATATTCAACGGGCATATTATTGGTCCCCATTTTTTTGATGGCAATGTCAACGGCCAAGCGTATCTTGATTTTCTGGAGAATCATCTACCTGAATACTTGGAGGACATCCCACTGAATGTTCGGCAGCTCATGTAGCTACAACAAGATGGTGCTCCAGCTTACTTTGCTGTAAACGTTAGAGAATTTTTGAATGCTCAATTACGTGACCATTGGATAGGTCGAGGTGGTCCAGTTCCCTGGCCACCTAGGTCTCCTGACCTGAATCCACTAGACAGCTATTTCTGGGGATATTGCAAGGACGCTGTTTACAAGGATGCACCTACCACTAGATTAGATATGATGGATAGAGTGAGAAGAGCTTGTGCAGCTGTTACGCCTGAAATACTTACAAACGTTCTCAATAATTATCATCGGCGTTTGGAAACATGCTTAGCAAACAATGGGGGACCTACTGAACATCTCATGTAATTGTGCGTGCGCATCATTCATCACCAACTTATTGACAGATCATTATTATTGTTATTATTGAGTTATTCCTCATCAGATTGACTAATACTGTTGATTATTACTACTAATGACTAATATTTTTTTGTTAAACTCTGTACATAAAAAGTTGAATATATTTAGTGTGTTCTAAAATTTACGCATACTTTATTTCTCATATGAAAACATGAAACTGTTCTGAGTAAAGTAATTTGCCATTAATTTGACGTTTAAATGGCCATGGAAAGTTGAATTAATTCATTACATAAAATATTTAGGATTTTTTGTACTTTTCGAATCCGGGGTTAAAATTAGGGATTCCTATTTGAAAAAACAAAGTTGACCTTCAAATGACCTTGGCGGGTCTCCCGGACCCCACGCATGATAGGTTATCTAAACGTAGAATTTTCCGCTATTTCCGAATCCGGGGTCGAAAATAAGGGTTCCTATTTGAAAAAACAAAGTTGACCTTCAAATGACCTTGGCGGGACTCCCGGACCCCACGCATGATAGGTCATCTAAACGTAGAATTTTCCGCTCTTTCCGAATCCGGGGTCGGAAATAGGGGTTCCTATTTGAAAAAACAAAGTTGACCTTCAAATGACCTTGGCGGGTCTCCCGGACCTCACGCATGATAAGTCATCTAAACGTAGAATTTTCCGCTCTTTCCGAATCCGGGGTTGAAAATAGGGGTTCCTATTTGAAAAAACAAAGTTGACCTTCAAATGACCTTGAAAATGACCCTCGAGGTCAAAGTCAAGGTCACCATAATATGTCCCCCTCGGAGACGAGTAACTTTTATTTGAAACATTTTTCGCTAGCTCTCATAGGTTTTGGGTTATCTTGGTGCGTAAGTTAAAATGGGACACCCTGTATAACCCAGATACAGACTCTTATCATCATCCGTCTGGAAAACGCTATGGAATAATAGCTTACGACCAGCAGCAAAGAGGCGAGCTTAGACCTAATCCAAAGTACCAACAATATACTTATGCTAGTAATTTAAACTCAGATGGGGCTCGCCCAGCGGCAAATGGAACGGGCCCCTGTCAGACGTGCCGCCAGAATCAAGAGAAAGTTCAACCGAATGCGAAGACGATGTTGACCGAAATTCAGGAAGTATCGACGTCCGCAAAAACCGGGAGTACCCCCAGCAAAAGTAATGATAATACTAAAGAATCCACAATCGTTAACGAACCAGTCATCGCAGTTTCCTCAAATTGGGGACTTGGCACAGGAAATAATCAGATCTATGAGCTAACAAGAGTAAGGGTTCGTATACCAGAGACCAGTAAAAAGTGGACCGTGTTCATGGTTGATAATGGATCGGCCGTGAACTTAATTAAGTTTAGTGCATTAAATTGGACTACGAGGTTTGATCCGAGGGAGGTCACTACCTTGAGCGGTATTACGGCACACACCGTTCCGACCATAGGTACGGCGATATCAACGATTAATGGAAAATCCGCAAAATTCCATATAGTATGGAATAATTTTCCTATTGAAGAGGTCGGGATGTTAGGCAGAGATTACTTGATCGAAACCAATGCAGTGATTTCGTATTATCATAACAGCCTAATGGTAAATAGCGACGTAATGAACCCGATATCGTTTTTACCGAATGATGTTCCCATTGACCGATTACAAGATGACCTGATACAAGCTATGAGTATTAGAGCTCGTAAAGATGAGGTATCGGATATTGAAACTACAGTGGATCTGGACAGAGGAATAGAACGACTGGATTGTAATGAAAACGTGAATAATAAGATTATAAATGGCAAAGAGGGACTGCCGGTTGGCACGGTACGATATACCTTAGCACCAAGGACTCGCCAAGTTATACAGATTAATTTACTGAAGAGCACACTCGCGGAAGGATATTTACCTAGAATAAATGTGGCGGATGATAAAGTATTTCTTGGGGAAGGCATAGTTATTAACGATCATGACACCTGTAAGATTATGGCCATCAATACCCACGAGAGAAAAGTAACCATAGAAGTTGACCTAAAGGAAATTATTCCATTTGGATTATAGAAGTCGGAATTCTCTAGTGACACGAATTCAGATCAGAAAGGCTTTCAGGGATCGCGGACTATGGATCAACCCGAGAAACGGCGTAATCAATTATTGCAATTGAATAGAACAGGACACCTTAACTCGCACGAGCTCAAGAGTATTAAACGGCTATTGAAGAAATATCCGAATGTGTTTATACTCCCTGGAGAACCTTTACCATGTACTAACATGATAGAACATGAAATACACCTAGAAAACAGAGTACCAGTTAATACCAAACAGTATAGGCATCCTCCTGTGCACCGAGAATTTATATCGGAACAAATAAAAAAACGCTTAAGGGAAGGAATAATCGAAGAATCTAACTCACCTTATAACTCGCCGCTCTGGATTGTTCCTAAAAGCCCGGCAAGTGATGGCACACCGAGGTGGAGGATGGTCATCGACTTTAAAGAATTAAATAAAAAGACTATTGGTGATGCCTACCCTTTACCCAATATTGCTGATATTCTAGATCAGTTGGGAGGTTCGAGGTATTTCTCGACGTTTGATTTAATCAGTGGATTTCAACAAATTCCCTTAAGAGTTGAGGACAGGAAGAAGACGGCATTTTCAACTTTTGATGGACATTTTCATTATATCAGAATGTCGGAAGGACTAATGAACGCGCCAGCGACGTTTCAACGAATGATGAATGCGTTGCTGCGAGGACTACTAAATGTAGAAATGTTAGCGTATTTGGATGACGTGATAGTTTACGCTAAGAATTTACACGAACATGAAGTTAAGGTAGGGAAGTTGTTTGAGAGACTTACCGACGCAGGGTTAGTCTTACAACTGGAAATTTCCAACGTCAAGAAGTAAAATTCTTGGGACACATTGTTAGTGCGCAAGGAGTTCAGCCGGACCCTAAATTGATTGAAGCCGTAAAGAAATTTCCAACGCCCAATGGAGTGAAAAGTGTCAGATCTTTTCTTGGACTCTCCGAATATTACCGTCGATTTATCCAGGACTACTCGAAGGTAGCCAAGCCTCTCAGTGACTTAACGAAAAAAAATCAAGCATATAACTGGGGACCGCCACAGAAAGAGGCTTTTGAAAGGCTGAAGCGGATGCTTTGTGAGGCCCCTATCCTAGCTTTTCCTGATTTTAAGAAGACTTTTACCTTAACCACAGATGCTTCGGATTATGCGATAGGAGCGGTTTTATCACAAGAAGTGGATGGTCATGAAAGGCCTGTAGCATATTTTTCCAGGTTGTTAAATAAAGCAGAAAGAAACTATACTACCACGGAAAAGGAGTGTGTTGCAGTTTTATACGCAATGAATCAGTTTAGACCTTATCTCTTATGCAAGAAATTTACCCTGATTGCTGATCACGAACCTCTAAACTTTCTGCATAATCGCAAGGACCCAGGACAAAGGCTTATGAGATGGATGTTTAAGTTCACAGATTACTAATATACATTCAAGTATAAACCTGGAAAATTAAACTGCAATGCAGACGCACTTTCAAGGAATCCGATTAACTTACAGGAGTATTTGGACGAGAAGGCTCGGAAAGAGAAAGAGCTGAATGAAAATATTCCGAAGATTCAAGTAATGATGCTAAAACGTAAGACCGGAGGAAAAGAAATTGACGAACAAGAGACAGTAGAGCCACGGGAATCGATTGGTAAACGTAAGAGGGCTCATACGATTCCAAATGAGCCAAGGACAAGAGGAAGACCTGCTGGGGCCAAGACGAATAAGGAAAAACCAAATTTAGATCATAGTACCATTGCTGAAAGAACCCGAAGCAAGAAGCCTGTCAAAACCACAGAAAAAACTCTCCGATTACCGAATGAGCCCAGACCCGGCACTTCTGAACTCAAATTGGGAGTTGAAAAAGGGACTAAATTAGACAAGGATAAACCCTTACCCAAGAGGCTAAAGGCGTTACGAAAAACTACATCGGATGCGGCAATAGATGATCCCGGATTAAAAACCGGTGAATCGGACAAGCAAACCTTGCCTAAAGTTACAGAGTGGGAAGGAGTAACGTCGACTGATGAATCCGCCATCGAAGTTGTCGTGAAGGAGATCGATAGCAGCGAGTTCGTTAAAGATTCATCTTTTGGACAATACCTGCCGAGTGGACGACACAAACGGGTCCAGGATATTTTAGATCGACTGGAGAAGGAAAACATTAGTGCCAGTGTTTCAGACTCCGACAGCGAAATCGGAATGAAACGAACAAGCACCTCTCAGGGACCCTTGTTATCCTCAACTAGGATGGAGGATAAAGGTCCGAAAAATGTCCAAGACAGTACGGATGACAGACCCCCGACAGAAGATCCGCGGCATAGTGGGATGAGAAGAGAAACCGAAACGGAAGGAGACGACTCAAGCGATGAAGGTCAGAGTGATAAATCAGAATCTACTGAACGAATAGAGCTAGAAATTAGTGGACCTTAAACTATCGGGAATTCTGGGGAAGACGATGAATTATCAGAAAATGAAAGTTCTACTAAAAGATGTGAAGAACGGGCCCCGGCACAGAGGACTAGTTTGTCGGCAAACGAAGTGTGGGAATCGGCAGAAAAATTCGAAGCCAGTTTGCAAAGACATAAAAGTTTAGATAATGAATCCTACTATTAGGACGATATGGGCCTTGCGCGAGACAACCGAACCATAGAAATGCCTTCTCATTTCTCAGATGGAGACGAGCCCCCACAAGAACTACAAGAGACATTATGGAGGCTTGATCCATATGATAAAATAAATGATTCTGATGAGGTAATGGCGAATAGGATAACGAAGCTAGTGGAAGATTCGCAAAAATTAATGGAAACTCATCTAGAACATGACAGTGGCTCGGACACAGATCGCCCGGATGAAGGTGAAAATCAACGTCTCTCGGATAGGACTAAGGAAGAAAGTCCCGAGAGAATTGAAAAAGCTGAAGAAACCTTAAGGCAGCCACGATATCGAGAGATATCAGTAACTCCGACTATTAAGACAGGAATACCGGGAGCCAGAAGTACTCCTATGGTTAAAGGACCTCGACTCATGGAAAGATTCGGAGGGCTTGACGGTATACCCGAAGAGTCAGACCCTAGAAACAAGAGCCCTGTGGAGTTACATTTCTCGAAAACACCCGTAGATGATGAATTATTCTTCCCGTTGCCGCCGACAGGACCGATTAACCAATATCGAAGACCGGAAGACTATAAGAACCCGAGTTCGAGTAGTGAAACCGGGAGCGGAAATTCTTCAATAGGACCTGCAAAATATATCTTACAAAATAATGTAAGCACAAGCCAACAATGTCTAACCTATCGACGAGATAACATTGTACATTTTATATCACGAGACTGTAATAACTAAACTGCTATCTCGAAATTATTAAGTGAAATTGGAGCCATAGACCTACGCAATATGAAATCTTTGAAACCTAAGGTCGGACAAATATTAACGACCAAATATAAAAACCATAATATTTTCTCTGTAGTTATAAAAGACAGATATAATGATTCCATTACTATAGAGGCTATGAAAGTTGGACTTACAAATTTGAAGAAGGTACTGATTAAAAGAAATATAGTAAGTTTCCGGATTGCTAGTCAAGGGGACTATACTGATGACCTTGGACCTGGATTACTAACGGAAATATTAATAAGAATTTTTGAAAAGAGTCCTATAAAAGTAATTGTTTGCTATGGGAACATGGTTCTCCCACCGGCAAACCAGCGGATGGAAATAATTAAAACACTACATGACAGCCTAGTAGGTGGCCATAAGGGCATTAACCAGACATACCAAAAAATTCGAGCAAGATATTATTGGCCAGGACTACGAAAGGACATATTAAATTATGTACGGAAATGTCCAAGTTGTCTTGAGTAAAAAATTGATCGCCACAAGACTAAGGAACCGATGTTGATTACGGACACACCAATCGAGGCATTCGACAAGGTATCAATAGACACCGTAGGAAAACTACGAACCACTCCTGGTGGAAACTCTCACCTGTTGACCATGCAATGCAATCTGACCAAATACTTAATTGTAGTACCAATAAAGGACCTTAGAGCGACTACTATCGCTGATGCGTTAGCCAGACACTTAATATGCCAATTCGGTGCCCCTAGAGCGATATTGTCGGATCGCGGGACGAGCTTTCTTTAAGAAATTGTAGAATCATTATTACACTTATTCAAAATCCATCATTTAACAACTTCCGGATATAGACCTCAGACCAATGGGTCTCTTGAAAGAAGCCATGCACCATTAATCGATTTCTTACGAATATACTCGGAACGTTTTGACGATTGGGATCGATTAACCCCCTTCGCGGTTTTTACGTATAATACGAGTATACATAATGAAACTGGTTACACCCCCTTTGAACTAATTTACGGACGAATCGCTCGTTTCCCCATGAAGATACCTAAGGAGGAAAAATTAGGGACATATAATCAATACCTACGCGATCTAGTCTTACGTTTGACAGAACTAAAGATAGCGGTGGGTGATAATCAAATTCGTGAAAAGGAAAAATCTAAAGACCAGTATGATAAACACGCTAGACCCTTTAAAGGGAAAGTCGGTGATTACGCCTGGATACTAAACGAACCTCGGGTAGGAAAAGCTGATAGTTAGTATAAAAAACCTCTAAAAATCGTTGAAATTTTGAATCATAAGAACGTTTTATTAAAATTACCCAATGGAAAAACAATACGGAAGCATATGGATAAACTTAAACTTTAGGCGTAGCTATATAAGTACGATTACTCTCTTATCTTATCTGTTCTATATTCTTCGTCTATACCATTTACTTTGTTCTGTTCTTTCAGGTACTATTTCTTTTAATATACTTCCTTTCATTTAGTATGTATCTAATCTTACTTTCCTTTCTCTCCGTATTTGCCCCGTCTATTATGGACCCCCAAAGTTATTCTATAGAGAAGTTAAACAACAACCCAGGAATCTACTACGAAAGAATAGATCCAATGAGAATAAAGAGGGCGGATTGGAAAAAAATATACATATCTATCAACTTCAATTTGTTCTTGGCGAAGACCACTGCTATAATTGACCTACAGTCACTACTGCAAAATTGTACTGGGCATCTCAATGAGGAAACTTGCGGTAATATAATCGGCATGGATCACGTTGATCTGAAGACAATAGCTCTTGAACAAATACAAATGAAGATTCAAGGAGCCATTGAAAACATGGGACATATTCAGCCACCCGATGTCCAAGGACCTAAAAATATCAGGCCTAAAAGACTGGTACCTTTTGGAGGCATAGGAAGACTGAGTCATAGTTTATTTGGATTAGTGACCATTGACGAAACTGATAAAATAGAAGCCAACATAGATCAATTATATGCAGACCAAAAAGATATCATTAAACTCTTTAATGATAGGATCCATATAGTTACCACGGGAATGGATAAACTATATAAAATGATGGAAGTCCACGGGGACAGGATTTATAATTTAAACCTCCAAATGCGACATAAATTCAGGAAATTAGAAAATGAAAATGCCCGAATGGAGTACATGTTTTCAATACATTCACTTAGAAGAACGCTAGAGGCAAAATTAGATTATCTTATCAAAAGCTCGGAAAAACTTCTTAAAATTATTCATGCGCTAAAAAGGGGCAAAATACATCCGGATCTTATAGATGCTAACATGTTGCACCAGATAGCAAATGATATAAAATTCATGGTAACGGACCTCAATTTCCCTATTCCAACGGAACACCTCCGGATTGAAGAAATTATTAAAATCTCCAGCATTGACGCGATCCAGCGAGAAAGGAAGACATATATTGTCATTCATGTACCCTTAGTTGACAAGAATTACTATAATCTATACCGTCTGCACTCAGTATTGGTACCGCAATCACCAAGCTCAACTGGAAAATCTGCATATATTATATACGAATACCCGTACTTGGCATTAAGTTCGGATCAAAAACAGTATATACAGATGGACAGTATATACACCATTCATTGCAAAGTTGTGTGCGAACACACTATACCTTTATATGTTCGGTAGGGGGACCTGCTTTAGATGCTAATCTAAATAGTAAATGCGAACTAGGACTACTACTACAACCATCCAGGCATGAAATATACCATTGTGACATAGTTCTGAGAATACAACGAATTACCAGTTGGAATTATATATCAACGGATGGGTCATGGATATACTCAGCCAACCAACAAGATACAGTTCGAATTGTCTGCCCGAACCAAGTGGACCAAAAAACCGCGATACAAGGGGTAGGAATATTAAGAATTGCCCCGGGGTGCATCGGTTATACCAAGGATGCGACCCTGTTTACAGAAGTAAGGAAAGACAATATAAATGTTTACCTATATCAACCAAATTTAACCCTTAACTTAACGAATCTTTACCCGACAATAACCTACTTATCTGAAACGGATATGAAATTAGAAGAATGGACCACACAAGCTGAAACCTGGACCAGCCAAGAAAAAACATTAAGTGACATCATGGAAAAGACGCAAATGATAAGAAATCATAAAAAAATCACAACAACGCAATCAGGACAGATTTATGGAGGATTCAGTATTAATATCCTAATCATAATAATTATCAGTATAATTTATAAATGTTGCATTGTACGCACAAAAGCACTAAATAATACCATAGTACACGAATCACCTCACGTGCATACACACCGCATCCTCGACGCAGACCAATCCTTCATAGCCTCAGACTAACTACGAAGAAGCAAACGCCTGCCTGGATGCCTGAAGAACGATCCAAGAAACTAACTCAAGTTGAAACCCCTCACATTCAACCCTCGAAGAAATCGAAACCCTCCGCGACTGTATCTAATCTGTCGGCAAAATCTGAAAATTCTTCGGGTTTACAAATCCAAACAGCGGAGTCTGTATGAATTTTAATCAATAAATTACACAGGCCGACAGAATTTGACAAAAATATTTTACCAAGAACCCGAGTATAGTTTTCCGAAGGTTTTTTGCGCGCTGAATCCGAATCCGAGGTCAGAATTACTCTGGTGGCTCCGGTTTTCGAGATATCCTAACCTTAAAGTGCAAAAAACGCGATTTTTGCCTATATTTGAGGTTATGTAGCCAAGAAAAGAAATTTTTTTTCAAAAAACTGTATACATCAAATTAAAGTATGAGTTTTCTTCTTTCAAATGCCGTTGAGTATGCTCGGATATCTTTTTTTTTCACGAAGTTACACAAATTTGAAAATTTCAAATTTTATGAATTTAAAAAGCACCACATCATTCAGCCCAAGCTATCTAACAAGTAACCATATTAAAGAGCCACTCACCAATTTGAACCAAACTTGGAAATATGACAAAACACTAAAAAATATTGTGAGCATCGTGCTTCTATTTACAAAATGCTCTCTTACGGGTAGAAACCACCCCTGCCAACCCCTAAACAGGCTCACCCACATAACCCTGGGTAGAGCAAGTTTAATTAACTGCTTTTTGATAAAAAAACTCATTTTCTAATCACAGGTATGCGTGCTAATATGATCTAGATAGGCCTCATCCCCAAATACCTCCTCAACCCTTTAAAACCAGCCCTCCCAACCCCTAAGCAGGCACACCCACATGACGCTGGGTAGAGCAAGTTAGCCAAGTGCTTTTTATTTCAAATTTGTGTAACTTCGTGAAAAAAAAAGATATCCGAGCATACTCAACGGCATTTGAAAGAAGAAAACTCATACTTTAATTTGATGTATACAGTTTTTTGAAAAAAAATTTCATTTCTTTGCTACTTAACCTCAAATATAGGCAAAAATCGCGTTTTTTGCACTTTAAGGTTAGGATATCTCGAAAACCGGAGCCACCAGAGTAATTCTGACCTCGGATTCGGATTCAGCGCGCAAAAAACCTTCGGAAAACTATACTCGGGTTCTTGGTAAAATTTTTTGTCGGCCTGTGTTATTGATCATTTGTTTCAGTACCCAATATCGCCATGAGTAACATGTCCGACCACTCCATAATAGACCCGACCTGCATCAAGATACGGTACTTAAAGCATAAGGCGCTAAGCGAACTCCTGACAGGATTAGAGAGTATCGGACCCATAGAGGAGTTTCATTCACTACAAAATCTCACGAACAACGGTACAAGAATTACTCTCTGCAAATTTACTAGAATTATACATGCAGTTGAAGCAAGAAAAATAAAAAACTGGAATATAAGCAAAATAAGTCGTGCCCATATTGGAAAACCGAAACCGTTACGAACAAATGATTCCAGGTCTACGGAAAAAACCCGACTATTTTGTCGACTTCCCTGGATAATTGAAGAGAGTTATAGAGAAGCCTCATTCTTCCAACACTTCGTACAGTTCGGACCCTTAGTGTATCATAAAGTGGTGCGAGATAACAAAGGAGCCCTTTCTATAGGCTACGCTCAGTATTACAAAGCTGGTGATGCCGCAACAGCCTTAAAAGAATGCGACCCTATTTACGGCGCTAGATACGCTGATGTAAGGAAAAGAAAATGGAACCATAGTGATGAAACCAGGCACCACTGGCTTTGCGACGAATGGATAGACGCATCAATCTATGAGGAACATGATACCACCTGCAAATGGCAGCACCAAAATAAACTCAGGGAAGGAAAAATGAAAAAACAATACCCTAAATTAGAAGTGAGAAGAGTGTATAAAATAAACTCTACCGAAACAAGCCGACCTAATATAGGATTAGACAAAAATGGACCCTTTACAGATCTTGTTACGTTCACAGAAATTAAATCAATGGACCCTACTCCTAATCCACGGGCAACTTTACGAAAAGCCCGACGAATTGACCTAACGGAAGAAGACAGGATAACAGAAATCGACCCTGAAGATAGAATATACTTCGAATCAGCTGTATAAATTATAAGTCATAGGAAAATTTATTGACCCTTTAAATTGTATTATTACTATGTTATTTAGTGGACCCATAACTTTTGATCTGTGACCTATCTCTTTATTCTTGTCTATGTCTAGTCTTCAATCTATGTACTTTTCTCTTGACCACGCAACTAACCGGACCATATTTTACCTTAGGATGGAAGAAATTAACGGAATTTGCCTCCGAGCTGTTGCACCGGTAGACGACTCCCCCACCGCAATTCGAGTCAAATTTGATGACCCGCAACAAGAAGCTGCGGTCATCAAACTATTCAGTACCGTGGGGACCATACGATTCGCTACAACGGTAGCAAGCCCATCCTCCTCACATTATGGAGAAACCATTATTGAATTTCTTCACGAGCATGATTACGTTGCTGCAGTATTACAATTCTTCCCGTGTACCGTAGGGGAATGGTCATCTCACACTTCAGATGAGTACTCTTCGGAGGACGAAGATGAAACAACGAACCCGGT
The DNA here is from genome assembly GCF_024137745.1 of Phymastichus coffea. Classification (NCBI taxonomy): domain Eukaryota; kingdom Metazoa; phylum Arthropoda; class Insecta; order Hymenoptera; family Eulophidae; genus Phymastichus; species Phymastichus coffea. Next base: position 407,723 of record NW_026706881.1, read on the forward strand.
TGGGTTCGCGCCACGATCGACCGCACCGGCCTCTGTGAGAGAGGATGATGCCGATCGACGCTTGCATTTCCTCATACTGCACCGAGATGAACGAAATAAACTATGGCCTGAACAACGGGTCCACAATGACTTCACGCGGTTTGGACCGGTTGATTACATTGAAATATGGCAAGGCTCTTGCGGGCCTATGGGAGTAATTAAATACATATTCGGCTGGAGTGTCACTGCAGCATTGAGTAACCTAAATAAACGTTACAAGGCGAAACATTGGCCACCTCGTCATCTCACAGCCAAACTCCGGAACAGGTCCATGTATGTTTATCATAGTGCCTGCGGACATTACGTTACTAAGACAGAATTGGAAGCACATGGGACCATTTGCCGATACCAAAACAGAAATGTGCTGAGAACGCATTGGTTCTGTGGAAGGCCAGTGCGTACCTTTCCGATTGGGACCAACATTTACAAGAGTGTAATTTGGGGACCTACGATTACAACGGGTCCCCCTTTGACAATATAAACAAGCTGACCTTGTTCTTGCAAACTCCCTCAGCCAATCCAAAGGACCAGCATTTGTTACTCCAGGATCAAGCTTCCTGTCTACTAGATTTAGAGGGACTAGATTTAACAGCTGGACACGATAACCGTCAACTTGCGTTGCGCAAGTAAAAATTGGACCGAATTAACGAGCTTTTGCCTTCTTTCATTAATCATTTTGTTCATATATGAATAAAGAGGACCATTTACATTATCTTATAACCATTTATATTATTTATCATTATTGTGTATATTATTATTTTATTTTTGTACTATCCTAATTGGATCCAAAACGTTACCGAGGACGGCAACGATTCTAAGGGGGGAGGGATGTTACGTGACGGCCTATTATATTACAATTATATACTATCGAATATTATTTTGCTTTCGGGATTTCCGTTAGGACATAGTATAGCTAGCAGTATTCGTATGCGCGACTCGGTGGGAATGAGCGGCAGAGGCTGATTCACGCTGCGTCAGCATGCTGGGACAGCATGCTGCAGTCGGCGTGCTTAGCTAGGTAAGACGAGCCGCTACGAGAAGCGTAAACGTCTAAAGCATATGCGCGAGAGAGAGACGGTATGCTAGGGACAAAGGCTATATAATAAACCAGCGAAAGCAGAGCGACAGAGAATTAGTCAGTTAGAAGCGAGCGCTCAATTAAGAAGGCCGCATATTTTTTCTTACTGAAATTAAAACCATAATAGAAGTTTTGAATATTTAATTGTTTGAGTCATAATTAAAAGAAGTGTCGAGTACGAGTGCTTTAATAATTTTGCGTAAACAAAAAGCCACAGGAATTATCATTTTCTTGCGTATTGGTACGCTATTGGATAAAGAAGATATTAGACAACTAAAATCATAGGAACTAGCATTGTCTCATGTGTTACTACAGCATTGTATAAAAAAAACATATCGGACTAGTTGATCTGATCAGATTTAAAGAAAAAGTGATTGGCCATTTCACGAAGCGAATAATATTCTGGACCAATTTATATTTACAATAATAATACGAAGTAAGTAATACTTTTTATGTAACCGAAAGAATACTAGACATCGCGACGCGAAAATTACGCGTCTGAGAATATATATATATATATATATATATATATATATATATATATATATTCTGTTTAACTTATTTAAGTTTTGAAAGAATCTAGAATAAATATTATAATTGTAAACATTCATAAGTGTATCCATATGCTTCCCCACTATATTAAAGAGAATCGCTATTACATTTTTGGTTTTAATAAATAAGCGAAGAACGTTATAAACGTTCAATTATTTATTTCACAAAAACGTTATCGAGTATCGAATTATAATTAACTGAGATTTCATTATTGACGCGCGAACGGGCCGGGGTGCCCGAAAGCCTGACTACCGCCCGAGTCTAAGGCCGCTCGGCTGTTAAAAGAGCCTTCGTACGGGACAAACTCGACTCGCGCGAGTTGTCACCTATCAGTCACAATGGTATAGTTCATGCCTGGATGGTTGTAGTAGTAGTCCTAGTTCGCATTTACTATTTAGATTAGCATCTAAAGCAGGTCCTCCTACCGAACATATAAAGGTATAGTGTGTTCGCACACAACTTTGCAATGAATGGTGGTCCATCTGTATATACTGTTTTTGATCCGAACTTAATGCCAAGTACGGGTATTCGTGTCTAATATATGCAGATTTTCCAGTTGAGCTTGGTGATTGCTGTACCAATACTGAGTGCAGACGGTATAGATTATAGTAATTTTTGTCAACTAAGGGTACATGAATGACAATATATGTCTTCCTTTCTCGCTGGATCGCGTCAATACTGGAGATTTTAATAATTTCTTCAATTCGGAGGTGTTCTGTTGGAATTGGGAAATTGAGGTCCGGTACCATGAATTTTATATCATTTGCTATGTGGTGCAACATGTTAGGATCTATAAGGTCCGGATGTATTTTGCCCCTTTTTAACGCATGAATAATTTCAAGAAGTTTTTCCGAGCTTTTGATAAGATGATCTAATTTTGCCTCTAGCATTCTTCCAAGTGAATGTGTTGAGTTTTAAAGTGATTGGGCACGGAGACGCTATGCGCTCCGTACTTGTGTGCGTATTTGGAGGACGAATAGATGAAGGTTGAAGGTCACAAAGTGATTTAGTTTTATTCAACGTTATTGCACTGGTAAAGGTTTATTTGAACTTATTTGCAAGCATGCTCGATCCGCCAGAGCTGTAGGGACACGAGCATGGAGTTACTGATGTATCGCGCGCATAGCTGAGGCGCGATAACGATTGATGTAACACGACGCGTGTTGGAGCCGAGAGAAAAGGTGAAACTGCTTGGCTACTGGCGTCGGAGTGTGTGAGGCGAGCGACTTAGCTGAAGTCGCTGCGGGGGGCCAACGTCTGCTTCCGCGCTTGCCGCGCGTGTTGCTGAGACTTGGCGCCGCCTGATGCTTGTAGCGGCAAGCTGGGCGAGGCCGCCACAGCCACTCCCTCCCTAGAAGTTGCCTGAGGAGAAGGCAACGCCGATGAAGGTCCTAGCTGGGTGTTGAGTGGGTTCGACCTCGGTAGTGCTGCGGTCAGCGCGGGTGTCGTGGCTTCCTGAGAGCTCGATAGTTGCGCACGCGGCACCTGAAACGATACTGTGCGAGGCTGGGTGGTTGAAACGTGCATAGGCGTCGGTGTTGACTCATCGGCAGAGATGTAGGCAGGCTTCAACATCGACGTCGACGTGGTATGAGGGCTTCCTCCTACGTCTATGACGTAACGGTGGTCGTCCAGTCTCCTGATGACCCTGTATGGTCCTGCGTAAGGCGGTGTAAGCGGAGGCTTGACTGGTGCACCCAGCTTGAAAACATGCGTGCACGTGCGGAGGTCGCCGTGCCTGAATTGCCTTGCCTTGACGTGATGCGAAGTGGGTGTGGGTCGTATGACTTGGAAGTGCTTGCGCAGGCGGTCTAGGAAGGTTACTGGTGACGTAGATATGTCCTGTGCCACGAAGAATTCTCCTGGGACTCGGAGGGTTGTTCCGAACGTGAGTTCCGCAGGCGATGTTCTGATATCTTCTTTAAAGGCAGTCCTCAGTCCCAGCAGCACCGTGGGTAGCAGCTCTGGCCATGGAGAGCTTGGCTGACACATCAGGGCTGCCTTGAGTGTCCGGTGGAAGCGTTCCACCATGCCGTTGGACTGAGGGTGGTAAGGCATCGTGCGGATACGCGTCGCGCCTATCAGCTTTGCTAGCGAGCTAAAAAGTGCAGATTCAAACTGCGGTCCCTGATCGGTTGTGATATTAAGCGGTGTGCCAAATATGGAAATCCATCCGGAGTAGAACGCAGCAGCAACCTCTTCTGCAGCGATGCCCTTAAGCGGGATTGCTTGCGGCCATCTAGTGAATTTGTCGATTAGAGTTTGGCAGTACCTGTACTCATTAACGAGAGGCATGGTGATCAAATCCATGCGTATGTGGTTGAAACGTGCCTCGGGCACGTCAATGCTAACTGGTTGGTTGCGCGTGTGCCGGTTGATTTTGGCGCGCTGTCATGGAATGCATTCCCGCGACCAGGTGAGCGCGTTTTTCCGTATGCCAGGCCAGAAGTACTTTTCGCGGAGCTTTCTTGCAGTTTCCCTTCCGCTCGGATGCGCGGGGCCATGGATGACATCGAAGGCTGTCCTCCGGAGGGCAGGTGGTAGGTACGGTCGTACCGTACCGGTTGAGATTTCGCAGAGAAAGCGGTGTCCGTCGATCTCGAGCCTCTGTAGACCGCTTATTGATTCAATCTCGCAAGTAGGTAGAGCTTCGTGAGCTGCTTGAGCTTCGCTTATGCTTTTTGCGCTAAGCCTAGTGGGCATGTCGATTTCGCAGATCCTTGACAGCGCGTCGGCGACGACGTTCTTATCACCAGGGATGTAGGCGATCGTTGTGCAAAATTGGCCTATGTAGTCCAACTGGTGTAGCTGCCGCGGCGATGCCTTGTCCGGGCGCTGCAGGAAAGCCTTCGTTAGTGGCTTATGGTCAGTCCTGATGGTGAACTCTTTTCCTTCCACAATGTGGGCGAAGTTCTTCAGTGTAGCAAAAACTACCAGCAGCTCGCGGTCGTACGGGCTGTAGTTGCGTTCAGCGGCGGAGAGCTTGCGAGAGAAAAACCCTAGAGGCATATAATTGCCGTCTACATGTTGTTCGAGCGATCCGCCTATCGCCGTAGCCGAGGCATCGGCTGTAAGGAAAATGGGCGCATTCGGGTGCAGGAAAGCGGTCGATGTGACGTCAGCGAGAGATTGCTTGGTGTTCACGAATGCCTTTTCCAGCAGCGGCGTCCATTCTATAGGAGTTTTGTCCTTCTTCTTAGTGCTACTTGCACTTTCATTCAGCAGCGCTTGCGATTCGGCTGCGTGAGGAATGAGTGACCTGAAATAGTTAATTGCTCCCAAGAAACTCTTCATGTCATGTACCGTTGAAGGCTTTGGGATATCGAGGATGGCTTCTACTTTTTCTTCTGGCGGCCGGAAACCGTCGGCACTAAGTTTGTATCCGAGAAAGTTGACCTCTGGTTGGCCAATTTGGCATTTTTCCCAGTGGATCTTGAGGCCGTTCTTAAGCAGGATGTTGAGTACAGTGCACACGTGCTCGAGGTGCTCCTGCATGTTACTCGATGAGATAAGAATGTCGTCTATAAAGACGGAGACAAAGCTGAGCTGTCCAAGTATGCCATGCATAAACCTTTGGAACGTCTGTGTTGCATTTTTCAGACCAAGTGGCATCCCCAAAAAGTCGAAGAGACCGAACGGAGTCGTGGTCACTGTTTTGGGAACGTCCTCTGGCGCCACGGGGATCTGAAAATAAGCTTTTTTGAGATCTATCGTGGAGAAGATCTTTTTACTGTGAAGAAGGAGAAGCAGATCGTTAATTCTTGGGATCGGGTAGCGGTCCGGAACTGTTTGAGCGTTGAGATTTCTGTAATCTCCCGTTGGACGTAACTTTCCAGACGACGATCGCACCATGTGGATAGGGCTGGCGTAAGGGCTGCTCGATGGCCTGATGATGCCAGCTCGAAGCAGCTCTTCGTACTCCGCCTTAGCGGCTTGAAGTTTCTCACCCAGCATTTGGCGAGGTTTGGCGAAAACTGGTGGTCCAGTCGTGATGATGTGGTGCTGAGTCTTGGCCGTTGGTCCCATGATGAGACCATCGTTGGCCACGGATTTCTTGAAAAATTCATTGATGAGCTCTTGGCATTCCTTGGCGGTTGCCAGTTGGGCTGGAAAGACTGCAGAGATTGAGGATGTTTCAACGTTCTTGACGCTACCAGGAGCGACGAGATTCATTGTAACATCGAAAAGTTTGCGCCTCTTAAGGTCTGGCACTAGACCATAGTACCCCAAGAAGTCCGCTCCCAAGATTGGGATTTTTACGTCCGCCTGGACGAAAGACCAAGGGAAGGCCCTGCGTAGGCTTAAGTCGAGCTTAAGTCGCTGGATCGTCCTGCGTCCACGCCTTGTGATGGGTGATCCATTAGCTGCCGAAAGGTGGATGGCATCCTTGGTTGGCTTTCCCTGACCGTGAGCCGGGATGATGGAGACCACTGAGCCGCTGTCGACCAGAAAGCGTAGGCCTGAAGTGCGGTCGCGTATGTGCAGCCTGTTCTCCTTAAAGTGGTTTCTCGGTGTGGCTAGGGCGACTGAAGAGCTGCTGCCCGTCGCCTGAGGAGGCAGCAGCTTTACATGTTCCCCTGGGCCGGGAGCTGTTGCTGTTGGCCGACGTAGGTGCAGAGGCGGTTGCAGCGATTCGCGGCTGCACCGAATCTGTGGTGATAGTAGCACCTTCCGTTCGTGTGTGGCCGTGGCTTCGAATTCGAGCGGCTGCGTTGGTTGGCGCCTCTTTGCATGCTGTCGGTTCTGGACTGGCGTGGTACTGCAGCTATATCCGCGACTTTAAGAGACAGGTCGCGAGTGGCTGTAATAAGTTGGAGCAGTAAGGATTTGATTTCTGATAATTCGGAGGCGCGATTTTGAACTGCGGCAACATCGGCCGTTGGATTGACCGCTACAACTGTAGGTGCGATTGGTGTTTCAACGATGGCATCAGCAGCGTCGAGCAGCTCGTCGGTTGTGCTGGCCTTGAAGATTTTCAAAATACTTTGGGCATGGCGAGGCAGCATACCGATCCACTTGACTTTTATTAAGTCTGTTATCGCATTTGGTCCTGCAAGGTCAACCATCTGCCTGTACAGTTGTGATGGCTTCTTGTCACCAAGGTCAAGACGTGTCAACAAGCTTTCAAGTTTCTTGTCGGCCGTTGAGCCGAAACGTTCGATGAGTCGATTCTTGAGCGTTGTGTATTTGTTTATAGTTGGCTCAGCTCGCAGAATGTCAGATATTTCACGGAGCTCGGTCGTTTCAAGGGCACCGATAGTTAAGTGATATTTTGAATCGTCCGCACGTATGCGGTTTACCTGGAAAGACGACTCGAATTTTTGCAAACCGAAGCTCGGGCTCTTCCGTCCAAAATGGCAGGATTTTGCATGCCTTGATTGCGGCGATGTCGTTTTCCACGGCGCTGTTTGCCTGGTTGTCGGCCCCGTTGTTTTGCAGGTTTTCCATGACGATTTCCTCGTCGCTGTTGTCGAAGTTGAGCGAGCGAGGTTGAAGATTTTCTAGTTGAACTAACCTTGGATTTTTTACCGTTGTCGACGCGTCGTCGTTGCTTGATTGCGATCCGTCGAGTATCGGCGTTCTGATTGTAACGTCAAGGTCAACGCTATTGTCCCACGCCGGTGTATCGTCGCGCGATGCAAGAAAATCCTCAGATTCTCGTTGATTTCTTGGCGTCGAAGAGTTGCCTCTGAGGCCGCTTGACATGCCACGTTGAGAAGCGTTTCGAGGTTTCTCGATTTCCTTTGTTCTTGAGCGCCCGTGAATTTTTGAGCACCACTCTCAAACTTCTTCAGGAGACTCCTCCGGCAGGAGCAAGTGCTCCTGTAGCAATAGAAAAGCCCGCTGTTAGACAGCGGAACGAATTTCCGCGGATTGACCGCAGCATGGGAACTCGCGACCCTCACGCACACGCGAATGATTGTTACTACTCTTTTTTACGGGGTCACCAATGTTGAGTTTTAAAGTAATTGGGCACAGAGACGCTATGCGCTCCGTACTTGTGTGCGTGTTTGGAGGACGAATAGATGAAGGTTGAAGGTCACAAAGTGATTTAGTTTTATTTAACGTTATTGCATTGGTAAAGGTTTATTTGAACTTATTTGCAAGCATGCTCGATTCCCTAGAGCTGTAGGGACACGAGCATGGAGTTACTAATGTATCGCGCGCGTGGCTGAGGCGCGATAACGATTGATGTAACACGACGCGTGTTGGAGCCGAGAAAAAAGGTGAGCACTGCTTGGCTGCCGGCGTCGGAGTGTGTGAGGCGAGCGACTTAGCTGAAGTCGCTGCGGGGGGCCAACGTCTACATCCGCGCTCGCCGCGCGTGTTGCTGAGACGTGGCGCCGCCTGATGCTTGTAGCGGCAAGCTGGGCGAGGCCGCCACAAATGTTTTGAAAACATGTACTCCAGTCGGGCATTTTCATTTTCTAATTTCCTGAATTTTTGTCGCATTTGGAGGTTTAAATTATAAATCCTGTCCCCGTGGACTTCCATCATTTTATATAGTTTATCCATTCCTGTGGTAATTATATGGGTCTTATCATTAAAGAGTTTAATGATATCTTTTTGGTCTGCATATAATTGATCTATGTTGGCTTCTATTTTATCAGTTTCGTCAATGGTCACTAATTCAAATAAACTATGACTCAGTCTTCCTATGCTTCCAAAAGGTACCAGTCTTTTCGGCCTGATATTTTTAGGTCCTTGGACATCGGGTGGCTGAATAAGTCCCATGTTTTCAATAGCTCCTTGAATCTTCATTCGTATTTGTTCAAGAGCGATTGTCTTCAGATCAACGTGATCCATGCCGATTATATTACCGCAAGTTTCCTCATTGAGATGCCCAGTACAATTTTGCAGTTGTGACTGTAGGTCAATTATAGCAGTGGTCTTCGCCAAGAATAAATTGAAGTTGATAGATATGTATATTTTCCAATCCGCCCTCTTTATTCTCATTGGATCTATTCTTTCGTAGTAAATTCCTGGGTTGTTGTCTAACTTCTCTATAGAATAAGCTTGGGGGTCCATAATAGACGGGGCAAATACGGAGAGAAAGAAAAGTAAGATTAGATACATACTAAATGAAAGGAAGTATATTAAAAGAAATAGTACCTGAAAGAACAGGACAAAGTAAATAGTATAGACGAAGAATATAGAACAGATAAGATAAGTGAGTAATTGTACTTATATAGTTACCCCTGAAGTTTAAGTTTATCCATATGCTTCCGAATTATTTTCCCATTGGGTAATTCTAATAAAACGTTCTTATGATTCAAAATTTCAACGATTTTTAGAGGTTTTTTATAATAACTATCGGCTTTTCCTAACCGAGGTTCGTTTAGTATCCAGGCGTAATCACCGACTTTCCCTTTGAAGGGTCTAGCGTGTTTATCATACTGGTCTTTAGATTTTTCCTTTTCACGAATTTGATTATCACCCGCCGCTATCTTTAGTTCTGTCAAACGTAAGACTAGATCGCGTAGGTATTGGTTATAGGTCTCTAATTTTTCCTCCCTAGGTATCTTCATGGGGAAACGAGCGATTCGTCCATAAACTAGTTCAAAGGGGGTGTAACCAGTTCCATTATGTATACTTGTATTATACGTAAAAACCGCGAAGGGGGTTAATCGATCCCAATCGTCAAAACGTTCCGAATATATTCGTAAGAAATCGATTAATGGTGCATGGCTTCTTTCAAGAGACCCATTGGTCTGAGGTCTATATCCGGAAGTTGTTAAATGATGGATTTTGAATAAGTGTAATAATGATTCTACAATTTCTGAAAGAAAGCTTGTCCCGCGACCCGACAATATTGCTCTAGGGGCGCCGAATTGGCATATTAAGTGTCTGGCTAACGCATCAGCGATAGTGGTTGCTGTAAGGTCCTTTATCGGCACTACAATTAAGTATTTGGTCAGATTGCATTGCATGGTCAGCAGGTGAGAGTTTCCACCAGGAGTGGTTCGTAATTTTCCTACGGTGTCTATTGATACCTTGTCGAACGCCTCGATTGGTGTGTCCGTAATCAGCATCGGTTCCTTAGTCTTGTGGCGATCAATTTTCTTCTTAAGACAACTTGGACATTTCCGTACATAATTTAATATGTCCTTTCGTAGTCCTGGCCAATAATATCTTGCTCGAATTTTTTGGTATGTCTGGTTAATGCCCTTATGGCCACCCACTAGGCTGTCATGTAGTGTTTTAATTATTTCCATCCGCTGGTTTGCCGGTGGGAGAACCATGTTCCCATAGCAAACAATTACTTTTATAGGACTCTTTTCAAAAATTCTTTTTAATATTTCCGTTAGTAATCCAGGTCCAAGGTCATCAATATAGTCCCCTCGTCTAGCAATCCGGAAACTTACTATATTTCTTTTAATCAGTACCTTCTTCAAATTTGTAAGTCCAACTTTCATAGCCTCTATAGTAATGGAGTCATTATAACTGTCTTTTATAACTACAGAGAAAATATTACGGTTTTTATATTTGGTCGTTAATATTTGTCCGACCTTAGGTTTCAAAGATTTCATATTGCGTAGGTCTATGGCTCCAATTTCACTTAATAATTTCGAGATAACAGTTTGGTTATTACATAGTCTCGTGACATAAATATGATATATGATATAATAAATATGATATAAACATGATATATTTTGCAGGTCCTATTGAAGAATTTCCGCTCCCGATTTCACTGCTTGAACTCGGGTTCTTATAGTCTTCCGGTCTTCGATATTAGTTAATTGGTCCTGTCGGCGGCAACGGGAAGAATAATTCATCATCTACGGGTGTTTTCGAGAAGTGTAACTCCACAGGGCTCTTATTTCTAGGGTCTGACTCATCGGGTATACCCTCAAGCCCTCCGAATCTTTCCATGAGTCGAGGTCCTTTAACCATAGGAGTACTTCTGGCTCCCGGTATTCCTGTCTTAATAGTCGGAGTTACTGATATCTTTCGATATCGTGGCTGCCTTAAGGTTTCTTCAGCTTTCTTAATTCTCTCGGGACTTTCTTCCTTAGTCCTATCCGAGAGACGTTGATTTTCACCTTCATCCGGGCGATCTGTGTCCGAGCTACTGTCATGTTCTAGATGAGTTTCCATTAATTTTTGCGAATCTTCCACTAGCTTCGTTATCCTATTCGCCATTACCTCATCAGAATCATTTATTTCATCATATGGGTCAAGCCTCCATAATGTCTCTTGTAGTTCTTGTGGGGGCTCGTCTCCATCTGAGAAATGAGAAGGCATTTCTATGGTTCGGTTGTCTCGCGCAAGGCCCATATCGTCCCAATAGTAGGATTCATTATCTAAACTTTTATGTCTTTGCAAACTGGCTTCGAATTTTTCTGCCGATTCCCACACTTCGTTTGCCGACAAACTAGTCCTTTGTGCCGGGGCCCGTTCTTCACAACTTTTAGTAGAACTTTCATTTTCTGATAATTCATCGTCTTCTCCAGAGTTCCCGCTGGTTTGAGGTCCACTAACTTCTAGCTCTATTCGTTCAGTGAATTCTGATTTATCACTCTGACCTTCATCGCTTGAGTCGTCCACTTCCGTTTCGGTTTCTCTTCTCAGCCCACTATGCCGCGGATCTTCTATCGGGGGTCTGTCATCCGTACTGTCTTGGACATTTTTCGGACCTTTATCCTCCATCCTAGTTGAGGGTAACAAGGGTCCCTGAGAGGAGCTTGTTTGTTTCATTCCGATTTCGCTGTCGTAGTCTGAAACACTGGCACTAATGTTTTCCTTCTCCAGTCGATCTAAAATATCCTGGACCCGTTTGTGTCGTCCACTCGGCAGGTATTGTCCAAAAGATGAATCTTTAACGAACTCGCTGCTATCGATCTCCTTCACGACAACTTCGATGGCAGATTCATTAGTCGACGTTACTCCTTCCCGCTCTGTAACTTTAGGCAAGGTTTGCTTGTCCGATTCACCGGTTTTTAATCCGGGATCATCTATTGCCGCATCCGATGTAGTTTTTCGTAACGCCTTTAGCCTCTTGGGTAAGGGTTTATCCTTGTATAATTTAGTCCCTTTTTCAACTCCCAATTTGAGTTCAGAAGTGCCGGGTCTGGGCTCATTCGGTAATCGGAGAGTTTTTTCTGTGGTTTTGACAGGCTTCTTGCTTCGGGTTCTTTCAGCAATGGTACTATGATCTAAATTTGGTTTTTCCTTATTCGTCTTGGCCCCAGCAGGTCTTCCTCTTGTCCTTGGCTCATTTGGAATCGTATGAGCCCTCTTACGTTTACCAATCGATTCCCGTGGCTCTACTGTCTCTTGTTCGTCAATTTCTTTTCCTCCGGTCTTACGTTTTAGCATCATTACTTGAATCTTCGGAATATTTTCATTCAGCTCTTTCTCTTTCCGAGCCTTCTCGTCCAAATACTCCTGTAAGTTAATCGGATTCCTTGAAAGTGTGTCTGCATTGTAGTTTAAATTTCCAGGTTTATACTTGAATGTATATTAGTAATCTGTGGATTTAAACATCCATCTCATAAGCCTTTGTCCTAGGTCCTTGCGATTATGCATAAAGTTTAGAGGTTCGTGATCAGCAATCAAGGTAAATTTCTTGCATAAGAGATAAGGTCTAAACTGATTCATTGCGTATAAAACTGCAACACATTCCTTTTCCGTGGTAGTATAGTTTCATTCTGCTTTATTTAACAACCTAGAAAGATATGGTACAGGCCTTTCATGACCATCCACTTCTTGTGATAAAACTATTGCGCAATCCGAAGCATCTGTGGTTAAGGTAAAAGTCTTCTTAAAATCAGGAAAAGCTAGGATAGGGGCCTCACAAAGCATCCGCTTCAGCCTTTCAAAAGCCTCTTTCTGTGGCGGTCCCCAGTTATATGCTTGATTTTTTTTCGTTAAGTCACTGAGAGGCTTGGCTACCTTCGAGTAGTCCTGGATAAATCGACGGTAATATTCGGAGAGTCCAAGAAAAGATCTGACACTTTTCACTCCATTGGGCGTTGGAAATTTCTTTACGGCTTCAATCAATTTAGGGTCCGGCTGAACTCCTTGCGCACTAACAATGTGTCCCAAGAATTTTACTTCTTGACGTTGGAAATTTCCAGTTGTAAGACTAACCCTGCGTCGGTAAGTCTCTCAAACAACTTCCCTACCTTAACTTCATGTTCGTGTAAATTCTTAGCGTAATCTATCACGTCATCCAAATACACTAACATTTCTACATTCAGTAGTCCTCGCAGCAACGCATTCATCATTCGTTGAAACGTCGCTGGCGCGTTCATTAGTCCTTCCGACATTCTGATATAATGAAAATGTCCATCAAAAGTTGAAAATGCCGTCTTCTTCCTGTCCTCAACTCTTAAGGGAATTTGTTGAAATCCACTGATTAAGTCAAACGTCGAGAAATACATCGAACCTCCCAACTGATCTAGAATATCAGCATTATTGGGTAAAGGGTAGGCATCACCAATAGTCTTTTTATTTAATTCTCTAAAGTCGATGACCATCCTCCACCTTGGTGTGCCATCACTTGCCGGGCTTTTAGGAACAATCCAGAGCGGCGAGTTATAAGGTGAGTTAGATTCTTTGATTATTCCTTCCCTTAAGCGTTTTTTTATTTGTTCCGATATAAATTCTCGGCGCACAGGAGGATGCCTATACTGTTTGGTATTAACTGGTACTCTGTTTTCTAAGTGTATTTCATGTTCTATCAAGTTAGTACATGGTAAAGGTTCTCCAGGGAGTAAAAACACATTCGGATATTTCTTCAATAGCTGTTTAATACTCTTGAGCTCGTGCGAATTAAGGTGTCCTGTTCTATTCAATTGCAATAATTGATTACGCCGTTTCTCGGGTTGATCCATAGTCCGCGATCCCTGAAAGCTACCTTTCTGATCTGAATTCGTGTCACTAGAGAATTCCGACTTGTATAATCCAAATGGAATAATTTCCTTTGGGTCCACTTCTATGGTTACTTTTGTCTCGTGGGTATTGATGGCCATAATCCTACAGGTGTCATGATCGTTAATGACTATGCCTTCCCCAAGAAATACTTTATCATCCGCCACATTTATTCTAGGTAAATATCCTTCCGCGAGTGTGCTCTTCAGTAAATTAATCTGTATAACTTGGCGAGTCGTTGGTGCTAAGGTATATCGTACCGTGCCAACCGGCAGTCCCTCTTTGCCATTTGTAATCTTATTATTCACGTTTTCATTACAATCCAGTCGTTCTATTCCTCTGTCCAGATCCGCTGTAGTTTCAATATCCGATACCTCATCTTCACGAGCTCTAATACTCATAGCTTGTATCAGGTCATCTTGTAATCGGTCAATGGGAACATCATTCGGTAAAAACGATATCGGGTTCATTACGTCGCTGTTACGTGACGCTTCATTGTATTATTTTTTTTATTTTGTCAAATAATATTTCGGACCCGAGATTTCCGTTCGGACATAGTATAATCAGCAGTATTCGTGTGCGCGACTCGGTGGGAACGTGCGGCAGAGGCTGATTCACGCTGCGCCAGCATGCTGCGACGGCATGCTTCGGTCAGCGTGCTTAGCTAGGTAAGACGAGCCGATACGAGAAGCGTAGACGTTTAAAGTATATGTGCGAGAGAGAGACGAAAAGCGAGGGACAAAAGATATATAACGAACCGGCGTAAACAACGAATCAATCCTTAGTCAGTCAGGAGTCAGCGCTCAACTAAGAAGCCTGCAAGAGTTTGAGAATATTACAGTAAAATTATATCGAAATACCGAGTATCGTTATTTCTAACGATTTTTTTTGCATGAACGAAAGTCATACCAGGACTCACTTTACTTGCTATTGGAATACTATTGGAATATTATTGGATAAAGAAAATATATTGGACCAGTTTATTGAACGAATTCGAAACCAGTGATTACCTATATAATGAACCTAACAATATTTCGGACCTAGACAACAGAGTGAGTACTTTTGAGCTCTATCCTCGATAAGGTGAAATCTCTTCCTTATTGTTATTTTATTATCTCTCTCTCTTCGCTCTAATACTACTAAGCATAATCAAGGTTCCCCTTTCGGCGAATCCACGTGATTGCGTACCGGGACCAAGTGTTTAAGCGCCACTGACCGCGCAAATTAAAATACTTATTTAATAAAACGCGAACCACATAGTACCGCAATATTATTACTAGAAGTGTTATCATACGTATTAAAGTATATATATATATATATATATATAATCCTATCTAACGCACCGGTGTAAGTTCATTTAAAAAAACCGGCGAAGCCCCTTCCCTTTTTGCTTCCCGATTACCGCCGCTATCCCCTCGCAAGGTCGAACTTCGGATATTATCGGCGAAGACGCGATCCATTCGGTGACACGGTCGGGGTACCGTACTGAAGGTCTAGTCCGCCCGAGTCAGAACCACTCGGAGCTAAAAACGGTCTAGCACGTGCCCGTTTTGAAGAGACATCAAAACTGTCACGTAACAAATGGTAGCAGAGCGTGGTTAGTATCTTCGATTAGTTGCCGTTGAATAACCATATAAATTTATTCATATGCCGGGTAGCACGAGTACTAATGTAACAAGTATCAATAATCTATACTATTAGAATATATGTATTTTTCATTAGTGTGCGATATATATAATCATGTAATACTATATGTATTGCATAGCGTTAATATATTGACGCGTATTAATTAATATTAATTCATATTGATAAATCTGTCGTCTCTTTTTTTTTATCGTTATTAATATTAAATTTTTTTTTTCTTCTTTTAAATTTTTTTTTCTCTTCTCTGCCTTTCCTCTCTCTCATATCTTGAAACGCGATACGGGCAATAGGACGCTCGTTTTTGAGCGAGGTAAAGCCACGCCGGAGACGCGAGAAATTTTTTTTTCTCACACGGAATTCGTCGGAGTTTCGTTTTCAATCGTACGTAAGCGTAATCAGAGTGTTTGCGCCTGAAACCGGGTGGGTCTCCTTATCCGCTCTCACATTTTGTGATTGGTTGGCAGAATGGCATTGGCAACGTGATCCTTCGCTTACAAATGCTTGAAAGTGAAAACGCGGGTTAGAAAATTCCCTTGATTTATGAACGGTCGTTTATAATTTTGACATGCGGGTCAGCGAAATATTTTATTTCTTTTTTTTTCTGCTGTAATAGGGGACTGACCCTTGGCATTGTCCCGTGTCGTTCGGCTATTAAAATTTCCCTTAATGATTTTTGTGTTTACTTTTGCTACTAAAAGTATTTATTAATATAAGAATAATATCTTTATTAGGAATAATATTTTATTAATATAATTTATTTATTGACTAATGAAACAATGTAAATTAATTATTAAAACAGAAACTTATAAAGAAATATAACGGATTGTTGCTGATCAAGGATAATAAACGTTATTTTGCTAATTATAATTAATCAATAATTATAATTGGTACTTTGTTAATGCAATGATTATTTGAATAAATTATAATCGTAGTATTATCAGCTTTATCCATTTATTATTGATTAATTAATAAAATAAATAAAATAAATAAAAAAAAAATATATAAAAAAAATTTTAAAATAATAAAATTTAAAATAATAAAATAAAAGAAAAATATAGGACCTAGGACCTAGACCATAACGAAATGGAGTCGGCAACCCTCCAGTTATTGACTAATATGTCAGCAAGTTTTACTTTGCAAAGTATTGTGCAAGGAATCACGGAATTCAACGGGAAAAATGTTCCCCTAAAGGACTTTATTCAGGACATCCGCAACGGAAAGGCACTTATAGCTGATACACAAGAACCAAATTTTATTCGCTTGATTATAGCGAAATTAAAGGGACCAGCGAGAGATTGCATTTACGGTAAGACCGTAAATACAGCCGAGGGACTAGTTAAAATTCTTAAGGAGCGATTTGCCCCGTGTAAGGACTTCTCTTACTATGATTCCAAGATTCATAATTTGCGAATGAAAAATGGGGACACGGTCGGAGATTTTCACGACCGCATCAATATCCTATTAAACTGCGCACAGAACGCGCTGAAGGAAGAACTTGGAGCTGATTATAGTGATGTCATGATGACCCTGATAAAGAATTCCACACTTAAAACCTTCATTGACGGGCTGCCGAAAGAAATCGGGGACTTAGTCGATATTAAGCAGCCGAAGTCTCTTGAGGAGGCTTACAAGGAAGCCCTTCGCATAGAGACTAGAAATAAGAACAAGCCAAAAAATGAGGACCTTAGTATGGGTAAGTGGCTGTCGATTAACCGTGGATTTAATGTTGGGTATATTCAGGATCAGCAAGTTGAAGCTGAGGAACCATACTACGAGGAATGGGAAGAGGTACCCGCGGAAGTGCAACAATTTCTTATCCAACGACAGAACGGACGATTTTATCAGAATAATCAACGACAACAATACCAGAATCAGAACCAGGAAAGCCAGGCTAGACAACAGGAAAATCAGTCCCAGGGGCAGAGGCAGTTTATGTTCAGAAATTGGAGGGGACGCCAGCGGAATAAAAATTTTCAAGATAACGGCAGTCACCCAGGACGATTGTACAATCCTGATACGGACATGTATCAAAACCCTACGGGACGAAGATACGGGGCAATTGCCTACGACCAACAACAGAGATTCAATGAGTTGAGACCGAACCCACCGTATCAACACTTTGGAGGAAATCCTGGTAATTTAAACTCCGATGGGGCTCGCCCTGGAGTGACTGCGGTGGGCCCATCTCAGACATCCCCGGCTTAGAATTATCGGCAGCAACAGGCGAAAACTCTGATAACGGAAGTTCGACAGACGCCGGAAGCGGAGAAGCCGGGAGTACCGCCAGCGAAAGTGATGACGATACTGAAAAATTCGGAGACGTTGCTTCCGAGTCAGTCGTCGCAGTTGCCATAGATCGGGGATCTGGCGCAATAGATAATAAAATCCATGCGCCTACAGGAGTAAGATTTCGAATACCCGAGACCGATAAACGGTGGACCGTATTTATGGTCGATAATGGATCGGCTGTAAATTTTATAAAATTTAATGCTTTACATTGGACTACGAGGTTCGACCCAAGAGAGTCGACTACGCTGAGCGGGATAACTGCACACACTGTTCCGACTCTTGGCACTGTATTGCTAACAATAAATGGCAAGCCTGCAAAATTCCATATAGTGTGGAATAATTTCCCCATTGAAGAAGATGGCATGCTAGGAAGGGACTATTTAATAGACACAAGTGCAGTTATATCATATTATAATGGAACATTAATGGTAAACAGTGATTTAATGAACCCGATACCATTTCTACCTACTAAGGTGCCCATGGAGCACTTACAAGACAATCTTATCAAAGCTATGCGCATAGTACCGAAAGACGATGAAATATCGGAACTTGAAACTGATACGGACCTGGATTATGCGATAGAGCAGCTTGCAAACGAAAGGATTAGTAACTCTAAGCCCGGACGAGTGAAGAACGTGGTCAATCACGGTACGGTCAGATACACAATAGGACCAAGATCTCGTCAAATTATTCAAATTAACTTGATCGAAACCGAGTTGACAGAAGGCTACCTGCCCAGGATTGACGTGAAGGACGAAAAGGTATTTCTTGGAGAGGGAGTAGTCGCAAATGCAAATAATACCTGTAAAATCATGGCAATTAATACACACGATGACGAGGAAGTTACCATTGAAGTGGACCCGAGAGAAATTTTGCCATTCGAGCAGTTTAAATCGCAGTTTTCCAGCTCTGACGGCGAAGGTGTTTCGGAATCTAAAGTTACCAGGCAGATCGATGACCAATATAAGAAGAGGGGAGAGAACCTCTTACAATTAATCAGGACCGGACATCTTAGTCCAAGCGAGCTCCAAAGCGTTCAGCGATTACTAAAAAGGTACCCACACGTATTCCTACTACCCGGAGAACCATTGCCCTGCACGGACTTAATAGAACATGAAATTCATCTTGAAAATAGAATTCCCGTAAATACCAAACAGTATAGGCACCCTCCTGTTCATAGACAATTTATTTCTCAAACGTTAAGAAAACGACTGGAAGACGGAATAATAGAGGAATCGAATTCACCATATAACTCGCCACTTTGGATAGTACCTAAAAGCCCGGGAAGCGATGGAACCCCGAGGTGGAGAATGGTCATCGATTTCCGAGAACTGAATAAAAAAACTGTCGGTGACGCTTACCCTTTACCGAATATAGGGGATATATTAGATCAACTAGGGGGATCCCTTTATTTTTCAACATTTGATCTTGCGAATGGATTTCAACAAATACCCTTAAGAAAAGAAGACAGGCCCAAGACAGCGTTTTCGTCGTTTGATGGGCACTTCCAATATAAAAGGATGCCGGAAGGATTAATGAACGCGCCGGCAACATTCCAGAGAATGATGAATGTATTGCTGCGCGGGCTCCTAAATGTAGAGATGCTAGTGTACCTAGACGACGTAATAGTTTATGCTAAGAACCTTCATGAACACGAAGTGAGGGTTAGTAAACTTTTTGAGAGACTATCGGATGCGGGACTAGTCCTACAGCCCGACAAGGTGAATTTCCTTTGTAGGGAAGTAAAATTCCTTGGGCATATTGTAAGTGGTCGAGGAGTCGAGCCAGACCCTAAATTAGTCGAAGCTGTAATGAAGTTCCCAAGGCCAAAAGGAGTGAGAAGTGTTAGGTCTTTTCTAGGACTGTCCGGATACTATAGGCGATTTATTCAGGATTATTCGAAAATTGCCAAACCCCTCAGTGATCTTACCAAAAAGGGACAAGAATATGATTGGGGACCTGCACAGGAAGAAGCCTTTGAAAAGCTTAAAAAACCCCTATGTGTAGCCCCGATTCTAACATTTCCGGACTTCAATAAACCATTCACGCTAACTACAGACGCCTCAGATTACGCGATTGGAGCGGTACTTTCACAAGAAGAAGATGGAGTCGATAGGCCTGTAGCTTATTTGTTGAGACTGCTAAGTAAACCCGAAAGAAACTATACGACCACTGAGAAAGAGTGTATCTCAGTTTTATACGCGATGAATCAGTTCCGGCCATATCTCTTATGCAACAAATTCACGCTAGTCTGTGACCATGAACCTTTGAACTATATGCATACGCGCAAGGACCCTGGACAACGCCTTATGAGATGGATGTTCAAGTTCACGGATTACCAATACACCTTTAAGTATAAGGCGGGAAAATTGAATTGTAATGCCGATGCACTGTCAAGGAACCCGGTAAATTTACAAGAATACTTGGATGAAAAGGAACAAAAAGAGAAGGAACTGAATGAAAACATACCGAAAATTCAAGTAATGATGCTGAGAAATAAAGTGAGTAAAAGGAAAGTCACTAAAGAACAGACCGAAGAAGATCCAGAACAACCGTTAGCAATACGAAGAAGAGCGCACACCATATCCAGCGAACCTAGACCAAAAGGCAGGCCAGTAGGGGCCAAAACGAATAAAGGAAGACCACAGTTGGATCATAGCACCGTAGCAGAAAGAACGAGAAGTAAAAGGCCTGTACCTACGACCTCGAGATCTACTAAGAATGTTCGCCCAAATGCCTCCAATACTGAAATACACGAGAAAACCTGGGCGCCAGCCGATAAAGAAAAGATGCGATCGAAAAGAGTCCAAGAGCTAAGAATTACGAAGCGGAACTTCCCACAGACGAGTCAAGTACAGAACCCACGAAGGAGATCCAACAGAAAAAACAACTGACCAACCAAAACTATGAGTCCGTGGCAAATACTTCCGAAATAGAAATAGTTGTAAATGAAAATGCGAATGAGGACGAGAAACAAAAGTCGGCCCGTCCTAAATTACATTGGCGCGTGCAAGAAATTTTAAATCGATTGGACCGAGAGAGTCAAAGTTCAATTATGTCGGACTCTGAGGCGGATATGAGCAAACTACGGCCCAGTTCCTCGAGACGTTCTGTAATATCCTCTACTGGTGTAGAGGATAGGGACGCGAAAGAAGCTCATGACAGTACAGACAACCGACCTCCCATAGAGGACCCGCGATATAGCGGACTAAGAAGAGGTAAAGAAACGGAAATAGAAGCGAGTGAGTATCAAAAATCTGAAATGAAGGGTCCGAAGACAAATAAGGCTAGCGGTACGACGACTGAGGGAGCTCTATCTGAAACAACCGAAGAGTCAATTGAAATACCGATCACTGGACGCCAAACTAGCGCGAGTTCTGAGGAAACTGAGGATGAAACCTCCGAGGAAAACGCAAACGGCGCAGGTCAAGAGGACCACGATGGTTTAGAGAAGGGCCCAAGCACCAGTCTGACAGCAGACGAAGTCTGGACATCGGCAGAGAAATTCGAAGCCAGTCTACGCCGACATAGAAGCTTGGACAACGTATCGTACTTTTGAGACGATTTGGGTCTAGCCCAAGATAACAAAACCATAGAGATGCCTTCCCATTTTTCGGTGACGGTGACGAACCGTTTCCGGAAATACAGGAAACACTATGGGAATTCGACCCATACGACGACGAAAATGAGACTAATGAAGAAATGGCTGGACGAATAAAAAAATTGGTGGAAAAATCTCAAAGGGTCGTTGCCTCTCAAATTGAACAGAGTAGTGATAGCGATGAAAATGACGCGTCACGTGAAAACCAGAGGCAACACACAGAGTATTCAAGCGAAATCAACAGAGAGAAGCGTGACGACATGACGGAAGTGGCGCGCCATAGAGAAATTTCAGTGACTCCGAGCATAAAGGTAGGAGCACCAACTGCCAAAAGTACGCCCATGACTCAGGGGTGACGCCCCATAGTGAGTTTCAAGGGACTAAACGCTATCACTGAGGAATCGGCTACGAAAGATGAAACGCCGGTAGAATTACATTTTTCACAAGCACCCGTAGAGGATGAATTGTTTCTCATGGTACCCCCACCCTTGGGACCACTAAATCAATATAAAAGACCCGAAAATTATCGAAATCCGACTTCTAGTAGCGAGGGTACCAGCGGTGACCAAACGTTGGGACCTGCGAATTATATTCTTCAAAATAATGTCAGCACGAGCCAACAGTGTTTGACTTATAAGAGGGATAACATTGTTCATTTTATTTCACGGAATTGTGACAATAAAACCTCTGTCTCCAAGCTATTAGAGGAAATTGGAGCGATAGACTTACGGAACATGAAGAATCAAAAGCCAAAAATTGGACAGATTCTAACGACCGAGTACAAAAATAAATACATCTTCTCAATCGTCGTTAAGGACAAGTACCACGACTCCACTAGTATCGAAGCCATTAAAATAGGGTTAATAAACTTAAAAAAATTGCTCCTGCAGAAAAAACTGAACAGTTTTCGTATAGCTCGGAGAGGAGATTATTCCGATGACCTAGGACCCGGACTATTAACCGAAATATTAATAAGAGTATTCGAAAACAGTCCTGTAAAGGTTACAATTTGCTACGGTAAATCCATTATACCCCCAGAGGACGAAAGAAAAGAGATTATCCGAACTCTACATGATAGTCTTATTGGAGGGCATAAGGGAGTCAATCAAACTTATCAAAAGATAAGGGCCCGGTATCATTGGGCTGGACTACGCAATGATGTGCTGGATTACGTCAGAAGGTGCCCGAAATGCCTCGAGAAAAAAATTGACCGGCATAAAACAAAAGAGCCAATGTTAATTACAGATACGCCGATAGAGGCGTTTGATAAAGTGTCAATTGATACTGTAGGAAAGCTCCGGACCACCCCTGGTGGAAACTCCCACCTGCTAACGATGCAATGTAATTTAACTAAATACTTAATTGTAATACCGATAAAGGACCTTAAAGCAACCACTATTGCTGACGCGCTAGCCAGACACCTAATATGCCAATTCGGTGCCCCTAGAGCAATATTGTCAGATCGTGGTACCAGTTTCTTGTCGGAAATTGTAGAATCACTTCTACATCTATTCAAAATCCATCATTTAACCACTTCCGGTTATAGGCCTCAGACCAATGGGTCACTCGAAAGGAGCCATGCACCCTTGATAGACTTTATACGTATATATTCAGAGCGCTTTGACGACTGGGACCGCTTGACACCGTTCGCGGTTTTCACATATAATACTAGTATCCATAAAGCGACCGGTTATACCCCGTTCGAATTAGTATATGGACGAATTGCTAGGTTCCCAATGAAAATACCGCGAGAAGAAAAATTACGAACGTATAACCAATATTTGAAAGATCTTGTTTTACGTCTTACCGAATTAAAGATAGCGGCCGGCGAAAATCAAATACGTGAGAAAATCAAATCAAAAGGGCGATATGACAGACATTCTAACGCATTCAATGGGAAGGTAGGAGACTATGCATGGGTCCTAAACGAACCACGAATAGGAAAGGCCGATAGTTACTACAAACGACCTTTGAAAATCATCGAAATTTTAAATCGAAAAAATATTTTATTAGAATTTCCGAATGGAAAGAAAGTACGCAAGCACGTGGATAAGCTAAAATTGAAACATTGACTATATGCTATTTAAATTCTACCTTTTAAGGCCATAAATCTACACTTACTATCTCGTACCTTACAGAAAAAAAAAGTTCTTCCTTTCCAACATGCAAAACTTTCTCCTTCTTCTCCTATGCTCTTTACTCGCATTATCTGTTACGGACCCCCAAGCTTACACGATAGAAAATTTGAGCCAAAATCCAGGATTATATTATGAAAGATTGGACCCCATAAGAATAAAAAGAGCAGATTGGAAAGTATACCTTACGGTTGATACGAAGTACTTCTTGGCAAGGACCACCATAATACATGACTTTCGTATATTGCTTGGGAATTGCACCAAACACCTAGATGGAATTACGTGTAACAACCTGTTAAATAAAGATATTTTGGATATAAAAGAGCTCACGCTTCAACAGCTACAAACGGAAATTACTGAATCAATCGGAAACATGGGAAACATCCAGCCACCCAGAGTTCGAGGGCCCGGAAGCATCAGGAACAAAAGATTAATACTATTTGGAGGGATAGGAAGTTTAAGCCACAGTTTGTTTGGATTGGTAACTGTGGATGAAACGAATAAAATAGACGCGAACATCGATCAATTATACCAAGACCAGAAATCGTTAATCAACCTCTTTAACAAAAGGACACACATTATTACCACGGGAATAAACAAATTATTCAAGATGATAGACATACATGGTGACAAAATCTTCCAGCTTGGAACCCAGATGCAGCAAAAATTTGAAAAATTAGAAAATGAAAACGCACGCTTAGAATATATGATTTCTGTACAATCTTTTGGAAGAATGTTGGAATCTAGATTAGATTATTTCATTAAAGGTTCAGAAAGATTTCTAGAAATTCTCCGCGCATTAAAAGAAGGAAAAGTGCACCCAGATTTAATAAGCACTGATGTGCTGCACCAAATAGTTAATGATATCAAACATACGGTAACGGACCTTGATTTTCCTATCCCAACGGAGCATCTCAGAGTGGAAGAAATAGTTAGAATTTCGAAAATCGATGCATCGCATCGCGAAGGAAGGACATATATAGTAGTGCACTTGCCCCTTGTGGACAGAGATTACTATAATTTATATAGCATGCATTCTATATTAGTACCACAATTATCGATCTCTAAAAAAGGGTCAGCATACATAAAATATAATTACCCTTACTTAGCCTTGAGCTCAGACCAAAAACAGTTTATGCAAATGGACCATCAATCTCTATTAGATTGCACTCGAACTCACTACACCTTTGTATGCTCAGTAAAAGGACCCCTTCTAGATGTTAATCTGCATAAGAACTGTGAATTAGGAATGCTAATACAACCATCCGCCCATGAATTGTACCATTGTGATATAGTACTGAAAAGTCAGGAAACGACACAATGGAATTATATTTCGATGGACGGATCGTGGATTTTCTCTGCTCATCAACTGGACACTATACGAATCGCTTGTCCGGACCGAATGGACCAGATGATCCACATACAAGGGCTAGGGATACTCAAAATCGCCCCAGGCTGTATTGGATACTCGAGTGACGCGACTCTGTTAACAGAAGCAAAAAAGGAATGACACGAACATTTATCTATATAAACCAGATTTGAACCTCAACTTAACGACTCTATACCCTACCGTACATCACTTATTCGATTCAGATATAAAATTAGAAAAATGGGTCCCGCAATCCGGAATGTGGACTAGCCAGGAAAAAGCCTTAAATGATATTATGGAGAAGGCAGAAACTATAAGTCAACACAATAAAATTACTACCTATCAATCCGGACTGATCTACGGAGGACTAAGTATCAATATTATTATGATAATGTTACTAATTGCACTTGCGTATAGATGGTGCACTAACTGCACATGGACCTCGCATAGCACCGAAATCACAAATCACCCGACGCTCGTAAATCTAACCGAGACTCTATAGCAAGAACCACATCGATTTTCCAAAGTCTAAAAATGACTAGGACTAGGAAGAATTCTAAACGGACGGATGAACCAAGACAATCTATTGTTCATACGTTAAGCGACAATTCATTGGACCAAAACGAAACAAAATCAAAAGCATCATCTACACCGAAACCTAACCTCCAAAAGCGACACGACAATACCCTTGCACTGCAAACCCAAATCGCAGAATTAACTTAATGACTATTAACATATTTATATGACCAACTCACGATCTGTTTCAGAAAAAAAAAGGGGTGAAGAAAACACGACATGAGTGAAGTAATCAATAATACGGTACAGGACCCTAAAAGTATAAAAATTCTTTACCCTAACCACCTGCCATTAAATGGACTTCTATACAGATTGGAACAGATCGGACCAGTTCAGGAGTTTCATGCACTAAAAAAAAGGGCCAATAACTGCTTAAAATTTGTGTTATGTAAATTCGATCAGGTCAAACATGCTAAAATAGCTAGGAGGACTAAATCATGGACCCCTGACCTAATAACTAAACATTCGCCGCGCATAGAAAGGACCAGAGTTTTTAGAAAATCTTCACCAAGACCAATTGATAACACACGCTTATTCTGCAGACTACCGTGGAGTATCGAAGAAAATCGAAGAGAAGTAGCCTTTTTCGAGCATTTCGTAGAATTCGGACCCTTGCTGTATCATAAAGTATTAAAAGATAAGTCTGGATCATTGGCTCTGGGATATGTCCAATACTACAATGCGATTGACGCAGACAGAGCAGTAAAAAGTTGTGACCCGATATATGGCGCAGAATTCGTGCAATTACAGAAACGGCGTTGGAATCAGGACTACGAAACCAAACACCACTGGTTATGCGACGAACAAATAGAGCTTACGATTTACGCAGACCATGACAAGACTTGCACGTGGCAGCATCAGAAAAGGATAAGAGAGAAAAAGGCTAACGAACGTTATCCAAAATCAGAAGTTTGAAGACCATCGTCAAACCTTATAGTTATAAACACGAACAATACCACGATTGATCCTGAATCCAAGCACGTGAAATCCAATGACCAAGCTGATACTCCAACTGAAGATGAAATAAACATAAACATTGACCAAGAGCGAGAATATTTAGAAACTTATGTATAAAATGGGGCAAAAGGGAGAAAGCTGATTACACTAAAATATAAATATAAATCTATCCAAAAAAAAAAAAAAAAAAAAAATATGAACATTTTGTAGCTTAAAGGAAATTCTTTCAAACCAAGTGTGATCACCTTTGTCACTTTTGTTAATCTTAGTTATACGCGCGCCGACGATTAAATAATACCTTGAATAATTGCATGTTTGTAGCTACTACCCGTGAACTAATTGTAAAACCCCGTTTAACGCTTCTCGTAGTACATCCCTCTTCCGATTTATCTACATTTTATCATTTATCTCTCTAAAGGACCATACTTAAAATTTACAGAAAGACCTTTAACATGGACCCACGGCTCAGATATGACGTTGAGCCAATGCTTAACGAAAACTATGGTCTTACAGTGATATACATGGACCCGAACAGGAAAGCGGAAGCAATGTGGCTCGCTTGCCAATATGGACCCTTAGAAAAGATGATTGACGTGGCGATTCCCGAGAAATTCAGGGAAAGCATAGGATGCACAATCTTTTACTTTGCGGACCCCATTCATGCCCTGGAAGCAATCGAGCACTTATTCAACAATCGGAAACCGTTTTCCAAGGAAATTCTGGGACTGGAAGAGGACTTACCGACCTATTATCACCTTGAGAAGGTAATATTTGACAGCAACGACCTCTCGGAAGCCGCCAATGAACCAGACTTATCTGATGACGAGGATGGGTAAAACACCGGCGTGAGTAGTGCCGCCCTGGTCCCCCAACAAAAAAATCTTGGTCCTAAACACAATCGCCTAAATAGGATTCACTTCTTATTACCCTATAATTGGACCGAAGTAATGGCAAATAAGGCCTTACTAAAGTTTGGCCCTATGGATTACATAAAGTACGTCCCGATGCGGAATGGAAACGGTTTAATGGGGTTCGCCGCATTTATCCATACCTCCGACGCAGAAAGGGTGGTCGTGAATAAGCTTGGCCAGTATTTAAAGGCCAGACTTATTCGCCCCAGGATCGTAAAATACGGCGAAAACGTGTTGGACCTCTACGAAAAGCACGATCTCTGCGGCCACTGGATTACCTCTAACGAACGTGGCAAGCACGTGTTACTCTGCGATATGCAGATTGGAAGTAACTTAAGAAAACACTACTTCTGCGGCAGGTTCATAGAATTAAGAGAATGGGACCAGCACCTAAAGGGCTGTAGTATGAAGAATTTTGATTATGTCAGTAACGTAAAAGAACAGACATTAGTCGACCTCGCTGGGCCCCCAGAATCAGCAGCAAGGACCAACAATACGGCGCAGGCCATCTCGGATGATTTAGCACGGATAACAATCTAGGACCAGGTTATTCCCTTGTTAAATACATGTACACACCCCCACCCCCTCTTTATACGCTATCATCGATTATACTAATGGACTAGGAATAAAGGACCTTGTATATTTACTAATTTAGTCACTAATTTATTCCTTACCGACCCATTGCAGACCCTGTGGCTCTTGATACATTGCCGAGGACGGCAACGATTCTAAGGAGGGAGGGATGTTACGTGACGCTTCATTGTATTATTTTTTTTATTTTGTCAAATAATATTTCGGACCCGAGATTTCCGTTCGGACATAGTATAATCAGCAATATTCGTGTGCGCGACTCCGTGGGAACGTGCGGCAGAGGCTGATTCACGCTGCGCCAGCATGCTGCGACGGTATGCTTCGGTCAGCGTGCTTAGCTAGGTAAGACGAGCCGATACGAGAAGCGTAAACGTTTAAAGTATATGTGCGAGAGAGAGACGAAAAGCGAGGGACAAAAGATATATAACGAACCGGCGTAAACAACGAATCAATCCTTAGTCAGTCAGGAGTCAGCGCTCAACTAAGAAGCCTGCAAGAGTTTGAGAATATTACAGTAAAATTATATCGAAATACCGAGTATCGTTATTTCTAACGATTTTTTTTGCGTGAACGAAAGTCATACCAGGACTCACTTTATTTGCTATTGGAATACTATTGGAATATTATTGGATAAAGAAAATATATTGGACCAGTTTATTGAACGAATTCGAAACCAGTGATTACCTATATAACGAACCTAACAATATTTCGGACCTAGACAACAGAGTGAGTACTTTTGAGCTCTATCCTCGATAAGGTGAAATCTCTTCCTTATTGTTATTTTATTATCTCACTCTCTTCGCTCTAATACTACTAAGCATAATCAAGGTTCCCCTTTCGGCGAATCCACGTGATTGCGTACCGAGACCAAGTGTTTAAGCGCCACTGACCGCGCAAATTAAAATACTTATTTAATAAAACGCGAACCATATAGTACCGCAATATTATTACTAGAAGTGTTATCAGACGTATTAAAGTATATACAGTCGAACCTCTGCTACTGCACCCTCCGCAACTGCCCGACCTCTGCCATTGCCCGTTACCTAGCCTCTCTAACTGCCCGATTTATGACTCGAGCGCAGTGTCGTACGCTCTCGGTCGCTTACCTGGCACCTGCCGGCGGCGTACTTTTATGGGTCTGGCGCCGACGCGTCGCTCTTATATCTTGCATATCTTCAAGTACAAGATGACTCCTTGAAATTTGTGACTTATGATTTACACTCCTTGTAATTTATGACTCTTGTAATTTGTGGGAGGGGATATGTACCTAAATTTGTAACATTTTCTCCGGGCCCCCCTCGAGACCAGCGCGGCACGCCACTCAATGCCCGTACCTGACGGAGCGCTCTTATTGGCTAACGCCAGAGAGCCCGTAGCGGGCAGTGGCGGAGGGCACCAACTCCCGAAAGCGTGCAGTAGCAGAGGTCCGACTGTATATATATATATAAACCTATCTAACGCACCGGTGTAAGTTCATTTAAGAAAACCGGCGAAGCCCCTTCCCTTTTTGCTTCCCGATTGCCGCCGCTATCCCCTTGCAAGGTCGAACTTCGGATATTATCGGCGAAGACGCGATCCATTCGGTGACACGGTCGGGGTACCGTATTGAAGGTCTAGTCCGCCCGAGTCAGGACCACTCGGAGCTAAAAACGGTCTAGCACGTGCCCATTTTGAAGAGACATAAAAACTGTCACGTAACAGTCGCTATTTACCATTAGGCTGTTATGATAATACGAAATCACTGCATTGGTATCGATCAAGTAATCTCTGCCTAACATCCCGTCCTCTTCAATAGGAAAATTATTCCATACTATATGGAATTTTGCGGATTTTCCATTAATCGTTAATATCGCCGTACCTATGGTCGGAACGGTGTGTGCCGTAATACCGCTCAAGGTAGTGACCTCCCTCGGATCAAACCTCGTAGTCCAATTTAATGCACTAAACTTAATTAAGTTCACGGCCGATCCATTATTAACCATGAACACGGTCCACTTTTTACTGGTCTCTGGTATACGAACCCTTACTCTTGTTAGCTCATAGATCTGATTATTTCCTGTGCCAAGTCCCCAATTTGAGGAAACTACGATGACTGGTTCGTTAACGATTGTGGATTCTTTAGTATTGTCATTACTTTTGCTGGGGGTACTCCCGGTTTTTCGGACGTCGATACTTCCTGAATTTCGGTCAACATCGTCTTCGCATTCGGTTGAACTTTCTCTTGATTCTGGCGGCAAGTCTGACAGGGGCCCGTTCCATTTGCCGCTGGGCGAGCCCCATCTGAGTTTAAATTACTTGCATAATTGTGTTGCTGGTACTTTGGATTAGGTCTAAGCTCGCCTCTTTGCTGCTGGTCGTAAGCTATTGTTCCATAGCGTTTTCCAGACGGATGATGATAAGAGTCTGTATCTGGGTTATATAGCCGTCCTGCGTGTGGTCCACTGTCCTGAGAATTTTTGTAACGAGGCTTCCAATTCCTATTTTGGTTCGGTTTCTGCCCTTGAGATCGACTCTGTTGCTGTCCTTGATTTCTCTGTACAAATAATTGTTGGATTTCTGCGGGTAATTCACCCCACTCATCCTCTAATTGTTCCTCTTTGTCGTTTTGTTGATCTTGAACGAAGTTAACATTGAGGCTGCGCAATAAATTCGTCCATTTATTAGGGGTCAACTCCCCATGCCTCGCCCTTGATTTGTTTCTGGTTTCTATACGTAATGCTTCCTTATAAGCATCTTCCAGGGTTCTTGGCTGTTTAATATCTACTAAATCTCCAATTTTTTTTGGCAATCCATCTATGAAAATCTTGATAGTCGAATTGCGCATTGGGGTCATCATCGTCTCGGTGTTGTCTCCTCCGAGCTCTTCTTTCAAAGCATTCTGTGCACAGTTCAGCAAAATGTTTATCCTGTCATGAAAATCTCCAACAGTATCCCCTTGTTTCATACGCAGACTATGGATCTTGGAATCGTAGTATGCGAAGTCTTTACAAGGTGCGAACCGTTCCTTTAAGATCCTGATTAAGTCATCGACTGCCTTAATGGATTTTCCATAAATGCAGTCACGTGCGGGTCCTCGTAGTTTAGCAATTAGTAACCGGACAAAATTCTGTTACTGTGAATCTGTAATCAATGCTCTTCCATTGCGGATATCTTGGATGAAGTCTCTGAGCGGCACATTTTTCCCATCGAACTCCGTAATCCCTTGTACTATATTCTGTAGGGTAAAACTCGCCGACAGACTAGTCAATAACTGTAGAGTAGCCGACTCCATTTCGTTATGATCCTATATACGTTGCTATCTTGCTATGTATCTTGCTTGCTTTTTCCTATAAGGTAGCACTAAATTTTCTCGCAATAGTTTATGGATTTCATGTGCCCCAGGGTCCTTTTATATATATATATATATATATATATTTTTTTTTTAATATTATAGATAATAAATGAACAAGCCGATAATACAATGATAATAACTCCTAACAAGATAATAATTTATTCAAATAATTATTATCAACAAAATACCAATTATTATGATTAATTAATTATAATTAACAATTTATTCAAATAATAATAACCAATAAAATACTAATTATTATTATCAATCAATAACAATTTATTATATATATATAATTATAAAATTTTTTATTTTAATAATTAATTTATATTATTCCATTAATCAATATATAAATTATATTAATAAAATATATAAATCATTAATTAATAAATTAATTTATTAACCAATAAAATATATATCCCATTAACCAATGTATATCTATCGTTTAGTAATAAAAGTAAAAGTAAAAATAATTAAGGGAAATTTTAATAACAGAATAGTACGGGATAATCCCAAGTGTCAGTCCCCTATTACAACAGAATAAAAAAAAGAAATAAAATATTTCGCAACCGCGCACATCAAAATTTTAAACGATCGTTCATAAATAATACCCCAAGGGAATTTTCCTAAGCCGCGTTTCGACTTTCAAATATTTTTAAGCAAAAGGATCACGTTGCCAATGCTATTCCGTCAACTAATCATGAAATGTAGGAACGGAAAAAGGACGCACCCGGTTTCAGACGCGAAGACTCTAATTACCCTTACGTGACCAAAAAACGAAACTTCGATGAATTCCTGAGGGCCCGATCGTGTGAAAAACAATTTTTCCACGTCTCCGGCGTGGCTTTAGCCTGCTCAAAAACGAGCGTCCTATTCACCCGTATTGCGTTTCGTACAGCACGGGAAAGAAATTATATTTTTCTAATCGTAAATATTACACAAGACTAAGGTGTGAGATATGAGAGGAAAAAAAAAAAATATTAATAATGATGAAAAAGACGGCGGATTAATTAATATGTATTAATATTAATTAATACGCATCAACATATATTAACACTATGTAATACTATATATTACACACCAATCAATAATATATATATACTAATAATATAGTGTATTAATACTTTTAATTATTACTATTCTTTTAATTATTAAGATTTTATCAACGCGAGAAAAGCGAAAAGATAATGCCTGAGAAACCACGCTCTGCTACCAATTGATAGATGACAACTCGCGCGAGGCGAGTTTGTCCCGTACGAAGGCCTTTTAACAGCCGAGCGGCCTTAGACTCGGGCGGCAGTCAGGCTTTCGAGCACCCCGGCCCGTTCGCGCGTCAATAATTAAATCCCTGTTAATTATAATTCGACACTCGATATCGTTTTTGTAAAATTAATAATTGAACTTTTTTAACGTTTTTCGCTTATTTATTAAAAGGAAAAATGTAATAGCGATTTTCTTTAATATAGTGGGGAAGCATATGGATACACTTATAGGCGTTTATAATTATAATATTTATTCTAGTCTCTTTCAAAACATAAATAAGTTAAGCAGAATAGAGATATATATATATATATATATAAATTCTCAGACGCGTAATTTTCGCCTCGCGGTGTCTATTATTTTTTGGTTACATAAAAAGTATTACTCACTTTGTATTAATATTGTAAATATAAATTGTTCCAAAATATTATTCGCTTCGTGATGTGGCTAATCACTTTTTCTTTGAATCGGATCAGATCAACTGGTCCAATATATTTTTTATACAATACTTTAGCAACACGCAAGAAAATGATAATTCCTATGATTTTCGTTGTCCAATATATTCTTTATCCAATAGTGTAGCAACACGCAAGAAAATGATAATTCCTATGATTTTCGTTTACACAAAATTATTAAAACAATTGTACTTGACACTTCTAATACTTAATCGCAACTCAAACAATTATATTCTCAAACTCTTATTACGGAATTCAACTTCAGTAGGAAAATATGCGGCCTTCTTAGTCGAGCGCTCACTCCTAACTGACTAATTCTCCCTGTCTGTTTTCGCCGGTTTATTATATAGCCTTTGTCCCTTGCATACCGTCTCTCTCTCGCGCATATGCTTTAGACGTTTACGCTTCTCGTAGCGGCTCGTCTTACCTAGCTAAGCACGCTGACTGCACCATGCTGACGCAGCGTGAATCAGCCTCTGCCGCTCATTCCCACCGAGTCGCGCACACGAATACTGCTAGCTATACTATGTCCGAACGGAAATCCCGAGAGCAAAATATTATTCGATAGTATATAATTGTAACATAATAGGACGTCACGTAACAGTAACGCACACTAAATCATGCTATGTAAACTATATATAGTTGTAATCTCTTTCCTAATGTATTTTATAATGTAAACTATGTATTTTCTAACAAATGTTTCTATTGTTAATAAAGGGTATAAATACAAAGAACTATCGCAGAGCGACAGTTCAGTCTTAAATCCTCTTCTTTCTTCTTCTGAACGAACTTAGTTCCGTGCGGATACCTCTCAGGAACTTTGTCTCACATTTAATAAAGATACTTAACATCTAACTTATTCGCTTCATTTCGACACCCAGATTCTAACAATTACTACAATTGCGCGTACAAAATTGTGAAAAAGTGTACATCTAGTTTAATAGATGACAGCAGTTTATGCATGCGCAATTTCCACACCTGCTTCACGTCTTCATAAGAGGCATGCCGGTAAAACCGTCGATCACCTTACACTATACAGGATATCATATAGAGTAATCGAAAAGCTGGACAGATAAAGATTCGTTATCTATGTTGACTGCGACCTCTAAACTATCTCGATTGAGAGATTGAAACTGGTGTACATAGCAACAGATAATCCGGCGGTGCAGCTCCAGGCCGGGCATCCCCGCGTCGTTTTGTATCTTTTTAGCTGCTCAGTTAACCAATTCGGATCCCGAACCCAGACGATCAACCTTCATCTCAGCAAGAATTACCTTAAGATTAGGCAACTGCCGGAGAGGGAGTGGCTGTAGCAATTTCGCTCAGTCGCGCTAGCTCTAAGCTAGGAGGCGCCAATTTGCAACACTTTCACCCGCATGCAAGGAAGCAAATTCCGAGGCCACGCCCACTGTTGCTATGCGGTTCGCACTCAGATCGGCTCAGTCTTACCTGTTGACCACGATAGCTTAAGCACATTGAGTTTGTGCGCCCGAAAACCGACTCTTGTACGTATAGCTTGTAATAAAAACTATTCAGAAATCTAAAATCGTAAACAAATAAAGGTTTTATTTTCAAAATTACTGATCGTAGTCTCCTGTTTTTTATGTGACTCAAAGGAAAGTCGTTTTAGGTTTAATAGTAAGTAGTATAGTAAGAAAAATATTTCATCCTTTTGGTATTTTTCTCTCATGTTAGAATTTATTAAATTACCTTGTGGGGTTTCGCACAGAATAGACTTTGAACAAAGTTTAACATAGAATTGATCTTTATTCATGAACATTTGATGCAAAAAGTTTTCAACGTCATAAAACCATGTAATAGTATCGTTTCTTTCAATAATAGTTTGTACAATTCATCGATACATGTGCGTTCGTATATTTCGTTAAAGTAGCCGTACACATTAAACTTCATCGAAATCGCAGCATTTATTGATAATTTAATACCTTTTTCTAGAACAATCGTTACTGTTTTTATTTTATTCCAGATTACATCTACATCGCTTTTTTGAAAGTATGATAATAAGAAATTTCGATCTTTTCTCTTTTGTGATATCATGCTGCTGATGTATACGATTCAAGTATTATTGCTTTAAAGTTTATGCAAGAGGTATAGAAATTGAAGTATTTCAGTGCGTGCAATTATTCAATTCATCTTTGAATTTTGGAAAGATTTTACACAATAAACCACGTAAGAGACGCTTTTAATTACATACGACTATTGCGGCAACAACGCTATGCACCGTAAGGTTTTAGTTACTATTAAACCGTGGACTTTTGCGAACCTTATTAAAAGCGTTCTCAGAGAAGAGTAAGTTTTATTTTCTACAGGTAAGAGACACTACAAGAGTTGAGTAAGAGAAACTTCATCGTGAATAGAGATAAGAAGAAGAAAGCGTTCGTTCGTCACATAACTGTAATTAATTTTTTGTCTACAGCGTATGATTCGTTCATATTTTTCTTGATTTTTCATTATATTCTTTCCTTTTATTATACTGCAGTGTAATCTTTTAATTTTTAAATCTTTAATATTAATGAATTTATCAGTATTTCTTTTATTAACCATTCATTTGTCGCCGTATCAATTATAACACATTATATTATTTTCACACACACAAATTAGCCACGAGTGTTTTAGAAGCGGCCCGATTTTTGACGTACAATATAATATCTATAATATAATTAAAATATAACTATCGTAATTCATATTCATTTTTTTTCATCTGACTTAAACTAGAGTGAGCACAAGACGAACAGATTTACATCTTAGGAAATACAATTGAGCAATTATAAATCTATAACGCCACCTTCAAAATACAAATGATAAAATCGCGGATTCGTCAGATAGTGCCTATACTGTCTCTGTTCGTAATCCAAATTGATTTAAAATAATCACAATTCGTCAACAAGATAATAGTATTATTTATCCTTTATCAAGTTAAAGTCTGCTTAAAAAAATTTTTCTTCGCTATCGTTTGCATTTGAAAAATACAACGATAGAAGAGACGATTGATTATGTGCTACAGTTTCGCATCAACATGTTAATTTATATAGCGTCGTTTTACTTTAATTCGTTTTGTTAAAATTGAATGATTGAACGCGTGCGTTCGTTTGATAAGCTTGTTTTCATTCTCCGTCGTTGGTATAATTGATCGATGCGTAGAATGAACAAGTAAAACAATAATGAATTTCCTTGTTGAGTAAAACGCAGATTCACTACAGATGTAAAACAATATATTTAAGGCATACATTTTATGATCAGGATGTTGTATGAAGAAAATGAAGGAAGCTAAAAAAAGCGCCTTTCTTTATACAATACGCGCGATACGCTTTTCGGCTTCAATTTGTTCAAATTACATTCAACACTCTTGACTATAGACTTTATACATTCTGTTTTACTTTTTTTTATCGCATACTTCTAAAGCAAATCCTAAGCGTAATCACATGAACAATATTATGATTTATGAGGTACATAAATAAATTGTACATTCTACACTCACAAATGAATACAATTATTGACATTAAAAAGGTTTTCATTCGAGTTTCTCCAAATCTTGAAATTTATTTTTCTCCATAAATATTTCTATTTCCGTTTATCTAACTTAATAAGTGCGAAAGGGAACAACTTTCCAACAATTTGTTTTTTGTTAATCGTACACCGTCGAGCCTTTCTTCATGATGCATTCACCACGAATCACTCTATTTTTTTTCTCTCGAATATGACAATTACATTGTAGTAAAGTTAAAGAGCGACAAGTAACGACAAAACGATCGCATTATGTATAGAATCGAAGGCAAGTTAGAGAGACATAGAATAAGTAAGAAAGAAGAGGTTATAAAGTGGAATGGACAATAGTAGCGTATGGCGGAAAGGCTCAATAGTGCTCGTGTAGTACATAATGTAGTACATACGTCGCGCGTATACTTCGGCGCGTTTTTTTCATGATCATCGAAATCAGTCATGTCGTTTCGCTTATTGCGTTAACTGCGCGAGGCGAGAATCACAGTCTCGTATAGCAATGTCTCATACGCTTCCGAAACCAACTTTCAACTTTTCTATTTGCTTTTTCGAGAAATAAAAAAGAGAGTTACGTTAATAAACTCTTATTTTATACATTATTACAGTATTATTACAACATGAATTGCATTAAAATTTGTTAATAGTGTGAATCAAATAACAATTGCGGTTCGTAACAGTCGTCTAAATAGATATTCGTTTCCATAACAACAAGTCTTTCCAAAGCAGTGGAAAAGGATTTACATATTAAATTCTCTTGTATTTGAATACCATCTTACAAAAATAAAAATATTTAATTTTTTTATGGTTTTTGCTTGCTATTTCTCGAGGAAGCAAGTAAAATCGGCAAAACAAATGTCAAGTTTCATCGAGTTCAGCGTAAAATCAACGTTGAGCGTGAGGATGGTGAGGCGGCAGCGGTGACTGCACGTCGGCGGCAGTATAGCTCTCAGCTCTGAAAGCCGTAATTAAACAAAGCGCAACGCTGCGGGCAATGCCGAGTCGAGAAAGCGACGCGACGAGTGTCGGAGCGCAGAGACTGTAAGTCTTGCATCGCACAGCTCTCAAGCGACAATGATAATATGTTATAATCTTGACGCTGATCTACACACAGAGGCGCACGCACACACGTGATGTTTTTGTCCTCTCAGCTCGACAAACATATCACGCTGGGCGTGAGAGTCTGTGTGCGTGTGCGTCTCTGTGTTTCGTGGCGACTGCAATCGGACTAGCCTTAAAGCATATTTTGCTTTTTCTTTTTTCATTTTATCTTTTTTTTTTTGTCTCTTGCAAATAAATTAAACGAATAACGGACTAGCTTGCGGTTGACGCAAGCGACGCAGGGCCCAGCTGCCGTGGAGAGCTCACAGTGTCACCGTTAATGTACGACTGCAATATCTCGACCCTACTCGTATCGTTAAACCCTTGCTGATGCAATTGCTTTGTCTTTATGACTTATGCCTATCGAGCATTGTATAATATACGTACCAAGTTTCAAGCCAATGGACTAGCTTCATGAGCTAATCGTAGAGTTTACGAGTCAGACTGATCATTCCAAGGAGAAATAGCTACTACGCGCAATCTTCGCATGCAGCTTTTTCATTTAATTAAATAGTTACTTTTTTCGCTGACCATTTAAAGAAGTTTAGTAAATTAACGCAAGGCTACTGCTAATTTATTGATTTTATCCAACAAATTTGATTGGAATTTTTTCCTCTACAAAGACTGTATCAATTCAATTTAACGTATGTTAGTAGCTGTAAATGTTGTGTTGTGTAAATAAACAGGAACGAAAGACATCACGCATCAACTTTAATTGACAAGTAGTATAATAGTAATCAAACGGTTAGGCATAAATTTATAAATTTACTAAAAAAAACAGATATTAAAATGAGAAACAAAAAAAACTTAAATATCGGAACTTATCACAATAAAGTTATCAATAACACCAATCTAGATACTGTATTTCTGTCAAAATATGATCTAGTTTATTAAAAAAAAAATAAATTATAAGCTAAATCTTAATCGAGCTTCACAAACTATAATACACAGCTTAGGATGAGTTTAAACTGATAATTTCATCAGATCAAGTAACATTGACATAAATTTATATATTTGGCACTGCATCAACTCGCGATTAATGTGATGCCAATTGAAATAGTGCTATAAAATTACTTAAAAAATAATCACCTCAGATCTATAATAATACAATTAACAGCGGAAATCAGCCTGTGGTTTCATTATTTTAGTAAAACAAATAATTTCAGATCATTAATTACAGCATAACAGTTTGAGCCTTAGGTTTAATTATTAGAGAAGTTACAGTTGGTAAAATCAATATATGAACAGATATTTGTTTAATTATTGAGATGCATATGAAATAAGACTTGATAAAAAGGAATTATAAGATGGTAATAAAATAACAGGCGTGGATGCAGATAAAAATGATGGAGCGACTGGAACACACAAGAAAAGAAACTGAAAAAAGTGGCAGTCGATGGCGACAACTGCAGCGCGATAGTGACCATATCTCCATGGATAAAGTAATCGGGCTTTGACATTTTTGAGTAGGCTCGGGTGGTCGAGCATAATCGGCATGGCAATTGTTTGAGCGGTGATGACTCGTCAGGAGAGAGGAGTTCGTGTGCAAGTGAACGAAGTGTTGGTGTCGGTATGTGTGGACTTTGACGCTGGGAGTGTAAGTGTAATTGCGTGCTGGTTGAGGAATATCCGGATCAAAGTTTGCAGGCTCGTCGGTTGAATGCTGGACTGACTGAGATGGCGGCGGCGGCGAACTCTGCGCACCCGCCAGGGTCTCACTAAGCCTGCGTGCCTGGGTCGCACTGCAAGAGTCGCACGATCGACGGGTCGCTCTTTGCGCCTTCGATAAATTCCTCCAACGACAGCTTGCCGTCCTTGTTCTTGTCCATCTGCCGGAATATCTTGTCCGTGCGTTTCTCCGGCGTCGACTCGTCCTCCGGCATCTTCATCACCGAACCGACCATTTTGTAGATTGCCTGGCAACATAAGGTTTTTCAAATCGATTAGTACTTTCCTGCCGCTAGCTATACATCTATTATAAATCTTATCAACCGATGTGCTTTATTTTGAATGAAATTATGCATTTGGAAATAATCAGAAGATTACTTGGTCAGAGACAACATTGACGATACTGCTTGACGAAATACAAGTAGAACAGTGCAATATCCGACAGTAATATTATAACCGAATTTCAAATTTGAACGAACGCAAATAGAGACTGAAGAAAATAGGTTCCAAACAGTGCTCTTTGTCAGACATGACGTGATGACGTGTAAAAATAACATATTCGTTGCGCCTCCACAGTCACAACATGCACCGTCAATAACAAAAGGTAAATGGATTTCCGAACACAGCCACACATCAGAACGAATTGGCACGATGGGCAACCGACCTTGATTTTCCAATAATTCGTCGTGCCCGCCCGCAACGCAACTTCGAGTCACCGGTGTTGCTGTCGTCAATTCAATTTACAGTGCACCGGTCTGTGCCAGAGCTGAGCATCGGACATTATTTCATTGCGCCTACACTTTAGAACTGTACGTTCTTCCGACAATCATTTTGCATTCTCTATACTGACAATAAAGTCGGACTGGATGAAGAGAACAGGAAAGCGAGTGAAATTCTTACCGTGACAATTTCCAGCATTTCCTGCCTCGAGATGTAGCCGTTGCCGTCGAGGTCGTACATGCTGAAGGCCCATTTGAGCTTCTGCTCGAGTTTGCCACGCGAAGTGACGCTCAGGGCACACAAGAATTCCCGGAAGTCGATAGTCCCGTCACCATTTACGTCGAACGTCCTAAAGACGTGCTCTGCAAACTGATTACACAATAATTCTATTACTTCTACTACACAATGCTCAGTTTCGCTCGTATTGCCGAGTGATATATTTAAAAGTACAAGTGATGGCCAATACAGCAACTGTGATGTTGTATATACTAAGAAAAGTTCTTTATAAAAGTGAAGTGTGTTTTACATTTAGCCCTGACTGGTAAGTTTTTCTCCGTGAATTCGGCTTATTCAAATATGCTAATATAACTTCCAATCAAGTCTAAAGTATTTTTAAAAAACTTTTACCTCCTCCAATACTAAACTAACTTTTGCTCAAGCAGGATTAACACACTTCTTACGAATAGTTCATTGAGCACGTTGAATCAAGCTATTCGTCTCACGACACCTACATCTATATCAAATTCCTTGCAATTTGTGTCATTGAGCGTTTACCTAAACGTCAGTTAATGTCGACTTTCGTATTAACTAAATTCTTTTTTAATGAAGTAAATGAATGAATTATTCGAAGTAACATAAATTCTGCTCATAGTTCCGAGGAGGAGGTAAAAATAGAGCTGCTTTGCCGTGGCTTTGCAAAAGTTACGCTTTATTCAAAGACTGCAAGTGAGGCACAGCATGCAGTTTGACATATTTCACTTTAGCGACGCAAAGCTTTGACCTAATTATTGTTGTTCTAACCAACGACTAATTAAAATTCATTTCATCTACTTCGAATTCGGTTAATAATTTTCAATAAAACAACGATCTTTGTATCAAAGCCAATTGCGCTTGTAGTTTTCATTAAATGTTACTTGGATTCTGTAGTGTCGTTTGTCAAAATTATTAACCGTTTTACGCTCAATAAATTCATTCGTACAGTTGAAAGTCATGTCTATCATCCAATACCATAATTTCGAAAAACTACTTATTTTCAGTCTATTACTATAGTTACTATTTCAAATAGTAAACATCGCACTGCATTAATAATGCAACAAGGCACCTGTCTAACAGTGCGATATATACTGTATATAAAATATTATTTTATTTGCACTGGTAAATAAATGAATTAAAATATGTACCATCTAATTCAATTCAATATCACTGAAAATCTATTCGTTTGAAAAACTGTGTATTATAGTGTAGATACAAAAATAAGGTGAACCAGGTGAAGATAACTTGGATCAAAATAAAAATTCTTTAATTTAAATAAATAAAATTTGTCACAAGTTCTAATTAATATTTTATAATAAAAATAATTTCATTTCACTTCTTATGTACGGAACTAATGTATACAGTTCCGATCATAAGGAATGGAACCCAACCCTTACTTTTTTTATTGTCTATTCTACCATTACACGTAATACATATTATAGTAAATTACCAATTAGAACCTGTAGAATATTAAAAATCGTTTTTTGGGAGGTGATTTTTCCATTTTAAAGGTGTTTCGAAAAATAATCTCGAACGGGTCGACTTTGTTATTGTAATCGACCTAACGATATTATTTTCAGTTTTTTTTTGGCTCTGTAACGTCCGGGTTACTTTTTCAGGAACTTATGAGGTAGACGTTATCTTAAATTTTTCTCTCAAGGCTACGGTAGACTGTAGACTGCCTTTTTTCGCTCGCGCACGCCTTTTTAAAACTTGGGATCGGTTGGAAAAAAATACCTTTCTCAATCCCTCAAAAATTCAAAAATTGAGAAGAGTGAAATGGGTAGCAGGTTTTTAATTGACTTCTTGAGATCTTTCTACTTTTCTCTTTTGGTTTTCGGGCCCTAAGTGGTGGGGGTTGTAGAGAAAACCGAGGGCCTGTGCCTAAAGGCACGGACCCTAACTCGAAAGATGACTATTCAAGTATTATTTTCGTTCTATTTTGTATAACTAATGTTTTTTTTCCAAATATACAAAACTGTCCTTTATATGTCTTACATTGCGTCTAACTATGTTTAATAAATA
Source organism: Phymastichus coffea (assembly GCF_024137745.1). Lineage (NCBI taxonomy): Eukaryota > Metazoa > Arthropoda > Insecta > Hymenoptera > Eulophidae > Phymastichus > Phymastichus coffea. The sequence continues at coordinate 449,667 of NW_026706881.1, forward strand.
AAACTCAAATTCTATGTATTCTTGGCTTGTAATTTAATTAATGAATTTTAATCTTCATTTATTCATTATAAAATTGGAATCACAAAATTGTGCATTGTAATCATGGTTTTTACTAAAGCCATTTATATAGAAATTGCTTCATATTCAACTTAAATTAATAATTAGTGAGCTAAAACCATATATTTAAATTATTGTTAATAAAATGTGTTTTTTGTTCCTTTTGACTTAAATAAGTTTTACACGAATAATTAAAAAATGTGGACATAAAAAGGCATTATGATTTTAATATGATTTAATAATACTTATTATTTTATTTATTAAAATCAATCCCAATTATTGCATTAAGTGTCACGTAATAGATTCATATAATTTAGTTTAATAATATAGGAATATTCCGACTATTTATCAATTTATCTGACTTATTTAGCAAAAACGGTTATAAAAATTCGAGATATTTTCATTATTGTGCTGAAACTATGTATCTGAACAAAAAACACGCGAGAGGTTTTAAGAAGCTACAATTTTTATCTATTATTCTATAATTTTCTTTATTTTGTAACTTAAATAAAATTATATAATTTTCTTTCCTGTGGTAAATTTTTAAGCTTCTAAAAAGGTAAAAACCGTTAGGAAAATCGTGAAGCAGGATGTAGATTAAATTCCAGAGCCTCCTCTCGCTAGACCTAAACTTAGTCAAAAAAAAATGTTATGATCATTCTGCATAGAGCCGACATGAGCGCGACAAAGGGGCGAGCGTTCCATATCGTGGGCCATCTGTTTTGACTCTTAAATTACAGGCCTTTTCCTCTTTTCGACACAGAAAGACTTTTCTTATCCTATACCCGTACTAAAGAGTCAATTGCGCTCGTAATAAAAATAATAAAAATAAATTCTAAATTGTAGCCATAAAAAAAAATTGAGAACAACTAAAATTATGGCCCGACGTTACAGACCATTTAAAATTATTTTTCATAAACAGGCACAAAAATAGTAAGACTGTTGATAAAAAAATAAGGGTTGCATTCTTTATGATCGAAACTACATACACTAGTTCCATATTTACATGAAAAGTGAAATGAAATTCATTTCATTGTAAAATATCAATTAGAACTTGAGACAAATTGCAAAGTTCGTTTTTGAGAGTGGACATTGAGAACGGATATCACCTCCTTCAAATGTTTATCCGCAGATAAACAAAACATGTGTTACTTATTTTTCCATGATCTAGAACATATCAAAAGAATATTGAAATCGGTGAGGTCGGGTTGTGTGGGGGTGGGGGGTTGTTCCTTGTTAGAAACGTGTTAATTTTGTGCGCGCATAAATAAAATCCATCAAATTTGCAAGGTTGAAAATTGTTTAAAATGTGAACAAACTATTTGTCCATCCATCCTTTTACGGCAGAAAATGTACTTACACAGAGAACCTTTGGCAAAGAAAAACGACTGTAAAGTAGAAGAAATAGGAAGAGGAGTTCGAACGAATAGCTACTTTAAATAGGATAGATCTACGTCGCGTAGTTAAGAAAGAGCCAGCAAAGGATACATAAGATGTAGAGTAGAAAGTATACAGAGTAGAGATTGATAGAAGTTGAGAGATTTACCGGGGCGATGCAAAAAAAGAAAACTATCGGGAAAATTATGGTACGTACAAACATATGCTTCCAGGAAGATTGATCTGTCGAATAAGCGGATTTTAGTCGTGCGGTTGTGGTCGTGATTTGCATACTTTTCGAGGAGTTGCGAAGAGGTCGTAGTCGAAAGAAAGAGAAGCGATATGACAAGGGCCAATAGCGAGCTGAAATTCCATTAACTAGTAGGCAGCCCGCTCGTTAATGCCTCACGTGCAAAGACGCCCCACGGAGCAGCTACACGTCCTAGTTACCGACTCGCGGATCAACTTATTCGGTATGGTTTCGGGCGAGATCCATTCGTACATGCTGGCAAGTCACCGTATCTGCTCTAGCTCGTTCAAAATATATGACTAATTGTTTGTTATATTTTGTTCGTGGATCTCCCGTAACAATACTGGCGACTGAGGTATCGATTTGTAACTTGGACCAGCACAAGTTTCATTGGAAGTGTATGTTGTAATATAAAAAGTTTTTTAAACCATTGGAAAAGTGCATGCGATACATAGAGCAGTTATACGGCTATGTAAGTAATCAATTTTTATCATCGAAGGACAATTGTAGAAAGCGAAAAACTCGATGAATAGCCGTATAATCATTCCAAAGTGTCAACTTAAAGCATAGGAGTGTCTACGAGAGGTGTGTGCTCGTGGGTGTGTGTACGTGTGTGTAAGCACTAACATTAAATGAAGAATGATGAAAGAGTGCTGCAAAAGCTATTGAAGGTGGAATATTAAAGACTGCAGTTATAACATATATAGAGAATCAAAGGTGCTTTCAATATATAGTCAAAGCAGAAGCTCGATAATATATAGAGTGAATGAAGTACTGAACACACAAGAAACTTTATTGCTGGAATAGACAAATAAATAATAGCACGAACTTGTGAATAATTTTGAATCGATAACTATAATTTTATAAAGATATAAATATATCTAGATTGAAGGAAAATAAAAACTATAGAGTGTAGAAAGTTGCGAAGTAAGTTCCTCAGCTCCATCGATTGCTAGCACCATGCTTATGGAGAAAGCACGTTACCTTTGTCCACGCCAAGTCACCATCGATTTTTTTCAATAATACGGGAAAAAACATTAAAATTCACACGATATCAGTGGCTTTCTTTCAACTACATCAATGTGTCGTTAATTCTTTTCTTTTTTACATTATTATTTTTTCGTTACCTATTACTATGTGCCTATAGAAATCGCAATGAACCTCTTACCTTCGACGCGTCACCGTAAGGAAAAAAATTTCCATATATCTTCTTGAACTCCTCGACGGTTAGATGTCCACTTGGGCAATCCTTCAGAAAGCCTTTGTACCATTCCTGGATTTCAGCATCTGTGAATGGCACATTGACTAGTCAAGCAACGGAACGACACTTACGTAAATTTAGCATAAATAACCATTCATCATACGTTGAAATTTGATTTTAAATAAAATCTAAGATTTACAAAAATTTCCAGCAAATACCAATGTTCGTAATTTTTTCAACTGAGATTAAGAATCGATACTGGAGACCTGAAATTTAGTGCTTTCAAATTTTATCCTACGTAGATTTTTATCAAATAGTAAGATCTAAATACAATTAATTATTCAAATTTTAGTCATATTGCAGTTTCTCTTGATTCAGTAGAATCTCATTGTTATTAAATCATGCTGAAGACGCAAATACATTGGTGCAGCTGGCTACCAAATAGGACACGGAAATGACAGTAAACCGAAAACGTAGAATTTGGTGGAGATAAAATTTATGAACGGTTAAAATTACTCTGCCGAGCACTATAATTTAAAATGGTCAAAGCTATTGTAGGAAAATATTTGATTACAATGAAGATGAAAAAAATTATTGCTGTCACGTAAGATAAATATTACTAGAAATTTATACACAGAAAAGTTAAAAATTAGTGCAAGATTTTCGGGTTTAGCCAGTTAAATAGCTCTTCCAGTTGAACAAGTATAAAGTTTGAAAAGATCGATCAATGGTATGATTAACAAACAAAAATAAAAAATATGAAATTTAGATTGTACAGACGCCCAACATAACTACACTAAAATCCGATTACATAGTTTCAACGGGATGAAGTCGGAACTAGGAAAAGCAGACCGCTAGTAAATTAATTAAAGTTTACAACGAAAAGGCTTTCGGCCTGCGGCGCTACATTCTCGATTAAACGGCCATTGAAAAGCAAAACAAGGCTTGAAATTGACAGAGACTGAAAATATTGTTATAATGAGAAATTGACTAAAATGTTATTTGTAGTCTTAACATTAAAATAAAATAAAGATTTTTGATTGAAATTTATTTCATATTCAGTAAAGCAACGTAAAATGATAGAGTAAAGTATGATTGAATGACTCATGTTCTTTTCGTTGTCTTTGTTTATTGAAGAAGTGAAAAATGTCACTTGAGATTTTAAGACAAAGGTTTTAGAGTATGTAAATAGTAATAAAAATCTGAAATCTACATCTTTGCGAAATGTTAATAACGTTATATTGAAATAATTATTTGATTCAACATCTGGATAATTTTGACCAGTCGGGTTAAGAACATTAACAATATTTTTAATCAAAATAAAATGCGAAAATTGTATTCCCATAAAAGTGGTATTGAATATTAGTTTTCGATTAAACTTTTATCGTGAAGAAAGAAAGAGATGTAGTGTTCAAAAGAACAAAAATAAGGGTAAAAGCTTGTGAACCGTAATTACTCGTTGACCAAACAAAATACATTCGAAGAGAATCAGCGAAGACGTCTGAAGGCTAAGCATGCGTGGAAAGAAGCTTGTGCGCGAAACGAGTGCCGAAGGATGAAAAGATTGATTACCTGAGAATTCGGTGCTCTGCTTAAGATCCTCGAGCACCTCAGGCTTGAGTTTGCTATTTTGTTTGCCCATGGCTACTGGCAGACGAGAGCTGCTGTTGGCTGCTAGAGAGTTAGCTGCCGGCACCTCTTGCCGTGCCGGCCTCCCCCCTTCTTGTCGAGTCGCGCTTTAGTGAGCCCCTCTGAGTTTCTTTCCCGCAACAGTTCACCTCGCCAGCTTACACCTACAATATTACAACCATCCAACGTACTTCACAACTTGTTCATTTCGTATTTAGCTTTCGATAATGCTCGTTGCTGCCCTTTTATTTCGCAAAATGGAATAGTTAAATCATTTTGTCACAAAAACAACATAATATTTGAGCATTTTAAGGTTGGAGTGTAAGGATAAAAGTTATGTAATCAGTCATACTTCACACATTCTCGTATCGTAGTTACCTAAAACAGAAAGAGGTTTGGCAATGGAATGAATTCAAATGTTAGAGCATAGTGCGATTTATTTATAATAATAATAGTAATTCATTATTGTTATTTTTCATAATCGTAATAATAATATCAATAATCATAAAATGTACAATCAACTATAATAGTAAACATAACGAATAATGATACATCAAGTTGTTGGCTGCAACGGCCATATACAAAACATTAATATTCGTGTGTTGATACGCAACGTAATTGCCACTTCACCATATTCTCGTCTATCTACCAATCTCATCGAGTTTTTTGTTTTGATTGACTCTGAGCGAATATATAACATTATTTCATGCTGTGAGACTGCCGTTAAGATCGATGAAAGAGGCATAGAATTGAGAAAAAGTGAAAGGATAAAAAGAGAGACGGTAAACGTTCTGGTCGTCACTGCGGGGACGAGTCTGACCAAACTCCAGTTGAGCTACTTAAAATATATAATCAGCGTATTTTTAAGTCTTATGATCTTTTGATAGCAATCTTGAATTAGAGTAGTATAGTATCGCAACACACGAGAAGAAACATTTCTTTCAATAATGCTAATGAAATCAGGTAGTCTATTAAAATATTCATCAAATACTGCAATTCTAATTAAAGATTAAAAATGGCATTACGACAATGTTTGATTACAGAAAAAAATGACCATTATAACAATTTTTTTCGAGTGGAACTCAACTGGAAGTGGCTCAAACCTCGAAATACGTATTGATATTTAATTTCACATAATAATTAACATGTGCCTATATACACGGGTGTATTATCGTATATACACATACACCAATTAGTGTAAATGATGAGTATCAATGTATTACGAAGAGTTTATCTGTTCTACAGAATTATTAAAATTAGTTTGTGCAGAACTGATTCTGTTCTGTGCTATTTGTTTCCGATTAGACACATAGTACAATTTAAAGAAGGTACCCACTTATAATATACTATAGTTAAATCTTATTTCAATGAATTTCTCTTTGAAAATAGCTAACTTTTATGAAGTACATATAGTGGCCCACATGCATTTTGCGTGGACAAGATAAGCCAAACAAAAATTAGTTTCCTAAAATGTATATACAATCATAAAAATATTACACATTTTATTTGATATATTTTTTCCAGGATGTTTTCAAACAATTTTGCATCAGCACTTACTTTACCGATTTCGACTAGATGTAGGTGTTTTCGCACAATTTTCAACTGATAAATTGCTGAGCATAGTCATACTGGATGAGATATTCGACAATTTATATGAAATGGAGTAAATGATTAAAGAAAAACGCTTGCTAATCTGCTTTTAATTAAATCTCTGCACGGTAAACCCATGTGTGTTTAAATTTAAACGTTTAAATTCAGCGACAATGTATTTCTTATGAGTGACGTTACAATTACATACTTAAAACGTTTAAATTTAAACACATAGGATTTTAAGGTTTTGCCGTGCTGAACAACGTAAAAAATCAACAATTGCCATTCAGTTATTATCTTACGCTAACTTCTTATCATAGGCAGTATATAGCAATGAAAATATTAACATAATCTAATTGTTTACATCTTTCTATCAATTATACAAAAGAAATATTTGAATAATAATTGCAATATGCTCATAACAAATTTTTTGGAAAAAAAATCTCTTTATGATGCTGCATTCACTGAGAATAAGGATTATCGGCATTTATCGATTAATATTTAACCACAAATCTTCTAATCGATTCACCAGATTATTAATTATAGAATATATTTTTATTCTCTATTGAGCGATGGCAGACATTTTTAACATTCATTATATCGATGAAAACCTTATCCAAAATTCATTCTTTACAGAGAGCGTGGAATGTTAATGAAAGGCAAACAATTCTTCCTTCTAAATTGAAATGACGGATAAAAAAACAATTAGATAATATATTTAGCAATATCGTATAGCTATCATGTTTTTTATATAATTTTAAAAATAATATTTCCATGAAAATTGTGGTGAAACGATCGTCAAACTTTTCTAAAGTTTATAATCTCTCTCGAGTGGAAGATAAATTCAGTTGCTTCATTGGTTTCAAATATATTCATTCAAGGCTCGGGTACAAATGAGCGTCAGTTTTGATATAATCAGTATACGTTTATACGTTGAGATGAATTTCAAAGTAAATTTCAGACGAGTAAAATAAAGATTTATAATCTCGAGATTTGTTATATTAAGTTAGAGTTGAGCATGAATGAAATAGTACGTAAAATTTATCTCAACTGAAATAAACAGTTGAAACGTAAATTATTTGTACATCAACAGAGAAATGTTTCACACACTGAGGCCAAAATCGACGCTACAACCTTTAATATAGTTTTGGTAAACTGTTCGCATCGCGTACCAAGCCATTTATGTGTAGCATACTCGAGGCCCTTAAGTACGCGCGCAACATAATTTTCATCATAATCAAGACAACTTTTAAGATACTTGTAATATTTTCTGTAGATTACATTACTTGAATGTAATTTCAACATTTAAATTTACAAAACTGTCTCGATGATAAATGACAGGGAAATAGTATGCTAGCAAATTATAAGTCTTGGTGGGAAAATAGTTTTTTCTTAATTTTAGAGGACACAAATGTGCTCAGTGGATGACATTACAGTAACAAAAAACTCTCGCTCACCTGGATAATAGTAGATTGTCAGTGTTAGGTATAATGTAAAGTAACTCCACAGACTTTTGTTTTCCAGAAAGTCGAGCAGCCAGTTAATTGCAAAACTCAAATTATTAAAGTCTTTATCCACTTTATCTTATTCCCGGCTGCGCGTTCTATTTATCGTCATTCTCTTCATTAGATCCAGCGTACTAATTACTTATTATCGCGGAACACTCATTTTTTTAAGCTTCCTTCCTGCCGGATTTAACTTCGCTGGCGTATCGCGCAAGCACGTAACGTAAGTATTTCTTTCTCCCACTCGCTTGTGTCCTTTTAATGGCTCTATTTACGTATCTGGCTCGGAGTATCAGCTTTCTCGGCGACACTTTTTTCTTTTTCATTAGAGGCCTTCCGAGTTGGCGAAATTACTTATTTGATCGGCAATACCGTTGCCGTCTAAGTCATTCTTGCTTTTTACGTTTTAATTGAGTCGATTTATTTAAATATAAGTCGAGCAGATGAGTGCTATTGACTTTTGGATTTCTTTAAATAGAAAAAAATTTTTACAGTCAACTATTTGTATTGATGAATGTATCATTTTTAATTAAAATTCATTTAAGGACAAAAAATCCAATAAGCAACATAAAATGTCGTTATAATTGATAAAAAATAAGAAACCGGAAATTTTTAGACTGCAAATATATCTAAATGACTTTATTGAGAAAAATGTGTAATATTTTATCACAAATTTTAGACTTGTTATTATAAAAAATACAAATGAGAGATAATTCACGGGAAAGTAAATTAAATTAAAATTCACTGAACTCATTGATTATTATAGTCTGTTTTTCTGTCAGAATCAGAGTAAATAACATATTTTTATAAGTGTGCAATGATGAGAAAATCATATAAATATGACATTATTTTCTTTAATCATGAGAAGTTATTTTTATCTTGCTGTAATTTGAAAGTGTGGAAAAAATAAAACAACGAGTAAAGGTAAAAAAGAAATTAAAATATCGACACCTTTTCTACATTTTTTTAAATTACAATGTTAAAAAGTCTGTCAAATGTACAAAAACACAAAAATCGAAATGCTGGAACCGATGGAATTGTTTTGTAACTGAATGATTAATAAATACATTTTGAAGACAATATGTATACAATATTGAAAAGAAAACGAACGGAAAATTATAATTAATTAAGTAAAACTAACTATGAGGAATATGAGATTCAAGATAAGGCTTATGAGTTGAAGAAGCAGAGTAGAAAAATACAAAGTACAAAAATGTGGAGCACAATCCATGTTGTGGATTAATGTTTTTTGCGCGTAATTACCCGTTTTCAACATCTATTTTGTAATTCGTGGGGAGTAAATAATCGATATTATTTCTCACAATAATGATTTTCACCCGAACTTCGTTTCTCTATATTTTTTTATGGCAGACTTTTATTTGCACGTGCAAAAGATTCGCGATAAAGGTTTCGATTGTCAATGCTCGACTTTCGGATGGATTGCCATGTGGCAATTCCTAGCTCTTGTTTGTAATTTCTTAATTTTTTTATTAATTCAGCCACATTCCATTACGGTTATTATGTGGTTTGACTGATTTTTCATGCGAAGATTAGTAAAAAACTTTTTTTTTGTATTGTTCATTCTTTTATTTAGAATAATACTAATTCTTCAGACAAAAGCATTTTCCCTTAGATGATCAATAAATTAAGCAAGTTTTTTGTGGTTTCAAGTACGGCAAAGATTGACATTGACAGAAACTGAAATTTCATTTCACTAATGCGCTCGAATAAAAATCGCATAGACACATAATATTTTATTCGAAAATGGTTCTCATTATCAATTTGATAAGAAAGCTATAAAGCTATATTGAAATTTAGAATTGATAATTTGTTCATGTGGTTGGTATTTGATATTCAAAATGCTCGAAATCAAAGGAAAAGCGACAGAGCATACGTTCTTCACTGGGAATTGACTTGAAAGTTTGATTACACTTATACTAAGTATAGCTTACAATCGATATTTTAACGATAGTTATAAGAAATGCATATTGTGTGTCAAACTACGATGATAGACGATAGATTTATTCGAGTAAGTCTACTTGATTTCGACAGAGAAATATTTCTAGCGTATTATACGTATCCACGATTATGCTCAAATATTCATATAGTTAGGTGTCACGTATGTGAAAGAACAAGATGATATGTATCTAACCTAAAGAAATGCGACAAGATATACTCCGACTGTTACACGCATCATTAGTTTTTCCTTCCATCGATCTGATTTTTCTGTCCAAGCCCAAATATAGTTCCTGAGACCCGAGCTCGATTCTTGAAAACTCGTTGAAATGAGTCGCAGAGAGCGAGTATTAAACCATTGTAAGTAATCGAACAGCTGAATTCGAGTGAAATAAGAGTTTTACATCTGCATGAAATTCGATTGTTCCAATTATTTTCATGGCGACGAGTGTAGTACAAGTGAAGTGATGCCGTTGTCGCGGGGCTAACGGGCGTCAATTAGAAATTCCGTTAAAAACCTTAGAAAGGCTTTGTAGGCAATAGTCGTCTTTGTTTCTGTGTCAGCGGTTCACCCGACGCTTTTAATTTGTCGAGCCAATCGATCGCTAGCGATGATTGTGTAATTGCAAGTTTCGGATTGCTTCATTAAAGTTGCCATACGATTCTTCGCCCAAATTAATTCTAATTAAATAGAAACAGCGGAGAATCAGTTAAAGCACCAAAAGGTTTGCGATTATATCGCTCGTGCTCTCATTAGTACAATCATATTTTCACTCGTCGTCGCTAGATCCTCTATTTATAACATGCACTTGGTCAAAGGCTATCACTAAATCTATTTTCGCACGCGTTTATTTTATTTTAAGTTGAGAGCCGATCATTTACGACAGATATTACACTCTATTACAGGAATAAGCCTAGCCCCGCTGAAATCTTTAAGCTGACATGGAGATACATTTTATAATTTTTGTTCGAGCTGATACACGCGATAACGACATTGCACGCCGAAAGAAACAGCCAAATGAAATATGTTCAGTCGCAGCTAGCTATCAGATATCAAAATGTAAAATACATTTGCGAGTTCCATAATAATAATACTCAAACGATAGAAAGTTTAAGTAACAATATCGTACAGCTCTTTGAGCAGTTATTACGATGTGAATTTCTTCTCTTCTAGATTATGCACTCGACAACTGAAAATACAAAACAATCGAAACTCATCAACGAAAATTGCCTTTTCGATGTTGATTATTTGCAGCTTTTATCCGATCGTACGCTCCTCCGATGTGAAATAAATTGCGTTGCGTTTTGTACCACCACGCTTACCGATTATCAGACACCAGCGAACAAGAAGACAAAAACTTTCGAAGCTTTGCTTATTTATGAATCGGCATCTGGTGGCAAAATTTTGCGACACGGCATTCTGATGTTTTTTTGCTCAACTGTCTCTTGGTGTTTTCTTAAACGAACAGCAAAATCGAAAGAACTCGTAACAAATTTATTCCTCTTTATTCTCTGCTAAATGTAGATCGTACATAAGAGCTAGAGTTGAAAGAAGTCTGTGGGAGGAGGAGAGGCGAGTACGTATACGCAATAAAGGAATAGGTCGAGCAGAACCGTTTGGGCCGATAGTCAGAGAAGCAGTCTGTTATTGATGCATGCGAGGATGCGTGACGCGCGTATAGCTGGCAAGTACATTCGTGTGTGTATGTATATGCAGATTAATTTACAACGGTCTGATCGAGAGATGGCTTTACAAAAATGCTCGTTACTTTTGGAAGCTATTCGCATCGGCTTGTCAACGTCGGTTTAGTAATGTACCTATATATTTATATATCGTTTATATAATATATCTTAATAATAGTAATGACAATAATACCAATAATAAAACTAATAATAATGCTGATCTAAGCGTCCGTAAGACGACAGCAGACCGGCTAAAAATCGATGTGCGTCACGTCAAGATAAGGAGTCTTTGTCTTACTGCACTATACATATATATATATATGAATATGTATATGTATATAACGTATGCAGGTATGCCTGAGACATTCTGTGGTATTTGTATGTAGTACGCATCGCGGTTACGAGAGCGGAAAACTGTTGCAATGGGGCGCGCGCGCAAGTGGCGCCTCGTCGTCCTCTTTGTTCTTTTTTTTTATTTTCTGTTTGCTTTTTATTATTTTTTTGATGGTGGCCTGTCTTTTTATCTGACCCGATGATCGAACTGATCGGCCAGATGTGTCGCGTGGTGACAGCGATGTTTTTGCCATTGTTGGATTAAGGCGCGAGCATCTTGGACAGCTCCTCGTCCTGGAGGCAACCCTTGAGAAACTCGTCCTGCGTGAGCTGGCCGTCGTTATTCTCATCCATCTTGGCGAATATGTTCTTGGCTCGCTCCTCTGCGCTGTCCGCCGGCCTGTTGCTCGAGCAAGCGCCCAGCATATCGTATATCGCCTGAAATCACAGTAAACACGCAAAGTTCACTCACGTTAATGCCTTACATTGATTCGTCAATACATGATACAAAAAAATTTTATATACTCATACACATGCATGTCACAGTAATTGATATTAAGATTACACGAAAGTGTTATTTGTACGCGAACTTTTTTTCCCGATAGACTATCAAGGCGCAAGCCACTATTTTTGCTTTTGCTGTATAGCTGGTCGGCACATAGGCTCATATTGATTTCGCATTCTATACACAAAAAGAGAACATCTCTCATCCAATTTATCTTTCAATATGAAAGAATCATTTTTCTCTCTTGTTTCCTTTTCCAGGCATTTTCGCGTGCATGTCTTTCCGCTCGCATATTTCAACTGTAGCCCTCCCTCCTCTCTCTCTTCTCTCTTTCTCTTCCTCTCTATATCACTTTCGATTGTTTCGTATAGTTAGCTAATTCCTAAATTATGTAGCGGCTTAATGGAATGTAAATTTTTTAGTGCAGTGTATCCTCGGATCTAACTTTATTACTTCATGTGCTATTTATTCGCGATCAAAAAAATAAACGCGATTTATGTGCGATTAGCCTCAGTAAAAAGCCTTTCAAACGCATATGCACCGAAATCATGCTGGGCACGGGGGCGGGAGCAGGGGGTTATCGAATGACGGTGCATCGTTCATCAAATGGCCGTGAAAGCCATCTATCATTCACAAGCACCAGGATATTTTCCAAAATTTATGGGGAGCTGCTTAAAAATCAAGCATACTTGTCTCGAAATGTTAGTCTTGCAGTGATCTGTTTAACTATTTTATAAATAATGTATATGTTCACACATGGCTACATGCTTCTTAAGGCTATAGAGAACGTAGACTAATGCGTATATGATACCTTGTGTACCTTCGTAGCGTTCAAAACGAGCATAGTTCTTGAAGTAACAATAACAGTAACAATAACAATAAAACGTTAACTTGCGCGGAATCAATATTGCTTATGAATAATTAAATTTTGGCTGTGGATGCTGCGTGAATCACTAGCTTACAGGAAAACGAGGTGCATTGACGTCAGGCGCGTGAACAATCTTTTCTAACGCCACGTGCTCTACTGAATAATACAAAAGAGGGATATTTCCTAGCAACTTCGAACTAACAACCAATGATACGAAAAATAATGAGGTAACGTGCGGATCTTTTCGTTATAGTATAAAGTCTGTAATATAATGTTAAAATGGGTGCTCTCGGTCGGAATAATTAATGACAGTTTACGGTTGAACGCGAACGCATATTTATCGAGGAGGCTATTTGAATTCATTGACAATAATTACTCGGGGAATTGGCTGTCGTTACTGTGTGCGCCACAAAGCCTACATGCACAGACTGCACACACAACCGAATGCTGATCAGGCGTAACGCTTTGGTAGAGGGCCTCAACTAAAGACCTGTGATACGCGCCCTGCTTCCTTAGCTTTGATCGTCAACAATGACAACTTACAGAATTCTAACGGTTGATTAATAATGTCGCTCTGTGTGTGACCTAATGATTATCAAAACTGATAATTACAGGTATTTACGCGAACACTTATTGTATCGTGGTGTCGCGTCACATTACTCGCGAGTCTGACCATATTTTGTGTTGTACTACTTACACGCCGTACATTACTTAGCTCGTCAAACTGATCGAAATAACCTCTTTACTTCATATTCGTTTACGCTTTCAAACACTACGAGTTCCTTACAAGATTGCTTTTATATAATGGTTGAACTCGAGTTTTGTGTTAGAATAAAAAGTTGCTGAGAGTGCTTTGTGATAACCTGTGCGTAGACTAGTGCCGCGGAAAAACTTTTGTCACTTACTCTTTTTGGCGGTACAATGCGGAAAAGTTTTCGACTGCGACCGAAGGCAATTGAAAAAAAGTAATTAGCGACAATTTCACAACTACACGGCTTTCAAAAAAAAAGTAAAAAAAAATGTTGCGACGCACACAGAATTGCATTTCTCATAATTCTCCACGCTGAGTAAGGCTTTTAAGCGCAATTTTCCGAAGCGACCGCTGCTCTATCACGACTGGTAGGCGTTGAATTTGCGAAGCGCAGCCACGCTAAATGTAACTAAATGGCCATATCGCGAGCTTTCCGCTATTTAAATTCACTTTTTTCTACTTTCAAAAGTGCTAATGGATTACAGAGGTTACTCAAAAGTACGTTGAAACCATTAGAGTAACACTAGACACAGATAATTTTCAATGTAAATAGTTTCGAGTAAATATCTTTGTCATCAATTACTATGGTTTTTATTTCAATAACAATTTTTAGAAGCGACGAATTTTGTAATATTTGTAACAACTATTTCAAAACCTACCCGGATTTTAAATCACGAATCTTTTATCTAACCTTTTATGGACGAATTACAAACATATAACCGGAAGAGGACCATTTTGGTTTAAGATTTTCCAATTGAATTCTTTGATATCTACATTTTTGAAAATGTAAAAATTAAATATTTATTAAAATGAAAATCAAATTTACCTGGACAATTTTCGTCATTTCCCCAATGTCTATAACACCATTGCCATCAACATCATACATCCTGAACGCCCATTTGAGCTTTTCCTCGGGCGTACCACTAGATGTGACGTCAATCGCTAGCAAAAATTCCTGTAACATAAATAACATTCACTGAACATTCATAATAATCACTAGTAGTGTTTCTATTAACGAGGAAATTACAGTAGTAAGTATAGTTTTTTTCATATTCAAATGAAAAATGTGAATTTATTTCTGAACAGCGTTGAATTAAAAGTAACCCAGGTACACATAGCCTTGAAAATCTTGCGTGACGGTAGATCGTATCCGTAAACGTATGTGCTTATGTAAGTAGTACTTACGAATGATTTCAATTTTGTACTTGTAAGGGGTGAGGTTTTAAGCAGAAGGTTCTATTATTGTTCTTTTTTGGTCTCTTTTTAATCAAGAGTAATCAACGATACAAATTTTAGCAATAATTTAATAAAAACTTAGTCTAAACAACGAGGAATAAAAAACCCCTGTGGAAAAAAAGCCTTCGTAGTTTTACAAGAATGGTACGATGTTCGTGCAAGCGATATAAACTCGAATAATCGCGGGGAAAACAACTTGCCTGCGTGAATGAAGGAGTCCTACCGCCGACTGACTTTTTCTTACTCTTACTCTAATTTTCGTTATCCCTGCGGCATGCCGAACTCCGAATTCGATTGTTCAATGCTAAAGTTGTCGCATGAGGATGTCGATTATTTATTTCATCGTAATTATTTCAGACACATTTTTTCATGAGTCGATAATATGATAGCTAACTAATAATACCGAAGTAATGAAGAAATATTAAAATTTTGTGGAGTCATTATCCCTCCTCATAGGTGATCCCGACTACAAAAAATTATCTAAAAAAATAAATACAACTTTGTATAAAATGGTGTTTCCACGAGACAACGGAGACGGCGACGTTCGTGCACAACTCGATCAACTTCGCTGCGATACTAAACGGCTCACTCAAAAACCCGTATGTAACAGCAACAACAGCAGCAAAATAACGCTAACAATGCAGTAGACCATGCAGTCAACGCAGCCAACCCGATCCTTGTCAATTACGCATCAGCAATTCATCGTGTTGCATTTTTAGAAAGACCGTCTGAGCATGAAGTTTGCACAGGTCGATTCACAATTCTTCATCTCCAACATCACAAATGAAGTAACGAAGTTTCATTACGTTATATCGTAACTTGAGGATATTATCAACAATCTTTCCATGAAAACTTCGTATATTTTTGACGCCTCAGAAGAACTGCGTATGAGACAGCTTCTCAGTAAAGAGAAACTCGGTGATCGTAAACTATCTCAGTTTCTCCGTCATCTTCGCAACGATTACGGATACGATTGCTATCTAGGATAACCTACTACGTAAACTCTAGCTCCGGCGTCTACCGTCTCAAGTTCAAGCTATTCTCACTCGTAGTCCGCCATTACGTTTGAGAAACTCTACGAGGTGGCGGATAAAATTATTAAAGTTGCAGCTCCTGTATTGATGCACGCTACCACAACTACAACCTCTGTCGAACAACAGCGCATTGATTTGCGCCATCGAAACTCTCATGAAACAAGTTGCAGAACTTTCAATGCGCGGTTCTTATGGTAATGAGAATCGTAGCCGCAGCAGAGGGCGTTGTCAGCCAAGCAACTTAAGACAAGATGCGAATCCTAGTTCTCGTATCTGCTGATACTAAGATAAGTTCCAGAAGAAGGTTAGGAAGTGCATCAAACCCTGCATTTACAAGTCGAAAAACCTCAGGATGGCGTCGAACGGTTCATCTTCGAATAGCCGTTTTTTCATCACTGATCAGATAACCAAACAAAATTTCTTAATCGACACTGGATCAGACATTTGTTGTTTTCCTCGTCGTTTTATTTACCAACGCTTTTCTGCCACCGATTTTGACTTAAGCGCAGCTAATAATAATAAGATAAAAACGTATGGTATACTTCTGTATGGTATATAAGAACAAAGCAAACCTTGAAGATAACCTGGATCTTTCTTCAAAGCAAATAAACTCGCGTGTATATCGGAAAGATAAAATATTACTGTAATTAATCGGTTTTTTTAATACGTTCAAATCGTTCAAATCTATAATTACGAAATAAAACATGAATCATTTACTAACATGTTATGAAATTAGCATGAAACACGAAAACAAATATGTTAAAAGTCAACTATCGTAAATTCCAGCAATAGCGCTACGTATTCCAGGAACATTTGTTCCCTCGTTACCGTCGTAAACATATCATAAAAAACAGTCCAAATGTATTAGATTCATAGAATATGTAAATGAAAAAAGTATTTACTGTATTAACTACAGTAATTTTAAATAAAATCGCAAGTGATTTATAATTATTTACATGTTAATTGAAGTTCTTATAAAGTTTAGAAATTGTATCATAGATTTTAAGTAGGCATAGTCCCACTTTAACCAGTCGTTTTATCTGACAAAGTTTTTATTTTATTGAGCCTCGCGAAATTGCATTCATTCCGTAACTTTGAAATCCAGTTAAAAGTCAATTATAAGACTGTTCTATTTGATAATTATATAAGCCAAGGCTGTAAAAGCCACTTTTAAAGAGTCTTATCAATATCTCCGTAATTTCTGAATAATTTTAATATTAAATGTTTATACTTTCATTTAGCTATCTGAACACTAGAAGTATATTAATTTTTCAATCAAATATTCATGAATATAATCTCGCTCAAGTACAAATTTAATTTACAAGTAAGTGCATTTTTCGAAAGTCAGCTATATATAATGGAAAGATGAGATATAAGCAGGCTATTTCAAGTTGCAATTATTTAAGAGGTTTCGTTAGTTGTTTGCTGTTTATTAGCATTTAAGTGGCTGTAGATTAACGTTTTAACATTTTAACAAGCTCAACTTTATTGAAACTCATGTTAAAGCTCGAATATGACTTAAGTATATTTCAAACTAGTTTTGGCATTAATTTCATCTGGCGTTTCTAATCAGAGTAAAGAGGTTGCTGTCAAAGTGTTGAAACAGCGTTCAATACTTTACTCTCTCTCTCTCTCTCTCTCTCTCTCTCTCTCTCTCTCTCTCTCTCTCTCTCTCTCTCTCTCTCTCTCTCTCTCTCTCTAGCCTACGGGGTTATACCCCATGGCTAAATAAAAAAAAAAAAAAAAATGGTTTAATCTCTCTCTCACGAGACAGACGTAACTGTAAGTAGGGATGTCGTGGACAATTTAGTGACATTATCCTGTCTTCGGTATTTGTGGCTGGAATGCGCCAAATTGTGGCTTTTTCCGAGTGAGTTTTCTAAATATCAACTCCTAAAAAGCTTGTATTGAGAGATTGACTGTTTCTTACGGATGGTACCACCTATCATTTCTTCAGAAATGCTGAGCCTTGGTTTGGTCCGATTATGAATGACAGATTCGTTAGAATATCTAAGTTTTCAGTAATGAGGGTGAATCACAATATAAGCGGAGATGGGGTTGCTCTCTTCATACGTAATGAATCCGAAATGAATGAATGAATTAGGTAAAAAAGCTGCCATTATCTACCACGCAAGGTTCTTTAAAGCATGGCATCCTAGACTACCTATTCTGTAGAGTAAAGTCAGGCGACTCTCCTCTTGTCCTCGTCGGGATCATATATTAACCGCTGAAGATACCCTTGCAACAAGGTAGTTATCTTTTTGATATTCTGCGATTATCCCGTTATCTCTGTAATGATTTTAGTCACAAAATCATTACGGGAGATCTCAGTGTGGACCTAACCTCTGGTTCGAATGATGTCATCATTACTCTTCTCCTAGGTCATCTTTTTAGAACTTGTATAACATGGCTCGACTAATCACGCTGCGAATTCGCATACTTGCATGGATATTACGATGAGTGATAAATGTAACATTATTAGAAATTAAAGAAATTAATAGATATTCAGTTTCGGCAAGCATGCTCTCCTATTAATAGTGTCTCTTTTCGCTATAGAGATTTTCTGAACATAAGCACCGAAAAAAAACTGAGTTATTGTCTGCTATGCTGCAACTAGTCATCTACTAATTCTGTTGAGGTGGATCTGAAGGGAACTGTTTGTTATCTGAATGCCAACTTGATAGAAACCTTCAATATCTTAGCTCCAAAAGACAATGTGTCCTAGAAAAAAGTATGCTTCCTCGTTTAGTCCAAAGCTAAAATGGCTTCTTATCAAGCGTGATGACATACATAGACGCTATAAGCGAATAAGGTAGGTGGAACATTTAGACGAGTTTTTCAGTAATGACGTCAATGCACGTTTGAAGCAAGAGCATAATAGTTTTCTTCAAGATCACATTTCTGGCTTTCTTGATGAAAGTAAAAAATTTGAAAGGAAATGCGGTGTCTTGATCTTTTGTTTGGAAGGAGCGAGGAGGAGCTTCATAGTTTGAGTCTGGATGAGCTGATCACTTAGTGAGGGTTCCAGTCTCGCCATTTGAAAATATGAATAGTGTGATGGAGGACATAGTGACTGTGATGTGGAAGATTTCACTTTTAAACCCGTCACCATTAATGACATTTTCCTTGCAATCCCTCAAGGGGTAATCGCGAAGGCTATTCCGGTGATTGGTAGATATATTGTATCGGTAATAAACTTCTCCTTTTCTCTGAATATCTTTCCTGAAGCCTAGAAGCGGACGCCGTTCATAGCCTCATACAGAGTAATACTATACTGTCAGCTTCGAACTGTCTGATAGCGCTGCTCTGCTTCCTATTCAAGATACTAGAAAAGCTATCCCATGACCAAATCATAAAGTATCTTAACTTGAAAAAATTTCTTGACACCCTTCAGACAGGCTTTTAATATAATTACAGTAGTACGCAGTCTGCGTTATTTAAACTGACACACGATATACGTATGGCCATTGACCAAAAGAGAATGACAATCTTACTCTTGTTTGATTTCAGCAAAGCTTTTGACACAATCGCACGCTTTAAATTACTACGCAAACTCTGCGCTCTTGATTTCACCAAATTGACTCTTCTGTAGATAATTTTGTATTTACGAGGTCGGATCTAGAGAGTAATCCTCAAGGACGGTAACTTAAACTGGAGGGGGACTAATCTGAATATATTATAGGCCTCAAATTTAGGATCTGTGTTGCTATGCTTATATGCCAATGACCTAAAAGACATATGAGATATGAGATTTCTCATCTTTTTTACGCTGATGATTTGCAAATTTATCTGCATATTATATTAATTGTGATATTTGCCAATCAAAGCACCAAAGAAAAAAAAAATGATTAAAGAGAGGTAGAGTTCGCTTCAGGGATAAAGGATGACGAATGAACAATTCAGATGCAATGGATTTATGTGTACACAATTTATTTCCTACGCATATCATTTTATGCTTCACTCATTTTCAATTATCGTATACTATACGCCTAACCAATATACTGTATAAAAGTACGCTTATGTGTATTCATATTTAAGACGCGTTACAATATAAACAAAAAAGACATTGACGAGGGAATAGCGCGATTGACTGAGACAGCTGAGCTGGTATTGTCTTCGGCTCGCGCCTCAATACTCATAAGACCAAAACAATAACTTTTGGTACAAGAACAGATGTTAACAATACCTATGGTGTGGAATTACCGGGTATTGGGGAGCATGGGGGAGGGGGGTCCTCATCCTATTCAGTGAAAAGGTTACCAGCTTGGAAATCGCGTTAAACTTTCTGTTGACGTGGAAATTGCAAGTGGAGCAGATCTGAAAGTAAGCCAGAAAAGCTGTGTACACTGTACGTTTTATTAGAGCGTTGTAACGAAGAATCCTGGCATGATTGTCGTACTGTCGTTGGGCTCACACCGAGGTTTGTGCGCCGTGTCAAGCTGCAAGTGTGTGTGTATAGAGTATACACTCGGCAGCTGAGAGAGAGAGAGAGAGAGAGAAAGAGAGAGATCGTGAGTTGCGCACGCATCCTTGTGCCGATTTTTTAGTCAGTTATTGCTGAGATTCAGCAGGAGCCGTCACGTGCGCTGTTCCGAATCGTTTATTCTCGAAAAAGTTTCCCCGCGCCCTCGCCGATGAGTTTATTTGGAGATGCGCCCGGTATGCGGAATAGTTTATATTCTTGACTGGGTCGCGCCCACCCATGTTGTTTTATTCGGTACCAGTGCGCGTGTGATTCCGGCAAGGCGATGCGGGAGCGCGCGTGAGCGGCCATTGCCGTGGAAAGTGCGGCAGCAGCAACTGGCAGCGAGGTACCTAGCTTATTTTGCAATGATCTGCCTTGATGCCTCTAAAGAATAGCGCAAACGACTACAAAGACTTAGTATATTCATGTGCGCGATATATTTTTGGCGTGCCGCGTAGCGAGCCGATTTTTTCTTACAGAAGACGGTTGGAACGGCTTCACACGGATATATGCAGACTGCGAGAACCTGGCTACCAGGCTGAACTCCTGACTGAATATAAATTCAGGTATCTAGGTAGAACGAAGCAGGCAAAGTTAAGAGTGGTTCAGACGAGAACTAAGAAGTCCCACACATCATTTCAAATCATGGATATCATGGGATCATGGAATTCCGTCTCTGGAATTCTCTTCCCTTAGCTCTGAAACATCTGCCATCGATAAGCTCCTTCAAGAGAGGAGCACGTGAGTACTTTTTTAACGTAACGCGTAGTATCATAGGGGTGGTGCTGGAGCAATTTGACTCAATTGACGTTTATTAATGACAACTATTCTGACTACTTTAGTACTAACTTTGATTATATCTTAACATATTTTATATTTAAGAACTCTCTCTCTCTCTCTCTCTTTCTCTTTTTCTCTTTCGTAAGGTAGGTATGCCATTACAGGAATGCTTGAGTGTTATTATTATTGAACGGTCGCATTATCGAGACGACGTTTTTTAGATAATCCCAGCTATGCGAATTTCATCAAGATCATTGGAACTCTAGGTGTATTGCTGGGATATTTCGAATCTCAAAGGATAAAATTGACGCCTTGCGAGAACTCGTACTCGCTTGGTATGTGTCATTTGAGGTACACGGAGGTAGCGGTAGTGCAGCTTCATTAAAGGCACAAAACAGAGCGGAGAGGAGCAGAGTAAACCAGCTTGGCAGTTGCGTTAAGCAAGCCAGGTGTTATTAGCCGAGGCATGACTCGTCAGATTACTATAGCCATGGGAGTACATGCTAATGAGCTGCTGCCGACTTTTCTCCAAAGGTGAACGTAGCACCATGTGTGTGATTAATAGGCGCCAGTTGCGTTTGCTACTGCGAAACACAGGAAGCTCACTATGAATATTTGACCGAGCGATGCTAGAATGAATTTATGAATCCTTAATAAGCTCTATTTTTTTGGGTTCTATGAATTTTGATTGTTTAAACTCTCTCAGTTGCCCGTCATGATGGAAATCTTTTACCAAACACAACTCTAGTTGACTGTATGCAGCAAGGCGAATATTTGTTGAGCGTAAAAACATTCATACATCGCCATCGAATCTAATCGTGAAAAAAAGAACTAACTCAAATACGTCAAACGAGAGAAGAGCGAGAATAAAAATGTCTTGCAGTCAATTGAACCTATTTCCACTTGCAGAATTACCAATGCTTTGATCTCTTTCGTTCACTCTCTTCCTCTCTCCAGCTGTTCCAATTCGAGGTGCAATGCCTCGTTAGCGAAGCGTTTGTGTTCGTTCAATTAATTGCGGGTGTTAGATATATAATCAAAGTGAAAATAAATCCGATCGATGCGATAATTCATCAGACGCAATTACACCTTTCTTCCCTACAATACGATGGTGGAATTAATTAATGTTGTATTGCTTCCCAGGCCGCAGCTGCATAATTATGAGAAATTTGTCAGATGCCTTCGTTTGAACAACTGCGTGGTAGGGCATATGTAGGTCACTTCTGTCGAATAATGATAAATGATCTTGCATTTGCTTCAATATTTACCACATCAATATTATTACAAATTTAAGTTGATGAGTCTGTTGGACAGACATTACAGGTATAGTTTTCATAATTTTCTTGCTTTCTAATATACCCTCTTTTAACAGATATTAAATAATAGTAAATTTGTTTTGCTCCTTGCGGCAATTTCAACAAACCAATGAAATTGTTATACCACTTGACTGTCCGTCAAAGCAATAACTGAAACTTGACAGCAAATGAAATGTAGCCAGCGAATCGGTTAAAAAATAGAGTGAAAGGAGAGTCGAGCAAGCTTTTAATAATTCGACGTTCGCCAAACGACCCGGGGCTAATCAGCCTGATGCGCAGTAGGTCGAGAAGTATCAGAGTGACTGCAAACAAAAAAGCCTTTACTTGCGCGCTTCTTTGAGCGGTGAGGGCGCGAGCGCGAATCTGCACTACTCGACCCACCTCTCGCCAAATATACTGAATTCGTCGTCGTCATCGTGGTGATGCTAGCGCCAACTAACTCCCTCTTTTTGCTTTCTCGTCACCCCTCTCATCCGCCCCTCTCTCTCTCTCTCTCTCTCTCTCTCGAAATAATTTCACTCGCGGCCTTTTCTGCAACCTTCTTAAGTGCCTCATGCAATATTTATCACTCGCTCGCGAATATTTTACTGCATGCGATCCTGCACAGCGTTGTTTACTTTTAACTAACAAATTTATCGTAATTGTTCAATATATTTTTGAAATATCCGAGAGCCAATAAAACTACCTACTTTTTAGACAACAACAATGGAAACAAAAAGACAGTGTACCGTAGTCATCTGCTATTATCCAGAGAAATCGTTCATTCGTAATCATTTCGCAGGAGGCAACCTCGAATAAAGCGCTTGCACAAGTTATTCCGACAATGAATTGCCGATGTTCGACGATCAGTTATCCACGCGACTACAGCTTTTGTCTTTCTTCTCTCTGTAGTTTTTCGAAAATATATGGCCCAGATATTATTACTTTCCACTATTCCTTAATATACGTTGTTTACAAACACGTCTATTTACGAACTACTGCAGTTTTCGACCGACAAAAACAAAGTATTATATCATCCAAGATTCAGCAAAGAAAGAGTTAGTGGAGTTAATTGCAAGTCTTTTTGAAAGAAAAACTGTTCGTAGTCTCATTCGTCTATTGTAGAGTACTGCGTCTCAAACGAAGAAAATAGTTGCTAAGAATAAAGCAGTAAAAAAAAAAGAAAAAAGAACAATGAAATTGACATTAACCAAGTGAGAAAAGATATAACTAGTGGCGCAGTGCAGGCCGAATCTGCGGGCGAAGGGGTAGGGCGCATTGTAAAGCATCGCACACAAGTAAAGCACATATCGGCCGAGGAATGCCAAAAGTTTTGAGCAACGAACGAAGCCAAGCCGCGTTGGGGCAAGTCTCGAGAAGGCTTCTACGGTAAAAGCTTGCACTGGAATACAGGTCTTGATTTATTAGTGGCCGTCGCCAGCGTCGTGGCCGTTGTCGAAGCCGCCGGCACGGGCTGAAATTCCAAAGTGCATAAATTCTGTCGGCAACCCGAATTGTATTGTGTGTCCCCACCCAGTCGTCCCGCATCGCCGCAGTAAGCAACGCTCCAATATGCAGAGCTCTTATCATTTAGATCAGCAATGCAGAATTCGTTCGACTGCACGATCATAACCAGTTCATTTACTTTACAAATTGTCAGAGACTATTAAAATGTATCCTCATTAAAAGTGAGAAATAAAAGATTATTATTAATTTGAAATGAAGTTTCTTTCGAAATACGAGTGAATGAAACAGTTGCAGAGGGTGCTATAGTTAATTGGGAAGGCAACGAAAACTTTATTAGAGCCCGTTACTTTCGAGCTGCTCTTACTGTGAAACGCCAGCAGTAAATCAATGAAGATGTACAGAAGCCTGCGCATAACTTTTGGACGAATATCAGGCGAGCTGTGAAGGACTGCGTGAGCTTAAAGCTCGACTGACAGAACGCGAGTGAAATAGAGGGGACAGACGGAGCCTTGGAAAGGTGTGCGTTTATAATCCGAAAACTAACAGCGCTTCTCTCTTTCTCGCCTTCCGTCGCGACGGGTAAACTGGGAAACGACTTTCGAGCGAAGTCGACTCGTGGCTGACATCGCGCGCAGTCTTGTTGATTATTATCAAAGTGCTCGCGTACGCTTGCGAGTTTTGACGAGTGCGTAAACTCGGCCGGCGCGGCCTTTTCTGCCTCCTCGCCGATACGGGTATCATACGTACAAAGCACGTAGATCGGGATGCAGCGTGTGCATTCGCGCCATGTGCTTTGCGGTACCTATATATCTCCAACGCTAATCGGACCTCGCGAATCGGGTTCCGCCGTTGCTGCAGCTGGCGCGGCCTATTTGCTTTTCCATCGATTTTATGCGTGCGAGCCGTTGGTTAGCCACGGCTCAATTTCAACGCACCTACGACGACGACGATCGTCGGATTACTCGTTGGAAAAACATTCAATGGTTGGCTATCGGCAGCTTTCATAAATTACCATTTCTCTATGAAGCGTTATTAACCTACTTTCACGATGCCGCTTTGTTCTTCGCACAAACTCATCCAGTTATATAATCATGGAATGATCTATCACATAGCTGTTAACAGTTTAACGCCGATATTTTTCTACATCGAAAAACGTGAAAGCCGTTAGCACGAAAATCATGGCTTCCGCGATCGACAGAGTGATATTAACGAGGCGACAGCGTTGACCAGCTGTGGCCTAAAGGAGAAAGTAAAGGAAAGAAAAACACGTAACGCGAGCGCGGTTGACGTCACTACGGAGAAAAAATCATAAGCCGGATATCGCGTTTGGCAGACACGCGCGAATCCAAAATTAAATAGCTATTAGTTAGAAGCCTGTGGCGATCTTGTACTGACTTCGACCGCCACGTAAGGAGCCACTGGCGTAGACGTAGATTCCATACAACGGGTGCTCATCCGTTAAATTGCAGCATCAAACTGTCTAGAAATCGCTTGGTAGAGACATACGTACATAAAGAAGTTTTTTATGACTGGCGCTCGCTTATCCACGCGCACGACTTCCTTACTCTTAGCGACGACCATCCGCCGACGCCCTTACCTTCTACACTTTGGCGCCTCTTACTATCGCTTCTCTTTTATTTTCTGGCCTCTCAACTTTTTTACTCTTTTCTCGTATTATTCATTCACCAGCGCGTATTATACTTTTTTCAATAGATTTTCCAACTCTGCTATAAAAAATTCATTGTTTTCAGAGAATACTTTATCACTGTGAAAGGAATATTTACTCGTTCAAAGTAACTCACGAATGAAATAAAATTCAAACGGTTAAATGCAGATTTCATATATTGCTGAAAGACGATCAGATTTCGATAATAAATATTCCGATCAAATTTCAATTAGCAGAGCACTTTTCAGTTATCAGATGGACTCTTGCATTCGTGACCCAATTCCCACATCTAGTATTTTCAAACGTTTTTATAATCGAGTTGCTCTGTCATTGCGATTTATTTGAATAAATGATTCCTTCTTTTATTCACTCAGAGAAGAAGTCCTAATTAGAAATATTATCAGGATTTCACTCGTAATAAATTTCCTCGTTAGCCATTTTAGAAAATGAAATTGAAAATCTGTTCTCTTGGAATATAATTGGAAAGGTTTGGCGTGAAAGCCACAGAGAAGTTGATTTACTGTTGAAGTTGGTTCATTTGAATCAGCCGATGTCAACCCACGCCTCACAGCTGAGAGTACGTACATACAGGCTCTGTTTGTTGTCGCATTGTTGAAGCATTGTCGACCTGCATTCATGCTACGTTACGACCGGCACGGCGCCTCTAATCTCTATCTTCCTACCCCCTTCCTCATTTTACACATGCGTGCATTATGAATATATACCTACGAATAGCTGTAAAACTTGAAATCTCCCAAGTTGCGTTTATAAGTAGCATTTTTGCGAGTTTGACGTTGATTCCAGTCTTCTCAGCTTTCCATTTGAAAATTGCAATTTATCTCTTCCCAGACTTCAGGGTCGCTAGTGAAAACGTGAATTTCGACGAGGAATAAACGCAACGAAAACGAAAGTCGTTGAGTCGTCTATATAAATCAGACGGTTCTAATTTAATGATTAATAACGTGAAATGAATAACCGCATGCAAGCGAGGCACTTGGCCCGACACTTTACACGCGTTATTTGACGCGGACTATCCGTCATATTGGCTTACTGGCGTGGTGCCAGACAATTTACCGGTTTATCGTAGTATGTGTCCGCTTCAGCCTCATCTTCGATAGGAGAACAAGAAAACTTCGCAGAGCGGCTTGGGAGAGGTGGCTTCGTGAAAAGTCTGACTTTAATACGACGTTTTTATTCAGGTTGACATTCTCTTTCGAGCGTATTCTACGCGTGCATATTGGCCCATGGCTTACGCCTGTGTTTTCTTTGAACACGGCTTGAAGTGCGCCTCGACGGATTTGCAATGAATAAGCAAGCGTTCATGAACTGGCGCCATCGAGGTTCAACTGAATATTCCCCACATATAGAAATTACAATGAGGTTTTCCCTAAGATAGACCAGATACAATCTCTTATTTGCATAACTTTTCACCGGAAAATTGTAGCTCTGATTGTTTTCGTCCCGTTGTACATGTCCATTCGACGTACAACGCTGACATGGGCGGCGTTAACTGAGAATTCGTACGAGTAGAACGAGAGCTTTCACGAGGACTTGCGAGCAAGCTTAATCGGCTGACCGCATTAGTTACAACATCAGGTAAGGAAATGAAAAATGATGGTCGAATTGAACAATAACAATTGTCCGATCCGCGAGGTTTCGACGGTAAACGCGAGTCTAATTAGATGCAATCAGTCACGTAGCCGATGAGGTATATAAAACGAATACAAGTATCGTGCGCATAACAAGGCGGCAGTGGTCATTTCGAAACGATCCACTGGCCGCGCATACTCCGAAGACTATTATCAAGTCTCTGCCGGAATTACGCGCGTGCAATGAGCGCGCATGAGTGGCTTGATTGTTATGCGGCTCGCATCGTCGACAAGTGGTGGATTCCCCGACCGATTCGCCAGGACTGTGCTATCGGTGTAGAAAGAGAAAAGAACCGAGAGCGAGGAAAAAATAAGAGTTGAAACGTCCGAAAGGAGTGCGGTCGATCGATGAGGCTTTGTAATTAATCCGCTGCAGCAGAATGACAGCGTTGTGGCATCGCTCGTCGCTTAGAAAAAGCAAAGCAAGCGTTTTTGACCCAATTCGTGCTCGCACAGCCAAGCAAGCGCACACACACAGCCTCGCGCGCATTAATGACCAACACTGAAATGCAAGCTTCTCTTTATCCTCCTCTCCAGCTCTTTGTCGTGCTTGCGCGCTAGCTTGTGGGTATTTTTTTCATGGGCGTGGCTTCCGTCGACGTGTCATTCTATTCCCGCTATCGTTTCGTTATCGTTTGGCTTTCTCTATTTTTTTTCTTCTCCCTCGCTGCATCTCCCGTTAAACTGACGTGGCTCTCTACTTTTTCCTCCTCCTCCTCCTCCCTGCGTCTACATAAATAAGCCAAACAACGCGACATACGTACGTCGGCTGCTTCGCTCCTTGCAGCCTATTCCCGCGCGGCTCGAATCTTTGTCGCCGTCGCGCATCAGATACGGATTTTCTTTGTGTCCCGGATATCCAAAGTGGATTTGCGAGCTCTGTTCGCATAGTACCCGCGATGCTGCATTGGCTGCACACAGTGCAATGAAATGTCGTAGACTGCGCTGGAGCCAGACTTCGGCTAACTCGACGAGTTGAAAATGTTGGTCGCATTCGTGCTCGCGGATGGCTCGCGACTCACCTAATGAACGAATTAGAAAACTTTCAGTGTGCGCGATCGTGAATTCGCGCAAAAATAAATCAGAAGTAGCAGCGCGTCCCGCGGCTTTCCAATTAGAGGCCGACTCGCCTAACTTTTACGTAAAGGGAATGTACAAAGTCTTAATGACTCCGCCTCCCGCGGCTAGTTTTGAATTTTTGAATTAATCATATACGAATGAATAGAAGTAGGTGACACTGATACGACGTCTTTATATCCTCGCAGAAGAATCATTAATTACTTGCCGAGCTCCGGGGAGTCGCGAAAAAAAAGAACCGCCCCACAAGAACAAAGAAAGAGGGTCAGGGAGCGGCGAAAGATATGGGAGGGCAAATCATCGTGATATACCTTGGACAATTTTACAGTCGAGCACGCGTAAGTAGAGTTCGACCCAAGATTCAAGACTTTTGGCCTTCCGGCACTTTTTCATCTTTAACTTGGAAAGTAAGACAAACGAAGCGGTACACCACTGAATCAATCACACTGAATCAACAAAAATGTACGAGAAAAAGCTTCTGCAGACAAGTAGTTGAATGCTGCACTCGCTCAAAGGGCATCTAATTTAATTAACATTAATTAATTTAATGAATAAAATAAAATAAAATAATCTTACCTTGAAGTCGATATAGCCGTTTTTATCCATGTCGAATGTGCGGAAAACATGGTCGCAGAACTCCTCGGCGTTCCCTGAGGGGAAGAACATTTTGTACATGTCGACGAACTTGGCGGGCGTGAGCCTGCCATTTGGACAGTCTTGCTGCAACAGATTAGCGGGATTTCCAATTAGATGCACGCATGTACATACGCAAACGTACACAAACGGGGCTAACTTTGTACTGCGATGCGACAATACGTAAACTCGGGGCCGAGTGGAGAATAAATTTCGCTCGAATGGCATTTTCGGCTATGCTGCAATCAGTCGCTCGGCCGAACTTCTGACAAATTCAATCCCATCATCGTCGTCAAGCACGTTGTAACAATCGGGCGTGCGCAGTTAATTTAACGCTATGTTGAGCAGTAATAAACTAACTGCCGCAAGCTGAGCCGCATTCGCAAAGTTCATCTATATTGTTTCGGAAATCATGCAGCCTCGTGCAGTTTACCAATTACCGAATAGCGCACGAGAGTGCACTAGTCATTTATTTTATTCGACAGATAGAAAACGACAATTGGCGCGCCATCAGACTATATCGTCCTATATGCGGTAAAGGCTAGGGCACACGTAGCTATTCGCCTGTGAAAATGACGTCGATATGGTAAAATAGTGGAATCAAGTTTTCGCGCGAGAGAGCCTGGGCGAATAAGGGTCGCGTATTGAATATCTTTGATAAGGGAGGAAGGGGAAAAAAGAAGAATGATCGAGAGAAGAAGCGGGATGGAATTTGCTCTCGCTAAAGACTCGATAACCAATATTGCCGTTTCTCCGACTCAATTCTCGCAGTGAACAGAAGCCGGACTTTCAAGACTATCACGCGTCAGATCTATGCGACAAGAAAGAGACCATCTCATGAAACGTCCAGAGCCAAACGTCGAGATCCGGAACGACGAGGACAGTAAAATGGATGGCTTGACGAGGGTCGCCTAAGTAAGCATGTACTTACAAATTGACCATGACTTTATAACTTTGCTTCAACAGTTATTTGTTGCCTCGTGCAACAAGAAAAAAAAACGCTGCCAACTGCATTGGTGAAATGTCCATTTTCTTGCGATAATATTATTTCCAAGAAATAAAGAGCAAAACCACTACAAATACTGACAGACCACATCTACATGGGCATACAGGCACACAGACATCGTCAAAAAATGTTATATTTGGAATCTATATAATACTTAACGCAAAATCTGCGAGCATTATGAAATTACATTCCTTATAAAAAAAAATATCAGTACAAAGGTTGTCTAGACGTCACAATAAATAACAACAAATGTTTTAATATAAAAAATAGATGCATCGTGGAATAAAACTAGAAATGACGCGTGACTTCGCAATAAATTTTGCGCGTACATGATAGTAAAATTTATTGCCAAAAGTGAGATAAAATTTTTAAATTAGTATTTTGAAAAGTTTGACTAAAAAATTTGGTTATTCTATGACGGATAAAAACGTGGGTGATCGTGTGCCAAAAATAAGATTACAGATATCTACATAGGTGAATTTAGAGCAACATTCGATCAAATTGCCTGAAGGTGAACGAATGGAAAGAGAGGAGAAAAAAAGCAGTAAAATTAGGTTAAGGCGAGCTAGCGCACATAGAGAGTACGTATAGCGTCTTGAGCTCGCGGTAGCAAAAATTATGTCCGTACGTAGCTGGTGGACGTGGCGAATCCTTGAAACCGAGGAAAAATATCGAGGCGATTTTGAGGGCGACCCCGGGACTTACGATCGTATTGCATGCATAGTGCACTCGTGTAAAGCGTTACTTTTTTCCTCTTGTATTTTTTTTTTCAAAAGCTTAAGGCGGCTGAACTTTTGCCGCGTACTTTTCATTACCACGCGCTGCCTCTTATTCAAACAAGTTGATAAAGCCAAAACTACCACAGCGTTTTTACAATTACTCTGCGCGTTTTATTTTATTATAGGCAACGAAGGAACAAGTATTTTTTTTAAACGCGTAAATCAACTGCTGAGGCAACATGGACAAACTTTATATATCCTTTAATCTGAATGAATTATTAATCGTACACTCATCAAGGTTGGTAATAAAAATCTATGTTTCAAGTTTATGCTTATAGATGCAAAATAAGTTTCGTTTGCAGTTGAATGCGCTTGCAGAAAACAAGAAATAATATGACATACAGTTTAATAAAAAAGTCGTTTGCATAAGCAAGCAGCTTTGCTATAGAGAGAGAATGAAATGAAGGTCAGGAAAGAGGGAATGTCATTGCGCGGTGGTCACACATACGTAGAGCAGCACCAAGGCATGCATTGCTGTGGTGGACCGAAAATGCCTCTAGGCGCTCTTAGCATGCACGCAGCTATCCCCTACTTAGCTACTGCACAAATGTCACGTATCTCATTCTCGCTTTTGTACTGCTTTTTTCCTTTCTTTTCTCTTAGCATAATTACATCGTCACCACCACGCAAATTGTATTTTTTATAAAACGTAAACTGTATAAGGAAAATTAAACTTGAAATGTTGCAGTAATAGCGTGCGATAAGAGGAACAATGAAACACGAGTTTGATTAGTGAGGTCGAAAGGCGCAACGTTTTTTCCAACGGCATTTGGGCACGTGAACAATCCATTAGCAGCATAAGGAATCGACAATTGCCGACTGATTTCTTATCCAATGATACGAGGTCCACTTAGACACGTGCTTATCAGCGATTAAAGTAATCGCATCTTCCGGTTCATCTAACTATCCTCATCCGGAACTGATTGACCGTTGGAGAAAGTTGCGCGAAATCTGAGCTTTAATTCGGCTCGCGGTGAGCAATGCCGAGACCGCGCGCCCCTTTGTTCCGTTGCGGCCGATCGATTGGATTTTTGCGCTCTAGAAACTGACTTTTTCTCTCTCGCAGCACGCAAATAGTTGCAAATTTTATCGCGGCAAAACACGCTCGCGCTTGCACTTGCATTTCTGTTTTTCCGAGACTCGAGTATTTTTCTGCAATTTCAGAGTTTGCCTACATTTTTCATCAGCTCGGCAGCTTCGAAAGCGCGCTGCGCGGATCGTTCTCCCGCTTAATTTGTCTATTGATTCGCATTTTAATTAATGCGATGGCCACTCTGTTTGCAGGCTGAGTTGACGGTCGAATAAGCTGAATTGACTCCTTTATTTTTTCAATTTAAACATACAGATAAGTTGCCGGGTGAGTTTTTAATTAGCGTAAACGATTAAAGCAAATTCGTTTGAGCTTTTAGATAATCCATCGAGCAGGCGAAAGTTTTTCCAAGGATGAAAAAAAAAAATGGAGAGTAGAAATACCCTTCCAGTCGAAACAGATAATTTCTCTGTTCACTCGATAAAATCACTCCCAAAGACTCCTAGGACTGGATAAGAGGAAGCCGGGTCCCTGTCTCTCTCACTTACTCTTTCTCATTCTCTGTCTCTCTCTCTCTTTCAATCTCTCTCTCGCTCTCTCTCACTCTGTCTCTCTCCGTTGGTTGCCTTGCGGCGCTCGAAAGTACGGCAACAGAGAGAAACGTGAGAAGAAATTCATTCGAGAATTGACTAACCAAGAGCTTACCCTTTTAGCAAATATTTCAGAGCTATCGAAGCCCGGAAAAACAAAACTAACGTTACTGAGATGACGGAGAAGGAATAGTACAAGATAATGCCACACAATATTTTATCGATTCACAGCATGAACGCACCCTAGTCTAAGAGCTAAAGGGGGTTTCATGGTCGATGTAGATAACATGCTCCACCCAAGTGCATTTTATTTATTTTGAGTTATTCCGAACACGAATTTCGAGAGTGGCTTGCTCAGCTATTAACAATCATCAACTTACAAATATTTTGAAAACGGCATTTTCCGTCTCATAAAAAATCCATAGAGTTTTTCAGGCCCGAAAAATAATGGATAGAACTTGAGATATTGGAATTTGAATTAAATGGTTCAGACGACAGCTTACGTTGCTTATTCGCGTTCGCGCTGCTTATGCCACGTTATCGCTTCAATCTCAACACCTCACATCCTATTCAACATTTCTCAATTCTGAAAGAACCAACGCATCCGTGATTATGTAGAAAATGCATGGCATATTTTCAAATTTTGCCGAGGTGATTCTTTTGCGCAATATGCACGCATATCTTCATCATTCGCCGGGGAATCTCGCGGATATGTAGGCTCTACTTGCTTTCACAGGCGCCGACGAAGGACAAAACCGTCCAATTTGCCTTAAAACAGTCAAAGCTCCATTGGTGCGCGAGCACGCGATCAATCGGTGATCATTTGTGCAAGCGCTCCTCACGTTCAGTCTCAACTATGCGATGGTCCAAAGTGATTTTTTCTTCGCGACGCGGCTTCTTCCCATCTGTCCTCTCGACTTTTTCCATTAAAATCTTCGTCGGCTTTTTTCAAGTAGTTTCCAAACGACCTTCTTTTCTCAGATGAAAAATATGTACACCTGGACTTGTCTCGGTTAGCGCGAATACCTATAATTTTATTACGATGATATAATTTTCGAGGTCGCTTCGTAGAACTCGATAAAAATGGATATATACGATATTTCCGCGCTGGAAATTCCATCGTACAGCTAACAAACAAGATTGTGTACAGGCGTATGTATGGAAAAGCAGCATAATAGCACGAACGAGAGTAAACGCGCGAGGGGTATGAGTATGTTGCACACGAGGCACGCAACAAGAGCAGAAGGAAGCTGAATGTATCGATCGCGCACGCGCGGGGCACATCGCGATATTAGCTTAGGATATTCTGCAAAATCTCGGACCGGATAATATTGCCGGACCAACACGAGTGTCTCTTTTGCTGCAGCAGCGCTGATTCGATATTGCATCAGGTACTTTTTCGCTTTCTATTGCTCATAAAAATATTACATCCTCAAAATATACCGTGGAGCGTAATTCAAAGCAACTTTGCCGAGAAATCGAATTTAACACGAGGTCGATAAACTGTGGTGAACGTTCACGCGATCATTCGTACGATGCGTAGATTGAGGTTCTAATGACAGTACTATTCAATTAGTGACGTGCAATATCACTGAAATAATAAAAGTTTTGTTCAGCACGGCACAGTTGAATTGTATTTCAATTTGGAAGTCCACAGCTATGAGCTCGTCGCGCAAAACTAATTAATTAGCCCTGACAAAGTGAGCATTGAAATCTAGCTAAAACGTCAAGGTGGTCGAGCTTCAAAGAACACTGCTATTACGCGCGCGCAAGATAGATCGAGGCTTTTTGGAATTGGACGCACAAGAAACTAGAGACCCCATTTCAAATTCAATGAGCCACGAGAGAGAAAGCCAATGTTTTTTAATTTTTTTTCGTTAAAGGAGAGTGGTTTTACTTGTTTCTCATGTGCCCGAGCTTTTCATTAACAGCAAGCGTTCTCAGTGGCATTAATTCAGCATTAATCTCTCTTGTTTATTGACACACCCGCTCCATACTTACAGAACCCGAGGCACTTAACGCTGCTGCACGTGTTGGCAAATGTACCTTCGTTTGATGTTACTGGCATGCGCTAGCTCTACATTATCAAGTTTATTCAAAGGTCTGTTAATGCGATAGACGCTCGCCGGATTGGTTCGTTATGCATTTATTTGGAATCTGCTGAACTTGTAAATTAACTGCCACAACATTTTCCATATAAAGAGCTAAAGTTGCGCTCGTGCCATTCAAGCCTTGTTGCGTTTCTAATTTAACACGCAGAGCGAGTTTCTCCAGCCTACTATATACTATAGCGTTCACCTAATTATAGAGCTAAGCTGAATGCGCGCAGACCGCCTCGATCTCATTACGAAGCCGAAAGACACGAAATTTCGCAGCGTACGAGCGCATACACGTGTGTAGCCAACGCAGTGGCTCCTCGTGTTCGCAAACTGCCTGTGGCGAGCGTCTAAACTTTGACGCCTCGAGGAATTTGCGACCACGTGTAGACTAAAAAAAAGACTGCTAGTACGCCGTATTGTTAATTAGTAAAGTCTGTGTGCTGCTCGATGCAATTTCTTAATGAATTTTTCGATACTACGTGCGCGAAGTGCGTCTTTCCCACGCGCTCGGCAGAAAACATGCGTTGAAAATCGCACTTTCCACACGTCGTATCAATAAATACGGTACGGCGCACATGTTCGGGAAAGAGTTTCTCGCTTCGCTCGGTCGTAAATGCCACACGAGACAACAATCTGTTTTCTCGCACTTGTATCTTAATGTACTATTATCTATACTGTTACGTTCACGCGACACAGTCACAGAAGCTCTTTATCTTGAAACTTTTTGACGAAACTCCTTCAAATTTACTATTGAATCTTTATTTTACAATTGTCATTCAAGTGGAATGTCGTTGCCGTAATAGTCAAATTTCCAAAATTGCCCGGGTGTTTTATAGCACTCGGTAGCTATAACGTATTCCTTGTCGATGAGGCCAGTTGCATCAAGACACAGGCCACTTTGTACGTGCACTATCGTTCCATCCTACAAATTAATATGCAATGCATTTGTTATCAATGAATTTGCATTTGCAGATTGCGAGCGATTTTTCTCTATACATCACGTAATTTCCATCTTTTCTGCTCCGTGTATTTTCCACACGGGACCATCTTTACGACAAAAGTGTCCTTCATAACGGTTGCACACATATCGTCTTTTCTCAATGTCTCCGAATCAGTTATGGAGAAATACTGAGGAAAATACAATAAAAACAAGTGATTGTTTGAGTACATTGATTGTTATGCGCGATTGAATACCTGACTCGGCGTGAGATTCTCTTGGCATTTATTTACACTTGCATTGTAAGGCCGCTCCACGTCGTGATCAAGGCTGTCCAGGCACAAATTTCTGTCACGCAAACGTGCTCGCCCGAAAACTTGTACATTTTCGTCAGGTACGAACTTTTCCGGATAGATATTCTGCAAATACCACTTGAAGCTCTTGCATTCAAGTTGTTCGCGCAACTTTATTCGCTCGCTCAAGTCGCCGGTCAGTGTTGTATTGTCCTAATGATAACATGATTTTCGAGACACTTTGCTATACTCGTAAGTGTTATATTTAAAAGTACCTTGTATTCACTGTGGTGTAGGAAAAAAAGTCTCTTGTACTCATCCATCCAAACGTGAGCTACTCTTGCCGTGTTAATTAGGTAAGTGTTCTTATTACTTGGAAACTGATACGGGAAAAATGGCCTGAATATATGCCCAACTCGCGAACAAGGTATTATTTCAAGGCTTCCTCCGCATTGCCATATCTTGAACAATTAGCATTAAATTTCGTAATCACATAATATACATGAGTCGTTTGTTTACGAAACTTACTCTGAACGATATCTCTAGATTTTCGCCACCCCAACCGTTCATTTTATTATCGTAACTGCCAACCTCCCAAAAGTATTTTCTGTCAATGGCAAACAGCCCTCCAGCCATGGTTGGTGTTTTTATTGGAGAAATCGCAGATGTTCGTGATCGAATTTCACTTTCTTGCATTTCCATCCAAATGAAATCTCCTTGCCACATAAATCCACCAACGAAAAAGGTCGTCCGTGCGTTATGTTCGTATGCTAAAGTTTTTTCCGATATTTCGTCAATTATCGGAATAGCAACGACGTTACGGTTCTCTTTTATTCTTTGCAGCAAGGGAGGTAACCTAAAATATTCGTGTTTCCGATGACTTTACGACAAAAAGAAATATATATTGGCAATATTATCCAGCACAATTGAGAGGAATGAAAATTTACCAGCCTTTTGTAACTTCGCAGTGAGCATCGAGGAAGAACAATACATCACCAGTTGCGTTTCTCGCGCCTTCCAAACGCGCTTTGATCAAGCCTTGACGCCCGTGTAAACGTAATAATCTTACTTTGTTTGCTAAACGCGTACGAATGTAATAGTCTAGTAAACCCTTCAAGTCCTCTGTCAATTGGCAAAGTGAAAAGCTCATAGTAGTAAATAATAGAACGGTAAACGTCGATGAAAAATATTCTATATACCTTCGTCACTAGCGTCATCCACCAAAATAATTTCTTTCAGATGATTCGGGGAGGTTTCATTTAAAATACTATATACAGTTCGTAAAAGTACACTCCAAGCTTCATTGTAGAAAATTATAACTACGCTGACTGTAGATAAAATCGTGTCGTAATTCACATCTTTGCATCTAAAATGTTGTTATAGTACGAATGAAAATATAATGGGAAATCTCTTTTCGACGACATTACTTACAAAGGGTTTCTCACGTCAGGCAACTTTCTTTGCAATGGTATTTTCTGAGACACCAATAGATTGATTGCCTTTTTTTCGAATATCTTCTTTGCGCTCAACGTTTCATTTTCTGATAAATATACCGGCTTTCCTAAATCACCGTTGCTTGGTAATGCACCACTTGATTGTTTGTGCAACAACTTCTCATACCTTTATCAATATTAATACAATATAATCCGAACTAAATCGAAGTAAACACTCTGCTGAATCATACCTATCGTTGTAAGGGTAAGCGATGGCGTGATGATTTTTATGTAGTTTCCTTGCTACGCTGAGTATTTTAACTAAAAGTGCAACGATAATAAAAACTAAAACCAGTTGAAGAATATTTCTTCGTTTGAATCTCATTTTCAAATAAACTGGGCGAAAATCCAGAGAACACTGAGTTTCTAAGCGTCAACTTAGTGCCAGCTATTATTTGAACAGTTGTTTGCTGTGATAACGATATAATCATAACAAGTATTTGATGAAGCTATTGAGTTTGATTTGAGTAAATTTAGTTGCTAGGCATTAGTATTTTTATAATTTTCCAGTCCTAAGAAAAAGACGAGATGAGATATAATATTGTTATAAGTTGCTCCTCAGATATCAAACGCGTTAAAAACAATAAGAGTTGCTAGGTGATTTTATTGTTCTCTTCAACTGTTTGTTAGGTGAATCTGGTGATCGATACGAGATAGACTCGCTTACTCTGTTTTTCGAAGTTTCGTACGCGAAACGCGCATGGCGATTTCATGTGCGCTTTGCACCGTAACTAACGCGATAACCGCAAGGATCTGTCACCGTGTCTGGAAAAATAGCGCGCTCACTGATGCGACTACTTTTCCAGACGAGAAGCTGGAAAAACTTCCACAAATTA
Source organism: Phymastichus coffea (assembly GCF_024137745.1). NCBI lineage: Eukaryota > Metazoa > Arthropoda > Insecta > Hymenoptera > Eulophidae > Phymastichus > Phymastichus coffea. Next base: position 487,737 of record NW_026706881.1, read on the forward strand.
CTGCTAAGGTTACTATTACCGACGCTGCCGGTATGGTATTACTCTTGGTGCTACTCAAAATTCTAGTTAACAACATTAAGCAGATACCTTAAACCTTACAACTTCTGATTTGATCCTCTTTGATAGATAGATCATTCACTTGGTGAATCGCGCTCTGTGGTTGATGACTCGCACTTAGCGGCTGATGCAAACGTGTCCACAAATTGTCGTGTTATTTATAATATTGCGTGAGTGTGAGTGAACAATATTCATGACATAATTGCTTATCAGTTTTCACATTTGAATTCTTAGTAAAGCAAAAAGTAATAATTGTACGTATAAATGTATGCAATCTATTTAAATAAGTGATTGAAAACTGAAAAACTGCTGATCAATACACAAGCGAATCAATACGATGGAAAACCGATTAATTGAGTTTGAAGTGCTTATTGTGACACGTTATTTTTAGACTTGCTTGCGAAATTGTGTTGACGCATGAGTCTTCTGTGCGCTCATAGACAACGTAATGGCACGTTGATAACGAGGAGGAAAGAATTAAAGGTTGCAGCGAGATGGCTTTACTTGTAACTCGTAGGTGTACGTACGTTATGCTGTCGATGATCGCCAAGGGGAATAGATGTTCGTTGTAAATAAATTTCATTGAGCGCGTCCGAGTGCAAATATTGCCGTAGCTTGTGCTGTCTCTCGGCGAATGGAGAAACTTTTGTGCTTCGGAGTGACAGTGACAAGGGTGCCTCGGGGTCAAGTTGGATGATTAAATGCTTGCGTAATCGCTGTTCTGCGACGAACTACATAACCTTACGTAAACGAGTTTGTAGTCATTTTTTATGAAAAATTTCTAACGAACTTGCGTTTCTCAATAAACGCAAAATTTACGCTGAGAAAAGAATAACGTCTCATTGAACTATACAGTCGCGTTTATTTGTAATGTCAACTCGAAGGAAATATCAACATGTAGAAGCATTGAATTGGAAAGCAGGAAGTGACATTTTCGAAAACAAGTTCTTCGTGAAATGTTATTTGACTTTACACGCGCACATACGTATGTATGTGTGAGAAGCTGAAAAGTCAAAGTGGTGGTGTTCCTCCGGCATCTGCTCTCACGTTAGAGAGTTGGAAGAGGTTTCCTCGAGCGAAAGTACGCGGGAAACTGAGCAGGGATGGAGTCGTCTTTTCACAAGATTAAACCATCCAGCCAGATACTCGCAGCTGGTTGGCCAAGGATAAAGTAAATTTTCTCACTTTATCCAATGCATTAGCCGTGTAATTTCGTAGGTGCCACCCTACCTGAAACCTGCAACAGAATTATTTTGCAAACAACCTCAGCGTACCAATCGTCTACTTTCGTAACCTTATTTACACTATGCCTCGCTTGCAATTATGTCAACGTTGTCACAGATTAAATTCCAATGTCGTGTATAGCTTTTAATTCTGTACATTAAACTCCGCGAATAAAGCGGTGACATTGACGAATGAGAGTCACCTCTATAGAACGTACTATTTACGCTCTTTTGCAATGTACAGCATGAGTTAGGAGAAGCCGCTGCGATCCTAGAAATTGAGTTCTTCAGTCAGTATAGATGTACGTATGTAATCGTTAACTCTCACAGATTTCACGAACGTGGTTAAGTGTCGCTATAACAATATATACCATTAGTCACGTTACGAAGATTTGATTATGAAATTGTCGAAGTAGTGATGTTTTTATCACCCATACTCTTTAACTTTTAACTCTATGTATTAGGCGTAACTTTTTGCTTATAAAAGGAGAGTATCAAGAATAATAATAATAATATGCTTTCATCCGTATATTTTCTATCCTCATCGAGGGACTTAAAAGTCATTATTTATACACAAAACTCAACAGGATGTACATACTTCTCTTGAAAACCATTTCATATTTTATTAAGAAAAAGAGACCATCAAAAACACATGCTTTTTTTTAAGTTTAAAGCTTAATATGAATACTTGTACGTGAAATTGAACGAAAACAAACAAACAAATGAATGTTATTTAATCTGGTAAAATCCCTAATAATCTTATCAAAACGGCATGACGAGAGAGGAGGTATTACAGTTGGAACTTTTGAAAGTTGCAGAATGGTGACCTCGCTGCTGCACAATAGTCAAAGTTATATTAATAATGCGAAAAAAACAATGTTTGAATCGGCATTGTTTTCGAGTAAGAATAGCGCGCGGGCAGAACAATGTGTTACACGGGTGGAGAGTTACAAGGCAACGCATCTGCAGCTGCAACAATGTGCACTGACTCTGGTTATTTTCGTGATATTGTAGGGAAAAGTATTTGTGAAAAATAGGGGGAAGGGTGATAAAGGCTGCAATGACGAGAGGAGGATAGAAAGGAGAAAGAGCGAAGAAAGAAGGCGAGCTGTAATATTGCAAATTCATTTGCGTTCCATCAGGCGGCAGCATTGCTGGACATTAAGATAAGCAAGCTCGCGCAGCGAGTCGAAAAGTGTAGGGAAAGAAGGAGGCGGAAGGAGGGGGGGATCCGATAAAGAGACAAGTTTACGCAGATGGAGATAGTCTTCGGAGAGTACGCAGGAAGAAAAATCGAAAAAAGACAGTCGCAAGCTATGCGGAGAGAAAAAGAGCTGTAAGGAAGATAGCTATGTGCTCTGAAAGCACTTGAATGCCAGCTCGTCCCACTTTGCCCGCTCCGCTACAATAACAGCTCTGCGTGCCACGCCAAATGTAAAAGCGCCATCCCCGCTCTCTAAGCCTCCCATCCCTTCCTCTGTTTACCTAGCACCAACGCGATTTCGCAGCAGCTCACGTTATGTTCGCTCGGTTTGCCTAACTTTTTTTTTCGGTGATTTGTTCTACTTTGTTTTCAGGTGCTCTCTTTTTTTCTGCGCATTGTACTTATCACTGACTGCCAATTGTGCCTTTCCGATGAATTTTTTTTACCTTCATTTTCGCTGTTTCTTATTTTTCTTTTTCTTTATAATAACTCAATAAAACACGACCCTGCCAGACGAGAATACTTATCAAGCGTAGCGCGAGTTATAAATTTGGAATGATTTTAAATTGTTTGGTCTGATTGCAGCAGCCGGTATAAGCCTCTGGCGCATTCGAGGAGAAAAGAAGTGAATCTAGTACAAAAGAAATAACGGGTGTGACTTACTTTGAATCCTTTGTACCATTCTTTGATGGTGGCCTCGTCGTATCTCGTGTGGGACTTTAGGAAGTCCATGTCTTCTTTGCTTAGCTTGTCCTTGCTCCCGAAGCAGCCCATTTTTGTGTGTGTATGTGTGTGTGCCGGTATTGCTGCAACAAAAACACACCGACCTTATTTTTACGTGTGTAGTTGTTCTTCCCTTTGCGTAGCCCAAGAGCTCTTTTGCAATAAAACTTGCTGAAACGCAAGTCATTCGCGAGCGTATGAAGCTGCAATTCGAAGGTAGTTTTTGTCTTCGATGCAAAGAGCAAAATTCAGAGCTTATTAGTTTTAACAAAGGTTCAGTGAGCAAGAGTCTTACAGCAAAATATCTCTCTACTCTACGTATTACTCAAAAGAAAGCAAATATGCAACGACAGGCAGGTCGGTCATTCCGCTTGGCTCGCCTCGTAAATTCTTGACACGCGCGAGACGTGCCACTATTTTTCGTATTTACTTAGCCTCCAAGATGGCGCAAGCCTCTTAACAGAAACTGCAATCTCTGTTCTCTCCTTTTCTCGCTCGCTCGACAATGTTTTTATCATTTCGATTCCGCGCGCAATCTCTATACTGCCACTGCTTTGTTCGGGTCTATGGCACTTTCCTCAAATCGTAAAAGCTACTTCTGCCAATGTATAGCTAGCTGCGGCAATAAAAATAAAATAGGCAGACCCTGTATATTTTTCCTTTTTATGGCCCGGAACAACTTGCTTCTTTTTTCAATTCTCCAACACAAACAACTGCCCGATTCATCCCACTCCCCATTCTCAATTATTTAATACGCCTCCACTTGTCAAATGGTTCGATTTACCTCTTACATACGCCCTAAGATGTATTTTATTTGATATAGCCATTGATATGTATGAGATTCTATTTGTCACGGTCTACACCCCCTTCTACGATACGTGCGAACGTTTTTCAGTTAAGAAGCACATTTTCTAGCTTATACGTGGGTATTTGCATTCCATATGAAGTGAACAGCGGGGTACTGCCTTTGTCAACAGACAAATTGAGAGCAAACATAAGTATTGGATTTGTTATCTTATACGTTGATTACAAAACAATTGCAGCTAGGCACATCTCGTAAAAAAACAAAACTCTGTCAATTATTGTCGCTAACGTTCATAGAAACTCGGCAAGTCTTTTTTAATGACGAAATCGAGAATAGAACAAAAAATAAGCGAAGTAACGAGAAAAAAAAATCAATAATAATACAATCAAGCGCGTATTGGAAGTTCTCGGTATAGAACGCAACTTGTAAATGGAATAGTCGCACATAGCTAGGATAGAAAGAGGACGAAACAAAAGGGGTGGTGGGGTGGTTGCGCAGTATACGGAAAAAGACAAGAGCCACCTGTTTGCCGTCATCGACACAATTGTGTGACGTCGTCGCGTCGCGTTTTCGAGTCGAGAGGTCGATAATCGGCGGCTCAATTTTCTGGCCACATATATACATGTATGAAGGCGCGTCGTTGGACATCAACAGGGGGAGTGTGGTCATGTCATTGTGCAAGACTCGTCGTCGCGAGAAAGTGCGCGCGTGTGGTGATGCTGTGGCTTTTGCGGTGGCCATCGACCGCCCGATTTTCCTCGCCAAACTTGCCTTCGCATATCGCTGCTACTATCACACTAAACTTATAGCTGACCCCTACTCTACTATTCTTTTATAACTAGATAACCTGGCTATCAAGTTGTATGTTTCTCCATGTGCAAAAACAAATGATGCAATTTAAAAAACATTACGAACATCGATATTTACCGTTCAATAAAAATGCAATTGGCTTTTGTCATTTGACAAAGATCAATGAACTTTTAGTTACTTTAAGATATATCGGAAAGTATGTACTTAACTAACGCGCAAAGCGATCTCCACGCAGATAAATAGTAACTGTCATACACAAGGTGAGGCTCGTTTTGCCTTCACAACGGAAGAAGTTTGAATGGCCATTCTAGACGTCTGTCTAGCTACTCGCCTGCCAAGACGCCGGCTGTATTGCAACTGCGAGAAGGAAAATATCTCCGGAAACAAACACAGTACTAATTGGTTAGACGTGGGCATAGTTCGTAACTACGTGGTTCCTGGATCGAGAGGGACTGATCTGTTGCCGTTTGGACAGTAATGTCGGAGACCTGAAGGCACTTCACAAGATATACCATGCATACCCTCGCATAATCCTTGTCGAAGCATCGCTGGCCGCAGAGTCGACGTCGCAGAGTTGCGCACACGTAAAATATGCTTCACATGAATATATCGTTCACGTAGTTAACGATGCGACACAAGTTGTGCGCCAAATGCGATGACAAAATACGTACATGCACGCGTACGTAGTGAAGGCGAACGTGCTTCTCGTAACACAACGCAAACAGACAACGAGCAGAAACTTCGATTCGCGACACTGGGGCGTAAAGAGAATAAAAAATCTTACGATTTTCCAAGAGGAAGGAAAGAGGAAAGGCCCTTATCTTTAGAACCTTGTTGTGGATGTTCAATTTAACGCAGCGAAAGGGAAGCACAAATCGGTTATAACTCTCACGGACTCTGTTATCTGTTATCCGTACTGAGGAAACCTTTTTTCGTTGATGACCAGAGGCGCTGTGTTGAGAATTCCGGTTTCTGAAATTTCGGGCTTTTCCGAACAAGTCAAGATGTAAAATTGAGGTCCAGCCATTGGTTAAAGCTTAAGGCGGGTTTCCAGGTAGAGGAAAGTGAAGGAACATGAATCATCTAGACTTTTCGCAAGCCATTTAATTAGTAAACACTTTTAAAAATTTTTGAAATAGGCAATCGCATTTGCAAATCTTCTAATTTCAAATCCAGTGATTCATTTTTTTTCTAAAACATTTTGAAAGATCGAAAACTTTTATTTTATAAAAAGAACCGAAAATGAGTTTTTTTAAAGATAGGGGTAATACAGATCACCCAAAATAAATGTTTCTTACAGTATCGTCTATTTCTTTTTATCTGTGATAGAACCAGTAGTTGTGAGAACAGCGTTAATCGATATCTATAACTATAATATTGAATTTTTTTCACTCTACTTTGGCATCTATATAATTAACTGAATTGTATTTTAGAAAAAATATACAAGCAATCACTAAAACTAATAATTTATTACTAAATCACCTTATTGAATGCATAAAAAATATATACAACATTAACTGAGTGAATTAGCTACTTACGCACATGACATGGCGCGGCACAGCGCGTCGCGTCGTATGCGGCCGTTGCGCTTATTATGCGACCGCGCATGAAAAACGGCTATATAATATTTTTACAACGTTCATCTTAGAGGCATCAAAATTTTTATTTTGTGATGTAGAATAACACGATATTATGGTATATATGATATTGCTTGGTGTTTATAGCTAAAAAGTCTTCTAAGCAATTGATATTACTATTTTGCAATTAAATATTCAACTTTCGAGAGCTGTAATATTGCTCTAAATTATTTAAATGATACACGAGTTAGCTCGTTTTGAAAAACAAAGTATTTTCTTAAAGATTAAACATTTAAGTTGCATTATTGGAAGCCGAGATATAAACGATCTAATGGAAAAAGAGTGTATTTACATTATTTTTGCACTAATTTGTATGTAGCTTTGCATTTAATTAATATTTTTTTAATTAAAAATGGAAAACGTTTAAATTGAAAATTCCACTCAATTTTTTTCATTGGAACTTTGCCGTGTGTTATAGATAAATAAAAAGTTACTTGCATTTAAGTAATTACATAGTTAATAACAAAATAACTGACGAGTTTTAAGTTTGACATCCTCGAAAAATCGATTTTCTGTATCAAAAAGTATTAATATCAACAAAGTTATTGAGGGAAGGTAGAAATGGTTACAGAAAGTGTTGCCAACTCCCAGACAATCGTGACGTGATAAAAGTTAGTAGCGGTCTGCACTTGCCCTCATTTTGAATTACCCTTGTAATTTGAAGTGCAAAGGACTTAATGAAGCAAAGAAATATAGTACAATTGAATGTAATGAATTTTTTTGGCGACCCACATTACCTAAAGCATTGGTAGTCCGTACTTCACTGAAAATATTTTTTTACTTAAAAAAGTATAGAAAAGCTTCATATCGATGAAAAATAATTTTGAAAATACGGTATTGATTTATCAGTAACTGAATAAAGTAAGGAAAAAATATCGAAATTGAATAAATAGCTTACACATATGTTATGTAGGTGGAATAATAATTAAAAAACAATGGTGACGAATAATGCAAAAATTTCAAAAGCCTATAAAAATGTTAGAACCCAGAAGATGATTAAAATATTATGGAATACGGTGTGGAGTAACTAATGAACATAGTAAAAACAACCTCGGCGGCCTGAATCTTCATAAATAATAGGTGATCCATCTTACTCGCAGGGTTCATATTCCCCCACTCTCCTCTACTGCCTATAAGTCTCCTGAATATATTTTCTACAGATACGATGTGAATGATTCAAAGTATAATAAAATTTAAATTTTCATGCCTTCTTCACCCTCAATTTTTGCCCTCGAATTAATTTTGATACTAGATGTCGACAAGTCTATTTTTTTATATTGAAGGAAGGAGGAAAGAACTTTTGAGCTGGCTGTTTTCATAAATATGTAAAAAAAAGAACGCAAAGTTTGTAAAATAGAAATTGAAAGGTGCGTAAGATAATGATACAGAACAAAACATATAGGTATTTACAAAGCGCCCACACATGGTGGGACAAACAAGCTCGCTAAAGTTCATTGATCAGTTTGCAATCCATTGGAAAATAAAGTGAACACGATTGAGATGCAGGAGGGTCAGACGTGCAACAAGACAAGAGCGCAGTTGGCAGCGAAGAGAGTCCCTGAAGAGCGTTTGGGAAAGCAAACGAAGCAAAGGTACAGCATGGGAACTTAAACCATTTATTATCAAGTCTGCCGGAAGAACGTCAGTATACAGTGTGATCCAACACGACATCGCAATAAAGAATGCAAACAAAACGGACGTCGCTCACGCCTATAGATGAGTCCGAGTAAAGAAGCTTTCATTCTATTCGCTACAGCATGCCTATTGTCCGCGGTGCTGTCGCGCACTAGCGCTGACGCAACGGCTTCGGGAACAAGTCGCTCGACAATGCTCACAATGCGCCTGCTGCCGCGCTTCATACTTTCGCCCGTCACTCTCCTTCCTCGCTACAACTCTCTGTATATCCATCGAACATTATTTTGCCATATCGCACGGTACTTAGGCCAAAAACGTCAGTCCAAACTTGCGACAAATTCTGCTAGGGTAGCTTTATTTCTTATCACTTACTGGCGCAAAATTTGTCAACTCCAGAATTAAAGCCTATTTCTCATTTTTAAATATCTCAATCTGAATGAAAATCATCTTTAGATCAACGTTGAGGACATTATAATAAAAATTACCCTTTACATTTGATTTATATTTATTATTGTTAAATAGCTCTGCCAACTAAAATAAAAGTAATTTTCGTGGAAATACTCGGAATAAGTAGTTTTGAGACATATATAAAGTAAACTTTCTCAAGTATAAACTTTTCCATGCTTTAGTATTAGTACTAGTTACGCTGACGTCGCGGCTGTTTACAAACAGAGAATTCCTCAATTAGACTTGAGCTAAACTAAAATACCAAGTAGCTTAGCAGTCACTTTGATATCAGTAAGCAGCGAGCAGCGTCAGCATGAGCCAATAGTGTATTTTTCTCACGAATAATTTTGGAAATGTTGCGATAAATTAAAATGCCAAGTGTTAAATTAAAGTGTTTAATTAAAGAAGGACAATATGACAAAAATATAGGTTTCCTTGTGAAACACAAATAATACTTAGTAGAAAGAAAAGTAAGTATTTTCGCAGACCAGGAAGTTTTGAAGAATTTATTCAAAGTATGTAACGACAATTTTTCTCTGTCTAAACTGCAATATTCTGCAAGCATTTGCACATCATGTCGTTTGGCATTGCAAAAGCGAGATAGATGCGTTGTGTGTGTGTGTGTAAATGCCAATAATATTTATATAAACGGTTCTATTGCAATGTTTTGCTTTATTTTTATTTCTATTGAATGACTCATATTTTTTGGTAAAGATTCGATATTACTTTTATCTTTTGGACAGTCAGCTAGCCAAACACTTGAATTTATTATCGAGTGAAATTGTTGAAACATATCTTTTTTATTATTTTTATTGGAGCTAGTTAGCCACTACGTCCCCGTCGTTGGTCTCGGGATAAAAGCTAAAAGTGTGTTTTTTTTTTTAATTGAAATTACTTAAAAAGAAAATCAACTTGGATTTTCGGATTGACGAATGTAGTCTCAGTAAGTGACAAAAAATAAAGTTGCCCAAGCAGAATTTGAGGTAATTTTGGGTAAAACTTTGGAGCTGTCCCAAACACCGTGTATGAGCAAACGAATCATCGAGTGCGAAAACCTTCGGCTCGTGCAGTACATACACATGCGTGTTTATTGAAATTTCAGACACGCTTTTGCCAAAGCGGCTAGATGGATGTCCTCGTTCGGTCTCGACAGGATATTGCAAGCGCGTCGTTGCCTGATGAAGTAAGCTGCGAGCTAAGGCCTTCAGTGCAAAGTCTGCGATGCCAAGGCATATGTATGCAGCTTGAGCAAACTATTCGTGCAAGATTCAGTTTTAATATTCACTAGCTTCAACGAACAATGGCTTCACTCGACAATTTGAAATTCAAAAAGATATTATCGAAGTACATGAAAGACGCAAGCTTTTATTCACAAACACGGCCAAATGGCAATTTCATAATTAATTCGCCGATTATGACAAAATGAAGGCTGCGTGTGTTGTCCGCTCGGTGCATAAAGTTCTTGGGCGTGCTTCTAGGAAAATCTTGTACGTGCGCGCAGCTTCAACGAGCAGAAACGAATATTACATTCTCCCGAGAACGAGAATTCATCTTGAATTATTTGTCGCACATGTAAGAGTGCATTTCATGAAAAATACAGGAATGAGAAGACGAGCAAAGGATTACAGCTATCGTAGCTTTTGGCGAAGAGCGCAACGGACGCAGCGGTTCTTCCTGATCGCTCATTGGCTCTCGGCATCGGCAGGCCACGTACTGGCGCATTGTGTTTGTCCAGCCAAATCGATCGCCAGTGCCTGCCGCCACCGCGCCGGCAGTGTATAACGTAACAGGAAGCCGCCGAGACGCGCGCGCAAACGGCATACTCAATACGCTACCGCTCTCGTCTATCTATCGGCGAGCTCGCGCAGAATAAAAAGCGCCACGGCCGGAGTTTCGACCCTACCAGAGGACCTCGTACGATTCGCCTAATTTATATAGCATTCTCACGATGGCAATCAAGGAGTACAGGACACGTGCTTGTAAATTAATCGTTTGCCACAAGCCTACCTTTTTTCTCATCCCTATCGACATTCCCTTGTACTGTTAGCTCAATACATTGATTTGTTCTACCTGCATATGTCATTTAAATATCAACACAGTGAACGAGCCTTCAGAGCAGCTTCAAAGAGCGATAATTATTCAGTTATGTCGCAGCGGAAGCAGGCAACAAGAGTTTCTATCTCGAATGATCGCTCGTTCTCTTGGTATCATTCTAACGAAGCGCAATCCAATTACCCGTTCCAGGAGTTCACAATTTGGTGCGCAATAAGGAAGTCGAAGATGGTCTAGTCCAATTTGGAAGGTTACACAGGAAAATGACTTTAAGATCGTTGCCCGATGCTTCAGCAACGATGGCTCCTTCATAAAGGAAGTTTTCCCTCTTCCGGGGAGTTCATAGATGAGTGGTGCTTCGGGCTGAACTCCTTGGTATTGGCGATACATATTACATCAGTGACACCTGCCAGCTACAACTAATCTCCAATTGATAGCCGAGTTATTAACTGGCCTAAGGCCAATTTGCACACACGTACAAGCTCATCTATCAGCCACGTGACACTGCCAAGTAACGAGTAATGCACTTCCAAACTCACAGCCTGTCTCCGTTTATTCACTCGCTCGTCCCATGTACCAGGCTAAACTGCCTGCTGATGTTCTACGTGCACCTATACGTATATATATGCACAGTTCAGTAGGCAGTATTGTTCCAAACTCACTGCTTCACTTTAATCAATCCATACATACACACCTTGCCGATTCTCCATAGCTCGTAAATCTCTCCGCTCAAAATCTCGTTTCATCTCTTATGCTTTGCAAATCATTCGTGATGATTGATCGAATTTCAGCAACAGTTTCATGTGAATGTTTCACGGATGATCACCACACACAACTAATTTCGCTTGTTTGACGCAGTCTGCCGCTACCTATAATCGATAATGTTTGTACGATTAAACGTTGAATAATGCAGTGCGTAACTCGTCATTAGATCGAATCCCGCTGTGCGATGGTTGCCATGTTCCTTCTCCCCATTGCAGACTAATCAAGCACGGTCGATATGCCAAGTGTTTTGTGCGCGAGGCTTGAAAGAGAAAGTCCATTTGGATCAGTGCTCCGAACCGCTGCTTAATGAAATGTTAGATCAAAATATATGAGCAGTACCCAATTAGGTGCCCATGTCCGTGTAACGTATAATTTAAACAAGCGCGCGCTCGCGAGCTTGATGAAGCTAACTCGCGATGCTAAATTAAATTTTCCGCGAAATAACTGTTAAATAAGCGAGCAAACATTTATTACGTTATCCGCGTATTTGTTACATCGGACATAGTTTGTCAACTGGACGCCTAATGATTCTTTGCAGGTTCTTCAGGTGAAACAGCTTCTACCAGGCATTCACGCATGTTGATCAAGATCAACATTGTACAGCGAAATATGGATTGGATTTTGCGTGAAATCAGGTTCAATGGCAAATTAAGCGGAAATTATTGTCGAAAAGCGCATATATGCGACTGGCCAAAACAGACCGAAGATTATATAAGAGGCGTGTAATTTAAGAGGTGCTAATTAATGAAGATTTACGATGTACTTGGAGAGGCATCGAAGCTATACAGCAATAGATGGCTGGTTTTCTTCCGGCAATTACACCTTATCGTTTCGCCAAGCTACATAGTCCGCGAAAAAGTGACGACAGCGACGCAGCAAAGACTTAATAAAAAGAAGTAAAGTAGGTATCGAAGCGATGCCAGAGGAGAAAGAAAAATACGAGCCTCGTAAGTGTGGGCTATTTGCCAAGTACTTGCACAGTGACATTACGCTAAAATCCGCAGTAGCAGCACGTGTCGCAACGAAAAAACCAGCAGGAAAAACCGTCGTTATGTTTTATTTTTCATTCTAGCTATGAATTTACGCTCTATAAGTTATAGCAGAGAGCCCAAGTCGGCCAAGTAGGAAATTGATTTTTGCCCATTACCGAAAGGGGAAGCGTGATAATAGCCAGTGATTACTTGCGAGGAAAAAAACCGTCGACTGCAAATTCGACAAAGCTCGTTTATCCTCGTCTTTTCATTTGCCATTAGTTTCCGTGCAAGGTTCAATAGATGCTATGTATTATCGAGCTCGCATGCGCGGATGATGCGACGGTGAGAATGAGCGAAGAAACGTGCGCGAGGCGGTGCGCGAGCCAAGCCTGGCTAAGAATAGAGAAGCGTCGTCAGCGGACTAAAAATAAGCAGTCGATCGAAAATTTTCAGGCGCCATAAAGCGCGAGTGCACACAATTGAAATTGCACGGCCCAACGGCACTTACGCTTCGTATATATCCACATCTATCACACCTACATATTCTCGGCTATTTTGTGAATGTGTGTATACCGAGCGTCTGACGCCAAGTCATTAACCTAAAAAGCCAAAAACCTGGAAATAAAGGCAATCACGCAAGGTTAATTGACGAGCGAGAGATCGCTGAGCAAGTGGATCAACACGTGCGACGACCCCAATTCACGCACAAATTATAATTGAATATATCGATAAAATAAGTACAAGACTTTTCATTGCTAACTATAGCAGACCACGCCAACCGTCGTTTATCACACTCGTAAATGAAAGTTCGTCGGCAAAAGCCACAACACGTGAAAGCGAGAGAGAGAAAGACTACCGCACGCGTGCTACAACCACCATCGCTACGACCACCAGAAATTCTTTATTCCATGACACCGCGGCAAAGTTTGCGGCACAGGCGAGTCACTTAAATTTTCTTGGGAAAAAGTGCCTTCACAAAAGCTAATTAACTATAAGAGCATGATATGTAAAATTTCTACAGATAGGCACCAGTGCATATATGAAAAATCTAAAGAAATTCATTTTTCCGAGAAGCAATGAAAAATAAGGTTTCTTCGTTTTCCTTTTTTTTGTTTGTGGATTTTACTTTTTTTACACGGAATGACACTAAAATCTTCTGAATTTCATATATTCTATAAATCGATAAATTAGTATAAGCAAGAGCGTGCATACATATGAAAATGTAATCAAACTTTGTCGAACAAATCAGTTAACATGATTTAGAGACAGTGACTCCAGTCATTGATATATCGATGCGATAGAGTCACAATCCTTAGGCAGACAAATTAGTATTATAAATAACAACTTATCCAGACACGCAGACTCAAATCAATACGTCTATATCGCCAGTAAAATCCTAAATACTAGAATGAGAGTTTCTGATAAAGTCTGAACAGCTGCCCTCCCCAAAAATGTTATCATTCAATTATTATTATTATTCAATTATATTTAGATATATGCTTTCAATAACAAGCAGTATCACGCATGCGAGGGCTTTCTTTGGTCGTAGTTTTACGAGCTGAGAGCCCCTCCCACTAAATAACTAGCTTCTAGCGGCATATTGACATTGCGTTGATAAGTAATGTTATCGTTATCGTTCTCTCCAAAGAACAGTGTCGTAATTTATAGACAAATAAATACATATTAATAGATGAATATCAAGTCGCTGATAATCACAGGCACGACATTCGAAAGCCACCAAAAAAGGAGCCGGGGAGTGAGAAGGAAGCGGAAGGCCGATCGATGTGCACAACATACGCGAAGACCTCCGCGATTATTATGGAATTCGACGTGCGTCCGGCTTTCGTTCCGGCTCGTTTTATTTTTGCTCTTCTTCTTTCTCGAGCTTCAGCTTTTAAACTAACGAGAGAGAAAAGAAGGAGTAATCGATATATTTCTTCTACGACCCGGCTAGACACGAAGAAGCCAAGGACACTGGCCATTCATCGACGCTGTTGCTGCTCGTCGAGAGCTTGCTTTCCTCTCTCGACTGTCTCTTTTTTTAAGAAAATTATTTCTACACAAGTGCCCGCTTCTATTTTTCTTTTTTTTATTGAAAGCTTGAACTGGATTTAATTGCCTATTGACTTTTTTGTTTTCCTTCAGCGATTTTATAAGAATCCACGCAAACATCCATTACGGATAATATTTCTCTTTTGAAAGTTTCTCTTGAAATATACACCAGTGGCTTTTATTACCATTATTTTATAACTGCCGTATACATCATTTTTCTTTATTCGCAAACATGAGATTTTATAAATATAGATTTACCGAGGTGTTCGAAATGAAGAACAAAATTTTTAAAAATGTCAGAGTTCGTAGTGTATTGAAAGTAAATAAATAGTGTCTTAAAAATAAAACAAAGCGCTAAAAAAGCTATTTCGGGCAGAGTAAATATCCGCGGCGCCCGTGGGAAATGAAGGCCAACATAAAAGGCCGAGGTTCAAGTGAACTGAAAGTTCGAGGGCTGAATCTTGATAAGCTGAGTTAAGATTTTGGATAAGAGTTGATGAGCAGCAGACATAAAAGAATAAGAAGAGGGAAAGAAAAAAATTACGATATACTTCAGAGGATACATTGAAAAATAGAGAGACTGAGAGAATGAGAGAGAAAGAGAGAAAGAGAGAGAGAGAGAGAGGGAGAGAGAGAGAGAGAGTGAAAAGAAAAATCGGCCTATCAACCGACGATTGAAGGCTGCTATGAGCTCGTAATTCAGAATAGCTACGTCCGTTGATATAATTATACAGTTGAAACTAAGAGCCCTGCAGTAATATAAATCATAAATTTTCAACTTAACATATATCTCTCTCAACTTCTTTCAACTAACACTACGGACACAAGGAAGCACCTAATCGTCTAATCTCATTTTTTCATTCTAGTAATAAATTCAAACGATAAAAACTTTGATTCTGTTTTTTCTTTACAACTGTCAAATCAATTTGTAGAGTCAAGTTAATTGGGAAAGAGAGAGAGAGAGAGAGAGAGAGAGAGAGAAGAAACTCATTAGAGAGAATTCGGAAAATAAGGGCGGAACTGTATACGCGCGCGAGAAAATTGTGTCAGTGAAAGACCTATTAGATAAAAAAAGAAGGAAAGAAAGCAAGGCCAGCCATGGGGAATCATGTGTATATATATATATATATATATATATATATATATATATATATCGAACATTCTCCCCTGCCTCGAGGTCGTAACACGAGTGAGACAGTAGTAGCGAAGAGGAATATCCTCAGGGGACACGACTTTATCACACCCGACCGACACGAACCAACTCAAATTTTAAAATCCACAGAGAACCGAATACTTAAGCCTTGCACGATGATTGAATTCCCCTACATCCATTTTGATCTCTTGGATTTTACTAGCAATGTCTTGATATCATTATTTTACTTTTGGACTACTTGCACGAAACGACAATTTGCGCTGTCGCGCGACTTAACCTTCATTTCGAAAGTGCGAGCACGAATGTGTCGTGCAAAGTAGCTCTTTTTCCGGTATCGAAATATCGCGTTACCGCAACACTTACGTGACTGTGAAGATCAGGTAAAGTGATGGGTTTCGCGTGTGACTCACCTGTAACACAGCAAAGATGTAAAATCCAATAAGAAAACCTACAAATATATACGAAACATCAAACAATTATATTAAACTTTTTCGCGGCAAACAGATCGTTGTCAAACTGTCCGAGCAAGAAAGTTTACTTTATGTATCTGAGGATTAAGTGGGTAAAGGGTGGGAAAAGGGGATCTCGGCTTCACCAGATCCAACACACACACACACCTACACTACACGTATAAACAAGGCGATTACTATTCGAGAGGCTTTCTTCAAGGATGAATTTCGAAAAAGAGAAGACTAGACATGAACGAGGACAAGGTCAAGGCAAGACATCCGTGGCTGACTGTCATCAAGTAAGCGTCCATTTACAAATCATTTATTCTTCGGTTCATTCGTCTTTTACTTGTTCATTGCCGATCAGGTCAATAGATATCATCAATTAGTAAATGCACATCGAGCTCGAAGTTGTGCACTGCTCGAGGCAGCTCACTGCTTTTCGATCGTTCTGATTAATTAAATAGAAATGACATACGTTGACGTTACTAGCATGCCAATAAACCAACTTATACGCACGCCATCGATTGACGAAACGAGAACAGGATGTCGACGTGTATTGACTGAAATTTTAATTCTCATAACGGGTCATATGTATCGAGTTAGTATCTAAAAATTTCGTATGTAGCTGAATGATAACATTGTTCAGAAGAAATTATACAAATGAAAAAATATAGAAAAACAAATGTGAAACAAGTTTTTTGTATTGCGATAAAAGGCATAAAAGCATGTCTTTTTCAAGGCTTCACTCGGACTAATTGCAAGCTCTTATCCATAGTTGCAACTTAAAAACATCGCAAAAGAGAGATCGATATAAGCAGAAGCCTGTAACTCTGCTTGATAGTCAAACATTTAATCAGGCCATTGCAGTTTAAGCTAGGCAGCATAATATACATAATGATAAAATAATCGGGTGTATAAGAATTTAGTCGAATTACCGGCGCTTTTCCGCTGGCGTTCAATTTCCCGAGTAAGAAAAACGAGCTTGTAAATCGTTGATAATCACGCCAACAGGAGGGGGAAGCGATCACGATTACACTCCTATAATTAAACGGCCACCTATCCGTTTGATCGTGGGTAGGAGGGCGGGCAGCGAGTAGATAGGGTTCGCGTTGGGTCAGCCACGCGCGACTGCTACTATAGATTTCTTTCTTGCTGTGACTGCTTGTGCTTCTTCGTTGACAGCATACGGAAAAGCTTATTGCTATGCTACGGTGGCATCTAAATAAAGATACACGCACATAAATGAGCTATCAAAGAGACTCGCGATGGTTTGGCACCTTCTTTTCTAAAAATACACCATAGCCTGCACGTGCTTACATGGCTATCGCCACACTGATTTCCATTAATACTTTCAAGCTACTGTATGTTCCATTTCATTGACACATTATGAATTCATGGCTACTCTTTGCGCTTGTTTTTACCACCCATTATCAAAGTAATTCAAACTGCTGTTTAACTATCGACTGCCAAACATTTGTTAATCGACACAAGAAACTTGAGCACAGCTGGAGCCGATGATTGCGCGAAATCTAATATCTTATATGATACTTGTATGAACTTAAAAGTCAAAACAGGTTATAGAATCAAAAAGTAAATTTGGCCAAGTTTGTCTTGGAAATATGAGCAAGCACGAGGATCACTGCATTTACAGGTTTAATGTGATAGGTCTCTGAATGATGATTATGGCAACAGGCGAGAGCATGAAGGAGACGAGTGTAGTATAGCAGTTGGTCTAGGACTCTTCAATCTGACGTACGACGTACGACGTAGACGCGCACCTATATTTGCGTGTGCGCGTGTAGTCGAAACGGCCAGAGGTAGGCGCGATGAGCTGGGAATTAGAAGGAGCCTCCAGCTGTAATTTGCATGGGTTGCGTTGCGTGCGCTTGAACAGCAATAGCGATCGATCCGAGATATGCTCGATTTTCGTAGGTACTGGCAAGGCCGAGGTCGCGTCTCTGTTTTCATCAAGGCACGCTCCGGTGTACACGTGCGCCTGACCCAACGGAATCTCTTCATGGAAAGTGCATGCCATTGACGCGTGCAGCCGGCATCGCTGATACTGCACCCTCGGCAATCAGTGGTGCTGATTGTCACCCACTATCTTCGTTTACTCGCGATCAACACCGAAAATGCGCTTTCTCGTTCGCTGTTTACTGTTCTCTCGACGAGATTGCTCTTTCGACTGCAAAATAACTGCAACTCCTTCGAGTCCTTTGATTGCGCGAACAATTGTTATTACTTTCCGTCCGTCGGATAGATTTTTCTTCTTCTCGTAAATCTGATATAATTATTATAATGTTATTGTGCAGCCTTGACATTTGTTTAATCGCAAAGTAATAGACGGGACGCGTGGTTTTCGCAATTGCCAGACAGGCCTGATAGTATCCGTACAAGCTCATTCCCCAGCTCCTATCGAGAGTGAATCCACTTGAAAACTGACGAAAATCAGTGCTGATGAGAATGTAAAGGAGCAGGATTTCGTACAATCAAATTAAATCGGCCAAAAAGATATGGATAATTTTCCAAGTGGCATAATTGACGTGCTTCTAGATTGAAAGGCAGATATTCATCACGCGAGAGCTCTCGATCGTATCACGCGCCATTTAATTATAGAAACAGTCGGCGAAGTGCGCGAAGAAAGAATTGCTAGAGTACGAGAAGAGATGACCAGTCGAGTCGTTGCAAATTCAATTATATGTTATAATAAGCGTAAATCGATAAGTTGTCTGGCGGAGCGAAATGAAATAAATACTCGGCTGCAAGCTCCATTACCAAGTGCCGTCAACAATCTATATATACACGTAGCAGTCGCGATCGATTTTTAGCCGCGAGCATGCTGAAGGATTGGTAAAAATAGCATTTCCCGCGGGCGCATTGCTATGTTTTTTTTCCTTGGTAAACGTCAAACTCGTCATCATAGCTATTACATTCGTCATTCTCTTCGCTCGCTCTGCGTCATTATTGACTGGCTAGTGCATTGATCGCTCTGCTTGAAATTTTCAGAGACGATCAATGAGAAGCTGAACAGCGCATCACGGATACGCGCCGTTCATTCAGATTGCGTACATGTCTCGCAATTCAATATACGTGCGTGCCCTTCATTTATACGTTTCTCCAACTCAACGCTCTAAACGCATAAGCCGCGCTTTCGTGATCGCATTTACCTCTTTGCTGCAATGCCACGATCATTTTGTTAGTCATTGCATACAAGTTGTACTCGTCAACATTTCATTGAAAACCTTCATTCATTCGTCACTGTAATACATACAACAGAACCGCATGTGCCTGGAATTACTTTATGAGAAACAAAATATCACACGAGCAATAAGGTTGAGGGATCCGAGCAGAATAAGTTGCTATCGTGAAGTGCTGTTTATGGCTCAAAGTTTTACGTCCTCCCCAAGTTGAAATGAGTTTTGGAAATTTTTAGCTCTATCAACATATCATACGAGGAAATAACGCGATTTATGTGGCCTTTTTCTCACGAAATTGCATTGTGCCACATTAAAATTTGAAAATATTTCAGTCAGTACTCATAAAAAAACTCGCGCGTCTTTTCGTTCGTTCAGCTTTTACTCAACGGGCTAACTTCTAGATTCGGCGAGTTAGAAGATTTCAATTATATTTTCAGACGCTGCTCCACACATATAGATTACGATAAGCTATCTGTAAATTTATCGCCCACACTCGAACTTGAATATTTGATTTAGAAGAAAATGTATTAATCACAGTACAACAATTATTAAAATTTTAGGGTGTAATATTTATCGCTACGATTTATAACTTACTTACGTCGTATCGATAAATATTTCTTCTTTGCGCGTTTGTGTAACGAATATTTCAATAATTTATGTAAGCAGGCTGCACTTCAGTTATCATTGATTGTCTATTAAAAAAAGTAAATTCTGAATACAGTTATACATGAATCTTGGCGGTTTACAAATGAAAAATGCGAAAACGAGCTTTTCTGTTCTAAGGACTTGGCCGCATGGCAGACTTGAAAAGTCTTCTGATCCTTAAAAACTTTTGTACGAAAAATTGAACAAAACGTTATTCACAAAATAACTAGTTGACTGCCTCGATTTGGTTCATTGTGCTCTAAGAACTTTTGTCCGGCACAAAGTATAAGTTAGCGAAGCTCAACCTGCGATTAAAAGGCAGTTTGAAATAATCGTATTACACGTAAAGTGTTTTTATTTATTTATTTTTTGAGTTAAGCAGATAAAAGTAAATAGAGCTATATGAGAATTAACGTCTAACAAGCTTGAAAAAAATCATAAAAATTGAATTTCCATGGTGAGATAAAAGCGTTGGCGGACGAGAGAGGCCCATTTTAACGCGACTAGCGTGCGCGGAATAAAAGAGGGACAGAGGGAGAGAGAGGATGAACGAAAATCGGCCACTCGGCCCGATGACAATCCGCCGCAGTGCACGTATTCTCTATCAATTGTGCCGTGTTCCTCGCTTTTCTATTTTGTCTCTTTCTGTTCCCCCAGAGTCGGACATTGGTGTACACAGTGCGCACACATGGCCATGAAAAAAAACCTCACGCCGTAGCGAGCTGCAGCAGCCAGACACACATTTGCACACGCGTAATGGTTCGTCGGGCATCGACACGTCGTATCTATGTGGCCCTCGTTTGCTCTGTACTTTGCGGTTGGCTGCTAACGTGGATTGACGTTTGGCTACCTCCCGCCTATGCCTTGCGGTCCCACAGGAATATTATGCTTCGATCATAGTAACGTAATAAGTGTCCGCGACGCGCGAGAAGCACAAGCGAGCCAAATTGGAATCGGCGATAACGAGTTAACGAAAGAGCGGCACTGGAACGTTTGCTTACGCCGCTTTATCGAATTTCGTACACTTATCCGTGAGAGCGGGAATGCAAATACAAACGCAGCAGGGTTTGCTGAACGTGGGTGCGTATCGTGCAAACAATGCAATGTTTTTATTTCAGTAAGCGTCCCTTCGGCCTGACGCAAGCAAGCAACAATAATCAAAGTGCTGAGTATTTGAATAAATAGCGAAGTCCGTTGCGGATCGCTATCAAAGAATAGAGAAACCTACACGCATCCCCAAACTGGCGTCTAATTGTAGAAGATAATAAACTCGGTTTTCTTTTTTCCTCTGTACTGGTGTCTCTTTGTACGCGGCGGCACAGTCATTCGCACGCGCATGGACGCGAAAATCAGAGCACCGGACCTTTTTCAGTTAGATCGCGAGCGCATCGAGGCTGACAGACCCTGACACTCGCCGCGAGCGAAGCATTGCGAGACATGTGCAACTATACAAGTATTCTTGCGCACTACGCGCATTCGTATCTCCACTCTTGATTAAGTATACTCAGCTTTATTTAAAAAAATACTTGTTCAGCCAGCATGTTACTTAGTGCGGCCGGCTTTGTCGACAACGAGTAAGGCACGAATCCGTTAAGTTAACGAGCGAATATGCCTCGCACCCTTTCATTAAAATTTTCGTGAATTTCTTCTATTTCCGATGCCACTACGATTAAATCGAGCGGAATATTCTGTCCAGTGAGTTCTGAATCATTTTAATAATATTTAATAAATTGCCATTATC
This sequence comes from Phymastichus coffea, assembly GCF_024137745.1. Classification (NCBI taxonomy): domain Eukaryota; kingdom Metazoa; phylum Arthropoda; class Insecta; order Hymenoptera; family Eulophidae; genus Phymastichus; species Phymastichus coffea. The sequence goes on from NW_026706881.1 coordinate 509,309, forward strand.
ACGGTCTATGATTATAGTGTACAAGTATTTATTAAAAACAAGGCAGTTATTTATTTGACGATAAATTCTTTTGGGAATGTACTTTAACTGAAGAGTTACATTACACGGCGTACTACAACGCGTCAGGCTTGTAATGCAATTGTGCAATAAACTATAATAGTCCTAATTGACTTTTTCAACTTATTAGTTCCAATCAAATTATTGATCGGAGTTTGTGATGATGCGTAACACAAATTCAATCAATATGTTACGAGTCAATTATTTAACTTCATACGGATAAAGATAAAGTGTGTAAAAATGTATTTGGTAAACTTTCTATTTTTTCTATTTAACGATGAACGTGTCTCTCAACAATGATGCCAGTTGATTAATTCATTTAACTATTGCACTATAATTACTTGAGTAAAATTACAATATAATTTTCTCGGTGAAGCATTAAAAGCGCAAAGTAGAACAACGCATTTGCTTGGAGCGTCATTTTTGTAAGTGCTAATTGCAACACGTACAGTCGCGAGAGAGAAAGAGGAAAAAAATAGAGCTTGCGTGACAAACAGATCGATAAAGATAATGGGCGTCTTTCTTAATTTTTCATTTCTATTTTTGTATTTTTTGTTTTTTTTTCGTTTTTTTTTTTCAGGTAGACTTTCCTGCGGACCGAGTAATTAAATTGTAAAAAAAGAGTCTGTTAGAAATATTGAAAAATCAGACATGCCATTGTCGAGGTAAATTAATCGATTAATCGAACATTTATTCGATTTGGAAACGTATATCGGTACTTTTTTATGCAGTAATTACTCAGACTGACCAACTCAATAGAATCTCGTAAAGGAACGGGACCTAATTATTCAACGTTTAGGTGATCGACGAGCATAAAAGAGGGAGAGGGAGGGAGACGGAAAGAGGACTCCAATATGGGCTCTTCCCTTCCTAAGCGGCGAGCTTTGGGGTTTGTTAATAAAAATAGCACTCGCGTGAAGATCCTCTCGGCTTCGCGACAAGACGAGCATAAAACAAATCTACTCGAGTAAACTAAATAATATAAGATTCTAGGCCAAGTTTCGGGCTTTTCCCAACGCCCACTTTTCCAAGTTAGGGCAGCAGCTTTTTGCATTTCGCTCGGGTATTTGTCTCTTCTGCTCTTCTCCTCGTGAGTAAAGTGCCTCGTTTAAAGTAGGATCCATCGCGTTTACAGCTTCACGGACACCGGAGCGCGCATTGTCCCGCAGCTTTTGCATTCACAGAAAACTATTTTTGTTCTTTCTCTCATTTTTTTGACAAGTTGCGCGGGATAAAAGGCGCGCTCTTTACGGCAGTTGCCTCGCGCGCGCCTGCATCGAGTGTCTTTTGCCTCAACTTTTTCATTTATACGCGCTTCCATCCTCGACAAAGCTCTGCCGAGCGGCAATGGAATAATAGACGCAACATCTGTAGGCAAAATCAATATGGATTCTCACTGCAGACACCGAAGAAGAAGCGGCTTTGAAAGATGGCGAGAGAGGATAAGACGAGTTTTTGCTCTCGAAGCGATTGTCCGCTGGGAAGCTCGGCGTTGTTCGTAACGAGGCGGCATTCAGCAATGCGAGGTATGCGCGTCGCCGCGCCGTAAGTCGGCGAAGGATATAGCTAAGTGGGCGAGATCTCACCGAAGATGGTTGGTTCTCCGCGAAGCTCGTTAAAAAATTGAAGGGCCGACGCGACGAAGACAAATAACAAGGAGAGAGAAGAGGAGAATAGTCTGTCGTTGCACGGGTAAAGGGAAACTGGCGGGCATTCATGAGACATAACGACGCGAGGCTGCGTCCCGTTTAGAGCGAGAGCTAGGCAGCGGCTTTCGCCCGCGAAGCAGGCTATGTGTACACAGAGCCAAGCTTTGCTTACAGTTCTCGAAACAGCTTTCTTACCGCTGTCAAAACAGATCAAAGGAGCTTGCTCGCGTTTCCGTGACAGCAGAGCAAAGCCGGGTTGGGTGGCGCGCAGATTAGAGCCAAAGAAGAGAGCTTGAACAGGCGCGAAGAGAAAAGAGAGCCGACTGTCGCGCAGCCAGCTAAAAACGTACGAAAACTCACCTCGAGGTGTGCGTATCGATCGCAAGCAGGCGCTAGGCAGGCAGGCAGGCAGGCAGGCAGGCAGGCAGGCAGGCAGGCGGGTAGGCGGGTAGGCAGGCGGGCAGGCAGGCGGGCAGGCAGGCGGGCAGGCAGGCGGGCAGGCAGGCGGACAGGCAGGAAGGTAAGCAGGCGGGCGGGCACGCAGAGGGAAGGAGGAAGAGCACTGTTTCACCTGCTGCGCTCGGCCGTGTGCCTCGTGTCGCTGCTACTATCTATCTTGCTGTCGCACTGTTTCGGACTGCGGACTGACCGCGAATGGTTTCACGCACAACGGCCACCAGAGATCATAAGCCCGCTTCGGCTGCTGCCTTTGTTACCGCTTGCAACACTCGCAGCCGGGACTAACATGTCACGCACGCACGCAACTATACTCGACTGCTTCGGCGCTGCACTGATCTTCTTGGTGGAAACTCTAGTCCAGCTTGGCTCCGATACGCGAGAATCCAGGCAGACGCACCGAGAGACGGAGCGGCGGATCGTCCGAGGGAAATCAACGCACTGGCACGACTCGTCAACTGGTCGCCAGCTCGCTAGCCTCCTTCCCACCAGCAGCGCCTCCGGCGAACTCCCTCTCTCCAGCCTTTACCCCACCACCCGCACCCCAGCGCGCTGCCTCTTTCATCCGCGCCCGCGCCCGACCACCTATACACCCAGCCAGCCCGACCAAGCCGAGTATCCTCCGCGATTCAGCTCCGTCCCTATACATCCCAACAGCTATTATATATCTTGCTCGCCACGAACCACTCGTTCTTTTTTGCGCCGATCTCCCGTCCGGGCTAGCCTACTACTCGTGCTCTACGCTGCTTGAATGCTCAATTGCGCGTCACGCCGATGCCATCCTTCAAAAATCGCTCGATTCCGCGTTCTTCGGTTTTTCTCGCAACAATTTTCGTCCTCATCTTCGCCAATCCAAGAGCTCGGCAATTTTTGCGCTATGCTCACCTGCTGTTTTTCGTGATCTTCCTGTTCGCTTCGACTAGTGGATAATAAATTTTCCGGGATAAAGGAAGGTTTGGCAGCGTCAGCATCACAAGTATCTTGTATTTAATATTTTTAGGCAATGCGCCTAACATATTACGATCAACCCGCCTGAACTTGACATGCAATTTATAATGATATTTTGAATTATATCTTGCATTTATTGAAAGAGAAGAAAAAAACCAATAAAATCTAATTTCATTCAGACAATGAGTAATAAAAATGAAAAATGTAACGTTATCATCTCTGAGTTACTTCACCAGTGGGACTTTATTCGTTATTATTTCTTATGATGTATATTATTACTGGAGATACGTTACTACTGCAACAACGTACAAGTCGCAGAGAATTTGATTGCGAGTTGCTAAATCGATATTATTTTTATATAATAAGGGTGGGCTATTTGCATTTCTGATGTGTATTTATAGGTTATATTTTATACGTATGAACCCTATAATGGAAAAATCACAGAAAAACTTCACGTGATTAGCAAAACTCGTCAGTAACTCCGCGCAATTTATTTTTTTGTAATCAATTCGACAAGTTGCACGCTTCCTAATCAGTAGAAATTGAATTTGCGTAGCGTTTTTATAGAAATCAATGTGATGAATGGTTAGCAAGAATCATGCGCAATTTTTCCATCCAATCAAAATATCATTATAACTATCCGTTAAAAAATAAATAATATTTCTCGTTATTTGCTGCGATACATGCACATGAAAGATCAGTAGATACGCCTACCACAGGGCTGTAAATATAAATATGTGAATTATTTCTCAAATAATCAGCAATGTCAAAAATCTTAACTTAAATAATACCCCCCCCCCCTCCCCCCCAAAATACTAGTATTGTATTGATAAGTATGGGCTATGTTTTCAATAACCAGTAATATTATAACATTACATACACCCATAGTTATTTGGACTGATAAAATTCATTTAAATAATCCATTCATATCATACATTTGCCATAAGTAGGGCGTAGCTCTTAATTGAGAGGGTATTGTTCCATAGAAATGTATATCTATATTATCGACTAATCTCTCAGGTGCGTGTATTATTGCAATGAGAAATATGAAATTATTGCTTTCTTTTCTTGATGATCATAATGATATTTTGATTGAATAAACAAATAATTTTATCAAGGAAATCTAAATTACGCGGAGTTTTTCTTATCTGTCTAATCGTGCGTAGATATTTTATAATTTTTCTGAATCAATCATCGTCGATGTCCCATTGAGTTCTTTCATCTTTATTGAAGCCTGCGGTTAAAGCCCGAGCATGTGATTCATGACGCTGAGTGATGTATTATTTGTAGAACATGCATGACAATTGACACATTATATAAGCGTGAGAACATGATGATCTCAAACAAGACTGAATAACACATTTGTAAATCTAGCATCACGTACGCCTTTCTCAAAACTGAATCGATCGAATTGAAATGTTTTTTTTTAATAATAGGTTGAAATCTAGAGGCTAGGTTTTGTTAATAAAAACATTTATATTAGTGCGTGGAAGTTGGAAAACAGTAAAATGCAGTGGTTCGGAATCACCATATAATCGGCAGCTTCAGACTACTTCGTGCCCACTTTTAAAAATCATTATATTTTCTTTCACTGCCTTTTAAAATCAATGACAACTATGTCAAGAATTATTTCTTTTAGTTGTGCAACCTATCGAATGAAAGCTCTTGTTGATTTCTACCACCCATATCAGTTCACAAAATTTTTGTAAATAGATGCCAGCTCAATTTATAATCTAGAGAAGTTCACCTTAAGGGGACCAGCCGGTACTGAATAGTGAATATTGAAAGTTTTCTTTGTTGGCATATAAAAATCATTCTGATAAATACATTATCACAAAGCCTTTTTTATCGTAAAGAGCTCAGTAAAAGTTTTCATTTTTTTGCTCATGAGTACCAAAATCTCAATTAGAGACTCTAGAAAGTTTCCTTAATCGTTAATCTTATTTGTTGAAAAAATTAACTTTATCACGCCATTCTGAATGTTAAAACCAACGAAAATTATTTTAGGAAGTCTCATTATCTTCATTATTATCTGTACTAAAGAATGAGTGGAACCGATTTTCAAAACAATTATTTATGTTTGTTAATAAGTTTTCCCGAAATTATGAATTGTTTTCTCTTAATAAAATTCGAAAACCGGCTGAAAGAGATAAGAAAGTAAATTTTTTTTATATTGGCTCCACTTATTCCTTAATACAGGTCCTAACAAATACAATGAATTCTCCCAAAATGATTTCTTTCACTTTAACGTTTAGAAAGGTGTCGTAAAGTAAATTTTTTCAACAAAAATGTTATAATTAAAGAAACTTTCTAGGGCCTCTAAATGATATTTTTAGACTCATAAGCAAAAAAATGAAAGCTCATTCCGAGTCCATTAATATGTAAAAAGTTTCATGATCATCTCTTTCTTAGGACAATTTTTATACGTTAACAAAGAAAACGTTCAATTTTTACTACGAAACACTGGTTCATTCTCTTAATTTCAATGATTTTTCAGTTTATGCAATAACGTAAAACTGCCAAAAAAGTAATTTCTGTGAACTTTTTTGTTCAGGAGCATTTTCCGTTTCAATGCAGCAACATGAAAGGATGTATCCCCATTACAGAATAACTTGTGCGGTTGGACTCACATGTCCAAACAAACTTAATTCAATGAAAAGGAACATATGCATTATGAATAGACATGCATTTCAACTGGATACAATACTGCAAGAATGAATGATACTTATCAGAACTTGGAAATAGTTTATTAAACAAAGTGCAAACTAACTTGTCCAGATATTCTTACTATTGATACCGGAGAGAGGTTTTATTTTTAGATTCAAGTTTTTTTCTTTAAATTATTTTTTTTGTTATACATATCCCAGACTAGTGTACAGGAATTCATTCATCTTTTGGGTTACACTGTATCTATTGTGTAATGTATTGTACTATACTCTGGTTAATAAATAAATGAATAAATATTTGCACAAAATTCTTTATCTTAGTATGTGTTTATTATTTTAAGCAGTACCGAAATGAACAAACCAAGAAGTATAGAAATTTCAAATACAACATAAACTCAGTTTTTTTATACGAATTGTACAAATTCTGTGATTATAGAAGGGAAATTCTTCTATGTTTTGATAACTCTCAAGAGAAAAAAAAAGAAACGTGCTCAAAACCAATCTCTGTACAAGTTGTATAAAAACAGTGCCCTTTAATATTAATGCGAGAATGTGATTTTATCCTCGAGCAAACGTTTTGAAAGGATCACTAATGGAAATCTGTCGCGAAAAACTCGTGCACGAACGCTTGGCGACTTCAAACTTGAAATATCGAGAAAGACTTTTTTGATAAACTCCGGATGATAGTCTGTGATTCGGATTCAATTCAGAGCTGGCAACTTAGATGCTTTGAAATTTAATGAAAATATTGGGAGCTCCTACCAAAAGGAACGTTGAGCATTAAACAAGAACAAACGAAGCGTCAAAGTAATTATCGTAGAACAGACCACAATTATCCAAGGCGTGCATAGCGCTTGCCAAATCGGCAGTGCTCTCTCTATCTCCGCATCCAATCCTTTATCTTCTCTCTCGACGCAAGCATTTCTCTAGCTCTTCCATTCGCTACTTCAATCTCCATACTTTCCCTTTTAATCCTCGGCAGATAACTGCTGCTGAATCTTTCTCCTCGTCTACTTGGGATTCTTACTAAAAAAGTCACTTGGTCGAGGATTTTTTCGCTCCCTCGTGGTTTCGTCGTTGACGACCCTTGTAGTTGGCTACCTCGGCAGATTCTGTCTGACGAGGTTATTGTGCGTCAGAGACATGGATCGAAAGAAGGAAAATAGTGCGTGGCTTGGTCCGAAATGTGCTTCTACCACGCAAATCGCTTTGCTTCTCTTGCTTTTACGAGCGGCTCTACCGTTATTGTATAGATGGCGTGGATACGCCAAGGCTATATAAGCTTTTATCGAGAAGTCCGTTACAGCTGACCTTCCTACACTCACGTAAGTTAGACGTGACGAGCCCCTTTCTCTTTCTCCGCGCCTTTTCCTTCTCACAACTCGCCCAATTTCGCCCTTTTTGTTTTATGCCAAATCACTTTTGATCTAACATCTTGTAGCAAACGCAAAACCTTCAACATTGGTTACTTCTATGCTTCTCGATGTATTTTCTTTAAAGCTTTCGTATTTTCAGACTGACGTTTCCGCAAACGTGGGACAAAGTGCCAAGTGCAACAGTTTTTCATTGATACGTAATATGTCGTGCAAAATTTCTAAAACAGAAAGTAGCCCGATAAAATCATGAGATTGACAGGGTAGGAAAGAAGCATAGAGTCACACCTTCGCCGCTTCTCTTCGGTTATGCTGATTAAAATGACATTTTATAACTTGCATTTTAAAAATAAATACTTCCTGCACTTGTCGCAAAATATATTATATTTTCATCGTAATAACTATCGTCATGTCAAAAAATAAAATGAAACAATAAATACAACAAATGTATTCATCTTAATTACGTTGATTTCAAATTACTTATGTAAGAAAGCTCGCAAATGAAATAGAGCTATATAGACGTAATGATTTGAGAAACGGAGAGCGCCTGAACAACGTCCAACAGTACATGAGCGCGCGCGTGGACGTAAAACAAGGCGCAGGCAGGCAAAGTCGGCTCGTATCTCAGACTAAACTCGGACTTTAAAGTATATTTATGTCTTGACGTGAAATCGATGCGAATGGATGCTGATCGCGCATAAAAACCAGCTGCCAGCCTATGGACAATAATATTGGCTCAACTCGCTCTTAATGTGATTGAAAAAAAAGTACAATTTCTTTAGCAGATCTCCGCTGACAAAAGTACTTTGGAAATTGCGTTCAATCTTGTCGTTAACACTACTCTTACGCGATTGTTAGTTGCGTCGGTGTAACTTCAATGAGTGCTGCTGTTATTTATATCGCTGTAGACCATTAAACAAACGAACGAACGCGTAAAGCCACAAGCGCAGCTCGCAATCTATCTTGCGACGAAATCAATTAGTCTGAATATCAAGATCCTATTCATTTAAACGTCTGCTAACTTAAAATAGGATTTTCATTGGAAAGAACAAATTATGCTGTAGATTTATGAACAATCAAACTTCAGAGCTTTTATTTTGGACGGTTCGAATCAATTAATATGGTCACTGAGAATTGAAAGAAGGAAGAAGCGCGTGCTGAAATATTCGAAGCCGTTCAATTAATCTGGCAAATATTAAATCGATAACCGTGAATACCGAATGTCCAAGTGCTGAATTTGCAATGGCTGAATTATTCATCGAATGATCTGTACGCGTATTCACGGTATCCCTCAGCACAGATTTAACCAAAGAAAATATAGCTATTCGTAGACAACAGAACCATTGATATTCAGCGATCGCGCGTGTCAGCCATTCGAAATAAAAACTTACGTGTGCGCGTATTCAGCTTGTGAGCTTGTAAGTCGATTCGAAGACGTGAAAATTGAAAAGAGCTAGCATGGATATCGATACAACGAAGGTGACTCGTGCGTGAAACACCGCGCGCGCGAGTGATGAATAAATGACTATCAGATGCTGCCACATCTGCCTGATAGTCATTCGTATGTGCGTCTATGTGCAGGCCATCAATAATCGATGCACCAGTAATACACCAGCAAACTCCGAACGTCTATTTTCTCTCTCTCTCTCTCTTTTATATCATTTGCATTCCCTCTCAGTGCAGGGCGTGTAGCACGCGCGTGGATGTGCACGAGAAATGCTTCGTTCTTAGGTCTCACGAGAAATAGAATCCTGCGATTATTAAATGGATCGTCGCAGGGGAAAACGAATTCTTGTTAATCGATTTTCAAAACTTGGGGATTTTCCTTAAATTGAATCGCTCCACTCTCCACGCTACTCTTTCTTCTTCGTTTTCTCGACATATGATGAAAATAAATTGACTTGGCGCACGAAAAAAAATATATATATATATATATATATATATGACAAAAACTTGGGCAGTAGCTTCTGTTTCATTTCAAAATTAACGAAGAAATACTGCGATTAGCGCTCCTAATAAATGGCTTTCTTCCATAGACACATCCATCGACGCAGTTCTTGACTGAACTACGAAAATTTATGCCAAGTGCACGAGAAAAAAAAGTTCTATTTTCGTATAAAGAATGCATTAAAATCCAAGGTGAGATTTGCATGCACGCGGGTTTGTGTATATATATTGCGCCTAACTACGCATAAATATACATGAGAATTTGTACTGATACACGCAATACTTTTTTTTTTAACATCCGTAGCTCTTCTAGCTTATACCCTTTACTTTGTTGGTCCTTTATAGCACATACTTATGCATATGTAAGAAAGACGAATTAAAAAAGAAACGCTAGCAAGAAATATTTGAACAGCGACTTCCTTATTTTTTTTGTCTGTCATTATGTCTTTGTTTCTATTTGGCGTGTTTTTATTGGTTACGTTCATACCTTTTATGAAAATCAAATCAAATCCACTTTTTACAAATCAAGTGCTCATAGTTTACATAAATAAAATTAAATACAATGTTTCAGAAAATATGGTGCATGATAAGTTTGTAAGGTGCCTATTGATTTGCTGAAATTTTTGGCTCACGTTTCAAATATTCAAATGCCAAAGAATCTCAAATATATCTGCGCACAATGAATATACGATAAAGCTTATTACATGGAAAAAAACAAATGTTACCAGTAAAAGAACTGTACTTAATTCGCAATTTTGTAAGCCAAGGGTGCGATCGATATAAGAAATTAATCGAGACAAGAGCGCTAAGGAAAAAGGTGAAGAAAGGAGTAGACGAAAAGAGAAGAAAGCAGGTCAAGAAAGGGAATGAGAAAGTAGAATAGATAGAATAAGAAATATAGTCAACACGTAGCACAGCGATGCAGAGAGAGAGAGAGAGAGAGAGAGAGAGAGTGAGAGAGCGGAGGAGGTGCGGACAAAGGAGTCCGCGTGACGTACACAAACGACTGCTTATCGGGACAACAAGCAGGCAGAGCTTGAGGGGGCGTTTGTGGTTTACTTGCGGTGCATCGTCGCGAGATTATGTAATAGGTACAGAGGTCAAACTTTTTGACGCTTCTGTTCATAAGTATTACAATCAGTTTACTTACGACACGCCCACGTTGTCAACTACATGTGTTTCCAGTTGGGCATGCGTGTCTATTAACTGCCTAGCGGAATATGTATCACCAATTTTTTGCCAACCGACATTACTGCGGCAACTTATAAACCATCAAGTCTCTGCGTAATTTTTATGGCTTATATTTCCATACTTGGAGTTTTTGAGTTGATGTATGGCTCCCACGCGCACGCCTGAAATAAAATTGCCGATTACGGGAACGTAGCCTTGAATTTAATATACATGCGCGTAATGGGACAGCTGCTGTCGATTTGTAATGAGCAGGAGCAATCTTGGTGCTAAAAACTTCAACTTCTGTTCAAGAGACCTGCGAGATAGCGAAGTAAGTTTGCCACTTACTGCTGCGGTGTAATACTATCATCGACAGAATTTCCCGGATAGGGGCTAGTTGATTTCCCTGTCTTATCATCTGCGTCTCGGTTCCTTTGTAAACACCCTCTTGTGAGGTCTTCTAACGTAGTTTTAAAGCCTCACGATACAGTTATATAATACAGCCATTGTGGACTTGACACGGTTTTAATGGGGTGTAAAATATTTCTTGAACCTTTGAACTCGAGAGCCTTGGTTAATTCAGCCAACTTTATTTGCAATAAATTGTATTGATTTATGATTGCAGTCTTACTAAAAAAATTTACACAAGGAGGAAAAAGTTCGTTATAGAAATTACGACGATAGATCTATAAGACTGGGACATTGTACAAATAATTGTTATAGAGAAACCTTAGAAAGAGCCATCAAGGCGTCGCATAATTTTTCCAGTTTGAATAATTGCAAAATAATTTGGACGAAAGTTGGTGGAACATAGCTCACTAAAATAAGCTCAAAAATGTTATTTTTAAAAACAATATTGTACTACATTACTTCACGTCTTGTTATCAAATCTCATCAAGAATATATATTTGAATTGCTAATAAATTCAGATAATAATTTTATTAAGTTTTTACTCAAATTTACTTTTTTTAATCAACTTTTCTTCCAGCATCCGACGTTTCTAAATAGGGTTCTAAACCTTTAATCTTATTTTGTTCAGCAGAGGAAGACCTAAAAATCTATCTATAAATTTTCATTAGAAATGCCGTTTTGGCATTATATAATGCCTAAAACGTTAAAAAAAAAAAAGTAATTTTCGACGAACATTTTATGATTTATGCATTTTTCATGGTTTATTTTAGTTACAATTAATTTTTTGATTGAAATCTATAAGTAAATTTGCTACGGTTTCCTTGCTCAAGAAATTGAGTTCCATCATAAAAGTGTTACTGCTTCAGAAAGATACCTAGAACATTTGCCAGTGATCGACAAAACATTCGGAGTTTGAAATAATCAGAAAGAACAGAGCTGACGAGCTTTATTTTTATGTGGGATGTATGGATCAAATTTCAAAATAATAAATTTCAAAATAATAATAAAATTATCAGAAATTTGAGTAAAAACCGAATTTTTAGAATTGTTACAAGGATGTTACAATAATCTGGACGATGATGATAATGAATATTGTTTATTTAATTCTAAAAGTATATCCATATTCTAGAATAACACATTCCGTATTTATACTGTGATCATTTCATACTTAATAATTAGTAAATTGTCAGTTTTCATTTCAGATGAACATTCTTTATCAAAATAACCAGATATTGTGCTTTGCGATTAGTTCTGCCCGCAAAGCTTCTGCGAGGTACTGAGGCACAAAGTGCGAACAATCACCTAAGACGATTCCCCACAGAACCACTAGGGATTTCTCGTAACCGGAAGATGGAAGGACAGCAGAGATGATCAAACTGCTAGGAAAGCTCGAGCGCTCTCGTTCGATTATATTTACTCTCCGTTCATGGACTGACGCAATTTCAAGTTCGCATCTCGCGTATAGATCCATATATAGACTACACCTCATCGACGACTATTTTTGAGGTGACAATCAAACGTTTAAGCTAGTTTGATTAGCTTTTGTATATCAATGCGAGAAACCGAGTAAATTTCGTTTTAATAGAAAGATATTTCTATATGGCAAGCGCGAAATGATTATGAAAGAATAATGTTTCCACCGTAAAAATTGAGCTTACCTTTGGCATGACAAAAGAAGATTCCGTCAGTTGTGAATTTAATTTCATCTTTGATCCTGAAACAATAGAAAAACTATTTAAATGATAACTTGAAAAATGTACATATAAACTATACAAATGAAAGGAAATATCAAACGAGACTGTGAAACAAATATGCCCGAGCTGGATTTTCAATAAAAGTAAATGAGGCGCCGTTCAAAATGTTGATTATAGACAGCTAATAGAGTTGCAAGTGAAATATTCAGACAATGTAGAAGTCGAATATATCAATGCGGTCGGCGAGAAAGTAGAATGGAAACGAGGTAGAGCTAGTGAAGTTTTATTATCCTTTTCAGAGGAATTCAGGGGAGAGTGCCCGGGGCTCATGATAATACATAAGACTTTGAAAATCAAATGGCGCACAACCCCATCCTGACCTAAATTGCACATTTGCATTAGCTCTCACGCTTTTGTCTTATATTCCTCGATTTTCACAACGAGAACAAACACATGCAGCTCCGTTGCTCACTTTTTTCTGTAACTTTTTTCCCGTTGCTATGCTTTTTTCAGAGACTTGTCTTAAAGAAAAATCGTAACGCAAGGCTATGGCACGTAGAAAATTGTAAGATTATCAACGAGCCTCTATGCGACAGCTCGTTTTTCATTTAGCTCCACCGGGCGGGCAAACATGCAACTATGCTTTTGTACAGATATCTGTGGTACGTTTACGTCAACCATTGTCGCGACGTACTTTGCTAAATACAGCACAGAATATTCTACTTTTCAATATTTCAATATAAACTCACTGCTATAGTGCGCAACAAATTAACCTAGCTTAACAATGATACATGGTCATCTTCAGGAAAATAGTTAGAATGGACTGAACTAATTCTGACCGCAGACTTTGCAGGCTAACCTCAAATTACGGCTGTGGTAGATAATTTAACAGGACTCAGTAGCTAAACTGAGTCTGTATTACTGCCGAAAAGCTGTGTTATGTATCAGAGAAAATGAGCTACATGGGTAAAATCTCACAGCATGAAAAAGCTTTGTTATGACAGATTAACGCTACTTAGTTGAACAAAACTGAAAGATTGCATTTATCAATATATCCATTGAAATATTGAAGTTTCGCAAAACCTGATCTAAATTCTCTTCAATTTAAAAAAAATTTTAGATATAAATATCGAAGTTTGCTATCTAGAAAGTTCGGGATTATCAACAAATAAGAATTTCTGAGGCAAACCTACTAAGAAAGTTTACTCTATTAGCATATTCAGAAGAAAATTAAGCAAACTTGAATCTACGGAACAGTCCACGCTCGACGACTTGTTTTCAGATAACCGAATCAGGAAATGTCGTCCGATTAATCGGCAATTTAAGAGAGAATATTTTCCTAGCATACAAGCCATGGCAATTACGTGAAATGTCCATCCAATCACCAGTTCGTATTCCAACCGTGCGCTTATCTTTTATTCGATCGACGTACATAATTAAATTAAGGCCCCCACTGTTCTACTACACGTATATAGGCGTGATTTGCTCGATAACTTTGATTTATTGGAACGTCTCTTTTCGAAATAAATCAGAAAATAGTTGAAAAGCTCACTTGACTTATTTCCTTTATCTTCTCAAAGATATCTCGAAAAACTTTTGAAAACAGAACTCTGCTTGTTGATGGATTATCAAGACAATCTTTGATACGGATTTATATAGTAAACTACTTAAATTCAAATACCAAGAACTTAATCGTTTTAAATTTTGTTTCTTAGAATGTTTAAGATATGTGCATACTTTTGCTTTGTTCCATGGATAGCGAAGAATTTACAGCAAAACATTGACAAGAGTTGTACGCGTACGTGAACAACCCCGTACACTCTTAAAATTCGTTCATACCGCTTCAGGAATTCGAGCGCAATACAAGTGAGCTAAGTGCGCGCGAACCAAGTACTGGAGGAAAACTTGGATAATTTCAAACCTATCAGAACTTTGCTTGGACGATGCACCCGATGATAGAGCCAAGTTGACTACTCTGCCTACTTGTGCAACGAATAATGATGACTTTTAGTTTTCTTTTGATTAATAGTCCACTGTATTTTCTTGATTCCCTCGAGTTTTCAAACATTTCCATACTACTAGATTTTTCCGCTGCAGAAGATAATAAATTTTTGGTCCATTTCTCATTTTAAGAGACTCAATATTTGGTATTATAATAACTAGCTTTTTTGATTTTAATATTTTCCTCAGAAAATTACCAAGTGTAAAAATGTTTTTATGAAAACTTTTTGCTTACACTCACACACAATTATCGATATTTTTTGCAATGTTTTGCCTTTTCTAAACTTTTCAAATAAATTACTTCTCTAATTTTTTTAAGCATTTTATTTTATTCTTCATAAGAGTTTGTAACATCTGTAGTTATCTATAGCCTTCTGCGATTCAAAATTTGCTTCGTTTTATAAAGTATTTGAATTGATTATTATATTGTTTAAATGCATCAAATTTTTAGTTGTAGATTTTTAGAGAAAAATTTAATTGACAATTGTTTCGAGAAGTATTCGACTATTATTTGAGAAAGAGAGAACTCAATCAGAGAATACAGTTAGTTTACTTTGTCAGGTGTTAAGAGTAAACATCATGAAAACAACTAATTAAAAAAAAAGTCGATAGCCGGTCGGCTTTAGTCGAAGTTGTAGACTGGATATTAAAAGAGCATCACAGAATCTTGATAATTCTCATCCTAAAGGTGAATCGACAGACAAAGCCAAGGCTTATCAGGCGACAATGGCGGATCCGTCAATGAAGTCGGCAGCACTGTGCACAGTCTGAGTAGTAGGTGTGCGTTTATGAAAAGAGCCGAGTATAGCGAGGGCGTATTGGCAGGATTCGTTGACCGTTGGTGAAAACAATGCCTCGACGTTCGTTGTATGCACGAAGAGCAATAGGGGAAAAAATAAGGGAGAGAGAGCTGGGAAACGTCGGCTTATACAGTAGCTGTCGATTCGAGGCCGCCGACGCCGCGGGTTAACAGTCACACCGATTCTATTCATTCAGTAGAACTTAGTACGTACACTTGGAATTTTTCAGCGGATTATGCCGAATGATGCCACCAGAGGAATCTGACGTTACATGTTAATATTTTTTTCCTAACTTCGTCATAATACGATTTTTGTATTTTACTTTCGATTTTTGCATTTTCACTTACTGGCTTTCATTATTAGTCATAAATATCGTTCGACCAATGATTTTTATTTATACAAAATCACATATCTGTTCATGTACAAAAGCCATACAATTGATTATTAAAATTGTCGCATCCGCCCAACTCTGATGGAGAAGTGTCACTTATAAATAGTAAATACGTATGAGACCGTTTTTATAAAATTTACGCTATTTACAATATTATCTTTTCTATTTAAATCTTGTTGAACTATATTATTAATTCTCATAATATTGTTGAATATACCTTCGTTAATCAATAATCAATAAAATTTTTTCTTTTTTTGACTATGTTGTATACAACCAACCAGATTCAATAGCCGACTAGCAAACTATTAATTTTGCAATGAAGATTGTATACTTTTTGATTGTACAACTGTCTAATTATAAATATTTTTCACTGAGAAAACATTTTTACGCTTTTGATCTAGCAATTCAATTGAGTATCTTTCTGTATATGTAATCATTCCTAAACATTTGTAACTTGAACTAAGTTATAATTCTAACTTTCTAAAATTTTTATTATAAAGCCTAGTCATTCAAGTAATTTAACGGACAAGCTTATGTTCTCTTTACTTTTCTTTTTATAATTTCTTATAGACAAAATATCATCTAAGTTTATAACAAATTTTCAACCCCTTTCTCATTAATAACTAAATTTCATAATTTTTGTGAATGTAAAAGGTGCTATGCGAAACTAAATAGAAGACGTGAACTGAAAACTACAAAATACCATTAAAATAAAACTTTATTTTCTGCTATTTTGGTAAACATAAGGAAATAAGCATTTTTAAGATCAATGCAACTACAGAGATAACTAAAGAGAACTTTGGAAAAATTAGTTAGATTAAGCTGCCTTTAAATCATCAATCTAGAAATATTGATTCTCTACAGAAAAGTTTAACTTCTTCATGTTTTCTATTTGGTTTCTTTATAACGTAGAAAGAGAAAATATTTTTATGGCATTGTTATTTGAGAAATTATTTATATAACTCTAAATAATTTCATTTTCATTTTTAGAAAATGTAATTTGCCTTTTGATATTAGAAGATATTTAATTATTTTTTATAAGAATATTTTATTCTTTTATACATTTCAAGACAAACTTATCATTTGTAATTTCTTTCAAATTTGTATAAGGGTAATCTTAGCCTACTCGCACAGCGACTTACATTGTCTGATATTTTTTTTTCTAGAACTTGATAGTATACTTTGTTTAGGATATCCTTCCGAAAGATGTACTCTTCCCCCCTCCCTCTCCTCCCATTCAAATTGGATATTTTATAAGTAAAATTTATTAAAATTCTGCTTTGCCAAGCCTTATGGTTTTCGATGAGACTAGGCTTTCAACCATTTAAACAGATCTGGCTCAGTGAAAACCTTGCTAGTTTCTGCTTATGAATGATCATATCTAGAATATTACGAAAATCCACCATGGATTTAGGGATACTAATGAGGTCTAAACCATTTTTAAATTGATCATTAATTAGTGAGATCATCAGATTAATCACGGATGTAATTGTGCTCGCTAATTTTTGTATTTCACACTTATATTTATTATGAAAGAATATTATTAGTTAGGAATGTTAAAATATAATGTTTATAATGATTTAATTGTAATTTTTATAAAAACAGTTGTTGTAGAAAAACACATAGGAAAATCCCTACTCTCTGGTCATGGTTTAGTTTAATGTAGTTGCTGAGATTTGAGAATTTTGCTTTAGAGGTTTTAATTTAGAGCTTACTATGTATTTTTTCGGTAGAAAATATAACAGCTCCTTCTTTACATCATTTTCATTAAAAAAACTCTCGTCTTTTAAAAAAAGTTGGATCTATTTTGATCACTACAGCTACTGAGGCTATAGAATCATCTCCCGACTAGATAAGCAGAAAGACACATACTAATTTTAACACAAGTTTACACCACTTAGTTTCACTTAATAACTAAGGTTCCGTGACTCGTATGAACACAGTATAGAACAACTATCCTGTTTTGTATCGCAAGCAAGTGTAGGCACAGTTGAAATCAACAAGTCTTTGTGACGTGTCATAAACCTACATAGTTTTTGACTAGAGGTATTATAAATAAATCATTGCTTACAATATCCGACTATCCGCCTTCATGAGGTATATTCCCCATATTATTCAATGATGATGAAATTTTTTTTAGTTTTTCCTCGATGATTTTGCTATCAGAGACTAATGCTTCAGTTGGAGTTTTAGGCTTCTTAGGTTCCTTAGTCAGGTAGATGGTCAGTTTTGCTGCCATGCCTGCATCGACGCTCTTGTGTAGTGCACTAATAGCATCCTGATTTTCTCACTTTGGATAATGTCTCAATGTCTTCGACTGCAATTTTGATTGATTTTTTGAGCATTTTCACAATTAATTCAAAGGAAAAAACTGTCGATTAACTAAATGCACACGTTAAGCCTTGCCCGCATGAAGAAAAAGTCAGGTGAACACGGGGTGTAAATAATAATTAAACAATGTATTTCCAATACTCTCAAGACGTGTGATGCCATTGCGGAAAAGGATAACCCTTTGGGGCATACAATTTTTACAAAATGTCGACCTGTTTTTCAGTCATTACTTATACACAATGATAAATTAACAATCTGTTTGAAATGATTTTTACTAAGTTTAGTACTATAAATTTCCATGATCACAAAATGTATAAAACAAAATGTTTACATGTTCAAGAGTATTTTATTTTGTAATAAATACTATCGTATATTTTCTGTTCAATAAAAAAAGCATGGTGTTAAATAAACATAATTAAAAAATTTATTTATAATCAAATCGTATAGAATAGGAATCTATACAAAACGAACCCGACTACCTAAAGTTTATGCATTATTATCGATAGTAGATTACGTACCCAACCCGGTATAGTATTGGTAAATCCATAGCTTGTGTTTGACAAGTTCGGCTTCGCCTCAGTTACTTAGCCGCCAATACTTTCCCAGTTTAGGTATATAATCTACTATTTATGAAATTCAACGAAGTACGCGCTTTTGGCTTCAGCTCTAAACTTCTCATAGCGACAAAAAAGAAATTTTACGTACTACGTAGAATAAGTACAAATTCGATTTATAAGTAAAATACATTTATTGTACAAGTTCCAATTGGCTAACAAATTTTTAAATGTACACGAGCAATATATTTGTAAAATATATAGTGAATAATATGTAATTAAAAAATTAATTATTTATGTATTATTTGTATGCAAATTAAATTTTTATATCAAGCTTTATTACATTTGAAATGAATTTGGTGATACTCAGGCATGTAAGCTTTGAAATTGCATTATTTATTTCATTCATGATTGTATTATTATATTGTAGTTTCATCAAGTTTAACGAAGCTTAATTAAATTATTATATTCAATTCTTAAATTATTCCGTATTACTATTAGTTGAAAAATAAAGTAATTATGTGAAACATATGAAATATTGTTTGTAAGAAAGGGAATACATAAAACGTTAGGATAAAAAAATGCAATACTTTTTAATTTAAGTGTACACTGGAAAGTTAGAGTCAGTTTTTACTTTTCATTTCGCGTGCATATAATGCATTCAAAATCACCATAGAATTGCTTGTTAATTAACCAAAAAAACTTATAAATACATAAGAATTATTTACCTCAAATAATAAATCCTTTAATAATTTTAAGTTTTGTATAAGAACTTATTTCACCTAATAGCTTTGTATAAAAATATACTGATGTAATTAGTTGAGGTCTTACTGGTTTGAAAATAAATCGTTAATAATACTAGCATAGTGGCACATGAAAATTGATATTTAAAAGTAAGAGGAAAGTTTTGAAGAAAGCAAAAAGATAAAAAAAGAGTTTAACACATGTGTAAAAAAAGATAGATATGGCTCGTTAAGGTATACAGGAAATAGATTGTCTGGGAGGGAGAAGATATCCAGGCGTAGCATCACCAGCAGCTCTAGTGAGCAAGCAAGCAGGATGTGCGAGGGGCGAGAGCGTAGGTAAAGCTGGGTCGCTAAACTATCGATCTCTCTCCGGGTTTGCCCACATCTGCTTCCTCTGCTTCCTCTCCTTCTCTCTCGTTCTCCTCATCATTCTGTCTTTCTCGCACTCTCTGTGGGAAAAGCTGCGCCCCTCTTTTTTCACTCACTCTTGGCTTGCTTGGCCTGCTTTCCAGCCTATTCTCCTAACATCAGAGGCCCATTTTCACGACTCTCATACGGGACTACTGGACATTAACAAGCAGACCGTGTTATCGGTCGCCGAACCTATCTACCTCCCAGAGCTCGCAAGCTGTCCTTTGTTATACACTTTTACTATTCATCGAACAGCTTTTTTAATCGTTTATTTTATTTTCAGTGCTTAAACTTTTTTCCATGCCAAGTGCTTTTTATATTCAATATTTACTGGTTGTCGCTGCTGCAATTGAAAGCGAATAATTATTGGCGATTAATAATGTCGTTCTCTTGAGCGTAATAATTGACCTGGAAAACTTGGAACTAACAAGTGGCTGATTATTTTTAAATTTGCACTGAAAATTCCACACTACGAACTTTTCTGCCCGCGGTTGATTTTTATTTATACCTCACTCGCGTAGCTGTTAATGATTAGTCGCAAGCTGTTAAGATTAGCTGCAAGCTGCCTGAATTTGAATGAGTTAATCTCTGATACTTAATCCACAGGTTCAATATCTTTTTTTCTCTTTCTGCTACCCTACGGATTTTTCCTTTGTGACGCTATACATCTCTGTCGAGATACTGAATTGCAAGCCAGTCCATTCGATGTACTCGCAGAATCGGAGCTTTCAACTGCGACGAGCACCCATTCCAAAAGCAGAACTACTGAATAATCGTAGGAAATGATGGAATATGCAAAAATATACGTTAAAAAAATTGTTATGAGTAAATTCAATAGTTTTTGCTGTATTATCTAAATTAATTTTTTTTAAATTATCTAATTTTGTAATATTACATGTATACATAATTTAAATAAATCATTTGATAAGATCAATAATGTCAGATTGAAATCTTCAAGATTAAAATCGACAACGATTCAGTCCGACCAATTTAAAGCATGAATGACATTTTTGCTGTAGTTTTCTTTTCAACTTCACATATGTATGACATACGCAAAAATACATATAGTAAATGGAGAAATTTATCATCCCAATTTGCTTGGAGTAAGAATGATATTACAGAAATAATACGTTGTGACGAATTAGTTTGATACAATTGCATGGAATCGATTTTGTTTTATTAGTGGTTCGGGTTGGGTTTTTAATGCATTATTATTTACTTCGTGAAGTGATCATTTCTTATTAGGCTTGTAATAAGTAGGAAAGTTTATATAAAATTAATACTAAAAATTCTAATGGTTCGATTAGTTTTATAATTTGAATGTCCACAACGACCGGTATAAGGTGGATCGGATTTCTCTATATCTATTGACTCCGTTCTTTATATTACATTCTTATAAATTTATATAATTCGTAAGGGATTAATAAATTGAAATTATAATCATACATACATACAAGTATTATGCAATTAAAAATTAAAATAACATACGATTTCATATAATAAATTTGGTTATTGCAAAAGATAGTATTTTGGTATATACAGTTATAAATAATTGAAAATGAATGACAGGTTTATATTATAATAGAAAGCATATTTCCAAAACTTATTTTTATAGAAACTTGACCGAACGAACGGAAAGCGATTCAATGTACTTTTATTAAACCTAATCTATCAAAACTTATATTTTTTCTGCGATATCATGCGTATTCAAGACGAAACCATGCAGACAAATTTCTTCGCTTACTATATATTTTCGTGTGCTATAAACCTATATGGAGGGTTCTTAAGCGAGCAAAAAAAATGTATTGGATTTGTTTATAAATATCTCACAAAACTGTTTCCAATTTATATTTTTTCAACTTCTATTTTAATTTCGTAAATTTCACAATCCTTACTAAAAAGGAGAATTATAAGAAGCGAAGCCTCTATTGATTGTGATTGGTTAGTTGAGTCAGTTGGAGATATGGATGAGGGCATGCGATAATATAACGGAATAATTTAGCACGAGAATTTGAAATTATTTATAAACCTTATACAACTGGACAAGTGTTCAGCGCACTCAACACGTATAGTGACTACTAGTACAAAGAAAAGCCATGTTTGCATAGCCATACTTCTTATCAACAAAGGACAATCTGTAGATAAACATAACAAATTATGAAATCGCCAATGAAATTAATATGCTGTATATGTAGCGTTTCTGATATAAAATTAGGGCCGTAGTATAAGTGCGAACTTTCAAGAAGGGCGACTACTTAAGTTCTATTTTAGCGGAATAAGAATTATGTGAGGGAAAGAAAAATAAAGAAAGACGAAATTGAGGAAACAGGCACTTGAGGAAGGCTGCATTAATGGAAACTTGGGGCTCGTGCGAAAACTCGGCAAAGAGCACGGTATAAGCTCGCGCGACTGGTGCAGTCGAGCCGAGGGTCAAGTGCCGTCTTGACATCCTGTTACTTTTCTCCCTCTCTCTCTCTCTCCCGCTTACTCTTTTCGCAATTTGGTCGGCCTTTTCACCCGTCCTTATTCGTAGCCCTTTCCTTCTCTAATTATCACTGTGCCACAGCCTAGTGTAACCTAGTTCGTTATTTTTCACGGATCTCCGTTAACGTCTGCTTTTCACGAGCTAGCAGTTCCGTGCTTTCTCTTCCTCTTGTTATAGATGGAAAAAGCGCACCCACTTTGTTTTCTCGATCTGTCGTTTCGATTTGGCGTGACTCCAAGCTCGTCGCAAAGCTGCATGAAATATTCACTTAGTCACCGCTCTTATAATTCGAATTAATTTTTTTTTTGCTTAAGCTATTTTTGCTCGTCGTGTTTTCTATTCCGCTCACAGCCAGTTACTACAAATTTCAAATTAAATACCAATGGATTGCTAGACTTATGGCTATACGCCTCATAGCACCCAACACTTATGATATAGAGGTCATCAAAGATTTATAAAGACTTTCCAAAATAGCCATTGTTAATGAATATACATCACGATTTTAAATAATCTAATGAAAGCGGCATAAAAAGCATATCGTAAAATTAAAGAGGACGAAAGGTCAATCAAACCGTTGAACGTAATTGAATTTGTAAACAGTAAAAGGCAGTATCGAGATGCTGCATGTTCGTTGAATAATATAGGGGCAGGATCGATGCTAAAGCGAAAGAGACAGGTACAAAAGCATTAAGAAACAGATGGTATCCAGTCGAGTGGATAAATAATTCGTAGAACGAGCAATTAAAAGGAGGATTACAAAGGAAATAAAGAACGCAGGGACGGAGAGTCGGGCACGGCTGAGCGAACAATGAATCCGGTAGAATTATCTGCACAGAGAAGAAGAAAGCGTGGAAAATCGGCTTTCCGAGAGCGAAATCTTGAGAGATTGGCGCGCATGTATTTTATCAAGAAAATTTATCTTTACAAAACGAGACAAAAAAGATCCAACGTTTAATCGTGTGCGCAATCTATAAATAAAAATACGTAAAGCAAGTTATTAGATTTTGCAAGGGGATTGTAAAGCGAGCCAGTCATGGAGAAAGAAAGGGAGGGGGGGGGAGAGTCCAAAGGAATGCGTAAGAGAGTTGGCTGCGTGTCGATCAGGATCGCGTGCTCAAAATGTAAGGGCGAGCGAGCGAGCAGTCGGAGGTGGGCCGTTGCTCAAAAAACCTTCCATTCAGCTGGAGAATTGCGATAGCCGCGCCCTCGCTTCTCTAGATAAATCTAGGCGTGCGAATAAAGAAACATCCGGCAGGATGCGACGATGAATAGCGAACAATCACGAGAGTATAGCGTCGCGCTGGCGCGAAACCCTTTTGGCAAGTTGATGAGACAGATATGTACATATCTATTTCGACGAACTTTCTTTTCGAAAAAAAAGTACTACTCTGAATTAGTTTTAAAAACAGCAAGATTGGCCAAAGTACATGGATGTTGAAATATTCGGATCTGTCCACAGCACGCCAAGTCATAACCCAATTTGAATAGCTCTCGGAAGACTCGCTCTGGTATTTTATTCGCAGAGTACACATCCGGCGTGTTATGTATTCAAACAGCGAGTAGCTTGCGCACACACGCTCGCAAGAGAGCAGGATTAATTCGTAAAAGAGCTCGAAAGGGCTTATGTGCGGCTGACTGCTTGAGTGTGTCTTCATGCAGCTGTAGTTACGCTACAGCGCGGGCTGACGTTTATTTGAACGCGACACTTAGTCCGCTAGCTACTGTCTGACACGAGTCTGATCGCTACTACTTGCTACCGCATCTTGCGCCATTACACCTTTCCTATCTTGCTTGATCGCCTCTTAGATTTATAAATAATCCACTTTTACATGAACGAATCACAGGGATTATTCTTTGTTTATCTGGTTCATGAAACGTACGAAGAACTTATTACTCCAACATCTTTACTATATAAATAACTTACGTGCATATAGTAAGTTTCGCAGATATGCCTTCATTTCAGCGAGAGACTCGAGCACTAGAACTCGGTCAAAACTGCATGTATTAAAGAACTTTACAAAAGTTTGCGCAAGATCTATCTGGTAGGACAAAATATTCCTTCACCAACAGACGTCCGTTCGACTAGCCAAAGAAATATTCCTTATGTATGCGCATACTTTTAACTTTTCTATAATGATTAAAGAACTGGCTAAATATTTTATTATGCGTGTGCCTATTAAAACTAGACTGCCTTCCTCTTGCTACAAAATCACAGCGTAACCATTGGAAACAATTGACCTTAGAAAAAAACATAAATAATTAAAAATCCCATTTGGCGCGGCAGTGACAACATGCTGCACGATTAAGACGTAGAACGTAGGTGTACAGAGAGGCGACAGTATTACCAAACTCTTGAAAACCCATTATAAACGACTTGCAGACTGAAGATTGATCAGGAGGAAAATCGTCGATTTTCAAGTGCCATATCTTGAAGACTAATGGCATCGAGATTGAGAAGTAATAATTTCTCTGAGCTCGCTAAGCTACCGCCGCGTATAGCTTCCACGATATTACTTTCTCGCCACTCCTACCCCTCGTCCGCGCGCTCTGTGTATTACATTGATATCTTCCCAACACAGTTCAGTTTATAGCAATAGACTATGTACACCGACAATTTCGATTGCCATTAAACTAATCATAGATTGTTCGCATCTTACGATGTGCAGATTATGTTATTGAAAAAACTCCATCAAGTACCACTAACGCCTTTTCAATAATCTACCAACTTACCTGTATAACTATTTTAATTAAATCTATCAATTTTTAATAATTACTTAGTCTTAGTTGCCACTGGAAATTACATTTCGTAAAAAACTAACGATTGGGCACGGAAGGTTAGTCTTTAAGTCATTCGAAAAAGTGGTTAGACCATTATATTTGACATGTTTAAAGAACTGTTTTCAAATTTTTAAATTCCTAGACTCATCTGCGGAAAAATAGGATGCTATTTTGTCACCTAAAGTTTTTTAAGGTATTTTGGTCAATTCTTGAGTTAAAAAATATTTTTTATTCAAATTCTAAGTGTTTTCAAGCGTTATAAATTTCTCTAAAACATTTTTTGGCACGAAACTTAAATTTTTAAATGTTTTTAAAATTTCAAATTTAATATTTCCAAAATAAGGAATTACTCAACGGCTGGTGATACCTTTAACAGAAGTTAACAGTTCCTTACGCCACAGTAAACAAAATTTTAACTTTCATTGTTTAATTCTAGCTGGCCTCTTTAATGATCGCCAATCATCCCATTAAGAAACGTGTATGAAAATTTAAACAAGACATTGTCAATGCTATATTTTTTAACTTAACCGATGATGATCTATTGATTAAATAAATATTTAAAAATTCAATTTATTACCAAATAAAATTTCTTAACGAATACCTTAATAAAATTCAAATTCAATCAAAACAACTGTCATTTTCAGTTATTATGCCAAAAATCATGATAATTTATACATTCTAATAAGTTATTATTTATCTTTATTTACAGTTATCAAAACTGATAAATGAAAAAGATTATTTATGTCAATTGTATATGTGTAATGAGTTAAATAAAAAATTTAATTAATCGTTTCTGTATTTATAAAATCATCAAAGAATAAAACAAAATTTTTTTCTTTTTTTTTTAAAAAGTAAGCAACCTTTCTTACGTTTTATTTATATAATATATCGGAATCTTATATTATTACGGTACATAATTTTGTTTAATAACGCTTGCATCACGCATGGAAAAATAGTACGTCCAAAACAGCTTAATAATCATACACAGACAAAACAAGTATGAGAATGAGAGTGTGAGAGAAACAAGCAGAAAGGAGGTGCGCGCGCAACGTCAACGGTTGCCGTGGGGAAAATTACCTGTCAAGTAGTCAAAATACACGTTGATTCGGAAATTGACAATAACTTCTTGGTTTTTCAAATGAAATCAATTTATGATGGCAATTTTCGACACAAAATTCTTAGCTCTACAACTTTTATTCGAAATTGTTTTCGATACTCTGAATTGTTTCGAAGATAATTCGAAAAAATATGATAATAGGGCAATTTTTCACTTCTGCCGATAGCAATCGAAAAATTCAGGTCTTGGCAATATGAAAATTGTAAAAATACGATTAAAAAAAGCGCTTGTAGAAAATTATTCATTAGAAAAGTTTTTATTGTAAAAATACGCTTAAAAAAATATACTTAAAAAGTCAATTGGTATGGGTTGATCCGAAATTGCAATTTCAGAGTTATGTTGACAGACTAGCAGATGAGTTGAATAATTTGAAAGTAATTTCCGATTCATCCACAGAGAAACTACAGAAAAGATTTTTCTATCTCTGAAGATAGAATTCGTACGTTTACAGGTCTAAATTGGGAATAGTTGATAGAATGACGGGAAATGATGGGTTACTTGAAAAATAGAAATAGGACTGTTACTCAAACTCTTATTTTATTCTTTTTCAGATTACAAACTGCAAATTCGAGTGAAATAATCTACTCTGTTCTTGGTTCTTAACGCCATCAGCAAGTCTCCCAATTTTGGAAATCTATTTTAAGATCTTTTGAAAAGGATCACGATTTAGTTCATAAATCGCCAATCAAGATGACTTTATACATAATCATTCAACAGTTCTTTTTTAAAAACTTCATAATATGAGTGATGACAATCTTGAATTAGTTAGTAATGGCACTTATCTTAAAGCACTAAACGAACTCCAATAATGAATATCAACGATAACTATACTCAGATCATAACAAACTTCGTTTATGTAAGCCGTTCACATGTACCACGAACGGTTACATAGTTGACGTTCTAGGTTCCTATTATGCAAAAGAACACGATGCAACTATTTTGGGAAAACATTTAAATGCAAATCATAGTGATTAGAAGAAATTAATGTTCAAAGAAGGTGATTATTTCATCCTCCACTAGAGATTACACAATTGCAAGATGATGGATACAGAGTTCTCATGCTGACATTAAAAAATAAAAGTGATACACAATGATTAGCAAAAGATACAAGCTAGTCTCGACTGGTTACGACATGTCGATGGGGTATCGAAGCTGTTAATGGTGCAAGAGGTCAACAGCATAAAGTTTTTTATCAGTTAAATAATTTCTACCTAAATAAAGCTAGTCTTTACCGTACAATAGTTTGTTTTCTAGGAAATCAATTTAGAAAACGATTGGTCTCGAGTATTTGCATAGACTATAAAACACTCAATTCTATTTTTGCAAGGAATCCCAATGAAATATTTTCAACTAATAAATTGAATTTGCAAATTTTTAGGGACTGTTAGATTATATGAAAAAAATCAGAAGGAACAGCACTTTTGAAATGCTATTCTAAATTCTCAGATATTCTCAGATTCTTTAATAATACGAGTATACCATTTCATAAGGACATCAGAAGTAGACTGTGCAGGTTGGTCATTGCTCGAGATAAAGACATTATTTGGAAAAATGTTAATGAAAGTGAACAAGTAGAAAAGTTTGTGTGAGTTGAAAAAGATATAATAAAATTTTTAATTTAAAAATGATATTATATGTTATATTTTAGTATTACCAAGCAATGCTTTGAAACATTAGCTAATGAAATAGCACATATTTTTAAATATGAATGACCTACTACTTATTTCACTAGTTTTGAATAAACTGTCATAAAAAAATTAATAGTTTAACTTGCGGCAAGCTTTGGAACCATTATAGTTACACCAAAGGAAAGTCGAGATATGACAAATTATTATTTGTAAAAGGACATGGACGACCATACAATGTATTAACTGAAGAAAAATTGGAAACTCCACTTACTGGTATATAAATCAAATTCTTGTTCATATTTTTATTATAATTTCTTGATTTTTGCTACTATATTATTATATTCCTCTTAGGTGATGAACACGGTGAATCGCTTCCCAATGACCTTGAACCTTGGCATAATCTAATAACTAGTTAGGTGCGTTCTTTTCAACCGCGAAAGCTTATGTTAGCCCAACTTTTTGTAATTATGTTAGATTACATGAATAAATTCCAATGCCTGCAAACTCAAGAAGGGAAAGAACTAGTACGAAACTAATTCATTAATAAGTAGTTTTACAAAATTTTAAGTATCAATTATTAATTAAAATTATTATAGTTTGACATTGATTTTGGATTATTATACCCTGATAAGTTTTGTTGTAATAGACAAATGGAATAAAATCAAAGGAGTATTGATTAAAACACTAAATCAAGATGTGAAAGTAATAAATGCCTAGGATACCATATTTCTCGGTCTTTTAGCATTTGGTGACTTAACTTCAGGTTAGTGAAGTTAATTCAAATGAATAAAATTATTGCAAATATTTTTTATTAAACTTGCTTATTAAAAATTGCATTATTCCACAATATTAACAGATAACGTTTGATAACTACTCGTATTAATAAGTTTGACTTGTTTGTTTAATATTGCCTTTATATTTACTTGTGTATTATTACATACAAAATGTGTATTTAATTTTTTACTTAGAAATTATATTATTCAGTTGCATGATTTAATTAATTCTATTTTTGCTTCCTTGGAAAGGAAGCTTTGTTTTCGGTTTATTCAATAATTTTTCCTTTTTCGCTGTAATTTTTTTAATTTTATCGTTCGCGGTTCCATTCTTGTTTTTTTTGATAGATCTACACGTCCTGAAACTGTGTAAATAGATATTTTACCATAGAATTATTGTCAGAAGCTCAGAATCATCGTCAAAGTCATATTTTGATGACGTCTGTCCGTGGGGATGTATGAGTGTATGTGTGTGTGTGTTCTGTCAATCGCCATGACTATTCCAGTCGATAGATTTTGATGAGACTTTTTTCATATGTTTTGTTATGATGGAAGGTAGGTGGAAAAATATTTTTTAAGGCCAATAACCGACTTAAAAAATATTTTATACCCAACCCATTTTTAGGAAAAAGTTGTCAATTTTTTAAAAGTGATTTTTCTGTAAAATTGCTATAACTTTTGATTGAGAACGTATTTTTCGTCATATGACAGCTTGTTTTAAAGCTTTTACAAGTAGCTTTTAAATGAATCATCGCATGATTGAATAATCGATGTATATCAAAAGATATAGTACTTAGAAGAAACCTATTTTCAAAAATTTTATAAAAAACATAATGTTACATTATAGTTGCAATAAAATTATGCATGTAACCAATTATTTCATAATTGCTGTATGAAATATACTGTATTTAATGAAATACAATGAATATAAAAACGATTAATAACGTAAACACAAACGTAAATAACAAAAATTCCAAGGAAGCACACCGCCAGAGCAGCTGGCAGCGTTTTTATAATTCTTTAGAAAAAGAAGATAATGATTATGCTACTTGCTGTGCTATCTTATTAAACCTAAAAGAAGTGATAAAAGGAAGCGCGTTGGGAGAGATGACGTTCAATCGGTAGGAGGTACGCTGATTAAACTATCTATACAAAAGCGTCGAGAATCATTTATACTACATGTTGAAGTAGTGTAACCTATTATTTAAATAAAAACTTGTTATAATTAAATAATTTTTGTGACATATTTTTTTAATTAAAGACTCCGAATTTCATAGAATTAGGGATTTAATGCAACAAGTTTCAACCAGTAATTGTTGCAATTGAATCTACAACAAATAGTATAAATTGCTTTCACGTTGTCATTAATGATCAGATATATAACGTTAGTAGTATACTTGAAGCAATAGAGTTAGTTTTAAGAGTATTTTTTACTTTAGATTGCAATTATCCGCAATATATGAAAACTATTTAGTTTTTTTATAAAAAACTTTATTAAACATTGATTTATCAACTGATAAAGTGACTGTCGATAGAAATACACTTATAGGGTTAATTAAACAATTATAATTGTTATGTTGATTTATTTAAATTATAATGTTTTTTGAATAAGTTTAAGACTGTTTATAAAGTATTACGATGGATATAATCATATACTGTAGGTACGAAATTACCTATGAAAATTATAATTTCTCTTATTCAAACACATAACGCAATGCCATAATACTTCAAATAACATGCGATATTTTTTTACAGGCTATAATAGAATCTATTCTAATATTAATTCGTTTAGCAAGCATATTTATAATAAACATAAATATCGTCTAACAGACGTTAGTGAAGTTATAGTTTTTATTGAAACTAAACTTATAATGATGTAAAGTCTAACGAATTTTATAAAAGCGATTCTAATAAAAATAGTAGTGATAATTAGTCAATCACATATGATTTCTTAGACGAAATCGAACATTTTGTAAGGGAAATTCATTTTTCTTATGTTAAACCATTCGATAATATAATTGTTAAATATAGTGCACGTATGTCAAATTTAAAAAAAATTCCGAGAAAATATGTAATTGACATAATTGACAAAACTAAAATTTTTTTATTTAATATTTTAAAATTATTAAAATCTGAAATTGCAAAAGAGCTTAATAGCATAAGTTTTGATAAAGTAGATATTTATTTAAATGCGTATAAAGTTTATAGTGTGAAAACTTTCATTTAAGAAAAAATTGAAGAGAAGGATGTGCAAGATTGTTACAGAACAAATATGGTATTATTAGCTAATGGCTATTATTACCTTAATAAACAATGGATATAAAATAATGCTTTATTAAATATTGTATTTATTTTTCGTACCCTGTCAAACCCATTTTTTATTAAATTCGTTTTACACTTCAAAATAACGACTTAAATTTTTGTGACACAGATGATTAAAAATCTAACGCGTCATGGGGAATGGTAATTCCCACAAACCATGCAAGAGCCCGTGCCCAAGCGATGTATCACAAATTATTTTTAAAGGGGAAGGTAAGGGAGGCTCTTTCGCTCCTCTGAACGATGACGATGGTCCTCGTCATTAAATTAGCGTTTTGGGTTTCGGCTTGAAAGGACAGGAATGTAAGGCGCACACAATAATCATTCGCGATAACCGATAACAATATTTATTCTCGACTTTTAACAATAAAGAGAGACGACGCGAGTTCACGCGTTGTTCTGAGAGAGAGAGAGAGAGAGAGAGAGCCAGACAGGGCCGGCTATTCCAGCCAGGGCCCCGTCATATTTTAATGTATAAATATATGAGTATGAAGTTCCGAACGTTCGTGGTGAACAAAATACTAGCGTTATGAGGCTATTAAGGTCGGTTTCCACTAATTCTGAAAGAATCTATGACTATCGTATTAATATAAATATGCACAAAAGATTCAAAAAAATAAGTGACATCAATCACAAATTAACCAATTTAACTATTAAAACCGCGTAAATAACCCTTAACACGTATATAAATACATTAAACATTGTACGCATATTATTACCCGCTGCATGAAAACATTTAAAAATAAATAAATGAAACGGGTATTTTAATAAGCATGAGTACTACCACGTATATAGAAAAAGTTTCGCCCATCGGAAATAAATAGCACTACCCTTACGAGCCCTTGAACGTCGAGCTCTCAGCAGAAATTACAACTTATTTGCGTGCGACTCCAAAACACCCAAAAATAAATAAATGAAAGAAATATTTTTATGAAGCTGAACTAGCAAGGAACATGCGAAAATATATCGCCCATCGGAATTCATAACAATTATTCCTTCGTGCCGTCGAACTGTGATCTTTTATGATAAAATATAAGTTTGTATTTTACAAATCATGATTCATTTAAAGCTTTTTTATGAATAATATTGACAATTGCATTTTCTAAAGTAGGTTTTACTTATTATATTTTCTGTAATTGATTATTACATGTGGTGTATGTATCAATGATCTCATTAACTAATCATTGGTAATTTTAGATACGACGTAATTGCCGAGAACTTATGGCACAAACGATAGTTTGCATTTAAAATTTCAAGTATGATATACGAGTATATAGTCGGCCTTCTCTCTGCATTTTCCAGGGCTTAAGACCTGCACTTTCGTTTATCACAATTATTAATGATGTGACTGCATTAAAAGCTGACCACTTCAGTTAACTATCTGTGACTTTAGTCTTCTAACTTACTGCTCGCTACTGCGTGCTATGAAATTTTTATATTTTTTGGACATTCCATGCGCGAGGTCTCGATGACTTCGGGAACAAACATGATTAAAATCTCGCCTCGCACACGTCAATAGAAAAATAAAATTAGATACATATGTTCGAGAAAATGATAGCACCCTCGCGTGGTCTCTTCACCCTCACTTCGCTCGGATGCATATGTCCACACGAGGCTCAAATCACTTTTTTGTATTTAGTATTGAAATGTTCTATTAATATTCCATTTTCAATTCAAACGTACATAATTTGAACGCTCTTAATTAGAATTGTATATAGCATGTTGAATTACTTAACGCAACTGTGTTGTTAGTTACAGTTTTGTAAGGTTTATCTTGAATTTGGTGAATTCGGAAAAGTGATTTTCGTTGATTACATATTACTATTGCATTAAAGACGCTTTTAGTTTAATGGCGTTTAGTTATGAAAAAAATTTCCTTTATTATGTTTGTCTCAAAAACTTATTACGGAATATAATTTTTTACAATTGGTCAATATTAATTGCTTTTCACAATACTTCAGGAACTTTTTCCGTTTTATATTGAAAATTTTTTTATCTGAGATACAATATGTCTATATTTCGATTAATTGATTTCAACAAAAATTTTTTCTATTCATCCGTATGCTGTTCCGTATACAATGCTGCTTTATCTGGTTCTGTACTATTTTGGATAAACTCATTTATGTTGGTTTTGTCTTCCATTTCCTTATATTCATCAACTTGCTCATTAACTCTTACAGCTTCAATTTTTTTCGTCTGAACTCTTTTAGATTCTATAATATTTTCTTGTCTTTTTACTGTCGTAATATTAACACCAGTTCTATCGGCGTTATTTTTTTTTTGTTACTTAAGTTTTCATCTTTCATTACTTTATTTGAATTGTAGCCGTGGGCGCAGGGTGAAATGAACTTTTAGTTGGAGTGAGAATAACTTTATTTAATCCAAACCAAGACTTACAAATGTAACGCGACTCGGCAGAACGTAAACCGCGAAGCTGGCATAAGGCCGAGCTGTTAGCTAGTCTCGAGTTCGGGCTAGAGTCTCTGAAACTCGCCCCAGCTACTTGGCGCTTCTCCTCGGAAAAATCCAATGAAAAGGGCAAGTCCCTCCCACGAGGTTCGTGGAAAGGGTAGCTGGGACCGCGGGTTAACATTAAAAAAACGAAGGGTGGGCGCGCGTTTTCCCTTAAACAAACTCATTAACACGGACGCGCGACCGTCGACGTTTAACCCTTTTCCTCCCAAATAACACAAATTTTTTCTTAACTTTCATCCTCATATCTTTTAATGAAAAAATCGTATGAAAAATTTATCAAGCATCATATCTTGTAGATTTTGACCTCCTCTTTCGAATGCCGTTGACAAAATTTACCTAAATTGTAAGCCGGAAACGTTATAGGCCGGTTTTCCGGAAAATTCACAAATTTTTCGTGTTTTTTTTCTAAAAAAAGTATATTTTGAAATGGAAAAAGTTTGCACACACCATTGGAAACACTGTTATCGGTGTTATGGATGTCTTTTTTTTCAAATGCCGTTGGATTTTTTCCGAAATTTAAAATGGCAAATACAAAATGGTGTTCGAAAGGAAAAATTTTTTTTTTAAACTTGACGAAAATTGTAAGGAGAATGCGAAAACATTTTTCCGGTCGGCGCCCTCGCGAACTACCCCTACAGCCCGTCAAACAACCACTAAACACAGAATTTAATCGTTTTTTTGTTGAAACATCGAATCACCAAGACAGATAATGTTGAGAAATGGTTTTTTATATAAATATTGCTCTAAGGAAAGAGCTCGAAAAATATCTCCGGTCGGCGCCCTCGCGAACTACCCCTAGAGCCCGTCAAACAACCACTAAACACAGAATGGCTTTAAAATTAATTAAATTAATTACCTTGGATGGCCAGTTTTCTAATAGTCTTTGTTGAAATCCGATATGTACATTTGTTTATCTGGAAAAAATTATAACCACAAAAATTACAAAATACATAACTTCAATCGACGAAAGTTTGTTATGAAATTTGAAATAATCAAATTTTATCAATACCACAGTATTTATTAAGATTTCAAGAATGCGAGTATCCATTTTGAAGTCTTAATAATAATTAGAAAAAGTTAGAACATCGATTTAATGACTAGGCGTTCCGCCGCAGAACTAATTTCTATCGACATTTTTGTCAATAACTTTTGATGCACGTTCTGACCTATTCTTTTTAACGCGGTAGTCGCTTTAATATTTAATGAGCTTGATTTGTTCAAAAACTATTGAAATTATAATCATTGGTTCTATCTTATTTTTTAGTTAGAAAGTAAGAAAATATTAATTTCAACGTATTGTCTCATAAAATGCAACATTTTCAATTTATTTTTATTAAAATAATATAGAACCAACGATAAAAATTACATGAGCTTTTGACAAAATCAAGCTTAGTATATACTAATGTGACTGCTATGTTAAAAAGAATAAGTCAGTACCTGCATCAAAAGTTATTAAAAAAAATATTAATAAAAATCGTTGCCGCGGCGCAACGCCTACGTACTAAATTAACGTTCTATGTTTTTCTAATCAATATCAAGACTTGGCAATAGATAGATGCATTCTTTAAGTCGTAATAAATAATGTGTAATTGATAACATTTAAATATTTAAAATTTCATAACACACTTTCGTTAAATGAAGTTATAAATTTTTGCAAGTTTTCAAGTTATATATTTTTTCAGATAAACAAAAGTACTGTTCGCGCCATATGCGCTCCCTTAATCGCTTGTCCTGCGCCTGGTTGGAGAGTTCTTCAAACATAAAACTTTGGGGAAAACCCAAAGAGATAGAACAACAGGTCATAAAGACTTAATCCCAACCATAAAACTTTGTGGAAAACCCAAAAAACAGATATGCAACAGGCAGCCGAGAAAATGTAGAATCGAGAGAGTATTTGGGGAAATCTGTATTACGCAATGAGGCTGTGTAACCCCCGCTCCGCAATTTCCTTCCGAGTTTGATTGGTCCGCCAAGAGGGCCCTATAGAGGAGGGGCTAGACAAGAGTTCACGCCATCTGCGTTGGCGGAAAATAAGTGCAGTTGCAGTCGGAAAATCAGCGCGTCCGATCGCTGAGCAGAGCTCAATTTTTAGCTAACGCGCTATCCCTTGTTAACGTCTTAGTAAGTGTTAATACATTCCCTGTGTGCGACGTACCGAAGGTCTAAGGACAGGCTTGCCTGCTGCCTTAGGAGAGGACGCGACTTATCCTCTGGGGTGTCTCTCACCACGCGGCTCTGTCCATCTTTATCTCGGCGACGACGTAGCGAGGGCTGACCTGTGTCCGAGACGTCGGAGCTACCGAGCGCCTTAAAACACCGGAGAGGCGCCTTCCTTATCAATTTTCGAGAGTGTGCGTACGTTAATCACGGTAATGTATTAGGACATATTGAATGGCCATTCAATCCGCGACCTTTGTAAAGGCTAAGCGAGCCTCCGTGCAGATTTGTAGCACCGCCTACCCTGCTTACATTTTGCGCAATTGTTTTGTTTGTTTGTTGTCTTATTATTTTCACGTTCTCTCCTTTTGACAAGTTTAGTATTTTATTTTGTATTTTGTGTCAAATGCCTTTTCCCCCACCTATGACTGGGGTTTTTTATGCCGGCTGACTTTCTTATAAAAATTACAGTAAAATTTAACATTTAGTCTGAGAATTCGCTATTTCATTTACCTTATACACCTTCCCTCAATTAATATTACCTTCAGTTTATATATATATATATATATCTTTTTCTCTTATTGTGTCCTTAATAGCTTTACTTGCTTATACCTCTAATAAGTAACAAGTACATTTCGAATTCCGACAGAGGCTATTAGAAAGCTGGCCATCCAAGGTATAATTCAAAATTTTCTTGCTTCGAAATATCAATAATTCTCTTAATACGAGCGAGTAAATTACGAAAATCGCTTTTTCAATGCGCGTGAACTGCAGTTGAGGACCCTGACAATAGGGAATTTCCTTAAGACGCGCCGACACGTGAGAGAAAGAGAGAGAGAGAGAGTGAGAGAGAGAGCGAGAGAGAGAGCGAGAGAGAGAGCAAGAGAGAGAGCGAGAGGGAGAGTAAGAGAGAGAGCAAGAGAGAGAGAGCAAGAGAGAGAGAGAGAGAGAGAGAGAGAGAGAGAAATGACGATCGCAACACCGTCAACACGCGATATGGCATAGTTCGAGAGTGCTCGATTTTCATTTCTTTTCAAACTCTGACAACAGACGCACGGACAGAAAAATAAAAATGGGCCAGAAGAATTCAAAAGTCGAGGTAATTATACGATTTCTTTATTTTAATAAATATTAAATAATAAAATTATATAATATGATAATTATATGTATTTGCAGGAAAACGAGCGCAAAAAAATCCACAGCAGCCTCCATCACACGGTGGACAACCGCCGCAGCAGCTCTTAGCGCAAGCTCAACAGCCGCCGCAGTATCCACCGATAATTTTTACACAGGAGAATGGGCAACTTTTTAGAGGAGCACGGTGGAATCCGAATAGAAAGTGAGTTGATTATTATTAAAGAGATACAGTGCGTGTAAAAATGAAATAAGTGAAAAAGAAAAAAAGTGAACGAAACGGAAACACATTATTTATTTTTTTAGAATAAACTCGCTGTTACTCGGTCAATTTTCATCCGATAATATCGATTTCTTGTTTTAAATACGTGTAATTATCTCGCGTATACGTTGATTCTATACAAAAATAACTGTGGAATACGGTCAACTATTTATTTCAATGTAAGTGAACAAATTCGGGTGTCATGTTTTTCGTGCATTCAACGACGAAATGTGTGCGGGAAAGTTTGAGACTTGAATAACGTTCAGCGAGACATTTGTTGGTTAACATTCAAGGAAGATTTCTGGAAAGTTTCAGATCGATTTCATTAATAATTAGTGAAATATAACGATTTTACCAAAACGGCGCGTTCGCGACAATAGCCGCGCAGAGTTGCAGAAAACGAGTAGCGGCGCGGCGCCTTGCTGCGTTTACCAATCAGATAATAAATCATCGAAAACAGTAAATGCAATATGAAAATTATACTGACTGTTATAGAATTTGATATTTCAATATTACTGAAAGCACGAAATCGTGATAGAACATTTTTTTATTAATACATAATTGTAATTTGTTTTAAGCGTTTGTTTTAAATTGCAAGTTGGTATGAAAAAAAAATGTTTTATCACAATTTCGTAATTTGAGTAATATTAAAATATCAATTTTATAACAGTCAGTATAATTTTCATATTGTATTTACTGTTCTCGATGATTTATTATCTGATTGGTAAGCTCAGCAAGGCGCCGCGCCGCTGCTCGTTTTCTGCAACTCCGCGCGGCTATTGTCGCGAGCGCGCCGTTTTGGTGAAATCGTTATATTTCACTAATTATTAATGAAATCGATCTGAAACTTTCCAGAAATCTTCCTTGAATGTTAACCAACAAATGTCTCGCTGAACGTTATTCAAGTCTCAAACTTCCCCGCACACATTTCGTCGTTAAATGCACGAAAACTATGACACCCGAATTTGTTAACTTACATTCAAATAAATAGTTAACCATATTCCACAGTTATTTTTATATAGAATCAACGTATACGCGAGATAATTACACACATTAAAAAAAAAACGCGATATAATCAGGTAGAAATTGATCGAGTAACAGCGAGTTTATTTTAAAAAAATAACTAAAAATGTATTTTGAAATTTTACCGTTATTAATATTTTTTATCGGAAACTTGACATTTTACAATGAAATAGTAAATTTTAAAAAGGTAGCAGTTACCATTGTGGACTTAATGGTAAAATTTATTATTTCATTTTTAAAATGTCAATAATCGATGATCGATGAGTCTTGATTCGAAAAGGTCAAGCGCTTAGCACTTTATTGCATCCAATACTTACAGTTACAAATGAAAAATTTGAAAATTGACACGGACACACGTAATTCATGAATCAAAGAGCGAAAGTTTTGATTATTTATATATATATCTATTTTATATAATATTTTGTTCTATTTTTTATTACAGTTTCAACAACGAGAATAGCGAGCAAAACATGATTGCAAGATTGCAGTTTGTGAGTAATATACATACATATATATAACATTTTTACAATAACAAGTAATAATAATTTTTTTAAATATTTTCATTTTTTAGAAACTGTCTGCAGAAAGAAGGACCTCCAGATACTGGAAAAAGCAAGCCCAATATTGGGAAGGCCAGTACTGGGGCATAGCAAACCAGACAAATTCAAGTGTGAGTATGAATTGTTTATGTATAACATATAAGTTCATACCCGATAGTATAAATAATATATTTCATTTCTTTTGTTTTACAGATAATAATTCCATATCGAAAATGACATTAAATCTCAACTTTCTGTAATGTACAATTATCAATAATTTTTATATCAATAAAATTCTAATTTTTGTGAATCAAATTTAAAGTACTTATTTGTTAACTACAATCTCTCTACCAACCAAAATCCATTTTACATTCTTATTCTACAATAATAATAATTTAGCAGTTAAAATGATATATTATGATATTAACAAAAATACTATAAAAAATACATTATCTTATTATAAAATTTACGTACACTGAGAAATAAGTATGGTTGAATCAACAACAGACACTCTGTTAAAATGGAGCAACAAAGACTCCTTCGTTGTTTCAAGACACCCGATATATCAGTTTTACAGACGCCCTTCTGTTGAATTGATACATGTACTCTGTTCATTTGATAGAACCTCCGTTGAGTCGATGTCATGCATAGCTTGCTTTAACGTAAGGTTATTGGTTCATTCATTTAAAACTTTTTTTGTATCAACCTAACGAACTAAATTCTCTATAAAATTTTTTTTCTAATCTGAATAAAATGTTATATTTGAAATGGGAGAGAGGGAGAGGTAGAGGGGGAAGAGAGATCAGATCAGACTATTATAAACTCCACATACACACAGAATACAAATTTAAACATATAGAAGACTACAGATTATTTCGCACACAATTCCTAACGCATACATATATAAACGCTCGCAACGATCAGGAGAGTTACTCGCCAACTCTCCATTTTTCTTGTATAGTAGGGGTCTTAAGGCTTCTTATATACTAATGGAAAGAATTTCTATGCACTCGCAGAAAAGATAGTAAATTAAGATTAGCCACCTAGTGTCGCTTTATGTTACCAACTTTTTTGCTCTAAAATTCTCGCTACGCTCGCTGCCTCGGCTCTCATACTATCCCGCGCTGAAAACATTCTCTCCTCCGGTGTAATATGGCACCCGTTACGCTACTAACGCATAAATAACTAATATGAGTGTGTATGAGGTATATAAGTAAGAATAATCAAGAAAGAGAGACAAACAGATAGACGCCGACAGCGGTACAATTATTATTTTTTTGAAACTTCAGTTGATTAAATAAAATATTTAGTTGATTCAATAAAAATTCAGTTAAATCAATATCAATGCTATTGAAACAAAAACTTTTGCAGTTGTTTCAACTTTTGAGAAGCATTCGTTTTAACCACCTAAGGTCTTTAGCCATAACATCAAGTTTTCTGTTGATTCAACAAGGTTCTGATATTCTAACATATGTGACGTTAACACAACATAATTGATGTCGAAACAACAGACTCTGCTGTTGGCTTATTTTATCATAGTGAATTCTACCAATTCAACAGAGGAGTCTGTAAAATCATCATTCGCGCAATTGAGCCGATAGAGGGCCAGTCAAGTGAACAGCGGATTAGTTGAATGAACAGCTGATATGTTGAACCAACCATTATTTTTTCTCAGTGTACGCTCCATAAAGGCAAGGACTTCGGAAACCTTATGTAATGAGTCACTCGGCATTGTTTTTCCTAATAATTATAAATTAAAACATAAAAATAATGAAAATCAGCGTTGAGCAATCATTTGATTGGCTCTAGGGGTAGTTCGCGAGGTCGCCGACCGGAGATAATTTCTGAGCTCTTTTCTTAGAGCAATAATTATATAAAAAGCCATTTCTCAACATTATATATCTTGGTGGTTCGATGTTTGAAAAAAAAAACGATTAAAATTCCAAGTTTAGTGGTTGTTTGAAGAGCTGTAGGGGTAGTTCGCGAGGGCGCCGACCGGAGATAATTTCTGAGCTCTTTTCTTAGAGCAATAATTATATAAAAAGCCATTTCTCAACATTATATATCTTGGTGATTCGATGTTTCAACAAAAAAACGATTAAATTCTGTGTTTAGTGGTTGTTTGACAGGCTGTAGGGGTAGTTCGCGAGGGCGCCGACCGGAAAAATGTTTTCGCATTCTCCTTACAATTATACTTTGACGGAAAAGCATTATGCTCCCTCTCATTTATTGGTAATAACAAGTGTCAACGTTATTTAACATTCATTACGCCAGTTACTGTAAGGGTAGTTTATAGGGGTTGTAATTAAATTTTGATGTAAAATCATTGTTCATATCAATATAGTATTGCTGAGAATCAATATGTCGTATTGAAAATTGAAACTTGAAATTTTGAAATTTTCGTTCAC
Organism: Phymastichus coffea; assembly: GCF_024137745.1. Taxonomy (NCBI): domain Eukaryota; kingdom Metazoa; phylum Arthropoda; class Insecta; order Hymenoptera; family Eulophidae; genus Phymastichus; species Phymastichus coffea. Next base: position 550,012 of record NW_026706881.1, read on the forward strand.
TGTGAACGATCCAAACTTCAGACTCATCTTTGACCACGAGTTTTGCTTGTCACTGCTATCTGTCACATAATCTACCAAATTTGATTAGCATAAAGTTGTGTTATCTATTTTATGAAGAATGTTTGCATTTTCAAAAAAACTGTTATCCGAAATGAATACTTGTTCTGAATAGTCTGTCTTACCATCAGATGCAATAAAGGCATTCTCATGAACAGCTATTATATTTGTGTGCGTACTTATATTTTCCTCTAAATTATTTGCATCGATATCGTTACTACGTATATATATAACTTTTGCTGTTGGACATTGTTGTTTGTTATTATCGGTCGTACTAGCAGATTTTTTAAAACCAACTTCATTCGCGTTCATTTTAACGGAATCGACACTAATTTTACTTATAAGATAACTTTTTACCTCACTCATTAATGGTGATTTTGGTGTCCAAAGGCTCTTGTATTTTTACCTAAATTCCCTGTTTGGTTTCTGTTTGAAGTTACCAGTGATCTATATTATGAATTAATAATAATGAAAGTCTTGAAGTGAATTTTGGTACAAATTTAATCGTGCCCCGTTAAGTCAATAATAATACCATTGTAAGATGACATACTGAAGTAAACGTTTACTTATTGCAATAACACACTTCTATTTTTAGCCGAAATAAATTTGCAAATTTTTGAAAAAAAAAAGACTACAATTATTTTAAAAGATCAGTGAGTATAATTCAATTACCACTTGTGGTGTTTACATTGCTTTCACATATAAAATAGTATATCCATACTATATCTATCTATATAATATATATCATCTATATGAGGTAGTATGTAGTATACTACTTCATGTATACAAGCAATGTAAACGTCACAGATAACATAGTCTAGACATTCTGGTATCAAAATAACCTGATTTCAGTACAAATTGTAAATGTAGAAAAAATGACAAAAAGGTTTAGAATGTGGTATCGTAGAATAAATGTCTTTATAAAAAAGGTACGCGTGTATAAACAATTGCTAAGAACCGATAAAACAATGATTTTTCATAATTTTTTGGACATTTGATAGTGAATTATTAATTAGATATTTCACAAAAACTATTAAAATTTAAAGACTGATTTATTAGTGAAGTTTGTAAAATACTAAAGTACAATAAGTTTGTAATAACTGTACAATGTCAAGAAATTAATTCCATTTGTTCGCATCATTTGTATTATCAATTTACGATATGTTTATACTTATATTTTGTGCTTGTATGATATTTATGTATTATTACTTGGAAGGTGATTTGAAACAAGCGTCAACGTATGCTTGATTTATTACAGTTCGAAAGGTACATACCACATGAAAATAACTATTTCCCCGATCGCGGTTCAAATTTCACGCAGACTTGCATGGCCTTGGTCACATGTTCTTTTCCTACGTAGTTCGATGCGTGAGTCGGGTTGACGCTTGTTTTGATTTCAAAAAAACAAGGGAGCCAGGTCACAGAATCGTGACCCTGGCTAGTTCAGTTAGCTGAGAGCCATCGACGAGTTCTGTTCTGTCTCAGTGTATACAATTTCGCCTAATTAAAGCTTACATTTAATTTACATTGTGTACCATCATTTGAATACCATCTTATCTAAATTAAGTTTTATATAAACGCACAAGAGTAGTTGCGTAGGAACAATAACTATTATTTATTGATATATGAGCGTTGGGTGAGCCATACAGATATCAATGGGGGTATGATTTCTCCTTAAATAATGTAGTTTACCAAAGTATACTGTCATAATTGTAATGTTAATCTAAATAGTATAACAATAAAAACAAAGAGAATATATTACGAATCACATTATAAAAAATAAAATATTTGTTTAATTTAGTTTTCTGGTTATGACTATAACGAAGCTGTATTTTTTCTTGAAATTTACAGAGAAATAAGGTCACTAAGTACTTCGGAAGTAGAGATAATTTTTTTTTATTTTTAACAAATCATCGCTAATTTTATTATTAACACTATGAAATGAGACTTAGATAGATGTACAGAAGAAGAATCGAAGTTTGTTAATAAAATAATGACTTTCTGGAACCTTGCAAATGTATAGAATAAAAAATAATTATAAACAACAAAAATAATAAATATCAATCATAAAAGTTGCATTAGTGAGGAACAGATTTTCTTTAAACTTGCCTTGTTCAAACTTCTTATTTCATGAAACAATCTTAAATTTAAAAAATGAATAAAATCGTGTATTTATTGGTTGAGACAAAGAGAATTTATCGACTTCCATTTGAAAGTGCGCTACCACTTTTTCCGAGTTCAGGCTCAGCACCCAAGTTTTCTCCTTCCACCATTTGAATGTCATGCGGTAGCAAAGAATGAGAAAATATAATTTTGTGATTGATGGTGGATTTGTTGTAGACTTTGCAAAGTTGTAGAAAATTAGTTTTTTATCAACAAACTTCGACTCTTTTTCCGTCCATCTACCTAAGTCTCATTCCATAATATTAATAATGAAAGGAGTGCAAATAGAAAAATTATCTATGCTCTTGATGTATTTAGCTACCTTATTTTTGTGTAAATTACAAGAAAAAATACAATTTCGTGATAGTCATAATCAGAAAATCGAATTAAATAGATATTTAATTTTTTTATAATATAATTCGCAATAACGACTTTGTCTCTATTTTTATGCTATTTAGATTAACATTACGATCACATCACTACAAATTTGATAAACTGCATTTCTTAAACATAAAATTATGCCTCTACTGATATCTGTATAATTCAGCCAACGCTCATAAATTAATAAATAACAGCTTTTATAGACGAACTTATTAATATTTTCTTTTGAAATTTAAAAGTTAAGTATTCTGCAAAACTGTATGTTTCTTTGAAAGTTATTATAAAAGGCACTATTTCTATTATATTATTATTTAATATTTTACAAACTTCACTAATATATAAGTTATTAAATTTTAATGGTTTTTTGGAATAACTTGATTATTATGATAATTTTATTACTTTTGCGATAATTCTTGTTTAAATTAATTTTTTCGTAATCGGAAAAAACGATCGTATTTGGAATTGAAATATACGTGCCAATATCTCGCGTAGCTAATTAGTTATAATTAACTATTAATTAAGTTTTTTAAATAATAATAATTATTAATAATTTTTTCTGCAAACGTTATGGGCTTCGGACTTGCAGATTTGTATTCAGCAGCAAAAAATAAGCAAGAAACAACTTCTTTAGTCTAGGGTCATCAATTGACCATGAAAAAGTACCGTGCCCTTAGACTGTGATAGATTGAGGAGAATACTGTAACAACTTGCTATCGCGCGAGCTATTGTTGAACGTGTATCAAGGCTCAGTATCATTTACATAAATATACATTTATACATAAAAAAGTGAGTGGATCAGTCGTTAATAAAATAACCACTGTATTACTACTGTTAAATAGAACAAAAAGCTTGGTGTCGAAATAGTTGGAATAGTTTGGTGTTAACACAGTTACAGTCCAAATCCGCGTATGAAAATGAAAGAGTGTGATAGTAACAGAGAGAAAGACAAAATAAAAAATAGTAAAAGAAGGCTAAATTAAATGTTTTTATAAGTATAACAAAAGATAATCGGAGGCTGACTTTATTCAGAATGTTTGGAAGAAGATCCGCGTCCCGCCTTCCCCCATTTATCAACGGCAGGTAAAAATGGCCGATAGTGCCTAGTGGGGGGTCAAGAGCGTCCCTCCCTTTTTCGGGTCCAGTCTTCGTCGGTGTTGTTTTCTGCCTCCACTCAGACAGTACTGACGAGTGCACTCTAACTCTTTTCATTGTTCGACAAAGTTCAGCAAAATAAAATAAAGCATCTAAGCAGAATATCTCCGCGTCGGCTTAATTACCTTCGCAAACACAGAAGCTAAAAAGTGTGCGTAACATAGATCAATACATACATAAAATTAACGTTAATATTAAAATATTCTATTTACATTTTCAGAAACTTACGGTTGAACGCCGAACTGTGCGGTATCTTAAACAAACGGTTGCACGACTGCAAAGTAAATTGCAGATTTGGCAAAACATAAGCCAGGGAAGCGTACGTAATTTATTTTAATTTGTTTTAATATAATGAAAGGTAAAAATATAAATATAATAAAAAAATTTGCATTTATTTTTGTTATAGGTTATGATACCCATTGATAAAAATTACATGAACGTGTAACAATGTAAAAGATTAATACATCAAAAAACAAAAATAAAGAAGTAAAATTAACTATGATTTATTTTTGTGTGTTTTTAAATCGCACGCGAATAAATTGTAACATTCGCTGAGAGCTAGACGTTCAAGGGCTCTTAGAGATAGTTACTTTTATTTCCAACGGGCGAAATAATTTTTACATTTTCCTTAGTCCAGCTTCATAAAAATACCTCTTTCATTTATTTATTTTTGGATGTTTTTAAATCGAACGCGAATAAGTTGTAATTTCCGCTGAAAACTTGACGTTCAAGGGCTTGTAGGGGTAACTATTTTTATTTCCGTTGAGCGAATCTTTTTCTGTACATGTGGTAGTACTCACGCTTGTTGAAAATACCTGTTTAATTTATTTATTTTTAGGTGTTTTCATGCAGTTGGAGATAATATGCGTACAATGTTTAATGTATTTATATACGTGTTAAGGGTTATTTACGCGGTTTTAATAGTTAAATTGGTTAATTTGTGATTGATGTCACTTATTTTTTTGAATCTTTTGTACATATCATTTATATTAATACGATATTCATAGATTCTTTGTGAATAAGTGGAAACGGACCGTAATAACCTTAGTGCTATTATTTCGTTCACCGTGAAGTTCGAAACTCATACTCATATAAATACAGCATTTAATTGAACGTAGTTTGAATATAGGTGACGTCTTCCAATTTACAAGTGACCAAAAATATGGTCTATTATTATATAAGACACGTTTTCCAACTCGTATATATGTAAAATATATGCGTGCGACATCAATATTTAGTGAGCGATACACGTATGTTAGGTTAAGCAAATTTAGGTTAGAATGATCAGAATTATTAGCGTTGAAATACTTTAGTTGATGTTACTTGAAACTTTCAAAATAGGCTTTGCTAATTATTCGATTTATGAACTAGTAAATATAGTTATGAATATTGGATTGTCTTGTAAATTTTACTATATCAAACAAAATTTATTCTATGAATACATAGATTTTACTATTTCAGACAAAAAAATTTGTAATTTAAAATGTCACTACAGACACAGTAAAATTTTACTATAGGCATAGTAAAATTTCCTATAAAACAAGTTTAGCACAAGATTCTAATATTTTATAGCAATTTTTACTGTAATTGTAGTAAATTTTAATTTCTCTCAGTGTATAATTATAAAAATTAAATTCATTAAAGTGAAAATAAATAGTAAAGTAAGTAATTAAATGTACTTATATTCATATACGCAAATAATACCTCGTCATATTTTACAATGATATTAGGAGAACCTATGCTGTACCAAGCTATAACTGCATTTATCTGGAGCAAACATTACTATGTTCAGCTTAGCTTTAACTCCGAGTGTAAATGTTCGGATTTATAAAAGACATCTATTCATATAAGCCAAACATGAATTGTATATTTACATAGCATAAAATTGTGAAACGCCAATTGAATTAACGTAATAAATAGCAGATTCAGTTTCTAAATTATTTTATGGTTTTATTAACATGTTCAAATATTTCTTTAGAAAGCAAAATTTAAAGGTTGTAAATTAAAAACGATTTACAGCATTTACTAAAGGATATTCATGATAGATGTGAAATTCAGAGCATGCAAACAAAATACTATACAACGTATTTTCCAACCATAATAGAAAATTCTTTGCAAAAATAATTGAAAATATATAAAGCGTTTATTGTACTTAGTAGCTACTGAACAGTGCGTGTTGACAATAAAACTGAAAGCTGATTAAATGGAATGACAGTTGCAAAATAAGGTGTGGCGTTTGCATCGTGACCTTCAGCTAGAAAGATAAACCGAATGAATGGAACGAGTGATGAAAAACCAATACATGGAAATCGATGCTTGGACTCTTATTCTTTTTATTTCACTCGCGATATACTATTCGTCAATGTGTATTTTTCAATAGTTTTCTAACTGCGCTTCAATAACGCCATACAGAAACACAAACTTTACCATTACTCATTTCTGTTCGGACTAAATATTCTTTCAATCACAAATTTTGACTATTATAAAGGATGTTTTGGAAAATGATGTATAGCAAAAATATATCAAAGTGTTAATTTATATGTGATCGTGAGAAAGCTACTACCGAAAATAGACTTGTTTTACGTTTACTAAACCGTAAAAAGTTGGAAATATTTTGGTTCTCCTCTCTTAGCAAACTCCTATAGTTTCATATTAACCAATTGAAAAGCCGGATAGAATAAACTTAATAATTCATTTGTATATATAATAACAAAACGTTTGAAAAAAATGGTTACTTTATTTTTGTAGGACAAATTGTACGAGTCACGCTCTGGTATAGTGATCGAAGGGAAAATTGTTGAGGAAGTAACGTATTATTGTAAAAAAGAATGCTTTAAAAAAGTTGAAGTTACTGGACAGTGAAAGACATATAATAACTTTTAGAGTTTTGCAGGCTATCAATGTCAGAATGTTTATTTGAGCATGGTGCTGAAAAAAGTATTCCTCTAACGACGACTGAAACTTTGCAATAGTAGTGCCCACAGCAATAGATTAATTAATTAATTTCCATGTAATCTGGGAGTATTATTGTGTGCAAACAATTTTTTATTAATGTGCCCAATGTAAGTGAAGGCAGGATAAAAACTGTCCTAACAAAAATCATCACTGGAAAATCTTTGGCCGATGGCCGTGGAAATCATGGTAATCATAACGTATTATCAACCGATGATCTCAAGAATCTTATACGTATGCATTGTAAGAGCTTGCTAGACTCAGAATCTTATTAGTCGAGAGAAGACACGAAGTTAATGTATTTTTATGATTCTAGTATAACGTTGACTTATTTATATGAAATATTCTTAGATTATTACACTGCAATTACACAAACAAAAATGATTCCAATTGGTGAATCTTCTTACTCCAAATATTTCAATCGTCATTTGAATTTCACTTTTTCATTATCTCGTTCAGACGTTTGCAGTCTTTGCTATGAGTATGAGAATCTAGGAAAACGGGGAGATCTTTACGAGAATCATTGTAAATCGATAGAAAGTTATAAAATGTTGAAAGATAAAATGATGGAAAAAGGGGGCAGCTTTACACAGTGTATTCGATTGTGCACAAAATTTGTTTTCATCAAAACTCCTAGTGAGCTGTCAGTTTCATTGTCGTTTATTGTGTCTTCAAGTATTTAACGTTCATATTTCTAACTCAGATGAAAGTTATATATTTTATTTTATTAACATTAAAAATGGCGCAAATACAGTTTGTAATTTACTATATCATGCGATTTGAATTACAAAAGCAAAGCTGTAACAAAATGTTTTTATATTCCGATGCTGCAGGAAGCCAAAACATAAATGACTTAATGTGCATAGTTTTGTCAATGTTATTTCAGAAATATGAAATTTTCATTAAACACCTTTATCCGGTTCGTGGTCATTTTTACTGTGAATGCAACAGAAATTGAGGCGAAAAGAAAAGACGTGAAGTTATTGAAACTCCTAATGAGTACGTCAATTTGATTAAGAATTTATGGGACCCCTTTTTTACAATGATTGATGCTGAGAAATGTGGAGTAAAAGATTTCGAGTCTATTGTAGAAAAAAATTAAAAAAGGTTAGGTGTATCGATATGTGAAGAACTTTATTGATTGTTTGCTTGAAAAAAAAGCACCTCTATTGGCAGAAAATAAAGGATTCCTTTAGTTGAGTTTCGATGTAATTTCATCTGTCCAATTGAGAAAAACACGAATTAAAATGTTCGTCGAAAGAGTCGTAAAAGGTGATACTCAAGAAACATAAGCATTTACCTTGTGAGGATGGATGAAACTAAAATTCCGGGGAAAGATTCTCGTCCATAACAAGACTTTGTTCCGTTAAGTGTACAATAATAGAATCGATTGGAAAAAATTTTGCTATTTTCTTCCCAGCAACTTGAAAAATCTATGGAGCGTACATAGGCGAGTGTATAAGTGGATAAACATCGTAGCGAAACCGCGTGCAAGCCCTAAAAGCACCTTTTAAAGACCTTACTGGTTGCATTGCAAGGAACACAAGAGCAGAAAATAGGGCAAAACGTTTTAGCCGAAAAAAGAAAAATCAGACAGGGAAAAAATATATATATATCGCGCTTTTCATAAGAATAATCGTATCTGGCTCGAATTTCCTACACGCGTGAACATACGTGAACAGACTACTGTAAGCGTTATTTTTTCGTGCTTTTTAATTTCATCAATAATTACAAACTTTCGAAATACCCGATACAAAATTTTATGACGGTTCAGATGGGTGCCGCTGCGCTGACGCCCAAAAATTCGAGAAAATATATAAGCGGCCCTTAAGTAATCTCTTAAAACATGTTCGATACACACAAGCAAGTTACACTTACATAGATGCTGTATACTTTCATTAAATTAGCCGAATCCTTAAGATTTTAGTTTTTGTAAAAAGTGGAAAATTTGGTGAGAAGCAAAAAAGTGAGCGTGAAGGCGTAAGGTATGAAAGTTTGAGAAAATGAAAATCTGGCTGTCAGATGATTATAATCGATCAAAATAGGTTTTATTTAAGTACAACGCGTAACAGATTCATTTCAAACGAATTATAATGAAACTCATTTGTACGAATGCATAATTGAGCTGTCATGAATCGAACAAAATCGAAGATAAATATAAAACCAATGAGAATATAATTATTGAGTAACGGCTAAACATTTCGAATTCATTAAAATAACATTAACCGAAACTGACAAGTTCTCTATAAAAAATGGATATGGCGAGCCACTATCTTTTACTCATAAGCATGCCCATCACAGAAATAAAGGGTTTGCATCACAGAAAGCTCAAGAGCCCATTAATCGCTCAAACTAGATGGCCGCGTCGGCATATCAAAATCATGTATTACCGATACTAATTTTAGTTAGCAAATAAAGCAATCGCTTTTGCATACACTGAATCAAACTGTTTTCGATCGCGACCTCATGAAAAATCGAGGCGTGGTGCTTCACAGTACCATCAAAACCTATCATAAATGTAAACGAAGAGTGAGATAGTCTAGAGAATCGACTATATAGCAAATAGGAAAAGACAACATCTACAGGTCTCTTTCTTGTCCTCTTTCTTGTAATTGGCGTTGCGTATTTAGTATTTAGCAATTAACTTGTAGCCAATTGTTTTAATTTATTGTGTATATCATTTTCTACTCTCTTATATTATTCAAAACTTGATTTTAATTTATAAATTTATAAATTGTGTGGAGAAATGATCGCCAATTTATGTCACTTTGCCTTATCGTTAACAAAGAGCTTGAACGGGCTCAAGCTTGGCAATTACAGTTTTTTCCATTAGCCACGGCAATGGGCCGTTGAGCTGCACCTAGTCGTTGCACACATTGTGTAGACTTCTCTTGCAGCCAGAGTATCGCGCTGTTATTACTTGACAACGGACAAAAAAGTTGAAATCCAGCTTGCTTGGTCGCTTGTTCGATTCAGTCTTTTTCTCTGCGAAAGATGCTGCTAATGCGGCAAGCATGGGTTGCTGACAGGAACAAATGAAGCGTTTTTGAAAGAGTCCACAACGGTAATTGTTTTGCACGGAAGTCTTTTCCGCTTTGATAAGAAATCATGAAGACAGGAGCGGATAATTAATAAGGAACTAGATATAAGCCTTGAATTCCATCGACCGCGTTTTCTTTATCACGAGTTCTCAACTACTTCATCAACAATGGTAGCTCCATATATTACACGCTTTGTTCATTGTCACTCGTTAGTTTTCGTTGTCTACTTACGAGCTTAAGCCACTCTTACAATTCACACAACCGCAACAAAACAAAAACTATAGTTTCGAGTAATGTGAGTTTTATGGATACATGGATGCCGCGCAAATCACTCACAGAGTTGTTCAAGATACACCATTTTGAAAAGTTATCAATAATTTGTAAGCCCTTTTCTTTTGAAAACCTATACCGTCAAAGACTCGTGTCAAACAACAATAAACGTTACTTCAATTTTCAAAGTTACAAAGAAACAACTAAATAAGCGGCCGTGAAAATTTTAATCTCGTGCTGCAGCTTTCGTGTATCTTTTTAATTTAGAAAAAGCGCATACATTTCATTAACAATGAAAAAGCCGTAACGCAAGTTTTTAAATTACTTACCGCCGTGCGCGCTGGCAAACCACTCGGCAGCTTCAACCATAAATAATGAGGCACACTTTATTACTAAAATTCAACGGCATGTGGAGTTTTATAATTTAAAAAACAAAGAATAAAACTCAGAGGTTGAATTTATGCATGTAAACACGTAGTAAAGTACAAAAGGACGAGTTGTGGCCACCGTTTCTCCCTCTATTTTTCTCTCTTATATAACTCACCCGTGAGACAAATTTCCATCATGGAATTTATGTATCATCCCGGTAATACGCCTCACTTCCGGCCTGATCCCGCTTTATTTATACATTGAATCATCATCCTACGCTTACTTTCTGACTGTTCCTCGCTATATAAAAAGCTAAAACAAAAAAATTTGTATTACCATTTACTTAAGTTTGTAATTTCAAGACGTAAAATAAGTTTATAAATAATCGGCTTAAGAAAATTGTCGATGCCATTATTAGTAATTAACTTTTAAAATTTAAATTAAAGTGCTTTGATTAAAAAAAAATATCGAATAGAAACTGTAGCATTTTTCAGAACAAACTTGCTTTATCCGTGGAAGCTTAATCGCTTAGAAGTTTTTGCAATAAAAAGGACGAATAACATGCATGAATAAGTGTGCTACTCTCTGAAAATGGGTGAAGAATATATATATATATCCCATTATATGGGATCAGCATGGTTCATGCACTTGCTAATAACAAATAACGTGACGACGCGCGAAGCAACGAGAGCGAAGGGTTGCAGCGGATTAACAGCTAGCGCCTGATACGTACATACAGAATAAAAGTTTTATGGAGAAATTACAGTAATAGCCTCGTAAAGTTGAAACGCGATAATCGTGCTATTAATTTTTATAGAATAACCCTAATCCATTATCAAGATCTAACGTATATTGTCGGTGATGAATTGTAATTTATAGATTCTTAAAAATTTGTTAAAAAGTCTCATGAAAATTCTAGAGATTCCCGACAGTTTTTATGGTGCTGTTCCGATAATGTTTTACGGGGCAGTAGCTTTATTTTGGCCCTTACATTTTTCATGGTTGAGGATCACGTGATCGACTCCTCGGTTGAATTTGTGAAGCAAGAATGCTGCTATACCATGTGCTATCTCATTATTTCAAAAAAATTAGACTGTAAATACATGTTATTAACACTTATAATCCTCAAAAATAGCCGTAGAAGGGTGAAAAAATTCTTTAAAAAACTAAGTAGTATCTTATTACTTATTGAATTCCTATAATGTTTGCTATTACACGTAAATCTAACCTCTTGTATGACTTGACTTTTGTTTTTGTGTTTACAGAATCACGATAGGGTAATTAAAGGTTTAAATTAATTTTATTTTGAGTTTATGTTTTTTGATTGGAAGAAATTTATGCTGCTGTCATACTCAATATCATAATTTCAACTAAATTTTTTTTAAGAACGGAGGACCATAGCTTTATAAACTACCAGAAAATGTGAAATGAAAATTAGACAGTACTTTTTATTAAAGACAGCGACTATTGAAAGAAGAAAACCACTCTATTATTAATTACTATAACAAATTTCGTTATCTGCAATTATGTGAAGCTAAATATTTGGTATTAAGATTGAAGTATACATGTACAGCCAAATTTTTACTTTTTTAATTTATGTTTTATTAGCTAGAGAATGATTTCGACAAATCTTAGAGGGAGAGAGTGACCGAGAGAGTATAGGAGGAAAGAGACGGGCCAAACAATTCCAGGAAAATTCGGTGGGCTGCCAGCCGAGCCACACGTGCACACTCTTAGTTATGGCAGTTTTCCTTCACGTAAGCTGAGTTGGAGTTGGGTATGTGTGAACCCCAAGGAACTGCACCTCAGGGCAAAATCGAGGAGTGCTACCATAGTTATATTAGCGACGAAGAGCTAGACGAGTGTGAAGGTTGCAAGGGTGAGAGAGCGATCAATGCCGGTGCAGTGAATCGGCAGCAATAACCATTGAGTTTTGATCTTTTGTCAGCGAGTTCTTGTTATATTTACTTGTTTATTGTTTACTATGTTTACTAAATTGCAATATGATTTAAAATGTCATAATATTGAACGAACTCCATTGCAACGAAAAAAAAGGATAACAGAATTATACCTTGGTACGTAGTATAGCGTTATCTATTATAAAACAAACATATAGATAAATAACATATAGATAGTAGAAAACAATAATTAATTTTGAAATGCCATAAAAAATAATGCTTTAAGAAGACTCGATAGTTTGATACCATAAGTAGCTGAGTATTCCCATTGAAAATTAAATTTCGTTTCCGCATTCAAATTTGCTTGAATGTTATATATAAACGTATATTTTATTATTATTAATGTGCGAAACATAGAATTTACTATGAATAAATATTTATTTTACAAAAGCTGTCGTCCCTCCTAATAACAGTAGTAGGTCAGCAGACTAAAGAAACTATCTTTTAATGCAGCCACGTTATGACGAAAATAATACATATATAACGTGTAGGTCTCAAGCCCTTCTAATGCAGAGAGGAAGTTAGATTTTTGTATTTTACAAGACAGTATCAAATGAATATTACGCTCCTGAGTTTCTTATACATATGTGTGAATATTGGATGCCGTATATAGTTTTTTGGAGTGAACTAGATTTGGACATCATCGATAATGAAATAAGCAAGATAAGTAATGCATATATCGATAGTTCAGCAAGAGTGACTAAAAAAAAGCTATTAAAAGGAAATACTAGGTCATGCATTAGCGATGTAGTTCTCATTTTGGATACTGATAGACAACATACTGCAGATGTGTACAGATGGGTATAAATACAAAAGGAACGAAGTTATTCAGTCGAAAGCCTAAGTATCCAGACACTGTTCCTAATGCAGACTTGGTTAAAAAATTGAATAGGCAACAGACTGCCGTTCTGGTGAAGAATGGCATGAATATCAAACGAATGAAGACACCTAGTCAGAAGCTGATGTATCCAGATGCTGTTCCTAGCTCTAACTTGGCTGAGAAATGGGACAGAAAATCTTCAGTAGATGTGGAAATAAATGAAAAAATGAAAGAGAAAAAATTCACTTTAGGAGCTTCAACAACTTCCCGTAAAATATAGCAAATAAATGCCGCCATTCAAGATGATAATTCGAAAAACAATTTACAAGAAAATAATGCATCTGTATTAGGAAGTAGTTCATATGCGAAAGAAAAGTTGACGAATTACGAGGGTCGTTTGAAAAGTCCGTGCAAAAATAAAAACTGCTTGATTTTTTTTAATAAATCTTTTTTATTTTTCAACATAGTCTCCTTTTAGGCTTATACACTTCATCCAACGCTGCTCTAGTTTGTTAATCCCTTCCAAATAATAGGATTTGTCCAAGTCTGTAAAATAGGCATTCGTTTCTGCAATCACCTCCTCGTTTGAATAAAATCTTTTCCCCGCCAGCCATTTTTTCATATTAGGGAACAAATAGTAGTCCGACGGAGCCAAGTCTGGAGAATAGGGGGATGTGAAACGAGTTGGAACCCTATCTCCATCAGTTTTGCGGCCACAACTGCTGAGGCGTGAGCTGGCGCATTGTCGTGGTGGAAGAGGGCTTTTTGGTGGGCCAATCGTGGACGTTTCTCTAGCAACTCGGTTTTCAAACGATCCAATAACGATGAATAATATTCGCCTGTAATGGTCTTACCCTTTTCCAGATAGTCGATGAAGATTATTCGTTGCGAATCCCAACGTCTTCGCCTTTTTCGGAGCAGATTCCCCCTTGGTAACCCGAACCCATTGTTTAGACTGTTCTTTGGTCTCAGGAGTGTAGTGATGTATCCATGTTTCATCTACAGTGATGAAACGACGCTTAAAGTCTTGAGGATTTTGCTGGAATAGCTGCAAACCATTCTTGCAACACTTCACACGATCTCGTTTTTGCTCAATCGTGAGCATTCGCGGCACCCATTTGGCGGATAGCTTTTTCATGTCCAAATGTTGGTGCAAAATATTATGTACCCGTTCGCTCGAGATGCCTACAGTACTAGCAATCTCACGCACCTTCACTCTGTCAGCCATCACCATATCATGGATTTTATCAATGATTTCTGAAGTGGTAACCTCAACAGGGCATCCAGAACGTTCAGCGTCTTTTGTGCTCATATGGCTACTCCGAAAATTTTGAAACCACTTATAAACCATTCTAATCGAAGGTGCACAATCACCATAATGTTTATCAAGCTTCTGTTTAATCTCCTGAGGCGTTTTGCCTTTGAAAAAGTAATGTTTAATCAATACATGAAATTCTTATTCTTCCATTTTTTTACAACCACTCGATTTCTTTGATTGAAACGAATGTAAAACGTAAAGTAATTGGCCGATCTGGCTAAAACTTGGCGTGTGCTCTTCCAAGATATGCCACTAACTAAAAATAACCTTGATACGCACTAGTAGCGCCATCTCTCTGACTTTGCACGGACTTTTCAAACGACCCTCGTATAGTAAAATAATAGCAAAAGAATGCAAAAAAACTACAGCAAAAAAGAGAAAATCAACAGCAGATAAAGAAATTCAGCAGACGAAGAAAAAGAAACAGATAATGAAAAATAAGAGTTACATGCAAAGATTAGCAAGTAAATGAATTAACAAAAGACACTGAGAACTATAAAGACTTGTTATTATCAAAAGCTGCCATAATGAGTACTGACGAACTCAATAACAAAATGATCGACTTGACTAATAATGTTATAACAGCAAGATCAGTATTATCGACTACAAATATGAGTCCTCCTATAATGGATTTTCAAGAAAATTTACAAAATTTAAATGAAAATGATAATTTTTTATGTATTATACCTGGAAATATTACCTATACTGATAATACAAAAAAAGAACCATTAAACTAGGCAACGTAAGCAAAAAAATAATGCAACAGATAATCCTCTGAAGATTCGAAACAATCCCATAAATAAACAGTTAATAGATAAATATTATAACAGTTCTCATATGCACCTAGAGAGATTTTCAAATGACATTATTAAAGTACAAATGTATTACTTCAAGTCAAATTCTTCTACAATTGTGTACATTAAATTTAAATCATGAGCATCTCCATCTCATGATCAAATTAAAATAACGGCAAAGCAATTTTCATCTTTAAATAGATACACTTGGATCAATGGTTTGATTATTGATGCTTATATAACTGTTACTATTGCTTCGACCATTAAAAATTGAAAACAATGTATTTACATACCTACTGATGACACTTTTATGATTCTACGAGATGATTCCGACAGGAGAATCGATAAAAAACGTAAAATTTATAATATACAAATTCTTCTTGGAAAAATAATTTTGATGCCCTACATGTAACTTCACCATTGGCGTTTAACAGTGGCAAACATAGAAAAAGAGACTTTAACCGTATTAGATCCGTATAATAATGGCAATAATCAAGAAAGAGTTATACAAGCATTTAAGAATTTTGTGAAAGAATGCAGTCCTTCTTCAAGTTTTTCTACGTTGAGTAAGATTGAATGAACTATTAGAAAAGTCGAGAGGTTTTTAATATGTGGAGATGATATAACTATGAATTTTCATCCTAAATATTTTGCTGAGAAAGTTGCTCATCAACTATTGTTACTGTCCGAGGATATGGCATCAATTTGTACAAATGTGCTTTTATAAAATGTGGTATAAGTCAACGTTTTTGTTTCATAAACTATCTCGACAAGACTTATGTTTATACAGACAATTAAAAACTATTAAGAAAAAAATATAAAAGCGGCCGATCAAAAACTATAAACACTAGCGTACCTAATAAACTTATTTATAAATTATGTCTTTGTTTTGAATTTTACTCATTTAAATTAGCTGAGAGTTCGCGAAAGATTAATAAAGAGGAGGAAGTAGGGACAGTGCAATAAATTAACAAAGGGTACTCTAATTTATATTATATTTATAAGATAATTAATGAATGTTAAAACGAACAACGCCGACGCTCGCCAAGGGCATGAAAAATTCTAGTTGTAGGTAGGAAAAAAGCCTAAGACGAACTTTAGAACAATAATATAAGAAAAATATAATATAATTAACGATAAACTTCGATACACTTACACGCGACGCAAACACACTTACACACAATGAGGAAACACAGAGATCTCTCGGTATGATGTGCGCAGATACAAAGATGCCGCAGCGAAAGTGGAAGAGCGCACCACTATGGTATCCTCCTAAGGCGACCTCGACATCTCGAGGACGGGGACAGCCCTCGCCGCCTCGTGGAATTTGGGCACAGCAGCTAAGACGAGACCCATTATAGCCGCGTAGGACTGAGTGCAACGCTTCACGGGCACGCACCGCACACACTCGTTCTAGCGTTTAATGAATTATTATCAACGAAATGGACTGATCAAAGCAAACACAGCCAAGGTAAAACAAGGGAAGATAAAATGAACTAGAACTTGAAAAAGCAGAATTGCGAAGCGACCACAAAAAATTATACACAGTAGCGTACGTATAGTGGAAAGTCAAAATTAATAGTTAGTAAGCTAATATGGATACAGCTTTTAAAGCAGCCATGTTATGGACAATTTTCTTTACGTAAAAACACACAAGCCTTGGAAAATACTGAGAGGGAGTTGGCTTTCAATTTAAAAAACGCTGCCAATCCATTGATAGTTAGCTTCCTGTTTATGATTATTGATTAGAATGAAGGACTGGACTATTATAATGTTATTAAGTGAGTTTACGCGCGAATTGTGTTTAATAATTCCATAGAAAGAATGCACATACATACACGTATACACTGATATATATTGATTTAAAAATTTTTATTGTTGTTATTGATACACGCATATTAACAATAGCGTGTGCACGAAAGAATTCATTAACTGTGATTGTATTTTTGTTATAAAATTTATCTGTTTTATTCTTTCAAAATAAATAATTTTATTTTAATTTTTTTTAATTTTGTTGATAAATTTCATTAAATTATACTGTAATTAAAATATAAAAATTTAGTTTTACAAAAAGAATGAACAAACAAATGAAAAATATTTTACTATTTAAAAATATTTACTATTTTACTATTATTCGTTGCTAAAATATGTAATAAACAACAGTCGTTGTTATTGTTTACATTGTACTTGTTGTTGGTCGATCTATTGAGTAATGGATTTCGCAAATATTACGTCAATTTTATCGTTAAGTCCTTATGTATATAAAAGGCAATTATTGTTTAATTATTGATTTCTTACGTATCTATAGTAGTCGATATCGAAAATAATTTTTTCAACATAACCAACATGTAATAATAAACGGTTGTTTCGTTTTTAACTGTACACTTAATCCTGTTTTAAGTTAATGTTTCAATTAATAATATTTTTTAACTCTATAGTAAAATTGACGTTCTAAGCTTTGAAATAGCACCTAGCACGATGAACAATTCTAATTCAGTCAAAAAATATACGTATTTCAGCTCGTATCCTATATAAAGTACATTCACATTATTGACGATAAATCGTCAAATAATAAAAGGATTGATCTGTACAATGAACTTGGTTTATAGTTTGTAAAAAGTAACATCTCTACCAAGTTTCAAATCAATTTAATCAAAATTACCCAAGTTATCGAATAAAGTAAAATGACCTATTTTTAGACGAAACCCTAATTTTTTTAATAACTCGATAGATCAATGGCTTGAAATTTGCTCAAAGTTCTAATGATTATATAAGATAACTTTAGATAAAATTTCAAAAAATTTTATCGTAAATTTTCCGAGATATAACATTTTGTCTTAAATTTATAATAAAGTATATTATACTCGCTTCGCTCGGGCGTAAACGCCACACGAGACAAGAATCTATTTTCCCGCACTTGTATCGTAATGTACTAGTTTTTGGCTGTAGAACAAAAGAAATAATAAGAAATACTTCTCTTTTCTTTGAAAGTAAAACCAAAAACTTCAAAGATAATTTGAAATCTTTACTTGTGCTAAATGAAAAAATAAGATAATGAGTCCTACATTGAAAAAGTATTTAAACAAATTAATAGTGAAATGGAAAAGTTATCAACCGAGAGAAAATTTCCGTGCTTTTGATAATTTGAATTCAGATATAAATTCGCAATCACGTTCTTTTGAAGAAACAGATGAGTATGGTATAAAAAATAGAGTATTAAAACATTTCGAATACTCTCTGTAATAGCTAAATTTATTCCATTACGACAGATATCGAAAGCTTTTTTCTGAAATCCGTAACTTATTAAATGGAATATTGAAATACGCAAATTTTGTTCAAGATCAGTATGGAATGAAATCTGTGGTAATTTTAATGAGAAAATTGTTTTTCCACTATTTTTTATATTCAGACGGTTGGCATTCGAACTGTCGTCGCGTTCGGACGCTTCTTGCGAGCTCGGAAAGTAAACAAACGGATACGCTCGTCTCTCACCACGAGTGCCGTCTCTGTTTTCGCTGTGCGCGCAGGGCAGTGTTGGTGTATGTACTTTAAGGCCCCCTTGCTTATTCAAGGGGGGTCCCCTTACTACGTTAAAATCTTTGAAACCCACTTGGGTTTCATTTGTGACGAACGATCGCTCTTGCCCATTGGCAAAGCCCTCGCACAATGAATAAAAAATCAACAGGCGTCACCTCTCCTCCTTCGAGGAAGGCGCTTTCCTACAGTCAAGTTACTAAAAGTTTCAGTTTGCCCACGAAAAAACAAGGAATAATCTTGGATACAGTTAGTGATGCTAAAATCGATACATACGCCAAAGCTATTGGAGATATTGTCGGCAGTGAAAATGTGATTGGTTGCTCTAAGATATCAGGTGCGCGTGTAAACATATTTTTGAAAACAAGCGAGCTAGTTGACACTCTCACAGACGGCACACACAATGTAAACATCAACCATTGGAATAAGGCCTATGGGAGCACAGATGAAAGGAGTCATCATATCGAACGTAAATCTCATTATTACCAACAGCGCTATCACAGACGAACTCGCCAATCTGAATATTTACAGCAATCCCGCAATTTCCTTCATTCCTATGAGCACGGAGAACTCGGATTACGCGCATGTTTTGAGCTTCAGGAGACAGATGTATCTAAGCGAGGAAGACTTTGGAAAACTTCCACCATCGATTACTGTTAATTTTGACGGTTCTAAAAATCATATATACTTTTCAACTGGCAACATCAAGTGCTTCAAGTGCGGAGAAGATGGCCATATAGCCAAAAACTGTAAAATTGACGAAAATATACAGATGCAAGAAAATACGCACACTCAGGTCACAGATAAAGCTAATAGCAGCAAAGAAGCCAGTGATGACGATCCACCTGGCCACAGCGACGAAAAGATTAATGAGACACGTGAAACAGCTGAAGATAAACTATTGACTCCTTCCTCACCATCTATCCGGGATACTTTTACTTTTGCTACACCTCCTGCCCCGACTCACTTTCTTAAAGATATCGAAATGACAAGCGGCACCGCTACCCCTACAGCAACAAATTCTTGATGTCAAACGCAAATACCATAAATACAATAACCGTAATCCAAGTATTAATTCAATTGAATTTTTCTGGATACCAGCGCATATTGGAATACAGGGAAACGTGGATGCCGATGCTCTGGCAAAGGAAGCGACTAAACTGCAGGTTGCTAGCATTAAAAAGGTTCCGTACACCGATTTATACGAAGAATTTCGAGCACTCTCGCTGAGCAACTCTAACGCTAAGATAACAGTTGAAAGTCCAATTAAAGGCACATTATATTTTGATGAATTCTGTAACAGCGACAAACTTGCCAGGTATACTGGAAAGGGCCTCAAGCGTGACCTAATTGTAACGGTCAACAGATGCCGTGCCAATCACTATGCCCTTGCGGCTTCTCTTGCGCGAAAAAATTTCATAAGCGACGCCTCCTGCCCCTGTGGGCATATCAGCGAGGACCTTGATCATGTGCTGCTGACCTGCCCTAAATATGCTAATTATTGACTATTTTTGATTAAAGGATTGCACACCTTGGGCTATCAACCCCTCTTCTCCTCCATCGAGTTTTTAGCTAAGCTAGACATTTCTGCGTGCGAAATTTTGCTAAAATACCTTAAGAAATGCGATTTAAGCGTCTAATTTACACCCGTATGATACTATACCATTTGCCAAGAACTAATTGAAGAAAGAAGACACGTGATAATGTTAATATCCTCATATAATTTAATGTATTCAGTTTAATGTATTCAGTTTAAGGACTTTGTTCCCGCTACACAATAAAAAAAAAAAAAAAATATTCAGACGGTTATGAAATCAATAATCTATTAGACAGTCACAGATTAATTTCAAAATGCTACGCAATTTTTACCATGGCGATCTCCGCAATTTTTAGGAATCAATTTTCTCCATATATAATTAGCTAAATCGGTTGTAGATCAATCTTAGCGCTTTTATTGGTGTCTTGAGCTCGTTTATACTTAGCGATCTCATGAAAAAAGGCACCCGTAAACAAGTTATAATAAGGGCTACACAATCAAAACACCATTTACAATTTTATAACCAGTAACAATACAATCTATCTTTAGTCCCTTGATTAGTTTCGCTTCTTATAATGATTTTACGAGTATTATAGTTCGGCAGTATTTGAGAACATAGTCATTTAAATTAAGAACATTTTTTTAAAAGAAGAACAGTTTCTAAAATTCAGACCTTTACTTTCTAAAAACAGAAAAAAGGTACTTGAATTAAAATGTTATTTTTAAGATTAGAGGATATTTACAAACAGCGTTTTCTAATGTTCTTTTAGCTGTGAAAAACCTGTTTTGATATTTTACAAGTTTTACTCACAAACATTTTTTTGTTTAATGTTATTACAGTTACAAGTTAGTAAGGCATAATCATGAACTGTTATGTAATGATAGTTTGTGCAGGTAAATATATAATAAAGAATGGATATCTGGATATTGCAACTACTAGAGTAAGGCGTGCGGGATTGAAATAGCTATGAAATGAGGACTGCAAATCAAAGCATATTGTCACGATGTGTGGAGCTAAGTAAAGTAGTAAACTGATTTGGCAATATTACAGGATCCAAAGGATGAGTTATACGCATAGCTGCACGCTGTAACCTGGCAACGCTCGTGTTACAGCCGCAGCTGCGACGGCGACAACGACGTCGCTAGGCGCTCAAATGACCGGAAGCATAATTGTCGGTATTACATTAAAATGCAAATTGACACTGCCGAGCTAGCTGCTGCATGGTGGTAGTAGCAACGCCCCACCACCCGCTTTTTCTCCTATCTCATTCTCTTTCTTTGCGGTTGACCTGCGTCGCCGCGTGCAACCTCTTCATTTGCATATTTTTAGCTTAATATTTTGGCAAATCTAATTACGAAGCATTATGCGCTTTTACAAGCTGCGCGACTCCTTGAAGACATTTTTTTTCATAAATCCCATTTATCAAGTATCCATTTGTTTCCTTTACATAAGCTTACTACTATTTTATCCGCATTTTTTTCTTATCGAAAACTTTTAAATTTACGTACTTTCCATCTCAGCTCGATTCGAATAAATGGAATGATTAGAGTTACGTTAAAATTCTAATGAAATGCCTTTGCACAAAATTCAACAGAATTTCATATCGTGTGCATTTTCATTACTTAGAAGAAAATTAAATTCTATTATCAACTAGCAAATAAATAATGCGAGTATGGTAACATTTGCATCGCCGCAATATTTGTTTTCACAGTAATGTACCGGCATGAGCAGCTGAATTAGTTTATCAAGCTATTCATACGCTTGATCAAGACTGCTCGTCATTGTTCGCCCTTTTAAAAATCGAATAAAAAATAATTTAAACTTGAGCATTTCATCAAATTAGACTTCCTTGAGCAACGAATTGCTGATCTAAATTCAAACGGTTAATCGGAATAACCAAAAAGAGGCCGAAAAAAAGTTAATGTAAACTGTCCACTGGGAGCCAGTTTCGATTTACCAATCAGACGTGGGAAAGGTGCAACTTTAAATTAGCTTCGTTAATTAAGCTCAAACATCGATTTGGAGTTAGTGCGGTACGGTGGACATTGTCCATCTGCTATTCCATTAGTTTTTTCACTGAAACGTATATTTAAACTGTGGTAGAACCAGTTGTAAGCGAGGCCCAATTATTTTTGCGTTTGCCGGAAGTTTTCTGATAAAGTATTATAAAGCTTTCGATCCCTTGCTAAGCAATTTCACTACTGATATTGAAGGCACAAAGAAAAAAAAATTAGATCGCGATAATGATGATGAATGTTGGGCGTTCAGGTCGAAAATACGCGCGTAACTGTTGCTTTACTTTTGCTGTCAGGAATGGAGGCTCGGTATTTCTGGGCCACACACACACACACACACACACTCGTAAGGAGCACGTTCGTTCCGAGACTCCTCTCGATCGTTTGAAAAGATTTATGAATACATTTGAAAAGAATAACCGGCCAAGATTTTATGAAGAAATCAATGGGACTACGCGTCTTTTACGTAGGGACAAAGTGAGAGGGCGCGAAAGTCGAGAGAGGCTATAAATGCACAGAGAGTTTGACAAGTACAGAGCCAACGTCGGTATTGTGCTGTTGCTGTAGGCCTTTAGTACGTACAGTCAAAAGAGAGAGGTAAGTGGCGTATCCATAAGGGTATAACGGTGGCAACAAGCCAAGCGCGAATTCGAAAGCTCCGTCGCAATAGAGCGAGAGGGAGCGTGAGAGAGAGAGAGAGAGAGCGAGAGAGAGAGTCGCAGGTCTCAGCCAGCAGTGGCTTGACTTTAGGCTGCATACCCATGTGCATCAAAACTGGCATGCCGAGTTACGAATTTTGGATTTTGGGTTGCTACTGTTGCGGCCTCCGACTATACTATGCACTTGTGGCCGAATTGTTGACTGTTGACAGCGAAGAAAAAAAGTACGGCTCGAGTTCTGCCTCCGACTGCGCAAACTGTTCCAAATGTGATTCCGTGGAAATGATCGATTAATAGAGTCGACAGTAGCGCTTGAACGAGGTACAAGCAGTGAGCTAGATGTAAATGTGTTTGCGCCATGAGACTTGCTCGGAAGAAGAATTCGATTGAGATCACGAGAAGGGAAAGAAAAAGCAGCAGTAGGGCGGAGATGAAATTTCGAGGAGTAGAGAGGACGAGAGGCGGGAACAGTAGCGGGATCAAAGAATGCGGGAGGCAGAGAGGCGCGGAGAGGGTTTTCGAGGCTGCTGTTTCAACAACAAAATGAAAAAAGTCGGCTTGCCAGCCGAAATGAGAGATGGAAGGAGACACGCGCACAGGGCCCTCGGTCAAAGGCGTTTATTGCACGTGTCACGGGCTGCCCACTTGCCATTCCGAATCGATGACCACCTTTGGGAGATGCGACAACTTTTTGGCGGACCTTTCTCGCTTTCGATTGGATGCCTTCTTCCATTGCCAGTGCGTCACCTGAAACACCCCCCCCCTGCAAAAGCAGCAGCAATAAGCGTGTGACGCACGCGTGTGTTTATGCCAATTATCGTAGCTTTACGCGGATTTGCGATGACAAAACGAAAGTTAACCCGCTAATAATAGAGCGCAGCTATTTATAAGTCTAATGAGCCGAGTGTAATGTCCAATACTGCTCCCGCTGACTGCTGCACGTTTTGTACTTTTGGCAAGCGAGCAGCGATATCGCCGCCGGCCGCGTGCTTCTTGTGCAAGCCCCTCTTGTTGACTTGCGAGCGCGTATAAATATACGATTGATGCCGTCGCGCCACCTTCGTCTTCGAGTCATTTCTCTGTCGGAGTCCAAATCGATCGTCACCGATTGCGTCACCGATCACCTGCACTCATCGCGCACATCGCTTTCCAAGGCGACAACACTTTTGTCTTTATGTGTCTGCCGACATCTATACTCCTCGTTAACCGCTGATTATTTTGCTTAGTAGAGATCCTATGTGCACGAGAGAAAATCTATTTTGGATACAAGTACAAACCCTCTTACATTGCGGAGCTTCCTTTTTTCTCTGCAAAATAAAACTTTTTTATTCTAGGGTATGGCAGTGTTAATGCGTTAATGAAGCATGAGCCGTGTGTCGCTTTAGATAAAATTGAATAACGATTAGTAGAGTGAATTGGCGGATTTGGATAGCCCGAATGGGAGACCGAGACAGACGATTCTGCAAACGGCACGGCGTGGCAGCAGCGCGGGAAATCATTAACGTGCTATACTTACCGCAAGCTCTCTAGCGCGCGCTTGGCTTGTTATCGGCCCTGTCCGAGATTACTGACGTTCTGGCGTTTGGCTCGACTCCCAAGTCGAGCTCGCTCCTTTGCGCCGAGCGGCCTAATCTGACACGTTGCCTCTTCTATATGTCTTCCAAACGCCTCTTCCTTTCGCGCGTCTTTCACTCACCTGCTATTTCGTCTTTTCTCTTTTTCTCCGAAGCAATACGCGACAAGTTTTTGACACTTCGCTAAACTTGAACTTTTTCTTGCTCTTTGTCGAGCTAGATCGCTCTCTTGCTAGTCCACTACATCAACTTTTCGTATTCGTCAATGTTGCATCGTACTTCGCCAATGAACTACCTTTGCCAAAACTCATTGATATTTGCTCTGAAAATAGTCGATTTAACGATTTTTCAGCTAATAAATTTTATCTTTGTATCTGTCAAGACAGTCGACCTCTGACTTGAACTACTCTTTTAACGCCACGGAAATTCAATTTCTCGAGCTACTGACTGTAAATTTCAAGCAGATTTCATCAATTTCTCTTTCATCCTCAAACTAATCAACTATATGTACTTTTTCCTGTATTTATTGACTGTCAGGATGAATAGTTTTTCTTCAATACGAATAAAATTCATCAAATAAAATTTTCGCAATTTCGAAACTTAATAATGTATAAAATAATGATCCACTAATTTGTATTTATAAGTTTAAAAAAATTGTTTTTATTTTTTTATTTAATTGGAATTGTTTATACTTACTTGAAATTGGAAAAAAGTTATCAACTGAAAAAAATCTTCAGAAAAATTTAAGCAATCAAATTTAAGGTTAGCTTTTTCCAATTTATGGTTACTAATAACAAGTTCTTTGCTTGCAGATGGTATTCTATGACTCGTGGATGCTCTTGATGTGAATCCGCTTGTAGATGGTATTGGAACGCTCGTTAATGGCCCTGCAGTGATTCTACATGTACATGATGTATCCTTTGACATTTTTTGCTGAATATTAACATTGTCGTAAACATTCAATATTTTTCTTAGCAAATATGCTAAGTATGAAGTACCATGTGCTCCTTACGGTGGAGGGTTTTAATTTTAATTGTCATTGATTGAAATATTTCTTGATATTTTTGGCAACGTATTTATTTGAACAGTTATTCTTGATTCTTCGTTAACATTTCTTAATACTTCTTTTTTATCACCAGTTGTCAGATGAAGATTGTCTATTATAATTCATTTTTATTGCACTTCAATTGCACATATAAACGGTATACTAACACGATCTGTCACTTTACTTAAAACTGCCACTATCAGCCGTACAGCAAGAGATGCTTTTGCTCAACAGCCGTGAAAATCTTTCAACCAATAAGAAGTTTATTGTACCTCAATTGTACAGACAACCTGCATACATAATACGACCTGTCAGTTTTAGCTGCACAACAAACAGACGCTTTCGTTCTATAGCGGTGAAAATTTTTTAGCTAATCAGAAATTTGCGTCAACTGAGCACACAATAAAAATTCCCCATCCCTGAGCGAAATCAACTCGGGAGTTACGTATTTTCAGCCAAGGAATAACGAAAAAAAAAATAGTTTGAATGTATTAAACAAAATTTTTCAAAGGCTCCTTTACAGTGCATTTTAAAACATTTTAGACAAGAATTGTAGACGACAAGTTGTTGGCTGTGTGACAGTTTTAAAGTAACTACAAACTTGCAAAGCAAACTCTGTTCTCAACGTAAACATAACGTTGTTTATCTAGTCTTGTAAACTTATAGGTTTAACAACAACTCAATTGTTAAAATCCGATTTATTTGTGCAATGGCATACTTTTGCGAGTACCCGCAGTGAAATCACTAGATACAAGGTAGTATTTCGGACACATAAATATTAATAATAACTTGTTTGAACAAGAGTGGACAAAAGACGAACGTGAGAACATCATCGCGTGCGCTACGCGCTCGACGATGTGTACTTATCAACGTTTCGCTTGCGCCTGTTTGCAAACGAGTCTCTGTGTTGTCGAGTTTCTATTACAGGAGCCAATGAGACGACTTTCGCACCCCCGAGGATCTCTTTCAGTTCTAGCTTTGCGGATGAGAAGCGCATATTCGCATAGCATCTCGCGTATGCGAATATGCTATGCGTACAAGAGAGTTTGTTTCGGGTGGACGAGGCGCTCGGTTAAGGCAAATCTTGCAGTCGCTAAGAGACATCACTATATACCCGTTCTCGGCATCTCTAGTATTCTTAGTTTAGTGGAAAGCTTTAACACAAATATCTTTTACCATCGTTGCTTAGTTAATAAAAATGAAAAAGATGATGTTTTTCTTAAAGAGAACTGCACTTTGAGAATTATCAATAATTACGACAATCTCTTAGCATTAAATAATTATAAAAAATTGGTATTAAAGAAAAATGTATTTTACATGACATTGCCAATTTTCATATGTCTAAAAATATTTGTGTTGATGTAATGCACGATATCTTGAAAGGTGTTTGCCGGTATGATATATCACACTTGTTAAATTACTATATTTTTAATATGTATTCAACATATATAAAAGTTACTTACACTAGAAACATTAAATTCTAAAATATAAGGATTTAATTATGGACCATTTTGTAATGTAAACAAATGTTCTGAATTAGATTGAAAATCGATAAAAAAAAGGATGTATTGTTATTTCATCTTCAGAGATATTTTGGTTAATACTAAACTTAAATTTGATAATAGGGTTGGGTTTTTAGTACCAACAAATTATGAACATTGCTTTTGAACAGTTTTTGCCTCATGAAAAAAATAATTTTGGCAACAGACAGTTACTACCCATTATAAAAGATATATAGAGTTTTGTATTAGAGTTTTTAAATAAACGTAGCTAATATATGCATCGCTACGAAATAATTCCTGATGAGATGAATACACGTGCAGAGTTTAGTTGAAAGAGGTTTATCTGCCGAGTGAATTTTACCGGGAGATAGAAAATTAATTGTACATATACGAGGCTAATAAGCTCTCAAGTATACCAGGTGTGTCCGAAAAATATCCGGAATACCTTTTAATCTTTCATTAGAAAGTTTAACCGCCGCCTATCGTGTATCACGGTTAACTACAACTCTTCAGGAACTCGCTCGATACTACAGTTTATGTCAAGAAGTCTTCGATTGTACATAGGATGGTTTTTTTACAGAGCCTTTTTGTCGATCGTCGCATCTATTTATTGCTAAAAATGACCGAAAAAGTTGAGTAACGAATTTGCATCAAGTTTTGCTTTAAACTTGAAAAAACTTGTGCGGAAATGGTTACAATTATGCAAAAGGCTTTTGTAGATAACTGTATGGGTAAAAGTTAAATATATGAGTGGTACAAACGGTTAAAAGATGGCCGCCAATTTGTTGACAGTGATTCGCACTCCGGACGTTCCTCAAGCACAATACCGGAAAATATCGATCTTATGCAACTCGCAATAGAAAATCACCGGTTGACTGTGCGGAAACTAGAATATAATCTTGGAATTTCCAAAACCACTGTTTGGAAAATTTTAACTAAGAAACTGGGAATGACTCGTGTGTGTGCAAAATTAATTTCAAAATTGCTAACAGAAGAGTAGCAAAAGCTTCATTTTGAAATTGCTCAGGACAATTTGCAAATGATTTCTGATAATGCAAATGTATTCAAAAAGATCGTTACTGGTGACGAATAATGGGTTTATGGTTACGATTCCAAAACCAAACAACAATATAAACTATTCACAATAAAATGGCGCGAATTAGTGTGTATCAAGGACTATGTTACTGTATACAATAATCTGTGTATAATAAATCGTGCCTAATTATCCGCACGACGTGAATTCACAAATTTTTTTCTATTACAAATTTGATGCATGATTAATAATATTATTATTATTTTTATCTGTACATATTGATTAACGTGTAAAATTATTAATTGCACAAATACCAGTTTGTTAGTTTTCTCAGTGGTACAGTACAAGTAAACAATTCTGTCAATTCAAAATATTTATGTTGCATTGCGAAACATAACGATGAGTTTATTTTGGAATGAGTATATCTATAACAAAATTCAATAAAAAATTTTAAAAAAATCTAAAACAAACGAAAAAAATTAATCTTACTAATTAATTAGATTATCAGAATTCTCTATCTTTCATGTAATGAATTTAATTTTTAATAAGAATAAAAAAGAATCACTTTGCATTGCGGTTTTCACTGGGTCGCTTATTCGAGTTTAATTGGAATGTCAATAAGTATATTTCAATATTCAGATACACTTATCATTCACTATTTAAAATTAACACTATTTTCACTTTATATAAATTAAAACTTACATCTCTCAATGTCTCGGTACTTCATCAACGTTTTCAATTTATGACATTTACGAAAGTGAAAGAACAGAAGTTTGATAAAGATCCAGTAAAGTATGAAAAAGAAGGTAAAAATAAAAATGGCAAAAAAAAAGTTAGAGAAATAAAGTGAAGTCTACGAGTTTGGTTCATTCCCGCGGGAAATTCAACGGTCGCTTGACACAATCTTAAACTAGCCGCCCGTGGATTGCGGATATGGAAAGCCCAGTTCCAGCTGAGTTCATATAGTAGGCGATGAATCAATAAATTCATAATCATCGTCCGAGGCACGCGAATCTTCTTACTTTCTCTCAACATGAAAACCCGACGATAGTCCAGAAGCTGCGAGATGGGGGAGGGGGGAGGGCAACTTGTAATTTCCGTTCGCAAGTATAGCCAAGTTTCGACAGTATTTCTCGGGTTGGGTTTCGGAGCGATATTCCGAGAGGCGCATCGGACTTGTTTTGCTCGAAACCGATAAATGCATGCATCATTAATGCAATTACTACTTCGCGTTAACTTTCGAATAAACCGCTTGTGCAGATTATACATCGACTTTTGGAATACCACCCGGAAATTCGCAACCGAATCACTTCTTTTTTTAGAAACTATTGGAGACAAGCAATTTAGCAGCATCGTCTTTATGCATTTGCAAATCGCTTTGCACCAAGTGCGGTTGCGGAGACACTTTACCTTTAGTAGCTAAGCACAGTTAGTTGAAAGACATCGGAGTGACGAACTTTTAACGTATCAAGACTATAACTGCACAGACTAATTATAGAGGAAACGTCCGTAAGAATCTAAGATTTTTAAAGATATATTTCCAGCAGCTTGTATAACCTTTAAATAATATCGGTTATTAGGTGTATTTGAGATTGGCGCGCCAATTTGAATTTGGTCTTCCATGACGAGTTCATTGACATACAAAATTGTACAGTCGAAATACAGACGTAGATGGAAGACCAAAGGCTGGATGGATTAAATTGCGTGGTGTAATTCAATGGTACAGCTCGCTCGTGCAGAGCAATGAAAAGGGTAGCACAGTGTAATCCAACGGAGTCGATGAGAGCAGAGGACAAAAGAAGAAGGAAAAAGGCGGTTTAATTGAAGAAAGAAAAAGAATGAAAAACAAGTGAGGTCACTTAAAGCGAGAAAATGGAGTCGCGGCGCAGCGGTGGCGCGAGACGAGCCTACACAGGTAGGAGATGCGAAAACGGATCAACGGTTGCAAATGACTGATTCATCGTGTCGTTACAAAGCTGCATGCGAGCTTCTGACAGCTGGCTGAGAGTCGCCAGTAGCCCTGCACTGGCCACTTGATAGATTAGCGACTGATAGCCAGGCGCACTTCGCATCACGCTGGCGCAGCTCTCACGCGTTATTCAACAAACCATTATTCGTCGATTCTCACGCACCCACTCTTTTAATTACATACCACTCGCATTACGACAGCTTTTAAAGGAATCCATTATGTAAAAAAAGGCGCTTGTATATACATCATGAACAATTTCAAATGCTATAACGATTGCGAGTAAACGTTCGTGTCCGCCGAGCTAGTTGAAATGAATGAGTCGCGAAAAATGGCGTTTCTCGTTAGCGGAAAATAATGTAAATTAATTGATGATTTTAATTGGAAATTCAATTAAAATCATTTTGCGGCGGCCCACGCGGCGCCATGCTACGCGTGCAATGACAAACCAACTGAATCGCGCAATTGATAGGCTTTCCCGTATAGAGGGGCCCCATAGAAGCGAAAAATATTCAATTTTTACTTGAATCATTTGAAAAAATTTGTAATTATGAATTGTGTAAAATGTCAAAGCATGAGGTATGTTCAGTCGAGTGCACACTAGCTGAATCTCGCATGTGACTGAAAAAGCCGCAAAACTATTTAATCTCGTGTGCATTCTATTCGATCAATCTAACTTTTACAATGTTGAAAGAGTCGATTGCAAAACAATCGATTTTTCGATGTAACGAAACCAAGATTTTTCTTTCAAAAAGAAGAAAACAATCAAATATCCAGTGCGACATTTTGTCGGCTATAATTTGCAAATCCTTTCAAGCTTCTTTATTAAAGAGAGACGTACGCGGTTCCCATATCTATGCAAAATATATATAACAACGATTAAATAAGATAATATGTGTGACCTTCGTCAGTTGACAAATAGATTATTTACGATCAACTCTTTCAATACTTATGATGATTATAGGAGCACGGAAGTTTTCGTGATCAATGGATGTACATTTTATTTTATAAGCATTTTCTATGTATTTTGTTTTTACTGATTCCGTATTTCAAAGGTAGAATGCTCGAAACCCGATCATTAATTTGTTATTTATAATTTAATAGCTTAAAACTTCTTATCTAATAAAACTACAGTTTCCATCAGATAACATCAGATTCAAGGATGTCAAATGATTTCTTAATTCGCAACGATAAGCCGGATTTTAAAGAAATAGGGTATTAAAAAAAAAATCGCACGGCGCATCGAACGACAGTCGCGGCAGCCGAAATAATGCGATCACGGGCTCGCTGCTGTACACAATATCCCTCCTATCTATAAATTGTAGTTTTTTCATAGGAAATTATCAGCCTCAAAATAAATACTTGGAAGCATATAAATATTTATTAATAAATTATTATTAATAATGATAAATATTATATTATTGAATAAGGCTATTGATATAATTGTATTAAAATTTTAGGAATTATATATTATTTATTGTGAGTATTTTTGAAAATACAATTTATAGATATTTATTGCGTAAGATATTGCGTACGGCAGCAAGTCCGGGATCAGACTACTTTGGTTATAGCGATTATCGTCCGGCGCGCTGTACGATTTATTTTGTCTTTTTTCGGCTCTAATCAACATCTTTACAAGAGAGAGAGGGAGAGAGAGAGAGAATATGAGTCGACGCGAACCACACACTAAAGCAAACAGAAAACTATCAACATTCGCAATTCGTGAAAAAAGGGTAGTTGAAACCAAACGAGTTTTTGGTAGGATAAGGAAGGAAATACATAGTTAGAGTTTTGCTTGGTTTTCCTATACAAGATGGAAAGCAAGAGAAACTGCGAATGGAAGGCAGTGATATAGCTTGGTCTTTTAAAATTTAAATAGCGTGGCGGCGGCCAGGCTTGCATGATCTTGCGGAGGTGCGACGTATTTACTGTCAACATTGTCGTCGGCCTGGTTTCAACGCTTGCCTCATTATGCCGCTCGCTTCAGCTATTTCGGTCGGCCAAGCGACACACACACACACACACACACACACACACACACACACACACACACACACACACACACACACACACACACATACTGACGGGTCGAGTGGCATCTCGGCAAATCGACCTTAGAGCTACCGCTTGTGTGTGCGCATCTGAACCGCGCAAATTCGTGTGCAGTGTAGTCCCTTTCCGATCAGCCTTCCTTCGCTTTCTCTCTCTCTGTCTCTCTCTCTCTCTCTATCTCACTCACTCGGTGGCGTATAGCTTCACGAACAAGCTCAGTCTCACGATTCGCTTTTTGCCTGTTACCCTTGACTTGGAGCTTTTCTTGATTGCACCGTTTGTTACACCACCACCGCACGACTTTTCTTCTCTTTCAAACTTCGTAATCGTGTCTTGATATTCAAATTACTACAATCGCGCAAAATACCTCCACGAAATTTTATTATCCAAATTTATGAAAAGCTCTTTTGTCAGTAAATTTCACGTAGAGCTTGAATATATTACAACTGTCAACATCTACTTTATCGTGCGCGTTAATTAATAAAATTTGCGAAAATTCCAAATAAAAATGTCCACTCGTAAATATAGGTTAAAGTTATTTAAATCATGGCCATTAAATTATACATCGCAAGTGATATAAATATTTGAAGCATGCTCGAGTTATATGAAAGAATGTTAAGGGTCTTTTGATAAATCTTTTTAAAGCGTAAACTTTTGAAATCGTCTTTGCAATCTTAAATAAGGCCGATGGGATACTTCAAGTATAAGATTTAATAACTTACAAAACATTAAGACTCAATAAATCTGATTATCAACTATATAAGTTCACTTGACGAAATCAAGAAAAGTATAGTGCGTCTTTTGCAAACTTAAGTGTACTCGGTAGTCCTTAAGCATCTTATCGTACTTGACGCTTTTCGACGTTCCAAACTATTGTAAATGAGATTTGGAAACTGAGAAACTTTGAGGACTAAATCATTTAGCAGGCAGTTTTTGGGTCTGAAGTTAGCGAAGTCATAACTTGGAAATCTGTCGTTAATCCTTTTTTTCTCGGTTTGAGTACAAAATCGAATAATGACAGAGCAAGCAGAGCTTGTACATACGGTGATAAAATGGAGACTCACTTGAACAATTATTGATTGGAAACAGCGGAGGTTGTAAGGGTTGCAGTCTCTGTCGCAAAAGGTTACCGACACGACTGTGAGATCTGCCGTATCTACTGCTGCAACCCCGAAAGCTCATAATTTTTACCACCACTGGAATTTCTTCGATCGACTCATCCCTTATCATGCGGCGCTCGTGCTTTTACCGAGCTCCGCTAGTTGTTATCAACTGACTGTACAATTACCCATCAAAGCTAATCAATGATTATTTTTTCAGAAAATGTCTCAAAGTTGATTTATCAACAAAGCAAACAACATAATTAAAAGAGAAAAAGAAAAGTAAGATATTTGTGAGGATTTGTACTTACAGCAGTCTACATTATCACCAGCAAGAAAGTGCAATTCGCACGTGACCAAGAGAAAACAATACTACTCGATAATGGTAATCAAAAATACGAAACGGAGCTACCTGTCACGGAGCTTTTATCAAGTAGATTATAAATGATTTATGAACTTTCGAGAAAAATGAAAGAACTCTAGGAATTTCATGTTTAAACAATACATGCATGGACATGATAAATGTATCGTGTCGCCATCTTCCTCGATGCATCGCTGCAATCATACAATGAATAATGGAAGTAAATAGTGAACGAGTGAAACACGAGCTTTTCAAACATACGTGCTCGCAGTATTAATTGATAGTAAGTAAAACATTCGCACAAATAAGCGACATCTTAAATTTTCACTGAAACTGTCGTTTTTGAACGAGCGCCCATTTCATTACAAGTAGACCTTAAAACTGCTTTGACAGCTCATACATTTAAAATAACTTTATTTCGATTTTTATATCGAAGCACATGAACTTTCGCGGAAAGTACATTTTGATCGATACTGCGTAAAAGTTATATGATTAATCTTGCGACTTCTTTTAAGCCAATCAAGCAAGGATGAATTTTTTTTAGTTCCAAATTAAATTCACAATCTGTCTATGAATAATAAGTAAATTATATTATTACAATTTCAGCACTCAGTTACAATATTACTTGTATTATTAAAAAAAAATGCTTCGCCAGTGATCTGTACCAGTGCGTTAATTCTATGCTATTTTATTCTCGTAGAAAATGATGTTTTATATTTTTAAAATATTGAAGTTGTTGTGGCGACTGAGTAGTTATGGAAATGCCCAGAATTTCGCGGCGAAAAAAATGAAACTCAATCAAAATGAAAATGTACATGGAAAAATCATCTGACTGTGCCATTCTGTATGTGCTAAGTGGGGTAATTAATAGAGTTGGCGGCAATCGTCAATAGCTTGATTCGAGCGGTACTCTTTCTGCGCGCAAAGCAATTTCACTCGGTTATCGCAAGCCAAATTGCTCTAATTTGGCTGCAAACTGGCGACATTGCCTATTGCAGCGATAAAGAACCAAAGGAAAAAAAATAGGAAATTTCTGTAATGGCCATAGTCACGAGCAGCTGCGACTGCGTTCTGCAATCAAAACGATTTCCGGTCATCGCGCGACAGATCAATCCAGTCTCATAATAACGTCTTTTCCTCGCCGAAAATAGGCACTTCTTGACGAGGCTGTATGTGGTGTAAAAAATGGCACTCAAATTTAGTTTTACATTGTATGTAATTTCTGCTTGCAGAAGCAGTCGCTATTTTTATCTTAGTGTGATCCTTGCAATCAATAATTCATGAATAATTGATGTTCCAGGTGCTATAGGGTGGATGAAGCGGATGGCAGAGTTGAGGGACGAGCGGCGATGACTATCGTGAAATAACAACTCTCGCAATGGTTTCGGACTAACGGCAGATCGATAAAATAAAAATTGACGGCGTAAACAGAAGCGGCAGCATCAACAGCTAACGGAGCTACAGATAACACTTGCTTCATTATCCGTGCCGTTTGTTGGGGATTACAAAGCGATTGTCTGGTCCTTTGAAACTAAATAGGCGCGGCGCTCGAGTTGCGCGATGCTCGATACGAGCTGGCGACCGATTAAATGCCTGCGAGTTTCGGATTTGATCGAACACTTGCTAACGGCAATCGACGCTCACGCCACTGCGCGGACAATTAGGATTGATATATCGCCTCAAGATTAGATCGCTAAATAAATGAGACGCTATGCTCGGCCCTTCTCACCAGCGAGATTAATACTAGCTGCAGCCCGCCAATTCAAGCTGGCGACCGAATGACTGAGCATCGCGTAGTGTTCTTCAAAGTTTTACGGTTGTCGTATCAGCTTCCACCGAAATTGGTACGAAAGCGCGACAATAACTCGCACGTGGATCTTCTAGACGCGTTGTAAATGCCCTTTGCCAAATGGCCTCGCAGCGGGGGAAGGTCCTTCCAAACAAGCCAAAGAAAGAACATTTGGCAATTGGAGCGGCTGTGATGTTTGCCCCGAGATATCGGCAGCTAAACTACGGGCGGCGGCGCGAACTTCCCGGTGCGCGCACACGCGAGCACACAGGCGAATTTCTGCGACGGCCAATTCGACGGAGCAGTTGGGCAAGATTACTCGGAGCCGCGCGCGAGCGGGCAAAATCGGACGTCCTTTGTGCCGTTGGCTTATCTTGGAAACGGATTTTTCAAGGCCGGCACGATCCAACGGTCATAAAGCGTCGACAAAGGGAGAGAAAAAGCGAGAGAAAGCTGGCCGCTCGCGAGCTGCTCGCGCTCGATACGGCATTAGGGCAATGTTTGGCTGACATTTCTGGCGGCGAAAGCAGCGCCAGCCGCGCTCACACTCGTCGAGTGTTATTATGCTGCTGCTGCTGCTGCTGCTGCGACGACGACGACGACGACGACGACGACGACGACGACACCTCGAGCGCGCGCGAGACATTGTGTTGTGCATACGCAAAACGGGAAAAAGAACAAGGACAAAGGCTTCGTTAGCGAGATTTTCTTTTCTGCCAGGAATTGAACTAGCTCGCGCCACTCTGCGACAATACCTGAACGCTATACAGCACCGCGCTGCCATACACTACCTTTGTTTCTTTATATTTATAGACTGAAAATATTTCAATGTTTCCGAGGCTGACTAGCTGGCTAGTCTACGTGTGCGCACCTGCAAGCGAAACCCACACGGATTGTAATAATAATAATGAGAATACGGGACGATGTGCGGCTTGACAAAGCTGAGATTCTTTTGAGCGAAGAAAAACTATATATAACTTTCAGACGCACAAGTTACGGAAGAAAGTTACGGACTTTCCCAAGTAATCCGGCACACGATGGCCAACGGTGCTACTCAGTATCTGGACAATGAAGCGGATCAAAGTCAAGTGGGAAGGGCGAAAAAAACGAAGCCTGCCGGGCGTCCGCGGACCGCGTTCGCGCGCAGTTGATCGACATTCTCGGGAACCGAGCGCATTGAAACACGGGAGGTCCGCGCGCGAGCGCCTTGCTGACGCTCTGCCCCACCTGCCTACGGAATTAAATCTCTCTGCCAGGGCTTTTCTCATTTTCAGACGTCAGCACTCGCGCTACGTACCGCCTGACCGTGATTATAAATATTAGGCTGTCGTCTCGGTCTGTGGACACAGCGCTCCTCTCGCTAAATCAAAACCCGTGTCAGCTCTAATTCGATCGATTATTCTTGCGCATGCTAAAGGCGTCGTTCCTTTTAGGAGCACTACTTTACCAAGACTTCCGTTATTATCGCTATTTACGTGGCATGCCAATCTCGTCAATGTTGGATATTACATGACGCCTGCAGATTTATTCTTATGGAATATATTTCAGTAGCTTCGCCACGTTGTAATTTTCAGTGATTTTCCAACAACCTATTAATTCTCTCGGGGGCTTTCCTCTTTAACTCGAGTACTTGTGTTTTCCAGCGGCAATAAACGTTGATCGATGTAAAACCCGATGAAGGAAGAGATAGAGGAAAGATAAAAAAAGGAGAAGCGGAGGGAAAATGAACGAGGGAAAAGGCAGGAAGAGAGTGGAGCGGCGAGGATCGAGGTCTGTTGGTTTTCGGAAGTAGCATTCTTTGGAGGGCTGATGATTCACGAAGTGGTGGTAGTTGGGCGTTGCTGGTAATGTGGACAGGGAACAATGGCGAATCCATTTAGCAGGCGCCGCAACACTGTTTGTTTATCTCTTGCGGCTTGGTTTGGCCGGCGCGCACGACTATGGGCTCGTCAATGAGGCTGCGCGCAGCCTAACGAAGACGTGGCACGGCGGCGCGTCCCGCGTCCTAGTCAACCCCACTCAGTTAGTTACACCCATAGCCTGTCGTAAAATCGATCGGAAATACTTTGCAGAAGAAAGTTGATTCATCGAGCTTAGTGTGGCCGCGTGAAGAAGTGACGAAAAGGAAGGGAGTGATAATGATTTTTTTTTTCGCGCCCGAGCAGCCTTGGCTGCTGCCATACTTACTGCTACCGCCTGGCTGCCGGCAAATGTTTGCTGGAAAAGCATCGAAAGCCTTCTACTGAAAAGTTTGCTGCACGAATTTTTGCCATTGGCAAACAAACACGTCGCCGCTAACGCCATCGAATAGTGCAGGGAAGGAGCCAAGAATGTCAGCTGAAAAACAGAAGGATGCGCGCGCGAGAACACGATAATGGGGTTGATAAGGCGAAAAAGAGACTACGATAAATCTTGCATGCGAGCTTCTACCATGAAAAATTGAACAGATAATGTCAAGCTTGCGAGAGATTTTCGGGTCACCTTACATTGCTGCCGTTTCTGCTGCTACTTTTCACCTCGACCAAAGATGCGCGCACCTTGCTCATCAATTTTCCACCCGATTTATTCGACGCATCAAACACCTTTATTCTTTTACTCGAGCATCGTTGTATTACTTCTTTCGCCCATCGAATACTCTCAAAGCGAATATTTTTTCTGACTGCCGTAAAAAAAGATACTGCGTCGAACGCTTGACTGCTCAAACATTTCATTAAAATGAACATTGACTATGCAATAGAATTTAAGAATGTTTCATAGATATCAGTATACTTCTTCTAAAATGTCCAATTTCAATTAAGCTGACATTCTTAAATATTCAAAATTAGTAATACGTACGTAAAATGCAATTTTCAATCTGGTTAAACATACTAACCTGAAAAAAAGAGTACATTTTGTTAGAAAATTGTACAATATTCACAGGTAAATTGGGAAAACATTCTACGTGCTGCCTAAAGTCAAAAGCCTTCGGTTGTAAGATACAATTGATGGCACTCACGTATATCAATAAAAATTTTGTAAATGTGATAAATCAATGTAATAACCCTACACAACGAAACGACAGAGTGAATAAGCACAAAAAGTATTGTTTTGACAGCTTTATTACATCGAGTAAAAAAAATTCCCGAAGACGCGTATGTACATTAGGCGCTAAACTTATTTCGATCACGTTCTTGTAAATGATGTAACGGATTCATAACCAGTGAAACACGAAGGGCAGTCCAGTGCCAGCTTCTTGCTCGAGAAAACTTCAACCTATTACTTTGATAAATTTTGTTCGATAGATCCTAACTATATCTCACAGACAGAATTGCTAATAAAATAAATGCGACTTTCTTCGATCACGCACTAGCGATTTAATACTGAGTGATTCGCAATGAAAACCATCGCAGAAAAGCCATCTTGAGAAATAAGATGTAGATATACTGGGGAGCTTGGGGTTTACGGCAAATGGAAAAAAGCGAAGAAGTAAATAGCGCCGGATGGCGGCAACGCTAAAGAGGGCAGGGTAGAAGAAATGCTATCAATGAAAAACGATTTCCGGCAATGTGCTATATAATCAGGCCTTATTGCTACGATCGTCGCAGCGATGGATTATAAAGAGAGGGAAAATGCGATAGTAACAGCAATAAGCCTTTACGTATTTTCATCAAATTCCAGGTCGCAGTATGTCTGAACACGCTTCATCTCCGATCATCGCAGTCGAAGACAAAATAAGAGGAAGATGCGCGAATTTGAATTCAACGACTGCGTCAGCCAAGTTTGACATGTTTATAAGGTCAGAGGGGGTAGTGGCAGAAG
The DNA here is from genome assembly GCF_024137745.1 of Phymastichus coffea. Taxonomy (NCBI): domain Eukaryota; kingdom Metazoa; phylum Arthropoda; class Insecta; order Hymenoptera; family Eulophidae; genus Phymastichus; species Phymastichus coffea. The sequence goes on from NW_026706881.1 coordinate 589,253, forward strand.
CGAGATCCAGTTATCCCGGAACTGGCTGATAACGATTTCGTGCAATGGCGCGCACGAGCGACGAGAAGGGGAGGGGGTGAGAGCTCCGCACGTAGGACGTGCCATTATTGGGATTTTGGCAAACTGCCACGTCGCGCCAACTCTGTCTTTCTTTGACTCTTGAGCGAGAGAGAATAGCCACCTCGTCGCGCGCAAGCACACAGTGCGACGAATGCGCACAAGGTCTTCTCGACTAGCTACGCTAAGCTGCAATCCCTCCAAAGATTATAGTGCAAGTTCTGGTTTGACAGCCACACAAAAGAAAATAATACTTAGATCCTGACTCGGGATTTCGTCCTCGTTAGCCTTGACTTTTCTTCTTGAAGCGTCAGTTCCGCAAGACAATTGCGCATTGCAAGCTCGCGTCCGTCTAAAATTATACGAACAACATTGAGCACCCAACGGCAGCGATTTCGTTCATAGAAAGTCTCTGAAATTTGCTACGTTTTCCAGGTCGTCGAGTGCACGCGTGCGTTGTGAAACGTACGTCGTGCGCGATACGTCCGTGCATTGCGGTAGCGAAATAACCATCGTTTGTTTTGTAACGCACATCTAATTAAAATCGAGAGTCGACTTTATAAGGGAATAATGAGGGATCATCGTAATTGTTTTTGGCCATCATACTAAATGAAACGACAAATGGACCTTCGCAGTTGAAAGAGCGAGCGATTGAGCTTGCGGTCGTTAACAATTTTAATTATGAGCACTCGCATTGTCTCTTCTCGACAGATGTGTATAAATGTAAATATACGAAAACAAATGCCTCGTAGAGACAGCTCATGTCTCGAAATATATATTATTTTTATAAGTAAACCTAAGAGCAGAAGGAAAACGGTAAAAGGACAAACGAGTTTGATGTTTCGACAAGTTGTGTCATAGAGTTGTAATACAATTTTATTGACGCGTACGCGCGGCTGTTATTTTGCCCGCAATAATGTTCCACTTGACAAGAAACCAATATCATTATGCTGCTTTTAAAAATTGGCGAAATCCTTGATCGGACCGAGTGCCGGTGCAGTCGGGACAAGGTCGGTAGTGGTAGAAAAGCGAAAGGCTAGCGAGATGTATAATGAGGTGGAAAACGGAACGAGAAAGCTGTACAGTCTTTGAGCTGTGTGCGCTTAATTTCGACCCTAAGTTCACCTCCGACGCATTCACAATATCGATTGTTGCAGTTTGACGGCGTTGCGCTTCTTCGTTTCTCGGTCAACGACACTTCATATCGTTATCATTAAAACATACTATTTTGTAAGCGACATCTTACGTCGTAGAGTGAACGTGAAAAAAAAAAAGTCAAAGCTGCGCATCAGATAGCATGCGCATGCGATAGCATGGGTAATGCACGAACGCTGCTTGCACACGTTTTTCGCGAAGCTTTAAAGTGTACTAATTTCACAGGGTCGAACGACCGTGGCGCACGAGTAATCTCGAGAAAACGCGCACCTCATTATTATTGCCTCTGCCAAGCTATACTTGAAAAACTACGCTACATGTGTATGCAGTCGGACGTCGTAACCGGCGCGCGTTCCTACCTTTTATTTCTACAACCACTTTTTACTTTCTCCGAAGAAGAGACGAAAGGCTGTGATAATCGATAATGAACAAGACAGAGAGAGAGAGAGAAAGAGGAAAAAGAGAGAGAGAGAGAGAGAGAGAGAGAAAGAGAAAGAGAGAGAGAGAGAAAGAAAGATAGAGAGAGAGAAAGAGAGAGAGAGAGAAAGAGAAAGAGAGAGAGAGAAAGATAGAGAGAGAGAAAGAGAGAGAGAGAGAGAGAGAGAGAGAGAAAGAAAGAGAGATAAGCTTGCATATGCATACGAATACATTCAAATGGAAAGAGCATTTTTTCACGAGCAGAAGCATAACTTTCCACGCATCAATTGCTGCCGTTCACGTGTCTGTACGGATTTGCATATCTGAATGTAAATTCATGTATGAATGTATAGGATGCTTTGCCTACGTAAAGTATGGTTTTGGCTAGAATTGCGCGCGCGTTCGATGGGTCAAAAGGCGTATCGATATTTGGCGTGTTCTAAATGCCACTGGCATCGAATCCCAAATCTGACGTGGAACCCAAAAAGGGCCAAGAGAATGCAGGGCCGTCGTCGACTCGTCGAAGGGTCGGCAAGTCAAAGTCGAATGGCTGCTGGGACAAGGGTGACCGATGCTGCTGCTTGTAAATTAAGAGGATCCATTGAAATCCAGCCAAAAATTGTGTAGATGATGACGCGGAGAAAAATTAGGCGGCGGCGAAGTCGGGCGTGTCCATCTGAGAGGCGCCGCCAACCGCGGTCCGCTGGAGGCCAATCAAGGCCGCGCGCCAATGCCCACACGCGAATTATACGTTGGACGTCCTGACTGCTCGCATATCCTTCCACCCAAAGCGTTTTTTAACCCATTTTACGTAACTTTACTACGACACAGGCTCTCGCTGCCAACTTTTGCAGCAGCTTCGATAGCACATTTTTCATCGGCTTCCCTCTTAATTGTCCTTGAAGACGCTGCGAGTCCTTCCTTTCGTTTTCGAAGCTTACACCATTTTTTTCCTCTTTCGACCCACCGACCGACTTCTTTTTTACTGCAGTACTTCAATGCCGCTCTTATATCTTTCCGTTGGCACTCGTTCCACTGATCTAATTCTCAAGATTTTTCCAGATATATAAATTGAAATAATAAAACAAACAAACGACCAGCCAAGCCAATCGAAGCGAACAACGCATGGGCTCGTAAAGCCAAAAAATTATTCAAAATACCCGCTTTATCTCGCATGCGCCAAGTTTCCTAACTTTAAACTTTATTACTATACAATTAGGACCGTCGATTAAATCTTATAACGCTATTTTTTTCATTACCGTTGCCAAGAGATGTTGTTTTGCCGTAATGATCATTTTTCACGTACAGTATCGCTCAATGACATTTGCCACCATGTTGACTAAAAACCCAACAATTTAAAGTTTTATATCTCGATTTCGGGTAGTTGTAAAAAACCCTGTGGGTACTCATTTTTAGGATTTTTTTAGTATCTATCAAGTGACGTAAATTATATGTCTGTTTTTTATTTTTTTTCCAAAACTATGATGTTAGAAGTAAAATATAAAATTGATTTTTTTTGCCAACTTTGATGCGATATAATTTAAAGGGAAGTGATAATAGATAAAATCTGTCTTTACCATTTGAAAGCTTGTCCCAAATGCTACAAAACCCATGCCGAGAAATTTTTTTCATACGATTTATTGAGCTATATCATATTTTATTAAAAAACACATTTTATGAATCAAATCGTTATATTTCGGAAAATATGCTCTTTACAAAAAAACAATAAAGAAAAAAGTTGCTGCATTTTGGTCAAAAAAAGCATTATAAGTTTTTTTTTTCATTATTTTGGTTTAGAATTTTTTACATTACACAGTGACTTTATTTAAAATGTACAAATTATTTATAATTCTATAACTTTGTTAATTAAAAATTTATTTTATAAACAATTGTTACTTGAAAATTTGTAATAAAGTATACAAATAAATAGAAATATCTATAATTAAAAATTCATTTTTATACGTCTCATTATTTATTTATCTTAATAATTAAGTTTTCAATGTTTTATTTTAAAAAATGTAAAAAATTTCAGACCAAAAAAAAAGAAAAAAAAATGTTATCGTTTTATAAATTTATAAATGGTTTTTTTATCAAAATGCAACAACTTTTGTCTTTTTTTATAGATATAACGATTTGATTTGTAACATGAGTTTTTTAATAAAATACGATATAGCTCAAAAAAATCGTATGAAAAAAAATTACTCGGACATGGGTTTTGTATCATTTGAAACAAGCTTTCAAATGGTAAAAACAGATTTTACCTCCCATCACTTCTCTTCAAATTATATCGCATCAAAGTTGGCAAAAAAAAAAATTAATTTTTATTTTTTACTTCTGACGTCATGGTTTTGGAAAAAAAAATTAAAAAACACATGTAATTTACTCCACTTGATAGATACTAGAAAACCCTACAAAATGAGTACCCACAGGGTTTTTAACAACTACCCTTTCAGTTATAAAAGTTTTAAAGTTTTTAAGTTTCAGATATGAAACTTGAAAGTGTTAGGTTTTTAGTCAACAGAGTGGCAACTATCATTAAGAGATACTGTACCGAAAAATAACTTGAAATGACAATAATTATAATTTATTGATGCGCACCGAGTATAGAAACAGTGCCAATTACAGTAAATTGAAAAATTCTCATAATTACAATTCGATGCATCGTACAACGGAAAAAAAATGCCGAAATGGCTTCTTATGAGCAGAGCAAGAATTTGCAAAAAAAACGTTTAGTTCGACGGCTTTATTTATTATGTGAAAACAAATTTGAATGTCAGAGCCGAAAACAATCTTTCTAAATATGTGTACCATTACAAAACAAACGATGTATGAAAGCACGTTTAGCTTGAACGGAACTGAGGCACACGTGCAAAGTAAGTGAATAAAAAAAATTATGTTAATTAGAACTATTATAGTTACTTTCAATTAGGCAAGATCCGTATGTAAACGCGAACGTAAGAGAAAAATGGCGGTAAGCGGAGGCCTGGGCAAGGATATTGTGGCAAAACTGAGAAATAATTTGGCCGCGGAACTTTATCTGCTCGCGTAAATGCATTGGTCGGCACGGCTGCCGCGGTGCACGATAACGTAGACGCGTGCACAGACAGGGTCGAGGAATTTAATCCGCGCAGGTGTGCGCGCGTGTGTAAAGCTCGCAGGAGGAAAATTAGAATCGATAAACTGCACGAGAAGTGGCGCGATAAGACAAGGAGAAGGGAGGTTGCTTACTCGCACGAGCGCCCGTAGTCCGAGCCGTAGGCGAGAGATAGGCCGCGAGTGTGCAGGTGCACGAGGTAGCTCGCTGGCAGGCCTATTCTAATTTTAGCTTGCTCTCGTGTCGCCGCGGGGCACCGAGTCGAGCCGAAATTTGACGGTCAGCTCGCGCGGCTAATTATGCTTGAGTCGCTCCCACGATTTCATCGGCAGCCTATTCCGACGGCTCCTTTGCTCCTTTCTACTGGCGCGCATCCTCCGCCAGCGCTGGCTCCGCGACGCGTATCGTCCGATGAAATCGCACCAAGCTGCCGACTAAGTGCATTTCGCCGTAAAAAAAAGCGCCTGACTAGCGCGTAAGCGAACGTCGAACGCAAGTCCACGCGGCTAGTTTTATTGACGCTCGCGCTTTCTCTCCGCGAGCAGCGGGGCGAAAGTAATGCTCAAAGAGCGTATCGATTGGGCTGCGCACATCGCCGTCGTCATCGCCATCGTCATCGCCGGCCGAGTGCGATTCGCGAGCAGGAGATCGGCCGCTCGATCAGCGAAACGGTTGACTTCTCGGGAGAACGCTAGCGACCGGCGCGGGCGCGTCTCGCTCGCAGTCTCTCTAAAATTAGCGAGGCCAAGCGGCAGCTGAGCGATTGACAATGTTCCGGCGCGAAAGCAGTGCTTTTGTCGAGCCGAGTTATCGCGAATCCGCCAAGTCATCGCCACTCCATCCGCTCTCGTCCCTTGCCCCTAGCGCTGGCGCTGCTGCTGCTGCTGCTGCTGCTGCTGCTGCTGCTGCTGCTAGGGGGAGAAAAAAGTCAGCGCGTGCAGCCTCGAAAGTATATTCTCCGTATGGCGATGATGCTCACTCGAGTGTAAGACTTGAGTATCGATTGACGGCATAGCGTGCATTGTCTTTTGCGTAATACTGCGAATAATAAAGTGCGCGCATCGTCAAGTCGATTCGCACTGGCGTACTACGGCAGGCCGATCGAGCCGTCAAAGTGCCGACGTGATTGCCGAAGAGCAACCAAGAGGGTCAAGCTGCTGAGTTGTAGTCCGTTTATAGCCTGGCAAAATGAAGAGCCTTCACGGATATCAAACTTCTCCCGTCACCCACACTCGCACCCTCCTCTCCTTCCACTCCCACCAGCCCTGACGCAATTTTATCGCTTCTACTTCTTCTGCTACCAGCTAGCGACTAAAAGTGTTATTAGCCCCTTGCGTGCACGCACGTTTTTTTTTGAAGCTTCGTCCTCGCCCTTTTTCAACTTTGTTCAATTTTTTGACTTTCTGATACGACAGTCGACGCGTACATTTGCGAACATTGTAAGGGCGTTTGCAGTTCGCTTCAAAAAGTTCCTTTGACCTGGGTAGTTGATCAAAGATACACTTAATATTGATCTGTAGGATAAAAATTATAGGCTGTAAGAATGCTGTACGTATTGTGCACAGGGTCGCTATTATTAACGGGCGAAGAGAAAAAAATCCAGTGGCTTTTCGAGTTGGCTCCCGAGTGAAGAGTACACTCAATGACTTGTTTTAGAATACGCGTACGCTCACAAGTTGTCGAGTTTGCTTAAATGCCGATAAAAAGCAATTGCGTTGACTTGGGGTTGCTTAGTGGGAGGAATGGGTGATGGCGGGCGGAACGACTTACTAAAGCAGCCGAGCGCATAGGGCCTCAATGACCGAAAAGTTTAATAAAAATTACGACAAAAAGTGAGAAGGAGGTTTCATTTGTTATTACTGAAGATATGAAAATTATCGGAACAAGAGTACACGTTTTTCACCCAAATCTCCATTTTTTCACGAAATAAAATTTTTTTTCATTCACTTATATAAATTTGATGTATATTAATATAAGCAATTATGTTTCCGTTTATAATATAGTATTGTATTTTGTAATATCTATGTATTGTAATGTTCACTGTATAGTTTATAACTCAATGAAAACAAAAACACTTCAAAGCTATTCACGTTCTTCACTGAAAACACGAATATAAAATTAAACAAAACGACAAACTTTGTACTTAAATATGAATGAACATAAAACAAGATCATTCTCAATAGTGAAGAAGTAAAACGTTTCTTTTTTAAAAAAACAATTAGATAATTAGATAATGTTAAAAGTGCAAACAGGTTTTCATCCAGACAAACAGAAAACGTCATAAACTTCATACGTTGTATTCCTGCAAAAAAGCTGTGCTTAAAAATTTCCGCGAGCTTATGACTGAAAAAGCTGAAATTTTACATAATTTATACGAATCTCACAGTTTTTAATTTGATGTTGAAAACGGTAATGCAAAAGAAGAATGAACTCTTACATGGACAGATACAGCAGAAATAATACACATTATGTTAAGTGCATGTTATATCATTGGATATTATGTTGTAAAAGTAATGGCTGACGGCGCGCAAGGTTTTTTCAAAATGTGCAGGTCGATAATACCAGAACATTTCATAGAAGACAATAAAAATTGCACTGCTTCAAAATGATTATCAAACTTTTTGTTCTACTAGAAAAGATAAAATGTTAGCCAAAAATTCCCACAGTATTATCTTACAACGGTGTGTGATTCCTGAATTATACGTACCTCTAGGATACGTGAATCATATTTTCTGGAATGGATTTCTAGGCACGGCTTTTTTGCAGCAGTATAACGTACGAAATTTGTAACGCTTTTCATTTGTCTCAATGAAAAACCGCTTGTACTTTTAAGATTATCTAATTATCTGACTGTTATTTCAAAAAAGAACCGTATTACTTTTTCACTATTGAGAATGATCTTTTTTTACGTTCATTAGTATTTAAGTACTTTAAGTACAAAGTTTGTCGTTTTATTTAATTTTATATTCGCACTTTCAGTGAAGAACGTGAATAGCTTTGAAGCGTCCTTGTTTTCATTGAGTTTTAAACTATACAGTTAACATTATACAATAATAAAAAAAAATAAAAAAAACATTATATAATACAGAAATTAGAAGAAGTATCGTAGCATTGTATACAATACTGTATTATAAACGGAAACATTATAATCGTTTATATAAAAATGGAAAATTGAGTGAAAACGAGTATCCTTGCTCCGATGATTTTCATTCAAGTAAATTTTCATCCTTTTTGTAATAACAAATGAAACCCCCTTCTCACTTTTTGTCGTTATTTTTGTTAAACTTTTCGATCGTTGAGGGCCTACGTGCGACAGAATCCGGAGGTTACTCTAATAAATTCGGTACGCAGCGCGTCACAATGACTAATTGCACGACACGAGGCCGGCGACTCTTAATATTCTCCCCGGCAGCAGCGTCAACGGAAATAGATTCGAGAAAATCGTAAATCGAAGCCGAGCGTGCGGTTTAGTCTGCGGCGCAATTGAGCCTGCACTGTTTATCCTGATTTATTAGGCGCACACCTCGAATCAGGCGTTCAGCGCGGCAGCAAAAGTTTCGCTTGCCCCCTCGACAACGCGAGAGAACAATGATTTATTGTTGAAGAGCGTCCAAGATTACAACACACTTCGTCTCGATACTCAGCTGCGCGTCTCCCCGTTTGATTTATCCGAAACAGCTAGAACAAACGCACGCACGCGCTCGCTACGTCGGATTGAATCGACAGTCGTCGTGCTCGCGCACACGCGCTACAGGATTTTAATAATAAACTTCGTGCGCATTCTCCCTGTCCCGGGGCTAGCTGTCTTTACGATCAAACGCTATTACTTATAATGAGAGAGAGAGAGAGAGAGAAAACGACTATTCCATCCGATTAAAAATAATTAAGCTCGCGAAATAAATTTTGTCTACCAGGCTGTATTGGCTCGATATGAAAATACCCATTGTCCGGCATTAGTCGGTTATTTTCGAAGTACTGTCAGCGTAAAAATAGGCAACGCGTTCTCTTGCGCTTACGCCTCAGTTCTGCTCGCTTCCATCGTCGCAAGCTTAAGCTCCAAGCAGAGAATAGCTTTGAAAAAACACACTCCTGCGCCATCGACTCGCCGGATTGCAATCTCGAGTCAGATGGGTGTCGTCGCGGCTGAACTCGTGTATGCCTGGTGGGCTACGAAATTCACAGTTATGCAAAGCACGCAGAAGGAAAGTTTGTTGATCTTCGCGCGTGGTTTAGTTAATGAGAATATATGGCTGGCAGCCTGCTCATTAATCTGCTATTCAGTTTGCAACTCATTACGTGGGCTTTTGTTGAACAAGAACGGCCCCGCCATATATACAGATTACGTGGCTGCTCGCGAAACAGCCAGCGATGACAGTTTAATAACGGTTTTCAAGTGCGCGTCGGGCCAGTGGAAACAGAAAAAAGCCTCGAGCGCAGAAATACAATCAGCGAGTTTGGCTGCTTATCGGACTTGACGCGAATGGATATTTGTTAAGCTGTTATCTTGCTGCTCTTGCGATAAAGTCGTCTTTTCGTTGACTCAGAACACAACGGACGTCAGCATGAATTGATCTTGAAGTATACTTAGTCAGCCAGCGAAATCGAAAGAATAAATTGCTGCGAAGGGAGGCACATTTCAGGATGGATGGCTCGTGGTATCGTAATAGCATAACGCGCTACAGGCTTTATGCCGCGACTCGCCGACGGGACAGTAAGTTATGATGATCATTAAAAGCCTTTCTACAAAATGAATGCAGGCATTAATTTTAATATAGTTATGATGCTCAGCATTCACGCTCTCCATTACTCGTGCGTCTGTGCCGGTGGCATATCTTTGATAAATAATGAGAAATAGCTTCGCGCGTAACACGTCCTGGCAATAAAGCTCGCCAAACCTGCGTACGAGAAGCAAAGCCAAAAAACATCGTGTGACTGGACGAAAGCCGGTCGCCAATGTCGACAGGATCCAATCGGTCGGAATGGTCAGCATCTAAGATTGGTCGGCAGCGCGCGCTACCACCAACGACAACTCCCTACCTCCGTACCTGTCTGCGGTTCGCTCTGCACATATCAATTACAGCTGGAAGACGTTCTCATGAGATAACTATCTCGGTCGTGCGACTGTCGCTGTATAAATAATCGAAGCTACGTACGCACCTCGCTCGTTCGGCGCCCATAACGTATACGATACGTGCGCGCGCACTCTCAAATGCGAAACGGCACGCGACGACGCACGCAACAACGATAACAACTCAACTGAGAGAACGAGATTGGCCAGTGCTTGATGGCCTGCTCACGCCAACTTCAAAACTATGTGCACACTTTAGCTAATTAAAAAACTTTCCCAACCGCTCTATCTCGTTTCCTGCTACGTCGCTCCACGCCGAGCTCTCGGCCCAGAGATTCAGCCTTTGTTTGCTGCTTAACCTCGCCGATCCCCACACCGAACAATCGCTCGCGTTTTTTTCCTCTTTTCTTCGTCTTTTCCTTTTATTTCGGCGCACGCCTCGCCGCCGCTCCTCCGCGACAATTAACAACTGCGCCTCCTCGGCAGAATGCTTTCTCGCTTCATTGTGACGTGAGTCTCGAGCAATAGCGTCGATCGTGTTCAAATTTCAACGCCAACGCGACTGTCTCGTCAGTTTATCGTTTCATTTAGTATGTTTGGAGCTCCAGAGCATAGGGCGACAATGACAAATCGCGTAAAGAATCATTAACACGTTCAAAGCGATAGCGTATTTTATCAATGTACGAAATTTTGTCAAATTTTCGAGCATTTTTCGGTATACATTCGACTTACGGAATAAGACCCGCATGCGACATTATCTTTGAAATCATAGTTTGAAATAGTTTCAACGTAAAACTTTTTTTGCAAAAATAGCTAAAAATACGACTCGTACGTGAGTCACGCCGCATTTTCAACGCGTTGAAAAAGTTAATAACCAAATGCGTGATCGCACTGACAATTGGTAAATAAATAGATATAACGAACACTTGAAAAATCATGGATCAATATCCGAATGTTAACCGTGACGGGCAAAGCGCAAGCGAAATTTGACAAAGAACTTTCGCTATGTTCTAGTCAGTGCCTTTACTATCAAAGATTCTTCTAGTTTTGCTAAGATCTTACACAAAAGTTGTAATATGTCACTAGCTAGCTCAGGTTTGTGCTTACCGCAACCATATGTATGTTTATATATCTAAAAAATAAATAATTTGAAATGATTTTCAGTCGAGTTGCCGTAGCAATAATACGCTGACGTCACTGTAAATTAACGTAGGCGCGTGGAAGGTCAGATTTAAAGTTGTATGTCACCATTATAAGTTTCAGCACTATTTATGTACGAAACATTTTTTTTTTCAACTATTAGTGTTGATCTGCCCATAAATTTCTGCGATTGACGTTTCCAAGTGTCATAAGTCTGAAGATTATTGATAATCTTATACCAAATAAAGAAATATAACGTAGGCATTTCTTTATCTTGAAAAAAAACTCACTAAAGTTGCGGGTGAAATTCAGTAAGTGCATATAACCTGTGTCTGCGACAAAAAAATGTCAGCCTTGAGCTTTTTTTCCTTTTTTTTAATATGTTTTTTGCGTAGAAAGCATCACCACACAAAGGTGTCCTCACTACTCTACGCATGTTTCCTTCATTAAAAATGTCGGAATATCTCTGCACATGTACACCGAGCAAACTCAAATACTTTTTTTATCGTAGCAGACTCTTATAAAGGTATTTCGTTTCAGGTATGACATATCCAGACTGCTCAAAAGTCAAAACAGAAATTTAACGAGTTTTATTTGGAAATTGCAGATAGCACAAATGTGCGAAGTTTGAAACTACATATTTTACTTGCGTACGTTAACGAACTAGCGAATTTAATAATTATCAGTCTGTTCGGTCGAAGTATGGCGTTTAATAAGCTAACGCTAAAATATAGTCGAGGTAATGACATAGTTGTATCATAACTTTTGTTGTCTTGCTGGTAAGACAAACTCCACTGCCTCGACGTAAAAATGAAAACGCAAACAACTAGAATGCGAGTAGAGCATAATTTGATCAAATTTCTCAGTGTAATTATTAACGATATTTAAAAGGGAGACAGAAGGCAGCTCTCGACTGATAGATAAATGTGCACGGAGCGCGCGAGTGTGTGGGTGAACGAGCGTGTCAGGCGTCAAGTACGAAAAAAAGAAAAAAATGAGCTCGTTTTTCGTTTTTGTTTTTCTACTTGCCAGCCGACGAAAGCCACTGCATAAATTCAGCCCTGGATGCGGCAGCAGCAGCAGCAGCAGCAGCAGCAGCAGCAGCAGCAGTAGTGACGCGAGAAAAGCGTCGCATTTCCCGAGAGGCGGAACACACACATGCACACGCTGTACGAGAGTAAGTACGCGCAGAGCACCTAAACGCGAGAGATGTGAGAGATGTGAGAGATGTGTTCTGAGAAAAGGTGGAAAAAGAGAGCGAGCTGCAAGTGACGCGACGGGAGGCAACGTAGCTAGGTAGACGTGTTCGCGGCGCGGAGAAATTTTCGAGAAGCAAAAGGGAGACGCGAGTGTGCAGACGTCCCTCGCGAGTCAGTCGACCTACCTCTCCCATCCTAATTAAGAGCCTGCTAACTTTTTCTTCTTGCCTGCTCGCGGGGCCGGGCCAAGCTAAGCATCTCTCCTCGGAATCACATCAGATTTGAAGAGTGCTGAGCTTCCGTGGCTGTATGCTATGCATCGCGCGAGGCGCACCGATTACGAGACAGTCAAGCTCGCAAGCCCTCGCGGCAGTCTGACCACTACGCACCACGCCTCCACTTTGCTTTTGTTGCACAAACAGTCAAAACTTACTTTCTGCCCGTCGTTCCCCAGTCAAACTTATATCATTGCGAGTTTTGCGCATCACAATGTTGTAGGAAAAATCACGCTGATTTGTGTTTTAGTTGCCGGACAAACTTTGCAGACTAGTCTTCAGTTGTAGCGATGCTCGTTGTGTGCCACAATAAGAAGCCGGTGCATTTGAACTTTTAGCGCGAACGGGTCTACCGATCGAAAGCATTCGACTGAAAAATCCGATCTGGCGGACCACGGAAAAGTGAAGTTACGTTCATTTGAACAAATGAGTTTTACTTCTTGCTTCAAAGTTATCTCGTTAGAGAGCGAATCGACGAGCGAAAAAGTTGATAGTACGATTAATAGCAAGGTATAATTTGACTAGACGAGAGATCTGGTAAAAACTGATTAGAAACTGATAAGGTAGGAAGGACAATTGATGGTAGGTAGGCGGTGAGCCCGGAGAAAAAGCGGCACTGCGATTAAGTGTCAATTCGGAATAAACGTCGAATGGCAAGATAAGCCGCCTTTTTACGAGCTGGCGTACAGATAGCGTGAGCGTGATTAGTCGACCGAGTTGTCCCTCGAGGACTTGGTTCAACTTTGACTTTAAGATTAATCAGCTGAAAGTGAAACTTGTAGTGCAAGGGTCCAATTCAATTGCCAACATTTCGAAATATAAACTCGGCTGGTGCGCGCGGCTTTACTCCGGGACGTTTTCCCTGCTGAATAGCGTCACGATCATATACTCGCTCGCAAGAGAGTCAGGCGAGATAGGCAATCGAGAAAATTAAAGAATGCCCAGTGCGCGCAATATTGCGTGCCAAAGATAATCCCAGCGCGGATAAAAGCAGCGAAAGCTGCTGCTCTCTAATAAAACCTCTCGGCGAGCTCAACAACGTTGAGGAATAAAAGCGCGAAAAAGAAGGAAAGAAAAACCGACAATCAGCGCCGGCACAAGGCTCTTCGCGGCTTCCGTGTATAGAACGACTACTACTGGCGTGCAGCATCGAAGAAAGAAGCTGCCGAGATTCCTTATAGAGAGTTGCCCAACGACGAGCCGTCAAAGACTGTGTATAGGAACAAAGCTTGCAAGCAGCAACAAGCACCGGGCTTTTTCTCGGAGGCCACAAAGAACGTTTCGACGAGAATCTTCTTCTTCGGCTGCAGCTCGAAAGTACCCCGCCACCTCCAACGCCCAAAAGTAGGCAAGGTAGCTAACTCACTGCGCCCATCGCTCTCTTTCCATATTACCGCAGGAGCGCTAAAACGAGAGCGAGACGCAAGAGCACGCTTTCGAAGCTTAGCTCGCGCTCTCGCGCATGCCGAGCCTGCACGTATTATGCTGATGAAACTCTTCCCAGTGGCACTCCCACCACCTTCGTCTCGTCTTTACTTTTTTTCCTTTCTCGCGCTGCTGCTGCTGCTGCTGCTGCCAACGCGTCGTGATTTTCAAGTGCCTCCCATCCCTCCCCAACCCCATCAACCACCTAAACGGGGATTAGCGTCGTTGAGAATCGGATTAGCACTGCTCTGCGAGCGCAGCCTTAGCAAGGCCATTTTCATTGAAGGAAACAACCTGCGTCAAATGCAGCCGGCACGATGGTAAAACCCACTCGCTGACGATATTTAATTTCATTATAAACAGCTTGTAAATCACACTGATTGCTCGCGGTAAAATTTATCTGCTCGAAATTCGGTTGTAGTAACGTACTACGCACACACAAAGCAATAAAAGCGACGATATTTCGTTGGAAATTTTCAAAGAATTTGGCCTTTGATATCATGTATTCCTGTTAAATATGATCGAAAGCCCCTGATTCTTGTCATTATGCCAAAGCAGCGAAAAGTTTAGACGAAGCGCTCATTTTACGAGTCGTAAAGTCGCTTCATGAGCCATAAAACTGGCCGTAAAATCGCTTGTTCTTTTTCGTCCGAGCAACAGTAACCGAAAATACTCCAGAACACTCCAGAATCTTCAAAAACTAAAGCAATAATTCTCAGCACGAAATATCGATGAAGTTTTCTCCGAGAATATAGGAGTGATCGCAGTTTTAGCGCTTCGCGTAGTGATCCATACATAAAACCGTTGATGGATTTCTCCCTATAGGTATTTGTCCATTAAGACCATCGACTGAATCGATTCATAGCGCTATTACCTCGCCTTGCGAAAGTCTTTAAATAAAACAATATAAATGGCATCTTGCACATTATAAAGCAGGTTTTATGATCTGAAAACTATTCGCTTCGCTTTCTAATTTCAATTTCCAAGTTAAACCATAAAAAAGTAGTTTTTTACGTAATTTCCAACAATTACCATCAATTGGCTAGCTTCTAGAGAAACGATCGAATAAAGAAACAATATTTATGTCGATTAATGCTTTATTAGATAAGACTGCGTGAATATAGACTCTATGGGTAATACGTACCACCTCTTTTTTTTCTATGAAGGCGAGTACCCTGGGTCATCGAGTCTTTTTCCTGTTTATTAGGTACTCAACATATTCCATAAGTTTTTAGCTATCGCCCGTGATCTTAGAATCTTTTATAAGCTTTCGAAATTTTTTGCATATTCATCACAAATGTTTCTTAATTATTATTCAACAGGTAACATATGTGCAAATTACTAATTCATTTCGGTATTTTTTCTTCATTGTACTCAGTCACCGACAAATGTAATGCCGTCTCTGAAATTATGTTTTGTCAATATGGAACTTTTCTATACTTTTTTAAGTAAAAAAGGGCTTGGGAAATATGGGCCACCAAAAAATTTGGTTACATCAGGTTTTGCGGTAGCGACACGCAGGCGAATAGGTTATAAAGCATGGTTGCAAGCTACACTATATTATACAATAAAGTGTCGATTCCGGTTTCCCTCGAAAGTATTTCATCTTCTTTTTAATTTCTATGTGCGTTAGTTACTGACGTTTCTATCAGATAAATCGGAAATCGTGATTATCATATTTCATTTAATACGTTGAGAAATAAAATTTTTACATTGTCGTTTTCTGCGGAACAATTTTAGTTTCAGGCTAGTAAACCACGTTGTGTATCCCACGAGTTCTACGTAGAATACATATAATACATTTCTGTTTGTAGAATCAGATAAGTGAGCTCAATTTTAGCGCTGCTGAACTTTTTAAACTTTGCGTTACTACATATCAGTGTGCTTGCGTGAGTGATCGTAAAAATATCAGCGAAGTATTAACGTAAATAAAAAATTATATAGACATAAAGGTTAATATTTATTTGTTCTACAACCTATAAGTCGTTGTCTATTATAGCAAAAAGTTAAAAATACCTTGAATGAAATCTAATAGGCGAGTAGGTAGAAAAAATAATTGTGAGTAGGAATTTTGTATTGATGAATTTCATGAAATCAATCGTTAATATGTTAATACGTAAATGAATCAAAGTTTTTATAATTTTAATAATTTAAAATAATTAATGCATGTTTAGAATCACGGCCATTTCTACTTACTCGCCTATCAGTTTACATTTCTTGAAATGAAGAAAAGAGGATTGGGAAAAAGATTCAATTGCACCATATTTCTTTGCTTCATTAAGTCCTTTTGACTTCAAACTACGAGGGCAATTCAAAATGGCTGCAAATACAGAACGTACATACGTAACTTTTGTCACGTCACGAGTCCGTCCTGAGCATCTAGTAGTTTATGAATAGCTTTTTATTTTTCTCTGCAAACAATTGGCAAAATATTAATTCTGCAATAATTTGTACTACAAAAAGTTATGATTAGTTCTTTGTACAAAATGTCCAATACACATACATAATATTCGAGTAAAATTAATGTAATATTTTACTTTTATAAAAAATACGTGATATTCTAGCGCTCTTAGGACTTTTACATAGTAAATAAAATTATTTTATTATTTTATGCGAATTTTCGAACAATTTTTTAGTGATCTACGTAACTTTTCCTTTTTCACCTTTTTCAAAAGTGTTTTCATATATGCTTATAAAATAAAAAAAATTTGGTATTTAAAAATATTTAAGAAAATAATTAATCATAGGGTTTTTTAACTCGGTAACTAACAAATGCGAAGGCCATTTCAAAACTTTTAAACATATTTCCTAATTTGCAGGCTCGTTAAAAGTCATGGTGGTCCATATTCTCATACTATTCCCTATGTAAACATCAAGATATGTCTCAGCCATCGCATTAACTTTTGAGACAGCTGACAATCCATTTTCATTCGAATTTGTTTGCTTGGCTTTACAAATAAATGTCATGAAAGTACAATGGTTTTTCTTCTACTCTAGATTCTTGCCAATCCATTTGCTTACTTATCAATTATGATCTTATACAGTTCCTCATCAAGTAATATCTTGAATGGAATTTGAATATTTGGAAGAATAATAACGAAATGATTTTGAAAATTCATGAAAACAACGATTCTCGAGAATGAGGTCTGTGATTGAATCATCGTCGGAAAAGTGTCGTTTGTTAGGTCAAATTGAGTTTACAGAAGGAAGATTTTCAAGTATTAGCTAGAAGAAAACAAATAAATTAAATTGTAAAGCAGGCGGTGGCGTCAGCAAAAGGAAACATCGCAAGTAAGAGCAAAAAAGCTGTAAGCTGATCAGAGGAAGCAGTTGGACTGGTAACATTAGATAAGCCTAAGTGTGATAGAGTCGGTCAATCGAGTTTGGTGTTTGAAGGGCTTCTTGGACAAAGACTATTTAGCAGCTGAAGGGGAAAAAGAGAACGATAATGCTCGTGTCTATGTTTGAGCAAACGCTCGATGTATACGAGAGAAAAGGGAGAAGCAAACTGATTATTTTGATAGGCTGAGCATCAACACGGATAGCTCTACGACCAGCCCTTAACTAATCTTACAGAAGCGCCGGATTGCATGATGCACGCGCATACACCTATCAACTTAAATCATTATGACTTCACTCAAATTTATGACCTGATACTATCAAATCAATGCTGCCGTTCGAGTTACCATTTCGAGTTTTATACAGCGCTTATTCAGCACGAAGTGCACATTTTCACATTGGCATATAAACGAAAGATTGTTCATCGTATATAAGCTTATACTTCGTGTATATCGAGCGTCCTATTTTGTGCTTGCGTCATTTATCTACTTTTGTGTAGAAATTTCGAGATAAAACAACTTTGCACTTGATTGTCCGAGAATCGCATCCGAAACTTTGAAAACGATTAAAAAACAGCTGGTAATTTCGTTAGATTTTAGGTCAAACAGACTGTTTGTTACCGCGAGGCGAAGGAGAGTAATGTATGATAATAATGAGTCGAGCTCGAAAAGTGCTGGCAAAGCAGATAGGGGCAAGGACATCACACGCAGATACACCCAGCAGTATTCCCAAGCGAGAAATCGTGAACTGAGCTTCGTCTGGAAGAAGGGGCATTTGGCGCGAAGTTCGCGCCGACGAGCCTCAGCCTGGCTGCGCCTGCGGATTGGCGCGATAGGCGCGTGCGAGAAAAGGCAGCTTTAGCGATAGAGCGGTTATGGCACCGCGGCCAACTGGGCTCGGGACAGATATACATCTTTGCAGCGGGATTGTCGCGCGCGCGCGCACACTTGGCCTACATGCCCGCCTCACGCTCACGAATTTCGAGCAGAAGCGCGTCTTGAGTGCCGCCGGCAACGTATTAAAAATTTAGCGCGGCAGACGGATAACTTGTTGCTCCCTCGCCGCGCGCTGGCCTTGCGAGTCATTCGCGCTACGACGGTGCTCGGCGTTTTCGTAGACGCAGAAGTAAAATCGCGTCGCGCATTGTTTTTCGGAGCTTGCTAGATGTTCGATTCACGTAACGCCACGCGGACTTACGATATTGGATTTCGCAGCATCTCCCTGCCGACTAGATCGCGCGCGCTTTTGCCGCGTTACTAGCAGCGAATGTTCACACTGCTCTACTTACTGCTTCGATCTGCTTTTTCTCTCTTCTCATAATTGCATCGCGGACTTTGCAAAAGGCGCGTAATCGCATGTCGCCTTATTTTCAGGCGGCGACCAAATATGCAACTCGACTCGCCAGTGCGCCTTGACCACTCGCGTGTTGTATTACTTTGGGCCGCGTCTCTAATTAAGCCTGCTGCGTCGCCCTTTCGATTTTCAATTTCCAATAGTGCATGCGCAGCCTGGGCTGCACTCGCAAATTTATGTGCTAGTCAATATTATCAGAATCCGATACAATTCTTAGGCGTACTACTAGAAACATGTTGCAGATATGGTTTGCAAATGAACGCCAATCTATTCAGCGACTAATCAACTGACTTTTCGCCAGTCCCACAGAACGTTTTAACTGCTTACTCGTTCGGAAAGAGTTTTTTATAAGTCATTTTAATAGCTTCGCCCGCGGGCGCCACACTGTTACACTCTCCCAACCGACAGGAAATGCCTCAATCGAGTTTTTAACACTCCGTTTTTTGCGACAGTTCCCTGCTCTTGACTTTTATTTTCCACAGAGGAAAAGGGTCATCCGGAATACGCTGCTAGCTGCGATTTTCTGACAGATCCATTACCGCAAAATCCATTACCGCTCGTGCATCAATTCATTGATGCCTGTTTTGCGCGGATTATTCTGCGTATAGTAGTATGGCTTTCCCCCGGAACTAATGTACTGTTCAAAAGCTAACGAAACAAAGAGACTGAAGCCGTAAGGAATAATTAACTTTATCCTTAAGAACCCATTAAAGCATCATCGCAGTATTGACCGAATCAAGCCCATGGTAATGTAGAATGGAATTCATTGATTGAATCGACGGTGCCGAAATCATATTGTAATGCAAAGCAATTAAGGAGTCAAAAAGACGGAGCATAATAACGTATGACTCTGACAGAGTAAACTAGCCTACACCGCTGAGCATTTCCAGCTATACTTCTCTTAATTATGTCCCTGTATTTATTTGCTCGTCTAGTAAGCATCAATTCAACCTTAATCGTTTGGTTTTATCGACCAAAAATCCACAGTTACGTTACGTAAGCTTGGCATTGTTTCGGTGTATCTGCAAAGTCATTTTCACTCTCACGATACATTGTAAAAATACGAGCTCCGAGTGCTAGGCAAAGCTATTAAGTTAAATGAATTGGTTTCGAGATCGAATTGTTGCAGCTTCCGAAGGAAGAAAAGCGCTGACAACGCCACGTCATCACTTCTCCAGAACTTTTTCTTACTGCTCTACATCTTGCAGTTTTATCGTAATAATTCTAGCAAAGAATTTGCTGTTATTCTTTACACGTAGATACCAAAATTTAGTAAGAAATATTGTCTGACATTATTTTTAAAAATTTAAAGTTTTGCTCGAATAAGTTAGTATTTAATTTCCAATAAGTTACTACCTTATTGATGAATAAAAATTCGATCATATGCCTTTTGGTCGTTGGCAATCAAGTCTGTCGAGTAATTCATGTATCGCTACATCATGAATATACTGGCAAACATTTATAGAAATGTTCTATCATCGAGAGATGATGAGTTTTTAACCAATCGCTTGAATAAACTATATCATTCATCTTTACGCGTATTTTTTTTCTGTTTATCTGTTTAATGATTTGTGAACGTGAGATGAATATCCATGAAAAACTGTCGCCTGGCAATAATCAATAGCTGGGCAAATGAAGCGTGGATGATTCTAATCGCCAATAGAAATAAAAAGTGGATTTTGATAAAAGATCAACGTCGTTGGGATTGTGATTTTCAATATACGCATATGCTTCGAACAAGCGAGCTTTATCGGAAAAATAAATAGTAGCGGAAAATAGAAGAACACATCGTATGATAGGAATAACGTTGCACTCGCTGTGTACGGTTTGAACGGGTACGTTCGATCCACAAGCTCGGTGTTTGGAAAAAAAATTACGACGGATAGGACGAAGAAAAATAAAAAAAAAAGGCACGATGCAACACAAGGCTTTTGAGGGGGCGAGCTTGAGGAAAATGGTTACTAGCAAGCAGCAGTGCGCAGCATTAAATGGATGCCAGTGAAAAAGCGTCTCGACTCATCCCCCCATAATTCGTAGAGAACACAAAAGCGAGAAGAAAAAAATATAGGAAAAGGGCGGCAACAGCTCTGCCTACTGCGAGTAATGGTCGTTGCCGGACCACGAGGAGCAAAAACAGAAGAAGGAAAGAATGACGAGTACACGCACGGGAATAAGTATATCTAGCTGCCGGCTGTTTAACAGTGCGTCAAAAGAGACCACGCCTTGCGCTGTATAGATGTCTACTCGCGTGTTAGATATACCTACAACTACGGTCAATCGCGAAAACGTTATACTCTTTAATATTACTGAAATATTTGAACTTAATATTACTTACGTGAAATGTGTTGAAGCTTAATGCAAAACAAAAAGTGAGAGAGGGGGGGGGGGCTGAAATGGCTATGTGGTCGTTTGATCGGACGCCCTCGCACTCCGGAAGCTCGTAGCCTAAGACAATCGCCATGTGCTTCCCGGAATAACAATGAACCACCAACTGCGAAAGAGAATATCGCCCTTCTCCTCCTCTTCGATCCTCTGTACTCTCTTTATCTTCCTGAGATGTTGCCCGAGTGTGTTTTCTTTCCAACTCTCCATCTCTACACAGTTCATCTCCTTGCTTTCGACCGCTCCTTGTTTTTTACTCGCTGCAATTTCAGATAACGCTCTCGTTTCTACACCGAGCTTTTCCTATCTAGGCTGTCGATCGCTCAACCTTTTTTCCTTTTTTCTAAGCACAGCTTTCGCAAATTTGGATAAATGTTTCATGGCACTGAACAGCTTTGAATAAACTATATTTAATACTGCTAAAAGAACTGATTAATCTGAACATTCTAACTTGCTCAGTGTATGTAAATATTTTGTATGTTGTTAATTTTTAGAGGTGTGTACAAATTTTATTGTTTCATTAGGAATCTTAGTGTGGTTTGGTTTGATGAGCAACTTTTGGAGAAAAATTATATTCTTCTTTAAAAAAAGTTGCATTAACAGTGTCTATATTCTAAAGAGTATTCTAAAATTTGCTGTCCTATAGAGTCCTATAGTAAATTCTTGGCAGGAAGAAATCTACTAATTAGTAAAATATTTAGATGCTGATTTCTGACCTGTACACAGCAGTGCTTATACATTACGCAATTATTCCTTTGAACTTTGTTAAACTAATCAGATTCTAACAAATTAGGTAGTCAAGTCAATAAACTGGTTTCGATGCGATCCTCGCATCAGTTTATCTGGTATTCCAACCTCATCGGACTTGGCTACATAATACAATTACCAACTACCAAAATTAATTCAATCGAATAGAAAACGATAAATAGATTTGCATAAGTGACGTCATTTGAGAAATCATATAAAACAGTGACCTCAATTACGTAAATTTAAATCTGATTTTCCAAGGTTTTGTTGGGTACGATTGTCAACTCTTTTAGTAACAGACTTTCTATAAATATGTAAATATAGGCAAATAATAACTTTTGCATAATATCTAACAATATCAAACTAACATCGATCATATTTAAAATAAAACGTAAGGAACAAATTATTGCTAACTTGATATTACCATTTCATGAAAAATAAGTATAACATTATGGTCCAATTCAGTGAGTAAGCGTAATATTTATTAATACGTATTTTATATTAAAAATGATCGCCATTAAAGGCTGTGAATAATTACCATGTCAATATTCTGATAACAAAATCATGCGAGTGTACGTCAAATATTGTCGGATTGTTGGAATACAATGTCTATTAATCTGTCGATTATAACGTATCGAAATTCAACGCTTCAAATTGCGTTTAATTTCACTTGATACAACTTGTGTGGCCTCAATTAAATTTAACGAGAATTGAAACAATATGCAGTTGTGAATAACAGAGAGAGAGAGATTTTTATTGATTACTTTTTCAATTAGCGTTTCACAAATTACCCTCTGATTATAGTTTACGTAGTTAAATCCTTCGTTTCCTAGAAATGTTTACAGGAGTTTACAAATAATATTCTTAATGTGACAATATTTAAAGTAATAATCGCGTATTTATTAGTCAAAGGCACTTGGAGCCGGTGAAATATTAATGTAGTAAGTCTGGTAAGTTGTTTACGTCAACACCAAAGAAAGCAAAGCGTGCGTGTATATATACATTCATAAGTATATATGAAAAGTTTCGGTAGAAAGTTTTATTCAGTTTTTATTGACGTATGTATACCTAGGTAAGGTAAGAAAAGAACTTTTGCGGATCAGTTACTGAAACACGTAGGCGTCGGGCGATCCGCAGCAACGTATATAGAGAACCGTCGAAATGTCGAGAACTAGATAATCCTCTTTGGGCGTCGAAATTTTTCTCATTTCCCCTTGGCAAAAGAAAGAAAAAGATATTAGAGACACGACAATGGTTACGGCCGCGTTGCGTACGTAATACATCCAAATAATTAAACACCAGGGATCCCCTAGATCAGCCGCTAATTGTTGGGCGTGTCAGCAGCAAAAACAACACGCGCGCGCGCGATTCCATAGAATACATCAATGGACTGCCAGAAGGAGATGAAATTCAAATGAAATTCAAGAAATAAATAATAACTCACCGACTGTCGGAGCTTTGATGTTTCCTTGAGTTGCCTCCTTGATCCATCGATGGGAGACCCGCAACCATCGCTGATTGATACCTTCGCTGTTATCTATCCTCTTCGGCTCCTCCGCCCATTCATACTTTCGCATGCACACGTACCTCCATTCGAGCACACATTTGGGAGAGAGAAGGGCTGGGGGCGTCGTTAAAGTTTTATCACGAGAGAGCGAACAAAAGGGCTATGCATAGCCATTCGCTTTCAATCCATTAAGCGCCACTTGACACTCTTTCGATGAGTTTTGTTTCGCGAGGAGAACTCGTTTATATTACGGATTAATTGAAGGGCTTGAACCTACGAGTGTTATAAAAAAATGATCTGGCCCAATATCAAGTAAAAGAAGATTCAAATATATTCTTAATCTTTGTACACGTATAGAAGCGATTCCGCCAAAAATTCCTTAATTCGAGAAAGTTTTAGCGAATTTTCAAATTGTGCGCACGCCCTTGCTCGTACGATTTTATCAATCTAAAGAACACTAGGATACCTAAAAAGTGTAAGCTCACCATGCAGCATGCTCGTGAAAAACTTTTTTGCCCATAAAAGAGCTCAAATCCATCAAAAAAGAAATCTAGCTTTTTAGTTTATTTTTCCTTTTTGGGATTTAATAAAAAACAAAAAACGATAGCGTTAATCTGATTTTTAATTGAAATCCGAATGGTCAAAATACGTCGAAACTCAGTTTGGTGTATGTTTTGCTGAAATTGTCGAGCCTTGCAGAGCTTTAAAAACTATAACGCTGTATAAAAACACATTGCCAATGAAATTACAAATTGAACACGTTTAAATGAAAGTTATATTTTGAAAGCTCTGCAAGGATACAAATTTGAAATAAAAGGGAACCATAATATGCTTTCTAACATATTTTAACCCATGAAATGGGAATTTTAAGTCAGATTAACGCTCTTACTTTTTGGTTTTTTTTTAATTCCGATCAACTACAAAAACTTACATTTATGTTTTTATTGAGCTTTCGTGTAACGTCTGTACAGATATAAAAGGAAGTATCAGAAGAGTGGTTCGTGAGTCCAAGAATGTGGAAGCTTGTAGCACAATGCGAAAGCCGTGCAAAATTGAAAGCGTGCTGGCAGTTTGAAGATTTGAAAAAGCGATGGCGAATTAATGCAGCTTTTTGGCGGAATTGCTCGCACATGAGAATGCCGCGACAATAGCGCGACTGATGGGTCAAATAAAATTGTCACTTCATCAGTCGGCGTTCATCAGACCGAGTGCTCGGACTTGCACGTTGAAAAATTGACGTGACCACGAAATTCCAGCTGCTTGCGGGAATATGCCGTGTTCAGCAGAACGGATGTGTGCAAGGCGCTTGCGAAGCCTGAACAAAGCGCGCACATGGCAGCGCCGGGGCAATAATAAACTTTAATCAATCTCTCTCCCAAAGACTTATACACACAGGCGTATCAAGATACGTTCACGCATGCATTGTATTTCTTTGTATTTTCATCACAGCCGACAGGCACGCTTGGGAGAAGGAGGTGAAACAGGAGGGTGGCTAGGACACGCGCTGTTTCTTTCCTCGCTCTCTTTTGCTCTCAAGACGCGAGAATATCGGTTCGCAGGTCACTACTGGCCTCCCTTGTATTTACTTATTTCCTTTTTTCCGTATCTCACCGATCGATTAGTTTAACCGTTCTTGTTAAACCGTTGTCGATGAATATCTCTTCCGTTTTTCTCGCAGACACTCCCCAATGAATTTTCCGGCAAATTTTACGCTCTATTTTTCTCTTTCTTTCTAATTCGCGCGCGCCCCTAGGATTTGCCTACATTTAACACTCTGTGCCGCGAACAGCTTATTCGCGCTGCATGATCATACCGGCAATACGTGCTTAGAGCTCCGAAAAGATTTTTCCAAACTAAAGCACGCGCAACTTTTAATTGATGACAAACATTTTACCCGATCAATTTCACTCATCGTACACATGTCAATTTGAGTAATGTCGAAACTTTGCTGCTCGTTCTTCAAACACCTTGTTTCCATAGCAGAGTGCCAATAATATCGACGGAATACTAGTCATTTACTTTGAGATTGGGTGAAACTGCAATAGGCGTTTGCTTAAATCACATGGTAAACGGCAAGAAACAAGAAAAACAAGCGATACCGACGTCAAACGGAGTACATATAAAAATCGTTTTCTTTGTGCTTCTTGAAGTCTTGATCCATGGTAAAAATGACGAAAGAAACGGCAACAAAAACGCGGCTCCCACGTAAGTTGTCAATGAGCATGTAGGAAAGGAAAGACCGGGGTAAATGCGAGTTTTTTTAGCGAGCGGCCGTGTTTGTTGGGAAAACAGCTGACTGACCGGGTATTAGAAGGCTCGTGAAAAACAACAGACTGCAAAGGCTCTCGCGGCTCTGACGAGAAAAAACATACGGCCGCGTGCAGCAGGACACGGAGAGAGTTGACTGGGTCAAGGAAAACATCGCGGGAGAGCGAGAGAGAGAGAAAGAGAAAACGCGCGGATGCGTAGGAGGAAAACAAACCTTGAAATGCTCACGCGTGCGCTGCTATCTGGAGGCAGGACAACTTGTATCTGGTGTTACTGATGCCGCTGCCACTGCTGCAAGCACTGCTATTTAGCACGAAAGCACTGTTTGTTTAAAGGACGAGCATGACGAAGGAGCGCGCTTGCAAGACTTATAGCGAAATAAACACACACTTTTATGTATCACGATAAAAACTATAACCTCTCTTCGTTTAGAGAACTAGCGAGAGAGCACGTCGTGTTCCCCTTTGCTGTCCGGCCCGCTGCGAGGCGGCACTGGCGCGTATATATCTCGCTCTCTCTTATTCACTCGCTAGCTTGCTCTCGTTGTCGTGTTATTTTATACGAAAAGTCCGAGTTGGAAGCAGCACGCAACTTGCCCTTCCGCACAAAAAGTGGTTTACTCAGCGTATGGTCCTTCAGCATGCTCTCGAGCTCGGACCGTGGTCACTACTGCTCTTTCTATCTCCTTCACTCATTCGGAGCTACTCGCTGTGCTATACGTACGTGCGCTAGCGCGACCGAGCGCCAATGATCGCGGATACGCGCACTCAGTCTGTGCCCGCTGTGGTGTTAGATAGAGGCAAGGTTGGGTCGCTCGGTTGCTGTTGGTTAACACACACACACACACACACTCTCACTGCGATGCTCAACTGCTCAGCGGCTTTTTCGCGCGCACCTCCTATGAAAGTACCAACGAGCTCACACACATGCATACAACTATGTATACGTAAATGTACACGCGCAGCTCGATTCTCGCACTCGCGCAACCGTCGTTACGCACAGACACGTACAGTGTAGTCCTTACTCCCTGACAATATCTCGATTTTTATTACTTCATCATCAATCTTCTTTCTTACAATTCATCCGTTTTCACATTGTTTTGTACTTTAACGTTAATTTAACTGATCTATCGCCAAAAAGCCGACAATTGTTTTGAAAAAAAGTAAAATCGACAATACATTACGAATTCTCGATTTAAATCTTTCCTAGTGGGTCTGATTAGATTGATTTCTTTCACTTTTTATTAATTTAAGCGCGAATGCCAATCTCGTCACACCGATTAATGAACTCTCAACGAATGATTGTCGGTTCTCTTTACCATACAAATAAACAAAACTATTTTGCTTTGCAATAGTAAGTCGATTTTCAAGCGTTTTGTAAATCAATATCATTTATTGATTTCTGGAATAATGGCATTTTTATTAAAACTTACTGGATTTCGCGAAAGAAAAATAATTATTTTTAGTATCTAATGTTATACGTCTCCCAATGTCAAGAAAAAAAAAACGATCGTTTCAGTTTACATAAATTAATTTATTATAAATGACTAATTGTTTACTCAGTAGTGTTTGAAATTAAATGAAAAATAGAAATCTAGGTTGACAAAGTTCAATTTCCCTGGTTGAGCAAGCGGCACAGGTTAGGCAGTGTAGATAGCATAAATGTCAATACCAACATTATACTACAAAATTTGTGCACATGACGCTTTCTAAAAGATTGGTTATGTGTTGCGTACACTTTCCAATTCAATTCCAAAACGATATACCTATGTACCGGTATTGTTAACTTGTACTATCGTTGATATTAACATTAATACGTAGGCATCATGAAACTTGTTAGGTAAACATATCACAATATTCTGTTTCACTTCTAAATTTGAGAAAACGCAAAAATTTATTAATTATTTACACCCGTATTTAACACAAATATCCATGCGTTATTTCTAACCTAACAATGATGCATTATTATTCTAACAACTATTTTACATTTTAGGTTTTTGATGAAGTTGAGCCATGAAACAGTTACAATAGAATTGAAAAATGGTACTCAAGTTCATGGAACCATTACTGGTAAGATAATTCTACTTGTAATAATTTTTTAGTTGTGTAATGTAATAAACATTGGAATTTTTAAATGTGTTTCATAGTTGACACAAAACTATTAATAGTTGTTCAGTGTATTGATTATCACTTATTTGCAAATTTAATTACCTAAAATAATTATATGTTCAGAACTAATTCTTTTATCTTCTAGGCGTTGATGTAGCGATGAATACACATTTGAAATCAGTTAAAATGACAATAAAAAATAGAGATCCAGTCCAATTGGATACCCTTAGTTTAAGAGGAAACAATATAAGGTACTACATACTACCAGACTCATTGCCTTTAGAAACATTATTAATTGATGATACACCAAAAGCTAAAGCCAAAAAGAAAGAAGCAGCTCGAGGTTTGTTTTTTGTTATAAATTTTATTTTAACAGTGTTGTACTTTCAATCTATTGCAAAGAGTTTTTTATTAATGAACTTTCATCTTGTAAATTTATTTTTAGGAGCTGCAAGAGGTAGAGGACGTGGAGGAAGAGGAGCTAGGGGTGGTCGTGGTAGAGGAAGAGGACGAGGAAGACGATAATAATGTTAACTTTTCATTCCAAAAAACAAGAATATTTGGTTAAATTCATTTGTCAGTGGCATTTTTCATGTACTAAAAACTTTTTCTTTTTTCTTTCAATTAATAATCATTTATGAACTATTTAGAACTAAATATATCGATTAAGATATTTATGAGAATCAGATTCCAATTAATTGTAATGATTTGTAATCATCTATTAATTTTAAATGAAAGTTCTAATCAGGAATGTATTAATCTACAACAATAATATACAAATATTAATGTATTTTTTATTAAATACTATAATAAAATAGTAACATCTTTAATTCCATTTTAGAAAGTAAAAGTAGATCCATTGCACGACATGGCATCGTAGATGAAAGTATTATTAATTGGTATGTATTGATGGGTAATAAATTTGACTGCTTCTTGAGCAACAAGGCCTCCAATTGTGGCAGAAACAGAATGTAATTCGGCTCCACCATATCTACAGTACTCATGAACATAATCATCTTTTGATAGTGGTCCACATCCCCATTCACCGAGTAATTTTGATATACATGCCTACAACATATTAACAAATATTGACACAATTTTTTCCACCAAATCTATAAAAAAGAATGCAAAAAATTCATTACTTTTAGTTTTACAATATCAGGTTCTACATGATCATCGAACTCTCCAGGATAGGCATTATATTCACCTTGGAACTTTTCTATTCCCCTTAGTACTACGTAGTGGACCATCAAACTTTCAGGGTTTTCTAAACTTTGAGCTAAAATAACAAATAATTATTCTAACAGCAATTTTCTTAATTATGAAATAATACATTACGATATAAATGCGGGAAAGTAGATTCTTGTTTCGTGTAGCGTTTATGCTCGAGCGAAGCGAGTATTTTTTTATACACTTCGCGCATAAATTAAAAGAACAAAGAAAATTTCTAATTTTTTTGGCAATTTTCAACAGACTGTATTTCAGTGATAAGTTGTCGTACAGGAAATAAAAAAAATATAGCTTTTGAAGCTTGAAGACTCTAGATTTTGAATATTTTGGTTACAAATTTTTCGGAGCACCTGTAGCCATGCAATTCTTGGATAAAGCACCAAAAAAAAATGTTCCAAAATTTTTACCTTATTTTACTCTACGGGCATGAAAAAATTTTTTCGAGCTAGATCAATGCATAGGTCGCATAGCCTGTTCATTCAGCTTCAATTTGCTTTTTGCGGTAGTCAGATACGACCATTTGTCTTTGAGATATCGAATTTTGAATGCAAAAGGATTCTTTTTTACTCAACTGCCGATATCTCTGAAACTACTGGTCGCCCAGCAAACGGATAGGGGGTTTCGTTTTCTGCAGATTTCCTACAAAAATCTGTCATGGTTAATTGGAAAAAAAATTTTTTTTCGTTAATCAATCTTCAGGAAATTCAAAATTGAGTAAAAAGTCGAAAAAAAATGAAATTATTGATTTTTAAAAAGATTAAGTCAAGTTTAAAGAACAAAAATCTTGTTCCCTTAATTTTTTCAAAATTTCAATCAATCGGTCCAAGAAAACCGCTGAACCGATCGATCTAAAAATTTAGGGGAGTCTTTGGGGTACGTTAGACTAAAATTTTTTTCTAACCTAAGTTTGTGCCCCAATATTGCAAATTGAAGCTGAATGAACAGGCTATGCGACCTTTGCATTGGTCTAGCTCGAAAAAATTGTTTCATGCCCGTAGAGTAAAATAAGGTAAAAATTTTGGAACATTTTTTTTTGGTGCTTTATCCAAGAATTGCATGGCTACAGGTGCTCCAAAAAATTTGTAACCAAAATATTCAAAACCGTACCGTATTTTTTGATACGACGTGTGGAAAGTGCGATTTTCAACGCACGTTTTCTGTCGAGCGTACGGAAAAGACGCACTTTGCGCACGGAGTATCGAAAACTTTTTTTAATGCTTACCTATTTCATTAGCATTAATCATTTTGGGATCATATTCATCTGCAATTGATGTTCCTCGCTGTACAGTTAATTCAGATGCATGTCTACAATAAAGCTTAACATCATGCTCAGGTATAGCTTCTGATGGCTTTCCAAGTTGCCTCAATAATTGAAGTGTTCTTCGCCATACTGCTTCAACATCAGCTATTGCTTGTTTACGGTACCTGAATTGATTACAATTGATAAAAATTTATATAGTAAAAATGAATGATATACAGTAAAAATATCTAAATTGATACATACACTTGCAGGAGTGAAACAAATTTTTCTGTATCGGCTATCATATCTGGTAACGCCCCTTTCAAAGGCAATAAACCATCTCCTTCATTTTCCATGAAGTCTCTAATAGCTTTTGCAATAATCCAAAATGAACTGCTCTGAAAGAGAAAAGTTATTTATCATTAAACAACTCTAATGTGACAAATAAAAATACATAATTTTCAATTACACTTTCATAAGATAGTCCAAACATTCTGGCTAAAAAAAAGTCCAGTCATCACAAACTGAGACTAATATTATTTCTTTACGGAAAGATGTAGGTATTGATGATGAACAAGATTATAGTTCATCCAGGATAAATAGTACATTACGATACAAGTGCGGGAAAGTAGATTCTAGTCTCGTTTGGCGTTTACGCCCGAGCGAAGCGAGGGTGGAAAGGTACACGAGACGAGAAACTCTTTCTGGAACATGTGCCGTACCGTATTTTTTTATACGACATGTGGAAAGTGCGATTTTCAACGCATGTTTTCTGCCGAGTGTGCAGGAAAGATACACTTTGCGCTCAGAGTATGGAAAAAGGTATTATCAATATGTAATTGTGAAAAATACCTTATAAATTAAATAGGCTAATGTAAATAACAAATAAATAATTTAAAAGTGATTGCAAAAAAACCTTAAATAAAGAACTGTTTCTTAATTAACTAAAAGTTTCTGCGATTTACAAAATATACATTCCTAATATAGTGTAATAATTGAAAATTGCACATTTGGAGATAAGATTACGGTTGAATATTAAAAAATATTTTGAACACTTCCTGTAAAACTATTGTTGTTCAACAAGCAACACTGTTGAAAATTAATTTCTTACCCTTGTGTACGTTGTTAGCAAATGCTTATTGTTTTCATTGAGATTTGTGGTTTAATGTAAATTTATTTTCCTGATTATTATTCAAATTTAAATTGTTTAAAATAGCCCTAAATGAAAAATTATAAATGACCTAAAAAAAATTTTTAAATTCTACATATAATCCATAGTTTACATAGTATAGGGAATCAATATTTTCACATTACAAAACCTGTTAAGTAATTAATAAATGTTCATTTTTATGATTTTTTGCAATAACTTTGAAATTATTTATTTAATTTTCAAGTATACTTAGCGACGAAAAATAATGAAAATTGCATAGCCTAGCATAAAAACATTATTAAACTGTAAAAAACGTTATTTTTTAACTCTTTTTCGTAATTATATATTGGGGCTACCTTTTTTCCAAATTGAATTGCAGTCTTAGCATCAATACCTATATCTTATCCCAAAGGAATAATACTAATCTTGATTTATTTCGAATGACTCTGCTGTATGGCTAATAATGACATACCGGGACCGAACATTAAAAATATTGCATTTGAAAGTTCTAATTGAATATTAAAGTTGATTTCTTCCACATATTATTGTTCTCAGAATCTATAAAAATATTTTATTATGCAATAGAAATAAATAATTACTTTTGCATTCAAATTAATACAACTATTGTCGTTGAGAATTTTTTTTATGGAACTTGGTACAGTTGTTTTGTAGATACAAGTATTAACTGCTTTGATGGCTTCATCAAAATTTTCTTCATCTACAGGAACATCATTTTCTCCCTTTCTGATACCATTTCTTATCATGTTTCTAAATTCATCTTTTTCAGTCCAATTCTTTGGTATGTCTTCATGGATTTCCAACCATTTTTGTAAATACTTATATAGAATGATCACATATGGTGTGTGGGAATGATCTTTCAAATCAAGAGAATCCAAGTTTATAGAATCACAATGATTTTTCAATCCTTCAAATGGTTTATCAAGTCTTAAGTCGGGAATTTCATTATCTGGATGTCTTTCTACAATAGTATGTTCTTTTACTTGTACTCTAATATATCCTACAAATCCTATTGTTCTACATACTATTAAAGGAATATCAAGATCCCATAATTTTTTAGACAATAAGATCAGTGATCTATTGAAAATGAAAATGTAATAATCATTTTAAATCAATAAGTGTTCATGCACAATATTTCTATTAACTATGATAATTACTTTTCTGTCATTGCACATCCAATCACTATGGTGAATTTATTCAAGAAGTCAGGGTCATTATTCAAAATTTGTTCAATTCCTTCATCAATGTGTTCTCCTCGTACATCTGGATTGAGCTCAGCAAGTTGATCACGTGCAACTTGTGCTCTGGACTTTCCTGCGCTATCAGCATCTAGGAAAAAACTTAAACAAGTGGTAATTAATTTTGATATGCTTTGTACTTTTGCTTCACATTATATTGTCAAAACAGACCAGAAGTCAGAACAAAAACTTTAATTATATGTTTTAATTAATAAATATTATTATAACTAATGTAATGTAACAGTTTTAACCATCAACTATAATTAAAAACATTAATAAATGAAATCTATAGATAACTTACTTTGACCCTATATCTTCATCTGACACTTTTTTCCCATCAATAATGGTGAAGGAACCAATTCCTGGCAGTACTAGTGATTTTAAAATCTCAGTCCCGAGAGCATTTGCATTTATAAGGCAAATATGAGCATCTCCAAGCAGTTTCTGACCATGGTCATTCCATAACCTTTATATTTTAATAAATTTAATAAAGATTAAAAATTGTATGTCATATTAGAAAACTCAGAAAGTTCAAGTTGTAGAAGGGAAATGTTATAAATTAAATATTCAATAGCTTTAACTACAAAAACAATAGTAATAACCTAATTTTTAAATATGTTACCTCAATTGCCTATCATATTTTTTACTTTTCTCCGATTGTTCAGGTGATTTCGGAGCTGGCGAAGCCATTTTAAATACTAATGGAACTTACTTAAGTAAAATATAAATATTAACGACTGATGATTTTAAATCATATTCCTTGAATATGTTGTAAGTTGTAACACTTAATTGCAAACATCACCCATAAAGATTTTTCATCGACAATTCAAACAGTGCATACTAACCTAAATTGAGTTTCACGTTAGCCAATCAAAATTTAGAATTAAAACATTTTTCTCCAAGTTGAGATTTCAAATACATTTTGATAAAGCAATAAATTTACATAATAACGAAACATTTGCAATAAAAATGTAATGCCAAATTTAGAAACAGATTTATAAATTCTTTTATTTATTCGGTTTGATATACATAATTTCAGTAATAAAAAACATTGCTTCAGCAATGCAAAAATGTGCTGTCATAGTTATACATATTTGTATATCAAATTTATTACAATAATTGACTAATTCGATGTTATAATTTTTTCATGTAGTATAGAAATTTACATATTAATAGAAAAGTACATTTATAAACATTCTTCATTCATAACAAAAATCTCAATAATAGTTATTAAAATATTTTTTACATAAAGCATAAGCACACTGTATGCATTTAATTTTCATTTTCCACAATTTCGTTATATATAAATATATGTGTGTGTGTGTGTGTCAACAGATACAAACTGTTGCTATTACAATATATGTATTGTATAATTAATTTATTTTGAATAGTTTGTCTATAAATTTAATAAAGTTTACATTATTCTGTTTTATTTCAATTCTAGACTTTTAATTGGTCCTATTTTTAAAATAACTATTTCAGTCATCTATACAATACTTATAGACACTTAACAATAACAAAGTTGTTAGTTAAATTTTACTTTGATTTACTACAGTTCATACTCCATTCACTATTTCTTTTCCAAATTATTCCATCTTGTGGTAATTTAGATGGAACATAAGGAAGAACCCATGTCCAATACCATTTGTCCCCAAACACATCAATAATATTATGCTTCCAACCCAAATTATAAATATAATTATTTTTATTCCTTTCATTTGGAGTACATCCTGTAAAGACAAGATTGAAATGATAAAAGAAAAGAGCACCTGTAAATAACATTCCTATCACAGTAACAATATATAACATCAAGTAGAATTGATTTATCGAACCATCAAATCCAAAAATAAATATAGCTACTGGAAAAACTAGTTTAATAATTGTCATTGGGAATTCAAACTCTATTTGGCTCCATATAAAATAATTATTATAAACAACTGAATATACAGTTGAGACAAACAGATAAAAAATAAACATTAAGAAGTATCGATGATTTTGATATCCAACACAGCATGCTGTAAAAAGACAGTGATGATCTCTCTTCAATATGCAAGTATTGCAAGTGTTACAATGCCAAGACCGAGGAGGACCTATAGTTTCACACACTGTACAAAATCTCCAGCCTTCTTTAATACTCGCTTCATTTGTTGATATCATGACTTGATTGATACTAGTATCACATAATACTGTGTACGTAAAATTACCAACTATATTAACCATAATGAATGTTCCTAAGCAAAAATGAAGGGTGTATGGTACTGATCCTGTTTGATATAATTGAGGTAAAACAACCCACAATTCAAACCAATAGATCAATGGCACTATTATCAGTAAAAATGACACTGAAACGAAATCACCAATAGCTTTTGGTAGGATTTTCCTCCGTACAATCATATTTGCAGACTTGCTTGGTTACGATTTCTAAATTATATTAATAACGAATGTCGAATCAAGTTTAAAAATATCGTAGCGTAATGTTTACGTATTGACATCACATTCACGTGCGGTCTCCATACATTATCCCACCATCCTGTATATTCTCCTAGTTATTCTATTCTACAGTCGAACCTAACGCACTGCCTGCTCTCGGGAGTAGCCGACCCGTGCACTGCACGCCGCGCGTTAGCCAATCAGAGCGTTGGACCAGGTGTGCGTATACTCCCGCTGGTGAGCGGAGATCTGAGGGGCCCGAATAAATTTGACACCGGAAAATATTATACGCGCTATACTTTCTAGAGAAAAACAGTAAATTTGATGGTTAAAAATGTATTCCTTACTAAATAAAAGTAAATATTAATGCATATTTTCCAC
Source organism: Phymastichus coffea (assembly GCF_024137745.1). NCBI lineage: Eukaryota > Metazoa > Arthropoda > Insecta > Hymenoptera > Eulophidae > Phymastichus > Phymastichus coffea. Next base: position 624,474 of record NW_026706881.1, read on the forward strand.
GTGGCTTGGGTAATTAAAAAAATGCTTCATTGATGAAAATAAATAATGTTTTTTGAGTATTGCTTTATCGTGGTATTTAAATTTTAATGAAATATTAAGGTTAAAAATGTTTCTCATTGACAAATAAATATTTCAATAATGCTTATTATTCAATCCCGGAAATGCTTATTTTTCAATGAAATTACATATAGAGAAAAATAGGAAACTTGTATTTTTCCAAACCTAAATTCTAAAAGTTGTTTATAAATATTACATATTTACAGTGCACAATTTTGAAAAAATTGAGTTTTCAATTTCTAAAAAATATTTAATAGATCAAAAATTATTAACAGTTAAACTTGCAAAAAAAGTTAATTTTTCAATTATTAACTTTTTAAAAATGTATTTAAAGAAAAAACTACAAGAGACGTTTTCATCTTAAAATGACCCAAATTATCTATAAAAAATTATTTTATTGAAAAAGAATTATTTGTACACGATTATTTAAACAACTGAGTTTTAAACAAAGCCTAGGGGTTTGTCGTAAAAATTATTAGTACCATTGGATTCAGCAGGTAAAAATACATAAGATTACATGGTTTTTACTTTCTGCCGTCTTAGAGTATACGGGATGATACCTGGTTCGCGGATTAGCAGTATACGGCAGTGTTTGCCGCGCAGTGCTTAGGGAGAGAGAGCGCGCAGTGCACGGGAAAAGGCAGTGCGGTAGGAGGTAGTGCGTCAGGTTCGACTGTATTGGTATTCGATGGCTTTGGCGTCGACTCACAGCGACAGCAGCGAGTCTATATCACGGTGTAAGATAGAAAGGTGGGTTATCTCCCTACCCCCACCACGGATTTCGTGTGCCGATTTTGAGGAGCCGCCAGTCACGGCCACGAGAGCGGCGCCACAGGAAAATATTACTCCCGGCCATGGAGACTGTATACAGGAGGCGAGGCCGGCCTATACAGGTCTAAAAAGTTAGCACCCAGAATCCTTTTTTTTAAGCTAATCGATAAACTAATTATACCGTTAGATATTTCGTCAGAATAGCAACAACTTTTCTCTTTGTCGTTTGTTGGTTCGTCCACTGGAAATCCTTAAAATTAATAAAATAAGTCTTAGGTGCTGGCCTTAGCACCCAAACCAAAGTTGCGGTCAAACTTAGAAAATATTAAGTAAAAAAAATTCGTAAGTAAACCGATCGTTAGTTCGTCTTACGAACTAACAGCACCCATAATAAAATCATGACTAATTTGATTATTTAAGCAACTAAAAATAAAAAACTGTTTCGAATATTGGCTCACGTTCAAACGCCAAAACGCGGTACGCATGCTTCCTGAATTATCCCCGCCGGTACGCGAACCCCCGCTCTTATTTTTTACTACACCTGTTTGATTTTAATATATTAAATATTATTTATTATTAAATTATAATTATTTATTATAAATTATAATTATTTATTAAATATTATTTATTATTAAATTATAATTATTTATTATAAATTATAATTATTTATTTTAATATATTAAAATCAAACAGGTGTAGTAAAAAATAAGAGCGGGGGTTCGCGTACCGGCGGGGATAATTCAGGAAGCATGCGTACCGCGTTTTGGCGTTTGAACGTGAGCCAATATTCGAAACAGTTTTTTATTTTTAGTTGCTTAAATAATCAAATTAGTCATGATTTTATTATGGGTGCTGTTAGTTCGTAAGACGAACTAACGATCGGTTTACTTACGAATTTTTTTTACTTAATATTTTCTAAGTTTGACCGCAACTTTGGTTTGGGTGCTAAGGCCAGCACCTAAGACATATTTTATTAATTTTAAGGATTTCCAGTGGACGAACCAACAAACGACAAAGAGAAAAGTTGTTGCTATCCTGACGAAATATCTAACGGTATAATTAGTTTATCGATTAGCTTAAAAAAAAGGATTCTGGGTGCTAACTTTTTAGACCTGGCCTATACCGCCCGTGTTAAAGCGTTCGGCTAACCCAAGTCACAGTCCCAAAGTAATTAGCCGATTTTAGCGCTGCGTGCGGTAGCTAGTGAACTACTAGAAGACTTACAATATGAGCGCAGCTTATCGACCATGGAGACGCATACAGTTTCCATGTTATCGACCATGGTACTGTAGGTGACGAAGATAACCCGCACGCGAATATCTTTTTTTATAAAAAGGGATAAATTAATTTTATAAAAAATGAATACTGTTTTACGATAAAAAAGTCTTGCTTTTTTGTTCGTAAATGTACATTTTCAAAGTTGAGTGAATAACGTTGAATTTCCTATCTTGAAAAAAAAATATATATATATAATAACTAAATTTTTCGAAAAAATTTTAGAAGTTTGTTTAAGTGAGATTGTTACACACACGCACACACACTTAGAATGATTTTCAAGGTCATTTGAAGGTCACAGTGATTTTTTGCATAGGAACCCCTATTTTTGATTCCGGATTTGGAAATAACGAGAAATTCTACGTTTAGATGAGGTATTATGTGTGAGGTTTGATTGATGAAGATGAAACACTTTGACTACTAACGTTCCGATTTTCTACTACTATATAGTTGTGTTATTTAAAATGCAGTAGTGTAAGTATTATAAGATTAATCGTGTGACAACATTTCGAAGCTGTTATTATGTTGTTATTAGCTTGTTATTAAGCTGTTATTATATTTCGAAGATGTTATTCAAAATGCAATAACTTAGTGTAAGTATTATAAGATTAATCGCGTGACAACATTTCGAAGCTGTTATTATAAGCTTTCAATACACACGCACACACACACACACACGATGGGATCAAAATATCGACTACAGAAAAAATCTTTGACTATTGGTAACGTGTAAACATTAGACAGTTTGAAATATATCTAATTTTTATTTTTTGGAGGGTGCCTTCGTAACATTTAGTCTAGGCAATAGTCCAAATGTCGCGTCTCCCAATCTAAAGAAGATAATTAATTCATTTTTTTTTGTCATTCAAAATCAAAGTAATTGCCAATATTTAGTTTTTACTAAATTCAAAACAGGTGACAATTACTAACAAATTAAAAAATAATTATAATTATTGTAAATTTTTATGTTAAAAATCTATGCTTTTTATACAATTGAATTATGGCTTTCGTAACAATATTTTTCTATTAAAAAGATAATTATTTTACACGGTAAAAATTTCGTGGATAGTTGACAATGACCACATTAATCATCGTAACTATCATTAAAGTTAAGTATATCGAATGTTATTTATTATTAGACATCATATTGTTTAATAAGGAAATATAAAAACAAAAAAAACTATAAAATTATTAAAATCGAATGATCGAAAAGCGTATTCTACCCTTTCAAAAAAATAACAAAAACGATATATTGCAAGACTTTTTCATCGTAAAATAGTATTAATTTTCTATAAAATTAATGGATTCCTTTTTACAAAAAAATATGCAAGGGCGGGTTATCTTCGTCACCTACAGTACCATGGTCGATAACATGGAGACTGTATACATATCTCCATGGTCGATAAGCTGCGCTCATTATAAGTCTTCTAGTGGTGCACTAACTACCGAGCGCAGCGCTAAAATCGGCTAATTCCCTCCGAGAAAAAGAGAAAGTTGCCTAGATAAATCAGCTCTGCCTCGCCTCCTGTATACAGTCTCCATGCTCCTGGCCCACACCTATAACAACTCTCAGACTCGTGCATGTGTGTGAGTGAGCATGCGCATTGCTCCTCACGCTTGTTTCTCTTTGCAAATTTCGAGAATTTTTTACAGGTTTTTCATGTTTATTGATTCTATTATTCAAATTCGATGATGATTCAGTATTATATCGAATCCATTAATGTACCTGCTATATTAAATAGAAATATTTATTGGATTTTGCGTGGATAAAAAGTTGTTTTTGTTTATTCTGTTATTATATTGTGTGCATTAGTACAAATTGTTACACCAATTTGTTAAACCTAAGCACCGAATAACTTAAGCAGGACAAGAAAATCTAATTACTTAAACTCAAGCCCCCAAGCTCACAAGTTTATCAGATACTTCTAATCATATTCTAACGTACAAGCACGGTAGCCGAGGCGGTAGCTTTTCGGCTTACAGATTTTGCATCGTGGGTTCAAATCCCATCGCTATGTTTTTTTTTTCAGTAATTGATTGTAATTACATGATTTATAATTCCTTTATTTTCATATTTTTCTGAATAAATTATTGATAACTTATTTATAAACAACAATGTATGAAAGATTGATACTATTTGATCATAACTTCACAATCTTCAATTTAAATTTTCATATCGTAATTGTAATAACGATGTTACTTTTATGTAATACTATCCGTTAATAGTTCTATTTATTTAAACATTATAACGCAAGCTCATCCACAAGTTTGTATCCTAAGCTCCTAAGCATACGACTTTATCACATACTTTTAACCACTGCCTATCGTATAAGCACGGTGGTTAAGGCAACAGCCTCTCGGCCTACGGATTTTGCATCGCGAGTTCAAATTCCGTTGCCTATCTTTTTTGTTATTTCCACAGAAAATTCATCTATTTTATGTTTATAAAAAAATATTGTTATTTGATAAAATCATTATTTTGTATTAAGATGTTATGTTTCATTTTCTGATAGCATACATACGAGTATTAGTACATTATGTATTTATTATTATTTTTATATATTATTATATATTATTATATATATTATTATTTATATATTATTATATATTACTATTTTTCCTACTAAGCTGTGCAAAGTTCGACAACGTCAATTAAAAGTAAAGGTTTGGGAGGGAGGAAAGGGGGGGTTCGAGGGGGCAAAGCCCCCCCGATCCGAAAAATATTAAAAGAAAAATCAACAGAAAAAAAAATTTTTGATGATACCATATTATTTTCTTTGGCTGCTGCAATCAATTCAGGCGGCACAAAATCACTGTCATAGTCTGAATCACTGTGTCCGGAATCAATTTTAGTCCCTTTTCACTCACAAAATAGCTATTTCGATACTCTGTGCGCAAAGTGCGTCTTTCCCGCACACTCGATAGAAAACGTGCGTTGAAAATCACACTTTCCACACGAATCAAAAAATACGGTACGGCACATGTTCGGGAAAGAGTTTCTCGTCTCGTGTGGCGTTTACACCCGAGCGAGGCGAGAATCTACTTTCCCGCACTTGTATCGTAATGTACTATTTCACAAAATAAATGCTAAGCGACTGTATGTAAAACACGATTTTACACAATTGAACGCGCAAGTTTTGACAAGTCTATTCCTGCAACGCAACGTAAACAACACGGTGTTGTGACAGATGAGAGCGGCGTGTTTGCGTCGACCGTGCGCCGCGCATGCGCGGCTGTCATTCCCGCACGCTCGGCCAGCGTGCGCAAAATCGAACTTTGCGCACGATAGTAGGAAAATTTCTTTTTTTCTTGTAAAAACTACGACACTTATTATTGAACTGATTATTGTAATGTGCATATAAGTATTTGTATTATTCAATAGACCCATAAAAACATACAATTCGTTTACTGATCTTTTAGAAATTAACCGCTTATGAATTCGCTGCTGAATATCGACTATTCATAATCGTTTTTCTAAAATTCGCTGAATTTTGATACACGAGATTTTCTTTAACGACGCGTGTGTGGTCTGCTTCGAGTTGAGCATCGCGACAATTGAGTGTCGAAAGCGCACGGTCAAATGTGCATCGACTGTTGCCGTGAATGCGGCACGTTAACATATTACGCTTGGCTATAAGTACTTATTAGTAACTATTTCTTCATATTTCATAGCTCAAGTCGTGAAAATAAATGAATAGTGGAAAATGGGTAAAAAGTGTAGCATAAAAAATTGTAGAAGCAGAAGAGAAAGTATCAAAGTGTCATATTTCAGCGTTCCTGGTATTATCAAAGAATAGAAAAAATGGTCCGATGCATTGGGTGTTCGAGTCAATGAATGTTGGAATATTTGTGAATTACACTTTGATTCAGACGATATAGTGAGTGAAAACCGTGTTATTGATAGTGTTGGTAATGTACACATAGTAAGTACCTCTTATATATTGTATGCATTTACGCAGTGCGAGGAAAATGCATTTTTTATGTTGGAATCGCGTGATACGAACTGAAAAAAAAGTTTCTTTTATTTCCAGAAGTTTTATAAATACGTACAATAATTTTATAAATTATGCATTCGCATTCATCTTTGTTAAATACTGCAGCTTACACGATGTCCGTGTATACACGCATATATATTAGTTGAATAGATATAAAAAGAGATGGTACTTTATAGCCGTGTAACAATGGTGATCTATTTTAATTAACGTTAATGTGACAATTTCTATCGCTTACGGTAATATTGCGAAATGAGCTTCTCGGTTTGTATTTACGTGATACTTTATCTGACCGAGATCGACAGACAGAGATAGAGAAACAACGTATGTACCTTTTGCTCCTTTTTACGAATCTACGCAAATCTGTACGCATCTAGCGCGGTAGATACATGGCAAATGCACTTTGTATACTCGTATCATCATTTATGTCTTGCTATGCTTGTAATAATTAGTCAGAAATGTTCGCGGTAACCAAATTTAGTTTCAACATTGTAACACTGAAAAAAAATGTATATCTAATGCGAGATTCATTTTGCAGGTGCTATTAGAAATCACCTCATATAATCATCATCTTAAATTGTAGGTACCATTGTCAAAGAAAAGGTTAAAACCAGATGCATGTCCTTTTCAACATGTTAGCAACAGTGAACCACCTACAAAAATTATTAAAATCATACAAGCAATTGCAAGCAGTAACGACCAAGCTTCAGCTTCAAAAGAAAACACTACACCCAATATCAAAGAGTCTGCCTGTAAAAATAGCTCAGTTATTAATCAGAATGAATCCATACTTTATTCACAAAACGGTGTGGAAAAGAGCAGTGTTCAAAGTACATGCACAGCTGCAAATGTTGTTAAAATTACTTCGGTTATTACAGTTCAAGAAATGCTCGATTTTCAAGAAAAAGTGTCAAACTCTGTGGAAAACACTGGTACAGATCAAAATAATGAAGAAAATTTATATAAAAAGCTATGTGGTGCGATTGGTAACTTGCACTTCCCGAATGCGAATTGGGTTTTAAACATTCCTTTGCAATCGAATGTTTTGATGTTCTCAGTTTTAGATGCAATGCTTAGTCCATCCCGATCCAAAAATGTCGTACCAATTTTCAAAAAACAGGTAATTTTACAGGTTTATTTATTCATGCTATGATATAAATTGTCATTTATATTAACTTTTTTTTACCCTTAACAGATATTTGTTCATGAAGATTCTAGGATTCAAATTAGACTTTATGATAAAAATATCGATTTAAATAGTCAAGACATTACGGCAGCAGAGATATTCAAAACACAACCAAAGACCGTTGAAGAATTTGAAACTTTTCTCCAAAATCTTGATGCCAGTCCTACCTGCATAGGAGGACCTTTATTATCAATGTATAAAAATGTACACCCTGAAAGTGCTTATCGAGATCGTACTGTTTGGAGGCATAATAAATGTTCCGTAATTTTACAAACAGGAACAATATGTAAATTGTGCTTTGGACTATATAAAACGTTGCCTAAGAATTTGTCTAGAAAACAAGAAAGAAAGATTAAAATTCGATTACCTGTATCTCCTTCCAAACGATTAAAAATTGATAATATCAGGAAAAGAAGAAAAGTGATAGCTCAAAGGTTAACTCGTAAAAAAAAAAAATTAGAAAAAATAATGAAAGATCTACATGATGTTCACCAAAGTTTGCTAGATTTAAAAGAAACTACTTTTGAAGCACAGCTGAAACAACATTCAAAAAATATTTCTGACAAACAGGTAAACAAATTGACTTTAATTTAATAAGTAACCATATGAAGTTCATCGGAAGTTCGCGAGTTAAGAAAATTATTCTGAACAGGATTGAATTGAAATTGAAAAAAAATATCCGTTGATTAAATAATTAACTAAATATACTCTAATTCTATGAAGTATTGGCCCTCGTGTGACAAAAAAAAATTTTTATATTATATACAATTATTTTTATAATTTTTAATCATGTTAAACAAATGTGCTAAGTAAATATAAGTAATTTTTTTTTTGCATTAATGAATTTTAAATAGATAGTATCAACTAAACCTTCAAATAAGTTGCTTGTATTATTTTAATTTTAATAAGCTTCATTTGCATTTAATTTAGATTTTATTAATCCAAGAGTGTTTTGCTGCTGGTAAGAAAAGTAAATCTACAGGACGACGGTACTCGGATGAGTGGCTTCTTTTGTGTTTATTGCTTTATATTCGCAGCTCTGCAGCTTATAATATGCTTAGAAATAATAATATTCTGCCATTACCTTGTAAAACCACTATAACAAATTACTTACGAGCATCAAATGTCAATTGTGGTTTCGATGACAATTTTTTTAAGCTTTTCGCGGAGAGATTGGAAGGTTTGTCAGATCATGCAAAAAACGGCATATTGTCTTTCCATGAAACATCTGTGAGAACGAGTGTGGAAGTTAACACAAAGACTATGACGTTTGAAGGAATGCAAGATCATGGAAAAGAAATAGATAATAATGCTACTTTAGATCGAAAAGCTGACCATGCTTTAGTATTTATGTTTTCTTCACTGGGTGCCAACTTTTATCAATCTATAGCTACGTTTGCCTCAAAAGGTTCAACGAAATCCAACGTTTTATCTGCTCTCGTATTATTAGCTATTATTAATATAGAAAAAGCTGGAGGTAAAGTTCATGGAATAGTATGTGATGGAGCAAGCACCAATCGAAGTATGTGGAAAGATCTTGGAATTTCCGGCAAACTTAATGACTGTCGGTTCCGTTTTTAAAATCCTTATAACGAGACTCGCTTTGTTTATGCATTTTCAGATGCTCCACATTTGATCAAATGTATTCGAAATAGATTAGAAGAGAAAAAAATACTTGAGGTATAATATCTATCAAAACAGCATCTAAAATAATATTTACTGATGAACGTTATGAAAAAACTATATTTTTAATAGGTTGATGGTAGTCAAATTAAATGGAATTACTACAAATGTTTATATTATCATGACTCTCGTAGTGATTTAAGAGTGTGCCCTAAGTTAACAGAACGGCACGTCATACCGATTCAATCCATGAAAATGCGCGTTTCTCTTGCTACACAAGTAAGCACATTTATTTATGATTATGCTTTGTTGTTTTTTATTAATAAGAACTGTATGTCTATTGCGTATAATTTACGGGTTATCGTTTAAAATAAATTTTCAGATATTTAGTAAAAGCGTTGCACATGGACTACAGTATTATTTAAAAGCAGAGGAAAAAAATAATTCAAATATAAATGAATTTGAAGGCTGCGAAGCAACTATCAACTTTTCTCTGCGTATAAACGACATGTTTGATACTTTGAATAGATCTTACCCTCATGAAGGCATAAGAGAAGGCAGCAAAGACTTTCAAGTAATGGCTAGAAAAATCATATTATTCTATTCACTTAACATATAATCAATCTATTTTAAAATTTATTATTAATTTTCTATAGATTCTTCAAGAATCTATTGAATGGCTAGATGCATGGGAAAAACAACAAAAAATTAAAGACCTTTTTTTAACTAAATCGACTGCTGAAGCATTGAGAGTAACTCTGTATTCAACAATTCATTTGACTAATTACTTATTGAAAAGCTGCGGGTTTTTATACGTACTTACAAACAAAATGAAATAATTCTAAAAGTCGAAGTTTTATTCTAAAAACTGTGATGTGAGAAGACTCAATCGTGCATCCATTTTGCGAGATGGACATGAGACAGCTTAGAGAGTTAGTAAAAATTATGGCTTTGCTTTTTTTTTGTAAAATGATGAATTCCAGTGTCAGCTAGATTCCAAAAGCTTCGGCGGAGAATATAGAAGCATGAGGGTCTATTCTAAATTGTAAATTAACATTAAGAGGTTCAGGACTATAGATTGCTAATCCGACATAAAGCCCAGGACTTTTTTTCGATCCATCAGTGTAGAAGGGTGTGTGAGAGTTTAGAAGGTCATGAAACTGTATATTAAATTCATTGTCGAGATTGTCAGCCTTAGCAATAACAGAACCTTTATCAAAAATAATGGATGCATGGACTTGTTGATCTTCAAGAGAGAAAACATAACATGAAGGAATGGGGCTTGAATATAACTTATTTCGGAATGGTTTTAGCTCTAAGTATGCAATAAGAAGAGACAGAATGCGTAGATATTTAGAACGGCTATTGTTTAAACAATCAGCTAACTGACATATAGCAGAAATAAAAAGATGGCTGGTAATTGATAGCGAGCGGAAAATATAGTTGAAGGAAAGTTTATTTTGTCTCAGATGTACGGGATGAGTTCGAGATTCAGCATAAACAATCCTATTGGGGGTTGAATTCCCCATACCTAACGTAAACCTAAGAGCACGTCTTTGAATAATGTTAATTTTCTTGAAAAAAATTTTTTTTTTTTTTATTTATTTATTTATTTACAGACGCATCCCCCTTAATCGGTATTAGCGACATTGGTACATTGATACTCTGTTATAGAGTTACATAAATTAGTTTGTTCAGTAGAGTTGACATTAATTAAGTACAAGATTGTGGTACATGTGTGTTTGTTTGAATCTATATTGTAAGATATTTTTGTTGATATGATGGATACAAACTGGTGTTTACGGTGGTGTATTGAAAATTTTTTTTTTTTTTTTTTTTTTTTATTATAGTTTGCTTATTAGTTGGGTTTCTTGTAGATATTTTATAGCTTTTTTGCATTGATCTGGGTTGTTGAGTAGGCTTGTTATATCATTCAATAATTTGTGCTTTTTGCGTTCGTTTTTGTATTTTGAGCATTGTATTAGTATGTGCTCAGTGTTAATTCTTGTTGAACATTTTTCACATATCGGGGGTTCCAATTTGTTTAGTATGTGTTGGTGAGTCATTGATGTGTGTCCGATTCGGAGCCTGGTTATTATAATTTGTTCTCTTCTGTTGAAATTGTTAGCAGGATTTGTTTGAAAAACGTCTTTTTTTATTTTTTTAGTGAACTGTTGTTGGTGCTATTTGTCCAGTTGGCGTTGTTTTATTTTGTTTATTTTTACCTCATTGGCGCGTGTTACTTGGCTGGTCAGGGATTCTGCTTTTTGTGTATGTGTGTTTTCATTAACTTTTATTAGATGTATTCCTATTTTATTCTTTGTGTTTTTCAATATCTTATTTATATGTTGTATGATTGTATTTTGTGAATGAGTGCTTTGGAGTTGTTTGATAAGTTTTGCAGCTGTTGTATGTATTACTGACCTTATGGTGAGGTTGATATTATTTAGTGTGTGCAGGATCAAGGTTTCGTGAGCTGCTTGAAGTCCATAGTATTTTGGGAGTTTAATTATTAATTTTTCTTGGCTAGGTAAAATGGCGGCTGCGCTAATAGTGTTGTTTGAGGGAATGATCTCGGTATATATGTGGTTGAGGTGGGTTGTGAGTGGTTGCAGTGTTCTAGTCTTGTGTGATTAGATAGATCTGTTGTTAGTTCATCTTCCCATAACATAGGAGTTTGGTTTGAATGTGAGATTATATATGGAAGGAATTGATCGTAGAATATTCCATAACTTGCGAGATGTTTGTAAGCTCGGTAATAGAACGGTTTTTTTTGATTGGGTTTGTTATCGTCGTAAATACTACGTTTTTTGAAGAGGAGAGGGTATGCTTGGTTTTTTGGTGAGTGTAGAATTTTTATTGCATAATTCATGATTGTTTTTTTACGTCTGAGGTGTAATGGGAGAATATTACTTTCGCTGAGAATGCTGATTACAGGGCTAGTCCTGTAGGCTCCTGTTGCTAATCTCATACTTTCATGTAGTAATACATTTAGTCTATTTAGTAAGTTTTTATTTGCAGATTCGTAAGCAACGCAGCCGTAATCTAGTTTAGATTGGATTATAGCTTTATATGTGTTCTTGATTATTTGTTGGTTTGCTCCCCAGTTTCTTGCTGATAGTGTTTTCAATAAGTTTATTCTCCGGATGCATTGGTTTTTTAGATAAGATAAATGAGAATTCCATGATAGCTTTTTATCGAAAATAAGGCCTAATATCTTTACTTCGTTGACTACTTGTATGAGTTCCTTTCCGATATGTAATTTAATGTCTTGGTTGTTGTTTCCGTGTTTCTGAAATAAAATTGCTTGGCATTTTGTAGGTGAGAATTGGAATCCGGACGTGTTTGCGAATTCGTTTAGCTTGTTAAGTCCACTTTGCATGATTTTAACGCTGGTATTAATGTTTTTTCCTTCTAAAAATAGGGTAATGTCGTCTGCAAATGTAGTGCACTGAATTGGAGCATTTATGTGTTGGAATATGTCGTTTAGAGTGATGAAAAATAGAGTTACGCTAATAACTGAGCCTTGCGGTATTCCGTTCTCTATTGGGACTGCTTCCGATAGTGTGATTCGGACTTGAATGCTTCTGTTGGTGAGAAAGTTTTGTATAAAGTAAAATATAGGGCCTGTAATTTTGAAGTCAATTAAGGTTTGGAGAATTTTGCGGCGCCATAGTAGATCGTAAGCTTTATTCATATCGAGGCAAATTGTTAATAGGTGGTGTTTTAGTGCGAAAGATTCGTAAATTTTGGATTCCAGTGTGACGAGGCAGTCTGATGTGCTGCAATTCTCTCTGAATCCACTTTGGGCTTTGTTTAGGAGGTTATTCGTTTCTAAATACCATTTTAGTCTCTTGTTCACTATTTTCTCTAGAATCTTGCACATGCAGCATGTTAGAGCAATAAGTCTGTAGCTGTTTTTTTCATATTTGTTTTTGTTAGGTTTCAATACAGGAATAACGATAGCTCGTTTCCATTCGTCGGGAAATTGTTTTTCTGTCCAAATTAAGTTGTAAATTCGTAGTAGGCATTTGCGAGGTCTGTATGGAAGTTGTTTAAGAAATATGTTCGGAATAGAGTCAGGCCCCGGACTTGTGTTTTTGCTGAGTTCTAGTATCGACTTTAGTTCTCGATATGTGATTTTATTGTTGATAGTGTTGTTGTTTGTGGTTTCTTGTGGAGTTACTAGGGGATTTTGTGCGTTTTTATATAGTAAAAATTCATGTGTGAGGTTGGAGTCGCTTGCTGCGTCAGCGAATTGTTCGGCTAGTATGTTTGACACTTCGTATGAGTTATTTATTATTGTGTTGTTTTCTTTAATTATTATAGATTGTTGTGTGCTTTTGCCTTCTATTGATTTGATTTTTTTCCATAATTCGTTCAGGGGTAGTTGATAGTTCATCGATTTCAGATATTCTAACCATGACTTTGTTTTGTTTTGTTTAATTGTTCTTTTGGCTATGGCTTTTAGGCGTTTGTGTTCTATTTGATTGCTTAGAGTGTTTTCCTTTTCCAAATGTTGAAAGCTCGTTTTGCGTTTTTGACAGCGGTTTCGCACTCTTTATTCTACAACGTTGTGTTGTATTTTGGAGTTTTTTTTTTGCTAGTGGGAATGCTTTCGTTTGCTGCTTGTAGGATGATTTCTTTAAATTTATCTATTATTTGGTTGATATTGGAGTTGATCTTTCGAGAGTTGTCATTGAGTAGTGATTCAAGTTCGTTGATTTTGGAATTGGTAATTTCTTTATATTTTCCCCAGTCGGCTTTATAGAATTTTCACCTGTGATGATTGATTTCTAGCTCTGTGTTATTGGTAGGAAAAAGTGTTGTAATTATGGGGAAATGGTCACTTCCGTATAAGTAGTCTAGTACTTCCCAGTTTAGATATAGCGTTATGTTGCTGCTGCAGAGAGTTAGGTCGATTGAACTGGGGTTTCCGGAGGAAGCGTTGCAGTATGTTGGTGTGCCATCGTTGAGAAAGTCTATGTTGTTATACATCCTCTCGAATAAATTTAAAAAATTTTTCTAAGTCGTCCGTGTATTGTTTTATTATTTCTATGGGTTTTTTGACATTATGTGTTTTTTCGAGAAGACTTTTGAATTCGTCGTAGTTGAGAAGAACTTCAGCAGTGTTGAGATAGTCTTTGATGCTGTATAGTTTAATATCAAGCTCGTCGTTAATGTTTTCTTGTGAGTCATAGTCTTGGTAGATATTTTTTTCTTTTTTGGAGGAAGATTTTGTTGCAGTAGTGGTATCTTATTTAGATAAGTTTGGGTTGCTGGGTTTCCGTTTATGTTTGTGTGTTTCTTTTATATATTGCTCGGATGGGTTTTGGATGGTTGCTTTTGGAGATTCGTTGGAGCTAGTTTCAGAGCGTTGTCTTTTTATTGCTGGTGTGAAGTTAATTGACGCATTAGTAGCAGTGGATTCGTTGGTAGTTGGACTATTATCGATAATAGTTTCAGCATCATCAATATTTACATTTGAGTCAGCTGAGTGAGCTGTACAGTTATTTGCGAGGTGGCCTTCTTGATTGCATGAAAAGCATTTGATTGAGTCTGTGCTGGCGTATATGAAGTAGTTGACTCCTTCATAATAAATTTTAAAGAGCTCGGGTATTTTTTTAATGTCTTCGGGTTTAATGTAAGCTTGTTTACGCCAACTACCCACGTATTCATATCCGGTTTTAACAATTGTAGCTTTCAGTGGTATTACCGGGGAGCCCCTGGTAACTTTTAATTTATCAAGAATATTTTCGATGACATGATTTGGGATGCTTGGGGAGACATTAGATAATATGATTCTCTTGTATTTACTTACTAATGGTCTGATTGGTATCACCTGTTCGCCTATGTTAATAGTTTGGAATTTATCTGTGATGTCGTGTACTAGTTCCTTATTGGCCAGGTAAATACAGATTCGGTTTTTGGATATTCTCGATGCGAATAGTATGTTTTTTGGTTGTACAATATCTCCTATGGCACACGTGTAATCTGTAAGTGTCAGTTCGCCGATGCAGTCCATAAGAAGACCTTGATCTCTTTTTGGAGTTTGGTCTTTTTGCGTAATTGATGCGTAGCTGGAGGTGGAGGAGTCGAATGAAAACGTTGGTATGACATTTAGTTGTTGATTCTGAGTTGGGGGTGTCATGGTGTTCATGGTTGTTTTCTTTGATGTTGTATTTTCGCGTTGGTGCGAAAATGTATTGGGCTAAGCCCGGACACGCGAGACGTAAACACTACACTTGCGAGGAGCAATTTTAATACACGTCTGTTCGCTATAGAAGCTACACGTGGACTGTGAAAAAATTTAATGAGGTGCGGGTAATGCAACAAAGACCAAAATCAATAGTAGCAGAAATAATTGCGTTGTAAATCAATAGTAACGATCTTGGATGGCCACCTCACCAAGTGGTGCGCAGTTATCTGATCATATTTATACTGATAGAAGTTTTCCCAATCAAATAATTTAAATGAGCAGACCATGAATGGTTTTTGTCTAACGTCATTCCGAGGAACTTAGCGCTAGAAGAAACCGATATTTTTGCTGAATCTATTGTTAATGATAAGTCTGAAAGATCCTCGACTTTGTTGGTGTGGATGTGACTATTTTGATTTTTTCAAGCAATAAAGTTAGACCACTTTTTTTGAGAAATATATTAATTCTAAAATGTATGAATATAAATTAAATAAATATGAATATAAATTACGAATATAAATATAAATCTCTTATATAAATTATGTTCTAAGATTCAGGGTAATATTAGGATCGGAAGCGGTTGCAATCAATGCGATATCGTCAGCAAATTGAAGATATTCGCTGTTTGCGAGAATAAGAATAAGTTGGCTAACACTAATACTATATAAAGTTAGACTGGAAACGCTACCTTGCGGTACGCCTTTCCTTGTTGAGAAAGGACCAATAATATTTCCATTAATTTTGAAAGTAGATGAGCCTTTCTGATGTGAGGTTAAAATAAAACCATTTTTTTTTTGCTCGCGAGAGAGAGAGAGAGAAAGAGTGAGAGAGAGATACGAAGCGATACTCGACCGCCGTTTACACGTATGAATAAAGCTTGTGAGGCATCTTTAGGAGTTTCAAACACACCATAATCTAATTCTGGTTGAATATTAAAAGAAGGAGAATTATTTTCATTAACAACATTGAGAGGGCAAGAAGATGAGTAAGCAGGTGACGAAGGTAGAGACATGGATTTCGTAGCCTATCCTGTACATTGAATGACGTAGACCCTGTACTTTGAGCGTTATAGCTTGATGGTTAAGATAAGCTCATTTGAGATTGTAATGAAGGAAAAGAATTTGATGATGAGTGTTGCTGAGACTGAGGTGATACACATGAAGAGTATGATTTGGAATACTGAGTTATGTATTTGGAATGATGAGGATAATTATGCTGATAAATTAAATGAGCATTGGAAGGATTTGAGTTTGGTGGATGATTGTACGCAGCATAAAAACTAGGAGAAGATGGACAGGGAGATGAAATTAGTGGTTGTAGACTGGGTGAGTCATAGCGCAGGAAAGGGAAATGAACTGGTGTAGTGGGAAGATCAGGCATTGAATTGCTAGTAATTTTTTTCTTTTTGAAGATTGCAAAAGACTTGGAAGGTCAACATGGAGAAGAGTCCCTAAATAGAATATTAAGAGCCTCTTGAATTGACAAATTATTGTCAGCTGCAAATTTTCTAACATCTTGTTGGTATAAGTACTCAGGATATTTGTTAGATGTGGGTGAGTGATCACCTTTAAAATTAATACAATCAGGAATTTGGTTTAGTCGAGGACATATATCAGTTGGGTCGACCTTGGTATTGTGTTGAAGTCTGCCACAATTACAACAGAGAGTCTTGTCTTTATATTCACTCAAATGAAACAAGGAACGAGGAAATGAAACAATTGAACAACAACAAATGAAACAAATGAAACAAACAACGAGGAAATGAAACAATTGAAGCACATCTTGGAAGGAAAAACTTATGTTGTAACTGGGTGACTTGCAGAGTAGACGTATACATTTGGCGGTAAAGACTGACCATCAACTGTAAGTTTGACAGATTAGGTAGGAATAAGTCCAATAGTGTCATCAGGTTTGATACCTTTACGATGATGTGTCCTGACTTTAGTTATAGAAATGCGATAATGGATTATGTTCAAAAGTTGCGAGGCTGAAAATTCAAGAGGAACATTCTTTATTCGACCTTGTTTATTACAACGAGAGGGAGGAATAGAAGCTCTGATGTAGTTAGAAGCCAATTTAGGATCATGAATAAGTTTATTAGCAGCTTGTCTAGTTTGAGTGAAATGGACACTTTCTGAAGACCAGAGGATTGGATACAGCCAAGAAAAAAAGAATTACCATATGAATTAGCAAGAAGTTGACCAATTTTTGTGGCATTCAGTCTTGACTTTACTAAACTCTTGTTCAAAGGTTCAATAAAGACTATATGTCTTCATAGCCAGTGTTCGTTGTTGAGTATGATGTGTTTAGTGAGTTTACAGATTTATCTAATTTGGCAAAGTGAACTTCAGGATTAGCAATACTCTTAATTTGTGTGGGAGAAATCAAACTGTTTTGGGAGCTATCGACAAGCTTATTAGGATTAATAGATTGGGAATTATTATTAGGTAATTCAACACTAGATTTATCAGGTGGTATGCCACTAGTTAGCTCTGTAACCATAACTTCAGTAATTGAATCATCAACTAACATATTTTTACTCTGTGAATCATCATCATCTTCAGAGATATTTCCATCACTTTGAGACTTACATCTTTTTTAATCATCATTATATTGAACTTCATTCAACCTTTTATTCTTGAACTTACCACTGATTTTGTAATTGTTAGTATTTTTTCGCCCCATTTGTGAAGTAATATAATAGGATCAAATCAAATCATAATCGTTAGGAAAAGATGCATGGTGGCCAGAAACCACCTGTAAGAAGTTATATTTGGATGACAGAGTTAGAAATATACAGGGATTAGAGAGAAACAAAAAAGATAGTTAAAAATAGAAGTTTTATAAAGTAAAATAGTTATTACTAATAAAGAAATAAAAAGGAAAGATAATTAGAGAAATAGATAAATAAATAGAGAAAATCCAAATAATGCCTCAGTGAGATGTATGTGACGCAGCTGCCAACATAAGACTCCACCATCCTGTATATATTGACTACCAGAGCTAACTAACGATGGGTGATTTTAATCGATGGATCATGATAATAATCGCTAATTGATTATTTTCGTAAATAATCGATTATCGACTCTATCATTGGAGTCACTGATTAATCGTAGCTCGATTCATTTTTAACTCGTAATCGAAATCGTAGTAAAACTGCGCGACAAAAATTATTTTGAACTTTTTAGCTACGGAAGACTGGTAAATTAAATCCCACCCCGGTGATATTAAAAAATTGAAAATATTCAATTAATTGGCAGAAATATCCGCATAATTATAAATAATTTTTTGATTTCTAAGTAAAATAGAAAAGATTGAATGTAAATAATTCAGGCTTTACTGTAGGCGTGAGTGTCTGAGTAATTACCGAAATCAAACTGTTACTGATCTATTAGTATATGGTTATATACTGTATAAATGTTTCAGAAGATTAATAATAATTTTTTTAAATGTAGAGTTTCTTTAGAGGACGATATTCAAGCTCAATGTATGTGTACCAAATAAAGTCTAATTATATAATTCAGAATATCCAATCAAATAGTTAAACATTGAAAATAATAATAGTTGGATTCAATAAATTTCGTTATTTAAACACTGGATAAATTATAATTATTTCAATGTTTCCGCCGATTAATCGATTATCTGATTGTTTTCGATTATTTTAGCTCATTAATCGATTAGCAGATTGTAATAGAGTTTAATAATCGATTGTGTTCGATTGATTACTTTTGTGATAATTGCCCATCATTAGAGCTGCCTAGCGCGTACCGATAGGGAATGTCTACAACCCAACTCCCATTACGACAGCCCACAGGGTACGAACAAAATAAAAAAAAGTACCACCAGAAAGAAAATTATCTGCACCCTCTCAAAACATATTTATTTGTAATTGAGCTCCCCTAAATTATTTTAAGAAAAAGTAATATAGCTATTAAGACTTTTTTAAAACAACGATTACTTTGTAAATAATGCGTTCTTTAAACAATTTAAAAATGATAATAATTGAACCCTGGTTGGTCTAAATTGCACCCTTTTTACTTTTTGAATACAATTAGATCTAAACGAATACAATTAAATCTAAAATATTTGCTTATAAAATTGGCTGGCACGCGGTCATTGTGCAGGCGCAGCCGCATATATTTGTATAGTGAGGCTCGCTCTCAACATCAAGCTCGAAAGGAGAAAGAAAGCACCGTCCCTGATGGACCAGACTTCGAATATGCAGTCAAAAAAAAAAATAACTTTAAAAAAATATTTACTTAGTTATGGTATTAATTTTCATTCGGCCTAGTTTTATTTCTTTAAAAACATCTGTATTTTATTAATTTCGATTTATGACACTTTTTTGACATTTTGCGGCAAGTACAACAACATAATTAATACATTTTATCCAAAAGTTGAAAGCTATAAAAATTGAACCCTAGCCGATCATAATTGCACCCTTCTTACTTTCCTATGAAAATTACATTCAAACCGATAAAAACGAAAATAGTAAAAATGACTAATTTAGCATTTGAAATTCAATGGCCCTCCGTCAACAATACGCATGTACGTACGTCCGAATATATATTGCATCCTATTTTTGATTCCCGAGTAGTAATACTATTCGCTTTATTTTTCTTTTCGTCCCCTTCAATCTAATTGTCATGGAAAAGTAAAAAGGATGGTTCAATCTTTATACCTTGTTACTTTTTGATAAAATCCTTAATTTGCCAAGTAATCATTGCAAAAAATATGCAAAAGAGTGCATTAAGTCTCATTCTCAGGAAAAGCTGACAAAATGTTTCCAGTTAAAAGATGTACGACCATTATAGATATTTGTATTGTCTATTTATTTATTTTGTTTTATCGCAGGAAGTGAAACGATAATCTCTTTTTTCAAAAATTTTTTCTAGTTATTTACATAAAATACCCTCGAGAAGACAACACGACAAACATGTAATTTCAACAAAAAATATCATTATATCTTATTTATTTCTAATTACAAAATTTCAGAAAAATCATTATTTTTAATTTTACCATCTTAATTTTTCAAAAATTCGCAGCTAACGTTGTTGAATATTTACTTTTAATTTATTAACTTTGGAAAGAATAATTTTGAAAAATGAAATGACAGAAAGATTGTACTTTCCGTAAATTAAATTATCCCATTCGTAAAATACTATAAACTTGCTTAGACAATAAATAATATGAAAATAATTAATTGACATTTAATACGAGTAACGTATCCAAAAGTACATTATTCGCATTCAAAAACTTTTAAGAGAAGTAAAATTCAAACTGGTTAAAAGATTTATCGGCAGCATTTACGCGTTTGCAAACAAATGTCCACTCTACAAATCATTCTACCAATTGCAGTTAACATCCATTGTAATCCCGGTCACGTCATGAGCATGATATAAAGTTACCGTGCACAAAACGATTTGGCATACAAGTTGCCGTGCAAATTGTCGTGCACAAAACGAGTTGGCATGTGCTGTACATTTTTTTCTTTTTATTTGAAAAAGAAAATTTTAGAAATACAATTGATTGCAAAATTGTTCGACCAAACATAGTTTTATGATTAAGTATGTTTTACTTAATGCAAAATAAAAACTTAAATATATAAATGTAAAGCATTTTTATTGCGTGATCAAAATATGTAATTGAAAAATTTTTAATAGCGCATAACAATTATTTGTAACAGAATCATTAAATTTCACTCAATTACAAATATCCGGCCGAATTCCACCAAGGTACAGTGGAATTATCATCAAGGTATAGTGGAATTTGCTTCGCTGTATTGTATGTATGTCACGGCGCCCTCTAGTTGTTCTTATTCTGGAGGGTAGAGCGTTAATTCATGTCCTGTGGTACTGGATATAATCCCGACCAGGGACTCTCGCACTACCTGCATCTACCCAATAGCTGCTAGCGGTGACTTTAGCAGCCTCACGCAACTCGCTTCCATCGTTGGATTGATGGAGCCGGGACGCCCAATAACGTCGCCGATCTTCTGGATCCGTAAGTGACTGCCCATTATATGTGAGCAGCCCCTCAGCCCATCGGACCAGCTTAACGTTATACAGATGTTGAGTGGCGTCCCGCACCGCAGGCGATGTGGAATGGGCCATTGCCAATAATCGGGCATGCATTTGTCCCGGCACAGATGTTATGAAAGCCGGGACTCCCAATCCACCATCCCTGCATTTGGCGTGGAAGTACCCTAACGGAGTATCCTTGGGCAAACGCAGCCACCTGCGAACTGCGATCCTCACCTGTCTATCCAATGCCCTCAAGACCCTCGCAGTGGTCCGCGAAAGCACCAGACCGTGATACAGGCGAGGAATAAGAAAGCAGCGAAGGATCTTAAGTCGCTGTTGAGGCTTGAGAGGAGCTCGAGTGCTGTTATTTAGCTCTCTCTCTAAATATCCACCCGGCTTTTTGATACCTAATGGCGAGATGTTAATGCCTAGGTATCTAAACTGTTCCGTGGACCCAAGTTGTTTAATGGGTCCACCTTGGAGCTTAAATAACGAGGTGCTTATGACTTTATAAGTTTTAGCTTTCCCCGCTATTTGGATGGAGATGGCCTGACTTTTTGATGAATTAAATTGCAGGCCATACTTGCGGGCCTCTTTCTCAGCAGTCTTCAGTAGTGTTTTCATCCCAGCCTTAGAGGACGCGAATAATACTATGTCATCCGCGTATGCCATAGCGTTAGTCCGATGTTGATGGACTCTAAACCCGATGTTGTTGGGTAGTGATCTCATGACTCTGTCCACAACCATGGCAAACAGGATGCTTGACATGGGGTCTCCCTGCCTTACACCCCGCTTTACCACAATGGGTTGTGAACATTGTCCGGCCACTTGGAGCACCGTTCCACATTTCCGGTACATGTTGTCAATATACCGGACAAGGCTAGATGGTATGCCTTGTCCCCTCAACGCCGATGTAATGGCATAATGACTGACGCTGTCAAATGCCTTTGCGACATCCAGTGACACGGCATGCATTTCACGAAGTGATGTCTTCGCTACGTGCAATACCGTGTCCAGAACCATTGTGTTTTCAGCGCAGCCATCATGTAGGCCTCTCTGTCGCTCGTCGATGATATTGGCTTTAACCAATCTCATCGCTATGATCTTATGTAGTTGACGAACGACAACAGAGGCCACACTTATGGGACGGAATTCTGATGGTAGTGAACTCCCATCCTTCTTGGGGACAAACACCGTCCTGCTGAGTAGAAGTTGAGATGGAAATTCCCCAACAGCCAGGACGATGTTGTAGAACAGTGCCCTCAAACGCATTGGCACACTCCTCCACTGTCGGCTGGAAATGCCGTCTAAACCAGCAGCCGAGGCGAGCGGTATCTCACTGTCCCTGATGTTATTGGGACAAATCGGATCTGCAAGCCATTGCAAAGTCGGGTCCTCACGAACGACTATTCCCTCTTCCAAATGTTGGGATGGAGCATTGAGAATTGGTTTCCAAAACTCAATAAACTGCTCCATAGAGGGCTGAATGGCGTGCACCTCGCCATCCAGGACTAACTTAGGCGCTCGTGACATGTCCTTGGTCCACAAATTTTGCATGGCAGCATATTCCCGCCGCCTCTTACGCCAGTTCGAGATATGTGCAGTCGGCGTGTCCCTAGGTACTCTAGGGACATGATGTTCTATCTTGGGTGGAGGAAAGACCTTCATTACCCATTAATGACAATCATCAGGTGTAATTTGATTGCCATCCAGGAGGGCCTCTGCAATCTCGATCAGGTCAGAAGCCCGATGAGATGTAATCTCTCGAGCCAACCCGATCGAATGCCTGATTGCATCGATGTAGATGTTAATATCATTGCCCTCCTCCTGTGACAAGGGAAGCGTTAGATGGCCATCGCTATCCCTGGACACTTGATGGGTGGTTGGGTTGATGTTCGACCCAACTACATTTGAGGAGGGACCTGGGGAGGGGCTTTGTAAAGATGTTAGTTTTTGCATTACGAGGGCTTTATACGTCTCCTTCATTCGAAGACCCTTCAGTCGCTCAAGATGACACCCAAGCGACTTCAAAAGGGGCGTAGATAACAGATACTGCCGTATAAATCGGACATTGCCCTCGTGAATGGTCTTAGCCTCCTCCATGGCGACCAGTTCAACCTCCTCGTCTCTCCATCTCACCTTTCGATCTGCCAACTGTACTCTCTCATTAGCATTCTCAGGATGAGTTCTCCTTAAATGAACTCCAAGGCCGATCTTAGTGACAAACTCTCTCGCACAAACTAGACACTTGTGACGGCTGTTGTTGTTGCCATCACTTGAGGGTAAGACCGGACGGTCACGGTCAGTTGCCGAAGCAGGGCCGGCAATCCGAGACCCCAGTGGGGCTACCGGCGGTGAATCACTTGACTCACAAGAATTGTTATTTTCACTCGTGCCTGCTTCCTGTGAAGTATAGGGAAGGCAACCCCATACTCCATAATATACCACCTTCCTAGGGGGGATACCGCCACTAACTAGTGGGAAGGTTGGTCATGTGAGAGGGCTGCTCTCTCACGGTATCCCTCCGCCTTGAAGACTTTAGCTACATTTGAGCCACGTCAAATGTATTACTAGCGGTACCACGAAGAGGTAGCTCCAAGACTTGATATATATATATAATATAATATTAATATAATATATATATTAATATTATAGGTTGCGAAAATATGTAGACATTAAACGTGTTTTACCTTCGCTATATTAGACGCTCAGTAACACTTTGACAAGATACCGAAACACACTCCTTTAGCGATACATATACTGGTAATGAAATTACATAATGAAGGAAAAGTTTCACCTGAAACAGCAAAAACTTTAGGTACCGGAAAATCAACAGTTAGTGATTTATTAATAACTTTAAGACAACAGATACTTTAGAAGCCAAACATACTCGTAATCTTGAGCGGCCTAGAAAAACAACTAATCGTGTTAATAAAATCAACGGAAAGGTTGTCTCAGACGTGAAGAAGAATGCCGCAGTCAACACGCACGCGATTTACGCGAAGAAAATTTGGCTGACATTACGAAGGCTGACAGAAGTGAAACTTTTTGGACGTGTCGGTTTTAAAAAGCCACTTATCAGCAAGGAAAACAGAAAAGATGAAGGCTATTATCAGTATAGTATAAAACTCTAA
Organism: Phymastichus coffea; assembly: GCF_024137745.1. NCBI lineage: Eukaryota > Metazoa > Arthropoda > Insecta > Hymenoptera > Eulophidae > Phymastichus > Phymastichus coffea. The sequence goes on from NW_026706881.1 coordinate 648,734, forward strand.
ATTTTATATTTTCAAGCAATAATTAAGTTCTCGTAATGTTTACATTACATTACGAGAATTTTAACGACAATTTTTAAATTTAAAAAGTAGTATTTCACAACCATTTATGATATAAAAGTACTTACCTATTTCAGACTATATACAGAAATATGCCAAGAAAAAGAAGTGTATTACACAAGCTGGTCAAGCTATCCGTACGAGTATGTGGTAAAAATGCTAGTTAATATATTATGGAAATAAAGGATGAAATCGGTAATTTCATATTTCACGATGTTTTATTTGAATAACAAAATAATATAATTAAAATTATTAATAGAAACTGTTCGTAATTTTCTGTCTATTATCGCGCTTGATGACTCTGGGATCCGTGTAGTTATTATAACAGACGTTGTGCACACAATTTTCACGATACGGAACTTTGAGGTCATGTCGTCATCTCCTCTCGCTCAGCTTGCTTCTAGTAATGAGGATCGACACTCGGGCCTTAATTTTCGGATGCCCCTTGTGGTTCTTCCATAGATAACACATTTGTCTGGTTGATCCTCCATTTCTGTAAGCCCAACAAAACAAATATAATATTAAAAATATATTCCAATACACTTGCTAGGTAATTAACAAAGGACGATATAGTAAGTAGAAAAAAAGGTATTAGAAGCACATATAAGAAAAGATAAATGAGAAATAAGACGAAAAAGAGAAAAAAAGGCAGGCAAAGATTTGAGTCAGAGGTGGACCGACAGAAAGAGAGATAGGCAGCGAAAATGGATAACAAACCTGCTTAGCTGTTTGTAGCGATGGTAAGTGGCTGGGCACGTGCGTTGTTGCAGATGTAACTCGTTATCCGACCTTAGCACTCTCCGAAACTTATTGAATACCGCACAAAATTCGCAGCAGTCACGAACGGCCGGACCAAGTCTCTTTATAGTTCTCTGGTTTCCTACTAAATCAGTTATTTACGTATCTAGGGAGAGCCTCAGCGGATTATCCGAGGCTCTCCCTTGATGCATAATAGTTATTTTCAGTTTAGGACCCCGTATGCGCCTGATTACGCGCAGAGTATATGTAATAAATAATGTGATTATGGTCGAGGAGAGACGCGCAGAGTATACTCAGCGCTCGTACCTACTGAGTATACTCTACACGTAATCAGGCGCATACATAAAACTCAATAACTTCGCAGCACCAAAATCAGCACGACTGACTGCTTTGCTGGCTATTTCGTAAATGAACCTGACTGAGTGGACAGCACAACTCAATTCTTACCCAACGTCCCCTACTCTCCTACTCACACTCTCTTCCCTCCTTCAACCCCATCATAGCCGTCCTAACTAACTCTTATTATTAGTCCCGCCTCGAAATTGAACGAAGATGGCGCACTCTTACTCTATCGTTGCTTTCTTCTCCTTCTCCTTCTCTTCCTCTCGTACCCAGCTGTCACTCACATATTTGCGTGTGTATCAAACATTTATTTAAAAAAAAACTAAATTTATTATAAATATATATTTATGTAATGACACTAGCTATTTAATTTTCTATACAGTATACTTACAATTTGATAATTTAATGTAAAGTATTTGAAACTCATTTATATCATCCGCGCTGTGTTTAGTTAAATTTTACTACTTTGAAAATAAACCATTTTGACAAAATACATAAATCTAATTAATACACATAGTTATATTACACTTATAATATTACCACTTACGATTATTTCCAAGTAACTTATTTTTTAATAAATTTTTTTAGTATTCTTAAAAGATTTTTTTATAATCCCTTGTTAAAGGCGTGAGGTGGAGAGAATATTAGGCATACATTAGGCGCACTCTAATTATAATAAAATCGAGACAATTGCAATGCAAAATCGCATAATTATCAGATGTATTGAAGCGACACTTATTTATGCAGATTATTTAAACTAAATAATCGGCATAAAAACCTCATACGGCGGTAGTCTAAATTTTAAGGTACTCGAAATTCCTCATTATTAGACGAATCGTAAATCTGAACATTTTTATCAATATTTTTATCATTTTTATCAACATTTTATTAATATTTCTATTATTACGATTTAGATACTGTAAGATATACAGTATCCGAATCGTAATAAAGTTTATTTATAGTTTGGGAGAAAAACGTTAGTGAAGTTTGAAAAAAAAAATTTCATTTTTTATGAACAATATTTTAAAAGATTAAATAATTTATGCCACTTTGTGGCCATTTTAATCGAATAGAAATATGAAATTTATATAGAAAATTTAATTTCAAAATTCTCGCTTGCATAATTTTCGGTACATTTTTAGATAAAAGTAGCTACATTCTTTTTTTCCTTTAAATCGAATCATAATTTTGTCTTCATCATCTTGCAGAGCGACTCCAAAAACAAAAGTATAGTTATTTTTGTGAATTTTCGTGTTTTTAACATGTTCTTCATTCATATATATAAACAAAATTTCGGTGCGTAATCTTTTGAGGTTTTCATCAATAATTCTAATAATAGATGCCAACTCGTGAGTGGAAAACAATTTCTTAAAAGAAAGATTTACCTAGAATTTATTTCTATATAATAGGATGCTGTATTTTTACTTGTTCTCGTTTTCATTTATTGTTTATCGAATTTTTTTTATTTAACAAGTTAAAAAATATTTTACGTTAGAATATATTGTGACGTACTATGTTATTTTTATTAAATTATTAAAAAGATTTTGATAATTATGTCTTGTATCTTACAATATATATAGTTCGAGCATAGCGTGTACATACAAAAATTAAGAACACCTGTTGAACTATACATATAAAAAGCATGTATTGTATAAAATGTTGATTGTGGATTTTAGTATACTTATGTAATTTATTAATCATGCACAAAAAATTAATGTACAAAATATAAATGTATGAAAATTTATTTTCAATAATGATACTAGACTAATTAATATGTAGTTGATGAATGATATTAAGGCGAGTATTAATAGCTTTAAGTGCTTATAATTTAATACAGGTATTATTAAAAATATTTTTTTTTAATTTAATGTACCATATTTTTAAATAATTCTCTTTTAAAACAGTAAATTGACGTTTTGTCATAAAAAAAATGTCTTCATATTTTTTCAATCAAAAAATGTTCATAGTATATTTACTCATTTATCAATACAAATAAATTACATGAAATTCTGTACGAAAATGTACAATTAAACTTTTAAAATTGCAAAATTTATTGCAAAATATACATAGATATATAAATATATTAAGTTTTACAACAAATATTTGACTATATTTATATATAATAATAAAAGAGTTTTACTCAGCAAATAAAAATATAGTATAATGTAACATCTTCATTAATAATAATAAAGTAGATAATTCAAAATTTATTTAGTTTTTTATCTAACGTCTCATACATTAAAACTCGCATGTTAAAATGTGCATGAAAATTTTTTAATTTGTTAGCATTTATATATTTAATAATTTACAGTTAATTGACAATTTATTCAATTTAGTTATATAAACATATATCTTAATATATTTTATTTACGATTATTTCAGACGGATGTCAATTGCATTAATCGACCACGACTCAAACAGTTTATTTTGCATATGCGTGGTATAATCATAACTGCAACTATTGTTTTGATCATTATGTTTTTACTTTCATCAAAAGCTGGCTATTAACTTATCATCAACTGTTTTATTATAAAAAAGATATTTCATTTTAATATCAGTGAATAATGCATTTAAAAAGGTTATGAAATTATTGTTTGATTACTGGTTTATTAGTCAGTTACTGTAAGTATTTATTGAATACACTAATTATCGTTACTTTTTTACTTATTTTAACCTTTTAATCTTTTAACTTATTAACCTATTAATATTCACAGAATGGTTTTTCTAGAGCCGAGTTCGAATTATTACTACGTAATGAATTTGAACCGAAAAAATTCAAAAATCACTGTTTTCTATGTTTTCGAAGGTGCTCTTTCCAACAGTGTTGGTGAAAAGTCTCGCCAAAAAAGTTTTGCTACCGAAAAATCAAAAATAAGGTAAAAAAAGTTTAATTGTTCAATTAATTTTATTTTTCAAATCAACTTTTCGATATCTTAACTTTTTTTTATATGCCTGAAACGTATGTAGATCGTGGTCTCGACATCTAAAATAAATAATAGTAATTTCGCCTGTACGTGAAAAAATTTTATTTGAACAAAATGGCAATCGAGATAAAAATTTTTTTTGTGGAAAATTTATGAATTTTTTTCGTGAAAACTATTAAACTACGACGTTGGAAGTTAGCATTAATATAACATAACAACTTAATAAAACATAAAATCTTCCATGTTAAAATCAAAGAAAAAGGTTTATGCACCGGAGTACTTTTCTTTAAACAATATATATTTACAAAATTGACTTTCGTATACTAAGCTTTTTATATAATTTTTTTTTAATAAATACCTTTGAAATATTCATTTTTATATAGAATTCTAGTAAAAGTATCAGTCATAAGGTCAATTTGAATTGTTTTCATTAACAACAATACCTCTCAAGTAGCATTTCTCAAACTGCAGCTAAAGCTCTATAAATAAATATACATATAATGTATGGTTCATAAAAGTATCGAATATAATAAGATTAAGCCATTGTAAGTTTAAGTATAACAAATAAAATTAATAGGAAAAGCGTAATCACAATATTTTTCAATGTAAATAAGGCTGGAAATTTAAATCATGAATTTCTAACTAATAACGAAAGTATTTTTAATGAATTGAAAAAAAATTACGATAAAATAAAATGAAATAGTACATTACGATACTAAGGGAAACTCGCTTCGCTCAGGCGTAAACGCCACACGAGATAAGAATCTACTTTCCCGCACTTGTACCGTTATGTACTAATTCCACAAGGCGTGCGAGAAGTTCGATTTCCCGCACGGTTATTCGGCGTGCGGGAAGTAAAAGTAGGTAGGGTTAAGCGTGCGGGAAGTAAAAGTAGGTAGGGTTAAGCGTGCGGGAAGTAAAAATAAGTAGGGGTAAGCGTGCGGGAAGTAAAAATAGGTAGGAGTAAGCATGCGGAAAGTAAAAGTAGGTAAAAGTACACGCAGATCTATTGCATGTGCTGACGCTTAATGGCCTGTTATAAAAGACGAGACGAGTATGGATTTCCCCAATTTGAGCACTATTATTTTCCGCACGGAGCGTTAGAAAACGCAATTAGCATGGGGACGGAATGCGGGAAAATCCATAGGGTTTCTCAAAGAAATATTATTAAGAAATATTATTAAGAAATATTTCTCAAGAAATAATTATTCATTTTGTAACTAATAATTCAAAAGTTTTTCATATTTTTTTACGAACGAGGGAGGGCACCAGCCGAAATTTCCTTTCCTTCTCTTTCTGCTCACATAAACCTACTGCACTCGAACTTCCCGCACTTGTGTGAAAATAGTACATTACGATACAAGTGCGGGAAAGTAGATTCTGGTCTCGTGTGGCGTTTACACCCGAGCGAAGCGAGGGTGGAAGGGGACACGAGACGAGAAACTCTTTCCCGAACATGTGCCGTACCGTATTTTTTGATACGACGTGTGGAAAGTGCGATTTTCAACGCACGTTTTCTGCCGAGCGTGCGGGAAAGACGCACTTTGCGCACGGAGTGTCGAAAAATAATGTACGTAACTTGTGCGTGAAGTATGTGATCGTCGCACGGGCATTGTCGCAAACTTCACCCGTGCAGAGATCATCTACTTCCCATACGCGTTACGTAATGTACTATATTTTTCTTGAAAAAACAAACATTTTTTGTCAAAAGAGTTTTTTTTTACGATGTACACATTCAGAGATAAACGAAATTGAAAAAAGAGTGACTTAAAAAATGAAATCAGCATAACTTTAGGTCGGCTCAATAAAAAAGAATTTTGTTGCACTCATTTTAAAAAGGAGGCAAATACGTATTCATCCCATTTTATTTTTCAAAAATCTGCAGACTCCTTCAAAAGTTAGAAAGTGTTTCTTGCAGTTTGAAAAAAATGAAAAAATGTGATCCAGTTTTTTAGTGTAAAAAATACTATTTTCAATCGTTTAATAAAAACTATCGAAATATGAAAAGTATTGCTTTACCCTTTAAAATGAGCTTCGCGGGTTCACTTACGACTATTTCCGTGCGAGCTACAAAATTAAAAATTTTTGATAATTTCACTATAGGCTGGCCAAAAACTTATGTACGTAACTGTATGTATATTTTGCAATATATAAATGTTAATAGTTTAAGTTTAATTATACATTCTTGTATATAATTGTATGTCATTGATTTGTATTGACAAATAAATAAAAATACTATGAACATTTTTTTATTAAAAGAACATTTCGACACTCCGTTCGGAAAGTGCATTTTTCTTGCACGCTCGGCAAAAAGCGTGCGTTGAAAATCGCACTTTCCACGCATCGTATCAAAAAATACGGTACGGCACATGTTCAGGAAAGAGTTTCTTGTCTCGTGTGGCGTTTACGCCCGAGCGAAACGAGTCAAGTCGCACTTGTATCGTAATGTACTGGTTCCTATTCTTTAACAGATACACATTGTGTTTAGGTATTATTAATATAATATACGATATAATCAGTGAGGCTTTTCAAATGACACTATATCAATCATAGGATTGATATAGTGTCATTATACGTACCTTGAGAACTTGGGACACATTCCAAGCATGTAATAATTGCAGAAACTGGAAGAGGTCTGAATTATGTATTATAATTTTTTTTAATTACCTTCACCAATTTGATAAAGCATGTCAATAAACTAGAAATCTTATTTTATTACTATTTAATCATATAAAACACATAAGAAATATATTTTTAAGTTTATTGATTCATACTTAAAATAACAATTCGCTGAAGTAATATCATACTTTTAAAAGTTTTCAAATGACATTATTACTTATTGATGATCCAGAATTTTTACGGTTCCAAAGAAGAAAGAGTATAATTATGGAGTATTATGTATTACAAATGAATACAAATAATATATATACATACTCTTGGCTTTTTCAGGAAATAAAATGCAAATTTTTATGCAGCAAAAAAATCATTTTTATCAACATTTTATAACACTAAAAATAACATTTTAGAAATAAAAATAGTATATATTACCTAGGTTAAGTATGTGCCAGCACATGAGGCACAAAAATTGAAAAACATGAACTATAACGTTACAAATTATTGTTTCAATCATATATTAGTAATTTACTTTCTTCAATAACTTTACTTTTTTCGCATTTTCAACCTAATTATTTCAAAACCACAAAAATGGACTTTACGATTATACCAAACAGTTTAAGAATTATTTTAAAGTAAATATCGTAAGCTTTGTTTTTTTTTAATAATTCTTCGACCTGTGTGAAATTTATGTACATAGATATTGTAACGATGAGATTTGAATCATATTTAAATTTCATTCCCTCTCCTATTGATGGCCGTCTTGCGCGCCCCTTAATCTCTCTCCGAGGTTTTAAAGGAGAGGATAGTCTAGCGCTCGGGCAGAAGGAATTAAGACTCGCTGTCGATGACAAGTACGTGATGTGTGACTCAACAATTGGCCGATGATTATCCGCTTAACAGATTTGTAGTGTGATCTACCGATGGCTACAAGTATACACACACGAACGCAGATATCTCGAGAGAATCATTTGCTGACACTGTCCTGAAACTGCAAGCCTATCACAGACTGTGAGGATAAAATTACAAGAATCTTATCAACTTCACTTTGAGCAATGGAGGATTGGTCTGCAGACAGTGGATTATTAGACGACAATTAGTAAAAACGACTGTAAGACGCACTTATTCTAATGATATCATTGCGGGATAGAACTTGTAATAATTCTTATAAACAGTTAAATTAGAATCTCTATTGTACCGAGGTATTAAGAATAGTGTAAGCGTGATCACGTAAATTATAGCATCGTTAAATAAATTGAATGTTAATTGTAAGGATCAATATAGTGTGTTATTGCCATGATCTTGTTCGTGAGCTCTTAGTCGTTTGCCTATTTACTTATGCTCTACCGATTTTTAAATGTCATGTTTGTGTTGGCCTTTAATTCAAGTTCCGAATAAAATTTATTTTGTACTATATTACTTTGAAATTTTTACAATATTACAATTCAAATTTTATTGAATCAAAATGTTTCATGCTCAAACATTTTATAGCTCATGCATAAAACCCTTCACGATACTATTACAAAATTACGAATTCAACCCCATGACAATATTTTCAAAGAACAAATCGTCTAAAAATAAAGAGCTAAATTACTTACTGTGATAATGAATTTGTTTTGATATGGCGGGTTATGAATAAATAAAGTGCAATTTATTTAAGAAATTTGTATTATAAGCAATTTAGAGACTAAAAATTATTATATATTATATATTCATAATTATAATACCGAATACATGAAATAATAATAACGTAAAGTGCAATAGAAAATATTGAATGGTGTAACTAACAAAATCATATTATTCCACATAATTGGTAAAATAAGCCGAAAAAGTAAATAATAGTTTTGTATATCACGATTCATTCTCAATAAATAGTTTCCATTTCTAAATGCTACTTGCAAAATTTTCTTCAAACTTCTAATAATAAGTCTTTTTTATTTGAAAAACGATTCACAAAACTAATATCTCAGGTTCGGCTTTGATGCAATCTTATTGACAAATTATTCCATTGCTTTCTTCTTTTTACTTATACAAACAATATATAAGTAACTTAAAAATGTATTCGCAATGAGTTTGTTTCGTTATTCATCGATGATTGTTTGCTCAGTCCTTGATTACTCTAAGCCGTTCGTAGTTGAACTCAAACACTTGCAATCTATCAAGAATTTATTATTACAAAATACAATAAGTTGAGCCTAAGCAACGAAAGGAAATATTGTTGAAATTTTAATGAAATATAATATATTGGATAAATTATTAATGAAATGTTGAAATTTGCGCTTGATTTGAGCTGGACATTGTTCGTTAGTTCGATATGAGGAATCTCGGTCTGTTCCACCATATATAATGTGCAATAAATATCTAGTTATCAATAATGAAAAAGAAAAAAAAATGTTACGACTGCTGTGCAGAATAATAAGTGAATTTTTTGTCAATTGGATCACAATACGCTGTGTCTTATGAAGTCAGTGTTACAGCGCAGATGTTGAACATAATTGAGGTTTACGCGTTCAAAGAATCTTCTGATATCTGAGACTATAATAGGCCCTAGTATGGTAGCTATAGTGCCGAATCTTGGGCTTATATCCCGTGAGGATGCGCATGTCTGAGCAGCGTTTGTAGCTTCGGTTCGTAACATTCTTCGAATCGTACATCCTGAGTGCGCGCTCGGGCCATTCTTCAGCACGTGGCTCTTCGCGACTAAGTCCCTTATTCCTCTTGTTCATCCAATCGATCACATCGTTATAGTAGTTTTGCCTTGTAACAGAAGGTAATATTATTGGCTTATTATTGATTTAAAATGTGACGAGGGCAGAGCCAGTGGGACTGAAGAGCAAAAATATTGTTGGTCGATCGTCCCAAGCTTGTGAAATATTGATTCGATTGAGAGGAACGTTAACCTCGGTATGACAATGGACCGAGGTTTCGATAGGCCAGCGAGGCACGCGACAGCAAAGAATGGGGCCTTGGCCAACAAATAATTCAGATTGACAAGGGCGGATGAGCTGCGCGAAGGAAAGATGAGGCTCGCAAACAACTCACCTGTAGTCGTAGATGTAACCGTAATTAAGGAAAAGCGGACGGACCCAGTGGTAGGTGTACTTGGGCGGGTCGGCCTTGGGCATGGTCCTCCAGTCGAAGCCGGCTTCTGGAGCAGCAGCAGCGGCGGCGGGAGCACCAGCCTCTCCTCCGGCTGCCGCTGCTTCGTCACCCGCGGCCGCAGGTGTCTCGTCGACATCCCAAGGTGATGGCTCGTCGTCCCACATGCTGATCTTCTAATCTGACTGCTGCAACCACACAAGCGCCCGTGAGACTTTCGATAGCTTTCGCGATCGCACGAGACCTGCCTGCCTGCCTGCCTGCCTACTACCCGTCGAACCGAAGAACTCGATCGAGTTAAATCGGGGACCACTGCGCTTTTGGCGAGGGCGCGGCTATTTGAGAATGTATTTGACCTCGATTTCGTCCTTTTGTCCGATACGTCGCTATTTCTTTTTTATTGCTTCGTAAACAATACCGCTTTTTCGCCCCGCTCTTTTTCTTTTTCTTTCGAATGCTCAGTCATTCTTATTTTCTACATTTGTATTTACACAAGTATAGTAAGCCTACAGCTTATCTATTGGAGGTATTTTTTAATTATTTCATAATTAGTCTTATTTTTTAATATTTTTTCCTTAGGAAAGTTTGCACGTTCAGTTTTCTTTGAACAATCACTCAGTTGTAAAAGCTTTGTATTCGTTTCTTTGGAAACACTAGTATAACAGCTTTTGCATTGCACAATCCAAGATATTTTCAATTATCGTTGAATACAACTTGGTTTTCTGCCTTTGAGCTCCGATAAATTGAGATCGTGCCTAACAATTAAATTTTAAGACGATATTTATTTTACTTTTTAATAAATTAACTTATTTTCTAAAGTTGATCACATTATAATCATAACGAAAAAGAACTTGTATGTTCATATCTTATTTACGAACATCGCAACTATGAACCGATACCTGAATTCTTAAATTAAAGAAAAATTAAGCGATAATTTTTAAAACTATCAAGTAATTTTTCAGTTGGCTTAATTGTTATTGTACTTGATATAAATTATAAATCAATTTTAAATAATTGACTCGGTATTGAGAAGTAAATTCGTTTTATTCTCTTGTAAGTATTTTCTTTGATAAATTTTTGAATCAGCCTAATAGCCAAGACTAATGCGCTTTTTAAAATTGCATCTGCTTTGGTAAAGAATCACTTTATGACAAAAAAAATCACAAAAATTCACTTGCAAACACTTTTAAAAAGAGTAAAAATTGTGTGCAAAGTTGCAACAATCACTAGCAATACGGGTATAGTTGAAGTTCAATTGTCTTGAATAAGCACCGTACCTCAAGTACAAAAAATACGAAACTGCACTGGCACTGATTGCAGTAGGATATCGACGAGCACCTAGTTGGAGCTGTTTTGTTCGAATGACCGTTACGATCGCTGTACTTGCCGAATACACGGCTATTCTTTTAGCTTATATTATTTTGGCCGAAACCCCTCCACCTGTGACGCCGTGCTAATCGCTCAGGTGGGGATTCTGATTCATGCAACGTATTCTTTTCGTAGGCTAAGGGCCGTGGATCGTACACGTGCGTGACCACCTTACCCTGACCGCATCAAAACACGTTCGAACTTCAGTTCATACCACGTGTCGTTCGCTCGATGGTCAATATTGACTGTATCTTTTAAGAAACATGATAATCTTAGAAATACCATTTCCTCTTCCTGTACATTTTATCTCTAGCCGTCGCCATGAATCCTACGAACATCTCAATTCAAGCACCGTATATGAAATTTAAATTATATAGGTATCTTACACGGGTAATATGTACTGCATGCTTTACAAATTATTATGTCAAAATTAGCCATGATAGCAGTAATATAATCAATTCATCGAGAGTGATAAGAATTTTGGGAAAAGAATAGCGATGGAATGTTTCAATCGTCTCTATCAATGCTTCGATGTTCAATAAGAAATGCTGGATACCTTCAACTTTGATACTTATTTTCTATGAATACAGTGGGTATTGAATATCCTTATAATTTTCTTGTAAATACTTGTTACATGAAAAATAGTTCAAAAATCGTAAACAGTTGTCGATTTAATAACCACATTCACAACTGAGCATCTTAATATGGATGTATGATGATTTTTAATATTCATTTTGAAAAGATCAATTATAATATAATTATAATTTTTAATATAAATTTTATATATAAAGACTAAAAATAGATGCCTCGAAAAATTCGTTTTCTTTAGATATGTCCCTAACATTATAAAAAGTACTACGAATTTATTAATAGGTTCTTCAAGCTCAACAATCATCCTTGTACATTCGCACTATACTTCCAATAGGAGGAAGAAATTTATCAAAAAATTACTTAATTAAAAATGTATTTAATTCTATGACACTCTTATGAAACTCTTTTATTACGTTAACATATTCCTACTAATATCTTTGATACTCTGATTTATTGTCATTAGCTAATATAATAAGGAATTCTCATACTTTTTCTACAATATTTTCTCTATAATTCTTCTGTTATATATTATAATATCAAGATGATATTTGTCTTTTTCAAGATCTAATGGAAACACAAGAACGAACTTTACTTTTAATAAATTATAATTGAACTTATACATCAAAAATATTAATTATAATAAACTATATACAATAATCTAAAGGAATGATATATGATAGTTTATTGTCAAAATAGACATGTAGTGACAAAACTAAACATAACATCGAATTTGAATACATAATAGGATATTACGTATTCCAGTTAGATAAAGCGAGAATCAGTACATTTAATTCAAGAAGATCACTCATCTTGACTGACTTTGAATTGGTGAAAACAAATTTTTCTGAATTACATAATATCTGTATAATAACAATATATAAGTAACTTTATATTAGCAGTATAGTAACATTAGAATAAGTTTTATGATACTTAATTACAAGAAGAACGTATTGATGCTCTTTTTTCTTTGTCAAATTCTTATTTTCCTCAAATTTATCCCGATTTCAATATCCAAATTAATATAATTTAAAAATTAAAAAATTGACAAGATAGGGAAGGGCTAAATATATAGAATAAAATTTTTATATAAATCATTATAATTTCATCGGTTCCATAAAAAGGCGGTTCACATAAGAGTGTTTAACTTCAGAGGTTTTACTGTATGCTTTTCAGTAAAGAATTTGTTTTTCAACAATTTAAAAAATTATACTAGAATTTTTATATTATTTTAATTTAAAATAATTATATTTAGAATGACATTCGATCAATAACGAAAAAAAGATAGGAAAACTCATACTTTTGAATTAACGTATCTGAAAGGCGTATAAATGACATCATCTCTGGATAACACATTGCTATCAGTTTTATGCTTGAAACTGTGAATTAATATTAGTTCTGAAGTTACGAATATCCACTAATACTTGCTTTAAATTATTACACTCATATGAACAATAGGTATTAATTCAATTTCCAATATTTATTTGAAAATCAGAAGCAATAATTCAGACATGAAATTCATTTGGACAATATGTATATAATGTATATTATATCTGTAAATATCATGGAAGTGTAATCCATCAACTGCAATAACAACATTTTTCAGTGGCTGCTTATTTTACTACAAATTTATTAATAGTGAAATAAATATCATGCTAAATAAGCATTATTTCTAATTTGCATCTGATTGATACATCAGTATTTTTAAATTTATCAATAACGAATGTTATTGAAAAAAAAAACATTTAAATCAAATTTTCAATAAAAAATACTATTTTTCCCTATACACCTGTATCCATCGGCATATAGTGCGGAAAAGCTCTTCAAAAAGATTTATATAATTTCTTTTTACACAAGGAACTCGTAAATTTGATCAAACAAAGAATGTCTGGTAGAAAAAACTAATACAAAGCCAATAGTTTAAGATTTGAAAGCAGTAACATATTCAAGTTTCTGTTACTGCACTTTATTACTCCAACCCATGAAACAACGGTTCCTACTATTATCCACCAAATTAAATGCATATTCCTCAAGCATAGTATTTATTGTTTTCTGAACCATCGATGACTGCCGCAGGAAGAGTTTGAGAAAATGAAGACTCATAGACAACACAGAACAATTAATAGTGACGCCTACCCACATTTGACGTAAACGCCAGCCTGTATCTGACACCTTACTCTGGTTTACTTACTATAATTCAAACACTTGCAGCTGCGCATGCTTACGGTCCAAATATAATGTCAGGGTGCTTAATTGGCTGCGAAAAAGTGTTCCGCTATGATGAATGAATACCTACCAGAAGTTCTCTAGTAGGTACGCGTGCAGCTAATGTTTCGCTCAGTATTCCCCACAACTCGATGTGCACTAGTCGTCGATCTGTACGTCGTTGCTTTATCTTCCATAGCTCAGATTTCAGTGGATCATTAATAGTTCATTCTGCTGAATTAACAATATCATCTATCGAATTATTGTGATCAAATAACACATTCCAGTATGATAAACGATGCCTCAATATTTTGAATTTGTAATTTTTCTGACATTGATTAATAAGTATTTTAGCAAACAGCCTTTATTTCCAGACGCATTTGAACGATAAATGCCAAGCAGTAAAAATTATTTGTTTGAATATCTACACAATTTAGTTACTATTCTGATAAATTAGGTATGCATTATTTATTTTTCAATAAATGAGTTTAATTTCATTTTAAAACAAATTTCATATTGCTTTTAGGTTTTCTTTGTAAAATTTCATAATTCCCAAATTTTCAATTGAAAAAATTATGGCAAAATTATTTTAATTTTAGAAATTTGGTAATCTACAAAAAAATTTATTGAAATAACAGTTTTTTTCGAATGTTATCCTGTATGATGTTAAAAATTAGATAAACATGCAACAAGCTTTAACAATACAACTAATAAACAATGCGAGTAAAAAGTACTAGTATACCTGCAGATATACGGAATTTACTATTTGACAATTTTGATTAATTCTACATTTTCAGATCAAACGTAAGTTTAAGATTTGTCATATATATTTTTTGTCAATAATTTATGACATAACAAAAAGAATTGATCATACTAGATTAAATAAATTTGATTCGGTTGCACTTCTTGTGTAGATAATAGCAAAAAATGCTTAATTAAACACACGGGCTTTCTATAAAGTTACTGCATAAGTTTCCTTCAGGCTATAGTGATATGAATTTGTCAAGCCCGACCTACGATTTATTACAACATAAAGTTATATCCGAGTAATATTGTGGATCTTAGTAAATCAATTGTATGTTACGTAATCAATACATTAAAATAGCTTAAAATAGAGTAGTTATTGATTTCATTAAAAAAATTGCCGAGCATAATGGGTATATGTAGAAACATCTTGTTCTCAAGATGTTTGGTGCAATTAAATTTAATATGACTATCGAATTTTTGAAATTTAATAGTTTTCCAATTTGACAGATTAGTGAATTAATAAAAGCAAATAAAAGTAAACTTATTTTGAGAGATTCTTATATCTGTTAATGTATAATAAATTAAGGGGATATCTGCAGGTTGTGTCGAACGTTTATTCTCATCATTAATTAGAATTTGAAATTTTACTTTATTAACAGTTAAAAATATTTGGTACAAATAATTAATTTTTTCATTGGTTGATCTTAGAAAACAAATGTTTACAAATGTGTAAGCGAAAAAGCTAAAATAAGTAACTGTGGCAATGTTAATTACTCGATTCGATGACAGAGATATCATGATGTAAAACATGAAATAAATGAATGTAAAGCAATTAAATTGAATAGTCAGCTGCACGAAGAGCATGAAATGTAAAATAAACGTGCCCACAGCTGAATAAAATAATTGAAAGCGATAGAAGAATAAAGAACATAAAGAAAATGATAATCGAATTTGAAAATAATAGGTTATGGTTGCATCGATGAATGACATTGATCTAGAAGGAGACGCTCTTCTTTCTCTTGGAGTATCCGCGTTTACCACGCGGTTCGAGCTTCTCGATATAGGGATTGTTGGTGCCATCGACGATAGAGTTAAGTCGAGTTCTGCGCATCTGAGTTGGAGTTGCCTCGAGTGGCATGGTGCCCTCTTCGACCGGCACCAATTTGGTCCACTTGACGTTACTAGATTTGGTATCAGGTACCTCCATGGCAGCGAGCGTGCGCGCACGCTCCAATCGTTGGGCTAGCGACGTGTTCTCCACGTCACCCCCCTGATTATCAAAGCGCAAGGCGTGACGCCCGAACACATTATCTGCCTGTTCCAGAGTGTTTCGAGCTTTCTCGATCTCCGCATTCAGGTCTATCATGTCGAATAGACGATCCTAATTGGGCCAATAATTGACGCCTATTAATAGCATGTTCATTCTTTAATCCGATCGCGTAACGATTACTCTCAAAGCTTCAGATAGGTCCAGTGATTTAAGTATTTGAATAAAATCGTTTTCAGTTATGATTCAATTATACGCCCACGTACGCTTATGAAAATAGTTTAATCAACCTGTACATCCCGTCGCTTGCGACGCAACTCGGCCAGATCTTCATCAAAAGCAGCAGAGGCACGGTCTTTGAAACGTCTTTGACTGGAAACGAACTCATCTTCGAACGGATCTTCGGAATGACCGCGTCCGTAACAAAAATCAAGATCATCGTATGAATCGCTGCGACCTCCTAGATTTCTTGATCCTAAAATTGCATTTTGACGTGTATTTTCTCCAATACGCAACAGCTATGATCAGTCGCATAAACAACATCAGATCTTATTATATAACAAAAATATTTGTTCGCGTTTCAACATCTCAGATAAATTGTATTGAATGTAGCTCGAGTGCTAATACAATGTTTAGATGAAAGCTTTTTAATATAAACCCTTTTATTATTCGTTCAAGAAATTGAGAGGCGTGATAGTACTTGAAGATATTTCTGAGATAAAAACAATTTACTTGATTTCTACTTTTATTACATCGTTGACATAATTGACTTACCTCCATGTGGCGATCACTCGATGAAATGCGTTTGCGCTGGCTTGTTTTCGCGGACAATCATGCTTGAAATGCAAAATCAACAGGTTGCTCAAACTACATAAAGTGCTGGTGTAGCGGGTATACAACACTCTTTAAAGGAAAGAATTCATGCTTGACTTGGTCGGAGGAATATTCAAAGCAAGTATAGGATGTAATAAACATACGATATAAATAAATTCGTTGACAGAACACGAAACACCATTTCGTGAATCCGTTTTATTATTCGTAATATGAAAAAGTATACATGATCATATACGCGTTATAAGCTACGAAACACAACCGTAGCTTCACTGTTTGAGGAACACATTTATCTTTTCTTTCTTCACAAGACAAAATGATAAATACCTTCAATGTAATAATATTTTTTTAAGAAAAAATAAAACGTAATATTGTTTTACAATAATTCCAAGTGTTGATCAATCAGAAAAAGACTAATGTTCTCAAGGTGTTTGAGACGTTTATAAAAACGCATTGATCTAACTTAATGAAAGAGAATCGTCAATACGTAAATTACATTGTTTATTTATTTCGCTTCAGTTAGCAGTGGGTACTAAATATGTTAATACTTGATTATAACAATAAATAATTGATTGACAAGGAATACATGTCTTTCGCTAGATTACCATTCAACCTAGAAGTATAGAAGTTGAACGAAATAGCAGCTGCACAGCAGACGACAAGTTCCTCAATAAATGTCTAAATAAATAAATAATTGAATCTAATAGTACGATTAATAGGGAATCTTGAAGAAAATAGACGTATTTAAAAAAATGCTCGACAGTCGATTGATAGTAGAGTATACGTATCGAAATGTTATTAGAATCCAGAACGAATGAAAAGATCACCGAGTCAGTGGTGGGCGAAAACGATAGAGTGCGCTGGAGCAATTATATAGGGGGAGAGAAGGGCAGCGGCGAAGAGGTGGTGCGACGAGCGAGAGCGGGACTCGTTAGAAAGAGACGTGCTTCTCGGTCTTCTCGGAGCGGTGCAGCGAGAGCTTGCTGGCGCTGGCGAGCGTCTCGTCGGCCGCGGAGCTGGTCTCGCTGATGAGCGCCCGCAGGGCGGCGGCCCTGCGCTCGCGCCGCGCCTGCTTCTCGGCCATCTCCTCCATCTCGAGCTCGAGGTCGTCGAGGCGCGCCTTGCTGAGCCGCGCCCTGCCGGCGGCGGCGCTGCTCGAGTCCTCGGGCGCCAGCCCGGCCTCGAGCTTCGTCCACTTGGCCAGCGGGGTGGGCTTGGCCAGGTCGTCGAGCAGCTCCTTGGCGTCGGCCTCGAAGGCGCGGGCGCGCGCGGCGCGCCGGCTGGCCACGCTCTCCTGTGCGGCGATGCTGCCGCTGCTGACGGCCTCCTCGTCGACCAGGTGCATGCGCTTCTTGATGCGGCTGGCGGTGGCGGCCATCTCGCTGGCGAACTCGTCGCCGAGGGCCGAGCGCCGGGGCCCGCGCGAGGTGCGCCGCCCGTGGATGTCGAACACCGTGTCTTCGTCCTCGAAGAAGGGATCCGGCTGGGGCGAGCCGAGGCTCCGCAGGGGGCGCCGGCCGAACGCCTCGTGATCGCTCTCGAGCTCGCTTCGACCCAGCCGTGCCTGTCTCGAGCCCGCGAGGTCGCGCGTTCCTGCAAGAATTACCGGCACATTGGCTCCTCTCTCTCTCTCTCTCTCTCTCCTATCTCCGTTTCAAATATTCGCACTGGGATAAGCTCTACTATCTTCGTGTACTTTGACCAATTCACGCCACGATTTCCGATCACTTTAAGCAATAAGATTTAGAATTACAAATTCTGATAAACGTAGCT
Organism: Phymastichus coffea; assembly: GCF_024137745.1. NCBI lineage: Eukaryota > Metazoa > Arthropoda > Insecta > Hymenoptera > Eulophidae > Phymastichus > Phymastichus coffea. The sequence goes on from NW_026706881.1 coordinate 667,307, forward strand.
TAGAAATTGTCTGAGAAGAAGCCTGAGAAAAGACAAACGAGATTTATTTTATACACATTATTGATTGACAGTTGCTTACGACATACCTATAAAGGGTATGTTCAAAGTCAATAGTTTCAGCCATAAGCTTTGTTCAGATCAATTATCAAAATGGCACTATCTTTTTTTGTGAAATTATCCTTAATCAAAATATATTACTCATTAATTCCAGAAGACTTAAAATGCGAATCGGTAAAATGTATTAACACGCAGAAGCTCAAGTTCAGCGGGGCTCCAGTGTCCCATATTCTCATTAAACTTAGAACTCCACACCTACGCTCTCATCTCGGAATAAGTTCTAGTATTGCGGAAATAACCTTCGTTCCGCGAATTTCCTTGGCCTATCGTAAAAGTAGTTCAAGGTCATTCGACACAGACTATCGTTCTTTCACAGGATTTTAAGCAACTTTTTTTAAGATCTTTACATCGTTTCCACTAACATTTGTAGTAAACATCATTATCTGACATATGCCCTGCTGTCAACAGATTATTAGAGGAAATATTTTTAATCTACGTATTGTGCAATGCTTTTTTCAACTCACGCTTTTCTTGAAGGAAACACATTTTTTTAATCATAATTTATGAAAAATGCTACTGTTTTGTCCTGCGCCATTTAATTCTCATTACAAAGTATACTGATGAATGATAGTTTTTCGTGGAAAATAGGCGAATCAGATAAATGAACAAAAGTGAATTTTGTTTTGACTAGTTATATCAGATATCATTGATGCAGAGTGAAATTAGTTACATATATAAATTTCTAATATATTACTTTTAAAGGTACATTATAAAATTTCAACTTTATTATTGAAATTATAGAAGTTTAACTTGTTTGAATCGCTTGCTTTGTAAAATGGCAAACGTACTTTTGCGACAAATTATTAAACTCCAGATTAATAATTTGCCTAGTTAGGCAATCTGCGTTTGACATTGAATAATATTAACTTTCTATCGCGAATTTCTTGGCGTTTCATTTGAATTAGATCTCTGTTAAAAACTGTTCGCTTACATGTATAACCTTCATATTCATATTTCACTTCAGAATAATCGAAAGAAGGGCAGAAAGCTATAGTTGCGTAGTAGAAAGTGTTGCAGCTGCAGAGAAGTTATAGCAAAAATCATAAGAAATCTACATAATATGTAAATAACCTTAAGGTAACACTCGCTTCTTTCGCAAATTAAAGACCTTAGAAAAGATAAAAAATAAAGATAAGACCAAAGCATGACTAAAAAGTAAACCGAAGAAACTTGTGAAGAAAGAATAAGACGGTATAATCAGTTCGTAAAAGTGAACAAAGTGTGAAACGCAATGCAGTAAAATATCGTAAAAAAAAAGAAACAAAGAAAAAAATACCCAAAAGAGAAACAAATATAACAATAACAAAACTCATGCGACTCCAGTTTATGTTTGTAGAAAATGAGGCAAACATTTATTCAGTAAATCAGTATTCAATACAATGATTATGGACAACAACTGGTGTGAGCCGTAAGTTGACAAACGCACAAAAGAAGGGTGCACAATTTTGAGTAAGATATTATAAGGACTGACAGATTGGAAACGTGAACACGCATAGGTATATTATTGAAGGTTTTTGCAGGAAGACAATACTTGATAATAGTTTTTTTGTATATATATCGTTTGTGGTGATCGGATTGCACTCTCCCGTCGATCGTATTCATTTGATTTGGTGTTTTGATTCGAATCGGATCGCGCGGTCGATCGGTCGTGGTCGCGATGCGGCACAGGTAAAACGGAAAAACTAAACGAGTGTTCTGACGATTGAAAAGCCCGTGTAAACTACTCGTGACTACTTGTAAAAAACTCAGCGAGGCGCGATCTCTGGTTAAATTGGTCGAAATTTCGTTGTCCGAGAAAACGCTCAAGTTTGTTTGTGAAAACGTACAGGTGGGTCGATTAAAATGAGCGTGGAATCAGCGTCTCGCGAGTTTGCAAATGGTCGCTGTTCGCGGTCGTGTGGAAAAGGTTGTTCCGAGATGTGAGCTAGAGAGAGCATATCTGAATGTAGGCGAACAAGTGGCGTAAACGGTTGCCGGTGTCGTCTACGTGTCTATGTGGTGTCGGGACAGGGCGAGGGAGATTAAAACCACTTGGGAAAACGACTGAAGACGTTACCGATGTCGCTACGGCGCGCGGCAATCTCGTCGGCGAGCGAGTTGCGTGGCTCAGGGAACAGCGGGCGTCCGCTGTACTTCCTGTTCAGGTTCTCGATCGCCGGCTTGTAGTACGACTCGCCCTTGTCGTAGTTGCAGCCGTAGACGCGCGTGCGCGGCCTGCTGAGGATCGGCCTCGACATTTCTCTTTCAATCGGATTGTCTGCCGCTGCTGCCGCTGCTGCTGCCGCCGCTGCTGCTGCCGCTGCTGCTGCTGCTGCTGCTGCTGCTGCTGCTGCTACTGCTGCTACTGCTCCTCCTGCTCCTCCTCTCTACCTGCAAATACACCAATTGCACCGTTTTCATTCTATTTCGCCACGGCCCTAATCAGCTCCGTCCCAACGAAGCCCTCGTCACGTAGCTTCGTTATTTATACTGCGGAAACTAAGTCGAAAGTCTTTCGTGTGCTCAGTTTGCCAGCTGCCCGCATTTTGTAAAGCCAGCAGTTTTTGTGGCTTGACGAGTGACGACAGTGCGTGACGTCCGGAAAACGTTTCTATATTTATAAGAAAGCGCTCAACTCAGTGCCCACGTCGACGCTGCTATAAAAACGTCATGACTAAGAGGCCGTAAAAATGCGAGAAAAGACTTATTAGCTCGTGCAAGGGGCATCGAGCCGACTAAATTCAAATATCGCGTTCGATGATTGTCCTCTCGGTGCTTGTTTGAGAAAGCACTGGAAAATGGGAAGCTATCGAAAAGGGCACGGGCCAACACGACGAGCATCGCAGGCGGCACGTGCGCCCAGAGGCGAGATTCCGCGCTCGAGGAAGTGGCAAACTGGAGCGTGGCGCGGTCTTTCTCGGTCTCGCGCTCGCCTGGCTAAAATAGCTCGCATCTAATTTGGTGTCCGTGAATCGAAGCGCGCCGAGGAGACGGCGGCGCTGATGCCCGCTCGCTCGCAGCTCATAATCGACCGATGTCCCGCGCGTCTGTCGTCTCTTTTGTGCTCGCTCGTCGTCGCGTCGGCTATTTCAGCTTGCCCAGGCGAGCAGCCGTGTACTTGCAATTGTCATTCCGCTTTGATCCCGTTCCAAATCATGTACCCGCACCCTACCTTACCTTATTTTCGACCTTTTTCTTTCTACTCGAATTTTTACTCGCTCTAGCTATCGCTCGATTTCAGACCAACGATAATCAACGAATTCAGCGCTGTCTCTTTCACCTTCGTTCAAATTTTTATACCAGCAAAAATCAGAATCATTCAAATATCTACAATCTTGTAGTCAACATGAATATCAAAAAAATTATGCAGCTTTAAAGTCAAACTTAGCGTTCACTATGAATAAGCGTCAAGATATTATTTCAAAGAAAATTTATCTACGTTTCTTTACGTTTGCACAGAAGCAATATATTCCATTATGAACGCTTCAAAAACTTAAAAATTACACATATTGTGCATTACGATTAGTGAGTAATGAAAGTTGGCATCGTTAAACGTATCTGTGTAAACACCATTAGACATTTGTTTCTTGAATCTTTATCTAATCAATGAGTTTATATTGAATTCGTAAATGAAAATAAAAATCATAAATATATGAACTTATTCTCGTTGCAAAATAGATCATCATTGACTAGCGTGAATTCATTTCACTATTGACGCGTGAGCGTGTGATATCTTTGACGTCGGAATTTCATAATGACTAGAATAATTTTCAGACGTTTTCATTAATCATACAAAAACTTAAGTTTGTATAAATGTAAGCTTCTAAAACTGGTTTACGATTATCGACTTAAATTAATATACGCCAAGACTTCGTTGATGTATAAACAACTGTTGTTTCATCAACATCCCACTAGTAATAACAATACTTATATTTACACTATAAAGTTTAAAGATACAATAATTTAACCACAATTGGCATTAGTATCGTTTCTATAAGTCTGTACGTAATGGCCAATTAAATATTTGGCATTTGTCTGTTAAATCGAGCCATTGTTCCGTTTTAGAATATAATAAATCACTTCTGACGTCTTTGAGCTAAAATGCGATCGTAGAGTGAATTCCAAGATATTAAACAAATTTATTGAAAACGTTTCATATATTCATAATAGGAAAATTTTAAAGAAAAAATTTTTCATGTAAAAATAAAATAGTGTTATGAAGTTATTCTTTTTCATAATTTCAAAAGTAAATTTTTCAAATCAACGGCAGCATATGATGTTTTGTACCCAAATATGTCTAATACACAAATTAAAATATTATTATAGCGCAACTTGTGATGGACGAACAAGCTTTCGATATTGCCACAGCATGCAGTAATCCGCCCATCAATGCAGTTTTATTTCGATGAGGTTGCGAAATAACGAAGGCGACACAAGAAAAGAGGAAGCTGAGTAGAACAGTTCAGTGTCATGCCAGCCACATTGAAGAGCCGGTAACGAGTTATTTAAGCTATGCTAACGCTTTTAGTTTCTGAGTCAGAGCTGCAAGCCAAGTTTTGATACACTCTTGAATGTCATCTAACTCATAAATGCTTCAACCTATTGTCTTTTTAAATTAATCTGCGAAGACGGAAACCTAATATTCAATTATGTCTTATATTCCCTGCAATTTTCAACTACCTTTCTATAAGTTAATTTGATTCGAGGAAAAATTTCGCGATGGAAAATAATTTCGATTGCGATTTGTGAATATTATAAATTATAGCATTTATTAAAACTTGAATCTTTACAAATGAATGTATGGTTCATAAAATGAGCAAATGTATGAAAATATTTATTAATAATCATTTTTTAGATAAACTTTTAATACTACCTATGAAAAAAAAATGAATATTCAAACCTGCTAGTCCGTACAATTTACTCGACAAATTACTTTTTGCGTATTGATTAACAAAGCTATGATGAAAGTAGCTACAATAAACATAGATGCGACATCTTGTTTACAAGTCTACGAAGTGACATTGTGGTTCCAAATATAAGTGTCTATTTTATTTCCATTAGTCTGATGCATTTCCTGTTTATAGATATCTCAAGATATATAGAATGCTAGCCGTTATGAGTAAAAAATATCAGCCAATAAATTAGCATCAATTCTAATGAATAAACATTTCCAATTATTTCAAAATATTACGCACGGAAGTCGTTCGTTTGTAGTAAATTAATTATAAAAGAACTATGTCATAAGCATTTGTAGTATGACTAATGAATTCTGTGCTCTCGAAAAAATGCATCAAAATATCTGAAAATAAAAGAGTGACATTTTGTAGTAATCGAGTTTTCCGGTTTTTTTTTAAATTTCATTGTCAAAAAATTAATAACTTTTTAACATACATTGGATCTTCCATATTTAGAGATTGTGATTTTTTCAAGTCACCTAATGATAAATAAGATAATTTATAGAACCTCAGCAAATTTTTTATTTTATCAAGTTTTTACCCTCTTGAAAAGATCTAAAATTGACTTCTTAAAATTATGATTTCAACGTACATGAAATGTATCAGCATAAACTTTCTGTATACATCGTTTCTTTCAATTCTTTTAGATTGGGAGGCATTCAGGTCAGCATTAAAAATAGCTCGGAAGAAAAAACAGAATTGCGAATAACTGAACTCGGTGAGCATGTCAAGAAAATTTGTTCGATTTCGCATGCAACTTTGATAATAATAGGTAATTGCATCTCGATCTTGATAATATTTTTGTTCGATAAGTAAAATATTGAAAAGTCGAAGATGAAATAGTTGAAATTATATAAGCTCATAAAAATGAAATGGCTAAAATTTGACGATTGCGCAATGAAATGAAGCTGTAGAGAATTGGGATAAAGAAAAAAATAAATAGCCGAACGACGGAGGGTACCGAGCATTACGCAACAAGTTAACGAACGCGCGTTTGCTCGCCTGCAGTAGCTGGGACGCGAGGGCCCGCCAAATTTAGATGCAAGACATTGTCTCGAATCGCCAGATATCGATTACAAAACATAATTATATCGCCGCATACGAGCTTCGATATTTATAAGGACGAATCGTTATTTTTTATGTTAGCTGAGTGATACATTTTTGAAAATGTACATGATTTAAGAATAAATTTCAGGTTTGAAGTGGTTGATTCGAGTAACCGTTGACACTGATTTGTGAGCTGCGGAGTAGATTGTGCAGCTGCCTAAGACCGAAGAAAACGGTTTGGCTCGATTCATGGAAAGTGCAACGTTACATAAATATTGAAGTAAAACGAACGGCAATGAAACTATTGAACAGTACAAAGAAAAACGTAAAAATAGACAAACGCAAAAAATAAAGTAGGTAAATAGAGCAAGGGGCGTCGGTAACTCGAAAAGCCGAGAGGTGCAGCCGAAGCTGGCAGCGGCGAGAAAAGGGTTAGGCGCGTCGAGGCGAATGCGATATTTTGAAACAGCATATTTGATTATTGCGAGCGCAAGAATCGCAGGGTAAGATTATCGATCAACGCCCGGGCAGAGGTGAGTCAATCGAATGGTTCGCGCGGGCTGTCGTAGCAGTCTGGTGGTCGGCGCAAGCTCGCGGCGATGACGAAAGCCCGCGATAATAAATTGACAGCTGACGAGAGAAGGGCAAAGAGTGTGGAGGCTTGTATGCAGCTGGCGCAACTCACCTAATAAAAAAGAATGGCTCGTTATTTAGCGCTCACTTGACGCGAGATCGCCTTGCGATGTGTACGCGCACGCAACCGCACTTTTTATTATATACGCCAAGCTCTTTACTAAACTTGCGCTTTGCTCCTCTCTTGTCGCTCAAGCTGCCTGCAAAGATATTTAGATGAATGAAAAACTTGTACCTCGAGATTTCGCTATGTTTATTTAGATTCGACACTCGGGATGACGATGATGATGCGCAGTCTCCCGCAGTACCAGAACGACTCCCACGGATAAATTTCGATGTCCGTTTTCTTCTCTTCGCTCTCGTAGCCCACCTCCTCAAGTTCTCCGTCCCACTACCCTCGACTACCAGCCAAACTGCCGCTTCGGCTTAAGAAAGCAAATGGAACGAGATGGAGAGCTAGCAAGTGAACTGCTTAGAGAAAGACGGTCGGTAGAGTGAGAAGGCGACCGAAAGAGAGAGAGAGAGAGAGAGAGAGAGAGAGAGAGAGAGAGAGAGAGAGAGAGAGAGAGAGAGAGAGAGAGAGAGAGAGAGAGAGAGAGAGAGAGAGAGAGAGAGAGAGAGAGAGAGAGAAACAAGAGAGAGAAACAAGAGAAGAGAAACAAGAGAAACACAGCAAACAAGTTAGATGCGGATCAGCCAACTCAACATAGATCAGATGATCGTTTGTCGGTTCATTTCACACCAATTTCACTCCAATTCGCTCTTTACCGCCAATCTCAATATAAATTCTACTATATACATGATAAAAAACCTATTCTTATTACGTAACTAATTTATACGAACAACTAATAGAAAATTGTAGTATTTTTTAGTTTCTAGTTGTATTTAAAATAAACAAAAAAGGACTAGAGCAACACTAAGTCAAAACAATTAAATATAACTTTACTACTTATACATCGGTAATTCAAAATGCACCAACTTACGCATTATTAGATTCAAATATTTTTTTCCACAGAGCGCTCAATGAAATATCTATTATATGCCAAATTCGATACTACATATTATAAGATTGTTAATTACTCCACTCGAAGTGTCGTCATTTCAGTTACTTAGCCAAAATCGATGCCATCTCACGATATACTATTTTATTTTGTCACATTGAATTAATTGACTATTCTCATTTAAGATTTTATCCGAATATTTAATGACAATGTTGACATATTACTTCAAAATTAATCTTCTTTCTATAATGGAAAATTAATCGATTTGCATAAATTTTGTTCTAAATATTTTCATAGTTTACTAACTATAATTGAATAATTTTATCTTTTAGTGATATATAAAGTTTTAACAAAATTACTTTTACAAAATATTAAACAAACACTGCTAACTCATTGGTGGTTAACTTTCTCGTCAACAAATTCGATTTCTAATTTTTTTTTCATTGATATTTATTTTTCATTTCCATGGCCTCAATGACTTGTACAATAAGAACTCGATTCATTGCTTATGATTAGTAATATTTGTACGAAATTTCAAGTCGATTTCATTCAATTTACTCCAGTTATCACAAAAATAAAAGATTTATTTTTAGAAAAAATATTCTTTTACGGAAACTAATCCATACAAAAACTTAAAATTTATAGAATATTTCACTAATAATATCAGACCTTTAGTAAAATATTGAAAAAGTTTCATGCATTATTTTATAAAATATGATTTTTTTTAAACGTTTTGGAACGTAACTTTAAAACGGGACTAGCCAAAGATATAATTTTTTTAAATGAAAGAAAAATAAAGTTACTACAAAATTCTAACACAAAATTTAATAAATCCCATATATAAGACCAAACAAAATTGAAAAAAACTAAATTTCATAATTTACATAATTGCATAATTACATAATTGTGATTATGACCAAACTACTCGATAGATTTATTTGAATGAATCTTTTTTCCACCCTTCAAAAACACATCCAAAAAGCCTTTACGCGACATTTTACCGTATAAAATTTCAGTTATTGATGACACATATACCCATAACACACACATGCACACACGCGCGCACACACACACACACATTTCGTAATGATTGCATTTTTAGACCCGCGTTAACTTTAATAAACTTTTAAAGTGATTTTCGGTAAAAAAAAAATTTTCATCCAAACAAAGCTTCTAAAGGGAAATAGATTTGAGCAATATATCACGTAGTATAAAATATTTTATTAAAAAGATATAAATATGAAATTTTTCATAAAAATCCGGTATAAATATTGTAAAATGTTTAAGAAATAAATAAATAAAATACCAGTGACATTTTTTATGTAATATTTATACAGAAATATTTCACTAAAATATTCATTGCCTACATCAAAAACATTACCTAGAACCTGTCTATAAGCTTTGTAGAAATATCGAACAAATTATTCCATGAAAAGACTTGAGAACGTTTATTAAAACATTTTCATAGTTGAAAGAATCAACATGGGAATATATTTCCTGAATATATATTTTGAAAGCATTGCCTCGACTTTCCAAATATTTTTCAAAATATTACTATTTAGTAATTATTTAATTTCATGGAAGAAATATTTACTTGCTCGTGAAAAGCCACAGAAATATTAGGGAAAAACTTGTAATGTTGAAAAATTTATAGAGTAATTCTTTGAAAAATTTTTGTAATATTTATATGTCTGTGCAAAATAAACCATAGACATATTACAGTAAAAGTTATTGCAATGTATTTTGAAAATTTGAATAAAATTTAAGAAATATAGCGGCAACCATTTCTGTAACATTCCTGCAGCATAAATTTCACAAGCTGCATAAATATCATAGAGATATTTCAATCTCGACATGAAAACTTGTTGAAAACTTGCAACACTTTTTCTAGTTCTTCGTTATAGCAGTAAGATTAATTGAATTTTTCTATTCTAAGAAAATGTGTTACATTTTTACTGGTTTATGTATGCAGTACTAGTATTTACTATTTACTATTGTATCTTGTAAAATTACCCATTAAATTTTTTGCTTTCTTTTGCATAATATTGATAATCTTCTAGTTTAGAGTTGAGGTTTCCTCAGGTATAATAAATGCAATTTACTATTCCTGGAAATATTATTTAAAGATCTTTTTCTCATTTTTAAAATTTAACAGAAAGTTATAGGTTTTCAAATAATATACTAATAATTTCAAAAATAGAACGTTGAATTTATTTCAATATGTATTTACACCAATTAAGATTATGAAGCTTCTTAAAAAATACTTAAAAAACTCATACAAACAATTCTAAAAAAATATACTAAATAACAAGGCCTATTAATATGATATGGTATATTAAGTATATTTATTAGTATAAATTAATAACTTTATTAAGATCCCCTCCATTAATATTTATAGATATACTGTCAATGGAGAAATTTGATTGTGACTTTAACCTCCAATAGTTCGCCTAAAATATATAAATCAAAGGTGCTAGAAAAAATTCTTCAAAAAATAATCATACCTTAAGTGAGACATCAATCTTGGAATATTTTGAACAGTGGTTTCTTTATAATTAATTAAAAAGTCAACTATAATTTCTAGCTATTATTTATGTTTAAACTCACGATGGATAAACAAAATGTTTTCGCACTTTACAATCAAGCTAACTCTGGAACATCATTGATTTTTTTATTATTTTATGTAGAAACTACTGCTCAAATCATTTCAAGATGATTAGTCACAAACTAGATATGAACATTTCTTAACGATAATTTTTTCGAGCATCTTTGATTTTTAATTTAGACAAATGTTTGGAGGGAAATTGCGACAAAATTTCTCCATTAACTATATATCTATGGACATTGAGGGGGAGCTTTAATTTATTTATAAATTTGGCAAAGATACATTATTATGTCACGTGTTACCAAACTGTAAATGCCTGTATTAATTTATCATAAGTACAAAATGGTAAATAAAAGTAATACTTTTAACAAATAAAATAAAATTTTATTAGGTTTTAAAATGAGTAATGCAATATAATGCTCATGTTTAAACTACATTATTTACAGCACTATGAAATCAATGATCAGTAATATTTAGAAATTAAAACTTTCTAGAAGATTACTTTTACTATTTCACTTTCTCAAAGATCTTATGAACTTGTCGTTTTATCTAATATATACAGTTTTTTAAAATACATACAAAATTGTCATTCACAATGGTGAATAATTTATCATCAGTTCAATAATAAAATTGATTATAATTTTTTACTTGTAAAATCATACTTGTTCCAAGTCTATATCTGTGTTTTTTTTTATACTTAAGAAACATGCTCCATTTGAAGAACTTTGTCCACTAAAAATTACACAAATCAAACCATTGAAAGCTGTATGTTTCCAAAGTTTCTTTACCCATTTATCTACACTATTTATAGTTTTATCCAAGTTCTCTTCTGAAATCTGATCTTCACTAAATTTTACATGACAAAAATTTAAAGCATGCTCCATAGCTACTTCACTACATCTACTGACAGCTTCTTTATTACTATTCACCACTGCAAGTCTCACATTGTCCCCTTTTCCAAATTCTTTATCTTCCATTATATTTAATGTAGAATTTTTCATAATTTTGGAATAATCATTCAGAACATCGGTACATCCAAAAATTGCTGCAGTTTTCGTTTTAACTTTTGTTACATGATTGAAAATTAATGAGCCAAAAGTAGTCATTTGCTTTTGATTCTGATGAAAATTTCTATTATCTTTCTTATACATAGATTCATATGAATATGTTTGACATTGATCCATAAGAATACTATCACCAAAATATATACTATTTGCTAATTTCAATAAAACTAATTTCATGGAGGCTTGAGAATCTTCTGTTGAACAATGACCACTTCTACCCTTTTGTATATTTTCATTCAAAAATTCTTGAACTAGAGTTTTTAATTTTGTCTTACGATACCTATCTCCAGTGATATTGAAAATTACTGATGTATCTATAATATATGGATGCATCATTTTCAGAGCATGCATATCAGAATTTAAACTTTGTCCAACAAGTATGGCATTAGCAGGTAAAAATTCCTTGATAAATTTTTGAACATCAGATAACTTTGTTGTTACATTTTCCAACATCATTTCTGTAATACCACTGTACTGAGTAAGGTAATCTGTAATTTTATTATCAGGTTTCACAAGAGTATCATAAACAATATCTAATTTTTCATCAACAATGGATACCCTAGTAAGCTCTAGACAACCTATTGTGGTTCTACACATCTCACAGTCTATACCAAACATTGGTGATTTTGAATTAACCTCATCATATTCATCTTTAGTTAATACATAGTCTACATATTTTTTAGCAAGACCTCCTTTTAATGGGATAGGATAATTCTCTTCTATAAGCTGATATGGTGAAAGAATCAATTCAGTTCTTGAAAATTGATCTGTAGATGGTAATCCAATATTGCTATTGTCACCTTTCTCTGATTTTGGAGCTAAAATTTCAAAAAAAAAACAAACACAAAAATAAAGTTTATCAAAAAGATTTTTCCATTTTTTAAAATTATAATGTTTATACCTGATTTCATAGGAAAAATTTTTTTCAGTAGCTTAATAATATCACCATTAACCTTTACTGCATTTTTTAAAGATCCATATTTATTAATAAGATTTTTCTTTTGACTTCCACTGAATGGTACAGCTGCAAGTTCTTCTACAATTGATCCACCATAAGCTGCTGGTGTAATTAGTTCTAAGCTGTGCTCTGATTTAGCTTTTAAATAACAGAATTTAGATTCATTCAACAAATAATGCCTAACCGATAATCCATCAACAATAAGTACTACAGCATGAGATACTTTATTGTATTTATCTAATTTACACCATCTATCTGGAACATAAGTTGCATGATGTCCAAGCATAGAGTACATAAGAAGGTGTTGCACGTCATTTAAAAAAATTGGTATTCGATCTTGACTGTCAACGTTAACTGTTAGGCTAGCATTTTCACCAGCTGATAGTAGTCGCAGTCGTGGAATAATTGAGAATCGTTTCTTCCTTTCACGAAGACTTTCTTTCAACTTGATAAATTCTTCTCCAGAAAGTCTAGATTTTTTGTTTTCTGTACTTCCTGGAAAGTCTACATTTTCTTTCAATATGATCAATTCTTCTTCAGAAAGCTTAGGTTTTTTACTTTCTGGAGGGTCAAGAGAATCTAGCATTTTAGTAAATTTATAACTTATAATTGGACAATAATAATAATATAAGACTTATTGCACTAAAAAAAAAATATGATTATAACAATGTTGATCCGTGATTCATACATAAATCTAATTAATAATGTGTTATACGGTGAAATCTGATTGTTTAAAAAAGGTTATTCTATGACTTAGCAAACACTGCCTATCATATGCCGTTGCCGTGGACCATAGATATAGTGGATATAGTTGAATAGTGGATAACTGACAACTGTTCTGTTCTGTTCTGTAGTATTCGTTGGCTCTGGACCTCTGATGTCGACTCGCAGTATAGCGAGCTGTGTCCCATACGGCCATCAACTGACTTGTTACGTTTGCGCGCGTGATTCAAATTGGCATTTTATTTGGGTAGAGCAAAGCGAAAGAAAAGAAAAGGCAAGTAAGTAAGTAAGTATTAAATGTGTTGAAGAAAGGCGAGAATAGATGAACTGACCATAGAAGTAGAAGTAAATGTTATTTAATAGAGAAAGTAAAGAAAAAGTTAAAGAAATATTTCTGAATTTTTAAGGAATTTACATAGAAGGTCAATGACATGCGGTTTAGGATCTGCAAGAAATTGGGAGATAGTGTAAGGGGGATAGATTTTCAATTTGTTAAGTTTGAGTAGTAATATTTTACGTTGTTCGACAAAGCGTTCACATGACCAAAAAACATGATTAAGGTCTTCTACATCTGATTCACAGGCACAAATGGGAGAATCTACCAAATGATTTCTGTGAAGGCTAAAAGCTAAATTATAATGATTTGTTCTCATACGAGTGATGGAAACTATCTGTGTTCTACAATGGCAATTATTAAAAAACCAAGGTTTTGAAGCTTTATTAAAGTAATTTTGGAAATATTGTAACCCTTTGTTAGTATCGGTGTTCAATAAATATTCAAAGAAGCGATCTTTACAGCCCTCATTGGTGAACTGTTGGAAGTCGGTGTATGGCAAGAGAAGGGATGGGGAAAAGCCTGTACCTATCGCTTTTTTAGCAGAGTCATTTACTATTTCATTACCAGAGATACCTTTGTGACTCGGGACCCAAGCAAGGATGACCTCTTGATTATTTTCTAGTAGTAATAAAAGTCGAAGTTTTATTCTAAAAATTGTGATGTGAGATGACTCGACCATGCATCCATTTTGTGAGATGGACGTAAGACAGCTTAACGAATCAGTAAAAATTATGGCTTTGTTTATTTTTTTTAAAATGATGAATTCCAGTGTCAGCTGGATTGCAAAAGCTTCGGCTGAGAATATAGAAGCATGAGAGTCTATCCTAAATTATAAATTAACATTAAGAGGTTCAGGACTATAAATTGCTAATCCGACATAAAGCCCAGGACCTGTTTTTGATCCATCAGTATAGAAGGGGGTATGAGAGTTTAGAAGGTCATGAAATTGTATATTAAATTCATTGTCGGGATTGTCAGCCTTAACAATAATAGAACCTTTATCAAAGATAATGTATGCTTGGATTGTTGAGCTTCAAGAGACAAAACGTAACAAGGAGGGATGGGGCTTGAATATAGCTTATTTCGGAATGGTTTTAGTTCTAAGTATGCAGTAAGAAGAGGAAAAGTGCGTAGATATTTAGGGGAGCTGTTGGTTGTACAATCAGCTAACTGACAAATAGTAGAAATAGAAGGATGGTTGGTGATTGAGAGCGAGCGGAGAATATAGTTGAAGGAAAGTTTATTTTGTCTCAGATGTACGGGATGAATTCGAGATTCAGCATAGATAATCCTGTTGGGGGTTGAATTTCTCATACCTAGCGCAAACCTAAGAGCACGTCTTTGAATAATGTTAATTTTTTTGAAAAAATTCGATGAGTTACGGGGAATGCAACAAAGACCAAAATCAATAGTAGCAAAAATAATTGCGTTGTAAATCAGTAGTAGCGATCTAGGATGGCCACCCCACCAAGTGGTGCGCAGCGATCTGATCATACTTATGCCTAAGGAGGTTTTTCCAATCAAATAATTTAGATGAGCAGTCCACGAAAGGCTTTTGTCTAACGTCATTCTGAGGAACTTAGCGTTGGATGAGACCGGTATTTTTGTTGAGTTTATTGTTAATGATTAGTCTGAGAGATCTTCGACTTTGTTGGTGTGAATGACTATTTTGGTTTTTTCAAGCAATAAGGATAGACCAATTTTTTTGAGAAATATATTGATTCTAGATAAATTACGTTCTAAGATCTTCAGGGCAATATTAGGGTCGGGGGCGGTTGTAATTATGTAATGCAATATCGTCAGCAAATTGAAGGCATTCACAGTTTGTAAGAATAAGAATAAGTTGGCTAACACTAATACTGTATAAAGTTGGACTGGAAACACTACCTTGCGGAACGCCTTTCCTTGTTAAGAAGGGACCAATAATCTTACCATTAATTTTAAAGTAGATGCGCCTTTCTGATATGAGGTTAAAATAAAATTTACATAATAACTTTGGAATGCCTATATAACTCAATAGATGAACTAGTGAGGTAGGATCGACGTCGTCGAAAGCGGATTTTATGTCTAGGTATGCTACAGCAGTGTAAAGGCCTTTTGCAAAGCCAGTATAGATTTTGGTGGTTAGGATAGATAAATTGTCTAATTAAGCAGGATCTTGATTTACGGAAATCAAATTGCGAGAGTGGAAGCTTGATATTATGTTCAAGCCACCACGATAAGCGGGTGAGAATCATTTTCTCAAAAAGTTTTAAAGGGGCCGAGGTGAGAGAAATTGGTCTGAACTTGTTATTAGCCGATTTGGGGATAAAAAAGATTAGGTATTCTTTCCACGCTTGAGGAAAGATGCCCGAAATAGTACATTACGACACTAGGCCAGAAAGTTGGATTTCCGGGGCGCGCGTAAGTGACGGGCGAGCCGAAGGCGAGCCCGTCATATTACGCACGCCTGGGCATCCAATTATCTGGCCGTGTGTCGTATACTATTTTTCCTTATCCCTGGCCGAAAGTGCCGTGTACACGGAGAGAGTAAAAATTATGGTGATCGTTCTGTAAAGTTGAAATACCTAAACTTTTAGAGGCTAACCGAGTGTGCGGGAATGACAGCTGCGCATGCGCGTCGCGCGTCTAATGCCGCTGCTCTATAGCGTACAGAAAAAACATTTGGAGAAAATCCGGGGAAACCCCAAGTCGTCATACTTTATGATTGAAAATTTTACTGGGCGTCACTGAAATTTTTACTAAGCTATCTTAGTCATTTCAACATGAAATTCTTTCCATGTAGCTGCGCGTGCTTTTTACTTTCCGCTTAAATCATGTTAAGCTGGTCTAGCTTGTAACGCATCGATTTGATGATTTGAATAACTCAAATCATATTCGCATGTGTACGTGGCAGTTCGTCACATGTGGGTCTGCCGCAATCCCAAAACTCGAGCATGCTATAAAACTCGAGCTACGGCAGCGCTCCTTCTTCTTTGCTCGGCCGCCACACACGAGGTAACAGCTCCGACCTGCGCGACGACACTTCTCGCTGGACGAAGATCACCTTGAGCACGCCTCGTACATCAAGCCTCTCACGCTAGTTGACATCGTCCACGAGATCTAATCAAGAACTGCGCCATTGCTGAGTATTCTCCATCGAACATCTCGCATCATCGTGCATTGGAGGTAACGACGCTTAGCCGGCCCGTACTATTTTCCTCGCAAGTATCGAGCCACGTGGCGGCTGCGGATTTCAATATATATATATCCGTGTGTGGTACAAGAAAGCCGAGCATTGCGAGCAATCATTCTTCAATTACGAATTAAAGTAAGGACACATTCGTTATAATCTCCGTAATTGGATTTAAATGTTGTTTGAACTTGAATATAACACAGATTTTATTTGTATGTAAATTGACGAAACCGCATATCTTGTTTCGAGTATTTGTTCTGGATTTTATTTATGATTAAATTATCAACTTGTTATTTATCGTCTAATTTAATGACACACGACTGAAAGTAGTATTGTCGAGTTAAGGATGAAGTATTTATTTTATTGTGGTTGCAACCAATAAATATGATGTGTACATAATAACGATTTTGTCCTTCTAGCGACCTTCCTCCTGTTATGCAATCCGGCTCAACATTCATAGTCTCGCTCCCAATTTCTAGTCCGGCAATTTCATTTGTTATATGACTTATTTCACATATAATCAACTATAAATAATAATTTTACAAGCTGCAGTACGGTTAGGTGTCTCCATGCCCGCCTGACTTTTGTAAAAACGAGGCGAAGCCGAGGTTTTACTGGTCAGGGCGGGCATGAAAAACGAAAGTATTTTATTCAATAAAGCTACAAGTATAGTACATTTTATTCAATTTTCTTTATTGATTTTGTTATCAAGTAAAGTAGCAAGTAAAGTAGGCGTACAGTAGCAAAAGCTTTGGTTTGACTGGCAAGAAAATCTTTCAGCCAACCCCCGCATTTTTACAGACGCCGTAAAAAGCGCTCTTTTCTTAGCCTTTCGGTCAAAAGATAAAAAAAAACTCTAATTTTGCCTATCAGGGGTCTACATTTTTTAAAAACGCCGCAAAGGACACTCTTTCCGAAGCCTTTCCGCGCCTGGATAGAAAAAAGCATTTCAGCCAATCAGCGCCGCGTTTCCCAAACAGCCAATCAGCGCCGCTTTTCCCAAACAGGCCGTAAAAGTCCCTCTTCCTGGAGCGAAATCAGACCGGGAAATAGGCACTTTCGGCCAAGAGATAAGGAAAAATAAATTTCATTGAAGGAATTTAACAACTCTTCAATTACGTTGTCAGGTATATTGGATAGTATACGATAATCTATCTTATCGAGGCCTGGGGCAGAGTTTAGCTTATATGAGCATGATTTTATTGCAGATTAGATCTCCAGAAGAGTAAATGGTTTATTAAAATGAGCATTAGTTGAATCATCATCAATAAAAAATTGAGGAAAGTCGTTAGGAGTACAAGAACTTGGACAGATTGAATATATCATGGCTTCTTGAGCTTGAATATTTTTGATATTGGTATGAGCTTGATTTGTTCCTAAAGAGCGATGTCGGAATTTTTTAATAGTTTGAAATATGGTTGCGATTGGGGTTGATGGGTTTATTGTTTCACAGAATTTTAAGAAGGACGAGGCTTTTGCCTGTTTGAAACCTGTTTAGCGTGTCTTTCTGCAGTTATAAGTTCGTTAATTAATCTCGGGTTATGACGAAAATTCTTTAATGCGTTTTTTCTTAATTTATTGGCTTCATCACACTTAGTATCCTACCAAGGAGCATTGAGATTTCTAGTGCATGGTTTCTTTTTTTTTATTGCCTTGTTTCTAATATGATGGTCGACGAGGAAAGAATACGTGTTCAACGGCTTGTTGAATAGTGTTTATGATATGATCATAGTTATCCGAGATGTTCTTGGAGGTAAAATCAAAAGCTATGTTTTCTAGATAATTACTGAAGGGTAGCCAGTTAGATGTGTTTTTAAATTTTCTAAGGTTATATCTCAAATTTGGTGATGATTGTGGGGAGGGATGTGGGATACCGATGTTAATGAGCAGAGGATAATGATCACTGCCAAGGTTATCATCGCTGACAGACCATTCGCAAAGATTAAATAATTGCGGTGAAGTGAAGGAAAGATCTAAATGGGTAGGATTGTTTGGATTTATCTTATTGATAAAGGTTGGAGATCCATCATCGAGAAGAAGAAGGTCATTGTCTATGAATGTATCATAGAGACTACGTCCTATATTATCAGTGGTTGTACTACCCCAAGCTTCATTATAGCAATTAAAGTCGCCTCCAATGAAGATGGATTTATAGTGGGAAACTGAGTCTATGAGAGACTTCCAGTTCAAAATAGGAAAATGATTCTTTGGTGGTCTGTAAACTGCTACAATAGTAAGGTCTGTATTATTGAGTTTAACTGTGATGGCTATTGTCTCTAGAATTTCAGGAAAGTTAGGGATTATTTCTTCAATATTAAATAAAATGTCATTTTTAATAGCTATTGCAACGCCTCCGCCATTGTTATCAAGTCTATCTCTGCGTATAAAAGTAAAATTTCTCAATTTCATTTCATATTTTTCTTTAGCTTTTGTTTCCAGAAGAATAAATACATCGAAATCATCGGAAATGCCTTCGAGAAAGGGGCGCCTTTGAAAAAAAGAGTTGCAGTTCCATTGAAAAATACGAAGAATCTTTGTATTTTTAGTTGTGTGAGCCATCATTTGAGCATATTTTGACAATAGAACTTAGGAGGTCTTTGAGTTTAGCTGCATTATTAGCATCGGATTGAGCAATTAAAGGTAAAATAAATTTGTTTGTTATCTCTAATAGTATGAATAAAGCCTGTGAGGCATCTTTAGGAGTTTCAAACACACCATAGTCTAGTTCTGGTTGAATATTAAAAGACGGAGAATTATTTCCATTAACAACATTGAGAGGGCAAAAAGATGGGTAGGCAGGAGACGAAGGTAAGGACATAGATTTCTCGCGTCGTACTCTGTCCTGTATATTTGATGACGTGGACCTTATATTTTGAGTGTTATATCTTGATGGTTGAGTTAAGTTCATTTGAGATGGTGAAGAAGGAAAAGAATTGGATGATGAATGTTGCTGAGACTGAGGAGATACACATGAAAAGTATGAGTTGATATCCTGAGTTCTGTGTTTGGAGTGATTGGAGTGGGGATAATTATTTTGATCAATGAAGTGAACATTGGAGGTATTTGAGTTTGTTGAATTTGTTGAGTGATTGTGGGTAGCATAAAAGTTAGGAGAAGATGGACAGGGATATGAATTTAGTGGTTGTAGACTGGGTGGGTTATAGTGAAGAGAAGGGAAATGAGCTGGTATAGTGGGAGGAGGCATTGAGTTGTGAGCAGTTTTCTTTTTTTTGAAGATTGCAAAAGATCTAGAGGAATAACGTGGAGGAGAGTCCCTAAATTGAATATTAAGAGCCTCTTGGATTGACAAGTTATTATCAGCTGCAAATTTTCTAACATCTTGTTGGTATAAGTATTCAGGACAATTGTTAGATGTGAGTGAGTGATCACCTTTACAATTAATGCAAACAGGGGTTACATTTAGTCGAGGACATATATTCGTTGGGTCGATCGTGGTGTTGTGTTGAAGTCTGCCACAATTACGGCAGAGAGTCTTGCCTTTACATTCGCTCTTGAGATGTCCAAATATGAAACAATTGAAACAGATCTTGGAAGGAAGCATATAAGTTGAGACTGGGTGACTTGCAGAGTAGATGTATACATTTGGCGGTAGAGACTGACCATCAAATGTAAGTTTAACAGATTGAGTAGGAATAAGTCCAATAGTGCCATCAGGTTTGATCCCTTTACGATGAAGTCGCCTAACTTTAGTTATGGGAATGGGAGAATGGATTATGTTTAAAAGTTGTGAGGCTGAGAATTCAAGAGGAACATCCTTTATTTGACCTTGTTTATTAAACGGGAGAGATATATAGAAGCTCTGAGGTTATTAGAAGCCAATTTAGGATCATGAATAAGTTTATTTGCAGCTTGACTAGTTTTAAGTGAAATGCACACTTTCTGAGGACCAGAGGATTGAATACAGCCAGGAAAAAAAGAATTACCGTATGAGTTAGCAAGAAGTTGACCAATTTTTGTGGCATTCAGTCTTGATTTTGTTAAAGTTTTATCCAAAGGTTCAATGAAGACTATATATGGGCCAGCGTTTGTTGGTGAGTATGTGTTTAATGAATTTGCAGGCTTACCTATTTTGGCAAAGTGAACTTCAGGATTGGGAATGCTCATAGCTTGTGTGGGAGAGATCAAACTGTTTTGGGAGCTATCGACAAGCTTATCAGATTTAATGGATTGGGAATTCTTATTATTGTTGTTATTATTATTTGTTCCGTCGTCACGGAAAGAGAGAGAGAGCGTATGTGTGTGTGTGCGACTTGTGGGTGCGCCCCGAAGTAGCGGCGCCACTTACTTGCGCGCGCGTTCGTCTTTTCTTCCTCGCGCGAAAAGAAGGGGAGGGAACGAGTTCGCGCGCGCTTCTAAGCCAGTAGGTCACGACCAGAACGTGAGGAAGCCTTCGCGCGAGACAAAGGAGATCGCACCCGTCGATCTCCCGCGTCGGGAAAGTTCGAAAATCGCAGAAAAACGTACTGCGTACCGCGACGCGAGTATCGTAATCAAGGTCGCGAGCGAATCCGCTGTGAAAATTCCATCTACAAAACAACAAAACGAGGGTCGACCACGTCGACAGCGCCTTCGGGCCAACACACGGGCCGACCACGTCGGCAGCGCCTTCGGGCCAACACACGGGCCGACCACGTCGGCAGCGCCTCCGGGCCAACACCAGGGTCGACCACGTCGACAGCGCCTGCGGGCCATCATTTTCCACAAGTGTGAGTGAGTGCGGTGTGCAGGAGCTCCCCGGGTTCGGGTCGCGTTCGTGCGTGTCGTGCGTGTCGTGCGTGCTGTCACGAGGCAACCGGTTTTTCCGCGCGCGCGTGCGGGCTGCGAAAAGCCACGCGATCGCCGCTTTTCCCGCGCGCCGTAGTCCGACCACGTGATCGCCGGCTGTCTTTTCGAGCGTGCGTCGAGAGCGTGTCATACGGCCACGAGGTCGTTGATTTCGCGCGCTTTCTTCGCCGCGTATAGTAGTACGGCCAAGAGGCCGCCATTTTGTGTGCGATTCTACAAAGACTTTTATGCGTGCGTGCGAGCGAGTCAGACCCGTCACGTCACCTCTTGCGAAAGCGTCTGTTCTTTTGTTTTACATTCGATTCTAATTGCGAGTTCTTTATCATCTGATATTTTGATTTCTCATTTTTCTTTTTGTGTTGTGTTCAAATAAATGGGTTTTTTATGCCGCAAGGCTTTTTCCCAAATACGTGAGTGTCATTTCGAAAACCTCAATCATTTAATAATCTGTTCATAAATTCAGAAAACTAAATAAAAACGATTTTTCGGGTTAAATCTCAATTGAATAATTCCCATCAATTCTAAATCATTTCAAATAAATTTTAATAGTGCTGACATGCCACCTAGGGCATGCCAGGGTTCAACTCATATCAATTCATTATTATTAGGTATCACAACACTAAATTTTTCAGCTGGTATGCTACTAGTTAGCTCTGTAACTATAACTTCAGTAGTTGAATCTTCAACTAACATATTTTTACTCCGTGAATCATCATCATCTTCAGAGATATTTCCATCACTTTGAGACTTACATCTTTTTGAATGATTGTTATATTGAACTTCGTTCAATCTTTTATTCTTGAACTTACTACTAATTTTGTTATTGTTAATATTTTTTCGCCCCATTTGTGAAATAATTATTCTAGGATTAAACTGAGAAGTCAAATCATAATTGTTAGAAAAAGATGCATGGTGGCCAGAGGCCACCTGTAAGAGGTTATGTTTGGATGACAGAATTGGAAATATACAGGGATTAGAGAAAAACGGAAAAGATAGTTAAAAAAAAATAGAAGTAATATAAAGTAAGATAGTTATTACTTATAACGAAGTATAGAGTAAGAAAGATTATAGGGATAGATAAATAAATAAAAAGAGAAAAACATTTCACGGGATACAAGACCTTTCGCAAAGATCGCTCCCATGCCATTGGTGGTGGCATTCTCATACTTTTGCGCAACAACCTAGCTTTCACAGAACTCACCGACCTCAAGAGCCCCGACCCAACAGTTGAAATAGCCGGCATTCGATTAACGAACATTTCTCCTCCACTAAATGTAATTGTTTGTTACCGAGCCCCGGGTAGTACGTTAACCCAAGCGCAATGGGATGCACTACTAAATAATGCCGAAAAAAATGATTCAACAATTTTTTTAGGTGACTTTAACGCTCACCACCAAGGCTGGAACTGTCAAAAAAATGACACAAACGGCGACAGACTCGCAGAAAGTATCAATAAATCTGACTTATTTCTCCATAACACATACACTTCCACTCGATTCCAAGGCTCTCTCGCGTCCAACCTCGACCTCTTATTTTCAAGTCCAAATATTGCTGACAAAATTAAATTTGAACTAGCCAAAGACTCCTGGGGCTCGGACCACATTCCTATTCACATCAACATAACAGTTACTAAAAGCATTTACCGCAAAAAGTCATTCAACGTTAAATCAGTTAGAACGGACTGGGAAAAAGTTAACACTAGCCTCGAAAACAACTTTGTCTATCTTCTCTCCAATGAATATAATTCACTACCAGCAGATGGAAAATATAACCTATTTACTGATATTATAACTGAGGCTATTGCAAACAATTCCCCCAGAAAAAGAACGGTCTGTAACAAAACTCATCGCAACCCGGTAATGTGGTGGGACTCAGAGTGTGACAAATTTAAAAGACTCAGAACAGCCGCGTTCAAACGCTGGCGTTTTACTAAAGCTCTCGACGACTTTACATCTTACAAAAAATCTTGCGCTCAAGCTACTAACTTATTCAAAAAAAAAAGAAAGTTACACTATAGATCATTTGCTAGCTCACTTAACTTCAGATCTAATCGTAGCTACGTGTGGCACTCTAGCAAAATTTTAAAAAACAAATGGGCTAAAACAAAACCGGATCACACCTCTGAAAACCTTCAAACTCAATCTAAAATTGAATCTGCTCTCAACAAAATAAGCTCCCCGTGGTGCTCCACTGACCCAAGCCACTTGCCAGTTTGCGACGAAAACGACTTTCTCAGCGCTCCCTTTGACTTTACTGAGTTCAATGTCGCCCTCGAAAGTAAAAACTCTAAGTCGTCCCCTGGAATTGATGGAATCGATTTCGATACTATCCAATGCCTCCCCATTAAATATAAACTCGTCTTGCTAGATATTTTCAACGAAATGCACACAACCGATTGCTATCCAGACAGCTGGAAAAACTCTTTCATCCACTTTATAAATAAGTCCGATGGAAAGAATGTCCGCCCTATAGCGCTCACATCCTGTTTATGTAAACTTTTCGAAACCCTGCTGAAGAACAGGCTGCAGTGGTGGATTGAACACTTCAACCTTCTTCCTAGCAGTCAAACAGGCTTTCGAAAAGGCCAATGCACAACTGACAACCTCACCAATTTTCTAGTATACACCGAAGAGGCTTTCGCAAATAAAAATAGTGTTCTGGCTGCATTCCTAGATGTCAGTGGCGCATTCGATAAAGTGCTAATAGATCTTTTACTTGTAAAATTAGCTTCACTTGGCTGCCCCTCTAATCTCGTCAAATTCGTTCAATTCCTTCTTACCGACAGAATTATTCACACTGACAGTCTGGGCTCTGCCACCAGAACAGTCAATCGTGGCGTACCGCAAGGAGGCGTGCTAAGCCCTCTTCTTTACTGTATTTATGTATCATGCGTAGCTAATGGCCTACCAAAAAGCGTCAACATGTCTCAATTCGCCGACGATATCGCTATCTATCTCAGTCAAAAAATCAAATCCCGCGTAAAACTGCTAGAAAAAACCATAAAGACAATCCACCTTAAGCTTTCTGAACTAGGTCTTGATTTCTGTGTAACCAAAACCGTCTACATACAATTCAACAACCAAAATACCCCTCCAGATTCCTCTGAAATCGTCGTCGATAATGTCACTTTACAATCCAGCCATTCTGTAAAATTCTTAGGTGTAATTTTAGACTACAAGCTCAACTTTAAAGACCACATCAATTCCGTGATAGCCAAATGCCTTCGATCCCTCAATATTACCAAGTTTGTAAGAGGTACGTGGTGGGGCGCCGACCCCGACACACTTTTAATTTTGTACAAAAGCTATGTCCGTTCTTGTCTCGACTACTGCAGCTTTATCTACTTCCCCACACAATTGAAAGAAATCGAAAAGCTCGAAAGGATCCAATTCTCAGCAATCAGACTTGCCCTTGGCTTCCGCAAAAGCACGCCTACTAACATTCTTCTTGCTGAATCCAAATTACTCCTGCTACAAGAGCGCGCAAAGTTTCTGTGTAACTGCTACCTGTCCAAAATAATCTCTAACACTAATTTGCCAACATGTAAAAAAATCAAACACTTTAAAAGGAAGCTCCTTAACCCCAACCACCGCCTCTCAAATAACGTACGTACCATTTCTATCTGCACTAGAGAACTCCGCGACTTAGAAGATATCATTTACTCCAGCAGCAACTACAAAATGCATATACAAGACTACGACTCAATCATAAAGAACTTGAACATAGACACAAATTTCGGTATCTCGCTAAAAAAAAGCCCATCAACCCAAACACTGAAATAAACAACATAATCGCAGAAAATAACTCGATTGCCATATTCACTGACGGCAGCAAGACTCCGCTTTCTACTTCAACCGGCAGCGCCTGCATATGCCCTGCCTTGAACATATCCTCCTCCATAAGTTCGCACAATACTGCTTCCATTTTCACCGCCGAATGTCTCGCCATTCTGCTAGCTATTGACATCGCTCTAAAAAACCCTGCCCACAATTACTCTATTTTCTCTGACTCGCTAAGTGCCTTACTCTCTCTCAAAAACGCCAAAATGTCAGTTCAAATCAACCCCTACATATACGAAATCAAAAGAAAAACTCTCGAATTTTCCAAACTCAGCCCGAACAGCATCTATTTCTTCTGGATCCCATCTCACTCGGGCATTCAAGGCAATGACACTGCCGATGAAATAGCCAAAAAAGCCTCTCTGTCAAACCCTGACAACCTTTTCACGATTCCACACACTGATTTTAGAGAGAAACACAAGAAACTTGCCACTGAAAATACTAACTCCATTCTAATTGCACAATCTCTAACTAAAGGTGAAAAATACTTCACAAAATACTTTACGCCTCAATCAAAGCCATGGTTTTCCGGCTTAAACTTACCGAGGGTAATCATCACCACCATAAATAGATGCCAATCGGACCACTATAGTCTAAATGCCTCTCTCAGCAAGATAAACCTTACCTCAGCTGACTGCTCGTGTGGCCATGACTCACAAGACTTAGATCACATACTTTGGCTCTGTCCTCTGTACAATATTCCCCGCTCAACCCTTCTTAAAAATCTACAACAAATGAAATTCTCCCCACCACTCACCTCCAACGTCTTTCTGTTAAACCCTTGCGTAAAAACCTGTAAAATCCTATACTCTTTTCTATGTGATTGTAAACTCTCATTGTAATTGCGTTGTAATGAACGAAATCACATAAACACGAAAAGGCAACTTGAGACATGCACAATCCTTCTGTATCAATTAATGTGTTCGTATTGTACTTAGCATAATAATTCTGTCGAATTAAATTGCCTCAATAAAAAAAAAAAAAAAAAGAGAGAGAAAAACCAAATAATGCCTGAGTACGATGTATGCGACGCAGTTGCCATCAACAGATTCTCTGCGATAACGTCGACTGCAGGGCTGAAGAGCTCGGCCGCTAGCTACATAATAACTGAAACTGACGCCAGAGGTGCTATTCTACTACTATGCAATTATATCTCCTTCATAAGGGTGCCTCTCCAATACAGACGTCAATCGCACGCAGCAAGCGTAAAACCAAGAAATTCTGAGCGCTGCCAACTTCGAAATTCAAAATGAATTAAAAAGACATAATTCAAACAACACGAGTTGTTGCATATAATCATTTTGTTATAACAATTCGTCAATCGGCTTCATGTATACATTGACAATTTTTTGAGGCTACGTACAAAAGGAATTATGTCTTTTTAATTCATTTTGAATTTCGAAGTTGGCAACACTCAGAATTTCTTGGTTTTACGACCCCCCTTACCCCAACCGGCAAAGTGTAAGACCCCGGTCCCATAGCTACGTATGAATGCGGACGGATACGGACGCGAATCGCAACTCTAGTAACATCACTAAAAATATCTAGTTCGATTATTTAGTACCAACACTACCGGTAGTGAGCAAAAGTAACTGTTATTTAAAACTGTAGCGCCGAACGTACCACATTTAATGTTCAAATGTCAGGTCTACAATTTTCTTTTCAAATTCTCATGAATATTGCTTATTGATGAGTATGCTAATGTAAAAAAAGCTTTTGGGATGATTAATATATATCATTTATATATATATTTTCTTCTTCTTTTCATATATTCAAGTACTTCCATAAAATTAAGGCCTAATTCCACTAATTGTAGTTGAAAGTCTATCAATTCTCTATCATTTGCCATCCTATAGACTGCAATAATGTAAAGGTTAGATAGGCGTTACATTAAATGTGGTACGTTCGGCGCTACAGTTTTAAACAACAGTTACTTTTGCTCACTACCGGTAGTGTTGATACTAAATAATCGAACTAGATATTTTTAGTGATGTTACTAGAGTTGCGATTCGCGTCCGTATCCGTCCGCATTCATACGTAGCTATGGGACCGGGGCCTAATGGACAGTGAAAAAAAAATACCATTCAAAATATCTCTAATCGAGAATAATTGGATTCAGAATATTACTGATGCGTTGAATATTTGTATTACACAGTAGTTGTACTGTAAATGATGAGATTAGCTCATATGATCGAAACTTATAATTTAGACTATATACTAATTAAAAAACAATTGACTCTAGATTCTGAACTTTCTCAGTTATAAATCGCTTTGCTTTTTGATTCTGGTCACTTACATCGCTGCTACCCTTGTCTTAATAATTCGCGAGCAAAATCGTCGTAACATAAAATACTTCTAACATATTTATTCATTTATTCTAACTTATTTATTCACTAAAACTACCAAAATTTTCATTGCAACTGTGCAATGAACGGAGATGCAAGAGGGTAGCGAAAACAATGAACTTATACAATTAGATAATTATACAGTCTTAGTAGCTCTTTACGTTCAATTGAGATACAATATTATTATACTGCGCAACTTGGAAAATTTCAATATTCGCGAATGGTCAAGCTCACAAGCGCCAAGAATGAAGCTAGTAATCTTCTCGCTATCAACAAAAGCTTTCTGCAAATATTGAGGGCAATGATTTCTTTTAATCTCCACTATTTCCATAATATTCTCATATTTCTCAAGCAGAATGTTCAACGCTGTCTGTCCATACTTATCTTGGATATTTATATCAGCACCATATTTTAACAGTATTTTGATAGTTTTGAGACTGCACATTTCGCTAAACTTCAGCGCGAAATGCAAC
Organism: Phymastichus coffea; assembly: GCF_024137745.1. NCBI lineage: Eukaryota > Metazoa > Arthropoda > Insecta > Hymenoptera > Eulophidae > Phymastichus > Phymastichus coffea. The sequence continues at coordinate 695,364 of NW_026706881.1, forward strand.
GGCGTGTAACCAGGAAAATAAAGTGAATCCATGTCGACAGCTTGATTGACAATACAGGCATCGGCGTAGATTAATAATTGTAGCACTGTCTCCCAACAGTTCCCAATGCAGGCTGCATGTAGGTGCGTTATCCCGTCCAGATTGCACGGGTTTTGTGGGATGCGATGGTCGTAATGATCGATCAGATTTACCGTTAGGAATGGATTTTTTAACCGTCCGCTCAATAAATCCTGGTTGTAACTTCTTTCCACGATCTGGTGCACTAATGTCGAGCCCTGGTAGTTCTTCAGCGTGAAATCCGCGCCCACACTAAGCAGAAGTCTGTACGCGTTAATGTTGTTTTTCATATAAGCCACGTGAAACAACGTGAAGCCGATCGCCTGCACCCCCAAATCGCAAAAGTAGCGGTTGCATGCTATTCGTTAATTGAGGAGTTGCGGATTTTTCTCGACCAATTGCTGCATGACAGCGAGCTCTTGGTTCTTGACAGCCTCGTAAAGGCGAGCGAGTTCTCGGCACTCGCATTGCATCGAAGCGACTTTAATCTCTGGCTCCATATCGCACGCATGCCACTTGTCGACTGACTTCGTTCGGGCGAGAATTCGGAAATGTCTCTCTCTGCAGCCACTGCACCTTCTACTCCTTCTTCCGTCCACTAACATGGGCGTCGTTGGTCGGGCCTTAGCAGAAAATTTTAGACCCCTTTCTTTTATCTCTGACCACCCCGTTGCTGATCATCCATATAAATGGATAAATTGTATAAATGGTATAATATAATTTGTATTATCCATATAAATGATATAAACTCTTCTGGTGTTGCCATACACACTGTGATTCGCAATCCAGAAAGAGAAACTTCCTGGGATTCAAGAAGTGCCTTAAGAAATGCCTGGGTGAGAGGTCATAGATTTATTGAGGGGGGGGGGGGGCAGCTTGAGTTAAACAGTGGAAATTATGTTTTCTTTACTGTGATATCAAAATCGTTTTAATAAAGTTCGCATCATGAACATTTATCATTTTGAAGTATTCGGTAAATACTTTTATTTTATTCTTTTCAAGTTTCAAAATCTCATGTAAGGGCATCATAAAGTCTCTTGAACCATAACATCTTTTTTTTAATTTGCTTCTTTGAAAGTTAAAGTGAACAAAAATCATTTTTGAAGGACTCATTTTCTTTCTTTAGATCAGTACTCAGATTAAGTGATAAATTTATAAAAGTTGTCATAAAAATGGTAAAATTTAATATTTCGAAAAATCCTGCACCTAAACTAGAGTACAGATTTAAAGGATCAGTACTTCAGATTACCCCCCTTACCCTAACCTACAAAGTGTAATGGACAGTGAAAATAAAAAATACCATTCGAAATATCTCTAATTAAACATTCCAATAATGCTCATTTTTTTAATTGAACTCCTTCAGTTGTCTCAAAAAAATTAAAAACTATGATAATTTTTTCGTTTTTTGTAACTGCGATATCTTTAGTAATACTTAATATTTTTGCAAAGAAACAAGGCAAAAAATTGAACCCTTGCTCGTTTTAATTGCATCCCTCTTACTTTTTCAAAATTATTAATATATATGTCAAAAACAACAATCTAATTTTATTGTATGTTCTTTCCAAATAACCCAATAACCCAATAATCTATTTAAAACTACTAGGGGGGGGAGTCGCGATTCAATTCACGTTGGGGTACGTAGCCTCAAAAAATATGAAGCCGATTGACGAATTGTTATATGCTAAACAAAATGGTTATATGCAACAATTCGTCAATCAGCTTCATGTTTACATTTACAAATTTTGTGTCTACGTAAAGTGCGTTTTTTCCGCACGCTCGGGAAAAAACGTGCGTTGAAAATCGCACTTTCCACACGTCATATTAAAAAATACGGTACGGCACATGTTCGGGAAAAAGTTTCTCGTCTCGTGTATCTTTCTCGCTTTGCTCGGGCGTAATCGCTACAAAAATCTATTTTTCCGCACTTGTATCGTAATGTACTATTCTTGTCTTATGTACCTTTCTTCACTTGTATCGTAATGTACTAATTTGATCCATTTTCAATTAAATATTTTAATCACTTACATTGTATTTATATGATAAATGAATCTGAGAACATAAATGATTTTTTATTATTTTATTATATGTTGTAATTTGTTAGACAATGAATAAACTCATGCATGAAGAATTTATTTGTTAATGATAACGTAATAGTTGTCACTTATTCAAGCGTGAAGTGTCTGAATTAATAATTGAAAGCGGTATATTCCAATATTTATATACCATATTATAAGAATTAGTTAGTAATTACTATATTTCCAAAAACAGAATTTTCTTTCGTTCAAAATACACGCCTCTTATAAATCCCCATGTATAGAACTAACTGCGCACGGATAGCTGTCCAATAGTCTAGTCATGCGTCAGAATTCATGTCATTTTGGATGTGTCTCGGAATATAAAAATTATTGCTAATAAAAACTAACTAGACTGTATACTATAGTCAACGAAAATAAATGTTTATGGCATCTATATTTGTTGTATTAGTTGTGTGAAATTCTAAATAATATACTGACATTTGATATTAACCAAATATATTTAGCCTAAAAACTGTTCTATATAAGGTAATCAAATCAAACAATTCAATTAATAATAATCAAATTAATAGTATGAACAGTTTAAATTAAATATTACAATTTACCAAAAGAATTTTTTTAAAAGATTCTAAATATAGCAGTTTTGATAGCGGTTTCTTCATTTCTCAAATTTTATACAAAAATTAAATAAAATGATTTATTTAATGATTAGCTTTTTACCAAAAACTTACAAGTTAATTAAAAATTTTACAGTACAACATTTGAAATGAATCTACCTGCTCTATGTATTGCAACAAGAAGAATTTATACTTCTACTATAAACAATCAAGTTATAAGAAGATCTAGGCTAAGAGTTGTAGATAACAGCGAAATTGGAAGGAAGGCTATGCTTGAGGGAAAACCACCATATATATTTCACATTTACAATAAAGTAGGAGTTGGATATATTGGTAAATAAGACATTATTTTGCAGAAGTGTGATTTGTTTTACAAAAAATTCAAATTATCGTAGCAAGTAAATCTTTTGATGTAAAACCACATATTTTGAGGTTGCGCATGATTTTTACTAACAATTATTTTTTAAATATTTTTTAGTATATTTTATTTCATTTCTGTAATTAGGCTCATGCATTTTATTGGAAATTACAAAATATATCAGCTGTATCTGTTTGAAATTTGATTTGCAGGTGATAGGGTCTTGGTTGCTATAAAAGGAGAAAAGAAAAAAGGAATCATTGTCGGTTTGAAACAGTATCAAAAACCAAAAGTACCCAAATTTGATACAAATAACATAGTCCTTATAGATGACACTGGTAGTCCATTAGGTACACGCATTCATGTGCCTATTCCTCATATCCTAAGGACTATATTAAAAGAAAAGACACATTCAAAAGGTGCAGACTATACAAAATTGATTGCCATTGCTTCAAGATTTATATGAATCGTTATTAATTAATTTGTTAATTTAAGACTCAATCTGTACATTGAACATTATTTAATAAATATTTACTCTTTGTAATATCATTTTTTGTTATTATATTGAATTGTAATTAAAACTGTAACTCAGACTTTAAAACAAATATTTCATTAAACAAATTTTTCTGCAATGTTACCAAAAGTAAATGTTAATTAATCATTTAAATAGTTATACTTATTCCTTTCTGAATTTTGAATAGAAAGTATATTATATTATACAAGCGCTAGTAGTAATATTTTAGGTCGAAATTTTTATTTAAAAAATTTTTCTCGTAGATATAATGTATCAGTAGTGTTATTTTAAGGGTATCTATAGGAATTTATTATTAAACTATTTTGAATAATATTATAAAGATGGAAATCAACAAATTTATTTATTTTTTGAATAAATTTTTTCGAAGTTCTCAACATTTGCCTCAATTTAACCTGACCTTTATAGACGGTTAACATAACCTGAAAATAAGTAAAGGCCGGTCATATGGGTTATATAAAGCTCAGTTAACTTGGTACAACAAAGATAAAAGATCAATGAAAAGAGAAAGCAAGAAAGCACGTGAACAAGCGCGTGAGTAAGTAAGAGAAGAGTATACAGAAATCGGAAACTCGTGCTAGTTCTTTTACAAATGGCGACCTACGGCGAACCACGCTGACTTGTGTAACCGTGTCTGTGGTATTCTCAATTCGCCGACACCGAGTCCTCTTGCTGCTCGTCGTTGTGGAAGTGCTTCTGCCAATATTTACAAGCAACTATTGCATTTGTCCTCCTGGACGAGCACCCTAGGAGTGTCGTTACTCAGTAAAGACATTAATAGCGGATAATCATGGGCAATGTACAAGCAGCAACCGCACCGCCTCCGCCACCGATGGGTTTTCAACCACCTCCGCCAGCAAGTGTACCTAAGGAAAATGCTCTTGCTACTCCTGCTGAGTCTCAAGCTCTCGAGAACCCAGGAACTATGGAGGATCTTCACAAGAGATGTAAAGGTATATCGGCTTTCCCTTGACATTTTGCGCATTCTAGCCTGATCTCTTGTATTTCAGATAATTCTTAAGATTTTATCAATGAAAAATTGATAGATTTACTCAATTAGAACGCTGTATTTGTAAAACTCATATAAATTACTCAAATTCACTTATTACCTCAATAAATGATCATTTATTTGTCGGAAAGGATTGCGAATCATTCAATAGTACGCACTCATATATGTATATGAAATTATTATCTGCTTTCTTGTGAGTGCTTTACTTTCTTATGCAATGGCATTGCTTGATATAAATTTAATTGATTTCAATGATATACAGATTTTATGTTTTTAATTAATTTCATTTATAAGTAATTTCTTTAGATATTATGAAACCTAATAGACAAAATGGACATTTTACATTTCTCTTATCTGAAATGTTACAAATATTTGATATTGTAGATTATTGTGTGTTGTTTAATTGTTTCAGAAATATTTCCAGTTAACTTTGAAGGTGCTAAATTGATATTAAATAAAGGTCTCAGTAGTCACTTTCAAATTTCTCACACAATCAATATGAGTTCTGTCATGCCATCTGGCTATAGGTAAGATTTTTTTTTATAAAGGCTTATTGAATTAATAAAGTACATAATTAAATTAAGAAAAATTATTTCAGGTTTGGAGCTACATATGTGGGTACAAAACAAATATCCACTACAGAAACATTTCCAGTTCTTGTGGGAGATATTGATCCATCTGGAAATTTAAATGCCAATATTATTCATCAGTTTAGTAACAGAATTCGAGGAAAACTGGCTACTCAAGTACAAAGAAATAAATTTACTGCTGTACAAATGACAGGAGATTATCGTGGAGACACGCATTCATTGTCATTGACTTTGGGAAATCCTGATATTATTAATAACTCAGGTACAAAATATGATGTTTGAAAAATGTTTTACTTTTTGTCCTGACAGTATTAGTATTAACAAATATTTTTCATGATTTTCAGGTTTAGCAGTTTTTCATTACTTACAAAGCATCACACCAAAGTTAGCACTTGGAGGAGAACTAATTTATCAACAAGGACCAGGAGTTCCTGGAGGATATATTTCGATTATTTCTCTTGCTGGTCGTTATATTCATGGAGATTCGACTATAAGTGGAAGCTTAGGTAAATATTAAAATAAAACTGAATTATTTAAAAATGTTATTCAAATTATTGAAGTATTTGTTTATGTGTTTAACTCATATTGATACTCGTATTGCACAAGAATAATTATAAGATTATCATTTCGTAACTTTATATTAAGGTCTTGCTGGTTGTCATATATGCTTTCATCAAAAGGCTAGTCAACAAGTACAAGTTGGAGTTGAATTGGAAGTTAATAGTAGAATGCAAGAAGCTGTAGGTACTATTGCATACCAAGTGGATTTACCTAAAGCAGATTTGGTTTTCAAAGGTCAGCAATGTATAAAAATGTCAAATTATCGATTTTTTCGAATATTTAAATAACAGTCTCTGTTAATAGAACAGTTTAAAAATTTTTAAATTGATAATTATTGTGTAAGATACATATTTTCGTGTAGACTCAATGTAACACCTAATAATAGCACTAGAGATGAATTTTTGAAATTATCTAGTAAATTTCTAAACTAAAAATGTATAAAAAGTTTTTGACTAAAAGTGACAATTTTATTTGTTTTTTAAATATGTTAGTCACTTTACTGTCAAAGTATATTTTAAGAAAAGAAACTTAATTTTTAATTTTTTTGTTAATATTATTCGAATTTTCTTTGTTTAATGAGGAATCTGATTTTAAACATAGAAACTATTTATATTTTGAGTATTTAAATTTGATGCATTGCGAGTTTCAACAATTATAATATCTTACAGGGAGTGTGGATTCTAATTGGAACGTCGGTGCTGTTTTAGAAAAGAAACTCCAGCCACTACCTTTTACATTTGCATTGAGTGGCATGATTAATCACCCAAAAAATCAATTCAGACTAGGATGTGGACTAATCATCGGCTAAATTGTTTAAAATTTAATTAAAGTTGTTTTACAATAATCAATTTATAAAACTCCTTTAATATGTAAAACATGTAAAAATGAAACAACTATCAATCTATATAACAGATGACATCCTTGACTTACGTTTATAACTTTGAAAATACGCATCGATTGTTTTTAATTCAATTGCATTTTTTAACTTACACTTAAACTTTGCCATTAATATCATTCAAAAAGATAAAAGCTTATTATTGACCTTGTTTATTAGTACTGAATACATAATGCGTATGTTGATAGTGATTTGTGTCATAGATCCATAAATGAGTGTAAATAGTACATAGGGATTTAATTTTTTATAAATTTGTTTTTTACAACTTCACGCTCATGCAGTATTGTATGAATTGTTCATCATACTTAAAAATAAATTCTGCTGTTATTTAATTGATACGAGATGTTTTAATTCGAATAAACATGCTACATTTAAACTATTCTATTGTGTAATGTAAGTTACGTTACATCGATTTGTGCAAGGGAAAGGCGATATTAGGGAACTTTTTAGTGTGTCAAAAAACAATTATACCACACTGTATCGCAACAACTTTACACTTTAATTCGTACTTCACTCATTCACTAGTAAAATTATATTTTGAGGATTAGAGACTTGTATGTAAAAGTGACGTAGGTAGGTCGTTTGGAGAAAATATAAAATTCATTCTAAGTTAACTTGCTTCACTGTAGTTTTTTTTATTCATTAATCAAACAAAGTAATTATTATTTAGATATCTGAAATTTGCAAAAATTTAAAAGAATTAAAATTTTATTGGATTATTTTACAGAAAATTAAAAAATTTAACTGTAAAAATAAATCATGATATTACGTATGAAGGTGGCTTTGTTATTGCGACCGAGAAGCATTTTCCAATAGCAATGGATTGATCGTTATTAAATGATTGTTGTTCATAGTGAATTAAAAAACTGAAGTTTAACACTTCCTTGAGGAAATTCAGATTTTTTGTCGACATCTGATTCATGAATTTGTACAAGTCTGTGAATTAAATAAAACAGTTGATTAATTGTTAACTGAAATCTACAAATCGTTATCCCATAGTTGGTCATATATGAGAAATGCACTTGAATTTGTAAAAATCTGCTGGCTTATATGCGCAGTACATCAACAATAGCTGTGTGAAAAAGCTCCGAGTACGCATACAACAGTCCGAAGCTAAAACGATTTCCCCACTCGCGTATTACGGGCGAGTTACGAGCAGTGTACTTGCGGTATGAGCGCTCGCGCTCCCCGCTCTTTTTTGCGCGTAATCGATGACCCTCGCGAGAATTGCAGCTCGCATAACCGAGACTTTAGCGGCCGATGAGGCCCTCTAGCTCTCTTTTTATACTCGCTCGTACCAACGCTTGCGCTCTCGCGATTCACAGTCCATAGAGCATCTGGCCTTTTTGCCGCTTGCTTAGATCGGCAACTTGCAGTGCTTCGGAGCTATACTTAAAAGGAAGTTTCAGTGCGGAACATCAATCATACCAGCCAAACCGCTGATGCTAAGCAGTTTTTTTCCTTCACATATCATACGTTAGCAAATCCTAATCGAAGTCAACCTATTAGTCTGGTTGCTTTCTAAGATTAACATGTGCTTTTGGTTGATTTTCAATACTTTTCTTTCGAGTGCACTAAGATAATTTGATTTACGTTGGTCGCGTTCGGGCAGAAAACAAATTCGATCGTCCGGAAAAGCAATGAGAAAAAGAAATAGCACTGACAACAATGAAGACATCGTAAGCCTCCAATCGAAAAAATTTGGTGAGTAGTGCAAACAAATTTTTCTTCATTCCATTGGCTATTCGACTGAACTCATTTTCAAGTTAAGAAGCAACGCGTTTAAAAATCTTTGAAAAGTATTCGTGTCATAATTCATGATTGCAAAAATAAAAAAAAAACAATTTTTGATCACCGAATATTGAGTAGAAGGATAGGAGTAATGGGGGTTCGGAGGATGCTAGTGTAGTGCAGTAAATAAAGAAAATTATCAGCCGTACTATGGTTTTAGCAAAAATTAGAATAAAAAGAACGATGAAATTATTTTTTATTATAATTTGTCGTCACAAACACGGCATTTTGCATACGAAAATAAATGAAATTGGGGATTTGAGCATTCGCAATTGTAGGTTTACAATGAAAACAATTGATAGCTTTATTAGCACTCTGCCGATGTGGAAGACTTCGGTGAGGTTTTGTACAGGTGTAATATTGAGAGAAGTTCGTAAGAGTATTGGCGAAGGCACACTTGTAAAAGTCAGCTGACAGACGAATGAATGGATGAGCAATGCGTCGCACGTGCGCTTAGCTGCACATCTCCGCCGATTGTTTTTAGGCAGCTCATAACATTCTACTTGGCGCATGCGATCTCTGATTCATTGAGAGGACTTTGCGTGTACGACGAGTTTGGAAAAAAGAAACGACTATAAGGCGAGGAGCTAGAAGACTGCGGAGCAGCGCGTGACGCACTTTTGTTATTTATTTTGAGTCTCCGCACGATGAAAGTGCCGCTCTCCTGAGCCAAGGCACTTGCATAGAACATACGAGCTAATTATTCGATAGTTTACTTTGAGACAGGATGTTTTGACTTTTACCTCGGCCAGATCCGAGCGCAATCGCGCGGGCAGCCAGCAAGCCTTTCGTTTCTCGAATCTCCTTTTTTATTCGTAGAAATGCACGTTCGATACTTCTACTTGCAATATCGTTTCCTCCCTTGTAAACTGATAGGAGCAAAGCTTTCCATGGTGCCATTTTCGATTGGCCATTTACCCGTGGTATTTCATACTTGATTTCAATTTTGCACCGTATACTCGGAAGATTGAAATGGAAACAACCGAGAATTGGCATTTCGTGCACAGTACGTTCGTTTGGAAGAAAACCTTTAGCAATTACCGACTTGTGTACCGAGACCGGTGAAAGTATTGACTTTTCGAGATAAATCCTAATCATATTTGATAAAGCATGTAACGTGTTAAAATAATTTATGTTCAAGTTTAACACTCTTTGTGTCTGAGTTGTATAATGATAAGCTAATCGCAATAACCACGCTAATACTTACACTTTATCGGATCGTGTCATTTATACAATCATGATGCACGTGCTATTGATTTTCAAGTAAAACCTTATTATTTACAATGAACGTATTACGACTTTTCAAATAATCAGATGTATGTGTTATATAACGCTGTTATCTGCTAATTGAACGTGTTTTTCAAAAATCAATCAAAAATTCAGTTCATTTGTTGAATTGCGAACAACTTAAAATAACCATCGCAGCAGATGTACATCTCAGCGATGCGTGGAAAAATGAGATTTGCTAACTCCGACTAGTAAACTAAAAAATTCTCAAGTCGGACGTCTGAAAAGTCAGAGATCACGCAAACCGGAGCATGCATGAAGTCATCGTTCTCGCTTCGTGCGGTGCTCGCAGTTTTCTTAAACATATTTTTGTCGTGCCTTTTCCTCGACGTTCAAAGTATGCCTATATCTTCGTATATCCAATATTGACTTTTATAGCATTTTGCTGGGTCCATGCTGTGCCCACTATTGCGACCGGATCGTAATTACATCGTGAGTCACTCGAAAAAATGGAACTCTCCAGTATTACAATGTTTATTACTGGCAACTGGAGTAACAATGCTTGCGCGAATTCATCAATGGAAAGGACCAAATAACAATTATGTAACAATACGCTATATGAGTAAACAATCATTAATTGCTTTGATTGATCGTCACAAACAAGCTTTTTCATAAAAGATACTACAGTCGTCACTTTCAGTATTCGTACGTTGGATGCGAAGCCGAGGGATCACTAAAAAAATACAAGGCTACCACACAAATTTGATACATATTGATCTCTATAAAACCGCTTCCAGTATGACAAACGGTTTGGAGGAAATGAGTCGATTCACGTCCTTACTATAAAAGACTCCTTTGTTCATTTATACGATTAATTTTCGTCAACGTGCCCACTCCTTACTGTTTTAAGTCTTACCTATATACATTTTCTAAAGGCAGCTTTGAATCTATACTGAATAATAACATTTACTAGTACGGCATTGGTTATCTCCTTTATTTGGGCGACGAGAAACTTTGTTGACGCATTATATATGTGTACAGCTGAACAATTGAACAAGTGAGAATCTTTTCTTATTAAAAAATTGATCAAAAGAGTGAATAAAGTAACCAAACGAATGCGGAAAATGACGTTCAGATAAATTCATAGATCTGTCGTTGATAATGAGAGTACCGCGTTCATTCGATTACCGATGAATCGTTGAAAAATAGCTTCTCTCAAAGAGCACGTTAACAAGAGCGATGAGAATAGGCCAAAGCCGCTGCGAATGCAAGAAGGTGGAGAAAAGATTCTTAAAAATGGCGCTGTGCGGCGAATAATAGCACAGACGAGTATCATTATCCTCCTCGTGTAGCGAATGCTTCGTCCGATCTCAATTGAGAGACACCTCTATCATTGAAATAGCTCCGCCTTCCGCGACATCCACTGGACATTTTGTTGAGTTCAAGCGTTGGAACAATTGAAAGCATGGCGAATGCGATGTGCTTGACGAATCAACGAACGAAGCAATGGCGCAAACAACTTGTCAAATAACTTGGTATAAAGTTTGTAAACGGCCAAGTCAAGTGTCAGTATATTATCTTCTCTTATCTTCGAGGACATTGAAATTGTGGTTTTCTAGTTGGACGTTTGCACCCCGTTTCACGGCCTATAACTACGGTGGCACCATCGTTCAAGCCTGAGCCTCCGACTTTTTTACCGCTTTTCTCACAGATTAGGCACTCGTTATCTCGCGCGTTTTTCCCCTTTTCGAAAGAGATATCGAGGGCGCATCGATAAGCACGGAGAGTTCTTTTTCTTTATACCAATTAATGTCTCCGACTCGCTCGTAAAAGCTTGCGGTAACCGCTCACCCTCCGAGATATTTACGATGAGCTTTTTATACGGTCTCCAACGTTGATAAGACATTTAATGGAATAGAAATGTTAAGAGAAGAAAACTGGCTGGTCTTTGCGTGACGATCATTCGAAGAAATATTAAGAGTAGGTGGACAAGGTAGAAAAATTGTAATTTCGAAGCCTGCTCGCGAATAAGCAGGCTGTCACGTGTGCGGCAACAAAATGTAACAACTTGCGCGCGGTGTGCAACTGCACAAAAGCCGGCACGCGCGCGTTATTATCCGTAGCGCTGAAGTTCATGGCGTCACGGACGGAGGCGAGAGCGAGAGTTGGTCATTTTGTTTTGCTTCGTTTTTTTTACGGCGCTCTGCCCTGGCTCGCCATTGTTTTTCCAAGTTTCCTGAAACAATCGACTCGACGGAGCGCGCTCATTTCCTCGGAGAAAATCTCGCGACTCCGTGTCCGTATTGTTGCGCTGCTCGCGCCAACAGCAGCGTTTCGCATTGGCTCTTAGCTTGCATCGATCCGGCGTCATTGAGCTCGGTCTACGTCGAGCGAAAGATGACAAGGAAAGCTCGCGACCGAAAGTGCAGCTGCGCGCTTGTCTCTCGGTTGGAATTGGAATTTTCAATTATGTCACTAGGTCACACGATATTCCGCGATAACCAAGTAGCTACGTCATATGCGCGCGCGCGCGTTATATGCCGTAACGCGCGCGGACACGCCGAGTGGAGGCTGCACTGAGCACGTAGCATATTGGTCCCGCATACGACGTCGTAAATGTCACTTGTTGCCCAACGCCATTGTTAGAGCTGTGCCAACTTGCACTATTTTTTGTCGCACTAACGTTTCGCCAGCTTGCACATTTCGAAAACTTGCGAGCAATGCCGGGCGTAAATAGCGCGCCCATCGGATGGCTCGTTGCGTCCTGGATTTGAACGCAGCGCGCTGTAAACGAACGGCAAGGAGCGACGGCTGGTCTTGTAGCGGAGAGCTGCGAAAGCAAACTGAGCCGCAGAGGCAGCTCCTGCCTGTCGACTGATTTCACCAAATACCCAGTGATAATGCATGCGCATGTATACATATATACGTAAGCGACAACGGCGACGGCCACGTGAGCGCGCCGCTGATAATCTCCTTGTGTACACTACAATGCCTTCTTTCCCAAGGCAATTTTTCGCCGCGTACCCGTGTATGCGAATGCAAGTGGCCGAAACCGGAAACTTGGCGACATTTCGCCCTTCGCAATAGAAAAACGTTGTTCAACGAAGAACGTTTGCCTTGATTTGAGGAAAAAAACTTGTTGACTGAGTTGAGAGCATGAGAGAGAGAGAGAGAGAGAGAGAGAGAGAGAGAGAGAGAGAGGCTATGAGTTCGCGAAGTGTGCAATCCAATGAGCGTGCTGCGAGTTTCAGAGTTTCATTAATGGAGTGCTTGTGTGCGCAAGTACACGGTGCTTACGCGTGTGGGTATATGGAAGTGTAGTATGGGCTTATCGGTCGAGATAAACTGAGAGCTTCTGATACCTGACTCCTTATAGTTTCGAATGCATCGTACGCACGTGGTTACGGGATATCGGATTACTACGCACTCGCGGACGTATTACGTGCCGCGTCCATTGAGAACTCGAGGATTGATTTCGTCGGCTCGCCAGCTCAACGCGACCCATTCAGTTCCGGCCGGCTCAATCTATTTCAACGCTGAGCCCGAGAGTTTTTCCATCGGCACAACTGGCAATGACGAGGAGCTACGCGGCGGAGCGAACGGGAATGCGCGCAGAACGGAAATCGAACGTGGGTTCCGAGAGAAGCGGTCAGACGAGAACGATATCAAGTGGGAGGAGTCTGTTTTGGTGGACGTCCCACGAGGGCGCTTGAGCACCGCTGGCGCGCGAGCTGCGCGCAACTGGTCGGTCAGATAAGCCGTACGTACACATGCATGGGTCGGTCGAGCGCGAGCCTCGCGAGCGATAGCCTCCGCGCACACTCCAGCTGGTCGCGGTCGCTCGGCGGGTCCTGCTCTTCTCTGTTACCAGCGCAACTGGCGACCAATTTGAAGCGCTCGGCAAAATGGAAGTCGAAGAGAAAGCACAGGCGCGAAGTACGATATCAGAGATGACGGCGTTCGAAGGTTGATAGGCCGCTAATCTCGCGACGGTCGCGGCGCGCCAGAGAAAGAGTCAGCGAGATTAGCCAAGGACGCCAAGATAACAGCTACGCGGCGGGAAACAGAGAGCACACGCTCGACCTCCTCCTTTGCGAAAGCAGCCAATCAGCACGGGTATTACAGTTGGCAACGTAGCGCTGCCGCTTGCCGGTCCGTCGTCGGCGGACGCCGGCGTCGTCACGTCGTCGCCCGACGATATAATGGAGATGCCTGACGTCACACCTACGCTTAGCGCTAATCACGGCATACCCGTAGGTGCGAGCGATAAACGATAAGCCGGCCCGAATCTCTTATCCTTGTATAACCATGCCCGCCTTCTTATTCGCGGATTTACTTATCTTGCGTGTGCATAGCGGTGCCAGATACTTGCGTGCATCTCCTATCGCTTCATCTAGCAAATCTGATTATCTGATTACGTATCTTAACCGTCTATGAGACTGAGTCGTGTTTATACGCGCGCATTCGCCTTTTCACACCAAAATACTCATATAATTGTTTTTTCACACTTTACCTCTCAATTCATTGCGATAATAGCTCGAAAGCGAGTTGAGCCTTTCACGTTTCTTCGGCTACACGACTTTTACGCGTGTGCAATCCGATATCGAACAAATTTACAAATCTGTTAATACAATTTTCTTTAGAAATCAACGTTAAAAATATTTTTATAATAAAGTCTGCGATGTGAAGAATTTGTATAATTATATAAAAGTGAAACTTGATAGTTCTCGATTCTTACCCTCACCTTTGATAGCAACTATTCGAATGACATTAGAATGACTTGCTGATATGTTCACTCCAAGTATTGCTTCAACTTTTTACAATATTGAATTACCTGATTTTTAGTTAGCATTCGGTAGTCGCAGTTAACAAGAATTCATCGGGTGCATCGTAGTGATTACAGCTTATCGGAAATTCCTGTGAATATCAGCTTGATCCACATTAATTACACATTCCCTTGCTCAATAAACGCTCCACATTTATTTCTCACAGGCTGAGTTTGCAAATAAAATACAGTTTAACTATGAAGAAAAATTGATAGAAACGATTGCAGCAAAGTTGCAGCTACAATAAGCCATGAAAATGATGGTCTCATTCGAGGCAGACAAAAAATGCATATTTTTTTAAGCAATCTAAGATCCTTTTTTGGCCTAGCTCGAAAAAAAATCCCTTTCGCAAACAGACGCAACAAGAGCAAACAACAGGCTGCAGGTATACACGCGCACATTTCGCAGCTTCGTGGCCCCAAAAAAGGCACGCAAGACAGCGCACGGTTTTGTAGGGCGCGCAGCAGGCACGAGAATGGTCGTGCGCGAGGTTGGCCGAAGACAGCTGAGCCATCAGCGCTCGCGTGTGTGCCGGTTTCGGCGATAAGAGCTGGAAAAGAGCCGGTACTTTTCTCTGCTATGGGCGCGCGTGCATATTAAAGCGGAAACGTGGGCGTCGCGTAGTTCCCGCGGATCGAGCACTCCTCTGAAAAAGCACACCCTCCCCACCGTGCGGCATGCCTGTGTATGCGGGCGTTATCGGTCAACAAAAGCTGGAAAAAAAAGAAGAGAGAGAGAGAGAGAGAGAGAGAGAGAACGCTGCTCTATGTGTAGTGTAGATATACGTGTGAATCTGCTGTGCGTCAAAGAACTCTTGCGCACACGCTTGGGCTTAGGACACTGTCAACAATAACGCCGAGCGCTGACGTCTGCCACAATGTGTGAACTTTCAGCCGCAAACTCGGCCCTCTCGTGATCAGCCCCCTTTATATTGCTATCTTTATTTGCACGAGAGCAGCGCGCGTTTATTTCGTATTTAATCTGCGCGATTAGCCAATTGAAATCGCTTCACAGCGAAAACTTGTGAAATTTCTACAATAATTCGTAATTAGCAAGGTTTAAATATCGTCAAATTCAGAGAGCCGTGTCGTCGCTGATTGGAATCTATTTAATTACAAATTATTCGCGTGTTCACTTTTGTATGCAGTGTCAATGCTCGATTTATATTTAAAAAATAACAGGCCTCATTTCTGTTCTACAAATTTAATAACACATTCCCAGATAGTTTCCAGGCAGTTTTAATAAGGTTATTCTCCGGATAATTCATTCAGATTTCGCGCGTAAATCGAGAATGCTATTCGTGCAGGGTCTCGTCAGGACATCGACGCAACATCCGTTTCTTTCTCAGCATCTGCTGATAATCTGTTAGTTGTTACGAACAAAGGTCCAATCAAGTGGCTGCACAGTAGCCAGAAATTTTTGACACTGTTTGTGTTCCTTTCTCTGCGGAGCTGTGACAAATTGCTTGCGGTTTCACCCATAAAAGAGGTACGACTCGTACGCTGATTAGTTTGGCTAACATATGGTTTTAAAATACGAGATGCCATTCTTTGACATTATCTGCTGTAACCACGTGTTTCGAAAATTTCCTGTAGTCATGCATTATCAATGGAATATAATAGTCACCAAAAATGCAGATGCTAGTAAGCGATGTTTTAGAAACAGGGGCGTATCGACAAGTGCAGATGTTATAGTAAACGTTGTATTTTTCTTCTGTCGCTAACATTCGAATTGCGGCGTTGCGTACGTCGTGCACGAAGAAACAGTACGAAGCACGGGCGTAAAGAAAAAAATAGCTGCCAATGACATACCGGCGTTTAAGATCCAGCTTGGGATAATAGTTATTCAAATACTTGATTGTTGTTCAGACTCGTAATAGCATCCCATGAAAACAGAATCCACCAAGACAAACAATATAATAACGAAGGA
Organism: Phymastichus coffea; assembly: GCF_024137745.1. NCBI lineage: Eukaryota > Metazoa > Arthropoda > Insecta > Hymenoptera > Eulophidae > Phymastichus > Phymastichus coffea. The sequence continues at coordinate 711,789 of NW_026706881.1, forward strand.
GCATGCAACGAGCTTGCGTCTGGCAGGACAGGACAGAGCAACGCGTAGATGCGGCGCGGCAAGGTAGGAGGCTGCCTGCAAATTGATTGATCATCCACGGTTCTCGGGGCGTCATCGTTGCGTCCCCGAGGAATATAGAGTCTGTATAGTCTACGCGTATAGTCGGCAAAGAGCAGCCTCTCGGCGGCTATCTCGCTTCGCGCAGACACTACCAGGGGCGGCCTGTCAAAACATCATTAGCTCCCAAGCTGCATTCTCTCTCTCTCTCTCTCTCTCTCTCTCTCTCTCTCCGCATTTCGCCAGATTTCACGCTACTCAGGCCCACTCGATACACTCCATTTGTGCAGCACGTGTCCTACAATACTGCTCTCTCGACGAGTAGCTTTTTCAACTCACGACTTTAATTTGATTTGTCCAAGTATTAGAATAGAGCGCATGTACATTAAACTGATTATATTTGCTGGGCAGTCCGAAGTGAAGGCTTTCGATCGTTCCGTTTTAAAAATCGGTATCGAGTGCTAACAGAAACAGCATGAAAGTTCACTAAAAGCAATATACGCCTCGATGGGCTATGATTCACGTGTGTGCACGAGGTGACTAATTAAAAGAACGAACTCGCAAGCGGCTCGAACGTTGATTTATTTTTAAACGTCGCGCATGAATCGTACTCTTAAAATAATACACGTGGAACAAACGGTAAAGCATTCGACAGGCCATTGGTATGCACAACGAAAAAATTCGAACTGCCGGCCAAAGGACGTAGGACGGCATAATATAGGAGAGGTCGCGGAGCTTAAGCTTTTATAACAAACTGCCAACTAGTGTTTTACGAGTTCCGTAAGGGAATGCCGTGTGTGTGCGTCGCACGGACTCGGCCGATTGTTTCGCTTGCACACATGCGCGCCAGCAGCGTGCGTATGTATCGAGTGCGCGCGACTCAAGTTTTCAACCTATTGTAACTTGCACGTAACCTGCGCGCATTTAGTGCGTTATGTAATTACGACCGCGGTGCGCTACCGAGGCAATTGCGCTCGACTACGAGGCGAACCGAGTCGCGACCGGTGTGCCTAGTTCTGCGTATGCATGCACCTTTTGTCTAGACCACTTGCAAATTTATGAACTTGAACCAATTTTCTCCCGCCGGTGAATGCTTCTGAGACTTGTACTTTGTTTTCCCGTTTTCGACACTTAATTTGCAATTACATTTTTAATGTAATTTAAATTTAATGTAATTTAAATGGAGAATGTCTTCGTTCCTAACTATATGTTTCCTCCAGACCGAAAATTATTACACAGTAATTACAGTAAGTCTTTGTTCGTATAATAATTACGAACGCGTAAAATTCGCTTTGGATCTTGGATCTTTGTTCAAGCGGGACTAGAGCATAAACGAAGATACTAATTTTCATATAGAGAATTCATTCGGCCATTCTGAAAAGGATATTTTTAATTTGATAAATAGTAGGAAAAATTGATCGTTAGCTGAGAAAGGCTGTCGAAGAAGTGATTTGATAAAAAATGAAAAAATGCAGGAAGCATTTTTTATCATTCCATCGGTTCGCGAGCTGTTGCCATCTGTGACTCGAGCGCTGAACTATAGTCACGTTACACGAGAACGCCACTAAACTCGGGAAATGTGAATAATCCTGAAAACTAGAATTATTAGAAAAATGTTGGCTTTGAAATGTACTAATTCAGTTTGCAAAATACACATTTGACATAGAGCCTTAATTGGAACCGATGGTATCTGAGCGACGGACATTAGTAGAGTTGTCAAGGCTGCGTCGGCATGCAGAGAAAAGGTATTTGTTAATGAAGACACGCGGTGAGCGCATTAGAGTTGGCGCAATCGTCGGCCATTAGGCGTTGGATGCAACGGAGAGGCAAACTGCGGTCGCGGCCCGGGCACTCGGGTAGCAGGCGAGTTCAAAGGTGGGAAAAGGAAAGCCGTTGTGCAGTCTCGGGCAATAAAAGTTGGTAATCCAGAGAGGAGCATTGCAGACCAGCGGCGTCAAATAATAATGAGGTAAATATTTGCGGACGCGCGCGCTCCTTATTTTTCTTTCTCTGTTCGGTGTGCTTTCCGCATCCTCTCTCGGGGAGCCCGGAAATTTTCTGAACATGTGCCGCAAGAACGGGGACGGCTGTCGGGCCGCGCCACTAAAAGCCTGTTCTTTCAAAATTCTGCAGCTTATTCCCAGTGGAAAACGACAGTGCAGCGTGTGCGCAAACTCAATTCTTATCAGCACTTTCACGGACTAAATACGTTCAGTTGTTAGTCTTTGCGCGTAATTGACTGGTTGCAGTTCCGGGCGATGCTCCGATTTTTAACGACGCTATTAGAGATAAATTTGACGGGACGCCGCGTCGGCACACGGCACACGGCACACGGCACACGGCACACGGCACACGGTAGGCGTACGCGTACAGCTAGCGCGCGCTACGCGCGGTGCTTTTCGTTTTCTGTTTTTCTGTTCTCACGCCGCTGATAATGGCGCACGGCACACGTGCTTGTTCATGAATGAAACAACTCGGCCGTCTGTAGACTTGTGTACTTTCGGAACTACGTCTATCAGCTTCGAGCTGCTCCTCTTCTCTCTATTGTTCATTGCGGACGCTTGCAGTCCATCGCTTGCCGCCACTGTAGCTCTGCCACCTACTTCGCTACTTCGCTTGCCCAATATTTTCCTGCGCGCTTCTTTTATCTTTTCCTTTATTGCGTACTGCGATCGCGATGTATATAAATCATCGCTCCAATTAAAAATTAAGTCGAGTTATTATTGCGCGCGACGTCTCTAATTAACTGCCGATAAGCTAATGATTAACGAGCAATTTATAGCGCGAGCGGAGTTGCACTTCGATCGTTCCCTGTACAACTGATTTTTGGCCGAGGGAGTTGTTCGCGCGGACAAAGCAATGTCACCGACTTGGATGATCGTTGCGTGAATCGAAGCCAACGGCGAGTCTGCGATTGTTTTCCCTTGCTTTTGACTTTTCAGCAGAGCCGCCTCTCGTTATCGTTAGGTCGGCAGGAGTCCGCGAAGCCGGACACGTCCGCTTGGCAACCGAGCGCGCAGGATATGACGTATAAGCAGCGCCGGCAACAGGTTTTTCGTCGCATAGAACGCCTCGGCACTATAAACATCGCGCTCTCGATTCCTTTGCCGGCGTCTCGCGCGCGCAGCGTGCGCCTGCACTCGCCATGGTCCTCGGGCACGCATCGCTTCCTCTTTCAAGCCTTTTTCTCACCCCCTTCGCTCTCTCGCTTCCTCCTTCCCGTGTTTGCCGATAGGGTTTGACTTTGCTTTCCCAACACTCTCACTTTTATTGGCTTCGTGTTTGCTGTACACGGCTCTTCTACAAGGGGATTAACGCGCGGGAACAGGGCTGCGTTTTCACTCTTCATCGTGGACACGCACGAGGCTCGTACCCAATTTTTACTTCTTGGTGCGTACGTGATCCACTGGAGACGGAAAGTTTTTTTTTCTTCTTTCTTTCTTTTTTACTACACACGCCACCAAACTTGTTGTCTACTGCATAAACAGCGCGCGCACGACGTGAAAAAATTTCGATAAACGAGTGGCGAGCAGAAGATAAGAGCGATCGCGAGAGAGAGAGAGAGAGAGAGACAGGGGAAAAAGACAAACTGCTTAGAGCTCGCAACCGAGAGTAGAGGAGAAAAAAGTAAAGGATTTATTGAGCGTTCGGCAGAAGAGCCGCGCAGTTTGTTGCGCGAGACGACGAAGGGGCGGGCGGTTATACTCTCGGTCCGTTATCTCACGCGCGAGATGATGTGTTTTTATGAAAGTTCCATTACGCCTGCAACACATGCTTATTATTGCGAGGAAGAGGCTTACACGACGCTGTGTATTTTAAGAGCGACGAATGACCAAAAGGTCGCGAGATAATTCGGTTTGAGCCGCAATTTTATTGGATGGTTCTGCCTCGCAGACCGGACCAAGCACTCAGGTCGTCGCTTTTGATAAGAGAAGCTGTTTTTTGCTTTGCTTTCGATAGCAGCGGTTGTTTGTTAGTAGATCGAGCATCTTGGCCCACTGCTCAAAATCCATCGGCATTGGGATTAATCAAGGATCGAAATACCTTCGGTTAAAGTCGAGCTAGCTGATGACAAACACGCGGTCGCTATGGACGCGAGGGGTGCGTGCGTGCGTGCGTAGCGTGGCGTGGCAGAGAAACCCGAGAGCGTCAAGTACACTCGGCTCTTCTCCGGTTCCCCCGTGCATATGCAGTATGCACTCAACTGACTGCCACTCTGCCTCGATACTTGTTTATTTTTCGGCTGCTTTTGTCACCTTTTTCATTCTCATATAGACTCGTCTCGTTTCAAGCTTGCCATATTTTTCTTGTCGCGGGGAGCGCTCATCTAACACGGCGAGTCATCGTGCGCTTTTCAAGGTTGCGATGCTCGTAGTACGGCAGAAAGGTGCAGTCACGTGGGCACCGAACAACACAATGAAAACTGTCGGGACGAGGAGAGAAACGAAGATCGAACAAACAAACGAAGCCAAACGAAATCCGAGAGCAAGGGTGGGTGCAAGGGTTGCAATAGTATTTGCAAATCTGGGTAATCTCGCATGCGCCGGCGGATTGTCAAGTCGTGGGGCTTGACCGCTTCACTCCGCCGCAGAGAGCCGCGCAGCGGCAAGCCGCTCTCGAGTGGGGAAAGCCGCAGAAATAATAGAGAAGCGCAAGGTACACAAATGGCGAAGACTAACGCGGTTAAGGTGAGCCGGGCAAGCTCGTTCACAAGTCAAGAGTCAGTTGCCCGGGATTTCGGGACGCGCGTGTCCGTTTTGGCAAGACTCCGATCCCGCGCGCCCCGCGCGCCCCGACGGCCCCGACGGCCCCGTGCTAATCTGCCGGGCGCTGGAGTAACCAAGTCAAGTAGATTAAACGCCTGGCGGCGCGTGGCCCAACGCGCGTCTCTCGCGCCTCTCGCGCATGCCGCTCGAGCTGCGCGCAGTCGTGTTTTCCCACCTAGGCAGGGCCTATCCTCGCTTTTGTTTTCGTTGCCGCGACATTCCCCCGAGTTGTGACAATAAAACGGGGCACGCGCCTCGCGCCTCGCGCCTCGTTGTCATCGCTAACGCGCGGTTCATTTCCGCCAGGATTGCATCTGCAACTGCATCGTTGTGCTTTCGGTCCCGTGACTTTAATCTCTCGAAGGCCTCGCGCGCTTTCCCGCCCACTTTGAGCCATTGTTTTTTCACTTGCCGTTCTCGGCCGGCCAAGTTTAGTTCGGCGAGCGAGGCTAGGATTGCAATGAGCCACGGACGAAGGCGTGCGAGCGCGTGGGCCACGGTGAGAAGCTGTTGATCGAAAGAAAGCGAGGGAGAGAGGCGTGCGCCTAAGCTCGTAAAACTCGCGATTAGTGATGCTAGTGCCACTAGATTTGTGCCCTCTTTAGCGGAAAAACGAGGGGTGCAAGCGTGGAAATGAAGTCGAGCCAGCGATCATAAATACGTCAGTGGATTGAAGCGAGCGAATCGATGGCTCTCCCTTTCGGGGACGCTCGTCCTCCCTTTTCCAATGATAAAAGTGCGCCGTTCGAGGGGCGTTGCTGGCGCTTCGGTGTCAAACGCTCGCCGGCTAATTGACTGCACTCGCGTGCGCCCGCCGCAAGCCACCCGATCTCCGCCCACGATTCACGCAACATCTTCGGCGTAAACAGCGCAATCGCAAATAATCGGCAACGCCAGGGCGAAACTTGCTTGAGAAAATAGAACCTATAAAGGGGGGGGGGGGGCTCGAACTGACCATCTGTCGAATTCGGTCCATGAGAACAGACGAGTGAGCGCAGTTAGCGGAGTGAGCGTCTTGAGTAGCGCAACTAGCGTGGATAATTTCACCTCGCGAGCACCAAAGTAGAAGAAGACGAATAAGAAGGCGCATGCGTCCGTATGAAGTTTCCGCGTCAGAGGGGTGGGGCTGCTCGAGCCCAAAGCCCTCCGACTGATTTATAGCTGCGGTACCGCGCGGCGCGCGGGACACTGGCCCCGTACAAGAGCAGCCGTTGCGGCCTACCAACTCCTTGCTGCCTCTCTCAAGGCCTATTTTCAGGACGGTAATCGAGTTACGCTGCACTTGCCACGAACGCGGCAAGTCAACGATGGCGATGATGATACTGGGCGCGTGATTTAGGGGATCATTTCGAAGCACCGACGAGGCAGGGCATTTTCCGAAAATCCCAAGCCGACTTGCACGACGAAATACGTACAAGACAAAGGGGGACGACGAGCCAACGACGAACAGCTCACACTTGACACACGATCGACTCGTATAAACGGCCGCTATCAGGATTGCACGTGGCAAAATGATCCCGGTCGATTGCAATTCACCGGAATGGATGTGTTTATTGTGACGGTTTGGAAGCTAATTGGAACTTTGGCAGCTGAATAAGGACTTTTGAAAAGAGACAGCTGGAGAAAGAGGAACGGAATATAAGTGTTGCCCTTTATCAGATCGAATGAGCAATGATGGATTTGGCACTTGCTTCAAAGTCCGATGCGACCTATTCATAGAGCTCGACGAGACGAAAGTATAAAGAAGCCGGTGACGCGTGCGCGGCAGGGAGGTGGTAGGACGGCTCGCCGGGGAATAAAAAGTCCATTGATCGCGCGGCTCGAGGCATCGTCATCGCTGCCTCGTCAAAGACCTTGGCTATCTCCGCGCGCAGAGAGCAGCCTGCGCCACTTACACGCCATAAACATTTCATCGCTCTCCACTCACGATTGCCGCGCACGAGCGCCCCGCGGAGAAGAGACGAGCAAGCAGAGAAAACACAACGCCGCCCACGCACCGAGCGGAGCCTCGCGCTATCTTCCGCTTTGCGTGCGACCAGCTCCAATCCATCACGCCTGGCGCTTCGATTCAGTCCTGCGCGCACGAGCACTTTCGGGACAACTTTCCACGCGTGCTTTCCTCTGCGCTTGCCCGTGACCACTCGAGGCGCAGGCCAAAATTTCGTAAGACGACACCGCGTCACTCCTCGCTGCCACTCAATTTTCCGAATTCCTTCGCGCTGGAGGTCTCATCGCTCTGACCCCAGTCGCCACTAATTTCGTGCCTATTTATTACCCCAACTATTCCGTCTCTCGAGGCGCCCATTACAATTAGCTCGTTTACAGAAACGCTGCCTCTTCTTACTTTAGACTTTCTCGACTAAATATCTTTCAACCTCTTTCACCTCTTTTATACACGAGTCAGAGTCATAAGATTCATTGCTTGGACGACAACAAATGTTTTACAAGCCAACAACGATTTCATTCAATTTCACACGTTCATTTTCCAATCTAACGTTCGACGTGAGGAATTGACAAATAAAGTAAGACGCAACTTTAACCTGATCCCAAGGGGGAATCTTCTTGGAAAAGTACCGATAAGGCGATAAATTACCGCTCTTTGATCTTCTTTGCACCCTCGGCTCAAGTGTTGTCGCGCCTTTGCTCCAATTAGGTTGCGGCCCATTAATATTCCAAATACAGATTTCTCAATTTTCCAAGCTGGCATTATCGCAGTTGAGAAGCTTGAGCCGATGTGTGTGGAAGTAAAAAATGAGCTGTGTTTGGTATGCATAAAACACCCCTGGTCATTTATCTGCTGAGCGTGTGAAGAAATTCAAAAGGAATTATTTCAAAAGATAAGCTCGAGAGTCAGAACTTGAAATGTATAAGAACATTGATCATCGGTACATTTGTTTAGTTTCTTGTTAGAACGTTTTTATAACTTTTAAAACATTTTATTTTGCTTATTCAGCATTTTTCAATGAATATAATTAGATCGTTAATAAAACGAAAACTTACTTAATTTTATGCCGATGCAATAAACATAAATTTTTAAAATGCAAAAGGAAAAAGAGAGCATAAAGGCATGGTAAATAGACAAATAATAGTGGCCAAGTTATATTATCATAAACCTGTCAAGGATATTGCAAACATTAGACGCGTGCGCCTTTTGAGAAGTTCCGCTGCATCCGGTTTTCGTAGCCCTATTCTCAACTTTCGACTTTTCTTCTTTTTCTTTATTATACTTTTTAAGACAACTCGCAGTAGTTTCCAAAATCGGATGCCAGTTTTTTCTAAAGCACGCGAGTTTGTCCCTGTGACCGTTTTTAATTATTTTTCAGTTAGTATTGAGTAATTCGATCTTCTGATAAATTTTTCTTCTTTTTACACTTTCTTTTCACTGCAATATTTACAAAATTGAAATAGTATAAATAAAAAAATCACGATATATATGAGATGGTAAAGTTTTAATTTATAGTAGACCTTAAGAGCCTAAGAAGAACGCTTATCTGACAATATACGGCGACAGACACGTTGAAGTGACTGGACAATTTTTATGGTTTCTACCAGATGATAATACCAAGAGCACTCTTTATAGAAAAAGATCAAATTATAATTAATATCTAAAGTTGAATTAAATAGTACTCTTTATTGCGTATCAATGTCGATGTACAGCGTACACTGCTGAATCAGTCTATTACTTGAATAAGTCTCTCTCTCTTTCTTTCTCACAACGCTCACGCTCAAGTCCTTGAAACGCTGCAAATATTGCCTTCGGAAGCTGCAGACGTTCGATAATTTTCTGTATAAGTTGAAGCGACATCTTTTCTACTTTTGTCTTCACGAACTAATGGAAGCCATTATAAAAATTGTTAGTAAATAATGGGCGATGAGCATCCAACAGAGACGGGCAAAACTCGCAAGTGCACACACACACACACATGTATGAGCAGTTCAGAGTTCGCGTCGGGTCAGCTGGAATACTAACGAGCGTGCGCGCTCTCGCTTAATACCATTTCTTCTTGCTAGTCGAATGAGCATTGACGTCACGAAATTTCCATTGGCGATCGTCGTTTTCGTGTTGTGTAGCTTGCACAACCGCCATTAAGAGAACGTGAGCTCACGCGGCCCCTTGGCTCGATTGCTTTTTTCCTCGATCTTTCTTTTCTCTGAGCTGCCAGCGACTTGCGATTCATTCGGTTCGTACAGTGTCAGATCTCATACTGTGCATACCTGTTATCGTCTTGTACATAATTTCGCCAATCAATTTTCCGCATGACGTGACATAATTTCGTACATTAAAATACTATCTCCTTTGTGTGACATCGATACATAATCAATTAGAATAATTGCAGTACATTTGATCTCGTATGAAAAATGCTTCAATTATATGTATATATTGAACAGCAAATTTTCAACATTTCAACTCATTTGCTGATTGCAATATTCTAATGTAGTCACCTTCAAAACAAATTTTCAGTTAGTCGTTTGAATATTTCATATTTCGAAAAAAGTAACAATTTTTTAAATATCTGATCCAGCTACGATATTTCACGCAATTCTAAAAACCTTATCACACAGATCTTCTTATTTAAACTCATCATTATGCCATTTCTCGTTATCTATAGCTAAAATTAATCTAAAACAAAAATAAATTGGTTCTGATGAAGAAAGTTCAAACATAAATAAATTAAATCGTTACAATAGTAAAATTGGTGACTAGATAATTCTTACCGCTTAATTTTTTTCCTTTTGTATGATTACATTATTTGTTACGTATTTCAAGTATTTTTCGTGGAACAAAAAAAGCAAATATAATTGAAAAATTAGAGACAATGTTTTTATCACGAAACCAAAAGTTTTGATACGAGTACAGAATTGAACTGCAAAAAATGCATTGATTGCAAAAAACCTATTGCTTATGTAAAAAGTATATCATGGAGTACATTGAAATGAGATCATAACACTCACTAAAATGAAGATGCAAATTGTAACGAATAAAAATAGAATATATTATAGAAAATATGTATCGAGATGATAGCTACAAGTTAACTGTTCAACTGCAGCCGCGTGAGTTTGCACATGGATGAAGCATATATCTGAAGCTCGTAATCGTGGTGGTCGCGTGCCGGCAACTCGTGGCGGCGTCTCGTATCACCTTGTCAGCCCCGTACTATCACGGTTCTTATCGTTGACTTGCCATTCGATAAGTCTCTTTTTCTGTTATATACGTCTACATTGTATACATCGCCAAGCTCCTATAATCGCGATATCTTAATTGCGGCTAGAACATTCATACACGCGGAATCAGGTCAGATGAATTTATATATCTTATACTTTTACCTGAGTATATTTAGCACCTGATTGCGATCATAATGCTACTTTTTATTGTTTCACACTTTTTCTACGTTTTTCAAATTACATTGCAATGAAGGCAAAATTGAGTAAATATCGATCCACAACTTCAGCTTACAAAAATAATTTTTTGATAGTGTTAGATTTGTGGCACTAAGTATATTCTTAATACAATTTTCTGAAACAATAGGAAAATTCAATTTTATCTGATTTCTTTTAAAACTCAAAGGCATTTCTAACGGATATTCCTTTCAGTCACTATTTCAATTTGTGAAATTCGTGTCACATTATCTAAAAGATATTCTTTTGACTTTTCAGATTCACAGACTTGAGATGTTCCTTTGTCAAGTTAGGGTATTCCACAAATTATACGAGCTATAAGAATCTCTGTAAGCTAACAACTAAATTCTGAAATCCTAGTGAATAAGATAATGCAATTTTTTAATATTAGGCTTTGCGCAATAACAACAGGTTCAAGAATGTTCTACATAGAACATTCTATACAATGTATATATATATATATATATATATATATATATATATATATATAATTTGAGTTACAAATACATAAGATCATTTCATTGTAACTGACAGAACGTGTTTTCGTGAATCCGTGGAAAGATAACGGGAATAACCCCTGACCTCTCGTCATTCGAAACCGTCTTCCTCTTATTGCTGTATTGGCTTTCTACAGTGTTTCCATTTGAAATAAATACAAATCTACTGATATTTTACTGACAATACATAAATTGTTTGTTAGTGGTTTTTGATATCGTAAATCAATAAAGACGATAGTAAAACAAGACAGTAAGATTTTTTCAGCTACACCGAGTTACCATGTCATTATCCTTGAAAATTTTCATTGAATACAGTTTGTTTTGTTCAGCTGAATATTATTTTGCTCTTGATAGCCATTGTCGGGTCGATCCAATCATTTGATCGTTGTGCAATTTCAAAGTTATTGGTCATCTAACAAAAAATTCATTTAGCAGAGCTGTTTGTTGAGCTTTTAATAAGCTTTTAAATAAAAACAAAAGTAAAATTGGTAATTTTCCCTAGATGTCGCGCAGTGCTGACTATAGAACGAATACGTGACAGGACAGTTGAAATATAGCGGCGCACTTGTCTGTCGACGAACTGATATATCGCGATAATTAAGCAATTGAAAGCGAATGAAACGGTCGAACTGATGGTTGTGTGTGGGATAATGTAGAGACGAGCCATCGAGATGCCCCTCCGGCTGAAGCCGAGACAAACGGTTTACAAGTGGAACGCGCGCTGAGCCGGCGGCTGGAGGAGGAAGGCGAGGGCGGAGTTAGCGGGTCGCCAGGCGTGGCCGAGGCGGGACATCCGGACGGGGCGAAAAATGGCGTCGACTGCGGCGTCGTCGAACAGCGGCACCAGCAACAGTGGCTTGCCACCGGTTGCTCCCAACACTCGCAGTCCGACGCGATCGCTTATCACGGACTGCAGGCCAGCTTCGCCCTCAGGCAACTCGCTTACTTGGAGCAGCAGCAGCAGCAGCAGCAGCAGCAGCACACTCTAGGCAGTCAACGGTCAGACTCTGTCATTTACTTACTTTTTGCTTGTCATTCTTCCGATCCGAGTGCCATATTCCAGGCTCGAGCACGTTATTGAAAAATCTAACTCTCCAAGCATCCTCGTATCTTCCTTGTAATATTATTTACTGCTGCGTAGCGGAGCCCGCTAGACTGCAAGCGATCTTATAATAAAATATTAGTCGAGCAAAGTTTCAAGTAATTGTTAAGCTTACAAAGCGAAGAAAATAATGCTGCGTGCTTTTACCCGAGACAACTGCTGACGTACTCAACAACATCTTCATGTATACATTTCATTATTCAGCTAATTGTTTTATCACCAATGCATGCGATTGCTACTATCGTTAACTATTCGATTAGGTTATTGTATAATACAACGATAATGTTTAGAGCACAAAAGTAAATGAACATTCTTTAGTGGAATTTTTAAAGATAAATTTAATATCAATACGTTTAGGAATAAACATGACGATAATCCATGTGTGTTTATATCGATTGATTCCGTTCAATAATAGACTATTCACTTTTTAGAAGCATTATTGATTCATCCTAATCTCATCAAACGTGTGATATAAATGTTACGTTTCCCAAGAAATCCACATTGCGAGGTATACCAACATTACACGAAACCAAGATACGTTAGATACATTTTTTTATACATATTTCCATAAGATCTTTAGCACAAGGTAAAACCTTAGAATCTTCATTTCTTAGAATGTTAGGCTTCGTTTCTAAGAGATCATTTATCACATTCTTAGGGATATTACAATTACACCGGACCACTGCTCCTATATTAGTTTTCAATGGGAATCTTTTATTCTAGATATAAAATATTAAGCATCCTTTGGAATTTTTCCTTTTCGCTTATATATCGCTACTTCTGCCACTGTCTGTTCTGCTCGCCCTTATTCAATCACGGTTATATAAAAAATCATGCAATACGTACCTGACAACGTGCACATTTTTTCACATATGAAGCTAATGGTAAATTTATAAAAAATTGTTTAGCTCGAAGTCACATTATAAATAGCCAACATCCTCTCTGGTTCGATGACAGAGCACTAAGCGTCCGTCTGCTACAAATAGATAGCAATTATCAGCCATCCTTTAGCCAATGTGTGTACGACTGATAAGAATCACCGCAAGTCTCGTGAGGCACTGAACACTTCATTTAGGTTGCTCGAACAACATAAGATCAAAGCACAAGTTATGCCCATTGAATTCGTTTTAATTTAAATTAATCTAATTATGCTTATTTTTATATATAAAATATGACTTCTATGCTTTGCGGGGAATTCTTCTGATAGGCAATTAATAGACAGAGAAAGTAACTCTATATATTTTAAGAGATAAAATCAAGTCTTTGCTAACAATGGTGATCTAATTATAGATGATAATATTTGGTATATTTTTCAAATGAATTGGCACCGTTCTTTTCAAATATTCAAATGAAAACAAAAAGAAAAACAATTTTCATTGCATTTTTCGGAATTGTATGAGTTTTATGAAAATCCAAGAAGCGTATCGTTAATCATCTGAACTGAAATCCGAAACAAAATAAGCCGAAAGCTATATGTTTTTATTGATTTTCTACTCGACATTTCGAACGAGATGGAGCTTTAAAACAACGTAAATGTTGATCAAACGTATTGATCCTGGGCCGTTTGAGATTTTTATGCTCTGCTCTATTTTCCAAAGCTCTATAAGGCTGAACATTTCAAGTAAAAATAAGAAAATATATAGTTTTGAATGCATCTTTTGACGTACCATTCGAATATGAGTTCGGATAACGTTCTCTCTCATATATTTTGAAAATATTGCCCAACGATGCGGTGTGTAAAAAAATGATGTTTGCGTTGAATACGAGGATTTATTCGTTCGCGTTGCGCGTACATAAAACGCGTAAATAAAAGAAAGCAAATGTTTGAATTGGCGAGAATGCAAGTGCAAGAAAGTAGATTGAAAGTTAAAATTGAGCGAGAAAAGCGAACGATGTAAGGAAGAGGAGTGCAAGGGTCGGCTTATCGACAACTCTCGTTGCAGTTTTCAGATCGAGTCGAGCGCCTACGGCAGTGCAATAGCCGAGCGCAGCGCTCGTCAACAGCAGGGCCAAATCGGTGATCCGACGGAGTTTGAACAGCAGCAGCAGCAGCAGCAGCAGCAGCAGCAGCTCTACATCAGCCGCGAGAGCGAGCAGCAGCAGCAGCCCCACCACCGAGAGCGCGCCGCAGCGGCAGAGACGGGCGCGGGAGAGGTCCCTGCGGTTCCCGAAGGAGGGGATAGCCAGTCGCCGAGCAGCCAGGCCACAGTCCCGACGGAAGGGAAGAGCACCGTCAGTCACATGCCTCTCGTCGCGATGCACCGATACCCCGCAGCAGTCGAGACGCTCTTGCCCGAGCACCACCACCACCACCACCACCATCACCACCACGGCCACGGCGCGCACCACGGCCTCGGCCGACACGACGAGGCGCAGCAGCAGCAGCAGCAGCAGCAGCAGCAGCATCACGACGAGCGCAGCTCTGCTGCCATTAACCTGAACGTGTTCCTGCCGAGCCTCGGCGGCCAGCCGGGCAGCGGCGCCGGCAACGGCGCTCACCAGCCGGCGCAGCACCTCGACGAGGTGCTCCAGCACGAGGACAGCTACCTGACGATGCGCGGCTCGGCCAACAGCGTCGAGGGCGTCTCGCCGGGGGCGATGCGCGCCGCCGGCAGCTCGCCCGGCTCCAGCCGCAGCCCGCACAACGGCGCCGAGCAGCCGCAGCAGGAGCTGTCGCCGCCGCCGCCGCCGCCGGCCGCGCGCCACACCGAGGCCCAGGCCTACAGCCCCGGCCAGGAGCAGGCGCGCCTGCAGAGCTTCACGCACCTGACCAACATGCAGCCGGCCATAGTGAACGTCAACCACCTGCAGCCGGACGACAGAGTGCAGCCCGACCAGCTCTACCTCGACTCGCTCTACGCGCAGCAGCACCAGGGCGCCGCGGTCGCCGCCGTGCACCACCACCACCACCACCACCCCGACCACGAGCAGAGCTCCACGGCGCCGCACTCGCCCACCGGCGCGGGGTAAGTCTCCATTCGGCTCTTTTGCCCCCCGTTGCGATCGTTGTTGTGGCGCGCGCGCGCGCGAGATGTTTGTTTACGATTGTCTGCCGATAAGCTGTTGCGTCGCTGATAACCCGTTCCGCGTGTTCTGCCGTGTGTTTCACTACTGCGCTTCTTCCTCGGCTCTCGTCTAGTCCACTGCCATTTTCAGCTAATAAGTCTGTCCACTATACAACCATCAGTGCTTCGCCAATCGCGTCTCGCCTTTTCTTCTTATAAATATCCTTTCGAATCTGTCACTCTAGTCAATAAATTACATCCCCTTTTCGATTCGTATTAAGCAGGTGCGCGCACGCTAACGTAGTTTTTTTAACCACTCAATGGCAATGAATTAACGAATGGAACACAATTTATGGTTTAATTCCTTTTGCAATTCTTCAATCAATTTTATTTTGCGATTAAAATACTTGATGACAAAAAATTGCTATAAACTCGCTATAGCTCAACTCCTGCGATCGCAACTCTCTGGATTTCATTAATTCGTTGAGCGATTAAAATTATTAATAAAATAATACTATGAACAAAATTTTAATGAGAATTAATACATTTTGAAAGCTTTCAACAAAATTGCATAGATTTCATAGATTTTCGAATGACCAGCCTTGGGTACTGTCAAATGTCATTCGCGTAAGATAATTCAAAAATAAAATTTAAAAATCAATTTGTGAATTTAATGAACAAAAAAAAGTAACTCTTATAATAAAAAATATGGAATCTTTCTTACACAGTAGAACAATGTTTGGCTTTGTTCGACTTTGTTCATGAATCAGAATTTAAAAATTTGAAAAATGACGAGCGTATGAGCACTCGGTCTTTAACTGTCACGAGAATTCGATGTGATTCATCGAATCCGACGAATCTGCAATGCGTTGCACGATGAGACGGACAAAATCATTTATTTTCTTCAATACGAACAAAGAGTGTACTTGCCACAGTGGTGATCGATTGTTCGCTACGAGAATCGATTTGGGTCAGTAAGTTTTCGTTATTTTTTTTTCTCATGCTCGGTAATGTTTTCATTAGGATTTAACTAGCACTACACAAACCCAACCCAAACATCGCGGCGTACGCATATGTTCATTCATAGAGCGGCGGCCAAGAGCCTGAAATCTGATACGGTGCAAGCTTGAGTTCGTCGTCGCTTGTTCGTTCTCTATTTTGACTTTGAAAAAAAGGGCTTTGGCGGGATTTTCAACGATGAAAAAAATATGCATGGCAAAAAGTCGAGGTGAAGTAAAAATAGAGTGGAGGGAGTGCGATAATGGCATGCCTGTATGTAAGAGGCGGAAGGAGAGAGGGCATCGGCTGAGCGATAGTGGGGAAGCGCATCGAACACGTCGGTTGACGTGTGCGTGGTGAATCGTCGAAGAAAGAGGGCAAAAAAGTGAAGCGGGAGTTAGCGAGCAAGAGAGAGAGAAGGAGAAGTTCTAGCCACCTTCTGGTCGAGTCGAACCACCGGAACCCCACGACGCGGACGGCGCGACGCCTCTCTTTCTCTGTCGCTTCTGACAAGCATACGCCTGGCTGTACTCGCGGCCAGATTTTCTCCTACCTCAGTTCCCGCTTGTCCAGTGACACACGCGCAGGCCTTTTCTCTCTCTCTCTCTCTCTTTTTCTCTCTGCGTCGATCTCGTCTAATCGAATCGATTCCGCTGCTCTATCTCATCGTTCTATTAATATCGGTCTCGTTGGTACACGACCCTGTGCCACCTCCCTCCTCCCGTCTCGCTTGATTACGCCCCCTTGTACGTTCGCAGTACTCTCCCACATTGACTTTCGATTTTGCAATCCAAGACCTATCGCAAGCTCGCTGGGCATCGTCTCCACAGGATAATCTATTGGCTCCGGCAGATACCTTATTGTTTTTAACATGCCTTCGTCGTTCACGAACGTGCAGTAAGTTTTTCAACATTTTTCTTATTATCAAAATGATAACACACAATAATTTTCAAACATACAACAACTCTTTTTATCAGACTCCGATTGCGAAAGCCAATTTTTTGGCTTTCTGTTTTGCAATAATACGATATGCGACTGAGGAATTTTTCGAGCTAGAAATTTCCTCTGTATTAATACCGGAAAAAGCTTTTTCTTTTGAAAACATTGCTAGCCGTAACAAATATCGAGGACTTTGGAGAAATTCAATTAAATTTTTTAAAAATGTTTTTATGCTAAAGTTGAAATATATAATAATGCACTGCAGCTATATATTAAATTGCACGTCTGATAAGAAAAGAATAGCTTGGGAAAGGGGATGCTAGGTCTCAAACTTTTTTTTTATTCTATTACAATTTTCAACAAGACTGTTAGATCCTACGTTAATAATTTCAACTGGTAGGAAGCATTTAAAATATTGAGTTTTTCCGACAACGTCGTCTGGACGGATTCACTGCAAGACGAATGTGAAACCCATAAATACTCAGTTTTTAAAGAAATTCCTCGCTCCTACCTCGAGGCAGTAATAAGTTACGGACCAGCATTACGTTTCTTTCCGCTTTCACGCTCTCCGTGATTTTGTCAACGTGTTAGAGCCGGAGCGCATTTCCATGTCTCATATAATTCCGTTCTAACACAATGAAAGTGGCAATCGTGCATGTTTTCGTGCACGGCCAGCTCGATGCACAATTGGTTTGACCGCAAACGTCTTCGATACACCGTTGTCATTGCCGCATCGAGGCGAGCAAGCAGGAGATCAGATAAAAAGTAGACAAGTCGAAATAAAGAGGAGTTTGAGGGGTTTGACTTGAGCAAATACCGGCATCCCGATACGCGCATCCTCGGTTTATCTAGCTCGATGTTTATCGGCCGTCCCCTGGGATTATCAGCGACCCGACAGAGCATAGACACATGCATGTGCGTGCGCGGTCGTGGGCGACCACTCGTGTTCTCTCTCTCTCTCTCTCTCTCTCTCTCAGCGAAGACCTTGTCTCGTCGCAACACGTCGCAAATATTTGTCCCCGTGCCGAGTGTCGATTATCGGCTTGACACGAGCGCGTGATGCATCGCTCTTTCGGGGGCAGTTAGGCAGTGGCGCACCTCGCAAAATTTCGTCCGCGACACGAATGCGGCCGGGGCCAAGTGGCGGGATAGGTACACCCGACGCTCGTCGCGGCCAACCTCGAATAAGAAGATCGTGAGAAGCGAGAAGGCCAGTGGCTGGCTGGCCGGCCGGCCGGTGGCGGACGACTGCACGGCGCGACGGGGCCGTAACCTCTTCTCGCGGTCGCGCTCGGTATTGTATTTCGCGGCTCGCGCATTCCGCCTTCAGCAAGCATTTAGCGAAGAGCGCGCCGGTGAAGAACCTTGGCGCTGCTGCGCGACGCGTAATCGTGATACGCAAGTAAAACACGAGCGTAGAGATGAGTATTTTATTCGACGACGGCGATGGGCAACGTGCTGAAATATACAGTATCCTCTGTCAGAAGTGTTGAGTAGGCTCGGTGAGTTCAGTCCCCCCAATCCTCGGCGACGGCGGGCGACGGCGGGCGACGGCGGGCGACGGTACGCGCGAACGAGGCACGCAATCGGCCACACATCGCGCGGCAAGGAACCAGACTGCAGCCAGCTAATAGACTGCCGGGCGCGCATACCGGAAGCGAGCTGACCGAATGCGGGTGTCGCCCGAGAGAGCGTTCTGCACTTTGCCGCCCGAAACACAACTACTCCATTACCGCTGCGGCCCGCGGCCAGTTAGCTACCTGGCGCCCCGCGAACCTTCGCGCGAGCTCCATCCCCGCCTTTTACCGGCGCGCTCTCGACCCCCAGCCGGAAATCTCCGAATGCGGGCATTTTTACCGTTTGATGATTCCGGAATCGGCTTCTCTCGCTGCAACGGACTCCGCGGGCTGCAGGGGCGAGATTGCCACGTGGACAACTGGAACGCTACCTGGCGCGTGCCCACGTTGCCCGCTCTCGCCAAATTATTCGGTAGCGTAGCGCACGAGCCTTGTCGCTCGCCACCGCACGATGTGCTCGTTTCTCGAGCCTATCTCCCCAAATTCTGTTAATCTTATCGCGCTGGATATACGTGACTTGCATCGTTATATCACAACTTTGTTGTTCGGCTTTTCCTTCAACGAAACAATGACTGCTGGCTGAATGTCCAGTGCGAAAAAAATCGAAAATTCATAAGGAATTGCGCACAAAGGCTGGTACGTTTGCAGGCCAATTTTTTTCCGCTCTTAACTTTCGAGTTTGAAGAGCGATTCGGAGCTGCCCTTCGACGCGTGGCTCGGTCGTCGGCAACAATGCTGCTGCCCACTGAACTCTGCAGGTGGAAATCGCAGCGCTCGATCGGACAACAATCCGATGGACTTGAAAGAGAAAGCGCGAGGTCCGCCGACGAGTAATGGCTTGTGTGTATATTATGGAAAGCTGAGGGATCGGGGGAAATTCGTTACGGTCATTAGGCCAACGGCAGACAGTGGCTATGCGGAGCTAAGTTTCTCAGAACCAATAAGTGTAGCGGACCATTAAGTTCTGCCAACATTTGCACGAGTATATGCATCCAATAGACGCTTGCTTCATTCGAAGCAATGTCAATTTAAGTAAAACTCGTCAAACCCAAAATTGTTAACCGCCTCGACGCCTTCAATTGTTCGCGAGAGGGTTTCTCAAAAAAGTTCACGTGCTGCGCGTGCGCTTCGTTAGAATGTTGAATTGTGATTCAACAAAGCTGACCTACTAATTTCGACGAGTCATTGTTAATGCAATTCGATATGTGACGAGACCTAATAAATTTCGTCGAGCTCAACGTTGTTATATCAAGTTTCAGAAAGTGCCGTGTTATTTTTCGTCTTTGCTAGTGTAAAAGACGAGTTCAAGAATCGACAAGCTTACGTGTGTAGTTGCAAATTTTCGCCAGCACCGCAGTCTTTTGAGCTCTTTCACGTGGTACACATGCGCCAGCGACGTCGTCGCGTCTTTTCATTCTTGTAATATTTACTTATCTACTGCAATCTGGCTTAGAGGTTGTGAAAAATTGTTTTCCAATCGAGAAGAATGCTAAACGAGACGACATGTGGCGCAGCGAGAAAAATATGCGCTATTCCGATGCGTCAGCGCCGTTGACGAATGGCTCGAGTGGACTTTAGTCGCGCATCCCCATGTTCGATCGGTCGTAGATTGGAAAGCTGTGAGTTGTCCTAACATTCCTCGATGATTTTTCCTGTCTGCAGCCCGAGCAAGCGTTTTCGGTACCGAGATATTGGTTGGTAAACGGTCGTCGAACAATGGTTAATCGGCTAGTCGCGCTCGATCAACGCAAATCGGAGTGACATAATGAAATGAGAATAAAAAATACGACGATGCATAAGCAAACAAAAATGTTTACCGATAACTGCCGTGCAAACAAAGCGGCCGCGCGAATAAAACATAGCGCCGGCAGCACGTGTATCATTTTGGATGCATCGCCGCGGTGACACGGAGGCACGTAGCAGTGCTACGAAACGTGCCCCAGTCACAGCGATGCCCAAGGCCGCTGAGTCGTATTGACATCTTCGCGAGCGTTTTCTGCTTTACTCCCGATAACTCGATTTTCCACGCAACTCTTGCTCTTTTTCGCCTCTTCTGACGACCAGTCGCAAATCGCTTACTCGCCGCTCAACATCGTGCTCGCATTTGCGCCTCCCCTCCCAACTGTTTTCCTTTTACGATAGCTACATTGCCTATTCGATGGAGAGTACAAGGTAAATGCCGCAGCTATTTTTTCCACACTTCTTGTTTTAGTCCTTGTTCTGCTTTGTCAGAGAAAAAATATTGAAAATTGTTTGACATTTGAATACGTTTGGCATAGGTATATGCTACTACGTATCTGCTGCTAGTGCGAGACTGCGTTCGTGGTTGGACGAGCTTTGCAAAAGTCTGATGGAATTTGGATTCATCGGAACTCGGATATTTAATCTTGAATAACAAACGCAATTAGTAAAAGTTTTCATCATTGCACCGAGGTTCACGTAAATTCACTAGTTTTATTATTCGAAGCTGACAATCGATCACTGGGATATCTTGGGCGAAAGTCATAATATTTTATCAAATGTCAATGCCAACAACGTTGTCGATTTACCTCTCTCAATGTAGCAATGCAGTAAAACCAAATTGTGAATAATGGGCGATCGTAATTGAGTCAAAAAGATAAGTAATCAAAGGTGTATTTATCTAAATACTTGGCAATTACATGCGAAATAAAGATAATTTTAATTTACAATTCGCGAACAATCATTGCTCGCCGAACAGCTGAAAGTTGCGTTAAAAGCATACGAGAATGGATAAAAGCAGTCGCGAACGTGTGATTTGAAAGCTATTTATGATTAAATTCGCGTTTTTTGTGCCATTTAGTAGAACATTAATTTGCCGGGTAAACATTTTTCTTGGTGATTCGTGCTGAATATAAAGAAAGAGCTTGCAATATTACTCTCAACGATGCGATT
Source organism: Phymastichus coffea (assembly GCF_024137745.1). Classification (NCBI taxonomy): domain Eukaryota; kingdom Metazoa; phylum Arthropoda; class Insecta; order Hymenoptera; family Eulophidae; genus Phymastichus; species Phymastichus coffea. The sequence goes on from NW_026706881.1 coordinate 733,041, forward strand.
ATACATTATGTTGCGCTGACTAATTTTAGCGGAACATCGAGAAGAATGGATATAACCGATGAATGTACAGAATAATACATTACGCTACTATTTCACACAGTGCGTGTTCGACTACAAAGTACTCCCGACTAGCGTATCATTCATTTTCCGCACAGCCCCGTGAAGGACTGATGCTGCGTATTCAGCAGGTGACACAGAACCGTATTTCGGACACTGTCTAATGTGTACAGTCAGTCGAGCCAGTCAGGCAAGAGCGGGAAAGGCGCATCGCACATGCGCGAGGTACTTTACCTCGTGTTGTCCATGCGGCTCTGTGTTCCCTACCTGAGAAGGGGGGGGGGGGGCGCACAGTCACCACTTTGTGTGCAGTCTGAGAGACAAAATGTATGTAGGATCGAAAAATTAACGTGAGACACATTGTTTACAGCTCGTCGTTGTATCGGATACCCGGCGTCGGCACCATTGGCAGTGGCGGTGGCTCCGCGCCAAGCTACTCGATGTATATGAATCCGTCTGCTGAACTCGGCCCAGGACCACAGCAAATATGGACTACCCAAGGTGATTACCAGCTGCCAATTGTTCATTACAGCCTCGTCGTGGTTAAAGCTAATCTACATAACGAATTGCTCGTGTGCGTAGTGTCGGCTCTGCCGCCGCTTGGCGACGAGTACGTGGGCAAATCGACGTCATCGGTGGTTAGTCACCAGAGCCTGCCGGCGTTCTCGCAACCCTTCCCAACTCGTTTTCGCTACTCACCGTCTTACACCACGCAGCAGGCGTCCGCTGGCGAAATAGTTACTTGGTCGACTTACAATGCTGCCCAAGCAGCCGTTGCTGCGACAGACTCGCCTTATAGCGGTAGCAATCTCGTGTCCAACTCCCAGCATCGAAGACAATCTAGCTCCGCCGTCAATTCTTCGTCCTGCGTCCCCACCTCGCATCAGCTGCCACCGACTCTTTCTACCAGTAAGTCTCCATTTTATCTGTTGCTTTCAATAAACCAGTTTATTTTATTCATTCATTGACAAGCTACTCGACAAAACTAAAATGAGTATGACGGACGTAGAAATGCGATGACGTCGCAACAATCGACTTTCCGTGTAACGTTCAAAATGAATTTCGAGTGAAATTAGCTCCAGACTAATTAGCGACTAATTAAGAAATACATTTTTTTGACATGGTTAAGAGAAGTAGACTATTGGAGTGCAATTAAAAACGATGACTTAAGAACCGTCCTTGACATTCGACACGTAGCTCTCTCTCTCTCTCTCTCTCTCTCTCTCTCTGTCTCGCGTCCGAAGTGAACTTATCATAATAATAAATGACCCTCCGAACTCCGCAATCATTTTTCTCGCGGTCTCGCTTCTACAAAGATCAGCCGTCGGCCTCCCGGATCGTCGTAAAAATCGACATGGCTCTGATAAAACGTGTCATTCGCGCGCGCGATCGCTTAACGATTTTAACTTTCACTTGGTATACGAACGCTTGCCTGGGCAGTGAGCCTCGCTTATCGCACTCGCTGCGCGTCGGACACACGTTTCATTATGGACGTTCCCAACGTTGTGCAAAAATAATGAACGAGCCAACGCGCAGCTGCGATAAGTTTCCCCGAATCACGCTTTGTCAGAATGTTCCATGCGGTATTGCCCAAAGTTCGCTGCTTTTTTATCGTTCGCTTTATGGTCTGTTTCGGCTTGTTCAGATAGTATTTAAATTTCAGCTCGACACTTGTTCTACGCTTGCCGCTCGTGCTCGTCCGTTCTTTTGCCCCCAATCTCAACTATTTTTTGACGAATGAAATAATAAACGAATCGTTGAGTTTGTTCATTCAGTGTTGATGAAAAATCAAGTGAAATAATCATGCGAATAGCAGTGTTGTTTGATCTTACATAAGAAAATATCAAAAAGATATTATTTTTGTCGCAAGTTGATATGATAAAAGAAAACCATTGAATAAAATTGAAAATTGTTTTGTTTTGATAAGGATAAAGTAATTGAGTCGAGTGATATTTTATAAAATGTTGAAAATCTGAACGCTTCAACGGTTTTTAACGAGTTTCTTAGACAGGCGATGCGCGTCAATGTCGCGATGGGCGAGTGATGAGAAGTGTAGATTCGTAGGGCGTGAATCCGGAAAAATTGAAAGGCAATTTGGAGATAGCCGTGCGAACGGGTGATTAGCCAAGCGCAGTGACCTTGCATCGCGCCTGCCTGATCATCATCAGCAGCGGCATCCGAAATAATCGGAGGCTGCCTCTGCACTCGCGCATAGATGAGCGGCGTATCGCAATCGCGCCGATTACACCTACGCGTCGTCTAGGTCAGGGCCTGCCCGATATACGTCACGTCGTCAGTTGGCGCGTAATCCTACGATTAGACAAACGCTCGATGATGCTACTGTACGCTGCCTTCTAATGCTTATCTAACGCTGATTCGCTCTATCTTGCGCCCAGCTGATTTCCTGCGTAAACTGCATGTCGCCGGCTACAGTCGAATATTGCTGCTCCCCTGTCGGTTGTTTCTCGATTGGGCAGCGCCGTGCAAAACGCCGCGCGTTGCGATTGTTTGTTGACTGAAATGCGGAGTTTATCAATGGTAGCTGGCGCATCAGGCAATCATCATCGGGGCAAAGAGACCGAGAGCGAGAGTTCATTTATCGGCGGAGGATTGCTGTGTAGTTTATTAAGTCTACGAGATAAGCGAGTGTCAGAAGCATATAGTGCCGCTGATCGGTAGCCGTCGGCGGCTGCGCCGAGCTTGTCATTGACCCATGCCAAGCCGCCTCTATGTATAGCCGATAAAACTCTGCGACTGCTTATATACCTCGACGATAACGACGCGCATCAAATCCCTCCGCGCGATTCTCTCGATATCATTTCGTGCGTAGGCCTTGCTGGCTTGCTGGTTTGCCGCCTTGGTGCTGCTGCCCCTCAACGCGGCGTATCGACCAAGCGCTACTTTTCGCTCTTTCGCGCACTCGCTGCGGCATTTTATTTATTTCAAATTGCATTTTCATTGCGCGCGAACGACTGATAACGCATGCTTTTGCCGCAAACTCCCTGTAAACAGGTACACATCGCTGAATTAACGTCAGTTCTGAATCCATGGATGTTTAGACTCGAACGCGAATATTTTCACGCGTGCCAGATAAAAAAAAAAACAAGTTGCCTTTTCCGTGAGACTTGCCCCGGTTGATTGTCCGAAGTGTGCACGAGCAACAACAGTTGGTCGCCTGGTCGATTATGCGCCTTTCTAGAAACTCAAGATTTTTATTATGGTACACAGTTGAATTTAACGAGTTTTGAAATAGCACGCCGTCAAATGAAAACTGAATCGTACGAAATACGCGTATTCGAATGCGTGAGCGCGAGCTCGGAAATAAAGGCTAAGCTCTCGTGCTCTCGTCGTGTTAAAAAACAGACGTGTGCTTTTTTTCAACTTTTACGTGCGTCGGCTCTTGCGAGCTCGTGGTAAGTGTCAAGCGATCGGTGGGCGTGTGCCGCGCAGTGCTTAGCTGCCCCCACTGGAGCAGGCTGTTTATAGAGGAAAACAGACAGCGGCAACGACGCGCGAGCGCGTTCTTCGCGTCAATGTTCTTTCGCTGCTGCAAATTGACGTCTGCTTTCGCACGTTGCCTACGCTTCGGAATAACTCACATTGGGGATGGCTCTTGAAACGCTAATCGTCGGATCCACGGCAACTGACTTGTTTGTAAATGAGTCCTCGCAATCGTGGAAGTACGGTTAGAATTGAAGTTGGCCGTGGAAGTAGACTGTGAGAACATACGTATGGCTAGATTAGTGAAGCGAGCGGCGAGCGTTTAAAAAAAAAAATTACTGTCTCATTTGGAAACGATACGTTGCTTCAGGGCGTAGGACGCGCAACATTGTATCGCTGTTTGAAATCGGATTATCGCTTTTTAATGGCTTCTTCAAAGTCGTGTCTTTTTCAGACGAAGTGCAGTAGCACGAGATACGCCCATTAAAAACCAAACTGCGCGGCCTTCGCTCCGTGAAAATCCTCTTAACTAGACATTAATAATACCTTGAAGTGTCATTAAAAAGTGGAAAAAAGCCCGAATGACTGGAGGGAGGACGACGGGGGTGTGGGGAAACTCGTCGTAAATCGTCGTAGGTCCTCCAGGCCGAAGTAGGGCTTGAAGCGCGCGCGGAGAGCCGGGGGAAGGCTTCGCACGCGGGCCGGGCCCCCGACGCAACATTTTCTCGCGCGGTCCAGAGAGCGAGATGATGCGCAGCGAGTGCCAGCGAGCGGCTCGGGTTACAGCGCGTGGGCGGCCGCGGAGAAATCAGAGCGGAAAGGCATCACTCCTGACGGCAGGACAAATCTGCCTCGATAAATAACGAGCGGAGAGGCCGGCGCGCTGACCAAAATATTGTCGATTCGTTGGGCGTCTGTCCCTGGGAAAGTTTCAAGTGGCCTCTGCTTGCTTAGAACCCGTAGAGTAGAGGCCGAGCTCTGGCGCGGCGTTGGGTCGCCGAGAGACTGAACAGAGTTGCGACGAAGAAAGGGAGAACAGGTCGCGAAGCGAAAAGCTAAAAGCGCTCATGAGAGGTGAGCACTTGGCGCCGCAGCGCGCGCAGCAGCCCCGTACGAGGCAGGCGCTGTCGTGCATCATCCCGAGTGGCTGCTCTCGGGGCACGTGCGATGCTTTTTATTTTTGGCCTCGCAGCCTCGGTCCGTCGCGGCCGCGTCCCGGTCGCGCCCCGGCGGCTTCAGGGATCGCTCGCGCGCGGCCGTTCCCAGTCGAATGCCAGCGCCCGTAGACCAACTGGAATTACAGCCGCGTCAGCGGCGTCGCTCGTCTTTCGCGCGCAAGTACGGCAGGACAACGGGGCGACGGCAGGCGCCACTGCGCGCATACCGCGGACGCGGCTAGGCCACGGAGATACGGCAGGCCTGCGTACGCGTATAGCTGCATCAGCCGGCGGCCGCAGCAGCCCTTGCTCGTACTGTCGATCGCAGCGACACCCGAGCCACATTCTCCGCCCGGTTTCTCGCTAATTGCAGCTGTATAACGCGGCCATTAAAAATGTAATGGCACGGCTGTTCGCACTTCCGAGGAGAGCCGAGGGTAACGCGATATACGCGCGTGCCACCACATCGCGATGCAAGGTTCATTCGATTATCGAGCGCCGCCGAGCCGTCGACCGGTGCGGCGGCTTGCGTGGCGTAACGGCGGGCATGCGACGCAGTCCGAACGCTTAATTGGCCCGAGCTCGAAGGGGGTCTGCTAAGCGCGGCCGCGAGCGCACTGCGCTTATCGCCGGAAGCCCCCCGCGATAAGCCACATGTCCTCTTCCTTCTTCTGCCCGCGCCCTCGCCTGCCCGCCTCGTACGCCACTCTTTCCGCCTACGGCTCTCTGCCTTCTTTCGTATTTTTACACCGCCGTCTAACTCTCTCTCTCTTGTGGCGGACATGCGCCTCGAGTACGCGCTCGCGCAATAGGACGTTAGCCGATGGACTCGCTGCCGCGTTAAAGCACCATCAGAAACAGCTTAGCGCGCCAGCTCGAGCCAATTGCCCGAGGAAAAGTGCTGTCTTCGTGGAAAAACACGAGGACGGTATCGAGCGCTAATTATGCAGGTGGCGCGCGCGTGGCAGAAGCTATAGTCGTTCGACGACTCGCCTGTGCTGCTGTTGCTGCTGCTGCTGCTGCTGCCGCTGCTGCTGCTTCATTGTCGCTTGTTTTCTCGGCCAGACGACGCTGCGAGCGAGCGCAACGCCTGTTCGGCGGGGGCCTCTTATCGCGAGCGCGAACAAGCAGCACGAGTGCGGGTATCCGGACAATTGTTCGGAGGCGCTAATCGCCGCGACCTATGCGGACGAATCGTCGAGCGTGGAAAAAGGGTACCAGGCCACGCGCCGCGACTTTCTAACCGAATTTGCACTCCAATTGGCTGCGCCGTCTACGGCCGTATTCGATTGATATTCATTCGCATGCATAAGGACTGCACGAGCGACGAACGCGGGAGGAGGAATATCTGAAAGTAACATGTAAATGAAAAACAGTGCACAACATCGAGGCCGAGTACTTTACGGAAGGCCGCGAGTGCGTGAATTGCGGGGCGGTGTCAACGCCGCTGTGGCGACGCGACGGCACCGGGCACTACCTCTGCAACGCCTGTGGACTCTACCACAAGATGAACGGCATGAATCGGCCGCTGGTCAAGCAATCCCGCCGTATGGTAAGCACTGCGCGCAAAGCGACCAGCAATACAGCGCAACTTCCGCAAGATCGACCAGAGACGACTGCTGCAGCACAGCCGACCATCCGCCCAGCCCTCCGTCCCTCCCATTCATTACTGTTCATGTTATTGTGTATTTGAGTGGTGAGCGACGCGCCTGCAGACAGGCAACCCGTCGCTCGTCGCTCGCTCGTGTACTGCCTGCGCGCAGGCAATCAGGAGCCTCTGTGGATATTCGCCCTTGGCCGAATTGCCCAAATTTATTACATATCGCATGATCACACTCTCGGAATAGATTAGCTTGCCGAAGGCACAGCGTGATAGTCAAAAATGAAGGGACAAACAAAAGCTCTCTTTGCTCTCGAAAGTCTGATATGAAAAAAGACGACCCAGTTTTGAGAAAGAAAAAACGAAACGTCCTAACTTTTGGCCTCATGTCTGTTTCAGTTCAATCGGACCAAAGCGATATCTACAAAGGCTTCTGTGGGTATAGTGGCGTTCCTCGCAACCTCGAAGAGAAACCGTCAAATCGTCGTTTGGTAGGTGTCATACCCGTAACGCCCGATCCAGTCCGCAACACACATTTGTTTTTTTTCTACCAATCTCTACGCTTTATACTCTTCCTTCGCCACATTCTCTTTGTATCATTCTTCTTCTCCTCGATATTTGACCCCTCAGTTGCTCATTACACTCTATTTTCTCATTCATCTTTCGATATGTAAATCTGTATCTGCTGTTACAAGTCTAGATATTCAATTGGATGACAGTGTTTTCAGTGAATCATTCGACACGAATCAATCATTCGTAATCATAAAGCAACTTATTCACGCCAGCAGACTCACCTGTTAACTATACCCTTCGCAGTAGCTGCACATTACATAATACTAGAAATTTCATAATCATATGTGTAGCTTGAGGTGCCACTATACCCATGGTATAAGCTTACACGAAATCACTCTCCTGAAGTCACGCCTACAGCCTGGGACTCAAATTTTAACGTCACTGGACATAAAACAAACGCATCTTTTCAAAGATTTCATTATTTATGTTGTTGATGAGTTTTCCAGGCCAATAGCGTGACCTTAGGAAAGCGTGGCTCTGCTCCCATTCTCTCTGGTAGAACTTTCGGTCTTTTTAAGGTATTTGGCTTAAAAATGGTAACAGTCTACTTTTGCAATTGCCTGAGTTGAATGTTTGCCTCTGCACACTTCCAAGTGAGTATCTTTCCATTTCTATTTGAACGCAAACGAATCACGGTAGCAGTTGCCATTTTTGCCACTACACCAAAGTTTCTGGTTGATGAATTATTAATGAGTCTCGCGATCTGGCAACGAAACTAATCCTTATTGTTGTTTTCGAAAAACAGTCGGCCTCCAGGCGCGCGGGATTGCAGTGTAGCAACTGTCGCACGCAGACGACGTCTCTGTGGCGTCGCAACGCCCAGGGTGATCCGGTTTGCAATGCCTGCGGTCTCTACTACAAATTGCACAGCGTCAACAGGCCACTCACCATGAAGAAGGACTCTATCCAGACACGCAAACGCAAGCCGAAAAACGTGAAAATCGGCGACACCCCGATCTCTGGTTCGGTAGCTCCTTGCACCATTCCTCACAACAACAATAACAACAACAATAACAACAATAACAACAGTCTCAAGATCGATCCAGGTAATTATTCAGGGAGTTGCGCGGTGGTCGGCATTACGCGGCATTCAGCAAATCATCATTTTTTAGACACTTTGAACTTCAACTGCAATGACTTGCGCCTGAACCACGCTGGTGTCACGCAGACGAGCTACGTGCAGAGTCTTTACGGCAGCCAGACACCAGTCAGTCGGATACAAACCATCTCCTACCAGCCTGAGCTCTATTACGATGCGTTACAGCAGCAACAGCAGCACCATCATCAGGATCAACAGCAGAGCCACGTACAAGAGGCTCATCACTCGCCGAAGGAGGAATGCCCCTCGCCATCGGGCGCCACTCGCTCGCCAGTACTCACCTCGGCCGGACACTCGCCTGAGCGTCATCAGGCTTCGCACATCGTCGCTCTTAGCAATTCCTCGCCAGGTCCCAATGGCAAACTTCTCATCGACACACTGGACCGACCCACTGTAGTCTCCATATCCTCGTAGACCTCTCGTCGCTCAATGTCGATTTTTACGGTTATGTGATCAACTAGTTATTGTTTTAAATGAAGCAAAGTCACGACTTGTTGTGTCAACTTTTTCTCGCCACGCTAACGAATTAACAGTGAAGATCATTTGTAATCATGACATAGATGGGTTAGTTTCAGCAAAACTTTGTGTGCGTCACTTCACGTATAAGTGTGATGCATCTTCACTGGAATCTCGTTAATTTTATCATAATATCATTTGGCAGAGGCCAATTCTTTATTGTTTATTATTATTATTATTATTATTATTATTATTATTAAGATGTAAGTTGTATCTTTTAACTGTGCATCTCTCTTCTCTCTTTTGTATATAACTATATTTCTTTTTATAACGTAACTTTCAATTACATTTTTATTAGTTTGTAAGTGACGCAGTTCTTATAGATCTGTTTGTACATTATGCGAATTTAGAAAGCTACATGGACAGAACGTTATTGATATGAGTAAATGCATTGTTGGATTTCGATATTCTACAAGACATATTGTTATGTTTCTAGAAAACATTATTTTTAAGTTACTTCCAACGAATTATGAATCAAAAGTAATATTTCCAAGAAATTTAAGTTATTGCCGAATATGTTTTTATATTTGTAAGTTTTGCATGTATAGTGATTATTGTCTTTAATCAATTCTGCGTTTTATTGCGGGTGTTGAGGTTTCTCTGTAAAAACGAAAGACGGCATTAAGAGTTTTATAGGTTTAAAATTTATATTGATTCTTGGACTTTTCAGTTCAATAATATCATAAATTGACGATTGTCTGACCAGCAATTATGGCATAACATAGTAATATTTTTTAACTTAAGATACTTCGATTCTGTCAATCTTTGTTTTTCTTATTAACAAACATAGATAGTATTGACAGACGAAGGTAAGCAGCACAATACCAAATTCTAAGTGACAATATTTTGTAAATAAATAAGTTTTGTAAAGTATATTTTAAGATAATAAAAGCACTTTCATTTGGAAATCAAAATATTTGTTAGTTTTTTCGTTACCTATAGAAATATTTGTGCATTCTTGTATTTATTATGAATCCTTCCACCTTTCAAAGTAATTAATGTCTATTATTTAGATCTCTAGAGGCAGTTTTATTAGAACAGCAGCTATTATTATTATTATTAATATTTTAATATTATCGATGATTTCTTATATAAAAATGTTTATCAACAAAATGTAGGCCGAATAGACAAAAACGAATAAATATATTTTGTAACGGAGGAAATATTTATTTGAATCCAAACCATTATTTAATTCTCGTTGTGAGGCTAACCGCCGCCTCGTTGTCGTTGCGTTGTTGTAAATGGAGCAGGTCGCTAGCTAGAAGTGCGAAATTGTCTGCGTTGCAAATCATTGTCTTGATGATCGACAAGGTTAGTTGCGTGCAGTATTAGGTAGGTTAAATCAATTACATGACTTGTTATTATTTACTATAAGATCTTTTCTCGATGACAGCATATATACATAATTCTATATATCTCAAATTACGAGAAAGAAAAACCGCATCCGCGAGTTTAACCCACGCAATGACATTTATGACAGGACAGAACTTATGTTAAATGAGGCGGGGTAGCGAATATTCATCGCTAAATGAAACAAAGGCTCTTGGAAAAGCTAGCGCCGACGTACTTGAATCAACCGGGTTGAAAATGGACGACTTTGCTGTTTAGCTCCTTTCCTGCGGCTACTGCTCCGGAGATTGGCGACGACAGTTCTTGCAACCACACAACATTCTCCTCCTGCACCACATACTCATAACTCTAGGGAATTACTTATACGTAGAGGTGCCTAGTGTACTACTGCAACGTTCCACGTGGACGTAATTCTTGAAGTCACAATAACACTCGCAGCTCTTCGTACTCTTCTGTAACACAATGTCCGTGATGTTCCTAGCTTCGCTTGCCGCCCGATTCCAATTCACTTGACCTGGAGGAAATCTTCCGCAACTCAGAGTGAGCACGCGTAGCTCGGTCAGAGATCATTCTCTCCCTACTACACGGTTACTCTCTCTCCTTGAAGTAAACCTTTCTCGCCGCACCTCTTCGCTTGCAAAGGCAAACATACGCTCGAAATAGCAAGAGTCGTGCAAATTAATTTATTGATTTTATCGCTCGGTACAGTTTGTAATATCATATGAGTATAAGTCGAAAAGATTATTTTACTTTAAATGTATTAGTAAGGGAGGAAAAATAATATTTTCAGAAAACATTTTATTAATCTACTTTTACAGCTACATTTTCTGATACTTTAATAAAAATCTAATCTAAAACCGTTTTTCTTGAGTTACTCAGTTCAATTCTAAGCGATACCGTCTACTAAATGACTCTTTTTGTAGAATCATTCTTTACTCATACCTAAAGTGACATCGTGAGCACTTATCGACAGATTTTTTCAAAACCCTTTCTGCTATGACATCATCTGATAAAGGTTGTGCCTTTGTGCAATGCAACTTTAACTCGACACATTTAAATAGCACTTAAGATTGTTTAAAGTAATTATATGATACGGATAATACAAAAATATCAAGCAGCATTATTTGGTTATTATTTAGTTGATTTCATAGAACGTTAATTATAATTAAGGAAAATGTACTAAAGTTGGAATGTCTATTGGATTCATGTTTATATTTCAATTTTCAAATTTTATCTTTTGCATATTTCTGATTAGATGTGACTGCTAGATAGTAATTATTAACTGTTTAGTATTGTCAACGACTATAGATGTCTAACTATCTATAAATATTTGTTGACAATATTAAACAGAACCACGTGTGTCCGTATAGTGTACTTTGAAAGCAGCATACTTTAACTAAGAAAAATAAATATTCCTTAGCAAAGAGCATATCAATTTATATATATTTCAATTGTCAATTAGACTGTTTGATCAAGATTAATCAACAAAATCTGCTGCCTATTGACCTTGAATAGGCTTTTAAGGCTCTCTATCAGAGTTTGAGCGAAGATTATCTAAGATAGAGAAGTACAGAGTTCGTTCAATTCGAAAATGATAAAATGCGTGCAACAGATTAGCCGACGAAGATAAAATAGGATTTTTTCCGTGAGCATTTTCCTGTATAATACATTATCGAATGCTTATTGGGAAACAATACTTTTTCGTCGAATCATTATATTATAATCAAGTCATGAATTTGATCTACAGCTGTAAGTTTTTATTTGTGCTTTTGTACTGAAGTTATGATGCAGAGTCTAAAATTGGTAAATAAAATAAATTTAAGCATTAATAATTAGAAAATAAGTTTTCATTGTTTTTAATTGTTCAATAGCCATGTGTAAAAATCGTAAGTTAACTTAATAGAGATAAAATAAGTCAAATAAACTAAAGATATGATTGCGTTAATCATACTGTGACAATGCTAATTATGATAAGATATTGATAAAGTTTCTGAAATATAGAGATAATTTATAGATAATATAGAGATAATTATTCAAATCATAATTTCTGTTGCATTTTCGGCTTTATCACTATCAAAGACAAACAATCACGACTATAATTCTAATAATAAATGATAAAAAACGTCGATAAATTTATCTAATCAATCAGATTTGAAAGCTGGTGCATTGCACCTTGCGAATAAACACGATTGTTTGAAATATCCATTGTATAGTATTGCGATAATATGTAATTATGTATATGATTGTTCTGTGTTCTCTGCAACTTTATTCCTGTGTAGAATAAGACAATTTAGAGCACTAGAAGTATATAATGATGTTTTCATGTTTTTCTTTTCACCAAGGTGATAATCGACCTGTCGCAAAAAGCTTTCTACAATACAACTGTACGAATCGAATAGTAAAATATAGTACAAACCCGCATGATAACGCGATGAAAAATGTTGAAGAAAAATTGTAGTCTGAAAAGTTTTAATAAAAAAAAAAAACAGACGAGCTGCTCGCGGTTTTAAGCGGAAAAGCTGAAATAAGCTGGCGCGTAAGAGTACGAAAAGAAAAAATAGTCGCGCGCGCGATACACCATACGCACGTGCTGCGAGCTTATGTGCTCTCGTTTCGAAATCTCGCGGCTAGACGGCGTGGGCGTCTTGCTCATTCGCACACCTTGGTGTAAGTGCGCACCTGTGTCAAGTAGCAGCAGCAACAGCAGGAGATACGACGGTACGGACGACGCAACGTGTGCTTGCTACTCAGCCACTCCGAGTATTGCTATACCAATCTCACCATCGAATATCCATCACCACTGCATTTTCATACCGCTTCCCGAACATTTACAACGTCAGGAGGATAAGCTGGCTTCGAGCTGTCGAGGTACGTTACTGTTCACTTTCTTTCATTTCGTTTCCCTCTCGTTAAACAACGGCGTGCAAGTATCGTCGCTCTTGTGAACTACTTTTGAACGTGATTTGCCAAACTTCTTACCAACACCGCTGTTTTATTAGCAATCTAATGGTCGGGTACGGGACTTGGAATATCAGATGTCGGTTTTGCGATCGAAGAGTTGAACATTCATTCGTTTAGCTTGCTCTCAGTATTTGCTAATTTTGAAGAAATTTTCCCGTTCTTTGGAAGATCAACATTGATGAAAAAGCGCATGAGTCACTATCGAAATGAAGCACCGCAGTACACGAGAATTCATAAAATACGAGGTTCGTTCAAATATAAGCGATCGCGCCGACAATGGCAAACGAAATGGAAATGCGACCGGAGGCATTCAATTGGAACATTAGTATCCAAGTGAAACGTTAATGTGGATCCTCGACGTAATAGGTATTCATGAAAAGCACAGGTGGCCGCGCGCTGGATTTTCAGTCGCGATCGCTGCTGTGGTTGCTTCTTTTGCTGCTGTTAATGTTAGTTTAAATGTCCAAACATTGAGTTACATTCACGCGAATATTAATGAAATCGAACCGAAAGAATATGGCGTCGAGCTATTTCGTTCGTTTTCCCCTTTGAATTTTATTCAGACATGTTGTACTGTAGCTCAGCAAGCACGTTTCAGGCATTTCGTGTAGAAGTATCAAGAATTGTAATAACACTTGCTCTCCAGTATTTAGAGCCCACTCGAATAAACTATTCATCCATTGGTGAGAAATAAAATGTTGAAAACGTGTACGTACGCTGGAATAATATTCACACATACGCACCACCGATTTATTAGCTGTTCTTGGTTGCACACGACACTTTTTATTTCACCTTTCAAATCTCAAATTCATAAAGCAGTCTGAACAACGTCCATGACTTTGTTTTAATAAATCATATGTACACAAACGTGCGCGCGGCAGCGAAGATTTTCTGAACGCGCGTGTTCGCTCTCGGTTTTATTTCGGCGAAACCGCCTAATGAGCAGGTTGCTGAATTGAAAATCTGTTAACACTGGTTGGCATTGTGCACACATGAAATGGCAAAAAGTCGAATTGTGTGCGCACGCGAGAGAGAGAGAGAGAGAGAGAGAGAGAGAGAGAGAGAGAGAGAGAGAGAGAAAGAGTGACGGAGAAAAATCGCGAGGTAATAGCGCTTTTATGCTCGAGTTTCGACTGCGAGAGCGACGGCACGGCGGGCAAGTGCTGGCTCACCGTGCAGATACACTGGCTGCGAGCTGTTTGATAAAATGTTTTATTAATGATTAGGGAATCGTAGCTGCAGATTACAATACGTGGTAGATAATGAAAATTAAGTCGTTAGACGATAACGGCCAACGTTCAAATCGATACACCACGGCAGATACTCCTGTATCATACACGCGTGTATCCTCGGATATTTCTCTTGTACTTTCATTTTCATCCCTCGACTCACGCACCATTTGCTCCTTCAGTATTATCAATGCATGAACCGTGCTCGATATTTTCAACAGCGAGCGACATCCATTTCTATCAATCAGTGTCCAATCCAGCAAATACTATAATTCACTGTAAACTGATCTTCCAAATCAATTATCAAAACTTTATTGTTGATTTATTATTTGCTCCTGTGCTTCTTATAAAAGCGCTACTGCGAATGTGCTTTTGATTTACATTGATATATTCATCCGCACCACGATACAAATTTTACGTCGCCAACTTATTTCACATGATTTCTTTGAATTGAATTGTCAAAGTGAATTTGATTACCAATACTTTTAAGGGCTTGCTTATATATATCCAGACATCGAACATGTCACGTGAAAAAATTAATTACTTTTTACCTGCTGTCTGATGTCCAACGTTCGATGTCCGCTTAGGCTGATTGTAAGATTCAAATGATTTTGCATTACCACAAATGTAAAACGTTTAAATGTGGATGACATCAACGAATACTTGCATATTGTTCTTGGCTTTATCGACAGTATATAAATTGAATATACTTACGAGTGAAGATGGCTTTTAGGACTATCGATAACAACTTCAGTAAGCTGGAAGCGATTATTTTTTAATCTCTCTCGGTGAACGCGGGAAAAAATATTGTATTTAGACATCCAATTTTTTGTTATTACTGTTTTATTAAAAAACAAATAATACATGACTAAACCATTGAGATTTGTTGAAACAGTACATTTTCTAACATTTTCTAATCTACGGTTTTTTTAACAAAATCGTAGGTTCACGGCACGAGCCTGACGACGAGTGCTGTAACGAGTTTCGTCAACAAGCCTATTCGCGTCAGTTAGAGACAGTATTTTTTCGTACAAGAGGGGAAAGCAAGCGCCGAAGGTACCATTTGGAGGTTAGAACGCGGAATAGTACATTACGATACAAGTGCGGGAAAGTAGATTGTTGTCTCGTGTGGCGTTTACGCCCGAGCGAAGCGAGAAACTCTTTCCCGAACATGTGCCGTACCGTATTTTTTTATACGACGCGTGGAAAGTGCGATTTTCAACGCATGTTTTTTGCCGAGCGTGCGGGAAAAACGGACTTTCCGCACGGAGTGTCGAAAAAATACTTATTAACAGTAAAGGTGTTCTGTTTCGTATGTTCCGGTACCATACCCATAAATCAACCAATGATGCTTCGAAAAAAGCTTTCCTGTATGATTTATCAATATTAAAAGTTCGACAGCACTTTTCAAATGAGTATTACGTTTGTTCTACACATCATCCTTCAACACCCTCATTTCAGTAAAAAAATTGTCACCTGCTCTGCACATCTTACGATAACATGTCTGACTGAATGTTTTTAAATGCTATCCAAGCATTAGGAATATTGCTCTTTTTGGAATTTTTCTAACTTCCATTGTGGTTTTATAAGACGATTACAATTAATTCTCAATGTTTAAATTTTTGAAAACGAATTGAAATAATATTAGACAAAATGGAAAACTATATATTTGAATGATTTGATATTCAACATTTTTGGCAAACCATACTTGTGAAGAGATCTGATTTGAATGAGCATAATATAAATTTAATATTTCGTTAATGTAATAATGTAATGTAAAAGTAAAGTGAGGAAATATCTATATTTAAATCCAAAGAAAGAATCGAGTTGGATATAGGTATCATTCCGTTAATAATTCACTCGTTTTTACGAATTTTTGTGACTCAATGTGACAAGACTTGCAAGATGACAAACGAGTTAATTGTCTGTTTACAGAAAGATCTCCATGAAGTGAATTGCTTGAAATCAAGTTGCGAAGGAGTTATAGAGGAGAATAAAAGAAAAACCTATCCTATAAATTTCCGCAATAAGAACTCGTTTATTTCTTCGAAATACGACTTTGGAGTTCGCGTAAAGTCACACGTCTGCTATGTTGAAAAAGTCATCACTCTTGGTTTCTCGGATCTTTTTAACAATGAAGCGATAAAAATATGTTTTTTTTTTCAACGACTAAGCTCAAGGAATCATAAAACCTTGCCGCCACACTCAATGTTACAACATTGCGAATGTTGCTTTAAAATATAATCTACGCGTAAATATAAAGACCATTTTATAAGACGATACTCTTAACAGCTCTGATACCTTGTAACTATCATATATATACGATAGTTACTCATCTCTACTATCGACGAGTGAAAAACATTTAGACAGCGCTTCCTTCTCAACTAAATCGTTACGAAATTCAAAATTTTCAACTTGTAATTCAGCTAATGATGTCTTGAAACGACGTAATTAAAGGACTAAAATGTAATTGATCAAAAAAAGTAAGCTATAGTTAATGCAAGTAAGACATGCGGACGCCTCTGTGGAATTTTACGTCGTGTACATATAGCAGCTCATAAAGGCATCCGAGAAAACACACAAAAGAGGCACGAGGTGCGCGCTAATTACGCAACAACGTCTCGGTGCTTGATGGGGAGAGGAGACAGGAGCGCAATATTTATTTGCCCTCGGAAAGCTTCTAATGAGTGCAATGGGCACTGGTCGGCAGAATGGCCAATATTACATTGACACAGGCACGCGCGTCGGCGTTCGTCACGATTGCACGCGGCAACATGTTTTTCCGTCGATACGCTTATCGCACGGCGCGATCTGTAGCCATCGGACTGACCGCTCGGCTGTCACGTCGACATCGAGCAGCGCGCTTGCGCGATAACGTCGAAAAATGCCCTATCTACGCCTACATCTAGCCGCCTCCGCCGCCCTCGCGCCTCGCTCTCCGCGGACGCCAAGCAGATAAGCTGGAACGCGGGATTACCGCTCGCGATTCGCAGCTGATGACGCAAGCTCCACTCGACAGCGAGCGAGCAGTCACAAGGACGGAGGAGCTTTGCCGCTTGGGCTCAAGCTGTACTCTACCTGTGTGTACCTGTCTCGCTTGTAACTCATCGCGCCGCGGCCGCCATTGTTGCGCGCCTCAACAACGCCGAACATGAGCCGCGTGCAGGTCGCCTTGCCGCTTGCGAAATCCAATGAGCGATCGAGACCAAGAACCTCGCGTCCCGTCACTCCTCGCCTTCTCCTTCGAACGTCTCACTTTTACGCTACGTTCTTTCCCGTCTTTGCCCCTTCTTCTTCTTCTTCTTCTTCTTCTTCTTCTTCTTCTTCTTCTTCTTCTTCTTTTAACGATTTCCCGTTCGAAGCACATTCAATAACTTTATGCTTATTATCGTTTAACGACGTTTGCATTATAAGAATGGAGCTCGAACGACCAGTTCAAATTTCTTATTCAAATTCTAGAAGACATTCAAAGACGTCTGTATTCTCTTTTAAAACAATAAAACAATAATTGTGATAGGAAAAAATTATTGATTCTGCTCACAGAGTGCGCGTCTTGTAAAATCAGTACAGGAAAAATAAAGTCAACGTACGAGAGATGTTAAATATAACTTCACGAATTCACAAATATTTACAACAGCCAGATAAACATCGGTCTGCGTTTCAATTAATCGCACACGATATCACACTTTCACATGAATTTGCACAAACGTATCCAAAGTTGAGTGATAGCGACAGAAGTATTATTAAGCACGAATAACATACAAATATACATACGTGTGTGTGCGTGCGTATGTGTATGTGTTTGAATTGGCAGGACCGGGAGGGTTGCGTGCGGCATTGGCTGCTGCTGATGACTGTCTGGTGCCTTGACATCAACCAGGTACCAGTCGCTGGAAATTATCATTTTAGCTGATAATAGCTAATGTAATGATGCAGTTTTATCTCTTATTATCATGGGAAACGAGATAAATCGCGATAGTGTCGTTTATTTTGACAACGAGAAAGGGAAAGAGTATAATACTTCCTATGTATTCGTAATGAGCTTTACTTGATAATAATTTGATATTTTTTCATCGTCATTTGCAACGCCACCATTCACGTCAATTTGTCAAAATTAATATAAAGAAGTATTTCGGGTAATCACATAAAAAAATTTTTCCCCTTAGGACTTATTAATTAGAAAAAAACTTGATCAACGTTTTCATCACGTTTTGTATCACCCTGTTCAAGACCTAGAAGTCGAGCGAATATTACATTCTTATCAAACAAATTGAAAAGTCGTTATTTGATATAAAAAGATACACAATATCGAACTGTACAAAAATTTTAAATCTTTAAAATCAAATTTACAATTTCAAAATGGCTATATGTTATGCAACATGCTGCCAATAGAGCAAATATGCAGTGATTAACTAGAAAGCCGTAAATTAAATTAGATTAATGTATTTTCTTTTTATTTTTCATTTAATTTCTAAATAAAATATACAAATTTATATATTCTTTTTTATTGTTTTTATATTTCTAATATAATTACAGGTTCAATAAGTTGTATGCCAACTAAGAGCATGTACTCGATTTTGAAATTGCGCCAATACAATGTACTTTTGATGGGATTTGTCATATGACTTAGAAGCGAACGCGCGCGCGTGTGTGTGTGTCTGTACATTTGCGAGGGACAAATATATGTGTGTGTATACATATATTTGTTCCTCGCAATAAATGTTGACAAAAACATTGTTTGGTAATAACTAATGGAATATTTATCAAAATATGCGTGTACATAAGTAGTGTTATTTAGTTTTTATTTGCTTATTTGCAATGCTCTCAGATCCATTTCATTATTGACATTGACTATAATTTTATTTGAAAAAATAAAAAGAATTGTTATGCCTTAGAAAATTGTCGCAATGAAAAAATTATCACTAATGTCTCTTTTAGTTGTTGCTTATATGTATATATATTTTTAGAACGTACATAGACAGCTCGAAAAATTTGAATAAATTCAATAGCATCTCAATTCAGCTTTAAACAGACGAACAAAAAATTGTTTGGCATCGAAGCCCTACACTCGCTACGATAAGCGCATGAAAAACGTATTCATACATTTTATTAATACGGGAAAGAAGCTCGATCGCGGGCCACAAAATAATATCTCGAGCGGGAATTCAAATAATTTCATGATTAGAAATCAAACTGTATTTCACCAGGATTATATATATATTCATCTTCAATTTGAATTTATCTGTTATTGGCAGATGTTAGTAAAATTATCATATCCGAATTATTATAGATAGTTCAGACTACTGATTTTTTTTATTGAAGAAAGATCTCGTGAGAAGACGTCTTATTTTAACGAGATTTCTTCTTGTTACAAGTGGATTGGACAATAGGGTTGGCACGAAGCGAACCTTCCATCTCGGTATACTAAGGTATTGTCGCTCATACAGTAAACTTGCAAACTAATGAATCATCAACCAAGAGAAAGTTGCCTCCAGATTGTATCATCGAAGCCTCTATAGACTTGTCACGTGATAATATATAGCAGTAGCAGCTTATCGATCAGTATACGATCATTCTTAGCAACGGAATCTTTTTAATTTCCAAAGTGTAATAAACAAGACCGGAGATGACAAGTGTTCGATGAATTGAAATGTAATAAATGACCAAATCATGGAAGTGATGGCAATATCATTGCATTAAAGTGCTCTTAATAAGCATGGCACTGATATATAGCTTTATTGCGTCTTCGAATGTCGATAAAGTAAGGTTGATTATTAATTCAAGATCGAAGATTTGCAGTAGATGTGCTGGTGTTTTGTGAGGATTCAACGTCGTTATTGAAAACGTAGAGCGTATACGGTGGGCGGCCTATCGAGCGTCGAAGATTTTCTCAGGAGGCGAGAGGCGAGAGGCGCATCAGCCGATAACCCACAGAGTGCTAACAACGCAGGTACATCGGCGAGCGATAGCCGATGCGTGCTTGTGTGCGCGCGTCAAGGTGTCGCGCCCCCGCGTGTGTTCATATAGCCCAGGCATCGCTCAAGCGAGAGCCGTTTAACAAACACCTGAGAGAGATAGTGGACATTTCGGATTTATTGATCGACCAACGATACACGTGAGAATTCGACCTCTTCGCGTACGTGCGCGCGCGCGCTTCTATGTATATTCCTCAATTTTTGTTTCGATAACGAAAAATACGTCGACTTTACGTGCGCGGAGGAGCAGCCGAGAGTAAATGCGTGCAGTTTACACACACGTGTGTATTTTTAAAGTTTCGCTGGATTGCTCTCGGTTGTTGACTCGCTGGATTACGGACTGAAGTATCTTGTATAAATAACAGTCTATTCGAAATTTCTTGTTGAATCCTAAGCCAACGAAAATTCGAATCGTCGTAAATTGTTCAACGACTATAGAAGTGCTCGGACAAATAAACATAAAAATATTAACTGGTATTAACGTGTTTTTTTTACTCATGCCAAATATTTTTTACCAAGTTATAGACTATCTCTGGTGCATCTAACTTCATACTATTCGTTTTCTTGATGAGAAATAGCGGCATGTACGTGATTAATTTGATTTTGTGCTCAAATTACGTAGAAACGAATGCGCTATCTCTCAAGCACCTTCATTCACCTATTTTACAGCTCCAATTTAGACTCCATTTTGATCAAATTGAACAATATGAAATTGCTTGTAAGTTCATGGTAAAAAGTAAACTCAAAAGCTGTCGATTACATGCACTATTTTTACTACAATTCATCATGAAGCTTTTATTGATAGTTAAATTGGACTATCGTAAGATCGTACTCAAGCGATAATTCAATGCGAGAATAATTGCACTACTCAAATTGACAAAGTTCATGTGCTGATAAATGACATGCTGAAGTGTGAGTTATGCACCTTAGCCGCAGGAGAGCGTAATATGTCATACCTTCATAGATTCCACATCAAAAGTCGAGCATGTATTATAGAGTATTAAAATGTCTGCATTATATTTTTCTAGTTTATAGTCCGCTGAAACGAGAATATCAAGTGACGAGAATATTTCTATGGATTTTCTATTGCACATAGAAAAAGAAGCGTGATTGAATCATTAAACGAGTATTTTGTTGTCAAATGCAAAGCAAATGATGACTGTGCACTGAAAACTCCCAAAATAGTAAATAAGAAAAAGTAAAACCAGTACAAACAAGACCATCAATCACTATTATTTAACGTATGCCAAAGAAAGAACATCTCTGTTGAGAGTACAGTAGAAAGCGGCGAACCGCGGGGAGCGCGTCAGTCTGGAAAGGCTGGTCAGCGACGACAAGTCGGCGCAAGAATTTTCCAGTCAATCTGGGTGCGCGTGCGCGCCTGCTGGAAGCCATTGTGCGTAATCGAGGTCCTGGGCGGTAGCGCCCAAGTGCAAACATCCTCGGCCGATGATGACGCACACGCTGAATCAGGCGCGTTCGACTGCTGTTGCTGCTGCTGCTGCTGCTGCTGCTGCGCCCCTATTCGCCTAATGTCGTTCACGCGGCCGTAATAATAAGTTTCGTCGGGCCGTCTACTGGCCCAGTGACTGACTCAGCGCGCACTTCTTAGCCTCTCCAAACGTCGCATTGTTCCCTGCTCGGACCGATATAATCTTGTCACGCCTCATCATTACGTCTTCGTTGGTTTATTGTGCGATAATCCCTCCTGCCGCTTGTCCTATACTTATTTCATTTTTTAAATAAAAAATTGAATTATAGAATTATTAAATTATCAAATTATTAACAAACTTAAATCTATCAGTTCCTCTTATCCACAATTTATCACAACTTGTTCTGTTGCTAACAATTCTTTGTCGCTGTTGGTGATTTACTTTAATTTCTCCGACACGTCACTGCCATTCAATTGACAAGCGTTACATCCTTTCTTCATTCGATTTTCATTTTAAAAGTAATATTGCTTGAGTTAAGAACAAAGTTATGAAGTTTTCTTTGCAGCGATATTAATGCATTTGTCTGATAGTGCTTCTAGACTACGGCTCTATCCTCCAATTGGATTACCTTTTAAATAATCATATTAAATATTGAAATGTACCAATGTATAGATCCCATATTTCTTTGTCTGTTCATATTTGATTCGCGTTTTGTTTGTGTTATCCAGATAAGCGTCGTTTGCGTTCGAAATATAATCGGGTTTGTGGATAAACCTCTATAGTCTAGAGGCACTATTCTTCACGAAAAAATACAATTGGATGATAGTGAAGCGTTAGGTCTACAATTTCTCGCTTGTGAAATATGGTTCACATTATACCCGCACATTATATCATTTCCGCAGCCGTCTGATATAATTCTAACTTTGTCGCTCGTCTAACTGACGAGTCGTGTCAACCGAACTACGTGTTTGTCTTGAAATTTCAACCAAATTTGTTGTATTTTTCGAACAGCATCATTATATTGGAATGAAGCATTGATTTGACACGAAAAGTCAATTTTGAAATGTCAACTTTTGGCAATCAATGCAATGTTCGATGGAAGATTTCTATCCACAAGGTAGACTTGATGGGTTTCAATTGCGAATGTTTGTGGGACATCACATTGTACAGTGATGCACAGTTGTCAATTCGTCTTGATAGACTGAAAGAAGACGAGCAATAGGTTAGCGCAAAACAATGGAAAAAGCGAGTTTGAAGTGTAAATATGGATTGTTTGCTCGACCGAAAAATAGGTGAAACGTTGATGCGAGGCAGATCGCGGCTGGATATAAAGCTCGCAAACAGGCAGGCGGGCAGGCGTTGCATGAGTGGCTCGGCACACAGACTGAGACGCACTCAAGGTACAGACGTGTCGGTGTACACACAGTGCTAGAACAAAGTGTTATTACGGATCGTTAGCGCGGCTGCCAAGATGGCGGCCTGCGCGAATCGTGAGTGCTGCATACACGCGCGGCGGCACACAAGCACGATACGCGCGCGCGAGCATGCCCTGCACGAGCTCGAGGGCCGTTATCTCGCTTGCCCGGCAACTCGCCAAGCTTATCAGTCGAGCAAGCAAACAAGCTCCTCTCTTGCTCACTGGTCTCCCGCCGCCACCGCCGCCACCGCCGCCACCGCCACCGCCGTGTCAATCACCAGACGATTTTGTATTTCACGCGGCGCGCTTTTGCCTCACCTGCCGCCCGCCGCGCTGCCGTGAAAACTCCAGGTCGCGAACTGCCTCTGTCATTTCGACTTTTCCCTCCGCTGACGCACCGCGCGCTGCTTGTTTTTTAGCGTCTGCTCTTGCCCGAAGAGCATGCAGAGATATTTTTCATTCTTTTGCTCGCGAATTGCGCGCTCTCGTTTCAATGAACCGTGCGACAAGGTATTATCGCAACAATCCATTTTTATTCTACAAATCGGCTTTTCTCATTGAATTTCAAGCCAGTTCATTCCCGCAACAACTTTTTACTTAAGTCAAATTGATTTCCTTAGATTTCGCAGTGATATGTTTTCAATTAGCCTACTTTTCGCTCTCAGCACCGCTTGCAAACATCGCGTTTCCCATTTCGCTTCTTTTTGCGCTACACGCGTATAACGTTAAAAAATACCAAATTTCTAATAATAATGCATCTGCAAAACATACGAAAATATCGAATAATCTGATTGAATGAGCACGATTATTTTTAAATAACTGTCGTTAAATAAGTTTACGTTGCATCTCTACAGTTTCAACTTTTGCCCTGATTATTGTTATGTTGTAATATCGGATATATTAAAAATATCAAGAAGATATTCTTCAATTTGTTAACACATTAAAATAACATTGTACGTTATTCGATGTAAATTATAAATTTTTTATACGTTGATGTCTTTATATACATCGAAATTGTCATCTATTTTAATACGAAAAGTTATTCTTCTAATTATCGAATCGACTTGTATTTCATTTGTCGTCATTTTATATGCATACTTTTTTAACTCGCGTGCACAATTGGAATATTATGTTCGAATGCGGTCTAATTGGAGCTTAAGGTTGCTATCAGAAAGACTTGGAATTGACATTTCCGATCAGGTGTAACAATTCAAAATTACGCCTCAATCTAATAAGTCTGAAAGTTTATATTCCAGCCCAACCGTTAATTATTTATGTGATTGTTTATCTGTATCTTAGGACTGTCACAGAATTGAGTTTATCGAGAGTCGAATTAATTGTCATTTTTTAGGGCATTTTTTAAATCATTATAATTATTAGTAAAAAATCCCGGTCAATTATGCACTATCGTTGATTAATGTTCTAGGTACAAAAGAACTAAAATGCCATAATTAAAAACAATAATCATGATTTGGATTTGAAATATAAGGCGATCGCGAGACTTGATTATAAAAATATTCGATCGCTGTACTGGTGGATAGCAGGTTGAATAGGCAACGAGAACTCTTGGCAAGTGACTCTGAATAAATCCGAGTGCAGGGTTATTCGACTATAAAATTGCTTGGAGTAATGGAGTGAGCGGAGAGCGTCGAAAGACGAGAAGGTAAAGAGCGAAGCCGGAGAAAAGCAAAATGCATCGGCTCGGAGCGAGGAGCGAGGAGCGAGGAGCGAGCGCGGCGCTGACCAATGAGCGAGAGGGGGACGTTCCGTCCAAGTGGCATAAGGTAGCCGCATCGAGTGGTGCGCGCGTTGCAGCTCCGCGTGCGCGTCGGCGAGCGGGCGGGCTGATCGTCGGGACGAGTCATCGCGGCGTTGGCGCTTCCCTGTTACGCTCTCGCGCGCCCCCCCCACTCTGGCGGCCGTGCGCGCGCGCTTGTCACTTTTTCGCCAGCTCTCGTTTTGCCTGCTCATCACCGGCGCTCGCTGTCCGACCCGTCCCTTCTCGGCGCTCTCTCTCTCTCTCTCTCTCTCTCTCTCTCTCTCTCTCTCGCTCTCGCTCTCGTCGCGTCTCGCGTGTAGGCGCAGTCAAAGTTGCCACCTCCAGTTCGACGAGCGCTTATCTGCTCTTAG
Organism: Phymastichus coffea; assembly: GCF_024137745.1. Classification (NCBI taxonomy): domain Eukaryota; kingdom Metazoa; phylum Arthropoda; class Insecta; order Hymenoptera; family Eulophidae; genus Phymastichus; species Phymastichus coffea. The sequence goes on from NW_026706881.1 coordinate 757,979, forward strand.
CGCCGGCTGTTCTCCGTCAGTTCCAACTCGTGCTCCAGCGTCGGCGCATCGCCTGTACGACTCGGCCCTACGTCGATGACGCCCGTGTGCGACAGCACTGACACCTTTTATATATTCCCTTGCCGTATCTAGTTAATCTCGGGCTCCGATATAGACTCGCCAGATAGCGAGCGTGCAATCTTCCCGCAGCCAGTGCGCGGCCACGAATAGTTTTTGCGATTTTTATCCTGTCCACGGCGTTTTCCGCGCCGTTCGCCACCGTCAGCTTCGACCATCTATCACATCCGGCTAAATGCGGCTCACGCCAATGGAGGTAATTTTATTTCCTTGACTATGTCATTTTCGATTTGGCTATTCGGCTTCTTTTTTTTCAACGACTTGTGCCTTCACTTCCAGCTTCGCCGCCAAACATTCATTGAAGCTTTGCGTCTGTTGTACATATTCGTACAACTTTCAATGATTATACTTTGACGAATCGTTTTATCCTTAAATAAATCTTCATTTGTTTTTCGCAATTGTTACGCTTCAACGACTCCTAATCACTTTTACGCGAACAATTTTTTACGAGCAATTTTCTACCGTTGAGCGCTTTCGATTAGTTGGCTGTATTAAACGTTACGCGTGTATTAAAAACGCGCACAAACAAGCTTCGTTTTCGTCAATATTATTTCGATCAATAAAAGTGCTTATGAATATTGCATATAAATGGAATATCGTTTCTCGTCGCGAAAGAAAGGAATAGTTTGTGGTGGAAAAGGCGCAGAAGCGACGCACGCTCGGGTATCATTTATATGTTGGACAAACGTAGAAATAAGTGAGATCACTTTACATAATTGTCGTCGCGAGTTGTCATAGCAAGCGTTTAGGAATATTCAGTCTGACAATACTGTGCCGAAAAAGAAGGAGTTTTAAGGAGAATAATAGACGGGCGGTATGCGGTGACGGCGGTGCATTAATAAGCTCCACGTGTGTCCCATTCAGAAAACTTGGCCTCATATACATTTGAACATGAGGCAGCTTTCAAAAAAAAAAAAAAACCAGAATCTTTACAACGTGCGTGAGCGCCAGGCCCCCGAAGTCGACCTGTGCAGCGCACACATATACGTGTTATAAGTTTACCTTGGCTGCGCGCGCGTTCAACTCCTCTGTTTTACGAACGACCGGGCGAACTGGCGCTCTCTTGCTCCGTTGCTCTCGCTTCGGACGAAGCAGTTATTGCTGTGTTTACGAGGGCTGTTGTTCACGCGATAAGCGAATAAGATACAGAGAGAGTGCTATCTGCGCTTATCTGGCTCCGATGCGCCAAATCAAGGAGTCGATTACTGGCAGCCGGCGGTCGAGGGTAGCCAAAGGATGTTGCGGCACGCGACAGCACTTTGAAAGGCACGAGCGCGCGGCGGAGCGTCACGCGCGTCTTCGGACACACCTCGTCCGTCTCGAGAAAAATGTGAGAGATCTGTTTGCTCTCTCGCGCTCGTCACTTCCGCTCGGCAATGTCAAGTTTCGACTTCCGCTGCCGCCGCTTTGGTAGACACCTTGCGCACTGCTCGCAATGCATCGCGCTCCACGGAATTTCCGATCACCGTCTATTTGGCCCGTTCTGTCGCCTCGCCTGCCCTCACTGCCCTCTTTGCCGGCACAGTTTCCATTAGTTTGCCCCGTGGCGAATTTCATTGGTAACTCGTGCGAAAACGTTGTCGCGCTATTATTGCGATTTTCGTTTCTTAATGCGCGTGGCGTGAATGCGAAGAGTGCGACGCCTGGCAAAATTTTACCGTCGTGTGACAAAGGCATTACCTACTTTTTGCCATTCGAAAGTTGAGTTTTCGAGACAATGGTTTCGCAACAAAAAGCCGCCAATACCAAATCGGCGGTGTTGCCATAAAACGTCCGGAAAACAGGCGATGACTCCTTCCGATCTTTTGCCTCTTCCACTGATGTCATAAGTGCCACATGTGCGTATGTATCGTACATGTTCCTGTGTCCTAGTTACCTCCTTTTCTGCACTATTCTATTGACAATTATGACAGAGTTCATATGATTCATTTTTTTCGTCGCACAATGTCTACTATTCTCAACTATTTCATCCAGTTTTATTTCCCGACACTTCGGGCAAATGGCTTATCTTGCTTATTGCACATTGTTCCTGCAATTCTCATATTACAATTTAGTCTAATTTTAAATGTTTAATTTCTTAGAATATTTTTGCAGTTAATATTCATCTTGTAGTAACTTTTTAAATTACACGAAAGATTCGATAAAATGACAACAAAAATCTCTCGGATTATCCGTTGATCACGGCACGATTTAAAAAATTGATTTTGCGAAATAGATCGCATGATGGATATTCAGTTAAACTCGAATATCGTTGTCGATCTTGAAATAGTTGTTAACTGTAACACGAATGATGAAAAGTTCGCGAGCAGTTTGTTTGGCCGAGAAACATACTTGAAAAGAACTTTAAAAAAGGTAAGATGTTAGTTTTTCCCGTTCCAGGAGACAATAAAGGGAAACCTGCACAAGCAGGAGGTGAAATTGGAGTGGGAGAGTAATCAGCATCGGCCAGAAGAGAGCTCCCCTCAGCAGGGTCCACGCGGTGGCATGGACGCGTCTCCACAGCCGCAGCATCAACAGCAGCCGCATTCGCAGTCGCAGCATCCAACGCCAGTCGGCAGTCCACGAAGCGTTATCACGAGCCGTCGGCACGTGCGCACAATCACGACCGCGGGACACATCACCGAGACCCTCATCGAGCACGAGATCCCAGGATCACCCGAAGCCAACAACAATAACAACAGCGCCGAGCTGATCGCTCAGCAACAAAGGCTCATCAAGCAGGAGTCCACGCCACCGCCGCCTCCTTACTCCACCGAGGAGCCGACGGCCCAGCAGCATTACCAAATTCACATAACTCAGCAGCATAGTCCCAATGACCAGCAGCACAAGCATCACGTTATATACGCCACTGCTAACGGCCAGGAGATACAGGTCGAGGCGACGGAGCCTACCGAATCGACCATCGCTATGACCGTCGACGAGTCGTCCAGGTTGGTTTTTCCTCCTACTTATTTCAAAAGTAATCGCGAATGTTTCAAAATGAAATGAAGTAGTGCTATTCGTTCCGTGCAACGCGAGAGATTGCAGCTGTTTGTTGGCAAAATACATTCTATTGAATAACAATGGATATGTTCTTTACACCTTATTTACAATTTGTAGGTTGATTTTGGAAAATTTGCGGATACGAGTTAACGTTTTCAAAAACCTTAGTTGATCCATCGAAAATTCATAAAACTAATACAGACATCTACAACCTATATGCTTCGAATTAAATGATCCATTTGCACATTAATGATTAGTGTACCATTATAATAGTTTATTTCAATTGAAATTACTCATGATTTTGTTATGATTTTTATCATAAATGTTTACTAGGCGAGAATGAAGTTCTCGAAACCACCTCCGGTATTGCTGCAATCTTAATTGAACGTACACACGGAGCGTATAAAGCTCGCGACACAATGAATTTCTTAAATTTGTTGCATCTTTTCAAACGAAGCAAATGTTTTTAAAATATGAAATGTGTGAACAATGTAATAAATTTCAGAAACTTTGTGGTAGTGTTGTTTGGAGTAGTTGTAGAGAATATTTGTGCATGAAGATCGGAACTTAAACTTTTTTGGATGGCTAAAATTTATCATGATTTTTCTAATTTTTAATATTGATATTCTTTAAACTCGGCAATTGTCCGTACATGTACTCGAAACTTTCTTAGATTTGCTGTCGAAGATGTTTATAAAAGCGCTAAAACGTTTTCGACGATCGAGCCGTTTTTAGCGATTGTCTGCAACTCATTCGCCAACTGTCAATAACTTAATTTTGACGGTGAACGAGTGGCGTTCCGCTCATTAAACGGGGTACGTTGCTTAGAAGTGTAGCGGGTGATTTTGGTTGTATCGTACTGAGTAGTGTAAGTAGACACGAGTGCCAAAGTAGTTGCATGCGGAGTGTGGAAGAAGGCGTACGCCAAAGCTGCCATACTAATGAGATGTCGTTGAGAAAAGCTGCCTACGTTTCTTTAGATACGAGGCAGCCGTAGGCGAACGGGCGGAGCCGGCCGAACGGCCGACGCTGGTGAGCTACGCGGACGAGGCCGAGTTGAGACGCGAGGGCCACGCGATGAGCGGGCAAGAGCGTCACGTGCAGCTGGCCAGCTCGCAGCAACGATACAGCCCACAGCAGCAGCAACAGCAGCAGCAGCAACGCTACCAGGCCTCGCCCCAATCCACAGTTGAAAGCTACGAACCCACGGCCCAGTCGCTCGTCTCCCAGCAGTGCGCCAACGCCGGCATCCAGCTCGGCTCGCCCGCCGCCCATCAGAACTATTCGCCGCCGCTGGATAGCATCAGGCAGTCGAACAGCGCGGCATCTCACCAACAGCAGCAGCAGCAGCAGCAACAGCAGCAGCAGCAGCAGCAACAGCAGCAGCAGCAGCAGCAGCAGCAACAGCAGCAGCAGCAGCACCTCGTCGCAACCACCTACACGGACGGCAGCGTCAAGTACAGCGCCGAGGTGAGCGTCGCCCCCGAGAACCTCAAGGCCTCGAGCACCTACACCACCCTGGAGACGGTGCCGCTGCTGCCCAGCCAGACCGCGCCCTACAGCCAGTACATCGCCGCCCCCGAGGCCTTCCAGCAGGCGCCCGCCTACAGCTACTCCAAGCACCAGGAAATCTTCATCTACCCCGCGTCCAGCCAGGCCTCCAGGCCGGTCGAGGTGAGCGTTGGCAGACCCGTGCCACATCGACGAGCGATAACGGTGGCGCTCCGCGCTTGCAGATCGAGCACGCGGGCGTGTACATCAAGAGCGACCCGACGCTGGCCTCCTCGTCGCTGATGCGCCCGGCCTCGCTGCAGTACGAGCCGGCGCCGGGCTCGCCCTCGCAGGTCAGCCTGTACCCGGGCGGCACGGTCACCTACCAGTTCGCCGCCAAGCCCGGCCAGGAGCAGTACTGGGCGGGCCCGGCGGGCGGCGCCTCGCCGTCGGCCAGCTTCGACTACGTGCACCAGGCGGCCGCCGGCTACGCGGGCGTGCCCATCTCCGCGGCCGAGGCCGCCGGCGGCATGATCTTCCCCGGCGGCTCGTACGCCGTGGCCAACGGGCCGGGCCCGGCCTGGGCGGCGCTGCCGCTGGGCCCGGCCGAGCCCGCCGACGACCCGGCCGGCGCGGTCGCCGCGGCCGCCGGCTTCGAGGCCGCCCTCGGCGCCGAGACCAAGGAGTGCGTCAACTGCGGCGCCCACAACACGCCGCTCTGGCGCAAGGACGGCACCGGACTCTACCTGTGCAACGCCTGCGGCATCTACTGCAAGACCAACGGCATCAACAGGCCGCTGGCCCAGCGCGTCAAGCCCAAGCCCAGCGCCCCGCCCGTCAGCGTAAGTCCACCTCCTCTGCCGGCGCGGTAGCCGGACCGCGCGCCCCCGCCGCCCCTCTCGAGGAGCTGCAATAACGCGGATGTAAATAAGGCGCGCTCGACGAGGGAACGAAAGCCGGCCGGGGGAATCAGCTTATCGCGTGCGCGCCTCGAGCAAATAATAACTTGCTGACACGCCACGCAGGCGCTGTTTGCTCTACTTTTCTCGCTCGAGCACTCCTCTTTTCTCGTCTTCGTTGATCCTTGGATACATTTATCATTTCAATCTTTTCATCGCCCGCTTTTTCCCTGCCTGCGCGCTTGCCATCCGCTCGAGTAATGTACCGAGGCGGAGTCCCGTTATCCGCCTCGAACCTTGCGAATCGATTGAAACCGGCCCATTTATGTTTTCAACGACCGTCAGATCTGCGCTTATCGTCATTCGCATCTTCTCTCATCCTTTTTTCTCTTTCTCTCTTCGCAGACTGGTGGTAGGAGGATAGGAGTAAGGTGTGCGAACTGTTCGACGACCACCACAACTCTTTGGCGACGAAATAACAATGGTGAACCTGTGTGCAATGCCTGTGGGCTGTACTTCAAACTTCACAACGTAAGTTAAATCCTCTTGCTCCGAGTGTCAACAATTTTTAGTTAGATGTAACAAATGCCTACTTCGATAAGTGTCATCTTCACCCGTCGGTGGAATTCATAAAAGCAATTGTCAGCAAACAGTTAGCGAGAGAAGCATTTCCGAAGACTCTTTTGTTCCGGCTAAAAAGTGTAACGACCAAACGGAAATCGCGTCTTTCTCTTGACGTACTTCTAATGTGCGTTACATACCTTGCGTCAGCCTTTTACCTCCTTGCCGATAACTATAGTCTCTAAGAAAACCTTTCAACTTCCTTCGTGACACATTTTGCGCGATTCTAACGAATTTCTCATCATTCGTGAAAGTGACAAGATTTTTTCATTTTCATTCGCATCGCGCGTGTTTTTTTTCATCACTTTTATTCCAAGCTTATTGATATGTTTTAATTGAGTAACGACTAATCGAGACGAGCTTCCAGGCTTTATCAGTGTAGAAGAATTCCTATAGTTCAATTGACTCTTTGATAAAAAAATATTTGTGTTGACCATCGGTTTCGAAACGTTGTGATTTCATGACCGAACCGTAGAAAAAAAAATGACAGAAATCTTGAAAGCTTGTGGATTAAGAAATGTATGTGTGCACTCGGTCACGTCTATTGTAAGACATAAAAACCGTCTGATTCGTATTTACAGTAGAAACGTTGAATTTGTATCGTAGTTGCGCCATGCTTTTTGAATTAAGAATGAGCTATGCACTCTGACTAAATTATAACTTAACTCTATACTGAAGAATACCGGAAGTGAGAAGAGTTTGGAAGGTGTTTCTCTCATTTTCTGACTGTTTGTCAAAGGTTTTCTTGCACGCATAAAAGAGGAAAGACCTGCGACGAGGCTCACGACGTGTCTCTCGCTTACACACAGGCGCGCGCACGCACATACAAACATGAAACATTCTTGCGAGTGTCGCGTACCAGCGTACACGGACCATATAACTGTCTTGAAATAAGTCGCGGCGGCAGCGGGGTCGTGTTTGCCGCTTTTACTGCATTTGTTTAGCTTCGTCTCGACATTTTTCCTTTTTTTATTGTTCCGCTTGTTGCCCGCTTTCGTGTTTCGCTCTAGAAACTATCTTTTTTTGTATCATTAATTCTTTCACTTGTTTCTATCAACATTTTCTACCGTACCTTTCAACAGCTTAATTTTCAAGTTTTTATCAATTATTTTTTACTTGGTCAGAATATATCATCTCGATTATTATTACATTATTTATATGCGCGTAAATCGTTTTTCTCAAAGACATACTTTTGTTACAGGTGAACAGACCAATGAGTATGAAGAAAGAAGGCATTCAAACACGAAAGAGAAAACCCAAAAACCATGCAAATGTAAATACACAGATAAAACAATTACTTAAATAAATAGACATTTTTTCTAGTGAATATGTCGATTGCTTATGCAATTATATTTATTTAGAATTTAGAAAATTTATTGAAAATAATGTATACTTGATGCCTAAGTGGCTTATTTTTAATGGAATAGTGAGTTAGTTGTATTTAAGAGAACTGTTGACTAAATTCTTTTACATTAATTATACGCTGTATTATAAATGTTCAAGTGTGATCGATCATGTAATTAAATCGTGTAAATAAATGTTATTTAAATTGACAATCGACTTCACCATTATTCTTTAAAAATGTCATCATTCTATATTATCACAGTTTCTTGGAAAAGTGACCCTTAGTTTTATTTTCATGAAATTTTCATTAATTTTATTATAACCTATTGAATATGCAATAATTATTTTATGCTACACAACTGATATTATTCCAATTATGCATACATTCACTTACATTTCAAAAGTATGAAAAATATATCTCAATTACTATCATATCTACCAATGCTTAAATGAAATTGAAAATTGATTAATAAGACACAATCAGTTATATATTTGTGCATACCTTTATCTTTGTGGCAATGCACTTTTAAATCTCTTCTAGCAAAATAAACAGTTAAATTTTGGTATCGAATAACATTTGAATAATGAGAAAAAATAATTGCAATTTTGTTTGCAGTATAATAACCACGGCGTATCCAATGCTATTCATAAGCAAGAAATCAAGTCCAATCTACTTGGTGAGTCTCTGGTGAGCAAGTTATAAATAAATAAAGTTACTTTATGCATGACCGATATTTTTCAATGAAAATGAATTCGGTCTTGATTTACACATATTAAGTTGTTGAATTCTTCGGCCTTTTATTACACGAACAAAGAAGCTATACTCTATAAAATAATAATAGATTTGGTACAAGATTGCTTGCAATACACAGACATGCTATGAAAATCGGATAATTCGAGAACCCAGGCATTAAATACATATACAAAATCTAGATCTCTTATCGAATGAAAAACACCTCTATTGGAATGAAAACAATACCTCTGTTATTCATTTTTCAAATCAAATATTGCACTTGAAGCAAATGTCGCAAAGAGTATATTTAATTATTATTAATGAAATATTTACATATTAGCGTATAAAACAGCTAAAATACACTCACGCGGAACTGTTGCTGATTAAAATACGATATTTTTTACTACTCTAATAGCTCACAATCAATAATCAAATAATTTTTTCTTCTGTTTTTTTTTCTTTCAGTCGTTATTAATAATGGATAGAATCTTAAATGTACAATTCATTCAAATATTTGTTTCTTCCTGCAGAAATATCTCATGTATAAAATATTTTACGGCTGTTATTTTTCATTTGAATTTTCTGTAGAAAGTTTACACATTCAATAGTATCTTGTTTCCTAATAAAAACACAAATACTATTTAATGTACTCTGTTCAATTAAAACTGTATTATGCTAAATAAACAAAGTTTTCAAATTCGTGCGTAGAATCGTTATTTGTAAGACACGAAGCCGGTCATGTCGCTGATGTAAAGCTGAGATCGAAAACTTTTGTTCAATAAAGTATAAGGATAGAAATCAGTATTATCTTTTTTAAAAATAACTCAAGAACATTATATTTTTTAATTCACTAGTAAAAATCTTTTTATTTAATTTTACAGAGGAATTGAAGGTACAGTCAAGCATATGCGTTGACGAAGGTGAAGATAACAGGAAGGATAATATAGGTTTACCCACAAGTTATAAAATATCGCCTATCATGCAAATACCTGTGACATTACCAGCTTACATTGCTTCGCCCTCACCTTTAACTTTACGTTCCGCAGCTATTCTTAATCGTCAGGCTACACTTTTGTAAGTTAATAAAACTTCACTTTTATTTCTATTATCAAAGAAATTTTTTAAGTGTACTAGCAAACTTGAAAAATTATTTTTAATAATCATAGAATCTGTAAAAGAAATATAATGAAAGGTACACAATATAGAATATAGATATTATAAATTTTTCATAAATTTTTGCTAAAAGAATATTTTACAACGATATTTAAAGTTGGAAAGTTAACGCTTATTAAAATAACACTATTATACTTACTTATATATATATATATATATATATATATATATATATATATATATATATATATATATATATATATATATATATATATATATATATATACACAATATTTTATTTAATACATGTTATTCCTTTCCGTAGTATGTATATATGCTATTCAAAGCAAATTTTTTATTAAAACTTTAAAAATAAACCTTTCAAAAGAAAATTGTAGGAAAAGATTCAATTAATATTATGACATTAAATTGATTTTACAGTTTTCTAATATTAAAAATGTAAATAAAAGTTTTAAATTGTAAATCATAAACTTTATGATTTTTGATTTTAGAGTACCGCCTTTGGAACCAGTTCCTAGCCGATCAGATAAAGATTTTACTTCAGTGATAATATCGACAACTACCTCAAAACCAACTAAAAGGGTTTGAAAACATTTCATTGGAATACCTTTATTACCGACTGTGTTATGCATTGCCGAGTCCTGGTAATATCGACATTTTCGAGTGTCTTTGAAAATGTTTGCCACCTACTGGTACAAAATCAAATTATGGTCAATTAGCCTCCGATCAAACGTGTTGAAAATACTGTAATTTTATTGTTAACTTCGCGCAGTAGAAATAATAATAATAGCATATTTTTATTTATCATATCCACAGTACGTATTCTTCATGTTTGATTTGTAACAGTCGTATAAAATAAAAGCGAAATATGGAATTGTAAGATTTTATGTATCATATGTAAGTACTTACTAATATAATTAGAAATATATGAAGCTCGCTTTTTTATTGATTAATTTTAACGAAAAGAAAGTAGTCTTGTATAAATGAAATTCTTTAATATATGAAGTACAAAAGTATTATTTTTGTAGATTACCTAAACAAAAATGTCCATAGGTCAAGACGGCACAATATTGGCTTTATATTATTATACTTTTAATACGCAAACAAATTGAGCATTTCCTATCTTCAATAAATTACTAAAGTATTCTGATTTAAGAAACTTAATTAGGTGGCTTAATCGACATAGGAGAAAAGTACAAAACTATACAATTCATATAGAATATTAATTATTTTTTAGATATCGGCTGATCTTTCAATTAATTCTTAGTATATTAATAACTTTAATAACGTTAATTATATAGAGAATTTTCGTAAATAACAGAATTCCGGAAATGTGGCATAGCATCGTTTACTTGATTGCGTCACTATGAATTTTAATGCTGTTGACCTCATTGAACAATAACCTTTGAAAGTGTAAATAATTTCTTCTCCCGTTTTTCGGCAAACTTCGGAAGTTTTCCTGTAAATCGCTTTTGCATTTTGTTACTGAGTAATATAGGCTAAATTAGAATTATAGAGAAATACCATTTAAAATATATATTATATTTTCTCCTTTAATAAGTAATATGTACCTCTGTATACGATTAATAGTCAAAATAATCCATTGATTTAATTTTATGTATTCTTACTTATTATAAAGTATATATATATGTGTGTGTGTGTAAGATTTGATCAAACGTTCATAAATTAACGGTCATAAAATAAAAAAAGAAATTTCGAAAGTGTATTCAACTATCCATAAAAATGTTTTCTTTTCATACTTTTATTGACTAAATATCATAATGGGTAAATAAAATTTGTATTTTAAAGCATATAATTAATTTAAAATCGTGCAGTATTAATTATAGGTCGATTATTTGGATAGATTCATTATTGATTATATTATGTTTAATAAAATATTGCAAATTTTTACTTGTATTCCAATGAAGTAAATCAGTTATTAAGTTTATATTGTGTTTAAAATTGAAATTGAACATTCATTGTATCATTTTGTGTAGCTATTTCCTAAAGTGATTATTGTATTTAGTAAACTTATACTGTTTATGATGAAATTTTAAAAAGTGATTTCACATCAATATTTGTTAATTATCATAATTCAAAGCTAATTACTTCTATATATATTCCAGTAGCTGATGAATTGTATTGTCATAAGTATGAATGTATATATAAATATTACAAATAAATATTAATAAGCAGCTATGAGATCATCCATTTCCTGTCTTATTTTATCTTTATCCACCCTATCTTATTTGAAATTAAATTTTCTAATAATAGAAAAATATATTTTATATTTTTTAGAGTAATTTGTTCTACTTTGAAAAAAACTACGTTTATTTTATTGATGTATTGGATACCATGCAAAATCAATATATACAATTTTTTCTAATGTTTGTATGATTGTATATGTATGTGTGTGTGTGTGCGTGTGTGTGTGTGTTTGTGTGTGTGTGCGTGTGTGTGTGTAGTCAGACAATCGTTCCAGTGGCTCTATTTGAAGAATTATTTTAATTTTCTTCTAAATATTTGCAAATAAAAATATTATCAGAGAAACTAATCTTTATGATAAGCTATCGAATAGAAAATATTTTACAATCTTTTTATAGAATGAAATTTATAGAATAAAATTTTTTGAAAATTTCGCATTGTATGTGATCAAAGTAGTTGATTGAAAAATATAATTAAATAATCTAGGAGATAATATTTACCATACTCTAAGGACCGTATAACAAGTACTGAATAACAGCTTCATACCCGTATTCTCAAAAAAATAAGAAATTTTTGGGAAATCATTTTGTTGGTAAAGAATTTTTATGTTTATTATTAAACGCGCTTAAAACACATCCATGTTTTGTTTATCTTGTTAACCGTGCTAAGGAATGAATAAACTTTATTAACAAGAAATAAAAAAAACACGCTTTTGAAATTTAGAAGTTCTCCCAAAAAAACAATAAGAGAATATTTTTTTTAACCTTATAGTGTTTTTTCTATCCTTCTCTTCAAAACATCCTAAAAATAAACTACCCCGATTATTTTTTTACTTCAATATTTTTGTAATATTTTTATGTGAGAATTTTTTTACATTATAAAACCAAAGTTTCTTTTTAGTAAAACTAGAGTGAGAGAGAGAGAGAGAGAGAGAGAGAGAGAGAGAGAGACAGACAGACAGACAGACAGACAGAAGGAGAGAGAAAGAGAGAGAGAGAAAAAGAGAGAGGTCAGACAAGTCCGTCAGACCAGAGTCGCTGGGCTATCATGGTCTGCTAAGGGCCATTTCATGTTAGCCGTTCTCTTTTCCATTTCTTTCTCTATTTTCAATTTGGCATAGTGTACGCGCCCGCTCGCACTTGCTTCAACTTTTTTCCCATATGTACGCGAGGTCAATAGTTGCTTTTCAATTATATTTCCATTTTTTGACCTTTCATCCATGTAAATATTGTTATGTAAATCCTTTGTGACGTAATTTCAGTCAACGGTATATTATACCTGTAGTCACATTGTATACCAAATCAGTTAATTTTTGTTGCTACTTCTGCTTATCTTTTATCATCCATTGACCCTTAAGTGTCAAACAAATTAAGTAGTAACGAGAACGCGGAAAAAAATGTTTTGGATAATCTGATGTAGATATAAAAGAAGAAATAAAATCCAATTGCCTCATCCCCTGCTTGTTCATCATCCAAAATTTCCAGATTTAAATAGTTTTATGAATGACTCCACATATTTGTGTATTTTAGTATTATTATGCAAATGAAGTTTGTGCAATTATGAAATATAGTTACACCAGTATAACATTAAAAGTCTTACTTATTATTCCATGGAATTCAATTAAATATTTTTATGCGCTAAAAATGGAAGTAGTATACTACTACGTATATTACTACGTTGCACGTAAAATCAAATGTTAATACCTATTTGAATAAACTGTGAAGCTTAATCAAGCAACGGAATACAAAATAACAAAATATCAGAAAATTCGGCAAGTCTAAAAAGATTATGATTACGTAAAACGAATTTTTTTTTGGAGATTTTTCTGCTCATTCAAATAATCATTTGAAGCTCTAAAAATAAAGAAATACATTTTAAGTACAATGAGAAATGTATGAACTTCGTGAAATAAAATTATAAATTATATCTCGTTTTTTCATACTTCTATTTTACGAAAAATACGTGCCACTCATCCTAATCTTCGTTATTAAATTCATTAGTAATTTGCTACTGTATTGTAACGATATCTGACTTTTAAAATAATTTTCATTCGTGTGTATGATGTAAAGTATATTATCAAAACATTTTCGTAGATGAAATAGGCGATGACAAGCACAATAACTTATACTGATAGTATGTCATATGTGTAACTTAATCTATCCTCGCACATAAATTAGAATTCAGAATTTTCGTTACAATGCTCAAGCTTAGATAATGAAAGCTATTATTAATTATAAATTGGAAAAATTAAAATGACAAATGAACAATAACGCAAGCTCCATCAAGTTTTAAAGTCACAATAAATAAATGTTTTTATTTAAAAATAATATTTGATAAGAGACGGAGAATTATTTAGAATTAAGAATAAAGTATTTTTTTATACGTGTTATAACATATTTTGTTCATTTCTGCACTACGTTCCGTAATTTGTAGGTAAATCATTGAAGAGAAACTGCTATTAATTTTTTCTATTCACTGTACGTCTATATATGTGTATTATGGTGCCATAATTTACTTAATTATATAATTTTGACTTATTTGTTTAGTATATTCATAAATATTCACAAGTACAAAAAGTAAAGGCCAAAGCGAAAATCCAATATTTGTATATAGTAAATTTTAACCGATAATACTTGTTTTCCCATAATATGGCAATAATGAAATTAATTGCAACAAAAGTTTGATCACACTTTCTCTTTAGCTTTTCTGGTGATCCATTTCTTCCATTCTTTTAATTCAATTTTGGTTTAGAATCAAATGGATGTTGTATTTAATGTTCCCTTATTTAACAACAGTTGACAAAAGAACTAATACAGACAAAGAGTATATCAGAGTACATAAAAAAATACATTATCCTAATAAATATATAATCATGTTCTACATCCAAAAGTTTTCGATTTATATATTTCAGTGGTAAATTTAACTTATGAAAAGTTGATACATAGTTATAACAGTCTCGAAAACTAATTAAGAAGAGAAATATGTATTCGGTCAGTGTTTTACAAAAATAAGAAGTTATATTTTTGAATTATGTTAGACTTTTATCACTACATTAATAATTAGATTTCCAACTATGAATAATCGCTATCTACTAATAACGATTGGAAAAGAGATATAGGGACTAGAATAAAAAAAGAAAAAAATGTTTTTGATTTCTGTACACTTCACTATAAGAAATGAACGTTTAGTAAGAACTTATTAAAATGTTGAACCAGCAAAATTTGAAGCATTTTTACAAATATTTTTAATGTGATAATTTGTGAATTATAAATAAACCGATTTCAAATGTATTATAGTAACACTTTAATAGCGTTCCTAAAACGAAGTACATATATTGAAGAAGGCTTAGTACATTTCATCAACCGTAAGCCTACTAAAACTATCTCATAATTTTTCGATGTTATTTGAATGATCAAAGCTTCATTGATTTTGGTCAAATAATGGATGTTAATCAACGTTTTATCTACCAATGAATATCAATGGTCTTCATGTTTTTTTTTTAATTGTATCATTTGTTTATGCGTTTATAGTATTAAAACTGCATAATTGGAAAAAGGTTTGATTAAGCCAATAAGTAGCAAAAAAACAACAGAAGGACGAGAAAAGTACTTCTTCAATACTATTAATGCAAACATTTAATTGAGATTGATTGTTTCATTAATATAAATTTTCTTTGATGTAAAAGATTTGACGGAAATAATTTTCTTGCATTTTCAACTAGGTATTTTTGTGTCTTGAATTTGGAGGTAGCTTATATTGCTAGAATTATTGGAAAGAAGCAAAAATTGGACAATAGAATTTCAATTGAGTTTGCCTGTTCAACCTAATCATGGATACTTTTTAGATATATTCCGGTGTTGCTTTTGTTCTTTGATATATATGTCTGACATTTTATACAGAAGTTGCAAGTTGTACGCACTTTGCAAATTTAGGAAGAAGTTTCTGCTCGAGTAAACACGATTGTGACTTGACTAATTACAGATCGACTTAATGTTTTATTAATATTTCTGATAGTTATAAATATTATATACGTACAAGTGATTTCATATTAGTGGATGATCTTATGTATTGAATATGGAAAAACATTCAGCGATCGCTTTTCAAATAAATCCCTTCCAAAATATATTAAAATTAGATAAGTTAAGTTAGGTTATTTCTAAAATATTGTTAAGTATACGTAAACTTTTTAAAAATTACATGCTTTACTGTCGCAATTGCCTTATATCGTATATTAGAATGTTCTTTTCACGTGGAAGTTCATTTTGTATTGAAATGAAGTGCATTGATTAAATCTCATTCAAATTTTAAATTAAAACGACTGACCACTGTTTTACGTTTAGAACGTCACGGAAGAGAGGCAAATAGAGTTCCTACTTAGCGGTTCGTGCGATGATCTTTTTCGTGTATTGAGAGTTGACTTTGATACCATGCGAAGTGCAATACTCTTGTTTGTTAGAAAATGAAGCAATAATATCGACTGCGTTTTATAATAACACAAATACATAAGATTGCAAAAATGTGAAAGATGCATTTTTTAACTTAGTTAAAATAATTTTACAGTTTCTTTTAAAGAAAGTATTTGAGAAATGTTAATTGTTCAATGTGACATTGTAGAAAGCGTTAATAAAATTGAGCACTATTCATTTGTAAGACAAAGCTGAATTGTTCTACTAGCACCTTAACGTTTACTTTAGAATGAAGAAATATTAAATATTCGTGTGTGTCGTGCTGTACTTTTTATCGATAAAGCTTATGCGAACCGGCACTTGATATCAATTCGATTTTACATATTTCGAACAGAAAATGTCAAGTTTATACTTTGAAATTCGCATGCAAGTTGGTGAATTACGTGTGTGAAAAATAGCCATTGTATATTTACGTATATATTTGATGTACTGTTGCGTCTGTATATAGATATTCATTTTAAATTAGTTTTCTACGTAAGAATTTTTAAAGATGTATTATTTGAAAAGATGAATATGCGACTGATGTTCGATAATATCAATAAGACATTATCACAGTAGATGAAAGACTTTGGTTTTATGTATAGATAAAATGAAGAGATTTTTCGGTGCAAGTTCATGAACCGACACTGGATATGGGTCTCGTGACCGACATGTATACCTGAAGACTTGCACAGCACTTAACGAATGCGTCAATCATTTTACATACAATGAAAAAAAGACTACATTTCTCAAAATTGAAAACTGACCCATAGCATACAAGTTGATATAGTTTATTTCTTAGTTTGTAAAAAATTCATAGAAATATAAAATATTGAGCAAGCTGTATTTCAGTTATGGTATAAATTTCAGAATTTGGAAAGTATTTTGAACTAAATTTGTTATTATACAAGCAAATATATGTAGACTTTCTACTATGTTTTAAATAAAAGAGTTACATAGCACAGGATCTAAGAAATATTTCTTATTATAAACTTTGGAAAACATTTTTAATAATAGTTACATTAAGGCAATGAAATTAAAAATGGTATTCGCAATGTAAAAAAATTTAGCATTGCTCAATGTTTCATATTTTTACATTATTATGTAAATATATTTTATGTTTACGTAAGTGCATGAATGGCAATACCAATAGTACAAGTGAAGCAATTCAGCTGCATTATTCTACATTTATATAACATCATCAGAAGAAAATGTTTTTATAAGGTCTATTCTTTTAAATGAAAACGACCTGCAGTCAATTTTCGGCTACAATGCCAGAAAAATGCCTTCCAGTTGCTTAATTTCATTCGTTTCTGATTCGTGTCATTGTCCCCCTACTACGTATCAGAATTCTTATAGCGACTTCTGTGAAGACCTTTGCACGTTTTCCGTCAGTCAAGTTCCTGGCTGCGTGGCGAAACTATCAAAACGCAGCTTGTAAGATATTGCTTAAGAACATTAACAATTGTGAGTGTCAAAAATGGTCGGATTCAATATAGAGAGTGCAGGGAACAAGGTTGTTATATCAGGAATTGCAGGAAGATTCCCAAATTCGAATAATATTACGGAATTACAAAACAATTTGTTGAATAAAGTTGACTGTACCACAACTGAACATAAGCGATGGGCCATTGGTAAATACAATTTTAGATCATTTGTTTTCTCTTGATTTAAGACGGTTTTGTCATGGATTTCTGAAGAAATTTCAAAATATGTAATGGTGCTGGTTTTGACGATGTCGTCTCGAAATTCGTTACGAGTACTGCATTAACATTAAAGTAATTCATTGAGGAATCGTATTATTAAATTATTGTTTTTTTAACAATATTGACAGTTTTTAAATGGTCTGATCTTATTAATTTCAAAAAAAGTTTTAAGTTATCGGAATGTTAGCTTTTTTAGTTAATGAATTTAGAAGAAATAAGAAATATTTGATGAGCTATAAATATGTTATATAAAATTTGAAAACCAAGAAAAAGCAAGATTACAAATATAATTTTAACTATTATTATGATATCACAGTGTAATTTTGCAAAATATATTGATGTATTGTTTTGAATATACAAATAAATAAAAAGCATGTACATAGAAATCTATAGTTTTAAAAAGGTTTTAGTTTAAATAGCTTTGGGTAATATCGACAAAACAGCAGATCGATGTCCTGTTGTAACAATGTATAATAAATTATTCATTGGATTAGAAATGTGCGAAAATGAACGTATTGCCATTATGAATGTCGATTTCGAAAGTTTGCAAGCTACATAATCAACTATTGATATCAAAAAGTAGTGATTTAATTTGCATGGTTAATATTTAAAGTGATGAATTTAGAAAAAAACTTTTTTATATTTACTTAGGAAAATAAAATAATTGAAATAATGCAATTGATAGCTACTTTCCAAATATCACACTTGAATTTCGTGACACATGTTCAAAGTTACTACAATAACTTTCGTGTGGTGACGTATTTACATGCAGATATTTGAACTATGCAATATTACTATGCGTGACATAGGTTCTTTTGAATAATACATCCGGTCCGATAGCCTATAGCTCTTTTGCAATTGAAAATTAAGTGAAACAGACGAAATCGGCGTCTTTTTTACCTTATAGTGAACCAAATGACCACGGCACTGAAGCAAAATACGTTACATCCATTATGCATTTATATCCTGGAAAATAGCCTCTAACGAAAAATCTTTAATTGATATGCTAAAAACTTCCACATTAGGTTAAAAATATTTGTCTATAAACGTTTGTATATCGACATTAGAAATATTTACTTCGATCAAATATCATTTTTCAATCAAATGCTTATATTTTTATAAAGATCGGATGATATTATTTTACATTGTCGCAAAATAATTTTTTTTCTTGGATTAAAATAGTATATTTTTAATTATCCCTATATACGAAATCGTATTATAGCTTTATTTATGTAATGTATTTTAATAATTAAGCATTATTATACAACGCTTTATTACAACACGTTTCAAAAATAATGTACGCTAAGAAATTATACACTATGCCAAATTGATCCATACTAATTTTCTGAAGTTATAGACGTTTTCAATTGTATACTATAATTGAGTAGTTAATTATTTCAGTGAAATAATAATAAGGCTTATAAATTAAACTTCTTTTTACACAATGTGCTACAATTACATAATAATTTTAAAAATGTTGTACTTTATCGAAACATTAACCTGTTAATTTGACTGAATGAGAATTAGTTTCAAATAATCGACTTGACCGAACAAGTCACAACAAAATAAAGACGATCGAATTATATGTTTATTTCACGTTACTATACATAATCGAAGTGAAACTAAGGAGGCAAACTCTCAACCGCTTGATAAAAATATTTCATAATTAGTCTTGTATTTTAATAATGGTTTTTGAAAACATTATTATTCCATTTATTTTTATATTATCCTGCAATGCTTTCAATAAATGATCCAACATATTTTTAAGAAAAAACAATCGATTATTTTTGTTACATTCTATAAATTGAAATCTAATTGTCTGTTTAGGTTTTATTGTATAATAATTTACATTATAGCACAACAATAAATATAAATACTGAATTGTAAAAAAATATAACAAAAATTTTAAGATGAAATTGGAAAAATCACATTATTCCGTTGAATGAAAACATCTTTTCAATAAAATTAAGTCTTGCAAGAATGTTTTATCTTATTATGTTATTACAGATGATCCCAGAATTCCTAATCGCTTGGGAGTATGTAATGATATTGAAAAATTTGATCGTATATTTTTCGGTATTCACACGGCTTTAACGGATATTATGGACCCTGTATCAAGAATGTTACTGGAACATAGTTTTGAAGCTATTATGGACGCTGGTATCAATCCTCGTAGTTTGAGAGGTGAAAAAATTGCAGTATACTCTGCTACAAACTTATCAGAATCAGAGAAGCGAGCTTATGATCCAAAGGCAAAGGTAAAAATTTCCGTGAATAACAAATAAAAATTGTTTTAATTTAGTTTTCATTGTTTTTTTGTACCAAATATAGCCAAAACGTAATTAATTATATTTTTATCAGTGAATGGAAGATTTAATAAGTACCAGTATAACTTTGCGTTAAAATCAGGCTTCTTTAATCTCAATATCATTCGGTAATATTGTGCTTAGATCTCAACATCGCGTTATGTACTATAATGATAGTAATTTTTATTATAAGATTTATTTTTCAAATAATTGACTGAACGTTTATCAATATTTAAGCTGTCATGTGACATCTTTTAATGTATCAAAGGCAATATTACTTATATTTTTCAGAAAAGTGGCTTTGGTATAATGGGAGGAAGCAAAGCCATGATTGCAAATCGTATATCATTTTTTCTTGGTTTGACTGGACCAAGTATAAACATAGATTGTGATACTACTAGCTCTGCTGTCGCTCTTGAAAGAGCATACACGGGGATAAAAAATGGAGAATTTAATGGCGCTATAGTAGCAGGTGGTGTGATGGGTCTACATCCTCATGTATCTTTTCAATTACGTGCTATTGGTATGTATTATAAAAGTTTGATATTTTTTATGCAACGCAAGCAGAGCGATCCTTAATTTTATCACAATAGTTTTATTTGCAATTTTGAAAAAATTATTGTCATTTACATTACGTTAATAAAGTATTATGGTCATCGTTATTTCAGTACAATATCGAAATGAGGCTTGATTTGATTATTACAGCTTTAAATTTACCTTCATTATAATTAGTTTCATCAAGCGCGCTTTTTTCTTCTTTATATAATTATATGCTTGATTCACATCAAAACTGTTATAAGGAATATACTATACACATAAAATAATTCTATGATTGGAAAAGCTCTACATTTGTCGATATGAATGAGTAAATAATTATTCAATTACGTTGATATTCAAATTCAATAACTATTTCAAATTGAATAATGTAGTAGCTTCCAAGATGTTTAGCTATAGATAATGGGTAGCATACCAAGTTCGATTCTGGCTTTTTTTCTAAATAAATCGAACCGTCAACTGCGCTTGATAATTTAATTTTTTTTTATTTTTAATAATATATTTGTCTATATGATCTTAAAATTTTGTAAAATATCTATATATTAATAGATATATTATTTTAACAAGATATTTTTTCAAGATAATTTTCAAAATTTCCATTTTCAACAATCAATGTATCTATCACTTTTCAACTGAATTAGGATTACTTTATCATATTATTTTGAGGTTTAATCGTTAAATGAACGCGGGCTTTGTTCTTTTATTAAAGTCTACAAAATATTTCATTTTTTATTGATTTACTTGATCGATAATATATCAATGTAAGACGTCTAAGACATTTTAATTTTAATTAACACCGATTTGCTGAATACAACAGTTACTATGCTAATATTATAATATATACCTAAGAAACGTACATACATATATTACATGCTATCACATATAGTATTCCACGTGACTACATTCAGCCAATCAGATCATGAAAAAAACGGTTTCACTTACCAGTCCATCAATCTTTTAAGAGGAGATTATTAAAAATTCAATGATTATCAATTCATTTTCCAATAAAAGGTCGAT
The DNA here is from genome assembly GCF_024137745.1 of Phymastichus coffea. Classification (NCBI taxonomy): domain Eukaryota; kingdom Metazoa; phylum Arthropoda; class Insecta; order Hymenoptera; family Eulophidae; genus Phymastichus; species Phymastichus coffea. The sequence continues at coordinate 779,534 of NW_026706881.1, forward strand.
TGTCTCTGGATGGAGTTACTAGAAGTTTTGACGATGATGCCGATGGCCACACTCGTAGTGATGGCATCACTGTGTTATTCCTTCAACGAGCTCAAGATGCAAAACGTATCTACATAGAAGTTCTTAATATTCGTGCTGCTCATACAGCACCATTTTGTTACACCAATATGACTGATATCATACCAACGCGTGCACCACAAGTAAAGTTAATGCAAGAGCTATTGAAAGAATCTGGATTATCGCCAGATGACATTTCATTTTTAGAAGCTAGTGGTATGGGTTTCAAAGATATCGATGCAGATGAACTTGAAGCTATAGCCGAGGTATATAGCAAAAGAAAAAAGCCATTACTTGTTGGAGCCATCCAATCTAATTTAGGAAATACCATTCCAATCAATAGCGCAATAGGGATAATAAAGGTAAATTTCTTTAACAAATTCAAATTTTTTTTTGTAAAATGCATAACTAGAGAGAAAGGTTAAAGTGAAAGATTATCTTAGGATATATCCGAGATATTTAGGTACTCTGAGTTATTTTTGTTAATGTAATTTTTAATTAATTCAACGATTTTACTACAAAATCACACGAAATTTTTTTGTATGTTTCCTTTTAATTTTGTAATCTAATAAAAAAAAAGCAGCAGATATTTTCGATTTTCAAATTGATAAATATTTCTAAAACTATGAGTTTATGACATAAGCTATAGTGAGAGGTTGTTTTTTACATGTGCTTTAAGGATATTTTATAAATAGAGAACAGTAGATTTTTCTAGAAAAACAATTCGGAGGCTTTGGAACGTGGCGATTCAGATAAAATATTTTCTAAATTTAAAAAAATTTTATATATTTGAATCAAGTTATTATGTTATATGGAAGTTCCACTTTTCACGTAACCAAAATGATCGCTATGGGGTTATAAACAAAACCGATTAAGCGACTACAGAAAAAAATTTATTGTTTCCTTCGATTTTATTTATTTACGCGATTCGAAGTGAGATTTAATTGATGTTATTTTCTCTCTATAGATAACATACTACGTTCAAGAACGTACTCCGTAAAAGTATAGTATAGTATTTTTATTGCTGGTGTATAGTATATTAATCTTATTCAGGATGCTCACTATCCCTCCCCGATTTGGCCAATTTTTCAAAAATGAATACATAGTTACAAATTGCTCTTTTAGGACTCCCTTTTAATATTTCAATCAATTTATTGTTTTTTTTCCCTTCCCCCACCAGTAATTTCCTGTTCCTTAAGCTCCCTTACCCATTTACCCCCTATTTCCTCTTTTGCACTCCTACATTCTAGCATATGTTCCAAACTCTCTTCTATCCTTTCTCAGAATCTGCACTCACTTTCTTTAAACCCTTTCACCCGTTCCCTGCCTATGTTCCCACATCTTATTCTCGCCCATTGTTCTTTTATCCATCCCGGAGTCATCCTGTCCCTCCAATAAGCCTCTTCCCCCCACCGTCTCTTTCAGTTTTTTATAAAGTTCGTTATATGTTGACCCGTCTATTTTGCCCCACAAACTTTGTAGTTCTTGTTCTGCTTTTCTTTCTAACCCACTCTCTAATTTGCCCTTTATTTTTTCTACTTCTTTTTTGTCCCATATCATTTTTAAGATTTCCCCATCCCCTACCCCTTCCAATAGTATTAGCACCCTCATTCCCCATTTCGTCGGGTTCTTATTTAATATGTTCCTTACTTCTGCCCTCAAACAAATTTTTAGCCATCTTCCTTCTTCCATTTTTTCTATCTCAACTAAATACTCCATTGCCCTCTTAGCTGTCTGCAACTCCATCGACGCCCTACCTGCTTCCATAGCAACTATATAATTTGGTGTATTAATATTTAATCCCATGGCCATTTTTATAAACTTCCTTTGTACCTTCTCTAGATTTTCCCATTTCTGCCACCCCCAAATCTCTACCCCATATAAACATCCCGCTTTTATTATACTGTCCATTAGATATAGCCTTTTCCTTAGGTTTTCAATTTTTGCCCTTTTTAAAATACCCCACACCGCATTAATTGCCCTACTTGCTTTCTCTGTTATTTTATTTATATGTGTATTCACATTTTTTTGAGTAAACCAGTACCCCAAGTATTTGAATTCCCTAACTACCTCCACCTTTCTGCCTTTGTATGAAAAGATTTTCTCTTTACCTATTTTTCCTTCACAACAAATCATTATCTTAGTTTTCTCTGTATTAACTTCCATTCCTATTCCCTCACCGTAAATCTCTGTTTCTTTTAACATTTCCCTCATTCCTTCCTCATTATCCACCACAATTACAATGTCGTCCGCGAACTTTAAACAATAGAATTTTTTCCCTTCCACTACCGCTCCTTCTATTTCTTTCTTTTCCCAAATGTCATCCATATCATCCATGAACAAACAAAATAGGTTAAGACTTAATGGGCACCCCTGCCTTACTCCCTTATGTGTCTCGAAACTCTTTGATAGCCCCTCACTAGTTATTACTTCATTCCTTGTTGATTTGTAAATTGTTTTTATTATCTGCGGCATTTTCCCTCTTATCCCCTTCTTTTGTAGTTTTTCGAACATTTTATCCCTGTCTATTCTGTCAAACGCGTTTTTGAAATCAATGAATCCTAAATATAATTTCCCTCCTTTCCTTTTTAGTTTATTGCCTACAATTGAGTTCAATACAAAAATGTGCTCCCTCGTCCCTCTTTTTCCTCTAAATCCTGCTTGACTTTCCCTAAATACCTTATTGCTCTCTGCCCAATCACTGATTCTTCCGGTCATTATTTTCGCCATTAGTTTATAGCTCACGTTTAGTAGTGATACCCCCTATAATTTCTAACCTCCTCCTTCTTGCCGCTTTTGAATATTGGGTAAATTCTTGCTATTTCCCATCCCTCTAAAATCTTGCTCCTGTCCCATAATTCATAGAAAATTTCTACTATTGTATGTATCCAGCTATCCGGTAGTCCCTTTATAAATTCAATGGGGAGTCCGTCATGACCCGCTGCTTTTCCGTTTTTCATTTGTTTCAAGGCATCTCTAAATTCTTTCTCACTTATCCTCCTATTTAACATGTCCTCCTCCTACCCCTCTTCTATCCCCTCATTCACTTCTCCCTCCTGGTTCGCGCTTCCTCTCTCATTCTTGCTTTCCCTCCCGTTCATGCTTCCCTCCTTGTTCGGGTTCCTCCTCCCTTCCCCTGTTGCTCCTAGTAAATTCTTGAAGTGTTCGGCCCATTCCTCTTTTTTATTTGATTCCCCCTTTCTGTTTCTCCGTAAAAGTATATGAAAAAAAGTGATACACAGCTACTTTGTAATATTTCGGTCATAAGACAAATAAAAGGACTTGTATTTCTTTCAGATGATCATTGCATCAGAAACTGGACAAATTGCGCCTAATTTAAATTATGACATTCCCAATTCTAAAGCACCGTGTTTGGAAAACGGTAAAGTTGAAATTCTAACAGAAATGACACCTTGGACTGGACAATATTCTTCTGTACACACTATTAGTATTACTGGATCAATCGCAAATATATTATTAAAAACTCATAATATCGAAAAGAAAAATGATGGAATACCCGATGATGATTTACCAAGATTGGTTGTAGTTTCTGGTCGTACTGAAGAAGCAGTTGATACCCTTCTGAGTTATGTTAGTTGATCAACAGTTAGTTTAAAGTTGTAGGAATTCTTGAAACTACAATGAATAAAATGAATGTTGTATTTTAGATGGAGGATAGACCTGTTGATGCTGAATTATTACAAATGTTTTACGATATTTTTGAATCTGGAATAGATGGACATTTGTACCGCGGATATTCATTGGTACCTGCTAAAGGGTTGTTATCATCCGATGCAAAAAAACGGGAAACATTTTTCAACTCAGGAGAAACACGAGAAATTTGGTGGGTCTTTTCAGGAATGGGTTCACAATGGGTTGGCATGGGTAAGTTTTTTATTTTTATTTTACTGCACGTTGGAAATTATCATTTCTATATTATTGTCATAGACATGATTGTAATATACATCAAAAATATATTTTTGTATATTGAAATAGAATGGATACTGAAAGTACATTCGTGCGTTTACGAAAAATTAATAACTTTTATTTGAAAGGGTATATTTTCTGGTTTGACTTATTTGAAAGTAGATTTTAAATCTTAGTAAAAGTGTATTAAAAATTATCGACAATTATTCGCTTTTATGTAACTTAATAATTCCAACGTGTATTGAAAATATATTTAAAAAATTTTTTTCTTTATTGTTGATAGGTGAAGCATTATTGAGAATACCCGTGTTTAACGCTGCTATAAAGAGATGCGACGCAGTTTTGAAACCTCGAGGATACGATATTTATAAAATTATTTGTGACAAAGATCCAAAAATGTTTGATAATATAGTTCATTCATTTATAGGTATAGCTGCCATACAGGTAATCATTTCTTAATATTTTTATGATCCATTGAAAATAAAAATAACTGTGAATAAACCAGAAAAAATTGTAACGAACAAGTAGACTAAAAATGTTCATTAACGTACATTGTTTTTAAAAAATTTTAAAATATTGCAGATTGCCTTGGTGGATGTACTTAGATCGCTTGGAATGAAACCCAATTTTATTATTGGGCATTCTGTTGGAGAGCTCGGATGCGCTTATGCAGATGATTGTTTCACTGCTGAGCAAATGGTTTTAGCAGCTCTGTCCCGTGGATTGGCATCAAAAGAAGTAGATTTGATTCATGGTGCCATGGCAGCGGTGGGTCTAGGATATGATGATGTGAAACCACTTTGTCCGCCAGATATTGACGTAGCCTGTCACAACGGTCCAGACAGTTCAACGATCAGTGGACCTGCAGAGTCCTTGAGAGCGTTCGTTGCTAGTTTGACGGTATTCACAAAATTAAGAATTGTTATTCCACTACACAATAATCTCGTAAGATTATCCTATCAATAAATTTATTTATGTTTAAGGCTAAAAAGATTTTTGCAAAAGAAGTAGCTAGTAGTAACATTGCTTATCACAGTCGTTACATTGCACCAGCAGGCCCGAAACTATTGGAATACTTGCAGAAGGTTATTCCAAAGCCAAATCCACGTAGTGAGAAATGGTTAAGTACCTCAGTTCCACGAAGTGAATGGAATACTTTAAAAGCACGTCTTTGTTCGGCTGAGTATCACACTAATAATCTTTTGAGTCCTGTTTTATTTGAAGAAACATCACGTATGATACCACAAAATGCCATTTGTATAGAAATTGCCCCACATGGCTTGCTACAAGCTATCCTTAAAAAATCTTTATCGCCCAACTGCATTAATGTGCCATTAACAAAACGAGGTCATCCTGACAATGTTGAATTCATGTTGACTGGACTTGGAAAATTGTATAACATTGGATTGAATCCTAAAATATCAAATTTGTATCCAAAAGTCAAATATCCAGTTGGAAAAGGAACACCTTCGATATCTTCTCTGGTCAAATGGGATCATAATACTGATTGGTAAGTGAACGAGTTGACTATTCCATACAATGGAAAATTAGACGTGGATTTATTTATAAACTGCATTTCTTAATATGATTTCATTAGGTACGTCACTTATTTTGTTCCAATTGAAAAAACAGTAGAAGGAGAAGTGACATTTGAGATGAATCTTCACGCAACTGAAAATGAATACTTGAAGGGATGTAGAATCAATGGTGAAATTAGTATCCCTATTTCACTATGCTTGGTTAAAGCGTGGGAAATTTTGAAAACGTATAATGAGATCCCAGTGGACAATGTTGTGTTTGAAGACATCCATATCCATACATTACGAGTTACAGTTCCAGAAGACAATATTGTAAAGCTGACAATCATGGTTACTAAAGGTTTGTCAATTTAAAAATATAATTCTAGTTTTATATCAGTAGTCGAGTATTCTATCAGTATATTGTAACACGTTAAATAAATTTCATTATAATAGATATATTTTAAATAATTTATTTCTAGGAAATAAGAAGTTTGAAATTGTTGAGTCTGATAGACTCGTAGCTAACGGTACAATAAAAGCTATGGAACCAGCTAATGTTGAACGTTTAGATGCAAGCAAATTATATTCCCAGCAACAAGTCAAATACGACATTGAAAACGAAGACTTTTATACAGAACTGGAAATGCGCGGTTTTCAATACCTAGGAAATTTCAAAAATGTACTGAAGTCATCGATTAGTGGTAACAATGGCTTACTAAAATGGGATAATAACTGGGTAACATTTATAGACAGTGCAATTCAATTGTATGCATTTGGAAATGACGTTCGTCAAGCTCAAGTTCCATTTATTATTAGGAAAGTTATTATTGATCACCAGAAACATGAAGAGGCTGTTCACAATTCAGGTATCAAAAGATTGCAATGACATTCGTATTACCGCAATAAAATTTTTAAATAAATTTTATTAATAATAATTAATTGTAATAATATTTTGTTATTTATTTTTAGAAATAACTGCTCATATTGATAAAAATTTGAATTGTATAACTGCTGGAGGTTTGGAAATACAAGGTTTGAGATTATCGACGTTACCAAAAAATTTAGAACAAAATAAATTGAGTAGTGACATATTAACTATCGTGCCAAACATAGACAAATCAAATACTTCGATTTCAGAGAGCTTGCGAAACATATTGCAACTAGTTTTAGAAAATAGCTTTTCAAATAACATTCAAGTTGTTCAGATTATTGAAAATGAAGGATCGGAGGCATCAAACGCCTATAAATCTCTGCTGTACAATGTACCTGAAATTTGTCTTTTCAAACAAGAACGCACTGTTTGCGAAGAAACCACATTTAATAAAGCTCTTACAATACTGGTAGAAGATTTGAAGGAGTACGATGTATCTCTTATTTTCGAAAAACTGAGTATCAATAAATTTTTATTAACTAATATCAGGAATGAACAGGAAGATGCTTTCTTTAAAATAGCAGAATCATCAAATGTGAAGGTAGTTTTTGTATGCAAATTTATTAATAATAACAACCTAGTTTTATTCAGAAAAAAGCGATTGTTTGCCAACACTCAAGTCATTAATGTGAATGGAAACGTCAAAGATACTATAAATAAAATTAAAGCCATAGGAGTTCCAGCGGACGATGAACGAATTGTTATCGTTACGAAGCCCAAGGATAAACAGAATATTGTCGATCTTGTAAAACAGTTAGAGCAATCAACAAAGTTGGACAAAATTAGAATATTTGACGTCCAAGACGCAAATACATTGGATAATTTATTTTCTGACCAATTTTACAAAAGACAATTAGAAATCGATTTGTTGATAAATGTACTAACACCAAAAAAGGTATGGGCTACTCTAAGACGGACCACAGCTGCTAATAACATTCAACCTTGCAAAACTTGGACCGCTAATCAATTACATCAATATGACCCAACAAATGTGTTTTGGACGGAAGGACCCGTCGTTGAGCAAACTGAAAATATTGTCAAAGTCGAATATTCAAGTTTCAATTCTCAAGACATTTTGTTGGCTAACAATACTTTCTTTTCTGAGATTTCAGAAATATCTGGTATCAACAGGATAGCACCTGCAACGTTCGGATTTGAATATTCTGGCACGGATATCAAAGGTAATCGAGTAATGGGTATAACTTGTGGCAATGCTTTGTCAACGTTTGTCAAATCTAACCCGATATGGACTTGGACTATGCCGCAATCTTGGAGTTTTGAAGATGGAGCAACTGTTCCTCTCTCATATATTATTGCTTATGCGGCTCTTTTCGTCAAAGCAGAAATAGAAGAAGGGGAAAAAGTTTTACTTCATAACATTTCTGATGGACCTGGCTTGGCAATGTTAAATTTAGCTTTACGCAAAAAGTGTGACGTATATGCAACTTATCAAACGGAACAGGAAAGAAAATTGATAAAACTCACTTCCAATTTGCCAGATAATCGTTTATTTAATGCATCGAAAGAAAGCTTTACGGATGACGTAATCTCAAGTAATGGAGGACAAGGTGTAGACGTTGCTATTTGCAATCAATGTGGAGCTAAAAAAGCAGAATTATTGTTTGCTGCATGCAAACGTAAAGCTCGAGTTGTGCTTCTTGGTGATATGAATGATAACCGATTCCATGAAAGTATAGGAATGGAGATTTTCCTGCGGGAAATGAACTTTTTCTCTGTTGTACCAAAGCAAATACTTATATCCAACTGTAATGCCAAGCGTACTTTGGCTAACATGTTACTAGATGGTATAAAAAATGGTAGCGTTAAACCTTTAGCTCGAAATGTTTATGAAAATAAAGCACTGAATGAAGCTTTCCACGCTTGTTTATTGAAGTCCAACCTTGGAAAGGTGAGTCTTTTTCATTATTTACCACTTTTTTGACTATTTGCTTTTGATGTAATTTCTTTTATGAAATTCATTTAATTAATGTATTACTTTTAGTAGTGAAACATGGGATATTACATCATACGTTTTGAACACGTGTCCTGACTATTCAATTCCGATAATTTATTATAATCTAACTTTCATTCGATAGCTATTTGATTTTTTTACAATATAACTCTAAATATTATTTTTCAGATTGTTGTAAAAGTGTCTGCAGACAAAAATGAAAATGGTCATGTAATGGCTTTGCAACGTTTATACTGCTCAAGCTCAAAAACTTATGTAATCATTGAAGGCTTGGGCGCATTTTGTTTGGAATTTATTGACTGGCTGATAACGCGAGGTGCCAAACGTATAGTTTTAGTTTCACATTCGGAGGTTAAGGGTGGATATGCGAATTTGCGTTTAAGTTTATGGCAGAAGTACGGAGTGCAAGTCGTTTTGCGAACGAAAGTTGATATTTCTCAATCACAAAATATTAAGACAATCCTCAAAGAAGTTTCGTTAATGGGACCCATAGATGCTATATTTGATTTACAACGAATGGCTTCGACGACAGGAAAATCAAATGCTGTTGACTCAACGACTAAAGCTTTGGATCAAGAATCAAGATCATTAAGCCTCGATCTGCGTCTATTCGCAGTCTTTTCAGCTGTAGAAAATGCTACAGCTTTGCCGTCAAAATTGAAATTCAACAAATCTTACGGTATCGATGACATACAAGAACGACCAGTGAAAGACCTATTAGAAAAGAGAAAGAAAGATGGCCTGCACAGTATATTGATAAGATGGGGGCTTAAAAGTGATAATTCAGCTTCGAAGCCACCAATTAAACAATATTTACAGAAGCTCGACGACGTCCTAACGATAAAAGAAACTGTAGTCGAAATATCTTATGCTTTACCAGTCACGGATGAGGTAAGAAATAGTTACATGAAAAATACGTTCTGAATAATTTAGTATACTAGTATAAAGTTTTATTTTTGAAACTTACAACGAAAAAAACCTATTCTTTGATGTGTTCTTAAAATCATTTTTATTTCAGATTGAAAAAGATACAGTTGAACTACAAAAGAATCAGTTGGATTCTGAAAAACAAGAAAGAGACGCTTTCGTAACAAAACTTAATACACCAATCATAGAGGATATATTCATTCTTGACATCTAAATATTATTCGGAATACGTGTAATTTACATCACACATATGTTATTTATTGATTATAGTTGAAAAATAGATAGTAAATTGAAAATTGACTTGGTATTTTTAGAGATTTTCTAGGATATACTGTTACGGTATTTTACATTACTAGAAATAAAACTAATTGAAATAATTAAAGTTTTCTTTGAATTGAGTTGTCAGTCAATATTTCGTTAAAGTAAGATTGAAAGTGAAAAATAATAAAATTCAGTTGATTATTTCTTAATTGGAAGTTCTCGTGAGAAGTAGTTTGAACTGCTCTAGGAAGTCCTTTTTCAAAGAAATACGTTGAGACTTCCAAGAATTTTCAGTCGAGTCAGCGCCGGCTGTACCGTGATTTTGGCGCCTAGCCTGACTAATAATCCACCTACACCATCAAATATTACAAATCTTCATTTAGGTAATTAAAATCGTATCGTTATTTTATACAACGTGACTTTTTCAATTCAACTAGTGTATTAAATTAAACTTTATACATTCTTATTCAAATTAGAAAAAGAAAATAATTACGAAGTTGTTGATGGTATGCTGAAAATAGAAAAGATGTTTTTTAAAAAGCTTAAAATAAACAAATGAAAAAATAAAACTTCACCTAAAGACTGTATAGCAGAAGAAAGAGCATCCCAAAACGATCAATGGATAGTCCATTAAGCTATAATTCACCGAATTTTTCTCTGTGGCACTCAGCTCGGTTATTCGGCTCGTTCTAATGGATTTCGGCCACCCCACTTTGGGCACACCTTAATGGAAAGAAATGGTTATATAGTCTGCAGAAACTATCAAAGATGACCGAAAACACGAAATTATATGCTTCACTTCAGCAAACATACGGGATAGTTTTTTACTGGTATAATATATGAGATTGACTTAAATAATTCGTACTTTAATTTATTGTCTTGGAATCAGGTCTTCGTTATATTTGAATAGCACCGTAATCGTAGAAAAATTTAAAAAAAGGTAAAAATAAGTACTTTATCTGCATTTCTTTTGGCTATATGCAATGAGAATTATATGATCTGACTTTTAATAATTCATATTGTATTTTAACTTATTTGTGGCAATAAATTTAAATCATAAATATTCTGTTATGTATTGCCAAGAATCTTGCTCAATATATTAATTAAATCAACTTTATACAATCCTAGAATGATATTTATACAATTTGATGATTTTCGGCTGAAATTATTTGGCTAATACTTGACTCCCTCAATTATTGAAGAAATAATAGAATAATTCCCTGCAAAACAAATGAAAACGAGCTATTGTTTATTTTCTTCGTACACGCTTTTTATTAATTTTCTTTTCTGGTTGCGTAATTCTTGCACAATATCATATAAAAAATAAATCTTACTTATCATTACATACTTGATAAAATCATTTTAATAAACACTATGTCATATATTATGGTTGATGATTAATATATATTTAGGAATTGACACCAATCGATAGCTCGTTTTAAAGAATAATATTCCATAACTTGTGTAGTCTATTATTAACCTTATACCGTTAGTATTTGAAAGGTTAAGTTTTGAAGAATTCATTATGGAAATTATTTGGAATCAATTTTCAATGAAAATAAAATGCATTATTAATTGAGCAATCAAATCAATTCAGCAATGCTTTTTTATAGCGTAAAAATACGTAAGTAATTATGTTTATAGCTGCTATTGTATGCTATTGTGAAAGTAAAATTGATAATACGAATAAGTTGCAGGGTAAAACCCGTTTGAGCATATAGAGTGCTTAAGTGGTGTATGCAAGAGCGGCGAGAGTCTGAAGAAAAATATGTAGCGTAGAGGGGGGGGGGGGACGTATACAGTGCGGTTGCAGTTATCAGAGAGCGGTAGCCCCAGCCGCGTCTGTTATTCTGCATAAACTTTGCGTCGCTCGATAAAGTCTAGCCGGTGTAAATATTCGTAGCTTAATGAACGAGCAATTAAGCATCGGCTTTCGATTAAGTGCGCGTGCATTGGCTCTGCCGCACCGTAAAAGGTGCACTCGCATTTCATACCCACCATTACGAGAGAAAGAAGACCTATCTCGATAAATGTACTTATATATTCAGCATATACAATGCCTTATTCATTCGTACGAAACAAAAGAAGTCAAAAAATTTCACCTATCATTGAAATTGAACGTTTATGAACCTTGTTATTATTTAACACAGAAACTACGTAGTCAATACTTTTATTTTGAGATTAGAGATTAAAGCTATAAGAGTTGAATTTATTTATGAAGAACACGATTGCACTTGGCGGTAAAAAATGCTATTATTTAATATAATAATCATAATATAACTAATAATTTATTCATGATAATTCGATACATTTGAGAAATAGGAAGAATCGAGGAAAGTTTTTTTTCCATTAACTGGTTTAGATTGAGGTATCTTTTTCTTATAACGTCATCCACCTCATAATGCCACTTGCTCATAAATACAAATTCACACATACTACGGCGGGTATGGTGCAATAACATTATCCTTGTCTATTAAATAATAAAAGTTCCTATGACTTGAATTGCCTCTGAATGTGGAATTTCTTTTACAGGAATTATTTAATGCTCTAGATGCGCATATATTTTAAGTCTCCGAATCTTTCGTTGACGAATACTTCCGATTAAAACTGGCGTAATATATCTAAATATAAAATTGTGACGTACCATTCGATTCGTGATGCTTTGCTCTTTCACAAGCTCTAGTCGGAAGTTTTTTTCAGCGCGTAAATAAGCCAAATACCATCCAATCATTATTTTTATTCAATATAGAGTAAAGTTAAAAGCGTGATGTTAAAAGTGGTATATAATAAAATATCTCTAAATTTATCACCTTTAGTTTCAAGTGTTTGTGGTCTACTGAGAAACATGATCGACTTGTAAAATGAAAAAAGCAGGGAATGAAACGCTTACAAATATCGGATTCATAATATATATTGGTAACATAGTTTTTGAAATTAAAATAATATTGATGGCGTTATAAGATAGACTTAAAAAGGTGGAAGTATAATAACAATCATTTATTTAAGATGTCTATTTGACAACACTTTAACAGCAATTGGTAAAACTGAGTATTTTTAACGCAAGTCAAGTTTGTTCAATTTACTATAGATTATCTTTTTATGGAAGTAAAATCAAATTTATATGTTCAGTTATCGCCTTATGAATAAATGTAGAATAATTTTCAATATCTGGATTTTCTACAAAAAGGTACATTTGCTTAATATACATACCCCACTTCCTAATATACTCCTTGTTGGTATTTCGAATTAAAGTGTGCTACTGCTATGACACCTCGTGGCAATCATTTAGTACGATTAACTAATGAATGTATCACAATTTTGAAGGCTGCAAAATGTTGATTCCAATTTTTGAGGGTCTCCTGTGCTTAAGCCAAGCAACTTTTTCATTTTTTTCAATACGTTGTAGGTGAGTATGTGGAATTTAAGCTATCTTATTACTTAATAAAATTTTCTATATACTATTTGACTTGTTGTTTACTATTACTATTTCTACGCAATTCGTTCCAATATGGCTGCTTGTATAAACAATGCATGAACAATTGATAAAAATTACGATTATGTCTCTATTTAGTTTGGAATTTATGAACGCAAGCAGAGCAAAATGGAGACGAAAATTTGATCTGTGCAATAAAAGTCGTAGAATGAGGGATTTTATTTGCCCTGACTGCGTGTACGCAGTTTTAGTGCTATATTTATATTCTTATGAACAATTATATTGCTCAGGATCAGTTATTGTTGCTATTATAATTCGCAGTTTACGCTTGCTTTGGTTTCAATGAGCATATGATTTTCGTTTGGCTTTAAATGTTTTTAAAATAATATTTAGTATAATAAAGAGCCGCAGTATATGTAAAATTAATATCGCGACTCTCGTTTGGAACCCACCTTGAGATGTAGTCCAGTAACTAGGGGATAGAGGATTATCGCCTTCTAGTTATCTATTGGAGGATTTACGCCAGGAACTAAGTAGATGTGAATAATGACTACATTGAAACACGGTAGCCCGATGCATCTTAATGGTTCAAATAAGAATATAAAGAACAAAAATGGAATATTACAAAAAAGACGGAACAAGCATCCCATGCTACGAGGGCGAGTGAGGTGATCTAAAAGCCCGAGAAGGGTCTAGAAATAACAGAGAAACAAACAGAATAGAATACATAATAAAAGAAGATGTATTATAGCGAACTGAGATCTTTTGGCGACATTGGAAAAAGTGTTCGACAATCAAAAATAGTACCAAAAATAGATTTAAAAAACCCACAATGTATAGAATTCTAAAATATTAATATTTTATTTGCATATTGGGATTTTTCAATTTATTCCCCGAAATCACATTACTTTTAAAATTTTGAAAAATATAAATACATTTAAATAAAAAATAAGTTCTATAAAGCTCAATATATGCGTGAAAAAAAACTTCATTAGATTAGTCTACGCTTCACGGTACTTGTTTTTAAACAAAATAAGCTACTACAATAATAAAATTTCACAATAGAACAACGATACTCGGGAAAGATAACAGACATTAAAAGACACAGAAAAAAATTAACATTTCAAATCAAATTCCACTTTTATATTGTTTGTTACGCGGTAGACATGATTTGTACTACCTATTTATGAAGGATTAATGCAGGAGCTGATAGTTTATCTTTTTAATTATGCTAGAAAGAGAGTTGATATCTAGTGCGCTTCGCACGCTCATTTTTTTTCGTCTTTTTTCGCATTCACTTTAATGCACGAATAGAAATTACAACTTTTATTGACGAATTTTAAAATTAAAAAGTTCAGTGTGCATTAAATAATCTGATAATTCAATATGAGATATAACTGACGATATTATTTATTGGTAAATAAATTTATAATTGCGTCGATGCTCGTCATTTAAAAATGTTATCAATGAAGTTTTACGTTTTTATTATCTGGAAATCTGTATTGCAAAATCACCATATAATTTCAAAAACACGATATAAAATATAATATAAGTTTTAAAAACATTATTGTTTTATAATCGTATCTTTGCGATCGGTAGACGTTCAAATTTGTAATTAGTGCATTTCCAAAAAAATGTTCTAATATTTTACGTAATTGAATAAAGCTGAAATCACTGTGCAATATTTTATAGTGATAATCTATCGATTTATATGTTTGATTGCCTACTCTGTTTATTGGAAGCTACACTTTCGAATAGAGCAAAGTTGAACTAATTTTCCTATCGAGATATCAGTTGGTATTTATTTTGAGGTTAGTATTAAATTCATGCTAAATATACTGATCTACTTTTGGTCTGTTTAATAATCCACGAAAATCTGTAGTAATCTTTCATGAGCGTACACAACATGTGTACTATCACATAAAAGCTGATCACGTGACTATCTTTCAGCTAATCAGATCACGAATAAACTGCTTTCACTTTCCAGACTATCACTTTTTAAGAAAGGAGTGACTATTGATTTTCGAGATTTGCTGTAGTTAACCAGTTAGAATTTTTGACTATTGTTTTAAACGAAACTAAAAGAAGTTGACAATAAAATATGAACAAACAAAACTATTCTAGTCTAAAAAAAGAATTAGAGTATATTCATGTTTATTGAAATCAAAACCTTTGTTCATTCATATATCGTTTTATTACAGTTAACTTCATATAGTACACTAACCAATTCGCTAAAACAGTATTGTAATAATGTAACATATTCATTGAATATTTTGTACTCAAGCAGTTCTGTATTGATTCATGCTGCATTTTTATCGACAAACATTAAAAAAAAAGTAACCAAATAAACTCAAAGTATAAAATCAATAACAAAGAAGAAGTGAACTCCCATTTTGTATTTCACAACTTTGATAACTCGATTTATTTATATCATTATTTATGATGTAAGTCATTTTATAAAATTTCTTTTCTGTAAATAAAATTATTTCGAGCTACCGAGTGTAAACCAGATAGGCAGCATTAAAATGTATTGATGATGAATTTTGCTATAATCCTAATTGGATCTATTACAATTGGCTCATTTCTTTTCTATATATACGTATAGGAATATAAAGATCTGTGCCGATATGAGTAGATTTTCATTCTGAATATCTAAAATAATGTATTCATTCTTTAAGTCCTCTCCCATGTGTCTCTCAAATGGTTATTTAGTGGGTAAAATATGTTTCTCGAGTGTCCGAAGAAAAGCGTTTTCTGACAATGCAGATGAATTTTCACGAAGACTCTTATAGCAGAGTATGAGAAATATGGGATTTTGAGGGGAAATAAAAATGTAAGCGTTGCGGACAAAATGATCGATTAGACGAGACAACAAAGGTTTGAGCGCGTGTGCGCTCCTCATTAATCCCGTGAATTCCGCGACTTGACTCTCGCATACTACTCGCGGCAGCATTTTTCTTCCTTATCCATCGAACTGCGCTCAACAATGCGATCTCCTCTTTGGACTGGTTAATGTAGTATATATATCGGGCTACGCAGTGCGAGAGGAAAAAAAAACGGAACTGGCGTGTGATGATAATTGGCGTGTGTAGCCGTGGGCGGGCCAATGAGCGCGAAGGGGCGTGTCCGCGAGGAGGCAGGCACGCCCGCTCGACTGCGAACGCCAGAACGAAGGTGTGAACGCCCTCGACGACTTACCTGACTGGTATAGCTCGAGTGGCCTGCAGGATCGATGGAAAAAGTCGCTCTCTGTCGTTCTCTCGGCCGGGCAGCAACAGCTCTCCTTCCCTCCGCCCCTCGCTGCGCAGCGCTGCTCTCCCTCTTTGCAGGCCTCCTCCTTCTCCGTGCGGCGCGAGTGCGAGCACGCGAGAGAGAGCGAGTGAGAGCGAGAAAGAGAGAGAGAGAGAGAGAGAGGTAGGTGTTCAGGACAGTTGGAGCGGCGCAGTCAGCGACTGCAGCACGATTGCCGAAGATCCTGCTTGTGCGTTCCTAACCTCTCGCGGGACGCGCCACTGATTTCGCTTATCTCAAAGGCGGCTTCTCTCTCTCTCTCTCTCTCTTTAGTTTCTCAGTCTCTCCTCCTTCGCGAGCTCTTCTTCTTTTTTTATTGTCTCTCTGATCTTTGCCCGATGCTAATACGAGCTGGACTGCAGCAGTGCCCTCGATGGACTATATCCTTCAGCTGTTTACGTGCTTCTTATGCCTTACGTCAATCAATGGATTTTGTGTGCTACAGTTTGTGATCATTGTGTTAAACGTGTGTTAGTGTTTCTTTACCCATAGTATTTTATTATTTATTACGCGTACGCTCATCCAATGCTGCCCGATAACACGCTATTGTAAACACAACTGTCAGTTCGAGGCTTGTCAGCATTCACATGTGTCACTGCGCAAAAGCAGCGGAACCAAATATTCGAAAATTGCTTTTTCTTCTTGCCGTCAATCAAGGATCAAACTGATACACAGTATACACAATAATCAGTCGTATTTTGTGTTGCACACCGGCAGGATTCGGCAAGCTCTATTATGACGCCAGTGCAACGATTGTTCAAAGGCTGACTAACGTAGTGCAAGACTTATTTGGACCACTGCTCGCCATTTTAACCGGAGCACAAAGCATACTGAGCCAACGTTGATTATGCGTGAGTATTACATTGTATAAGTGTCTCCGCGTGCGCATACGTATCTATGACATTATGCACGTGCGCCGACGCCGCTTGCAGGCGCGACGCACGTTCTAGCGCGGCGTACACGCCAAGCACCTCCTCTTCCATTTACACCTTGACAACTCGAAATCACATACTGACGATAACTTTGATGAAATCGGTTCTTTTTCCCCGTACTATAATACCCTTACGGTCTGTATTGCTATTTCAGAGCGTAGCTATATATCTCGTTTATCAAGTTATTATTCTTTTGCTTTTCTATGAAATCCTATACCACAGCCTCAGTTGTAAATCGATTTGCCACTCATAGCAGAAAGCGCTGTATTAACTTAATTGCAAGATTTTAAATTGAAAATTTTCTTATTTGTAGACAACTGTTTTCACTTACAATTAGAGGCCTTTAACGATGGAGAAGCGTTAAAAGGAATTTTTTAAAAATTAACCGAGGATGCTAAAAGAGCCGTTGACGGGTTATTTATGAAATCCCATAATGAGGATGATTCCGTACTTCTCGCGTTTGCTATTAAAATTTATTTGGTCTCATAAGCGTTATTACAGGAAACCGACCAGCTCCTGACTAGTCGGCTCGGAAAGTCAAAGTTAAAGTGAAAGACTATATGACGCGAGATGAGCCATTAACATTATTTCTATAAAGAAATTCTTTTTGCCATTTTGTACATTCTGCCATTATAGTTGTCTTTGAGAATGAAAAGAGCTAATATATCGATGGAATGTGAAAGATGTTGGATGGGATGTTGCTTTTAACGAAATTCGAAAAATTCCATTCCATGAGTGGTGGAAAGAATGAATATCGGAGGTATGCATTTTGCAGCTACTTTATGAAAATGAGGCTGCTTTGCGAGTATATCAAAGTAGGCTACTTATGTTTTCGCGAATAATGAATTCGCCGTGGCGCGGCGGCGGCGGCGATTGCTTATTCATCGAATAACTTTCGCAAGATTAGCAAAGTCCCTATTGAAATGGAGCTGCTCCAATTTGAATCTACGGGAAACGCGCGTGTGCGCGCGTGCGCCGGCTGGGCCGCCGCAGGGCTTTGCGCAATTATTATTCTCGCATATTTATGCAAAGAAAAAATAATCGATAGACTGCAGGGGCTTTTAAATCACTTCGCCATGCGAAAAAAAATTGCTCAACTGATTGATTTATTGGAGCGGTAATCGTCTAATAAATATAACGAGAGCTTTCACGATGGCAAGCCGCGCTGCATGAGAGAGTATCACGTCGGCCGAGAGTGTAGCACCGGCGGCGCAATATTAAGGTAAAATCGCCGCCTCTTGTCAGCGATAAATCTGCAAGCTGAGGATAGTCCCATAGCGTTCAACTTACGTACCACAATACGTGAAAATTCTTCTATACCGAGGAGCTTTTATGATGGGCTCTTTTATGAGCCGCACAATAGTTTGTACTGATAATCGACAAGGGAATTATGCATGGTTTTCTATCGAGCAGATATTATGTTGATACTGAATGACGTCGTCATCGGCTCAAATCGAAGGATTTTTACTTGTCATCGTATTTTTAACCAGTCAAACCAGTAATTTTAACAAACATTGACGCTTGTGTAGATTCGCGCTTATACAATAAACGAATAAAATATTAAAAAGTTAGAATTAGATATTACCATGCCCTCGGCACCCTCGACGCTTGTATCAAACATACGAAGTTCATTATTTCTGGGATCAATGACCATCTCATTTTTGTACGCTCGATTTTCGCAAAAAGAAAAATATGGAAACACCCGTGTGAACTAACTGTCAAATTTATTATCTTTGTTTTGTTTTCCTTTGCCAATCGATTTACTAATCAACAAAACAAACATTTTCATTATCAGTGAGATGTTTACGAAGTGCACGAATCTACGAATCGTATGTACTATCTCATCTAAGCTTTGATTTTGATCTTTGATAATTACGTTATTTAAACGTGTAATCTGACAAAACATGTGGAACGTTAAAATAATAAAAGTCCGTCGGAACTGTTGCGTTCAGTATATTTAGGTGTATCTTTACGATTATTCTCTGATACTAACACATACGGGCGAAAGGAAATAACTGGCTTGAAAGACAGGGCTAATCAGTGTGCAATTAT
Organism: Phymastichus coffea; assembly: GCF_024137745.1. NCBI lineage: Eukaryota > Metazoa > Arthropoda > Insecta > Hymenoptera > Eulophidae > Phymastichus > Phymastichus coffea. The sequence goes on from NW_026706881.1 coordinate 798,837, forward strand.
ATATCGAATAATTAATTGTCAAATTTTAATAATCTGCAATGTGCAAAGCCCAGTTTTTCCAAAGCGGAATTAATCTTGTCTATCGATTGACTGTCACGGTATATTTTTCCAATTACTGTATGACAATAAAATGCAACACAATGATTTGCTATAATTATTTTTGAATTCAACTATTGTAACTTTTGATGCAGAACGCGTTGATTAACGTATCAGGTTAGCTTACAAAAGTGTCTTTAAAACGAGGCGTTGCACAATTGATTTAAGGATATCTAGACCAAGCACTAGAATACACCGAAGTAACCCTTCTTTCTCCGTGTATGCGAGCACACAGTACCTCAAATCAAATTGTTCAGACAGGAGCATTTTCGTGTATCTCAATCATGCGTGCGACATGTAAAGCACTTACAACATTAATATTTCTCAAATTTTTAGTAGTACCAGCTAATTAGTACTAGACACCAATGTCAAAGTTATGTATAAAATTGATTCTCAAAAACAAAATACTGATATTTTTGTTTTGATAACTGAAATAAATAAATTGGCTTTAGTCAACTATCGAGATTTCTCTTTGATTAGACATATAAATTCAAAACTGGAGCATAAAAAAACATCATTGCAATGTTTGTTTGTAATTCATTATTACGATGAAAGTCATTGGGGTAGACTTTTGATTATTTGCACGCCAATTGATTTCTAGTGAATGCTTTTGATAGAGTAAAAGACGGCGAATCGGATGGTGCATTGGAACTGTCACCGTTCGCTAACACGAACGTAACACCACAGTGCTGTGCCACCGTAGCACGTGTAAGTTCAAAATCTGAAGACAAGGAACAGGCACATCGGAAAACCTCATCGAGCAACGGGTATTGTAGTATAACATAAGTCACTCCGATTGTAGCTCGATCTGCGCATACGCCGCAAGAGTTTCTTTCATTTCTACAAAATCAAAGAAACTATTTCCATGAAATGTATAGCTTCGCTCCGCATAAATAAAATAACAATGGCGGATAAGAAAAGTAAAATAAACGCAGCTGTCTGAGACGAGAAGAGTGAGCGAGCGTGCGAATGAGCCGCGGCAAGTGTATAGTACTCGTAGAGACACGAAGCGCGCTATGAGCGATAAATCTTCGATAAGTCGGTCGACGTGGGAAATGCTAGCTCGGCCGAAAGTGCATTAAGGTCTGAGTTGTTTTTGCTTGGGGTGGAAAGTTTTTTTTTTTTTTTTTTTTTTTTTCGAGCGCCTTGATAAACATCGCGAGCGCGGCACGTCATGCACATCCGAGTAACGACCTGGCCGCACGCGAAGACACGCGGACTGACGAAAGCTTCGCACCGTTGCCGCGACGTGTTCATTGCGATACTTGCCCACATCAGTCGCTTGGCTTTCACATGATCAAATCATTGCCCGCTGCCTTCCAGAGCTGCTTGCTTTTTATTCCAACACTGTCGCTTAATACAGGCACAGCTCGAAATATAATTTTCACTGAGCGTCTTTTCTACACAATTCCAGTAAAATTTCATTTTAAAAAGAGCACGCTTGTTTCAGTAGCAGCTGTTCACTAAAATCGGATGAGTTCCATATTAAAAACTTTTTTTCACAAAAAAAAACAACTATACTTTCTGTCAATACATCTACTGTTAGTTGTCATTTGCGCTGATACTAAGCGTTATTAATTCATCAAGAACAAATTTTTAGAACCGCCACTTGGGCACCTGGCATGAAAGTTATACAATTAATATATAATTATAAATTCTCTACGATTACATTTGCAGGAGTTTATATACGTATGATTTATTACATAATTGTTATTGATATTGTAATCTTTAGACTTAGAAAATAATCCGCTTGACAAATCAATATTGACGGAAAAGAATTTTTACTTCGAATAGTGGGACGTCATCTTGTAGCAAGTCGAATCTTGTTGCGATAAAGAAAACTTGTTGCAAGAATTTTGGCTCAAAGAACAATGTTCCTGCGACACGATGAAATATTGCTTCTTCAATGAATATAATATAATGTAAAATATTAAGTTCATCGCGGTTTTCTTTTTCAGATAAAAGTTATAAACAGCCAAATGCTAACTTTAGAAAAAACGATTTTTATTGCAGAAAAAGGCTAGGCAAGTTCATCTCCTAACGACGTTAAAAAACCCTTATTTATTAATTCTGGATTTCATTGTCTGTTATTATATGTAACACGCAATATGATTTTAACAATTTTGAAAATTTCGGGATCAACGCGGGCACCGTCATATCGTTTCTCGTTGTTTTGTTCCTTTTTTTGCGGTAGAGTACTTCGTTGTACATACGCAGCGTCGTTATCTAAACAGCCGTTTCCCGCACTGAAAAGTTCAGCGCAGATAAGCGTTCCTCGCTAGATTCTGATTATTTGTGCGTAAATGGAACCCCCATGTCTGTGAATTAGTGCGACGCCAAGTTCCACGTTCACGACTAAACGAGTTTCGTTCTGAAAACGCTTAAAATCATAATATGTTTTGTGACTAGATGAGTTGGACTTTATGAGTTTAAATAATGTGAAAATCCATAGCAAGCGAGGCATTTTCGACTCGGCATTTTCTGAATGTTTGATGTAATATTCTGAAAACTTTTATTTTCTAACAAACAGTAAACAGATGTATATGTGAAAAAAAGTTAGTTTACTCGATAAAAATAATATTAAGTATATGAATATGATTTAACATTTGTTTTATAAACATGCAGTCAAGTATAAAAAGATGATGACAAATATCTGTGAATTCTAGTGAAGTTACGATGATGAGTAAATTATTCCGTTGGTATGTGCGGTACCATAATTTTCATGAAATAACGTTTATTAACTCTTCATTTGGCTGACGAGCTACTGGTATTTTATAATTGATTAAATACATTTGAGTTATTCAATTGATTTTGGCGAAATTTATTGGTAATACCATGTTAGGTACTAGAATATAAAAGCGTGAATACGAAACTCATCAGCAATGTTGTTCTTCAGCTGTTAGCTATATATTCTTATCGTATTACGCATAAATTTACATTTGTCGGTAGAAAATTCACTTCATTCTATTAATTTGGTTGGGTTATTCTTTGAAGTCAAGTACAAATTACAAATTTATTCGAAATTTTACTTTTAAATTTTCTTTAAAAAACACCTTGATGTTGTAGGTCTTCATCATTCTTTAAATCTATTATAGAACCTAGGTTGCTAGAAAAAACTTCAACATATGGTAATGACAGTAACGTTATTACACCAATGCTGATGGATGTATCAGATAAAATTAATTGGTCAATTGATAGATATCGAATAAGCTTGGGAATTGGTTATTGAAACGATACAGGAAAATAGGTTTTTCAAGTTCAAAGAACACATGTATAAATTGATTTGATTCGATGATTTGAGAAAAGTTTTTGCCAGGAGGATCTTCAAGGGATGGATAAAAGACAGGATGGTGAAAAGTCGTTCGTGGGAACAATGTACAAAGGTTCGCGCCATTGATTGTGGATAGAGTCTCGGAAAATAGTTCTCATTGATATAACAAACGTGTCGCGTGGAGAGATAGCGCGGGACAAGCGAAACAATACCAATTGCTCGTAAAACAACGAGCATGAACGCTCCAAACTGCATAGACAATAGTCTGCGCCGCGCGTAAGTATTCATATCATGACCGAGGCTCTGACTCTTCGGCGATATCAGCCGGTCGCTTATCGCCGACTACTCGCTGTTCCGCTCGAGCCGTCGGCATTCGAACGCGCGTGCTAAGCTATGCGACATGTGTCGAGCCCGCTTTATATACTTACAGCGAACCCTACGTGTACGCTAATATGCGAGCTGCAAACCCCACATCGATGTTCCTCAAAGTGCTTTTTTATTATTAATTTTCCCCTACGTATATTTTTCCGTCAATTCGTTTTAACGTTCATAGCTTATTGGATCGAAAAAGAACTTGAAGACAAAGGCTTCGAGAAAGATTGTCTGCACAATTAAAAATGCTGTGTATACGTTCCGGATCCGTGAAGCAAAGTATGCTAAAGTGTGTAAGTAAATTCGTTTAAGGAACACGAAATAGATAAAAACAGGTGACAAGGGATGCTTCCATGCTTTTAAGCGGAAATGAAGTAATCGCTCTAAAATGAGCTGATAACTTATCGCTTGGGCGCTGATAAAACAGCCGCTAGTTTTTTTCTTCTCTTGTGCCTTGAAAACTTCACACAGTCAAGCTCATTCGTTGACCGACTTTCCCGCAAACACAAATAAATATCGCGCAGTGTAACATAGCAATGCTTTTCATCAATCCTGCTGCTAAATGACAACAGCATAATTTTCTCCGAAACACCGATTACCAATGATTATTCGACACTCCTTGCGCGGGCCCTCAACTTGAATAAATCGAGCCGGCGTCAAATCTCATTCCGCGCACATGCGACAAAATAATTTTAGTCTCGTGGTTGAAATTATTTTCTCGCGCGTCTTATCGAAACGTTCTATATATCAACGCTTAATGACCACACAATTTTTATAATGTGACAAACAGCCAACGCGGGAGAGAAATAATTTCGTTCTTTGTATTGTGTGTCGCGCGACAGCATCGCGTTGGTTCTCAAGTAGCAAGTTACTAAACTTAAGTAAGGGTAGTGTCAATATAAAAAGATCCAATAAGTTGTATTGAAAATGACTAAGAACCAAAAAATCGATTTTGATTTTAAAAGTGATATTTGTCAAATGAAGAAAAAATATCTAGAGTTAAAATTTCTAAATTGAAGAAAAGCGAGTAAAGTAGAGAGCAAATCAAAGAATTTGTCGTTGCGTGTGGCGTGTAGCCGGTATGAGGGCATGCATAGAAGCGACTGGAAAAAAATGTGAAGCGCACGGTAAAATGAAAAAAAGAGAGTTGAAGCAGATACGGGAGTTTGATGTTGGAAAGAGGTAGATCGAGAGAGCAGGAGGGATACGAGGAAAGCCTGTTGACGTCGGCAGAGCGGTGCATGGCATCAGAGACAGAGAACGAGAGAAAAGAGACACAGCACGGCGAAGGGAGGCGATCTCTGGCAGGCGCGCGGGTTTTTAGGCCTAATTAGTTGTCGCCAGGCGTCTTGTCTCTCCAGCCCAAAGAGGCCGACTCCATTTCACGGGCTTATACGGCTGAGCACCTTGCCCTCTCCCCTTCTGGCTCCTTCTCCATTTCACGATGTCGCGCTCTCGCTCCATACCATCTCCCTGCGCCTCTCTACTCCTCTTCTTCTCCTTTTCCTTCCTTTTTATCGGATTTCTTCATGTTGCCTCTCTTTATTTCGACTCGCAGCCGACGCTCTTTTTCAATTCTGATTGCTCAATCCCACTCAGTTTCTATCACAATCGCATCTTTCACCGGTTCTTTCACTTTCGCTCTTCTATTCTGCTCAATTTCCAAGTGTCCGTAGATCCGTCGAATGCGTACCTGGGCTTTCCATAATACCGAGATTACATTGCTCAACCCTTAAGATAGAAACATAAACACTATAGAGCTATTTATCCAACGTTTCGCTCAACTTGTTTGTCAACCTCTTTCAATCATTACTAATAGTGCAGACTAGAAAGTAGAACGAGCTATTCTCATTTCCGTGTATGACGATCAGACATAGTTTCATTTTTCGTGTATTTTCATGTTTCAGATAATTTCCGAGTTTCCTATTAAGGTGGGGCATTGCAATCATCGACAGACGATGGTGAGCATTTCAAGATTTCTATGTCTATTTATATATGTTTGGAAAATCATACATTGTGCCATTAGCTGTTTGTCCTACGACGATGTAATATTTTTCTTTGACGATTGTATCGCTGTAGAATAAAGCATCGTTGGTCGTAGTCAGACAATAAGGGGAATGTTTATCGAGCAAATTGAGTAATGTCAAGAAAAGGATGATCTCGAAAGATCAGGAACGAAAGAAGGTTTTACGGGGAGCTTACTTAGGAGCATTATACGCCTATTCGAGCGAGCAGTCGGAAAATTGTGGGAGAGCACTTAAGCTGGAGGGAGCAGTTACTGCTGGCGTCGCTAACGAGTTTTTAACGGAAGCGTTAACGATTCGGAATCCGTAACTCAGGTATGCTTCGGTTGCACCCCCAGAGTTCGCCCGTGGCCGTGCAGTCGGTTCCAAAATCGAAAACCTGTCCGTCTGGCGTACGCGCGCATCCTCGTGACCTTGCTCCATTCACGCTCGTGCGCAGAGTTCATTCACGAGAGCCCGGCTGACTCTCTCTTTCTCGAAATTACCAGGAATTCGGATGAGACTACAGCGAATTCCTACTACGAGCTAGCTCGTTCGGTTCTCCGTGTGCGCGTGTTTTTTTCTCCTCGCTCGGCGAGCCAGACCCATTGACGAAACGAGCTCAGAGACGAGGTCGTCGCCGGAACACGATCCCGGAAAGCGATCTTCCTGAGCGCCGCCGCCGCCGCCGCTGATCGGATCGCTAGATCTGAGCCGCCGAGATCTTCGGACGGATAGCCGCGAGGCACGGCTGGCACCTCCGCGCCGCCGGAGACGCTACATTACGGCTAACGAGCGAAGAGCCTGTCGGCGGGCACGGCCCGCGCGCGACTGCCCTCGCGGCATTTACAGTTAAATCGATTGGAAATTAGTCGCGAGCCAGCCGACCAGTCTGATTTGATTTTAATGTGCCTCTGCGCTGGACACTCGGGACACGCGCCGATCTTGCCGACTGGCCGACTGGACGTACGGGAAACGGGTCTTGGAGAGGCTCGCTGCCAGACGTAGGCGCAGATGCGTCGACGTGCCCTCGATAAGTAAACTCCTTTGCGGGTTTCAGACTGCGGTAAAATAGTTGGGTAATTTGTAGAAGGCTCGAGCGATGCAACCGACGGGCGAATGATTAGCAGGAGCGAGTGGAAGAGAATCCAAGTCGACGGGGCAACGGGGGCAACGGTGGCAACGAACGCCGATGTATCAAGGTCCGTCGAGAAGAGAGGAACGTGTCGCTTGTAATTTCGCCTCTGCCCGCGCGCCTCTCTCGCGCGCTCTTTCTTCAGCCTGTGTCTTTGACCAAGTGTTGCTCTGCGAGTGTGCTTCTCGTGGCTACGGCAAATTAATGTCCTTCATTTACAAACCAAAATAGGGAGGCGCGAGAGTCGAGAATACACAGACGCGCGCGCACTGCGAGTGTGGTCGTCGCGGTCGTCGGGCGCTCTCTCCCGCGCGCGCCATCATCATTGGCCGACTCGGGAAATAGCGATGAGGTGACGCGCGCGCGCGCGCATTATATTCGCGCGTTAGCTGCTATATATTATGTAGCTGTTGGTTTTCGTCGACAGTCCAATGCTCATCCGCGCACGCCGACTCTCCGTAGCTGCCTGCCCTGGCACTTTACTTGGTAGCTCTCTCGGGCCAAATTAATTGATGATAAATTATTTATTTATGAAGATATTAAGTCAACCGAGAGGACCGCAACAGCGCCTGGCGGGTGTTGATTGAAACCCGAGAATCCCGAAAGAAGGACCGAGCATTTGCGGCCGAGAGTGGACCGACTTTTTATGGCCCGCGCCAAAGCAGTTTCCACTTTATATATACCCGATACACGCAAACTGAGTAAAATTAGTCATGATGTGCCGTCAAGCGGGCTTCGTCCTTCTTCTAAGCAACGTGCTTTTCTCCGCATATCGATCCAATTCATTTGCTCGCTCTTTTTTCATCATTTTCAGTGCAGCAATCTATGAATCGTTGCGCGCACTGCGGCACTGCCACGCGCGTCAACTTTTACACATCGCTGCTCACTTCGCGGTTCATTGAATCCGTCGGACTTTATCAAATTATTTGCGTCTTTTTATTTCCTCGAAAAACGCTCAATTCACACGGACGCACTGAATATTTACATATATTCGCTTATGCGATCGTCCACAAATAAAAATTGGAAACGAGTGCAGGTGAGATTGTCGCGATTGTTTGCAAGGGCGTCGTCATTCGTACAGTTGGAAAGGTACAGGAAGCTAAGTGACTCGGCCAGCTATAGAGAGAGAGAGAGAGAGAGAGAGAGAGAGAGAGAGAGAGAGAGAGAGAGAGAGAGAGAGAGAGAGAGTCAGAGAGTCGTGTTCGGAGCGAAGGCCGCTATAGCAGTGTCGCCCACGCGATCGATGTTCGATGGCCATCCGATTGAGTTGCCCCGCGCCCGATAACGATCTCGATCTTTTCCTACCCTGTCTGCGCGCTAGCGAGCGACGAGAAAGAAGACCGAGAATCCACGCAGCTTAGAAAGGCGCAATCCGTTCTCGCCGCGCCGTCGAGAGAGAAAACATTCTTACGACTCGCGGATGTCTCACATTGAGTGTGTGCGTCCCCCTGAATTTTTTCAAATGTCACTATCGGTAATATAACGAGAGAGACAATTTTGCTGGGCGCGCAGAGCGAAAGAAAACTTTACTCGCGCCTCACTGGCTCCCATGACATGATCTTTAACTTTATGCCTGCACAACTCCGCGTCTTTACACGCCAGGCGTAATACGCGCCGGCTGCTTCAGCGCCTGGATAATCTCTCGGTTTTGCCGCACCCGGCTCCTTTCTCTCGTTTTTTTTCTTCTTGCCTTCTTGCTTGCTTTTTTCGGAGCTCTGCTTTCAACTCTCACGCAAGTCCACTCTCTAACAAAACTAATCCAGATCTCGACAATCACGTATTAATTATGAACGCTTCGTGAGCTCAACGGATTACCAAGATTGTTCTGAATTTACGTAATTTTACAGACAACGAGCATCCAACTATTTTATTGTATATATAATTAATACTTAATGTAACTTTAGTCACACGACGTAGTTTTCATATTGGCGTACTATAAAGCATCAAAATGAGAGAAAAAAGTGAGCAGTGGTACTATACGCCGACAGTTATTTCTGGAATCGTTTGGACTTGAAGTCAATACGGCACGGCGCGAAATGCCGCTACGTAAGAAGATCGAGGGTTAGACTAAGGAGTGTGTATGTAGGGGGGGGGGGATGGCAAAACTCTGGTAAGCGCTTAATCGTCCGTAGATTCATTGATCGGCGAGCACGCAAGCGAATTCCCGCACTACACGCCAACTTTCAGGAATTCACATAAGGCCGCGTGCCGCGAGATCTGCTTGAGTATTATTAAGAGGATGGGCTCGCTAGCTTTATTGATATCTCTTACGGGGCACTGTCACAAGAAGTACTTGGCCATCGATGGATGCGTAAACTACCATTTATCGGGTGGCCGAATATGAAGGATAATTGGATGGCGAGTAGTTGATTGCCCGAAGAAGCATCGGAATAAAAGTCTAGAGGGAGATTTGTAGTCTGACCGATAGCGGTCGTTTGTCAGAATAATTTCAATGGAGTTGACAGCTTTCATTGTCTACGTAATTGAGAGCGGGCGCAGAGCAAACTGAAAAATGTAGATTTTCCGTGGCCTATGGGCGCGGAGTCGTATAAAAGTGGGGTGTTGCGCACGATTGCGCTAACCTGCGTGCGTCCGCGCTTTTCCACCTATCAGTCGTCGTGCGTCGTTTGTGTGCCTTAGCTGTAAATCATTGCGAGCACTTTAGAGCCCATTTGTCCAGTAATGCACTCTCCCCTCTCCTCCCTCCCTCCCTCCCTCTCTCGCTCTCTCTCTCTCTCTCTCTCTCTCTGGACGACGACGGCGCCCGAGCGGCAGTAAATTATATCAACACCTTTCCGAGCTGAAGTGGCGCGGACTGAGATGCGCCCACGTACGCGACCGAGCGAGCGCGGATAAAGAGCACTCGCGGATAGAATGCTTACCTAGTTGATATATTGCTTTCTCTCTCTCTCTCTCTCTCCGCTCCACCAACTCTTTACGAAACCGACTTGTGTATTTGTGTCTGACTTTTTTTATCTGACCATGATTATACGCTGGAATTAAATCAGATGCAATGTTCTGTTACAGCCGATTATACCTCGAGATTTCAGCTTTTGACCAAGCTCATGATCGTTATTCAGCTCAATTAATTGTTATACGCGACAGATAATTCAGCTAAATAATACTCAAAATCATTCCGGCAACACTAATATATTGATCAATCGTTTTTTTTTCTTCCATCGGTAGAGAAGAACTTGCTTTGTGAATTTATGTACTCATTAGTAGCCATGTACACGGAGGACTTTCAAAAAAATGTTACTGCTTCGGATATAATCTTACGGTCCTGCTTTATGTTTTCTCAATGCTAATCAGCACGCATCTTCAAAATTAAATTATGTAACCAGAATGAAATTTGTATTATCAGTCGTTTTGTTGTACTATTCCGTGTTGCAGTTGGCTGATTTTTGCAAGTTCATTGCTGAACAAATTAATCGAAAGACAATCAACCTGCCGCCTTTTTCAACGCTTACTGGGGATGACATTAAAATCAAGTCAGTTGAAATCTCCACATTTGCAAACTAATGTATTTTAAGATCAAAAGGCTTCAGTATAGTTAAATATATTAAAAAATTCTCATCTATCATCTTGCAAATATGAGTTGTTTACGTAGATTTTCACGTCCAATGAAAATTCCGTTTCAAATAGCTCGTGTGATTTATATATAAATACACGAGTAAATGATTTTAACTGATATATTAGTGTACGTACGAAATTGCACGAGAAAAGCAGCTGTGATAAATTAATAAAACGCCGATAAAAAGTCAATCATAATTTTTAAAGCACTTAAGATTTTGAAAAATGTGTCGTAAAGAAGTTGCTACCGTAAATTTATTCCACCGGCTTTTTTCTCGCAGCCGTATCTGCTGAAATACTAATGAGGAAGCCGAAAGTAGATATATAATGTCGACTGCAACCTTTGGAATCTTATAACACACACACGCGCGCGCGCGCGCGCGTGTTCGGCAATGGTAACGCGAACCGAACGGAACGGAACGGCAATGCTGGCAAGGTGTATAGGTATATGCACACGCGCATGTGCGTGACTGAACGTCTCGACAGTCGACACGATCTATAGATCAGATTTACGGTCGATTATCGACCGTTACCACGGCCACGCGACTCTGCTAATTCTTTTTGACCTGTTACCCTCGCCTTATCAATTCTCAATACGGCATTGCCACTCGCACTTTCGCGCATATTATCGATTTCAGCTGACCGTAAAACGTTTTTCAATTTATTCAAGAGTCAATGAAATACCAGCAATCTATAAATTGCTGCGCATTATCGCGAGCTACATTCGCTTGATTTTATACAAATCAGATGAAGGCAGATTTGAAAGGGCTTTAGAGAATTTCCGTCAAAATGTCAAGTAGACCAGTTGATAATTCAATTAATTAGATTATAAAATATTTAATCCACATCATACTTTATTTTAATGGTCGAAGGAATAAGTAGATTCAATTTGCTAATGTTGTATTTTATTACTGGAGCTCGATAAAGTTCGACAGAACTACTTAATTTTGTAATGCAAATAACTATAATCTGTATTTATTGGACATGTCTCGTTAGCCTTTTCACTCTCTCTATTTTTACTTTTCGAGTGTGCGTTCGAATGAAAAGCAAGGAAGGCACCTAACTGCGAATCATTCCATAACATTTACAGACAAATGAGAAAGAAATAGAATAGTGAGAAAAAAGCAGGAACGAGGTGCGCACGCACAACTAAAGATCGGCAGCTGTGCATGCATTCCAGCCGGGCATCGCATCAGAAATCTTACACTGTACTACAACACACAGTCTCCTCTCTCTCAAACTCTCTCTCTCGTTCTCTCCGCTGTTCGCGGGGATTCGCGCGCGCGCAAGTTTAACCCGCTGCTCTGGTGCACAGTTGAAATCGAGCTGTTTCACCTGCGTTGCGCGTCCCCATATATACGGCAATCGAGCCGCGATCTGCGCGCAGAGAGACCCGTTACTGGCTTCAGTAATGCAGCCGATCCTCGACAAGTAATTAATTTTGTAAGCACTAGGCCAATGCAAACACCTTCGCCGCGCTGCGCTACGCTCGTTCGCATCTTCATTTGTTCGCTAATATTTTCACGCTGCGTAAATACACAGTACACGAGGAGCGCCTGTACGCAGTCGGCTATTCATGTGGCATTTGTCGTGGGCCGTTTTAAGATGCTCGACTACACACCTCGTTAATTCAACTTGATACGACCAACGTAACTTTGGCCATGAAAGTTCTGAAATAGCTGGCGCGTGCTAATAGTTTACGAGATGTTTACTCCTCGACTGGAACAAATCCGTATATTTCAGAATTTATTGCAAGTGCAATAATAAACGGCAGCGCAGTTGATCGACGACAAACGTGCGGCAGTTGAAGACTAAGACGGCCAATCGTGGTATCGATAATCAATCAAAATTTAGGCTGAAAGCTTGTAAATACGAGCGTTTAATAGCACAACGACTGTGAATAACTCATATCTTACTTCAGCATTGTGGACACTGGAAAGCTTGTTGTTATGTGAAATGCAAATAGTACGCTTTGATTATCACGATAAACAACGGATGTGATCGAAAGCACTATTGCAGTTTGTTCATAATCTGGCCGCGAGAGAGCTGCTTGGTCGCAGCGAGCGACACGAAAAATCCAGAGTGAAAAAGAAAAGAGCAGAATCCTCGCGATGAGCGCGAGTCTCACGGCATCGGTTGGCAAGAATGGCAGATGCGCTTGCAGGGAGAGCGAGCGCGTTACGTGTAAAATGTAAATGTCTAGACGAGGCGCGATCGCGCATAAGCGCGGCAGGTGAACGATCTTCGCGAAAGAGCTATCCTTGCCGCTTGCCGCGTGTATGTGTATCTGCTGCGCGCGCATTGCGCTGTGAATCATTCCCAGCAGAGGGGAAAAGAGTTCGCGCCTCGCGCGCGCGCCTGTAAGAGAGAGAGAGAGAGAGAGAGAGAGAGAGAGATCGCGTTAATTAATTAAGAAAGAGCCTGGCGAGACTCTCGAGTTCTTCGGTTTTAGCCCGATCCTATAACGGATCCCAGTCGCGCGCGGGCAAATGCGCTGCCTTGTCTCCGCGCGTGCGCTCCTTAAAACTTGGGCTAGACGCGACAGCAGTCTCGGACGAATCTGCCGAGGACACGATTATCGTTGCATCTATAAAGTGCCTGACGCAATTCGCGGCGGCCTATCGGTTCGAGTGCTGCACTTCAATGGCCTTTTTTAAGACTCTTGGCTGGCAGCATTTGCGCATGCAAAGAAGGCAATTAACTAATAATCTGCTGATAATTAGTCAGGCCTTATGCAACAATTACTTATTTATCACTGAGCTGACCAATTAATATTATAGATCAACCAATTGACTGGACGCGAGGGCTTCATTAAAAAATAACGACTCGGCGACTTCGACCGGACTAGCTGGAGCTTAGCTGGAAAAGAATTAGGAAAAGAAGGCGAGCGGAAAACTATCTCACTAATCGACAATTAGTTGATTGGGCGGGCCAGCGATCGGCGCTCGAGCTGAAAGCCATCGGTGATTGGATTGCAACCGCGCGAAAACCGTGGCTCTTCCGCGCGCGCAACGGGGTTAATTACCGGTCGAAAGTGCGAGCTTTTAATAGTTTTCATATAGACTTGTTCTCCTCTCCCTCTCTCTCTCTCTCTCTCTTTCACCGCTGGTGAGTTGCAGCTGCTGCCGCCGCGCGGCACAGGCCTTTTAATTGAACCCGTTTGAATTATTGCGAGTCGCTAATTGCGCCGCTTGCCGCCGAGCGAAAGGAAGAAAGAGGCAGACAGGCGCTATTGCAAACTGCTGGGCACATTCGAAAATCAAAATTGCAATTGTACGTAATTATGCCGTTTTAGCAGTTTTAATTTGAGTGGAGATCGCTTTTTAGCCACTTATCGACAAGTCTCCATGACCATTTCGGATATCAATAATTATCAGTCGTTTTGCACCAATATTTCATACAGTGCGTTTTGAGCTTCGTTTTATGGGATGTATAATCAACGTCACGCACCTTGACTTTCGACATGCTCATAAGAGTCGACGAAACTTAAAAAATTACATTGACAAAATGAAAAAAAAGCGTAAATATAGCCGACTAACTTGCGTCGTGAACGTCGAGGTACACAGCTCGCGAATTCCAAAGTGTAGAGTACGATAACTATCGTAAATTTATAGCAGACACCTTATTGCATATAAATGGTTTCTTAACACTCTCTTCGATCTTTCGGAAAAAGATGATTGTGCTTCAAATATAATGACGTGTTGCAATAAAACTTAATTTAAATCTAAGAAATGTCTAATTACAAGAAAAAGTGTTACGCGTGAGTTGTTGCATCAGGTCGAATTCGCGAGTCCCACAAGCACTCATCGATTCCGAGCAACACCGAAAGCCGTGCGCGTACGATATTGACAGGAACTTAATAAATTGTACAGTGTATCGCTTTGATGAAGATGTAGGTGCGAGAAACGGAGGTGTAAATTATTCAATCGGCGTGAAATTTTCATTTTTCAGTGGCCCCAAGTGATCGTGATGCAATTGACGGGCGATTTATCATGACAGCATTTTCATAATGTCAACAGAATAAATTAAGTCTGTTGAGGCCTATAAATTAAGTTGTAATTGACATATTGCGAATAATTCAGGAGCCGATAAGCTTTCTATATTTCACAGATGAATGCGGTGACAAAACTGTTTATCGATAAGCTTATAGAGGCTCGACAAGTGTACGGGTATTGTCAAAAGCGAGAGAAAAAAGTCGGGCTGATGCAGAGGCATTAGCGGTAAAGGGCATAGCTGCAATAGAGCTCCCCAACGATTGGCGAGCTCGTCGTGTATCGCACACGAGGCGGGAGCGCTTGACGTTGCAGCGCTGGCGTAAATATCAGGAAAACGAGGGGAATAAAGTTGAAAAGCGGCCAAAAAAGAAGGCGCACAGGCTTACGGGCGAGCGACAGATTTGCGGTAATCGGCAGCGCAAGGAGGAGCGGTACGTGCGTTGCGCGCGCGCGCGCGCGCGAGAGAGAGAAAGCGCACGCAACAAGAAGACGAGAACACAGCGATGAGGAACTCGTATTAATGAACCTGGGCGAATATAACCCCGACAGGGCGCGCTTGGCTTAGCCGTGCCTAGGCTGTTGCCCGTTATTCGGGATTTATGGGCTCGCGTTGTGCCTCGCAAAAGAGTAGAGCAAAACTACTACTGCCGGCGCTGGTCCTTGACCGGTTTTAATGCACAAAATGAGAACGCTCCGCGCTGTGTGCGTCGGACATGTAGTAGGTGCCCGCGCCGCACCACGTACTCCGCACTGCACGCGGAAATCTCACTGATATTCCAGGCGTCGTTGCTCGTTGCCGTAAGCCGCATCGGCTTAGAGCTTCTTATATAGCATCCCGCTGCTCTTTTTCCGCAACCTATAGCTGCACGCGATCCCGCACAAATCGCTTGATTTATCGCCGACTCCTCGCTCGCCGCTCGCCGCTCGCCGCTCGCGCAGCTTCTTGGCCTCTTTGGCGACGGTCTCTCATCGCGCCCTCTCGCTCCTCAGTCCCATTGCTCCCATTATGCGCTCTCTAATTGGGTCATTCCGGCTGCCACGGCGGCTCCTCGACCGGCCCTCGACAGCTCCCTTCCACTGTCTTCTTGCCAAGCCAATCGTGGATTTTTACTGCACTTGTTCACAATATTGACAATAAAGCCGCGGCTGAGTGTTGCTAGCGAACGCGGTGCTTGCCGATTCTGCAACTGTCAACATATTTTTCACACGCCTTCGCGCATTAAGCCAAGCTTATCTCTAAGAACGTTAGTTCAAACTCCGTTTCCAATGAGCACACTTACGAATTATTTATAGCTTTCCAATAGCTGATACGTGGCGCATCTTACGTACGGAAAATCTCTTCTCAGGATCGCATGTAACGACGACCTTGGATTAAATTGAAATGACACTGTGGAACACGTTGTACCCAAGCAAATGAAACGAGCTAAGGAGAAACAACGCGCTGTCTATAAAATCTGAGAAAATAGTGCAAAAGGATCGAGACGAAGGACGATAGTATTCGCAACGATAGTATCTGCAACGATAAGGATAATCGCAGATCGCTACTGCGTGCGCGCGGCGGCGGACCGATGATCGCTGGGCGTGTAGGTCGCTAAGCCGTGGTCGGTCGATCGAAGCGTGGAGCGTCGGTTTACCAGTTGGCGGCGCAGTTAATTAGACAACGAGCATAAAGTCCGCGGCCGCGCGCGCGCAAATCTTGCAGCCCGTTATGCTAGCCGCCGCGGCGCTCGGCGATTTATGGGATCGTTCGCGAGGCGCGAATGATCTGGTCCGCGCGGTACTACTGCTGCTGCCGCTGCTGCCGCTGCTGCCGCCGCTGCTGCCGCCGCTGCTGCTACTACTGCGCTGTGCTACTATAAAAGCTAACAACGGCTGGTTGCCCACAGCTTGACCGGTTAGACTGGACCGCCTGAAGTTTCATGGCTTTTATGAAAACGTACGGCGCAAGGCGCGAGCGAGTCCGGAGTGTCGGCGGAGGCAGCGCCTATACCTGCCGTGAGCGCGACGAAAACGAGTTGCTAATGCGTCAGATCCGTCTGTCCGTGGCGCGTTAGCCGCGTACGCCCGATTGACATCCGCGTGTGCGGCTACGCGCCCATTCGGATAATTTGCCTCGATCGCGGCGCGTGGACGGACCAGCGATGACTTTCGCCCTCGTCAGCTGAATGATTGTCCTCGAAGCATTCCAAAAAAGCCGCTTAGCGTGTCGAAGGGTTATCATTTGCGTGCCGGAAAAAAACGAAAGCACAATCGATCGGCTTGGTTTTGAGAGCCGCTCGGAAACATGCGACACACGCGGCGCAGACAGTGGAGTCGTTCCTCGCAGGAAGTGGACGGCTCTGGAATTCGGGAGAGATGTTAAAAGCAGCGACAGGACACGCAGAGTTTTATATTATAATTACCTCTATCGAAGATTCACCCGTTCAATGTCGCCTTGTATTTTATTTATTTTCTTCTTTTTCGAATGTTCTCATCGATGTCCCCGACCTTTTCTACTAGTATAATTTATTATGAAAACACCTTAAAATACTCAGGTCCTTTTTAATGAAAAGTATTAAAAAATTATTAGTAAAGCATGAATTTCGGGCGATCAATAGAAAATAACGATTGCGAGCGTCGATTCGGAGCAGCAAGGGATCAGAGGATAATGATTGTAAGCTTAAATACAGTTAATCAACGATATGCGACAAACGAAAAAAAAGAAAAAACGAAAAAAAGAAACGAAAGCTTTTGAGGTATTACCAAAAGTGTCATTCGGATGGTCAATTAGGTGAATAAATTATCATGTGTCGACGAGATAAGATCGGGGCTAGATAAGCGCATTTTTAATCTGCCATAAAGAAGGACCTCCGACAGCGCGTAGGGGGGCCGCCTTAGCAACGAGCGCGCGCATGTGGAGCAGTAGCCGGGCGCTGGCGCGCCGACAGCAGCGCCAGCGGCAGCGCAATCCGTAGGGGAGCGGAATATAATGACAGGTTGAGTAATAGAATAGGAAGGGACTTTTAGGGCAATATTAGAAATGGAGGTCAGTTCGAAAATGGCGCTCTCGTGTTCTTCGTTAAGTTTTATGGTCCTTGTCGAACAGTTGGAGGAGAATCAACGGAATTTCCGGAGTGCTTTTACGAGGGCGCCGCTCACGACGCTTTTCCACGCGAGAGTGAGCGATCCGGATTTTCACATTCGGTCGGGTCGTTAAACTAAATGCCGGCAGAGAAATCAAAGCGCGCGCTAGACGAGAAAACATAGACATGTATTTTTATCGGCAAGGCTTTTCGGTATCGGCAAATTAGAAGCTTAATTGAATGTCTCTCTGACTATGCCAAGTTGCGAAAGGTTGTCTGCTAATTGATCCGCTAGTCAAGTGAAAACTGCTACAAAACTGCTTGGAGTAAAGTGCACAGTTGATTACACAAGTGAGATAAGCATTGCAAAGGAAAAATAAAATTGGAGGAGAGGCGTATAGAAGTAGTCGCGAGGAGTCGAGAGGAGAGGATACAGGCATTAAAGAGACGAAGCGCTTGCAAAGGAGAGCCGTATAGCGAAATCCCATTAATTCTCGCTTGACCTCGGTCGATAAATCAAAAGACAGACCGGAGACATGGACGCGAGCGCGCTGTAGCGCTACTCCATACGTGTCTCCTTTCTCTCTCTCTCTTTCGCCGATAGATAGCCGCCAGCAATTTCGCAATTTAAGCCGCGTATACATTATCCGTTCGTGCGTTTGCGCGTTCGCGCCTTCGCGCCTTCGCGCCTTCGCGCGCGCACTTTTATAATGAGCTGGCGCGCGTTGCGCCGCGCGGGATGGGGCGTCGCGCGGCCTGCACAGGGGATCGCTACGGCCTGGCGACAGATCGGAGGAGAGCGATTAGCCGCTACGCGTCTGCTCAGCTCCCTCCTTGGACTTCCGGTTTTAGCGGCTAACACGACTTTCCAATAAAGTCGAGAAGCGGCCGAGCGCCACTGCGCGGCATCTGCGCAGCCTGTCCGTTTGACCTGGAACGCGCGCCCGCTTATCTGCGCGCAATATCTGTCTTGGCGACGAGCTGCTCCTAGGGGCTACCGACGCGTCGCCAGCCCATCCTTCGACGACTCGCTTTTCAAGCTGAACGCGCGCCCGTGGACCTACGAAATGTTGCCGCTGTTGACTCTCTGGAGATAAGCGAGCGGAGCGACGCCGCTTTGGCTATCGCTTTTCTCGTCGATTAGCCGGCCGACCAGTCGAGCTCCGACTCTTTTGTCATCCCTCGCTGGACGTTCGCTAGTCGCGCTAGTCGAGCAGCCGCACTCGGCGAGCTGTCGACGATTTTGCATAATACCGCGATATTGTGCGCGCGTGTTGCCCCAAACGACAAGTATATTAACGATATCGCGCTGGCTATCGTATAAACATATGGATGTAAGTGGCCGATATCGATATCGAGCGCTTTTATGCGGCTGCAGCGCTGCGGTGCGAGCGGGACGGCAATAAGCCGATCGAACCGATCCAACCGATCCCGTAAGAGCCTGCTCTTCTCAGCCGACACCCGGTTTGCCTACTTACGCCTACTTTGCGCGCGCTAAGCAGCCCAACGGAAACGCATCTGCCGAGCATGCGTCGAGTTGGTGTCGCTTTTGCTCCGTGCGGTTTGGGCGAATTCCGAAGAACGGAACATATAGTTCGTTTGTCATTGTCCTTGTGCACCAGGAATTCGGCGAGCAATTCGCCGGCCAGTCGGAAAAAGAAACAAGGAGCCGAGAAGCGAACGTTATAGAAGTGCGTTGCGTTGTATGAATAAATCGCGAAGAAGGCATGTGATATCCGAAAGACATTTTCTTTACGAGCGCGCTTGGGCAGCCGCAGAATTAGCATAGCCAGGCTGGGCGCGCGCGCGCGCGCGCGTGTCGGGGAATCGGACGACGAAGAAATATCTGCGCCCGGGACGCGACATGAGTTTTGCTTTCGATATGTCTCGAGCTGTTTTTTGCTCGCAGACCGCTGCAGCTAGGCCAAACAGTATTAATCAAAACGCGGGCGTGGACCGGCTCCTTTAATGCCGTCGAGTGCCTTTTCGTTTTTCTGGCTTTTTGCGTGCGCGAAACACAGCTAACGGGCGCTCTGTCGCTCGCCCGAAATAACCGCGCGCGATAAAACGTTGCGTGGTTTTTGTTCGTTTGTCGATCGGTCTTTCAGCTTTTTTCTTGCACGGGCATCGATATCGGCAGCAACAACGGCCTTTCAACCGACCGGACGAGCCTTAAAAGGCTGATAATTGCTGTCGCATATTTTACGGCTTGGCATTGATTGGCGGGCCGGCGTCGACTCGCGTCGGAGCGTTAACGCAACGCAGCGAGCGCGGGCACCGTGTCCCGTCCGATCGGCCAGGGAGAATAGAGACGCGCACTGTCGATTGTCGTCGAGGCGTGGAGAGAGGCGGCGCTTTGTTCAATCAAATAATGGAGGGCCGCCGGACGAAAGGAGCGAAAGGAGCGAAAGGAGCGAAAGGATGCAGACCGAGAGGACTGCAGCTCGAATTTTGCAAAAAGAGCCGCTCTCGGGGCTCTCGGGCTCTCGATTATTTCGAAAAAGCCTCATAAATCGTGTGGCTGGCGCGAGCGCCGCGGCTCTCTGCGGAGAGGGACCGTGATAACAGTATTTCCTTCTATTTTTACACGATAAGTCACTTCGGGATTCCGTGACGCTGGATAAGGCGCTCGCCGCGCCGGCGAGCGAGCGAGGGGCAGGGTGAGCGAGCGCGCCGACGAGGCGAGTGGGGGGCAAAGGGAGAGAGAACAACTCGGCTTCGCGCCGTCGCCAGCGAGCCGAGTCGGCAGGGGGACGGGGAGAGATTGCGCCAATGCGCCAAGGGCTGGCCGAATTAATTACAAGCTGAATTATTAGCCGCGGCGAGTGGCTGGCATCACGCTATGCCTCTATTACGCGTCGGCAGACTCGTGCGGCGCGGCGTCGCGCAAGCGCGAGCGCCAAGCTGGCCCGCGCCAGCCCGAGCCAGCCCAAGCCAGCCCAAGCCAGCGACGCGCCTATCTCCCGTGTAGCACATAAATTGCGACTCCTTGTGATAAGCTCTACAAGTTTTTTCCCTTACGCCAGAGTGATTTTCTTCGAATTATTACTTTCTTCGCCTTCCGACCAGCCGTCACTTGCCCCCGCGAGGAGGCGACCTCGATCGCTCGCGCGGTTCCCCAAGCTTTAGCTTTTGCTACCGCCGATCGGAGCTTCTTGCGCGCGAGGCTGCCGCGAGAGCCGTCGCTTTATTCGCTCGCCACCGATCGCCATACAGCAGTAGTCCTCAGTCGCGCACACATGCGAGTTTCGCTATAATTTACGAGCAGCGCCGCTGCAGGATATTTGTGTAAGCGCTGATTTATCGGCTTTTCCGTTAATTTATTGCGCGCCTTCCCATGAAATTCCAACCTATCGGCTTTTCCATTCCCATTTCTGGAGCATTGCGCGCCGCAAACGCCTGCTCTTGGAACAATTCTGACCAACCGTAGCAATTAATATTACTCGGGCTTTTGTTCTACTTTATCCCCTCCCGCTCTCTCCGGATGCCGACAGCTCCTCGCCTCTCTTTTCGTTCGACCGATGCTTACGCGCAGTCCAACTTTTCTGTCGCTAAAATCTCACTTTTCCAGTGTTTGCGTCTGTCGACTTTGCCTTCCGTGTAACGTACTTTTCGACCTAGCGAATCAAAGATCCGAGTTCATTTCTGGTGAATAACAAAAGCTTGGCAATGATTCGCCCACTTGAGTTGCGTCCGTCTCGTTTTTGCCATCGTAAACAGTTTATTTTTGAAACGCGGCTTGATCAATGATTCAGTTTCAATAATAGCGTGAACTCTGATCTTATTATTAGACTGCTCAGACTGCTACGGTTGACCGCTTGTAGCTTGAGGTGCTAGATTATTCATGAGAATGTTGGATGTCTACCCACATATTCAGCTATGGTTATCAGTAAAAATTTGACGCACGTTTTTGTTTCATAAAAAGCTTGCAAGAACGAGCCTTCGCCACTAATCATCACATTAGCCTGTTACAAAGACACTCGATTAACGACAC
This sequence comes from Phymastichus coffea, assembly GCF_024137745.1. Taxonomy (NCBI): domain Eukaryota; kingdom Metazoa; phylum Arthropoda; class Insecta; order Hymenoptera; family Eulophidae; genus Phymastichus; species Phymastichus coffea. The sequence goes on from NW_026706881.1 coordinate 820,338, forward strand.
TCGACTACGACTGCGAGCCGATGTTACGATGTGTGAGTTGAAAAGTTGATTTTGAGAGGTGAAATGCTTGGTAGCTACCGATACTTGAGCCCTTTCATGCCGCATTTAACACCAACAAAGCGCTCCTCTCAAAACCAACACGCTAATCCTTCTTCATCTGTAATCTATGACGCATTAACCTAGAGCGCCGACGTTAATGCACTGAAAAAACAATAGACGAGAGAAGCTCCGAAACACGATAACTCGTTTAACGAGGGCTCCAAGTTATTTTCAAAGATGCTCGACAAAGTATACGTTAAATGGAAGGTTCGCTTGGTATTATAAGAAGAAATTTCCATAGGAATTTGTTGTAAATATGAAGTTAGCGGCATTAGTGGGCGAAGTGTATTCTCGAAGGCTAAATAAGAGAGAGCATTAAGAGGTGGACAAAACACGGAGAGATGCTGGCTCGTCTGCGCGCGCGCGCGCGCGCCTTGAAAATGGTCGGTGGCGCGGCACTTAAGTTATTTGAAAAATAAAAGACCAAAGTCCATAATGAAATTAAGGCTTTATCTACGGCTGAAATAAAGTAAAAAGGCAAAAGGAGGAATCTGCTTTGGGCCGCGGCTGCTCGCTCTGTTTCTCGCAGCAGTGCAGCCGGCGCATAAGCGGCGCGGCGAGGGGGCGACCGGGGGGAGCTGATCCGAGTTTTAGAGAGGCGCTGTATAGGCGCGCGCAACGTGCTATCGTCCCTTGGGCGGCGGCGGCGGCGCGGCCTGTGCGTGAGGGCCGCGCCAGTGTGTGCGATCGACAAGGAAACCCTTCTACGATCTCGGCGCCATGGCGCCTGCCGCTCGAGCCGCGTCGCCAGGCCGTCGTCCTGCGCGACTCTACGTCTTTCTCTCCTCTCTGCTTCTCTTTCTCAATTCCTGCTCTGCCGGCTGTACGCGCGCTCGTGGCCAGCGCTCCTCGCAGCGCCTCTGCATTCGTGCGAGTGTGTCGTGTATGCGCGCGTCTACATAGCTGCGCAGCTCGCCAAAGGCCTCTCGATGGATTCGTTGGAATCCAGGGAATAAAGCTCCGCTGACAGGCTGACGCCCGAAAAACACACACGCCCAACTCCACACTCCGCGTTGTTTGGCTTCACTTGAGTGGGCTAATACGTTCGCGCTGCAGTTCGTTATGAAGCCACTGCTGACGGAGCTTGTCAGCGCACGACCGTTCGCACTTTTCCTGTGCCTCGTCTACTTTTACATTTCATTTCTTTCACCCTTAGCTCAATTCTACTTCCTAACGCTGCTTGCTCATTGCACATGCTACCATTACATTCCTCTTCCTTTACTCTTCCAAGAGCACCGCTTAGAAATTCTTTTAGCACGGAAATAATTCAAATGCCGCCTAATTACTTTCTTTCAGTCGAGTAATCCTAATAATCATACTTTGAAAACCCCTATGAGTATAAACGATTGATGATAGTGTTCATTATTTTCAATGGATTTGTTTAAATACAGGAACATGATGTAAACAACCTTTGCAAGAACTATTAACATGTGAATTATTTTTCAAACTAACGTCCATTCACAAGTAAAACGTTGCCATATTATTTGTTATCCGAATACGTACAGTATGCTATCGTAATAAATGTTTACATCAAAGCTTATTTCCTAACATCAAGTACTTATTTTCTCCAAGTGGTGTTAGGAGGTAATTCACCTCTGTTCATTGAAAATGTTGGTTTATCTCAAAGTGCGACTAAACGCTGAAACATTCGGTAATTGTAAAAAGTTATGTCTTTTTGTGCACTTGCTAGCTCTATGAGGTGGATTTATTTTATCACCAGTGATATTCAATACTGAAAAGCATTTTTGTCATTGAGGAACATATGTAATAAAGATGTACCCGATTCAAGATTCTGTTCTGAAATCCTTGGAATTGTTCATACATATATCACACAAGTAACGCTTTTAAAACTTATGAATAGATTACTCATGAATTAATCCTCTGAACCATTTACATTTAAAAAAATTCATGGAAGATTCTTTAATGTGGAAATTAGTGCATGATACATTTTCATACATTTTACAGCATCTTCAGCATCGAGTAATATTGATCATTCCATACAGATTTATTACTTACATACTTAGCATACAATTTAACATTTGTCTCTTGCTTTAGAAAGAACAACATGCTCTTAACATTGATTAAGGCTGTGGCAGTCACGTATTAGCTTAAAATTTTATTATTGATACAAGTACCCAATATTACCTTTCAGTTCTTGAATTTTAAAAAACTGTTGAAATACAAATTTCATTTCTTTTACAAATTTAATCGTTCATTTAAACCTTTCGATATTCTGTTGATTTCTTCATTATATAACACTTTATCGTCATCGCGTGGTAGAGGTATTTATATATTTCTATTAGTACTAATAATGATTGTTAGATAAAACTTACATAAATATATTTTATATTACATTTATTACATAAATATATAATTAATAAATAATATTCATTATCAAAGTTACATTAGATATTGTTTTACACAGGAGATTTAAAAATAAAATTTAAAACATTCTTATCGCTAACAATATTTCTAATCTTTGATTGCAATTAGTCTTGATATATTACATAATCCATTAAACAATTTTCGATCTTAAACTAACATAAAAAGTAAATATACTAATGAAAATGTAGCTTACTACAAAAAACATCAGTGTAGATCTCACAAGATTGTTTTTGCATTTTAGTTCCTTTGAATATCCATCCTATATATTGTTATAAATTTGGAGTCCTATAAACTAAAGTAAGCATAAATACGCGCACACGCACACGCACACACACACACACACACACACACAGACATATACACGTAAACGAGACGTTATTATACTGTACGTTAGAGAAGACAATAGTTAAACAATATCAACTCAATAAACAATCTTTTGGTAAAGATTCTGTCTTCTATTTTCTTCATTCGACCATAAAGTAACAGCCATACATATATAACAACATTACATGAAGTCTGAACAAACCTTTTTTATCTTTCGTGTTATCTTTAGGAAAAAGCATTCTTTTGATAACGTTAAATTTCTATATTTTGAAATGCCTAAACACAAATAAGACGCGGACTAGTCATTCGAGTCGCTTTCAAAATTTGTAAAATTTTGTTAACATTATTGATTTTATCGAAAGTAGCCACAAATAATCTACAACAAATTACTCGCTATTTTTAAACTCCGCAAATTAATAAGATTACATTATCTCTTGATTACTTTCTAATGTATGATTTTTTTATTTTCACGTTTTTGTAGCCAATTTCTGAAATAATACTGTAACCGCATCGGTACTTTTTTAAACCACATATTTATGCATAGTTTTGAATTAATTAATCACATAATATCTTTTATGGAAATTTCCAAACTTCTTCGTAAAATAAATAATTTGTATAAAGAAGAATCATTAACAATATAAAATTAATAGTTATTAATTCCCTTAGACGTTTACATAATTGAAATTGTATGCTACTATTATATTAATGAACATTTTAGTAAGCTGCGAATGAAAGATTAGATAATATAGTAACTGCTTGCGTATTATGACTTTATTATTTTCATAATATATATTTGCACTCAGTGTGTAACATAAAAAGTTGCTGACTTCTAAAACGTATACGTGGATTTTATCTTCTAAAGACTGGTGGCAATCAATGGCAGATAAAAGTTTATAGAGACGGCCTTCTATTTAATGTACCCATAATATATATCAAATAGCATAAATAGATTTGCTGAGATCAGGGCGGTACATTTTCTTAGAAAATTACAAATCAAAAATAATCAATATAGAATTTCTTTGATATTATAATGCCATGTATTTGAAATATTAAAGAAATGGAATAATCTCATAAATATTATCCATATCAAACAAAAAAATGATACTGCTAATAAAAGAGTACACGATGAGTGCTACAAACAAAATTCTAACAAGGGATATTCGTTTATTTTTTTTAAATATTAGCGATATTTTAACGTTCTTAGAATGAACTTTAATTTTTTATGTTGTAAGTTATAAAATCTGAATTCTGTGCGCCAAAAAGCTTCTTTTGCATTACTTTCTCTCTTATTTTATAGCAAATAAATGTAAGAGTATACCATATATAAGAGATATACTTTGTTATAAATTATATCAAAGCTTAATAGTAGAGTAATTCATTAAAAAAATTGAACGGATAATAAAATATTTTGACACATAATCTTTATTGCGCTACAAATTTGTCATTACATTTGTTGGCTTTTGCGGCATGAAAATATCATTCATAACTGATATATACATACGAAGGCTTTTTACCGAAACGAATTGTACACATTACGCAATTCACTCAATAACTCCTGAGGTAAACTACTGTTAGGCAGGCCAAATAAAAGATACATATTCTTTTAACAAAGCTCCAAATGAAATGAATGCTTTTAAATGATCCATAGATAAACAGATAACTCAGCCCTATCATCGCATGTTATCGATGTCCATTTTTTTCTTTAAACTATTACTTTATGTCAACATAACAACAGTTACTCGTATGATAGTCAAATGAATGTTAGTGTCTCTGAAACTATAAAGAAATTGAAGAGTAGCTGCATTATTGGAAGATGTTTTACAGTAATACTCGGTTTCGAAATGTGAAAATCAACGAAATAGAAAATATCATTCATCTTTGTTTTGCTCCATGCCTCTCTGTTAATATTTCTGGTAAACGTTATTTTTCATACATTTCGATTCGGAATAAGAATCTATCTTTGTTGGTCTGGTGAATTGGTAAACGCCGACGCCTAAGTAGATGTGCCGTTACCTTATTTGTTTTAAGAGGATGACGAAGCCACTGAAGCCTATTATATAAAATACATAGGTGCATATACAAATACATAGTTAGTGACGTTGTCGTTAATTTTGTTATTTTTTAACAATTTTGAAGTTTTTATAAATAAATAAAAATGGCAAAATCTCTGAGGTAAATTTCTGTAATATGTTTCTGGATCCTCTAAAAGGTCAACATTGTTTGCGAAAACACCTGGGTTTCTAGTTCGCCTACGACATATGTATCGATTAAACTTGCCGTGAATTCGTGTAAACGAGACAACACTGACTAGTGCGGGTTGTCACGAATACATGTGGCGGATAAGACTACTTATGTTAAACTAAGACAACAAGATGTAATTACAGTACAAGTATCTCGCAATTTTCACTAATTAAATTCCACAACAAAAATTCTTAAAAGCGATAATTGGCATTCACTGAACTATTATTACCCCCGTCAATTCATCCAAATTCATCTCTCGTTACATTGTTTTGGAAATCTGGCCAATTTGTCAGAATACATTATGCTATTTCATTTTTATATCTTGTCACTGTGGACGAAGGCATTGTTTCTATCTTGATCATATAAATTAGCTCTTGCAGTGGTTTTTACCTCGATTGAATGGATAAAACCTTTCTTTTCTGTTATTGTTCAACATTTATAATATTTTAAATTTAATTGCTAACATGTATTGTTGCCGCAAGAAATAGATTTTCCATCAAGATATTTCATTATATCAATTAAAGTAAACAGATCCATGTAGATGACAAAAAATTAACCCCTTTGTAATAAAAGAAAATTATTTGGTTACTATTCAACAGATCTTTCCTTAATTTGAACTATATATTAAACATGTATTATACTTTGATATTTACAATAAAATAGATTACTATGGCTGCAAAATCATCAAATATTGAGAAAAACACGATCAAAGTTTCTAAGTTGTATTACTTGTAATTTTTCTTCTAATCTGTGATTCCAATGCCGTATATCAGCTATTCTGTTTCATTATAATACTTATTCTGTTTCAATAACTGAGTTTTACATGTTTTTCGAGCTTCTTTAGTACTAGCAACGAATAGAAATTCTATTCGTTGCTACTAGCTAAGTCTTTGTTTTCCTACGTAGTAAATTGTTACGCGTCGCATTTTTTGGCATATGTTATGCTTTCTTTTCAAACGAATAGTTGCAAAACGTACATAATTTTTATGATAGAGGCATGACCATAATAAAATGTGCAGCACTTTTTGTAATTTTTAATCCAAAGTACAAATGCCTCGGTGCAAAACACCATGTCATGCATTGAGGACAAAATATAGTTAAATGAACAACAGTTGGTCTGCTGAAATGCATATCTTTATAGCTTGGATTGTATAAGATACATAATTAAAAAAGACAGACAAAGGAAGGCCGAGGATTCAATTACTGAACTTGAATTATTATTATTCGATGAGTACAATTGATTATTTGATGACCGACATTGAACGATTCATATTTACCCTACTGTTGATATTAAAATTAATTTTAATGTTTGCTTGGTTCAATAACAATTAAGTTGTTCAATAATGATATAATTGAAACAAAGTTTTCAAAGTAGTTTTAATATCAAATTTTAGTCAATTTAACATAGCCGCTGGTAGGACAACCGATGTAACGTTAACACAATATAATCAATGCAAAAAGAACAGATTCTGCTGTTGATTCATTTTCACAAAGATATATATTACAAAACAAAAATATCACTTGTCACTCACTTGATGAAAAGTAATATTTTTCTCTTGCAATTTATCTTAGGATTATTTTTGCTTGATTGTTTTTGGCGTTTTGGAGTTTGAGATTCGTATGTAGTATTTTGAGTGGAAGTTAGTATATATATAATAATGAAAATAGTCATCGTTATCGAATGCTGGTAAATCAACTTCAATATGTGCATTATTTAAAATTGATACGATTGGATTGTGATTTATACCATTACATTGTTCCAAAGTTTTAGATGTATATACTTTATTCGCGAGTTAGTATTTTTTCGCTTCATATATTGCATTTGTTACTTTTCTTTTTTAGATCTTTCTTATTGTACGATGATTGGTCGACATAGCTTTAGGCCACTTTTGATGACCCCCAACCACCAAGCCACATCACATCAGTTTCCTCCACCGTCGGCACACAAACCACACAAATCTTTCGATCGTCAGATATAAAAATTGTTGATTTTATTTAGACTTTGCATTTACTTTATTTATATAAGCTATAAGTTTGTCATAATTACTGATCTCAATGACATTCAAAATTCGGATCGTAGATTTGAGCATTGAATATCTGACCCATAATGTTGATGGAGCACGAATCGAGGGTAGTTATGTGCGTAGATAGATAGTGGCAGAGGGTCTAACGTATCCTTAAAGCACGTCGTAGGCGAACTAGAAACCTACGATTTTTTTGCAGGTTAGAGGACGTGAATCGGCTTATTTACGCAGTTAATATACACCAAAGATACGTGCAAAGCTAAGCTTCGAGCATACCCTTTTAAACAAATACTTAAATATAATAAAAGTATGAGCCTTAGTTTAGAATGCGGTTATTAGTAGATCTAAACAACTATCCATTATACTATTAAAAGTTATTAAATTTGCTGCATACTTTAATTAATTAATCATAAATTAAGAATATAATTTAAAATAAGAATTTTCCTTTTTCAAAGTAAAGGAAATGTTCTCAATTAAAAACACATCTTTTAAGAATGTTTCAAATTTATGAAGTTTTTTATAGTATTGTAATACTTAAAATTACTGTTGAAAAATATAAGTTAACAGCTGTTACATATTTTCCCTTAATGAAAATTCCGAGCTTTTATCGATCTCAATATTTTAAATGCTTCTCAATAGGTTACAGCTGAATAATGAATATTTTTCGATACCCTATCTCTTCGGAAAATTCTCGTATTCAACGTTTCAAAGTATAAGTAAACATATATATACATATAAAGATGCAGTTTATGTATTCAGTAAGTGATAACGCAGCTACTCGTGGGTACCGTCGGCAGGACGCCACCTGAGTACAAATATAAATGCCACATTTGCAGAACTACGAGGACACCACAAAACTCGCCTCAGCGACGGCTGGAATCACGAGAAGTTTTCACACTAATGCAGACGATATTCTTATTTAAACAAGTTTACAGTGCTTCCTACGGATGAGCATTGTGAAAAATAACTTTTTTTCAAGAAGACGTTCTTGAAATTTTAAATTGACTGTGTCTAAAAAAATCTTACGACGAAAATAGAAGTTATATTTCGGTATTAGTTATCAAAAAAATTTGTTTTTCCTTGGAAATCAACATTAAAAATAAGAATTTCTTAGGACTTCTTAAGTAGTATCCGTCGCTTAATTCAGCACAATTATCGCAAGTTATACAGATATTATGCTTCGCCATATACTTTTTAATTCTTATTTAAATTATAAAAGGATTCTAACATTTTGAGTTACATGTATATATTTACTTTATGAAGAAAAATCTTATAAGTAGATCATTTAGCTTTCTTATGCACGATGTATCTATTAAAAACAAGACAAAAATAGAAAAAATAATAAAATATCTTGTCAACGCTAAAAATTTTTTAATATTGCTAAGAACTTTTTGAAATGATAATAACTATTTTTTATGTTTTCCAAAACTTTTTTTCATATTTTGACGAGCAATTCATGGACAAGTAACTTTCATTTGAGCTTCCGTTGAAACTTGTCTTAATTTTTTTCAGAAAATATAAAAGTAAATACGTAAATTTGATATGTTGTAAATTTAAAATAAAAGAAAATTGTGTCTTATCGAGTATTTTGTTTATAAATTAAGTTCCCGTTCACTTACAGAAAAATACATAATTTTTCTGACTAAGAAAATAAATGAAATAGAACACAACTTAAAATAGGATTTTTTTTCTACGAGGAAAATAAAACAAGAGATACTACTTTTTATCAACCTACAACAAATCCTTGGAATTTGAACATATTTTAGATAATGCTCTGAAACTAAAATATCTTTCTAAAATTATAAATCAGTAATTTGTTTTGTGACAAGGACTTTCGGAAAATATTTCATAAGCTTTCATGTCATAGGCTGAATGTAAATGTATAGTACGTGTAATTCATAACTAAAATTTTGATTGATGAAAGAAAAATATGTTGTAATACGTGTCTTAAAAACTTACGTATACTTGCAGAAAATTATTGTGAACAATATGCATTTATTTAGAAAGTAGTCATAAGAATGAATATAAAATAAAATTGATTATGCGTGTGCAATGAGAATTCACAGAACTTTGATTCTAATAGAAGGATATATCTGATATTACAAATGGGCTTTTATGCATTTGAACGATGGCATTATTTTTCATGATCACCACGTACGATGAATTTTATCCATAGAAGCGGAAGTGACATCCACAAACGGTAGTTTCCAAATGAGAATCAATGCATGTGTTATTTTTATCAGATGAGCTATAAGCAATTGTACAATTTAAAAACTGCAGAGATATTTGTTATGACATTCAGACATATAACTCTTGACTAACCAATTTCAATATTGATTTATTACAAAAGTACATTCAAAATAAAAATTGATGCGACTGTTTTTACTCTAAATAAACGCACTTATTCCTATAAGCAGCTTGCCAAGCAATCTTCGAGGATATAGTGTCAACACGAGAAACAAATTGTCTCTGCAACTTCCACTGATAGGTGGCAGAGCTTAAAACTTCTTGCCGATAAAAACTTCTCGGAATTCCACAGCGAAAGGAGCAGAAGAATTAGTACGTGCGCCAGAGAGGAACACGAAAAAAAGAAAGAGAAAAATAATCTGACGAAGTGTATCGGGTGTATCATATATGTATACAAAGGTAAAACAGCCATTGGTCGAGCCTCCAGTTCTCTATAAGAGGAAGAAGAGGCAATTCTTACCGAGCGAGCAAGAGAGTAAATGCGAATGCGGGTTTTTTTGCCTTTGCCAAAATCGCTCGGCGCGCCGCGGCTCGCAGTCAAGCGAACTCGCTGCTCGAGCGAGCGCGATTTGCACGGGCTGGCAGCGGCGCGCCACACGCGGAGGAGAGAGAGCTTCGGCGCAAGTCCCGCCCACGCGAAAGCGCCGCGTGATGGCTGCTATCGGCCGGCGCGGAGGTGGAAGCGCGTCTGCGCCCTCGGCCCCTGCCCCTTATCGCGTCATTATCCTTGCTCTCGGGCCGACTCCGTCGCCGTCGCCGCTTCCCATTCCGAGCGCGGCTGCAGTAAATAACTCTCTCGCTCTGCCTCTCGTGCTCTTCTTTTCTCTGGATTGGATGGCGGCGCGCTGGCCTCGGCCGCTGCCCGCGCCGAGGAGGTGGAAACGCCGAAGAAATCCGCCGGGGCACCATGGCGGATCCGAATCCCGCGCTGGGCCGTCCTTCGACTCGCGCTTGTGGGCGTCTCTCTCTCTCTCTCTCTCTCTCTCTCTCTCTCTCTCTCTCTCTCTCGCTCTCTCGCTCTCTCTCCGCGCAGCTCGCGTGCATACCTTTGCTCGTCCTCGTGCATGCTCCAGAGTGTCTTTGTCTGCTCGTGCCCTGTCGTCCCTCTACCTATCCATGCCAACGGCCTGTAAGAGCTTTTGTCTGGCTTGTCCAACTGATTGCGAACAATCTGTGCTGCGACGAGGCTCTGCCTTGGCTTTGCACTTGCTGTCCCCTCGTGCCCCGATCGGCTGCTCGATGACAAACGACAAATCAGTCGCTCTCGTTGCAGTCAAATGGTTTCGTTCAAAGCCCGTAAAAACTTGACGATATATTGTTTTCAGCAAATGATGCGACGGTAGTTATCGCCGAGGGATAATGTTCCACGGGAGCGGAAGCGGCGGCTACGGCGCAAGTTCCGACTACCAGCAACAGACGCAACAGGCTCAGCAGCAGCAACAGCAACAGCACACCCAGCAGCTTCAGTCTCCTGTCTATGTGCCCTCCTCGAGGCCTGCAATACCTTCCTCGACCACGGCTGCGCAGTATCACTCTTTTCCCACTTCCGCTTCGCCGGCTTGGTAAGATATTTTCCTCTGCAAGCACACACACACACATACACGTATTATTGACCTAGCTCTTTACTCTCGCAAATCATAATGCGCTTCATTCAACCAATTGCCTATAAATCGACTCGTTATGACAAATTTTCTCACTAAATTTACTACTTATCTGCTTATTTCTAATTACATGATGTTCATTGTGGTTTTCTTTAAGTATAGGGATATCATTTGCACCATATGACATCAATTCAATTATTACAATAGTAAGCAAAGCTTAGTCCTTCAACATTTTAGTTATTACATTTGGTACCAATTGATTAACAGCCAATAAAATTGTCGAAATTTATTGAATGGTGCACATTTTAAACTCATCCTGGAATCCGTTACTTATCTTGAACTTTCCTCCTTTTTCTCTCATAAAAAAGAGAACCTGACAAATTAAAGCCAATTTATTCGTGATCTGATTGGCTGAAAGATAGTGACGCGATCATCTGTTAATAGATAGTACATACATATGTTGTATACGCTCATGAAAGATTACTGCAAATTTTCGTAGATAATTAAATGCTCGAAAAGTGTATCGGTATAGGTGACATGGATTTACTATGAATTGATTCATGTAATCATATTAACTTGCGATAATAAAAACTTAAAACTTCATTTATAATAGTTTAAAATCATGAGTATCAACGTAGCTGCTTATTGATTTACCAATAAATAATATCATCTGTTATATCTTACATCAAATCATGGAAATATTTTATGTTATTGTTTTTTCGAATTTTCAATTTCGCCAACGAAAGCGTTGGTCTATATTGTAGCATTAAAAATAATGCAAAAAATATAAGAAAGATGAGCACGCTAGACATCAGTAGTATTGTAATGTTTGGGACAATTAGTATCAAGTTTATCAATTGATAATGCACATCAATAATCACCTTTCAAGATTTAATGTTGATTATTTAATGTCACTTTTTTGAAAATGAATTGTTTTTATGAAGAAATATTACGAACAAGATTTGACATACTGTGCATACATTAGACTTTATTCCTCACTTATATATAGAATATTATTGAGCGTGAAACAATTTATCGAAAACAAACATTGTTTTATTTAGTAATATTTTTTCCTTGAGTTTTTCTTGGCCAACTTACACTGTATGTTCATGTAGCTTCATTCGTTAGATGAGTATGATCTGAAAGTAAATACTCCAATTAACATTAATTTATTATGATATCGATTGATTTTTATAAAATGATTGTTATCTCTGTTATTAGGCATTTAACAAAAGAAACGGACAATTTTTATAATCTTATCATTCCACCTTGAAATTTTAGCATTCATAATTTTGTGCTGTTGATATACGTAGTTGGTATTAGAGAAATGTTATTTCAATGTTAAAAAACACAGGGAGACAAATATTCCCGTCATAAATAAAGTTAGAGCAAAAAAAAAAAAAAATACTACAATCGGTCGATATTAAATCGACAATCTAAAAATATTCCATGTGTGCTACTTATCTAACCACAAAGATAGTGCTGCTGAATCATCTTTTAGCGTGAAATAACAAATTCAGTTTAAAATAAAAATTTGGAATCATTTTTACAAAACCACATTCCATTTTACCACTCATTATCAAGCAACAGGTTCTTCAACATTTATTTGACATTTTTTGAATGGAATTAATATTATTAACATTGTTATAAGCGCTCATATTAAAACTTTTACAGCTGAAAAAATATTAGGCTTGGTGGAAGGTCTAGAAAATACCAGTTATCGACAGTGCAATATTGTGTGATAGTATTTATAAAAGGTGTGTTTGTATTTGGGAAATTTGATATAGGATTGGGTTAAGTTAGCTTTATCCTATTAAAATGTATAGCCATAATTTCATTGCTGATCACATTATAATCAGCACGCTTAAATGTTTTTTTGCTGAATCATAGCTAATCTGGACGGAGTTTCTAAATGACATCTGGTGATTTTTGTGTCATCTTAGGGTAATACTATGTAAATGAAATAATTTTAAGATAAGACACGAGCATGATAAAAGACTATAAAGCTATTGCAAATAAATTTTAGTAAAATTTATGTACGAATTATTTTGATTTCTGATTTCAACGCACCTGGCTATTTATAAACCAATTTTTACACCGTTTGAACAATACCCAAGTGTTTCGGATTTTGGCATGATTCAGGGAGAAGTCGGCATCGTGGCAACATAGCGTAGATACTTACGCACACCATGCCTTGGCTAGTCACACAGGCAGTTCGACGGGAGGCATGGGACCCCACACGGGTCACACACACCCGCATGCCGGGCACCCGCACACTGCCCATCCACACGCGAGCCTCGCTGCCGCTGCTGCGTCGCCCTTCTACGCCCAGAACGCTGCGATGATGTCGTCCTGGCGAGTCTACGACAGTGCTGGCTTTCAACGGGCGTCTCCATACGGTAATTTTAGTTACTATTATATCATACAATATGCGTTAGATCATATCCATAGCCTTTCCTGTTCTGTAGAACATCAAAATGTTTATACACGTTTCTGTATAATAGGGCTGCTTACGTTAAGCTGCTTACACTGATATTTGCAATTTAAATTGCAATAATCATGCAGCTTATATTAACGCGACGAGCAAGCAAGATTCAAAATATTTTCGCGGCTATTTTGATCTATACGTTTTTTACTTATGAGTTTATGAAATCTAGTAAATGTTAATTTAAAAGCATTTACCATTGATGTTTTTTTCTGCTCTAACGAAAATAAGAGAACAAGAGGAAAAATATAAATTCTAAGCGATACGAGAACGCTTTTTGATAACATGAGCCGACGGCTCATAAACTTTACGGTTCGCCAAAGATTTTTCGCACCAGTTGAAAATTACGAATTACCAGTAAATTATTGAGCTAATGACAAAAAGTTATGATTTTCGTGACCATTGGAGAAGAGTACGGGAAAATTTGAAGAACTTGTCAAACTATAGTTGATATAATTAAAGGCAATGCGAACGAAAGAATGTTTCGTTTAAAATTCAAATCCAACAGAGTGCAGGAAATGAGTTTTATCCCAAATAATACGACAAAATATATAGTGTGCGATAAAGTGAGAAAATGTAACGAGAAGAGCAAGAATAATGATAATACTTTCAATCGTGCGTTATACTTGATATTGTCATCCCTGACGTTTATTCGTTACTGAAAATGTGGTAAGCGAAGCACACAATTGTTTGTAATGCTAAGATTATTCAAATGAATAGATAACGCATGATAAAGTTGAATTGTAGCGATAAATAATGATCGATGGATTAGCTGGACAATCACCGATGCATTTTATATTAACTTATATTCAGATTTACTATCGTTCCTTGTTTATATTTGACAACGAGCTTGCTAAAGAAATAATTTTGGAAAGTTAAGTTTCCAGTTGAGAAGTAGTAGTAGTAGCATAGCCCGCGCATGGAACAGACGAGAAGTAAATGAGCGAGGCACGCTATCGCAGTTCTAGGGCCGGAACATAGAGGAAAAAATTGAGAGAGAAAAAAATAGGAAAAAAGACGATGCATTGAATTAGAGCGTAGAAGCAGGAGAAAGGGGAGTCGGGAAAGGAGAAATTTCTCTAGAAGCAATGAATCCCTGGCGCTGCACGCGGGCCATGTGCATGGAACGAGTGATAGCGGCTCTTCTTTGAAGAGGAGTCCCGTCGAATCTCTGGTCAAGTGTTTCTCCTCTTCTGGCGTCATTACAAGCCATCACATATCTCCCCTTCTCCCGTTCGCGTAGCTCTTTCTCTGTCTGTCCCGCTCATTTATATATCTGCCTTTGCTTCTTGCCTTTTTTCCTTCCTTCATTCTGAATCTGCTTTTTCCTGCTGACGATCCATCGGGTCGTATAGTTTTATTGAGCTGCTTTTTACTTGCCTTCTCATAGTATCGTCTTTACAACTTTATCGCGTTTGTTTCAATTTATTCATATTGCTACTGAGTACAGATACCATCTATTTACTTCTCTCTCCGCGCCAACCAATCAAGATCGAGCTACGAGTAAGAGATGAACGCGAGCAACGACGGGATCAGTTCCATTTTGTGAAATTTCTAAGCTCATGCCAGTTGAGGAGGTGTGTTCGGTGGCATCGGCGCGGAATAATAATCATGAATATCGAGATTCCGCCGGCATGGCGTGCACGTGGATTAGGGATTCGCTTTTGGTGCCCCGAGAACGACGGCGTGCAAAAGATAAAGCGCAGACGCGTCTGGATGGTTCTAAGCGGCACAAAGGCGCCTCGATCTTAAAAGCACTCGACTGGATCCCATAGATCATCGTCCTCTCTTCAATTTCCTTTTTATTTCTTTCTTTCTCTTCCTACAGAAGCACCTAACGTATAAATGAACTCTCGCTATCGAATCCCTCCGAGGTTTTACGGTTTACCCTTCGCATTCGGACACTAACGTCAAAGATTAATTATAGAATGATGAATAAAATCGATACATCCAAGCAAACGTGACGCACGTCCATTCACATGAATATGCGTATTATTATATTTATTCTTTGCATGAGAGAATTGGCAATAGGTATCTGCTAAAACCGGTACTAATTAACGTTGGATTCTTGCATTACGAAAAATACCATGTATTCTTTTTCCTAGAATTAAAGAATATGTAGTGCAAGTGTATTAAAAAATTAATTCGACGCGACTACGCTAGCCATTGCAAATCCGCAAAGGCAGGTCATAAATAACAATAAATAAAAGCTAACTTAAAAAAATTATTGGCTATGATAAAGCGTTGTTTACATATTCAGCAACGCGTGCGTTGCATTTTAATTAATTGCAGACTTTACGCGCTTGACATAAATTACGATCGCTCACTTAAATCTTTCGTTGGGTTGTAGAAAGCAATTATCCGTGACGAAGGTCTAATTGAACTTTCTCATACGATCATTTGTTTTTGCATTTTTTGCAATTGTCTGGCAAACATGATTCACAGCAGTCTGTTGACTGACACACGCGACACCATAGCATTTGCCGTCGCATGATCCTCCGGGCTGTGCGTTCTAATCCCAGAATTTTTCCCCGGTGCATTGAAAAAGACGAAATACTCGAAGAAAAATAACAAAGACAAAAAACAATAACAATAAAACATATACGTGCCTTCAAGGTATACGTAAATTGTCTGCGGTGTAAATCATGCTCAGCGGGAGCAACGAAATTATACGCTTAGAAATTGGACAACGTTCTTTTCCGAACAGTTGAACTGGCACTGAGGCGTATTAATGAGACGTCTAATCTGCTTTGTTTCTCTGGAAATTGGTGGAGCAATAGCTTACAAAGGAGCTTACGCGAAATGCTTTGTTTCAGACACGGCTATGGACTTCCAGTTCAGCGAGGGCCGAGAATGCGTGAATTGCGGGGCCATTTCGACGCCGCTCTGGCGACGAGACGGCACAGGTCACTACCTGTGCAACGCTTGCGGACTCTACCACAAAATCAACGGCATGAATCGTCCTCTGATCAAGCCAACAAAGCGCCTCGTAAGTTGTTTATGACTTCATTAAGCTAGCTAATACGCTTGCTTATCTGCCAGGCATTTGCCAATGAAAATCGCCGACTGCATGCGCAAACGTGGCCGCGTTGAAATTCTAATCACCGATCGAGTCGATAAAATGCCGCGAGAGCCAGCTAGCGCGCAGCGATAACGGCCGACAACCTAGAGAGCGAGAGTAGTCGCATGAAAAATGAGTAGCGATATAACAGGTAGAGCGGCTCGCGGTGGCTTGCTGGGCGCTCGCATAACACACGTACTCGCAACCTAGTCGTACCCAAATCGTACCAAGAGTATGCAGCATTAATTGTCGTTGTACGATAAGCAAATGGGACAGATCTCCGAATTCCAGACGGCGACGAGGCGGCTGGGACTGTGCTGCACGAACTGCGGCACGCGCGCCACCACCCTCTGGAGGCGCAACAACGAGGGCGAGCCCGTCTGCAACGCCTGCGGCCTCTACTTCAAGCTGCACGGCATCAATCGGCCGCTCGCCATGCGCAAGGACGGCATACAGACTCGCAAGCGCAAGCCGAAGAAGACGCCCGAGTCCGGCGCCAGGCAGTCCGCCCAGGACCACGACGGCGGCGCGCCCGCCGCTTCGTCGCCCGCCCACGGTGAGCCCATCCGCGCATCTCCCGAGCGCGCGCGCGCTCGCAAGCCTGACGCCTCGCTTCCTCGTTGCAGAGCTGAAGGCCAGCCACCAGCAGTCGCACGGCCAGCACCCGCAGCAGCAGCAGCAGCAGCAGCAGCAGCACCAGCTAGACGTCAAGCCGTCGTCCGCGAGCTCGGGCTCCTCGTCGGCGGAGCGCCCGGTCTACTTGGGGCACACGTCGCTGCTGCCGCCGAGCGCGGCCGCGGTGGCCGCGGCGGTCGCGGCGCCCGGCGCCGGCGCGTCCAGCAGCGGCATCGCGACGGTCAAGACGGAGCCGCGCAGCTGCGACGGCGGCGTCGTGAGCCAGCCCTACTCGGGCTACTACCAGCACCCGCACCAGCTGGCCGTGCCCTCGAGCGAGCACCAGCAGGCCAACTACTACGCGGCCCAGGAGGCGCCCTACCACCACCAGCACCACGTGACCGCGGCCGCCAAGCTGCTCGCCTCCTCGTGAACGACCGCCGCCGCCGATCGGCCGTGGCCTCCTCGCTCTCGCTGCCTATCCCTGTCACTCGTCGGTCCACACCTTCACTCGCATCGCTTCAGCGATCACACGGACTTTTCAGAGCTTATCAACATTGCGCGAACGTTCATTCCTCTTCAATATTACTATCGTGTTTTTATCATTATACATCGCATTATATCGAACGTCTATGTACCTACCCGCATTGGTTTCTCTTCTCGCGTAGAGCACTTTCAGACGCCTCTATACTTTCACGTAGAATAGTATTGACATTCGATACTAAACCATACCTCGAGTCATGCTTTCTCGCCTTCGATCTAAGATCATTCATTCGCGTGCAGCTTACATTCCGAATCCTCAATTTCCTCAACCTTCTCAACATTGCCACGTCCCACCACTTTTATCTTCATCGGATACTGCAATATATCTCATCGTTCTTAGCACACTCACCCTATTAGTTCGATAATACGTGTATTTACTCATGTACTTTATAAACCAAGTGTGTTATTAGCTAATTGTGACAGAAGCAGTCATCAATAATTCTACAGTTTAAGTTATTATTGTAAAAAGTTTATCTTTTAATCCATAGTTTTCTAAGTTTACACTGCAACCTTATGTATCAGATAAATCTTATCGGCAGTTTTTTCTTCCAAAATAACTAAGCAAATCGCATTTACAAGTTGAACAAAGTATACCACGTTACTCTAAGCGTCATTCAAGTTCACGTGTCAATCAGTAAGGAAGTCGATTTTTACGATACTGCATTTCCGTGGATGAAATCCGCTCTAGTTGAATCTAATTAAAGAATAAATTATTAAGACTCAACTTTTTTTCGAAATCTGTGATTCATGTACTCTGCGTCCAAAACCAGAATTATGTATTACAAGAGCAAAAATTAAATTCCAAAAATATCTCCTACTGAATCTTTCATTATTCTCGTCTTCATTTCCTAGTAACTTCTTCCTCAAACATCGAATCTTAAGTTTTATAGTTTGTATGTACTTTCATTTTGTATATTTAAAATAATATATTCAAATTATACATAACGTATTTCATTTATTCCTAATCTACATTACAAATATTTTCTAGAAATTTATTTTAGTTTGGAATTCAGTAAGCATTTACAGTTAATATTTGCTTGCGAAAAATTTTTTAAATAAATTAATAGACATACATATAGAGATTAACTACAAAATGTTTGTACGTACAACATTCTATAGTGAAAATTAATTCTATTGTATTTTCAATATACATCTGTATATTATTTTATGAGTATACTTGTAATTTTATTTTTTTAACACATGTGCCTATCGATGTATTTACTGAATTACATAACTAAATTTGTATATTTCCATATTTTTTTTAAATCTAAAATGCTGGTAAAGTTACGACTCCAGATATTAGAAAAGTTTCTAACTATACAAATACTGATATGTTTCAGTTTCAGCTTGAGATCAATATTTTAAATTGACAAAAAGAATTACTATGATAAAAAGATTGATAAATGAATGAGAATTGAGAAACTAATTAAAAATATACCAATACCTATACAAATTCTCCCATTGAATAGAACTTATGATAAATTTTTCTTGGTAGCAGTATGCGCGAGGTCCTTTATCCATTCATGTGAGCAGTAAAAGCATTTACTTATTGTTAATATTGCATTTTCTTTTCACGTACGCGCGTCATATAGCACCAAACGCACCCAAGCTCATCGCTTGTATGGATAAAGAAAGGATTACACATAAAAAACTTATTTACCGACTGTAGAGAAGTTCGTCACTTCATTCATACTTAACCGTATGGTAGTTACCTAAGTTTGCGATGGCGGATTTCGAATTTTTTTAAATTGAAACGTATCGGTACAGACTTCTGTTTTATCCTTCACCAATTTCTTTAGGTTTTCAAAAACAAAGCGATTACATGAATTCGCCAGGTTTAAGCGATCTATGCTTTTTCGATAAAAACTTCCACTTTAAGAGAGCAACAGTTGAAACACACAGTATGAAATCACTAAGAGTTAAATAACTTTTTTATTAAAAAAATCGTGTCATATTCAAAATGGAATGGCGATATATCAATAGATAATTGTATCCAAAACTTGCAAATGTCATTTGTTAACTCACATGAAGATAATTACATGAAAAACTATGTTCTCAATAATAACAAAACAAGGAAATTTGATTCAAAATTAATTCAAATAAGAATAATATATCAACATAACTGTTAAACTTAAATGCAATGAATTTAAATGCAATAGCAGAACAAAAGTTAAGCAAATAATCATGCAATATAAAAAAATTGGAGCAATAATAAGACTTTATTTTTTAAATTACCAAAACAATGATTTCTTTTCAAAGAGATGAAAGATAGGAAGCTCTAGTTAAGAAATAAATTTTTTCGTTAAGAAAATCTTAGAAGTGCAATTTTTTAATAATAAAGATTAAATTAAGATTGTAAAAATTAAGATATTAAATCAAGACTATACAGAAATTGGGCTTTCAAAATATTTATTTAAGACCTCGATACAATTGACTTTTTATAATACTATCGCTAATCATCATACATTTTATTTACACATGTTTTATCCAATATCAGGATATTAATATATCGTGACCCAAGTTTCTTATACTCTATCGAAATCTTAAGAATAAGTGAAATTGACGCACGATCAGGAGGGGAAATTAATACTACGTGCGTAGAATATTGTATTTTAGGAAATTGGTATTTTTTTCAACATTTTAATGCTTTTTTCAAAATTTCATTGAAACCTTTATAAACATTTTAAATGGAATTTTAATACTGTATTAATCAATGATTGATCGCACTATAAATATTACTTAATCCTCACTGACCGTACCTATAATTTTAATTTTAGTATGTAAATGAAAAATAGATTCTATTGGTTAATTGTTAATTTGTTATACATGAATTTGTAACCTATCTTAACGATTGAAATTATTTATAGTAGTTTATTATTATTCACGGACGTTCAGAAGCACCGCACAAGAGTATCTCACGAATAATATGATGCCTTGACAGAAAGATTATAGCCTTTGCGCGATAAAAATCGTAATTTTATTAATTTGTGACAAACAAAAATCATTTGTCTAATCACTTCTTACAAAATTTTTATTCGAAAATATGCGACAATTAATTGTTACAAAGAAAATAAAAATGATGTATATGGTTCTGATTCAATTGTTTCAATCAAATAAGACATTTACAATTCTGTTTTGAAATATTAACATGCCAAAAATTCGTTCTAAGTCTCATTTTGGTGCTTACATTTGGACAATTCTTATGAGTCTAACAATTTTTTGTAAGAATGCGAGTATATAATCTACATATTTTCTAATTATATGAATGTCTTCCATCCGCAATATTTGAAAATTGACTGTTCTATCCATGGCTGAACAAGAATATTTCCAATTAAATTTCGAAACGAGGATAAATATAAAACAAGTGGCGCTCCTGAAGATGCTGAATAATACCAATAATTAATGATAATGATAATTCTTAAGGCAAGTGCTACGACATTATTCTACAAATATTCATAGTATAATTTAAAAAATAAGGCACTGCAACTTTAAATATAGCACTTACAATGCATCGTTAAGTGTTGCAATTCCCTTGAAAAATTGCCTGCTTAATTTTTATGGAAAATAAATTACTATATACTTTTTGGATTTTTAATATTAGTAATATTATATTACCTCATTTTTTAAGTTGGCTACAAGCATTATTTTTTTAAATCAGTGTCTAATTTATATAGTGCTTATTTCCGTTAATAATCGAATATTAACAGGCAATTCTTCTCAGTCTAAATAGTATAGTCAGTGTGTATTTATGCACACATACATTGCGCGCATTTGTTGATTATCATTAACATATAATCTAAAAATATGTTATAAATTAATTTTTGATAAATTTAATTCGTATTGCACAGTCTAATGTATTTTTTAGATAATACGTATTAACCCGTTTCGGCACAAAAAGCCAATTGGCGATACACCGTTCTTTGACACCTCATAACTACTTCTACCCGCGGCTAAAGAAATCGTGAGGAATATATATTTTTATAATTTAAGGTATGTTTTTTCGATAATTCTCATCAAATTTTTCGAAACAACTACTAATTAAGAGATAATGTAATTTGAAAAATGTATTTTTAATTTCATTTTTTTTCTAAAGTCGAATTTTTAAGGGTTTCCGGACTGTGATTAACTTGCAAATTCACTAAGCGATGGAATAAATTTATAAGAATATAAGGTTCACTCACAGATTGTGCACCTCGGTGTTTCCAAAATTGCACCTCAAGTACAAAATTTTTATGAACTCATTCATATTAATAAGTTACATAATTACTCAATATATTTGGAAACTTTAACATGTATTCTTTGATTCACTAGCGTTGATTAGCACATTTAATGCAATAGCTTTTTTATTTGTTCTTTGTTTTGTTTTCGTGGTATTTATTGGATTAATGAATCTGGCTATGGCGAAGATGAAAATCTATAGTATTCTAGTACAATAGATGTATCAATAAATCATACAATTTAGAGAAAAATATTACAACAATCGATACTAGTCGATAAATAAAGATTCAATTGGCATTTATCATTTGACATTAACCAATGAATTCTTAATTATTTCAAGATAGATCGAAAATTCATGAAAATGTTTCAGTAGATCTGTGGTTAATAAAATGTACCAAACCTCACTCAATATTAATAGTTTTTTACGTGTTCCATATTTAAATATTATTATTAATATTCCATTTGAAATGTAGATGCTTCAAATTTAACGGATTCAACATTCCGATAAGTTTTTGCTCTGGCAATAAAATTTACTTTATTATGCTCTTTTTTCCTCTAATTTACTTGAGTTTCGTAGATAGGAATCCGATTATCGATTTGTAGAAATAAAATAATCATCGTAATTGCAAAGCAAAACTTGTTAGTTTCTCGTAAGAAGTTAGTCGCTGCATATTTCTAGTTTTAAACAGCCTCGGAGATTACTATGTACATAGCAATTTTTTACAAATGGAATTAGTTATGAGCCACTGTGACAGAGCGGTGTACCGCGATTGGCGAATTAGGTCATAACCGGTCGAAACGTATGTACGTAAAGCTTAAAAAATAATTTATTTGACTGAAAGTTATCTCTCAGTAACTAACTTATTCTCTACTTTTATATGCAAATCTAATATGTTTTGTGCCATGCGTTGATTAATAATACTTGCGTTTAGATATTCGAAGATGACGTAATTTGAGGGGCCAAATTATTTACAAATATGAGATTGATTTGTAACGATCGCTGAGGCAATGAAACGGCAAGGCTCGCGTTTTTCGTTTGACTTGAACATTTGAACGTATATCCAATGAGATATAGCGCTTGTTTTTAAAGAAAATGGCCTGTATCGAGTTGATATTTGTCGTGCGTTAGAAATAAGTATTTTTGCTATAGGGTTTCCCTGTAATTCTCGCTAAGTTTGGCGCAAAACTACATAAATACGAGAACGGGCGATAGAGAGTACGATTGAAGAAAGTCGACGTAACAGTTCTATGTTCCGATGACGTAGAAATGGCGATGATGAAAAAGTTGAGGGGCAAGGAACCCTCGCTCGTCGCACGGTTCTTCAACGTCGTCCTAATTGATGCGTCCTTTATGAGTCATGTAGCTGATGCTATCGGAGAGCAGCTTTTCACGTGCAACTCGTCGCATCCTAGAGCACATGGCTAGCATTGTGCCCGCCATTATGCAGAGAATACCGCAGCCCAGGCCGACAATCGTACTGACGACAGTCGCTCGCAGACACACTCGGTCCGAGGTGGCGTCATTGAGACCTGTCGTGGATAAGATACGATTCGTCAGTGGTTTCGTCAGCTGTAATGCTGGTCAGTTGCATCGAATGAAAAGCAAGACGAGTGGCTTGGCTCCGTGCAAAAGTATCGACTGCTAATTGCAATGGGACTTACTGCTGCGTGATGGCGTCGTAATATTCTGGAAGAGTTCCGTATCAGCTTCACCCTCTTGTAAGACTCGAAGAGATTGGAAGAGATTCACGTTTTCCGATAAAGCCGTTGCTGGCGTTGATGGGCCTTCGATCGCGTCCACGGATCTCTTTGCCACGGACTTGGCGTTCCTCCAGTGACACGGTTGACTCTGAAATGACAAGTTTGAATGTGAGCGCGCCGATCGACCGGAAAGATAATTGAAGGATCTGATAGGAGACGAGTAAATATGAGCGGTCCGGGCGATGCTCGGCGATAATGCAATTGGGATTTTTTCGATGGCGGAGCTCATTAGTGACTGACGCGCTCGCTAATTAGACAGCCGCGGTCCGGTCCGCGGAAATAAGTGAGGGTGGGGGCGAGGCGCCGTCGTCGGAGCCGCGAGCTTACCGGGCAGCGGCCATGGCACATCCGGACGTCGCACTCGATGTAGAGTGCCGGCGAGCCGGTGAACCTGAAGGTCTTCATGTAGGCGAACACCTGGGTCTCGTAGAGGTTCTCGTCCGACCAGGAGCCTCGGAAGCGGCTGATCAATTTGTCGTCCACCGGGCAGCCGTAGCCGTCGATCAGCTGGATGCGTTTGTTGCCGCCGTTGTGCGCGTAGCAGTCGTTAACGACGATGTCGAAGCCGTCTGCGTCGAACGAAAGTAAGGACTTTTATTTGATTTGCTGGCTAACATTTGTCAGCGGCTAACGAACGAGAACAAATCCGAGGATACAGAGAGCTGCTCGGTGTCGAGCAGGCTTAACGAGGCGTACCGTATTTACTGCGCATGTAAATAATTAGCGTCAATGGATCTCCAACTCGAACTGGACCGGTTACTCTTGTACCGGTCGTCCCGTAGCCGTACCTTATCTCCATGTAGCACTCGGGTGGCTGCAGCGTAAACACTACGGGATTGCCGGTCGCAACTCTGTAATTCGTTCAACAATCACGTCATCGTTATTATTGACAATTGCACCTTGTCGCGAGCCCCTCCGAAGACAATTTTGCGTTCGTGCGATTGGAAATCGAGTCGAACGGCTGATACGTACTCGACGTCAAGAAAGGGAAATGTGACGGTTTTCCAAAAGTCGTAGCCGTATTCGCAGGTCACTTTGAAGTGCTCGTCAAATTCTTCTTCGATCAGAGGGTTGTATTGCACAGTCACCGTGTTCCACATGAGGTTTTTCTATATTAACACGAGGGACGAAAAAACGTGGACGTTACTCTCGATAACGATCCATATAATTGACGGTCGCGCCGCGGCTCTTTACTAACCGTGGGATTCTTCCTACTGTCCTGATGATGCGTGTTCTCACCGAGAGTGCCGCATCGGTTCAGCTGAATAAAGAATTCATAATAGTCCCGTCCCGTGCCGTTAACGTACATGCAGTCGGGATCGTAGGAGTAACCTGCAATTAAAAGAAAATCGAGGCGTTCTTCAATACAATCGTCCGATCGCAGATTTCTGGCTCTCGGCTGAGGCAGCTGCTGATAGCGCGAGCAGGCCGTCATCTCGGCTCCGCGGACAATGGCCTCGCCGAGGCCGACATTTAAATATCGCGGGCTCCATTTGCGCTTGCGATAGCTGCTGCGCGTATCGATCGGCAGAGGCGTGAGCGCGACTCCGCTTGCTCGGGTCAGAGTTCCTTCCGGGATGCAGGCAGCTCTATCGCGCCCGAGCAATCGTTCATTTATTCGAGCTCGAGCGCGCATTCCCTGAATTATCGATCCATTTATTTTTATTATCGACTCGGGCCGCGCGCACGAGAGAGAGAGAGAGAGAGAGAGAGAGAGAGAGAGCTGAGATCCGAGCGCTCAATCGGATTGAATTCGTGATCGTTCTGCGGCGTTCGGACGAAACCAATGATTCATAGAGCCCGAACGAGCTGCGAGCAGCGAACGCTCGCGCATTATCCGCCTGGGCATCATCCGCAATTTGCGATCGGCCCTCCGCCAATCGCGACAATGGGCTCTCGCGCGCATTATCGTCGGACGGGGACACGCCGCGAGATTGCCGATTTCGATCTTGACGATGCATGCCCTCACTTTCAGCCTTGCACCTGCTGTGGCGGCAAGCGTTGCGGTGCGGCCGTGCGCGCTAATTTAATGCTTCATTCGCGAACAATCGCGTGCTCCGCGAGCATTAAAGCTGAAACAATTTGGAGCTATTCGAAGCTGGAAAAGCTAACTAATGCGAATAATAAGCCAGAACTAGCAAATTACGAGTTGAGGCTTAATTGGAACTCACCCGCCGAGTACAGCAAGCCGTTGAAGGATCCATTAAAGCCGATGCGGATTTTCATATAGTCATCTTGGCACTCGGCTTCGATATCTGTAAGCAAAGCACCTTATTAAATCGTGAATTGTAATTTTAATTATCGTATTTCGTGAATCTGTATTTACAGTCGTGCAGCCGGCCAAACTCGCTCGCTCGGCCAGTTTGCGCGTAGCCAAACAAAGACCATAGCTTTGTTTTACTTGTTATTAGAGCGTGGATCGGATGCGGCGAGAGCAGCAGCAAAAGCAGCAGCTCCGCTTCGCTTTACTTAGACTTGGCACGAAGAGGCAAAAACCGCGCGAGATTGCATCGCGGCATCGTGCGCCTTTATCGTAATTATCCTAGCTCTCGCGGATACTTTATTAATTTGCCATTCGTCGAGTGATCGTGGAGCCAAAAGGAGAGCATCGATCGAAAGCGCTTTGGAGCGTCGGACGGACGGCGTGCTCGACAGTCCGGCGCGGGCATTGGGCAACCTTCTCAAAGCTTCCCGGAATCGAAGATACTTGCGGAAAAAAGCCGTCATTTCCAAGGCTCGTTAATTGCGGCACTCGAGTGGCAAGAGCGCATAACGCCGGCAGAGCGCGAGAGAGAGAGAGAGAGAGAGAGAGAGAGAGCGAGCGACGAACAATCGGAATCCTCGAAGCATGTATGGCTGACGAAACAGTGGAAACTCGCAAACGGGGGAATAAAAGAGTCATCGCTGCCAGAATTGTCGAGCCGGGACGACGACTGGCTGGCTGGTCGAGTCGAGTAGCCGCGGGCGCGCAGCCTCGGCCGCAAGAGGTATCCGCCGAGGGATGACGAGTGAAAGTCTTTGGCGGGCTGCTCTTTGTGGTAAGGCAGCGGCGGCAGCGGCGCTATATGCGATGGGCCGGCCGATAGTCACACTGGCTGCTACTCGCGCCACAGCGCTGCCGATGATACAACAACGTGCTTCGTTATCGCGCTCCCCAATGCCACTAGCGCCCCGGGCTCATTGGCGCTCCCGCTCTCTCTCTCTCTCTCTCTCCCCCTTTGTCTCTCTTTGTGTCGGTTGCCCGACAAAAGGCTTCTGGCGTGCGTGCACGCACCGCGCGCCACGCAACGCCCGCCGCAGCGTTGCGCAACGCGTCCTCGCCGACTTTTTATTTGTATCCAGAGCCGTCCGCGGCCGATGCTCGCCTGGCGCTGTTCTTTCGCCAGCCCGCGCGCCGTGAGCTGCTCGCTCCCTCCAGAGATTTCCGTCGGTTGCGTTTGGCCCGAGACCTATCCTTGGCAGCCGCGAGTCACACCGCCACGCTTGACTTTTCTTATCGCGATTAGAGGTCCGACGATTCCGCGACTCTTTCTCAGCCGTCTCTGCTCGCGATTAATGGAGCGGCGATCATCGACTCACGGTCGGCGAGTTCGGCAGCAGCGGCCAATCAGTGAACGAAGGTTCAAAGGCACTGCTAATACAGGGAAAAGTGAATGCGCGCGCTGCCGGGAAATAATAAGAAGCCGGGGCACATAGTCGGCAGAGAGCCGGAATCGATAATTTAACGGTCGCTCATGGGACTACTTGGCCATCCTGTTGCCCATGGAGCCGCGAGCTGCGGCCTGGCAGCCGGCTTTACGACTTCATTGAACTCGCGCGGCGCGGAAGAGTTTACGATATTCGCATCGGCGCGCCGGCTGCCTCTCTCCCTCTCTCTCCACTTTTTCTTTGCGCCCTGACGAGATAACCATACGTACCACGAAACAGCCTCAGCAGCTTCCGACTACTAACATTGCCGAGCGTGCCACACTACTATTTCACGATTACCTTCAATTTCTGCAAATGCGAATGACACGAGCAGCAAGTTCAGCGTGAAAAAGTGCAAAATCATATGTTTGCCTAGCCTTCTCTGCTTCAATTAGAATACAATGAGACGCGTGCGCGCTCGCTTGCTGGTTCGCCCTAGCTGGCTTTTCATCATGAGTATAATGCTTGCATCATTTCCACTTTCACTACTTAGCAAATGAAAAGCCATTAACTGCTTGGCAATTGCACGCGAAGATGCGTATAGTAACAAAAAAGGCCACGGCAAAAAGGAAAAGATTAAAGATCGTTTCGTTAGCGTGCGGCCGCAACCTCGATTCGATCTCGCCGCGCCTAATTTCGCAATGGCGTACTGACAACGCCCCGGCGAAGCTTCGGCAAGCGCGGATCCTTGAAATTATTCCAAATAAACAATGACGCTGGCAGCTGCGCATAAAGCTACGATAGCTGGTGCAGGGTTGTGAAGCGAGACAAGCAGTTTCGTAATTAAGCTTCGGATCGCGGCTGTTGCTTGGCACTCGTGCGCTCGGTCGGCTGCTAGCAGCGCCGAGCTCCATTGCCGATTCCGCGCGAGCGACCGACGACGATAATGAAGTTGATGACGGATGATGACGATGATGACGATGATGGCGACGATGGCGATGATGGCGATGATGGCGACGATGGCGACGATGGCGATGGCCACCGAGCGGCGGCCGCGTGCTCGTCCTTCTCCTGCTCTACAACGCGGCTCTCGTCCGTACGACTTCCGACACAGTTTTAATTGCCGGAGTAACGGGAGCCGAGCCGCTACTGGTGCTGCTGCTACGTCACAGCAGCCGCTCTCTATCGCGCAGCGCACACCTCCGGAATTTCGCCGAGAGTGACGACCGAATGACGTCTCATCCCGTGGTCGGTCTGCCGCCCAGCGCATATCGCGAAGCCAAACCAATCAGGGTACACACAGTCATTACCACCAACCACGCACAGCTTCTATATTTGTAGGACCGGTTGGCGAGGCGCGCACTATGCCATTTGGTCTCTTTAACTCGCTCTTCCATTCGGATTAATGATGCTCAAGCGAATGTATTAGTATTAAATTCATTTATTTTACGCTGTTGGCTGCGATTTTGCATTTCAATGGTGAATGGATCGCAGGAAACGTCCGTGAAAAATTCAATAACCGCGCTGGAGCACATTCCTTTCCAGATGAACGTTTAATGATCGGCCAAGAGCTGCGGCGCTTTGATAAAAAAAGGCACACGAGGTAAATATTAAAATAACGCGAAACTTTGATTGCGCGCTGACTTTGCACTACGTCAATGTAAATATGCGCCAGACACAGCGTCGTCTGACGAAACTCACTTCATTTCGCATAGAATCGGGATGTTAGTGATGACTCACGCTCGCTCATTTTGCTCTTTCTGTGCTCTCAGTTTTTGCACTTAGACGCGTTTGCTGTTATCAAACATTAGGTTTTGATTGGAAATTGTGAGTTTGCAGAGATTTCACGAGGATGCGAATCCCACTCGCGTTCACATTGTCCCACGGTGAATTTGGGAAAAATCTTTCGGAAGCGTTGCGAGCAAAAGTGCACGTACCCGAACAAGCCGCGTTTCAATTGGACTTTTTGCGAATGTCTAACGAGCATCTGACTATATCATAATGCACTCGGCGTATAATTCGATATGTAATATCGACAATGGATATCCTGTTTGTAACGGGTCTATCGCCAGTAAGACTCTTTCTCCTGCTTGTTTTGCACATTTAGCGAGTTTATAATGATAAGGCTCTGGCCGATGCAGTACAAGACATGCGGCGGTAATAACGTCGGTGGCGAAACCCGGCGAAAACCGAAGGCGATTGGATCGCCAGGACTGTTTATTCGTTGCCGTAAACGTCAATTAGCCGCAAAAATGTCGCGCTCGCAGGCGAATCGGCCGATAGGTAGGATTGGCCGGATCGGCATCGGGCCAGGCAGCGCGAACGTCGGTGAAAACGAGATGGTGGCACGGACAAGGTGGACGGCCAAAAGAAGCGACAGGCAGAGCCGCTGAAAATTGAACGGACGCGGCTAAACGGGACGCGGAGGTAAATGACACGCGGCGAGTGTGTTCTCGGCGCGCCAAGGACAAAGGGCCCGCGGGCCCTTTGCGGCATCGCGCCGCATCGCGCCGCATTACGCCGCACTATGCACGGCTGTGCCGACGCGCGGGGCGGATACTCACGCTGCACCCTGGTGGTGTTGGGCCTGTAGCGGCGGTGCTCGCGGTCCCAGGACTCGGGGTGCCGCCGCCAGTCCTCCTCGGTGGCGAGGCCGGTGCCCGTGGCGGCGGGCGACGCCGAGCCGCCGGACAGCGCCTGCAGTCCTTGCAGCGTCTGCAGCGCCTGCAGGTTCGGGCTGCTGAGCGGCCGGCTCTTGAGCGAGGGCACCGGCACGTAGGCCGCGCCGCCTCCGCCGTTCTCGCCCACGTACACCACCTGCAGCACACAAGCAAGCCCTGCGTGAGCGCACTCGTTAGTCGCGCGCCGCGGCCTCTTACTCCGGCTAATGGCAGCCTTCCTCCACCCTCGCTTTCCGTGGAAAAGCGCTGCGAGACGCGATCGATCGGCCGATTGATCGATCGGCTCGTTAGCCGACCTAGCCGACCACCGCGGCGGCTGCCTCCATCGCCAATTTCAAATACTCACGGCGCGTCTATTCTCTCCGCTATTAATTATACGCTGCATAGCTACGTTATGCAGCGATACGGATTCACTCGTCGGCCGGGCGACCAGTCCCGAGTATCCGACAGTTGATATCGGGAGAGCGAGAGAGGGCGAGAGTGGAAGCTTTGATTGAAATGTGTTATTAGAGTTGGACGTTGTTTAGATCGACATGATTGATGAGAGAGCCAGCGGAGCAGCGTTGAGTGATTAGCCGGCTAAGTAATTGTACGCTGCGGCCAGTACATGCCGTCTAATTAATAATAAGCGCTGCTATCGCGAATGGGCTTCGTTTCGTTCTAACTCATTAACTCGGTTGATGCGCGGCGCAGTCGCCCAGCAGTCGGAGGCGCACCGGCTGCGGACACGTGAGTTTGCTCGGCGCGCTCGGCGACGACGGCGAGACGCGTCCGGCTGCCGGTAGCAGCGCTCGTCCACGGCGCGAGAATCCACGGCGCCCGTGCGAATCGGCCCGACGAGCGAGGTCGAAGCACCGCGAGCCGGAGAGCGAGATTAGAGCGTTTACTTTCTCGGAGCTGACTGACCTCTCCCACGTCGAGCGCTGGAGCAGCGACGTCCGCGCCGCCGCCACTCTGCTATTTCTCTCTTTCGCTCCGTTTCGCTCTCTTGCGGCGCGCTCGCTATCTCTCTCTCTCTCTCTCTCTCTCTCTCTCATCGTTTTTCTTTTCTGGCTAATGCACTTGCACTCTCTCCCTCTCTCCGGCTGCGAGCGCGGCCCTCGGCCGTCAGCGCATCAGGCCGCGGATGCCGCTCGCTCATTTTTCTTATTAGGCCGCTCTTTGTTACTTGGCGAGGCTGCTCACGCGCGCGCGCGCGCGCGCGCATTACACCCATTAAGGCGCTGGCGCTCGCGCACATGTGAAGAAAAGCGAGGGGGAGGGCTGCGGCGAGCGGAGCAAGAGGAAGAGCGAGGAGCAGAAGAGGCAGCAGGCTCCCTCAAAAATCGTAATAGCTTGCAAAGAAGCGACGGGCGCGCGCGCGCCTGGAAAAACCTGCCGCACGACTCGGCGGCGCGTGACAAACCATTTACGAGTCTATTTCCCTTGCTCGCTCGCTCGCTCACGTGCATTCGTACATCAGCTTCGCGCGAGCCATTGTCGGCTGACTGCGCGAAAACTGCCACTCTTTTTTGCCCCGCTCGGCTTGGCTCGCTCGCGGACGCGCGGAAAAAGCCCGAGCACACCTCGACGTGAAAGAGCAAGATTCAAGATTATAAACACTCGGGGCGCATCGCGTGACGCTGTACAATCGGCGCCCGCCAATACTCGGCTGTTTTTTCGGCGCGCCAAACAACCGCGAAGCAGCCACTTCTTGCCCCGAGATATTTCAATAATTTGAATTGCGCGCAGGTGCAGGGCATCCGCGCCAAGTAGCGATGTCGACTGTCGAGCGCCCGACTGGCTCGCGCGTGCGACAGGCGCGCGCCCGGCAAAAAGACGAGGGGCCGACGCAGCGGAGCAGGAGAAAGAAGAGCTGGGTGAAGGACGGGCGCGAAACGAACGCGAGAGCCCGAGTGAGAAATGCAAAAAGCTTGGCCGGCGCTCTCCAAGCCCGTGGAGCGCGCGTGTACGCGCACTTCCGCATGCTTGCGATCGGCCGCTACACACGCGAACATCGGCCGCTCGGCGTGATTGCTGCACGCGCATCACTCCGACTTTTTTTCCCCGCGCTTCTTCTTTTCACTTTTTTTCTCTCTCCCTCGCGAGCGAGCAGCGCGTTAACGCGATAGAATCGTTTCCGCTCTGCTCGGTTTTTGCGCCGGCCCGCGCAAGACAGCGACAAGCTCGCCCGGATCACGGGCGACCTCGGCCCAGCGGGCGCGTGCCTGCCATGTTGATCGCATTGCGCAAGAGGCCCTGAAAGCACACGCCTGCGCGATACGTCGTTAACGCGGGTAAGCGAGTAAGCTACGAGCACATCCTGCGAATCGGCCGCTTGATCGGCTCCGATCCGATTAAAGCCAGCTTCGCTCGATGCTCTCGCGATTGACAGCCCTCCGCTTGATTTTATTGGCAAGGGACTTTGGCGATTCGGAGCCGCACGCGCATTGTCGCTCGAACGCGAGCGCGCAGTTGAAGGACGCGGGTATATGGATCGCACGAAGCAAGATAAGGGCTAACGATGGCCGCGCGCGGCCAGTTTTCAAGTCAGGCGTAAGCGCGCTAATTAGACTCATTTGAAAGTTTAGGCCTAACGACGTGCCCCAGCTTGTTCGTGATAGAAAAGCGAAACCGCGCGCTGGGATCCGTTCGCGGAGAGTCCTTGCCAAGGCAGCGCGCGGCAGCGAGCGGCAGCCAGCGGCAGCCAGCGCAGGAAGAGAGTCCGGCTCGTGCAGAGAGGCTCGTCACGTTTACCTCCTCATCGGCTCTAATCGTTTTCTTCGTCCTGCCGATGCCTCCTACTCCCTGATAAAGCTATTAACAAGCGCCTTGCGCATTCCGCAATGCCAAGTCATACTCGAGTGCTTTTGTTCTCTCCTCGGCGACGACGGAGGTGTTTGCGCGCGAGCGATCGCAACAATAGCTTACGGGCGACCGGGCGCGATCTTTCATAAGTGAATTATCGCGCGAGAGCGGCTCGAGGCCGATTTAAAAGTCAAATTAATTCAGCCGTCGGGTTATTAAGCAAGCTTAATTAGAGCCGATGAATATGCGCATCGCGCTAAGCATCCGGAAGCCGATGCACGGGACGGGTTTATCAAGAGGCTCTCTATCGGTTTCTCCGAAAGCGCCTGCTGCTCGTCTCGGCTTCTGGCTTCTTTTCTCTCGCTGCAGCGCTCCCAGCCAGATCGAAAAATTGGAGCTTGCAGCGGCTGCACCGTTACCCCGACACGGACAGTCGAGCAGGGACGACTGTTTACTGAATCATGACAAACTGTTGGCGCGGCCGCGAAGCCGAAGAGCGAGTGCGCGCGGCCGGCTCGCTGTATTTATGCGAGTGTAAATAAGCGGATGATTCGCAAGGGCGAACCAGATGTTTTCAGCGTGTGGCGCGCGATAAACAAGCCGATGCACACGATCGGCCACAAAGCCTTTCCGGGCTGCGAGCAGATGAGCTAACGGTCCAGCCGGCCGATCCAAACTGCCCTCGCCGCCGGCGCATATAACTTTGCCCCTCGCGCAAACAAACAGACCTGTGATTACTCCAGGCGATGCCTCTCTCCGAAACGAACGAACGAACGGAGCCGAGGCGCGCCGTGCGACTTTCGCCAGGTGTCAATTAGGCTGCTCGCCGATGATTAAGCGCCGCGAACGTCGCGGGGGGCGGCCTGTCGCTACTCGTTAGCCAACTGAATTCCAGTGCGCGCCGCGAGAGCGGAACGCGCGCACAGTTGGCTCTGCGCCCAGGTCAGCGGCTCCAGCAGCCCTCTGCTCGCAATTTTTCAAGCAACGGTGCCATTGTCGTAACCAACTCGGCGATCGAGCCAACTCGGCGCACGCCTCCTCTTCGTTCGGGTTCCGTGGGCGAGCTTATCAGCCGTGGAAACTAGACCAGTGGGAGGCACGCGCGCACCCGACGAAAGTAGCCGTTGCGCTGCGAGCGCGCCGAAGCAGCCACTCGTTACCGACGCTGCCTCGGAAGACGAGGGTAAGGGCAGCGCGCGGATAATTGAGTGGTTCGTTAAACTGACGCCCGGACAATATCCGGCGTTAACAATGCGGACTCGTCACGGCCGCGAGCTGCCGGGCGACGCCGGCCTGCTCGCGATTAGATAAGGCCCGCGGGTGCCCCCGGCGCTCGGGGCCCCGACAGTCGCGCCCCGCGATAACGAAGCCCGAGAAGCAAATTGGCTAATAAGCCTGGCCGATCCCTATCGCGCCGCGGAATCCCATTGATAGCGCGAGCGAGCCATTAGAGCGGGCGCAAGCCCCCGGTCTGCCCTCCTCCGCTGCGTTTCTCCATCTCGCCCGGCTGCGCTTTGCCGCTCGCAACGTACGCACTCCAATTACCTCGCGCTTCTTCTGCCGGGGATGCAGCCTATTGATGTTTGAGTTATTGCCGCCTCCGTAGCAACTGCTTCCGAGCAACGTATCGCGACTTTATCACTCGGCTTTATTTGGCTCATTATGCGTCTGCGGCCGGCCGCTTATCGCCATCCCACTTCGCGCTCATCCTTGATCCTCGAAATCGCACTCACGGCTCGCTCGCGCGCAGCGCGTCCACGAACGAACAAATTACCCTCGAGCTTGTTGTGGCGTTTTTCATAGACACACGGCCGCGACTGGTTATCGCTTTTCCCATATATCATTCCGTCACGTACGATCATTCTCTTTTTTGCTGCGAGATGCGCGAGCGCGGACCCCCCCGTCTCTTTTTCTACATAATTTTCGCGCATGTGCGAGCCGCACTTCTCACAGGCCGCTCGCGCTAGCGCACTTTTGTAATCATCCTTATGGTGTTGGCTTTCCGCGAGAGCCGAGAAAATCAGGGCCTCCTCGAAAGCTATGCGGATGCGCGCGCGCGCGCGCGCGTGCGCTCACTAACGTGTCGATGCTCCCAAATTAATCCGACGCACCTAGCCGGAAGATTTTCCGTCGTTTAGTAATCGAGCCATCAGCGCGCCAATAACAGCAGCCTTTTGCGAGCTTCTATCGACGTCTTAAGCCTCTTTATGCCGCGAACGAGCGGAATAATTCGCTGGAGGAAAATTGATCCAGCGCTCGCAGAGATACGGACAGAATGGGGAAGTACTTGCAGCAACTTGGCACGCGATAAAAGCACTCGGTGTGGCAATTGGCACATACGGCTCTTTCATTCTGCAGACCGGCACGCACGCCTCCAAGATGACTTTATCTCGGACGCGAGGATCGCTTCGATCGATCTCCCGTTGTCCGCGAGCGCCGCCGACGCCGAAAAGCTCGCGAGCGCAGCACAGCCCGGCGCAGTTTCAGTTGGGACTTACCGCCTCGTGGTCACTGGCCTCGTGCGCGAGGGCCTCCTTGGTGTCGTTGCGAGCCGCCGCCGCCGCCGCCGCCGCGTCGTCGTCGTCCGGGCCCGTGCCGCTGCTAGCCCAGTAGTCCTCCGTGGCGTCCTCCATCGACGACTCCTCGGCCGCCGACTCGAGCTCGGCGTTCTCGGCGCTCGCCGCCTGCACTCACGAATCCGAGCGTTACACGAGCGTCGCGCGAGCCATCGAGTCGTCCGCGGGTCCACTTGGTTTCGCGGAGATCCGAGCCACGCCGCGTAATGGATCGCTCTTGCGCAGCTGCATTATCGACATTACCGGTTCTGACGCGCGAAAATTTTTCGAGAAGCGCCGCGCGCTATCCGGCGCAATTGGCAGGAACCTCGCGCTCGCGAGCGGCTTGCATGGCGATTTACAATTTCAATATACCGTATTAATGAGTTAATTATGAGTCTGGCTCTATCGCTTAATAAAAATCTTTCGCTCGCTGCCCAGAGCACACATACTCCTCGGCTGCAACGAGTTCTCGGCTCCGCGATATTTTTAGCATCGCACGGCTCGGCTGCTCCGCAAGATTAATATTGAAAGATAAATTTACATATCCAGTTATATTTGAGGAATTACGAAGCGAGCTATTGGCCGATCGCGAAAAATAGAAGACGATCGAAAAATTACATAGCATTTTCTAAGCGCGCGCGCGCAACAGAACCGAGGCAAGCGAGCTCACGGCCGAAGCAACAATAACAAATAAATCGATTGAGCTGGCGGAGCACCGAGGGAATCTAGCAATCTCCACTGCTCTGGCGTGCAGAGCACAGTAATTAAGGGAGGCGCGGCGTGGCGCGGCGTGGCGCGCGATCGGCGAATCCGCGTCTCTCTCGGCTCGCAGCTGCGCAAAACCTCCAGGCCAGCAGCGCCGCGGCAACTCACCCGTGACATTGTCGAAAGTGCCGCCAGCATCCAGACGACGATGAATCTGCAACAGACAGACGATGAAGCTTGAGCGAGGCCGTTTCGACAAATGGAGACGCGCAGTCTCCCATGAGCCCTGAGGCACTCGACATTCGCCGCTTTCGATGGACGATCAATGCGATCGAACCTCGCAGGTGGCAACGAGGCACCAACGTGGCGCGGAGGGCGGAGAGTGCTACACAGCGAATATTGGTTTATCGAGCGCTGATCGAAGCCCAGCCAATGGCCGCAGAGGCGCAGCAAGCCAGCCGAGCGGCGGACGCGCGTAGGCCGCGAGAAAAGGCAGCCCGTAACGGTAGGCCCCGCGAGCGAGGCGACCGGCGTCAACGCTTCAACGAAAATAAGAGCATCGGCCGCGCCACGACTGCTGGCGACCGCGCTCGCTCGCGTCCAGCGCGACGAGCGAGCCCGCGAGCCTCGAACGCTCCATCGGAGAAAGAGACAGACGGACGGAACGGCACAATCGACACAGCGATCGGCCTTCGCTCTTGCCCATGACCATTACGTGGGCCCTCTGTGCCGGCCATCGATTATGCGCGAAAGCTCCGCTCGCGCTCTTCCTTTTTGCCCCGTCCTTCTTCGTCTTCTCTCGCGCGCCCGTCTCGACCGACAAATGAGGCACGCGCCAATGACTTGATTAGCGTTCGCTCGCAGCAGCTGTAGGCACTTTGTC
This sequence comes from Phymastichus coffea, assembly GCF_024137745.1. NCBI lineage: Eukaryota > Metazoa > Arthropoda > Insecta > Hymenoptera > Eulophidae > Phymastichus > Phymastichus coffea. Next base: position 857,183 of record NW_026706881.1, read on the forward strand.
GGAAAATTAACGTGCTGCGAGTCGATCGAGCCTTCGGCTGTCTAGCATCCATCTTCCATAGCCTGTGATCGACTGGATAGCGCGTGTCGCATTAGTAAGCTGTAGTGCTGTGCGGACAACTCGAAAGCTTTCGACGAACGTACCGTAGTAGCCTCGACTGCGCCTCGCAGCCGAGTAAAACAATGATTAATTGCTTCGCCAATTAATTGCAGACGAGTTTCACACGTATCAAACGAAAGAAGGGCATTGTCGCCCGACCGATAAGGCCCGATAGACTCAAATCCAGTTCAAACATTACATATGCCGGTTCCTTTTCAAATCTCTAGGTGAGTAATTACACTGCGAACAAAGAAAGAAATCAAATCATCAGCAGCACATCGTCGGAGAGATAAATCTGGAAGATCGCAAATGAGAGGGGAGAGCTTAGTACAGTCAGTTTTTTACCCAAACAGCTCTCGCAGCAATATCAGAGGAGCGGGGGGGGGGGGGCGAAACCTATGATATGTATAAGTGGTGTATGGATAATTAATGAAAAACAATTGGAAGAAACCGTTGTTATTGTATTATAACAGTACAAAGGTTGTATGATAAGTAGTGCGAAGTAGATAGCCAAGAGAGAGAGAGAGAGAGAGAGAGAGAGAGAGAGAGAGAGAGAGAGAGTGAGAGAGAGGAGCGGGGAGAGCAATGAAAGAAACAGAGTGAAGAGAGAAAAAAGAGTGACAGGTTATTACTCTGGTAAAGCCGCGAGCAGGAAAAAACGAAGAATAACCGGAGAGCTGAGAGCGATGAGGCTGCGAGCGCAAAAGGATTGATTATCACTAAGAAAGTAGGATACAGCTATTAAATCTGCAAAAAGCATGAGCGCTGGAACAAGGCGCCTCATATGCGCGCACACCTTTTTGCCGCTCGCGTGCTCGCGCGCTCGCGCCGCGCCGTCACAGAGAAACGTATCTCGGGCGCTGGCGCTGTCTCGGGCTTGTCCTGCTCTCCTTAGTGCGCGCCGGGCTGACGTTCATTGCCGATTATTGCGGATTATTAATTGCGGAACGCCTGGGCCGCCTGGCGCGTAAAACCGAGCGCTCGGTCGGCGCAGCGCCAGAAATCACATCCACGGAGATGAAGCGGAGCAACAGCTGCCCCGCGCCCGGCTCTGTTTATTATTAAACAGGCTGTGTACCGCAATGCACAGCTTCTTGGATAAACCATAGGGTTCCGTTAGGAGCCGCCGCAGAAAACAAGGCCACGTGAAATTAATCCGCCGCTGACGATCGTCCTTCAATTCAGCCGCGACTACACACTGCGCCACATCGGTTTTTCTTGCTCTCGGCGTGCGCGCGCGCGCGCTCTAACTCAAACTGACGGAAACTCGCTTCCACGCCGATGGAACTGGCTCTAGCCGTCAGTGCGCGCGGCCGTGAATTAATTTCAGTTACAGAATCTCGGCGTAGCTGTGCATTATCGTGCGCGCCGAGGCTATAGCTCGTTAATAACCGTTGCGCCGCGTCGCGTGACGCACATCGAAAGTGATTACGAACTCGACTGATTCCGCGATTGCAATCTCTCGCACGGCCAGCTCGGCTCATTAATTATATCCAAACATCTAATTTATTCAGACGCGCTACTCGCCGTTCACGCTCTCCTTATTTTTCTTCAAGAGTGAAACTACTTTCGCTAAAACAACAGCAAAAGCGTCGATGTATTATCTGTAATTGATAGCTGACAGCGCGGCTCATAGAAGACGCCGACGGAGACGGGACGGGACGGGAATACAATGCAGCATTTTGCGAGAGAGTGAGACGCGAGAGGCGGCTTCGAGCGGACACGGAGAGCGCACTCCAGTCGAGCCACATTACGTCAGCGAGTGCCCTTGTCCGGCACACATTTACGTCGGCCAAACGCGCCTACGCTGACTGAGAGACGGCCGAGCACTCGCCGATCCGCAGCTGGCCAGGCAACCGCGAGGGCCGGCGGCTCCGTTGCCGACTCCGTTGCAGCGCAGCGAAAGCGCCGCTTTGTTCACAGTCGGCGCAACGACGCAATGACGAGCGAGCACGATGCACATGACGCGGCCCGGCTCGTTGCTCCCCTCCGCGCCTCCGCCTGGGCGCACGACTTTGCGTTGCCAGAGGCCGAGGCCCTTCGGAGCACTTACTTAGCCTAGCCGCTCGGGCGTAATTTGGCGCCGAGTGCCGAGCGATCTTCGTGGGCGCGGGCGATGGAGAACGGCGAATCGAGATGCATTACCGACGGGACGCGTACGCGGATGTTGAGCGCGCGCCAGCACGAGATATTTACGGCCGCCAAAGATTTTACTAACGCTCCCGGTGCGCCTTGCCCGAGCTTCTAATTACGCCGACAGGCCGACGCCGCGTTTGAGCGCGATGCATCATCGCCGGCTACGAGCACCTTCTTTGTGTAGCTTGGCAAGCGCCATTCTTCGACCACGTTGGCCTGCGCTCGCTCGCTCGCTCGTCCGGGCCTTTCTCTAACGAGCAACGCGTCCCTGGCTCGCTTCGCGCCTCCCGCCTCGACGTCGTCCCGTCGTCGCCGATTAATTGGGCGCGCTATTTGTTGCCTCGTCGATTCTCGTGAGAATTTTCGCGATTCCAGCGACAAGCAGTGTCGGGTCGTTAGCCGCGCCGGCTGTCCGAGCATTTCGGCAGTGCGCCCTCCGCTGAATCAATTATCGAGCCATCGTCGTCTCGTTAATCGATTTGCCGATCGGCCGATGGCGGCGGCGCCTTGCCGCGATTGTCACGTGCGGCGCGGCCTCTCAATGCGGTGGGCAACGACAAGCGTGCGCGGCGGCGCACGGTCATTATCTCTCGCTCCCGTGCTCTCTCGCTCTCTCGCTCTCTCGCTCTCTCGCACCCCGCAGCAAAGTCTCTGTTAGCGGCAAACGAGCTGGGCCGCCTCTAATCGTGGAGATGCATATCGCGCACGCTCGCTACTCGATAGCACTCATGAGCAGGCTGCAGGAGAGTTAGTTGGTCGCCGGGGCTCGGAAAAATCTGGCCCGCGGGAGTAGGCGCTGCCGCTGGCTTGGCCCTGGGTCGTGAGTCACGTTGGCGCCCCTCCGCCAGTTTACACGTGTCGGGCTTCGCGTAGCGGTCCCCGTCCTCCTCGTCCTCCTCGTCCTCCTCGTCCTCCCCGTCCTCCTCGTCCTCCTCCTCGTCCTCAGCGTCCTCCTCTTCCTCTTGGCGCGTCGCGTAAAGGCGCGACGACCACGCGACGAGTGGTGCATTCCCGGGCCGAGCAGGCCGACGCGTCGATCGCAGCCGATAGGCCTTGGCAACTCGCTCGATAAGAACTTCATTAGGATCGCTCGCGCGAGTCTAGCCGAGCCGACTTGCGCTCGTTTTTCGAGCGGCTCTCCAGCCCCACTGCCGGCAGCAGATTTGCGCCGCGCTCCAGCGTGACCAGTCAGTTTTCATTGTTGTGAGTAAATTTCTATTACTGTTAGTTTCAACACCCGTATACTCTTCGTTATACTGTTTCAGCTCTTACTCAAACAACAATCTCGGGAAACTGGCCATCGCGCCAAGTGATTCAGGCAGGCCTTCAGCTTCAAAGATGCTTCATGACCTACAACTATGAAATATCATATTATGGCCTGCACCTTGGATGATAAACTAGTAGTTGCCCGTGCCCCGGGCGCATCGCTTTGCATCTAACGTTACTGCGCCGAGCATCTTTTACTTTCCGGATATATCCTCGGCTCGTTTGCGTTTCGACATATTTTGAATTTGAAATCAATTTCATGACCGTCTCTATTGAAATTTGCTTAAAGCTATTCCGCGCGGCATAGTTTTTATGCTTCGCAAGTATGGGCATGGGAATGCAGTGTTGGCCTTTATTCCATCTGCCAGTTAGATCTCAATACATAAGTCATTGCGAGCAATCTATTCTCAGTCGTATCATCCAACAGTTTTTAAATGGATCCAAATGTCGGGCGCAAAGGTTCACGGCAGCACGAAGGCTACATCGATGTAAATCGAGGCACGGAATGTCACTTGCTTTTATAGCAGATACGCCTTAACGCCAAGAAGAACAGATTTTCTCCAGCAGATAAATCTTCTGCAATAATATCTTTCAACATTAGTCAGTTTTGCAAAGGCACTTATATAGCACCGCTCCTTCGAGAAATGGAACGGAAGACATTTGCCTACACGACGTAAAAGTATCTCGCAGCACAATCTATGCGCGCACGAGCTTCAAAATAAACTCCGTTAATGACGATAAATGCCTACCCGTATTTCTCGCCGCCGCCGCCCGAGGATCTGACAATTAATATGCGCTGTCGTCTAAAAATTACTCTGCATAAATTAGCCGTTCAATTTGCAATTATTATCTAGAATTCGATACATGGCTCGTGACGTTGTAATCGAGTGTGCTAAACTTGAGGGGACCGAGTCGCGAACGTCGAATATATTTGTCGACGACAACGTTCGTGCAAACGGAGTTAGCTAGCGTGGCCGATGGCGCAGCGGCATCAATATAAACGTTAAAATGATCGACAGGTCGACTAATGGTCCTCCTGATTCACGTCACATGCCAATACCAATTTCACGAGGTAAATTTGCCGAGTATCATGATCGACGAGTAATCGTGGCTCGTAACACGCTCCCGGATTTTCATCTGTACGACCGCGTGTCGCTTTGTTATCCTAGTGGTCGTTCGGGGCGCGCGAGCGTCCAATTTCATAATTCAACGGAGTGGGCTGGATAACGTGTGTTGCGGCAACCGTTATAGAGAAAGACAAGCGTATGCGTGCGCGGGCGAGAGATGCGTTCGAGGTGATACCATACCGCGAATACGCGTTACACGCGTTACAAGGGAACGAGAGAGGGGCAGGCAGGCGGGGAAATTATTCGGATTGCATTATCCCGATTATGATCGGCTCGTGATTTAACATCGTACACCGTGTGGCTGTGGGTCAGCAAGAGAGTCATTTCTCATTCGCGTCGGCTCGTGTAGTTTTCGCCAAGCAAAGAGTATTAATCGCTACTTTTATGTGCTAGGCGCCAGCGTACCATTAACACTTTACTCGCTTCGTCTGCCGCGCTAATTTCATCGCATTTGCATTATAATCTGCAGCCGCGCTTGAGCTCCTATCAAATATTTCTGCAATTTTATTAACACGAGAATAGTCAGCTGCGCCGTCTCTTATCGGTTACGACGTCTAATTTCACTGCTATTTATTGCGACACACTCGTGCAATACGAGGTATTGCTCCGTAGCCAACAAGTCCCACAAAAGCTTATCCGGCGGGTGGCTTGATGGCCAAGTGATAATCAATTGAAAAGCCCAGTAAAATCGCGTGGTTTAATTAAAAGCCGATGACGCGAAAAAGCACGTCTAACCAATCTTGATTAGGTCGCGGACAATTTATAACCGTTCTGTCAGCTCTGCGAGCAGTGCGGTCGTTTTAGCTAGGCGGCGCGCATCTAATAACGGCAGATCGCTGCGCGCGGCCTTATCTTCGTTTTCTGAAAGACGCGATGCGCCAGATAATATATAATATGCACGCGTCAGCCGTGTGGGCGCGCGCGCCGTACGCCGTCGATATTTTGCTGTAATCGTGCGCCGCGAAGCTCTCGTCGAAGAGAGTCGGGCAAGCGCTCTTTAGGCGTTAATCAGATCGCGGCCCAGCCCGCGCGCGGCAGGCGCTCGGGATAAGCGAGATCAGCGGCATAAGCGGCAGCGGCGAGCGATCGGCAGTCGATCGGCTGACGCACGGGCTGCCGCGGTATAACGAGCACCGCGACGGCGCGCGCTCGGTAGTCTGATGGATGGGCAGCTCTGCGGGCGCGCACCTAGTTGGCGCAATGACAAATGCAATCAGGCACCAGGGCAAATTGGCCTGATCACGGGCAAGATTGCTGCGTTTACTTTGTGCGAACTGGCAAAGTGATGGATGACGGCGCGCCTCCTTGGCCGTATTACGCAGATTTCTCGAGCCGTCGCGTGATTGATATCGGCAAATCGAAGCGGCCGCATTGGGCGCCTCGACGTGGTCCGACGATCGCTATCGGGCGATCGCGGCAGGCGCCGCTACGGCAAACGACGGCACAGGCGCTAATTTCGTTAATTGCGGGGCTGGCAGGCGAAATCGGGGCTTCGATCGGCGCGGCAGAGCGCACGCGCGTCCCCGGGCCATTGTCTCGCGCTCGCTCGGTCTGGTTAATTAGCTGGCGGCGCGCCGCGGGAATCGCAGCTTTAGTTGCATTGGCCGCTCGAATGTGTGAGATTGAGCACTGTTCTGTTGAGCGGCTCGTGCGAATTCCCCGCTGACAGGTCAATAATCAGGCAGGCAGCCAGCCAGCCAGCCACGCGACTGACCCAAATCCCAAAGCCCAGAGGGCAATTAGCATATTTGGTTAATCGGCGCACGCATATTTATCGCAGGCGATTCGGCTGGTCCGCGAGAACAATGACGATTAAACGGGCCTTTGTTGCGCAGCTGCCTGTCAGAGATCCCCGGCAAGCGGAATATTGGCTCTAATTAGAAAATGGTTAGGCTCGATAAGATGCGTGCCCGCGATAAAATAGCTGCGCGGCCGCGCTGCAAATGTGAGCAATCGTTAACGGGCGCGCGCTGGCATACGAATGGCCATAGCGAGTAAATACGCGCGTGATAATTGTCAGCAGCAGTACGGGTTCGCCGGAGCGCTCGGCCAGTCGTGTGCTGTGCACATAACTACGCAGTGTACAGGTGTAACAGCAAGAGCTCCCGGAGAGCCGACGCTACGCAGCATTCGCACGCCGGATATTTGCATGTAACTGCAATTAAGATCGGCGTTAAGCCTATATTACCGCGAGGGAGAAAGAGAGACGAACCGTTCGGCTCTCTCGCTCTCTCGCTCTCTCTCTCTCTCTCTCTCTCCCTCTCTATACGCCTATACATCGAGAAAGTACACACGCGCGCGCCCGCGAGAATTTATAGTTGGCTACGGGCTACCTCCCCGCGCATGCCCGTGCGCGACTCTGCACTTTAACAACGATGTTGTACAACTTTATAAATCTGCTTCTTCGTTTTCTTGCACATTTATTCCTGCGGCTACCTGTTCGCACAGCATACAAATAACAGCCAACGATAACTTTTCAAATGTCTACCCAAATTTCCCAAGACATTCCGATCGGCTTTGAAAGCTTTGGTACTCGAGTACTTGAAGATTATTTCCAACTAGTGAATTGACTTTCATGCAAAGTTGGAGTAAGAGTGGAGAGTCCACGTTGAATGATTTGGAAAAGCAATAGTGTTCGAGTGAAAGAAACTGGAAATGTTATTTATCGGAACTCGGTTTACGACTAGGCACTTTGTTTGCGCTCGAGGAGGAAAAAGCAAAAATTGACTGAGGGCAATTTATTTTTTAAAGCAGGAAGTGCGCAGCCATAGCAGACAAGAATGTAAATAGAAGATCGTGCTGGCCGCGCACGCTGAGCCGCAATGTTACAGTTAAACATTTGAGGTGCATATGCACGGCGAGCTCACAGCTCCGAGTTATCCTTATAGTTATTTGTCCCGTTCAAGACAGAAAAATGTAGAAGCTGCTGGTGCGCTGCTGTTCGTCTGTTTTTACGCATGAAAACCCGAGCAAATGAAAGAAAGAAAGAAAGAAAGAAAGAAAGAAAGACAGACAGAAAGAAAAAGGACGGTATAAAAAAATTGCTGCTGGGCGCAATTTTGAGTTGCGCACGCGCGCACAACAGCAAAAGTAAGCGAGCAAGGCTCGTTGCCTAGAGAGGGAAGAAGATCGCGGGCACAAAGTTACCGTTGCGGCTAAGTGAACCCGATGTAACGACGAGATTAGGATAACGCACCGCTCATAATAATTATTGCCGTGCAGTGTGCTATGTGCAAGCGCACACAAGCCACGCCGCCGCCAGTTAGACCTCGTCAGACAAAGGAACAAACGGTGCAAGCTTTCTTCCTTGCCTACTGCGCCTGTGCGTGCACGCCCGTACACCGCTAAAGACGACGACAACGGCGACGATGAAAAAACAACGTCTCGACTCGACTGTCTACTGCTCGCGTTTTCTGCTTATTTCCGAAGATTAGCTCGCGAAAGGGACTCGAGCTTTCCTTGCCGCTCCACCGACGTCAGCGATCAGTCGCGAGCAAAACCTACCAGCTGCTAAATGGGCGCGCGTACACGCGATTGTCATTTAAATTTCACGAGAGGTCGCGATCAAACGTTGTTCGCACACGTATTGCGAACAACTTTTTCGATGAAACGAGATAAGCGGAGATAAGGCTTTTTGCATTTGCAGAGTGGCTTATCGCGAGGCCCACATCTCGGGCAATTGGCGAAATATCGATAGGACAAGGAAAAATGGCTGTCGCTTATCGGCGCGTGGTATCGATGGAAAATCAGCGTGGCCGCGCTGCGAGCAACAGTGGGCTCCGGCAAATTCCCGTACATGGCATCGCTCCGGCGCGAGATGCCAAGCACGATCGCCGCAGCGGATTCCTTATCAGCGCTAAAACACTAAACACGTATCGAGCGCTTATCGTACAGCATCCGCGCAGCGGCCACCACGAGCTTTCGGCAGCGGCTAACTTTGAGCCGTATCGCGTCGGACAACTGCACACATTTATCCAGCCCTCGACAGCCGCGCTCTCAAGGACTTTGGCGATCGCGATGTGGGCCTGTTTTAACGGTTTTTCTTTCGGCTTTCCATTAGTTCACCAGCAATCTTTTTCCGCCCGAGCTATCCCTCAGTCGTAATTATTTACCTCGTAAAACCGTACAAAGCCATTTTTCCCGCGCGTACGAGCGTCGATCGTCGGCTCCAATGACTGATTCTTATCTAATTAGCCGAGCCCGCAAAGGACGCGCGCAATTAAAATCAATATTCCGCGCTCGCAATGGCATAATGGCATTGAATAATGCAAACGCGCGCATCGGCCGCAAGATCATATCATTGGCGAGCAAACACACTTACAATGCGATCTGCCGTGCAGGCACAAGCTCGCGCACGCGCGACTGGCGAAATCCACCGTCTGGTTTGGTATCGAGAGCGCGTCCCGTTAGCCAAGGCCCCCGCCGCAAGTGAAAAAGCGGCGAAAAAGTACAGTTCGCCGGATGGGGAGATGATTACACTCGGCGCGAAATTCCGAATTCCACTGTCCGAGAGGTCTCGCGGGCAAGCGCTCGGCGGAGCCCCCGCGAACGATCAACGCCAAAAGTATTCGCGACTCGGGCGCACGGCTGACGCGGCGACAGCTGCCGCGTGCGTATTCCGCGTATTGGCCGTATTGGCCGCATTGGCGATGAACGGCCCGGAGATACGGCGCTCGCCGTGGAGCCGGCAACGGCACTTGGCTCGATCTCCGCGCCATCGGGATGGGCGCAGCAGATTTCTCCGGCTGCGAACCTATTATCTGGATTCGATCGCGGTGAATGCGGCGCGTCGGCTAGAGCACCGATTCTGAATAAAGACGCATTCAGGCGGCTTTTAGCCGAGAAACAGATTGCCACGGGGCTTTGTGCGGCGCTGTTGCTGCACTCGTGCGCGCAGATCGAGACATTAGCCGAGCTGCCGGCGCGGCTCGACAAAAGAGCAATATATTTAGCCGGCCAGCGGGAGGCGCGATAAGAAAAAACCCGGCGGCGGCGCGGGCAGCTCCGGGATACGAAGCGGAGAGGAATCGCTAATGGGCCAATCAGATTAGGCATTGTGCTTATGCGACATAAATTGAGCGCGACCAGGTGCTAAACTATGCGCCTGCCGCAATGGCCTGTCCGCTCGGCGGCACGAAAATTCGTGCGACCCGAGCAGAATGGAGTGCACGATAGGGGAGGGACGTTAGCACGTTAAAATTAGGAGATTGCGAGGCGCGAGAGCGATCGTTCGGCTGCGATAGCGAGAGAGAGAGGGAGAGAGAGAGAGAGAGAGAGAGAGAGAGAGAGAGAGAGAGAGAGAGAGAGAGAGCTAACGGCAATCGCCGGCGCAGCGGCAGCAGCTGCGATGGATTCTCCGGCGCATCGAGATTCACGAGTGTGTACGTATAGCGCGGCGTCGGTCGTCATTCGGTATACCCTCCGAGAGAGAACAAGAGAAACAGCCACCGAAGGAGAAGCGGAGTAACGGGCGACAGCCCGCAAAGGAGCGGACGAGATAGAGATAGCAGCAGCGAGGGTCCGCGGGGGAGCGAAGGTCGCAGGGACGCGTGTACCGGAAGCGAGCCGCACTGGCCACAAGCTCCACTTATGGCCGATTGTCGGGCGAATCGGTGGCGTCGCCGCGTGATCAATCAGCGGCAATTTGCGCCACGCGTATACCGTTGGCGCACTCCAAATAAAGAAGCGCGAGCCATGTGGGTGTGGTTGCCTCCAAAGAACGGGGGAGACTCATTGGAACGAGTCGATCCCGTTGTCGGCCGGCAGCTCGCTCGCTCGTAATCGCAAACAAATAAAGTCGATCGGCCGAGCGATCGCGTGCGCGTGCGAGCAGAAGCTACACCAGTGGCGCACGCACGCTCCGACGCTATAGCGCCGAGCATTAGCATCGAAGATCGACCGAGCGAGCTACTTTTTATTCTCGCCGCGATATCTCGTAAGCGCGTCAATTGGCTTGAGCTTGGCTGCTTTGCATAACCGGCGTCGAGATGCCAGCAGACGCGAGCAGCAAAGTACCAGCACGGAAGAGAAAATGTTATGGTTACACGCCACTACGGACACTGTGCGTACGTACGTACGGGAGCTATCGCCGGAGATGAAGTAGAGCGGGCGAGCGTGTGCGTACGCTGTGCCTACACGCGTTGCGGATAACAGGCTCTACGTGTGCGCCTCGTCGGAGGTGCCAACTTGCCACTGCGCAGCCCAATCACGGATACTGTTAGATATCTTACATTAGTTTAACCTCCTTATACACAACTAGGTGCCAATTGCTGCAATCAAGCTCTCCTTTTGCTCCTCGTGTCTATTTACGTTTGTCTATTTACTCGGACGTAAGCTTGCCTCGCGTCTTTTCACGGGCGACTTGCGGTTCAGTAGTGGCGGACGAGTTTGGTCAGACGCGCTGGCCGACTTCGAAGAAGGACGAGTTCCCGCGATGTTCCAGCTCCGACGAAGGGAGCAGGGCCGAGGCAGTCCGATGGAGCGGAATAATGCCAGGAAGAAGACGAAGCGAGCGAGGGAGAATGCGGCACGACGAGGAAGAAAATGACGACAGCGGCAGCGTACACATTAGCATGCGCGAGCGCTTTGATCCCCAACCGCGATTCCGTTAAGTATACACGTCACATCGAGAGCGCGCGGCTCTTTGCTTTGCTCCCCTTTGCGAGCTCGCCGTTAAGCCCCGCTCCGTGTCTCCGCTCGGAGACTCTCTAATCAGAAATCATCGAAAATAAAATAGCGCGCGCAGGGGCCGATCGAAAAGACGCGATACGCCTCGGCTACGTGCTGCCAATTATGTCCCCTCGGCATCGACGCTTTCGGCGCCCCACTCGATTAGCTGCTCAATTAACGCTCCTCCCATCTACGTCGATTCCGAGTCAGGCGAGTCCGTTATCAAGGCCGCACCGCCTCGTTTTTCTTCTCCATTCAAATCAATTTGAAGCACTTGATAAACGAGAAGGAAACGAGCTTCGGCGTACTGGATCTCGCGCGCTCGGCTACCACGGTACATTTTATAGGCCTTTGTATCGGCTAAAAAATGATGAATTTTTAAAGAGCCTGCCGCGCGCGAGCAGCCTGATTAGGCTTGAGAGAAGCGTAAAAAGAACTACAGTTGCACTTTATAGCTATGAAAGAGAGCTGCCAGGAGAACAGGCAGGAGGTTAGTCGCACAGAATACCGGCGTTACCCGCGCGAACCTAGTTTCACCGATTAGATAACGCTGCCGATCAGCGGCTGGAGCCAAGGGGCCAAGACGAGCCGGCCGGAGGATGCGTCGCCGCTGCCGGGACGGTTGCGGACACGCGCGGCGCGGCCTTGCGTGGGCTGCCCGGCGCAACTAGGTCAGCACGATCCGCGATGCTAATCGCTGCCGGCGGCTCTTCTACGCCTGCCCTTCAGCGCCGAGTGCAGCTGACACTCGACTCGATTCCCTGTATTCGATTTCCCGAGCACGATCCGCAATGCGCGAGAAGCGAAGAGGCGGCCCGCTATCGCGCAGGGAACTGCCTTACCCCGCCTTCCGATGCACTGCCGTTCGCTGCACTTCTCTGGCCAATCTCATTACCCTTCGACCTTCTGCTACGATTACCGATTTAGCGGGCAACGACAATGGAGCTCGGCTCTGTTAGGCTCTGTTACGTCCCCTCCAATGGCGATACTTATCGCGGAGGACTTTTAATGGCTCGTCAATATCTTGAACACATAACGCTCGGCGCTCGCAATCGTAAATAAACAGTAAACGTGTAAAGATACAGTTAAGCTGCTCTTAAGTTGCCCCCGCGCAAGCGCGAGCGATAAACTCGCGGACGCATCTACGCGCACTCGAGATTTACTGGCAACGATCCAGTCCGCTAAAGACGTCCACATTAGCGTTCGTTTACTACTCGCGCAAGTGAAATTTGGCCTGCCGAGCACTCGATGGGTCGCCGAGTAGGCAGATGCAAGGCGACGGCACGCAAAGATAAGTGGCAGCGACAGTCGTGCGCCGAAGATCGACCAAATAAATCTTTCAATCAGAGGCCGGATGGCAGCACGCAGCCGCAAGCAGAGGACAAGTGGCAGTGTGCGCGGCTCGGCGCGCGAGCTAATAAGGGGCTCGAACGAAGACGGATCTGTCAGTGGCCGCGACTGGCGCGTCTGCCGCGTCTGCCGCAGCCGCCGCGATGCGCATCAGCCGAACAATCGTCGTGCCCGTGCAGCGGCGGCGCAGCACGACAAGTCAATCGCGCGGCGCGCGAGCCTCGCGGAGCGTCCGTTAATCTGGCGCACGCGAGCCCCCGGCCCCGTTGGCAGCGCCCGCGCGCGCCCGCATAATGAGTCTGCGATTGCACGCGACGCGCGACGCGCGACGCGCCGCGATAACCAAATTAACCTTCGGCTGCCAATTGCGAATTCCTCGTGCGCGCGGCGTGCTGCAGCATCGCGCGCGATCGGTCGCGGCTCCGCTTTAATTTATGCTCCCTCCGTCTCGACGCGCCGGCGCGCTCGGGCCCGCGTGCGCGAGCTCGGGCTTTAATTCAACGCCAGGCCCTTTCGTGTCAATTCGCTAAATTAAAGCGACGCCGCGTTCACGAGGCACCAAAGCGACAACGGGGCCGAGTCCCCGGCGCGCAGCTAGCCAGACACAAAGCCGACGCCAGCAGCGAGCTGCCAAGTGATCGATTGATCAGCGACAAGTGTGCAGCGCGAGTGCGCGCTCAAACGAGCCGCCCGCCGCGCCGCCCGCCGCGCGGACCGATGCGACAACTGGCGGCGAGAGACAGCGCCCGGCCGAGCTCATCTCTTATTTTCCGAGTGAGCGGGCGCGCCGCGTTGCGTCGGCTACGCTTTCGCAGCGAGCGAGCAACGGCTGTGTAACGAGAGAAAGAGAGCGAGAGAGAGAGAGAGAGCGAGAGAGAGAGCGAGCCGCGCACCAACGCGCGACTTGACGACGGATCGCGCGGCTCATGCCCGGACAAACTATCGCAGTCGAAGCAGCCGTCGCCGGCGCCCGCAGCTCGACCGTTAGACAAGCAGATATCTCATCACCACCTGCTCTCCTTTCCTCCGCTCCTCGCTCTGTTATTGTACCTTTGTAACGCCGCCCGCCGCACTCCGCTGCATTTGTTCTCACAAACGCAACCCCACAGCCGTTCCGGACCAACGTTTTCGGCGCGCCTTTAAACCACTGCTGGCGAGAACAAAAGCAGCTTTTCAAGAATGTAATCTCCGCGACTTGTCATTGAATGCAAACCGAGAACTCGAGTGAGAAAAGTCCCAGGGCAGCGACAGCAATAATTGAGTGGATCTGGCGGAACTCGAGTCAGTTGCCATTAGCTCGGTGACTCGTCAGTGGAGGCAAGCTGTTCACGGAGAGAAGAGAAAAAGGCTGTCGGCGCGAGGAGACGAGAGAAAGAGAGCGAGAGCAGAAAATTGATCAGATCTCGAGCTGGCAAGACATTTGTAACAGTGCAGCTCTGTCTGCTTCTTGCGCGCGAGCTCTATAGGCGTCGGCAACGTAAGCATGACGCCGGTTATGCCACGGCGAGAAAGAGCACATTACGCGGAGCTGTGTGGCATAATACGCGGCAACGGAGTCAAGATCAACGGGTGAAAGTCACGAGTGCTTTTTTCTCACGCATTACTTTGCCTGCGCACGCAGCTTTTCGACGCGGCTGCTGCTGCTGCTGCTGCTGCTTTGTGTCTCGCTCAGTCGCTCAGCTCTGCGGGCAAATTATTGCCCGTTTCCGTGTGAAGTTTCGCAAGCTTTATCGAAAAGTGCACAGCAATTGCGGTGTCCTATCCGCTAGTCCGTGAAAGCCACGGTGACGGTCGTCTCTAGCAGCTGCGCGCGATTGAAAGACTATGTATATAGATAAACAAATAAAAACAGGCAACAAAGCCAAGCCATCGATGTTACGATCGCTGGAGCGAGACGACAACTGCACTTGACCTTTGCTACCGTGCACTTTGAGTAAAAAAGAGCAGTCGCCGAGCGACGGGTGGTTCGGTTGTCTGCCTATTATTGTTGCTCATTGACGAGTACGCGCTGCATATTCATCGCGCGCCCGTGTAATGTATGATTTTCCCTAATTATTCTTCCGCTTTGCTTGATTATACGATTAAATGAGAGTCTCGTTGCTATTGTACGCCACATTCATTTGGAATGCGCCTTGGCTTTATCATTACGGCACACACTTGTTTGGTTTCATTGTATTTTATTTAGCCATAAATAAGCCCTTGCAAGTGCGCAAAAGCCGGCTAGGCTACAATACGGATGTAACTCATCATTTGTAAAAAATGCTATATCCGACTGTCAATGAGTAGACAAAAGAATTGCAAGCGAGAGCCTATGATTTAATAGTAGAGCGCGCGCTAATGACTCGTGTGTATTTTTTCCTGGACCGATGGCGTGCCATAATCGTCCGGAGCGCAAAAGCGCGTATGGGATAGCTAATTTTTACGACGTTATAACTCGCTTACGAGCCTCTACGCGTACGCGGCTCGGACGCGCGTCAAGCATTCCAATCACGGTCTTGCCCTATCATTTCGGTGGATTTAGCCATTGGGCGCTAGCGCGGCCAGCGCAATGTCAATAATCGCGCGCGCGCGCGAGCAGTCAAAGTGGACTGGCGGAGAGGGAGCGAACCGTTAGCCAATTTTTGCCAAGGCGCGCGCAATTACAATGCGCTTCTTCCGCGAAGGCCAAGCTTCGGAGAATTCATTGACACATTTTCGGGCCGCGTGCGCAGTCAGCGTAGCGCCGCGCGCCTCGAACGCGTCGGCAAAGGCTCCCGACGGGGGTGCGGTACGCGCGTGCCGAAAGCGCCGGGCCTCGGCCGGCAGCACGACAAGTCACGAGGCTCGTGGTGGAGCTGTGGTGCGCGCCGATGGAGTAGTCGCGAGGCCGGCGGCATTGGCGGCAGTGGCGGCAGCGGCCTGGGCCCATGGCGCTATTGTTAAACAAATTTGCTCTAGCGGATTGAAGAAACTGCCGTTTTCAGCGGCACTAGCGAAGCGAGACCAGCGTGCGAAAGAAGAATCGCACGAGCGCCCCTGAGCCGAGAGGCATCAGCAGCGAGCTGTGCACCGTGGTGGGAGGCTTCGTCCCGAGTTGCTCCGCGAGAGGAAGCGCGCGCGCGCGCGCACGCTAGCGCGTGGGGATGTAGTTAATCAATTGGCAAATTGTTGCCCGTTACTCCCGTGACCCCGTCCAATCGATTGGGCTTGCGCGTACACAGCCGCCGGCGCATCGACTCGGCTCGCAGACCTCCGACACGAGAGATCGCGCAGCTCCGCGGCGATCGATCTGCAACGTCTTCATGATCGGCCGGCGAGATCGACTGCCCACCTTTCACGGCCACCTACCTACCTACCTACCTACCTACCTACGTCGCTCACTCGCTAACAAACCTCTCATTACGGCCATTAGATGCGATCGGTTTTTTGCCACTTTCATTGAATAATCGGCCTATACTTGGCGAGCCCACTTCTCTGCCCACTTCTCTGCCCACCTCTCTGTCCGCTTCTGCTCGACCTTGCTTACAATCTTATCCCTTGAGAATCGAGAGTAGGGTTAAAAAGGAGCGTGCGGGATAACGCTCTTACGTCACGATCGCACTGGCCCACAATCAACAGCGCGGTTCAGGCTTTTTACTCACCTGCAACAAAAAAGAAGAGACGGTCACGTATATAAGATAACGGTGAAGCGGAGGATCAGAATAAAATTGGATTCGGTCGATAGTAAATATAAGGCTGGTAGGCAGAGTGGGCCGACGGAATGAAAGAAAGAGAGAAAGAAAGAAAGAAAGAAAGAAAGAAAGAAAGAAAGAACGAAATAATAGAGAAGCGCGCAGATCGGCGAACGGCGGAAAAGAATCGGCGGATGATTCCATAAACATAAAACAGTTAGACGGTGGCCGAGTGCTACAGAATGCAATCTGCTCGTTTACTCGCGGCTCGGCTCATCAATTATCGGCTGCGAGCGAGCGCAAGCTGAATCCGCGCGAGGAGCTGTGCCATAAAGCAGCCGCGGCACAATCGCACGCGCAAGCGCTCGCCCATTCAAATTCAATCGGCGCAGGCTGTTCTTCGCACCACTCGCCGCGGCCAAACAAACGCTCGTTGCGGACGCAACAGCCGGCGCGGCTCCCGCAGGAGCTTGATCGATAGGGGAAAGCGCACCCAAGCCAGGGAGCAGCCGGCAAGACGGAGCGAGCTTGTCGCAATTAGTCATCGGTGCGGCGCTCTCGTGACTGCCGCCGGCGGCAGTCGTGGCGGCAGCGGCAGCCGACGAGGCTCCTCCCATGGAGGCGCATTTGAGCTGGCCGCGATCGACGAGGATCGGCGCCCCCGGCGCCCAAAAACAATATTAATGCCGTCTTAATCGACGTCACTCCCCGCGACCGTCGATTAACTACGGGCTTTTTGCGCCTTTTGCGCTTTTTGCGCTTTTTGCGCTTTTTGCGCTTTTTGCGCTTTTTGCGCTTTTTGCGCTTTTTGCGCTTTTTGCACTCGCCTCCGCAGGCCAGGTCACCCGCACGCTGGATATCGACGAGCGGCGCTTCTTTCTCCTCTCGAGCTGACGGACGATTTCACGCGTTCGCCTCCTGCTTATTAGCGTGATTTTCCCATGACGAAAAGCTCGCTCGCCAGGCTACCGCAGCCATGAATCTTGAGCGCGGCGTGTAATTAAAACGGTATACTTGGCTACCGAATTTCGATGATGATCATTTCTCGCGTGATTAGGCATACTTGCTATATCCACCGTGGCGGCCGCGGACATTCCATTTTACGACTTGTTTGTTTAATGGAGCCTGCCAGGGAAGCGAATGGCAAGCAGAAAAAAAACATTGTTTCAGCAAGCGAAACTGCTTAGCGCTCGAGTCGGCAGTGTAGCAGCGGAATAATTAACCGAGCGCGCTGCCGCGCTGCCGCGCTGCCGCGCTGCCGCGATGCCGCGATGCCGCCGCGATGCCGCCGCGTTGCCGCGCTCCCAACTCTGGCAGCATTATGATGGATGGACTTTCCGTTACCGTTATCGGCTCTACCACCAGCAGCAACAGCTATCAAAGCACTCCATTCATCTTGCAATTGTCCTTCGGCAATTTTTTACTCCCCTGATTTAATCTACATACTTTTTATCGCGATACTTATCAACGCTTCGACGAATCGATTGGCTGCTTCTTTTTTCCGCATTGTCGTCGATCAATGCAGCCATTCCGCGAAGCTTTGCCGAGCAGAATAAATCTCATTGTCCTTGCTGCGGAGCAACAGCTGCCTGGTGCTCCCGAGTGAGTCTGATAATTTAGACGAGCTTCCACGAATCTCGAGCAATACGATCGCAGCCGATTCGCACTGCGGCAATATTATTAAGTGAGCTCGTTCTCCGCGTAGCGTGAATTTCTTGATAGGGCTAGCCACGTATACATAGGCAGCTTCTTATGTATAAAGAGAGCGGGAGAAGGGCACGACGCTAGATTGGCTCGATTGCCAAGGCGCGCGAGCTGCGTATAAGATGTACACACGATTTCTCGTGAAATAGCCCAAGGGCCGGCGATTGCCCGGGCAACCTTCCTAGTAGTAGACTCGGACGGCTGGCAATTCGTATAGGCTGCTTTGTTTTGCTTTGTTTCGCTTTGTTTCGCATTGGTTCGCTTTGGTTCGCTTTGGTTCGTTTTGTTTTGCTTTCTTTCGGTTCGGTGCATCCGATGCACACACACACTGCTCTCGCGTGGAAAGAGAGCTGGTCCGAGTGCACATTGAAATGCATGCACGATGTTTGCCTTGCGCGCGTCAAGAGCTGGCGATATTGATTGGCGCCCAAGGGACGATTCGGGCGGCGCTGGCGCGTGATTCGCATTCGATTTAAATCGAACGAGCCTTGCCTCGACGCCTGAATAAACATTGCGATGATGGAGCTACGCGCAGCTGAATAAAGCAGGCTAACTGTAGGCCGCCGATAATTAACATAACAATCGATCATTAGATGCAACTCAATCGGACATGCGAGCGGGAGTCTGACCAGCGTCGACTTCTTCCACTGGCGATATAAATAAGCACATACCTGCCGAGTAGCAAGTCGAGCGAAAAGCAGTGTCGAGCTATCGCTGGGATGATAAGCGTTAATTAGCGATAGGTGCGTACAAGGAAGCGTAGCGGTGGCCGTGTCAGCGGCCGGCGCATTGTCAATCAATAAACTCGGTTGTCACGGCGATCGCGGAGTAGAGGCGAGCGCTCGCGATGCGCGCCCGATGCGTATCGGTGCTCTCGCTGCCACCTACTTATCAGAGCGACTATACAGGCATGTTCGGGCTGCTCGTCATCTTCGGTAATACGATAGATCGGCGGGCGCCATGCACACGTATAACCGGCCGCGCCGGCCAGCATTAAGTGCCGAGCAGCCACAGCTCTCTCCGCGGATGACCGACGTGCGATCGATCGGATAACGGGCGCGATGTATAACAGTGTCTCTTCTCTCCTCCGCAAAGAGACGGGCAGAGCGCGAGCGAGCGAGCGGCTCCTTTGCATGCGGCCAGATGGAGATAGCGCATCACGACGCCGCGTCGTCGCTACCTTTGGCCCTTGCTTCTTTCTCTCTCTCTCTCTTCCTTCGGCGCCGCGCGCTCACGGGCCACAAGAGAACTGTACTCGTTGTAAAGCGGTACTCTGCGTTACTCGGTCGCTGCAATTTCGCCGTGCTGCTCTCTCTTCTCGTTGTTGTTCCCCTGCTCGGCGCTCGAGCTTATCGGACGCATACTTGCGGCTGCGTCGGCCAGATACCAGCTCGAGATGCAGCAGCCTATGCGTGCGCGTTCTTTATGACAGGATGCAAGTTTATCGCGCGTAGCTACCTTGCACAGCCGCACAGCCGATGGGCGGAACCAGCGCGCCGCGCAGATACCAAGTCGGGATAAGCCAAATGGGATTTACTCGAGAAAGAAAACACGGACTTTCGGCTGGCGGTAGACGAGCAAATAACGACGGAGAGGTCGCCGAGATGAAAGAGCGCGTCGGAAGGTGAGTTCGATCGTTCGGTGGGGCGAGAGAGCGGCGCCGCGATCAATTAAAAACGCCCATCGCGCACGCACGATATCTATTAATCTGCAGTGCGGCGTGGAGCCGAGCGCGGCCGAGTCGCGCGTCCCACGCGGAGGAGCCACCCAGGCTCGGCAGAATCCATCGATTACAGTGACACTCCTACAGCCGGCCGTTGGTCGGTCGAGCAGCGCGACTGTGTCTCTCGTTGTTCCTGTTGCTCTTGCCGAAGGGAGCCGAGCAAGGGCTGATCGCACGGGCGGTCCGATCACGCTTCTTCGATTCCCCTCATTGTATGTATAAGAGCCGCGCGAACGCTCGTTGAGCCGGCGGCCCGGCGCAACAAATTAACACAGTGCATCGGTATCCGACTGCCTCGGCTGTCGGGCCCGCTGGCCATTCTTCGTCGTCAGCCGGCTCTGCTCCCGGATCAGAGCGACGGAGAATGCAGCAACGGGCCTATCGTGTTCGCGGGGCATTAGTATTGCTAATCTAGTGGATTTTCGCAGCGACGATCGGGCCTGCCAGCACGAGCCGGTACTGCGCCTCTGCCCCCGCACGATCGACGAGCAGGAGAGGTCGAGCAGCAGGCCGATGATTTATGAGCCGGACGATCGCGGCTATCGCGAGCCGCATCTCCGAATCGCTCCCGTGGCGACGCCCGTGAAAAAAGCCTAGCCGTTCGCCGATCGAACGATCGAACGATCGAACGGCTGCACTCGTTTGCATCGCGAGCGCGATCGACCATTGCCAGTTGCTAATTGCTCGCTCGATGCTGTTTCGGCCGAGAGGAACGAGAGGAAGGCCGGCCGGTGTCGGTTATGCGCGCGAGTAGCAATTGTCGGTCGGCCGATTCGCGGAATGGCAGTGAAACGCTACGGAGAGCGCGAGCGCCAAAGAAACAGTTAATTGCAGGCTGGCAGGTAAGTAAGCCCGGAATAATTAGCAGATTCGAATTTTCGTAAAAAGAAGGTGGTGCCGGCGCTACAGCCGCAGCCTCGGAACGACGGAGAGCGCGTGCGGCAACGAACGGGACCCCTTCCTCCCATTAGAGCACATCGCCACAAAGAGCCAAAGATTACTTCTTAGATTTTCATAGTATGTATTTCCGGAAGAAAGCTTTTTCCCACTGGCGTACTGGTGCGCCGCGCGTGCGCTGGCCCGCGGTATGGCCGCGGTATAGCCGCGGGTATCGAGTGGAGCCGCGCGCCACATATAATAGCCGGCGTAATGCCCAAGTGCGAAACTGGCTTCCGCGCGCCCGCCACTGCGCCCGCCCTGCGCCCGCCCTGCGCCCGCCCTGCGCCCGCCGCTGCGCCCCCGGATGCGAGCGATTATTCGCGTTTTTCCGGCTGCCTCCTTTGTCTACTCATTCGCGGAATCATCACCTATGTGCCGGCGAACGCAGAAAGAGCAAGAGAGCCGTTACAATAGCCAGCGCGCCCGAGCTTCCTTGGCTGGGTTCTGGCGCACGCGCACTCGAGCCTCTCCACCCGCGTGTCATCGAGGCCCATTAAACTCGAGGCATCGAATGACCGGCCTGCGTATATTTCAATTACTCGACCAAGTGCGCCGCATGAATATGCATCGATTCATTTGCATCGACTGACTGGCAACTGGCACTCCGGCGCTGTGGCGCTGCGGACCGGCTATCGAGCGCCAATTAATGTTGCTCAACTGCCTCTCCGGGTTCGCAGATAAATTAGCAATAAAGCTCGACAATTGCAGTGCAGCAGCTTGCAAAAAGCCTGCAAGACGCCACAGCAGCAGCCAGCTGCCACCGTTCGTCGCTCGCCGCTCGTCGCTCGCCGCTCGCTCTAGTATCGTCAATTAGCAAGCTGCCGTATTTTCGTTGGCGCGCGAACGCAATCGTGGATCGTACGGGCCGCGGGCGTCGTAAAAATGAAGGAGAGAAAGCAATAAGAAGACAGAGGTGCGTTACGAAGAAGCAGCTTGGACGCGCATTAAGTAACGTTAGGCCGTCAGAGAGGAAGAAATGTGTGCCAGCGTAGCACGTAGCACATCTAATAATTCAGCGCCGAGTTAACAACAAACCTCTGGAGTTACCCGCTGCGCCAACTTGTCTTGCGAGAGCGAGAGCTGCATCAGGCAAATTAGTTGGCAAGAACGTCGATTGTTTTTATCGGATGGAAATTGGTGGCATTACGGCCAGTCGGAATGGGGCGAGCGAGGCGGCGAGCCAGAAAAAGACGAGGACCGATAGCGAGCGAGGAGCAAGAAATAGCTGGAATAAGTAGACGATGAATTTGAAGAAATAACAGCACAGAGCGGAGCAGAGCAGTCGGCGTTTATCTGCGCCAACGAATCGCGGACGCGGCCGATTGTTTCTGGCCTATCCGCAACAGGCATTTGTGTATGTATAAAGGGGAAGCTCAGAGAAGCGTGGGCAATCAAAGGAAAGGC
Organism: Phymastichus coffea; assembly: GCF_024137745.1. Lineage (NCBI taxonomy): Eukaryota > Metazoa > Arthropoda > Insecta > Hymenoptera > Eulophidae > Phymastichus > Phymastichus coffea. The sequence continues at coordinate 879,250 of NW_026706881.1, forward strand.
ATTAGCGCGCGGCGCGGAGAGAGAGAGAGCGAGCATCGAAAAAGGCCTGGGCCGGAGTAACGGCCGGCTTTTTGCATTTGTCGAGGCCGATAATGTCAGCCGAGCTGCGGCTAGGCGATATAAGAGGGCGCACTCCGCTCCGCGGCTAATCGCTCTTTTGCAGAAACGGCGCGCTGATGGTCGGATCGTTAAATGTAAAGGCGCGCGTCCCTCGGCGTATCGCGTGCTCGCCGGAGCCCCGGCCCCCAATGCGCGAGCGGCTGCCCGCTGCCGGATGGGCCCAGCACGAATATTGCATAATATCGAGCCGCCGCCGCCGCCGCCGCCGCCGCCAAGGAAGCTTCCACCTCGCCTCGGCGCAACTCGCGTGTATCTAATCATCGGACTGAGATGTTGCGCGCGTTGAAGGCGGCTTTCGCGAGGCGCGATCACGCCCACTCCAATGACTTGGATATTGTTAAATTGCATGCCGCACGCAATATCAGTTATTACTTGACGCGAGCGCGTGCATTATGTGCTACGCGTCTGCGTGCCTGCATAGCCCAGAGAGACAGCTGTGAGCTGCGTTCGTACAATTACCAACGAAAAATTGTTCAACACCGCGAGTAATCGGCGCCGATGCTTGTACACGCGCCTCTAACTGCGGATGCAGACGTTACAACGTGCTGCGCCACCGAGAAAAACCAAAAGGAATTAAGCATCGAATCGGCCGGTATTTCAATCGTCGACTCAACACCTTCGTCCCTCGCATCACGCTCGCGTCACGAGTGCCGGTGTGGACGCGCAAAAAGCATAAAAGTCCGCTTAGCGCATCCGATACGTCAACTGTCTCTGGCAGTCGGATCGTCCGGCGCGGAAAAAAAAAACGTGAAAACATCTGGTCGGGCGGACAGGTCGGTAAATTAATGTCGCTGCACGTCAATGGCATCGAGCAGCAGCGGCACGTACGAGTCTACTCGTAAACGGCACTCTTCGCTTGGCACGTCGAACCAATGCGGATAAACACTTTTACTCGTTGCTTTTCCCGGCGATGACGAGGCCGCATTTATTCTCGCTCTGGCCCAAGAAAACTGCCCGTCTGCCCTTGCCCTCGACACTCCAGCGCTGTTGGCTCGTAGTCGCAGGAGGGCTCTCGAACGAAGTCGATTCCCAGCAACAGCATCAGCAGCGGTATCGACGAGCGTCGGCACTTTGTCGCGTGCGGCCGTACAACGAGAGAAAGGCCGTGCACTGTGCAGAAGAGATGCGACAGCTCTAGCCGAGTCCGCGCGGCGGACAGTGGGCTTACGGCGAGGCGCCACACGACGGACCCGTTACTCATGAGTGTTGTCGCAGCTGCACTGCGAGATACACACGGCATTCTGTACGGCTACCGTCTCTCGCTCTTTCTCTCTCTTTGTATACGTGCTCGTGCTGCTGTATATAGCTGACGTCTTCACTCGCGCCTCTCGATTATTCGCACTCCTACGTACAAGCTGCACAGCCTCGTGTACGGCTACACGGCCTTGCAAGACAAATGTTTTTCCATTGTCTGCGCGTAGCACCTACGAGCCTATAGCCGCCGTCTCGGGCACTTTTCTCAAGGAAATGCCAGCCTCATGCAAATGCACCTCCCTTGTACACATTCAGCTCGCGCGTGGACTCAGTCCCTCTGTACGATCAATTATTCGCGGGCATTCATACATCCGTCATTATGTATCGGCACAAGCTTCTTTTGCCGCGATTCTTATCGGCAAACAATTAGAGGCTGATCAATCCAAGTAAAAACAGAGTCGGCTTAATTGGTCGACGCAACGTTCTCTCGTATCAAAAGATTGCAGCGTTCTTGATGTAGTCGCGTTATCCGGCAATCAGAGTAGAGCAGAGCAGAGAGCGAGCGCGCAAGAAGAAGGAGGTGGAGGAGCTGGAGCTGGAGGAGGAGGAGGAGGAGCAGTAGAAGCGGAAGAACCGGAGAAAGGAGAAGCGGCCGAGACACGCGAGTCTGGATCGAGTTTGCATATGATTTGTCGCCCGTGCGTATATGATTTCAAGCGCATGTCTCGTAATTATTCGGGCCCGTTAGCGTAGCGCCGACGAATCGGGCAGGTGCCAAGAGTGCCGCGGCTTGTCGCGCGTCGCATCCTGCTCTCCGCACGGCCGATTCGCGGGCTCGCTGCCCCCGGCTCGCACGCCTGGCGGATGAGATTGGCGCTACGCGAGCGAGCGGCCGTCCTTGCCAGCCGCCACGCGCGAATAAAGTGGCCGCTTCCTGCGCTCCGACTCTGTCGCGCGTCGTCCGGCACTCGCTCGAGCGGCGGGTGGCGCCAAGGCCACCGAAGCTCCGAGCAGCACTGTCGGAAACCGCATCGTTTGGCAGCGTGGCCTGCTCGACGCGCGTGTACATTAGGCTCGGTAGAGCGAGCGGGGCCAGCGAGGCATGGGAGCAGCGTGTGGTCAGTGGTGCGCGCGCGCAAAGCGAGAAAGTGAGCGGGCGCGGAGCAGCGGCGAGGAGGGACCTGCAGGCGAGAATCGGTGGCACTGTGTTACGCACGCGCGCGCGCAATCGAGCGATCGAGCGGGCCGCGTTGATGCGGAGGCAGGCGCACGCAACGCAAGGCGAGCCAGCCGCGGAGAGGTCCGAGTCCCCTCGTCGGGCGAGCTCCTTTATTAGAGCGCTCGCGCGCGCGCCACACGTAGCCGCGATTTCTTTATCGTCTATTTGCTCTTGATGCGCCCTCGTTATATACTCCGTCTCTATTGCTCGGGCGCGCGAGAGCCAGCGGATCGCATTGTTCTTTGTTCGAGGAGCGCGGCTAGAATGCAGCCGGCGCCGTCCCGCTTGGGCCCACCACAGCTCAACTCCGAGGCGCCGCAGATCGTGCGAGCCGCGAGCCTGATCCGCTCGGACAGAGCGCGAGCAAGGGCGCGGACAGGCCATTATGGAAAGCATCAGCTGTGAAATGCAATTCTCTCGGGAATGGCAGTGCTCGCACCTGGGCCCGAGCCTGCCCTCGCCGTTGCATCCAATGCGCCTCGGCTCTAGAAGCGTGGAAAGCGCGCGTCGATCGATGGCGTCGATACGTTCCGTGCGTTAGCGCTGGCACCCCTTTGGCAGTCCTCGCTCGCTCTCGTGGAAGAGCGCGAGTCCCGCGCGGGGATGCGCGCCAAAACGGACTCGATGCGCCTGCTATTCGAAAGAAGCCTCGCTAAAAATCCATTGGCAGCCGGGCCATTGTCCCGTCCGTCAGTCATAGCGCTGGCTCGCCCCGCTGATCGCCAGTCGCTGCAATCGGAATGCTCACCTAATTAGATCGGCTGCTCGCCTCCCTCCGTTTCGGGCCGCGTTCGCGCGGCAATCGCCTCGCAAAGGGGCCTTATCTGCGACGCTTATTGCATTCCCCGTCGCTGCGTTAATTAATTTAAGCGGACAAATCTCGGCGAGATAGAGCTGTCTCCGTTGTGCTCGCTGGCGCTGTACGTGCGTTCGTTAACGCATTAAGATTGCAACTCGGCGAGCAAATATTTTGATTGGCGCGCTCGATACGCCTGCGCTCGTGCACGTACTGCCGGTCCGCCGTCGCCGCGAGTATGCACCGGCGTCACGAGCGCGCCGCGGATCGTCAGCGAGCAGCCGAGTTCGGCCGGCCGGCCGGGCCGGGGCCGCGTTCCGGCTCGCGATGCCAATGCTGAAATCGGCGCTGCCGCAGGCACGCCACGGCTGCAGGCTGAAATTAGAGGATGCCTCGTTGGCTCGCACGACCGGGGCTTCGGGGGCGAACAATGCAGATTCCCAGCTGGCGCGCGGCAATCGGAATGCCGCGCGGCGAGTGCCGATGGCAGCGAAGCGTTATGCACGCGCGTTCTCATTCTCGCGCGAGCAGCGGCCGGTAATCGATCGGCGGCGGGCCAACAGCGACGAGGAGCGCAGGGCCGTGGTGCGCGCAGCCCGGCCGGGGCAGGGGACGGGAGACGAGGGCCCGCTCTCGGCTCTCGTGGCAGCTAATTGTTTGCGAGCGCGAGAGGCGCGAGAGGCGCGAGAGGCGCGAGAGGCGCGAGGCCCCGTTAGGACGACTGACACGCCGCGCGTGCGCCGCTCCGGCGCTGCGCGCCTTATTGGCCCGTAAAACTCGACCTAATGAATGCATCGCCCGCGGCCCCTCGGCAGCTCTTCCGAACAATTTCAGGATGCAGCGCCACGAGGCGAGTAGGTCGCCGCCGCGGAGCCCGCGCCTATTATAAGCCGCTCGCATATACTGTTAGCCGCGCTGCTCTCCGGGCACCTTGCGCCTTCCTCTTTCTCATTGTTACGCGCGCGCGCTCGCATCGTCCGCGGATGAGCCCGCAATAAATGCCGCGCCGCGCCTCCTCCGCCCGGCTCTGTTTGTTCGCGAGGGCCCGGCACTTCGCCGCGAAAGCGATTGGCCGTCGAGCGAGGCCAACTCTCGTTTCTCGCGCGAGATCGAGCTGCGCCTATTACCGGCGAACAATGTTATCGCGTCACTATCCCTTTCGGATGGAATCGCCAGCGAGAGCGAGCGCTGCCGAGCGGCCGATCGATAGAGCTATGGGCCCGCGCGCCCAGGGCAGCGCTATGACGCACGGATTCCTGCGCCGACGCACTCGGTAATCGCCGAATAATTAATAATTGCCAGCGGAGCGCAAGGGGCCCTTTCGGACGATCATCCATCGGCAATAAAGCGGTCAGCCGCCTGCTCCTCGCGGCTCCACTCGCGCTCGTCGAGGCGTCCTTGCCGACGACTGCAGCGCGAGCGGCTCGTCGTTAACGCGCCGATGGCCGCGGCCAGATAAGCGACGACCGCCTCCCAAATGTGCGCGTCCGATCAATGCTGCATTGTCCGCGAGGATGAGACTGCGATTGGTCTTGTCTGCCGCTCCTGGCCGTCTTCCGCGAGCGGACGCGCCGTTCGATACTCGCGCTTCGATCACCGACTATTGGCATAGGCACTGTTTGTCCTGCGCGCGCGCGCGCTAATCCGCCGTGTTAACAGTTATTAAATAATTGCCGACCGCTGTCTTATTGAATCACGGCAGCGAGATTTCAATTTGAGCGAGCGCTGCGGCCGGCAAGCGTGCTCCACACGCGCGCACACACAGCTCGGAAAGCGCACCGCAAAAGAGAGGCAATTTGCGGTCTGCAGGGCCGCTAGGCACACGCGCGCGCGCGCGCGCATATCCACAATGCAAGAGAAGGCTGTCCCCGAGCTCGAGAGGACCTCGTTTAATAAGGTCGCCGCAAGAGCGTCAACCTCGGCGCGCGCTAATCTGATTCGCGGGCTAGGAATTCTCAAAAGAGTAAATAAAAAGGCCAGCGCCGCGGGCCGAGGACGGAACGTGACGTAGAAACGGTAGCCAGGCAGCTCGTCCGATCGAGGCACGCGTGTACGACTGGAGTCGCCGTGCAGTTAGCATATCCGCGCGCGCGCGCGTGCCTCGAATGAGTACGGCGACTCGCTGAAAAATCGCGTCTTGCTGTGTGCACTCGCGCGCGCGTGTGTGTGTGCGGGACGGACGGAGAAATGACAGGGAGTAATGCTTGCGCTGCCGACTATTGATGACGCTTAATTGTATGGGAATAGCACACGGCCGCGCGAGAGAGACAGACTCTCCTTTACTTGGCCGCGAATTAGGGGTTCTTTATGCCGCACACGAGTCTAATGCGAAGGACGTGATGGAATTGAATACTGCGCGTATTTTCCGGCTAATGATACACGCGCTGAAAGCCCCCTGCTATTCAATAACACTCGCTTCTTCCCTCGACTCAGCTTGTACCGTCCGAGCTCGCGGACCGCTGACAAATTAAATGCTCGGGCGTGCGCGCGTGTATTCGATGCGCGCAGACTCTCGCTCGTTCGATCTTTTTGCCCGCGCACATTGTTGCGTAACAAGCCAACAAAAGCAGCAGCAGCGGCAGCAGCAGCAGCAGCAGCAGCAGCAGCAGCGAATTGCGCTTGCTTTTTTTATTTCTCTTTTTTTCTCGGCGATGCGGTTTCGTGCGTAAAGTCGGCAAATTGTTGAACATGCGCTCGCTGGCTCGTTGACTTGGCAAAAAAGGTGGCGATGTATCCCAAGGCAAATACTTGCCGGCTACAGTGTAGCTGCAGCAGCGCGCACAGGCGCACGCGATAAAATTAGATTAGAAGCCGAAGAATGCGATATTCCATTTTCCATCGGCAGCTGCTCGGAGGCAGGGAGTGAGAGAGAGAGAGAGAGAGAGAGAGAGAGAGAGAGAGAGAGCGAATGAGGGGCAGAGAAGGAGCAGAGAAGCTAGCTGACAAAAAATGTCGAGCTCGCGGCAAATCGCGTCCGCAATTTATTCGGGCAGTAAGTTGATTGCGCGGCAGAAAAAGGAAATGGAGGAGGAGGAAGAAGCAGCGCCGGCGAGGAGAGCGACTACAAGTAGAAGGTGGATAAGGAAGAGGAGCCGAGATCTCGGTGTGCCGTGCGCGCACTGAACATGCACGAAAGTGAGAGGGCCGTTAGCACGTACGCGCTCTCGCCGGAGAAAGAGAGAGTGCTCAGCCGAGCGATCGCGCGGCGGCGCGGCGACGCGGGCAGGCCGAGGCCCGCGAGGCTAAGGTCAACGCACGTCGCCCACGCTCGCGCGAGCGACGCACGAGTATTATTGGGCCGCTCGGCCCGTACCGGGGGCCTGCCGATGAGTAATCGTCGCCGCGATAAGCCCGGCGCAGCTCGTGATTTACCGGACGAAAATGTTCGCGGCCCAAGACGCGGCTCGGGCCATCCATCAGCGGCCCCGATAAGTTAATGAGCACGTATAAATCGAGGTATAAATCGACGAGGGCCCGCGCGCGCAGAACTATCGGAGGAAGCGCGCTAGTCGAAAAATAGATAAAGGCAGCAGCCCCAGAGGAAATCAGATAGCCGGCAGAGGAGCGGCGAGCGCTCGCCACCCTCGATGAGCATTGCCGACTGCTTATCTGCGCGCGCTCGGCCGCTCCTCCTTCCTCCCGCCTGCCTTGCTCCGCTCGTAAATAATCCGCGCTCGATTACTCGCCAGTTAAATAAACATTAACAGCCTCGCCTCTCGTCTTGCTCGGCCGTATACGTTGCACGTACGCGCCGCGCCAGATTGATGGCGTGCCCCTTTGCTCCCCGTCACGCTCGCTTTTCTACGTGCTCGCAGGCCTCGGCCAATTAATGAAAATTAAGTAATCAGCGTCGCCTTTTCAGCCGGTCTTATTGGCGCGGCCGATTCCGGCGCGGTTCCGCGCGGCGCGGCTCGGCGCGGCGCGCGAGCTCCCTGAATAATGAGCTGCTTTTCAGAATGCCGTTTATCTTGGCTCCGCGATCGCGCTTCTTGCCTTCCAAACGAATTTACGGCTCTCAGAAGTCTTAATGCTGCGCCACGGCTATCGGCCAACGCTTCTCTCTCCCTTCGACCGATCGGGACGAGGGCTTGCGTGCTTCAGATCAGTGGCCGATTTGGAGTTGGCGAAGCGGGGAACTCGCGGCAAGGACGGCCGGCTGCGCCCGTCGACGAGTCGCCGTCGCGAAACGCAACGAGCCCGGACTTACTCTCGCTGGCGCTGGCGCGGCTAAACGCGTGCGCCGCGGCCACTCTTTTGCGGTACTTTTATTTCGCCGAGCTGGCCTGTCGTCGTACAGCGCGCGCAGCGTAACGAGCGAAACTGGTCGCCACGCGATGCGAATGTGCCGGAGCTGCTGGCGCTGTCGTTAAGCGAGCGCAAAACGCAGAGAAAACATCATCGTTGCCGTTGACTTTTATACTCGCGAGCGTTCGGCTGGCCCAGTAAAAGCTAGCAGTAAACGCGATAATACCTTACGATTGGCTAACGATGAGCGAGGCCCATCGCTGTGCAGCTGGAAGAGCCGCTCCGAGCCGCCAAATTGCGCGAGCAGCCTCGCGCGGCCAGGGCCAGGGGCGAGGTAAACAGACTCGCTCTCTCTCTCTCTCTCGCGCGCGCGCGCGCGCAGGACGATTAGAACGGCGAGGAAGGCTTTGGGCTGTTGACCGAGAACGAGAAAGAGAACGAACGCTGACAAGGCGATCGTGTAGGCCGGTTTACGAGCGACGATCCAGCTGGAATCATGCTGTTCTCTATCGCGAACTGCTGCGCCGATTGAGTGGGCAGCCGGAGCAATTTGAAACGGTAGCGGACTCGCGTGGAGACTGGGGGACCAAGCCGCGCGGCATTCTTTACGACGGGTCCTTTAACGAGGCCCCGTTTGCGCGCGCGCAATCGTTTATCTCGCAGTTTATTGTGCTTTGCAATCATGCTTGACAATTTGTCCCCGGCGTAACGATCGAGCAGCGAGCGCTCTCGAGCCGGTGACACACGAGTGCGTCCGCAGGTGCGTTCGCGGAACAAAGCCTCGCGACTGGAGAGTCCGAGCGTCCCGCTCGATTCCGCGATCGGCCGTTTACGGGTGGCATTATCGCGATCGGGGGTATCAAGCGAGACGATGCGCAGGCATGCAAAATGAAGTTGTGACGCAGCGGGCAGGCCAACGAGCGGGAGAGGAGGCTGGCTGCGGCGAGCGGCGAGCGGCGAGCGGCGCGCGGCAGAAGGAAAGAAGAAGGAAGCCGAGAGCGAGGAAATAGGCAAGAAATACATTTAGCTATGGGCAATAATAAAGCTGGAATCTGCAGATGCTACGAGGAAGCGGCGCTTCCGCGGGGGAAGGGGGTTTCTGGAAAATTTGTGGGCATCGGCATTAGCCGCAGCAGATAGGAGGCAGCAGGAGACAAAGAGCTCGCTCAGCAGATCAGAATAGAGAGAGCGTTTTACAGTCCAATTATGAGGCGTTCGCGTCCACCCGCGAGATGAAAAATAAAGAAAGGTGTGTAGATGCGCTAGCCGAGCCGAGCTAGAGGGAGCCGCGCGAGCAAGCGGACAAGAAAAGAAGAAAAGAGAGGCTCAGTCGTAAAAGTAATCATAGCCTGGGAAAGCCAGCCGGTAGCGCTCTGGCAGTGCGCGCTCACAGCTCGCGCCACAGGTAGCCGCGATGCAGCGCCAATGGTGTCAGTCTCCTCTCGCCATTAGAGATGTGCCGCCACGCCGGCTTCTTATTCAATTTTGCGCAGGCCGATTTTCGACAAGAAGCGCGAACACGCCAGTCATACTCGCTCTACGTGCAATGCTCACTCGTTTGCTCGCGTTTTCCTTTTCAAGCTCTTTCCCATTGGCAGCTGGCGCGCGAGCGAGCCGACCTGTGGGAGAATGACGATGGATTAATCTAGGCAATATCGATCGGAGCTGCCGCCGCCGCCGCCGCCGCCGCCGCCGCCACCGCCGCCGCCACCGCTGCAAATACACTACGGCAACGACGGTACAGTTAGTTCGTTTATTGTTTTTCCAGCGAATTCATTGCAGAGCCGGCGCTCGCTCGCTTAGGCAATTCAGCTGCAAAAGCGCGTCGTAAAAATAGCATCTCGCTGTCGCGAAAGAAACGCGCGAGAGGCTATGTAGCCCGGCGTTCTGCTGGACGACGCGCCTCGAATAGCCGCTGATGCGTGATTTATCGCACCGCCGGGAATTTCGCAGCGGCGCGGTGATTTGGCGCGTACGGGCGCGTACGAGCGCGCACGGGCGCAACCGCGTCGCTGTCGGCTGGCTGCTGCGAGCAATGAGATCGGCAGAAACGCCCGCGCCTCGGCTCTCTCTCTCTCTCTCTCTCTCTAGTCGTAATTTAGCCTGTCCTCTGTACTTAGTCGGCCGGATGGCGTGTGAGACCGTTGCCGGTGTCAAGGGGAACGGCCCCGATTTACGGCCCACTGTTACTTGCCGATCAAGTGGCTGATCGAGTGTCCCGGCCGTTGCAGCGCTGCGACGCCGCGCGCTGCCAGCTGACAGCCGATCGTCCGCCAGTCTCCCGGCTAATTAGCCCCATCAGCTACCTGCCCGCAGTATATCCACACGAGGAAGCGCATCTGGCGACGTGTATTATCGAGCTCGCGCAATCTCGGCCGCTGCAGCGACGAGCGACGAGCGACGAGCGACAAGCTCTCGCATTATTGCAGCCCACAATTCTTCTTCTACGAGTCAGCTGTTAATCATAATGCCTATCGCGCAGCTTCTCCCCGAGCGAACGTTTTACAAAGCGCGCGCGCGCGCGCGCGCTGCGCTCCTCGCTCGCCGCAACAATATCGGGATTATTGTCATTATCCGCCGCTCCGCGCAGGAATGCGTGCGAAGCCTCCGCCTGTATTGCTGCTCATTTGGCGCTTCGCAGCCCGAGCGACACTCGACGGACGCGGCGACAGAGCGCGCTCGCAAGCTTCATTGCCAACTGGTGCGTTTGATTGGACTCCAACTGTAACTGGCTGTCCGCGGGCGAGCCCGCGGCCTCGTTAAGGCTCGCCTCGCGGACGAACAATTTAAGGCGCTTGTAATGCCAGCTAATGGCGGATTGGGCAGGACGAGCGCCGCGCTCGCGGGCAGCTTACACGAGCGCGCGCCGCTAACGACCGGCGGATTCGCGTTGGCGAGCTCGGCGGGCCGAGGGGGCCGCGGCCGGAAGATCCGGCCCCGACAAGAGCGCGCGAGGCTAATTTGCGCGTTAAAGAACGTATGCTAATCAAACACTTTTTTTAGAACGGCCGAGCCGAGCCGCATAAACATTCAAATTGCGCCGTAAACGTCAGCGGGACCGAGCGCGGCGCGCGCTAGAAGCGGCTGCGAAGCGCTCGAGCGCTCGGCCGCGGCCGGCCAGCGCTGCACTTTCATCTCGGGCTTGGGCGAAAGCAGTCGCGCTGGAAAAAAGGGAAAATGGCGCTGAATATATATCACGCGCCGGCTCCAGCTCTCGCTCTCGCCTAAGAGGAAAATGGGCAAAGCGAGAAAGTGAAGGAATGCGCGAGGCAGCGCGCTACGGCGAAAGAGAAAGGGCTGGGCCGCGGCGTACAGCGTTTGCGGCTGGAATGCAAAAGAACGAGAGGCGCGCGCTGTCTAAGGGCGGCACGTCGTTAAAAGCCGCCTCGAGCCGCCTCGAGCCGCCTCGAGCTGCTTCGGGCCAGGCCGGAAACGGAAGCGAGCGCCCGCCCCATCAGGCGTCCCACTGCACTCGCGCGCGCGCGCGCGCGCGTGCACTTTGCTCGGATTTTAGCCGCGCCTCTTGCGTAATAGCGCCACTTTCAGCCGCAAACGCTCGTCTGGCCTAGCTGCTCTTTCATTTTTGCCCCTGGCCCGAGCTGCTCCGCCTCGCGGCCCCTCGAAATATGCACATTTTTAGCGTGCGCCGAGCGAGCGCTTTGCGAGCGCTTTGCGAGCGCTTTGCGAGCGCTTAGCGAGCGCTTTGCCAGCGCTTAGCGAGCGCTTTGCCAGCGCTCGGCCAACCTCGGCGCCGATCGCTTCTTGCCAGCTCGCACGCGTGCGCGCGCTGGTTCAAGGGGCTGCGGCCGAGCGCGCTTGCGCTTTATGCGTTGCGTTTTACGCTCTCGATTGCTCTTTGGTCGCGCAACGAGCGCATTTAGTCCATTACGAGGCAGCGGCCGCGGCAGCGAGCGCGTCGTTGTAACCTCCTCTTTCTCGGAGTCGATGGACCGAGGGATAGAGCCGCATGAGAGAAAAGCTGAGCGGCGGCGGCGGCGGCGGCGGCGGCGGCGGCGGCGGCCGAGGCAATTTCCAAGCCTCGCAGCTCGCCCCCCATCTCTCTCTCCCTCTCTGTCTGTTGATGTACTCGCCGCCGCGCATATAAACCGAGTCTTCCGGTTAAAGGGCCGAGAGAGCCAGCGAGCCCGAGCCAACTATGCAGGAAGAAAGTAAGTCCGCACCGAGAGTGAACGTCCTTATAAACACGAGCGCAAGGGAAACGCAGTCTGCTGCTGCTGCCGCTGCTGCTAGCAGCTGAATTGCCAGGAATTTCTTTATTAAAACAAGAGCGCGCAGCTTTTCATCTTTCTGCCTTGGCACTCGCGCACACCCCCCATCAAATTCAATTTCAAGCTACTTCGAGGCGAAAGCGACAGCTCCTCGTGAGCGCAAGTCGAAGGCCCGTTGCGCGGACCGAAATCGCAAGGGCAATGCAGCTCGAGAGGACGATCCCGAGTGTAAGCACGCGTCGCCGAGGGGAAAGGAAAAGCAAGGGGCAAAAAGAGCGGAGTAGCCCGGAGGACGATCCCGCAGCATCGTCGCTCGCGGCGCGTCCGGCTAATGTACGCGCGCGAACGCGAATCGCGCGAGCGAGGACAATGCTCGTAAGAAAGCGCCGCGCCGCCGGTTCGTTACACCCCAACGAAGCATCGACGTCGAGGCGCGTCGGCGACGGCGTCGGCTAGGGCGTCGACGATCGATTGCCGGGCGCTGCAGCGATCAGCACCGGGATAAAGGCAACTACGAGGAATGCGAAAGTGAGCGTTTCATCGGAGCGAGCCGGCGAGTGGCAGATCATCTTTCCGCGATACACGAGGAAGAGAATATGCGGCGAGGGAGAGCGAGAAGTGAGGAGGAAAGCGAGAAGCAAGTGGTGGCGAAAACGGAACGATTAAAGTGCTATCTACACCCCGCGAGCGCGCCGAGGCACGCGCTGCAAATTGCGCGAGATTGGTGTTCCGCTGCTCCCTCGGACGCGGATCCCAGCTACGCGATCTCTCCGCTGAAACAAAATATCGACCGGTGAAAAAATCTTTATTTTATCGCGCCTGTAATAAGTAGCCTTTGCCCCCTCCTCGGCCTCGCGAACTCGCCGCACACTGCTACCTGGCAGAGCCGAGCTTCCGCTCGCTCCTCCATGTCGGCATTGAATTTTTAGCAGCGCGCTAATGAAGCGGCCGGCAGCGGCCGAGCATTGTCTTAATGAATAAATGCAGGCACAACGACTGGCGACTTGCCATCAATTCCCTATCAGTGGGAGAGCGCTCTCGCCATTTTTCGTCCCCGACTCGCTAACGAAAGTCACGATCTCACCTCGTGACCTCACAACGAGATATCGCTCCCTCTCTCTCTCTCTCTCTCTCTCTCTCGCAGCCACCGCGCGCCCATCTTTTCGCATCTCATTCTCGCCACGTGCGGCATTGATGACCCATCGGATTCTGCTCCGCTCGGCGAATCACGCGCAACAATCAATTATTGCCTCTGATGTCTTAAGCCTTTACCTTTGACTTATTGACCGCGGCTCGTTCGCTTTATGATTCATCCGGGCGATCGCGGGCAGCGAGCGCGGCTGGCGACTCGCAGATCTTCGCCGTGCAATTGTCGAACGCGACGAGGGCCGCTATTCAGGCCCTTACAATTCAGTGAAGTACGCGCGTCGTAAAACTAGACTACAGCTCGCTCGCTTCGTTTCGCTAACGTTCCCAAGACGAATCGCAATTACTGCTGCTGCTGTTGCTGCTGCTGCTGCTGCTGCTGCGGCAAGCTCTATGAATGTACAATGGACTCGAGCGGCAGTCGGCGTAAAAAGTACGCGAAAGGAAAAAACGGTCGCGAGATAACCACTTGGCGCCCGATGGCTCGACGCGCTCGCGACATTATACTCGCGGCATTAACGTTCTTCAGGTTTCAGCTGCCCTTGCTTCCAACGTCGATCGGTAAAAAAGCATTCGCGGAAAGATTTAACCTATTAAATCAGCAGGCTCTGCCTTGCTTCTTCATCGCCGATTGTCTTAGCTTTGATGCTCGGATTTCACGCTTTTTTCCCGCTTACGCGCGACCGCCGCAGTCTCTGGCGGAGCTCGCAATCGGCAGCGCGAGAAAGCTTCAATTAGAATGCGATGAATCACTGAAATCCGTATTATTCGATCATTCTCATCGGCTCGACCAAATCGATTTACCACTCTGGTCTGAATTAAAGCCTCCGATGAAAATTCTATATAGGCCGAGCAGTCGATGACGGAGTACGTGGCGCCATCAATCTCGGTAGCAGGCCAACTTCTAATTTCTTATTTCTCGGGCTTGGCAATATATTAGTCATGAACATATGAAATGTTCGCTGGGAAAATAAGCGCTCACCGACGAGAGCAGGCGGCGGCGAAGCTCGTTAGCATTTAAAACGAAAATCGAGCGCGTCGCGAGCTGGTAAAACGCATATCGCATTGGAGGGAAAAAGGACGAGCGAGCGAGCGAGCCAGTGGCACGCGCCTATCCGAGATTCTTCGGAGGCATAAAAACTGAAAGTTAGTGGCCGCGCGGAGCCGGGCTTGCGAGCAACTGGAAGCTTGGCGCTGCCGAGGGCGGAATTTGGTCAGAGAGGCGTACGTACGTACGTAGAGCGGCCGGCGACAGGGACGCTGGCGCGTGCACGGAGGACAGTGCTAACGGGACCCGCCGAGCGGCCGCCTCTCGACGGCTAGTTGAGCGCTTTAATCGCGGGCTCCGACGGCGACTTCTCCTCCTTCGCCGGACGCGTCCAAGGCCGCGCGGATTTGGATTCTCTAACGAGGCGCTTCCAGCGGAGCCGGCGTCAACGCAGCGCGAGGAGCGCCGGGCGACGAGAGCACTGGCGCGCGATAAATTAATAGCCGGGCGGCAGGGCCGTGCCAAGCTCGCGCGAGCAAAGTTTGCCGGGCGGCCACTCCGCTAACGGCAGCAGAGCCCAGTTTCGCGGTCGAGTGCCAATGGATATTGCGGCATTCATCGGCCTCGCTGGATGGAAAAGCAGAGCGCGAGCGGCGCCGAGGACCAAACTTGACACCGTTCCCGTTTATCGAGGTTTATCGAGGCCCCGGGGCAGCCGCTTAATCCGCGGCTGACGATCTCGCCCCGGCGCTGGCGCGCTCCCATTATCGGGCGTGCGATCACGCTTCGTAATCAATCCGCCGCGCACATGACCCTTGGCAGCCCTATTAATTAACGCGAGGCACTGCTCCATTCCTCGAAGCATTTGTAGGCAATTTTAGGGCTTTATTAGGCGGACAAGGGACCACCTCCCCTTCGAATTATCCGATGGATTATTCGTTCGCGGCTGCCTTCGCTTAGCGCTTAACCAAATCGATCTTTTACGCAAATACAAACGACTTCTCGATAAGTTGGCATCGCCGCGGACTTAATGATTTTCCGCGAAAGCCGGCTCGGCTTGTACGGGCTCGGCGCTACTGCCAGCTGGAATTGAAAATTTGAAAACGGGGCCCCACCGAGGGAGACGGATCGAGAGCGAATAAGTTAAACTGACACAGTTATCAGATTTTTTGCCGGCCGCTCACGGTCATGCTCCAACGAGTCTGGCTTCCAAATGAAGCCTCGACGTGTACGTGGAAGCTGGCGAACGGGCTTTCGGTATATCGCGAGCGGATAGATTGATGCTTCCGTCGTGCACAAATAGAAGGATTGGAGTGGCTCTGGAGTTCGATGCACGGGCAGCCATTGAAAGAAGAAAAAAAAGGCGATCGCTGGAAAAATCCAGGTATTAGAATGTCTCGAAGGGATAAGCCGGCGTCGTCGCTCGCGC
Source organism: Phymastichus coffea (assembly GCF_024137745.1). NCBI lineage: Eukaryota > Metazoa > Arthropoda > Insecta > Hymenoptera > Eulophidae > Phymastichus > Phymastichus coffea. Next base: position 894,616 of record NW_026706881.1, read on the forward strand.
AGAGCCTCGCCGGAAGAGAAGTAAAGGACGAGAGAAAGAGAGAGAGAGAGAGAGAGAGAGAGAGAGAGAGGCAAGTCAGCGATCCGAGTCTTTACGTCCCTTCCCGGAGCAGCCGCGAGCTGGCTCAATCGCATAATGCCGAGCGACTATGCACTAATTTGACGCGAACAGCCTGTCCGAGAGAAGAGAGCAGCGCGGAGTCGAGGGTACGCTTGAAATATCGGCGCTTAATCGGCACTCTCTCGCGAGCCCAGCGCAATAACAAATGAAATCTGCAAGGAGGCCGGGGTCATCGATCGGCATTCGCGGGCATTCGGAATGTATCCGCCGCGCGCATAAGCGTACGGCTCGTATGCGATGCTAAGCTCTCACGACTGCTCGTAAGTTTTTTGGTGGCGCACGAGCGGCCTTTTTGTCGATCGTCATTTGCCGCCGAGCGTGTCCACACGCTAGCGCAGCCACTGCCAGAGAAGAGGCTTGGGTGTCCCTGGCCATACGGTACTCGAGGCTCCAATGGGCCGCCACTGGTTCTCGGCTGGCGCTCTCTCTCTCTCTCTCTCTCTCTCTATCACGAGCTTGCCACTTTTCGCGCAGAGAAGGAACAACGGTCGCGGCCACTGGCAGCGATGAAAAAACCGGCAGTTTAGCCGAGTTTACCGGTTTTAACGAGCGCAGCCACTGCAGCGCTACGTCACTCGCCTAAAAATGAACGATCGTTGGGGCGCCCTCGGTCGCTCGCGATTAATCAACGCGTGCGCAATTAGAGCTCGCGCTGCCGGCAGGCGGATCGGATGTGACGCTCGTCACGGGGGAGCAGCGAGGGGCCCTCGCCGGCCGAATGCCCCCCAACGTCGCAGAAAAGTCAATTTGTCGGCTGAAATGAGCATCCGCGGTGACTGATCTGCGCTACGCGAGCCACTTATTAGTGGCAGCGCGTGCAGTACATGCACTTGACTTCCGTATAAGTCCATAAAGCCTAGCTGGCTGCCAGTCGGAGCAGAGTAGTCCTCGCTGCTCGGCTCTCGGAAGGGGAAAGAGAGCGATCAAAGGAAATTGCGAGTGAGCCAGCGAGAGTGCAGAAATAAGAAACGAGAGCCGCGGAGAGCGCGCGCGCGAGTAGCGAGGAGTAGCGAGGAGTAGCGAGGAGTAGCGAGGAGTAGCGAGGGCCGAGTCTTGCGCAAGAGGGAGAGAGAGAGAGAGAGAGAGAGAGAGAGAGAGAGAGTGCGCGCGACCTTGACCGTGCAGCCCGAGAGCAGCAGCGCCAACAATCGCTTCCTCGGCGCTTGCTCCCGGCCACTTTTACTTTGCTCGGCGATCGTTGGCGCGGCAGAGGCCGGTCGCCGCCCAATTCCTCTCCGCGGGCCCGCCGCCTCCTCGCCCAGCGCGTGTCTTCATCCCCGCTTCGGGCCCGAAGCTGCCCCCTCGTCGTCCGCCGGACGCCCGGCAGAGCCGACTCTTTGCCCCGCGTTCGGTGGACAGGCCGCGCTGTCGACCGCAGGCCTTTAGCTGTAAATTGACCGCAGCGCTGGCCAGGCCGCCTCGCTCGCTCGCCTCTATATTACATGATATGTAGGCGAAGTTTGATTCGCCTGCGCGAGTGCGCCGCGGCCGGTGCATTCGCCTCGCACGCATGCGCGCGGAGGAATCGCGACTTTTTCGGCATTACTCGGGCTACAAGTCGCGAGCACTCAGCCGTGTGGTTAATGTCCCGTTTGATTGGTCGCAATGTTGTTTGCCGCGCGAGCCGCGTCGTGCGAGCGCGCCAAGCCAGAGTTACCGCCGCCGTAGCTGCACGTGATCGCGACAAAAGGACAATACAGCCCCGATGACAATGTCGAGAACGGAGCTCAGCCTCTTCCCGCGCGCCACTCGCAGAGAGAGAAAGAGAGAGAGAGAGAGGCTGTACTCGGCCGAGCGTATAATGCTTGTACGTGACTCGCTCTCTGCCCTTTAAATCGACGCGACTCTCCCGTACGTATATATGCAATGTGCATGCGCATGCATACATCGCCAGACATTACCCCTCATGCACGTTCCGTTGTACGGATTAGTTTTACCTAATCACTCCATCTCGTCCGTCCCTTTTTCCTCCACTCGACGTTTGCTCTCCATTCCTTCTTCCGTCCCCTCCTCCTTCTCCTTCGTTCTTTCTCTGCCTGCAATCTCGCCTTCTTCACATTTGTCCCTTGTATGTTAATGCTCGGCTGACTGTAACTGCAATTAAGCTATCCTTCACCTCGCGCGGGCCATTTTTTTATCTGCTCAGTATTTACCTTTCCTCCAATCCACGCTTTACCCATTCATCCTCATGTTTTTCCGCAATTCATTCGTCTCGGTTGTTGGCGAACGATTTATAACGCAACAACAACGACTTGTTTTACAATCTCAATCAATTACTTGCAAGATGGTAAGCGAATGAAATGTCGACGATTCCAATACTTTTTCAGAAAGATGGAATTGTGCTTTTTATACAGTATACATCGAATCAAAATATGAAAAATTCATCTATACGATCGCACGAATATCGAAGCGATTCAGAACATTGTTTTCTTTAAACATTTCTTCGGCTTTCGTGTGATTGGCATGTTTTTTTTGATAAAATAGATTTACAAGTAGTTCTTAAACGTCTGTCCGTATGAAACTTATCTAAAGGATATCATTTGTAGAAACGGTCAAGTATTTTTAAAGAAAAAAAATTTGACTATAGAAATTATACAAGACGCGTAGGTAGAAAGAAGGGTTTAACATGACAACTATACAAGAGTAAATACAAGTGGCTGAATTAGAATAAAGTGATTGTCATTAACTAATAACGTTGCGAATAGCCAAAACGCAATGAGGATAGCGCCATTGTTGTTCTTTTATATTTTTTTCAGAACAGCTCGATGAACGACAATGCTTTAAAAAGGAAAACGTCTACTGAGACAATTGTGTTGTTTGTAACAAAAAGGGATTCATTCAATCTCATTCAATTTCGTAAGCAAAAGTACTTGATTAACACGGTATGGATGTTGAATTAACATTCCTGCACGATTTGCAAGCACGTATGAAATTATGATTTTAAATTCCTTTCTTGAATTTTCTTTTTTCGAAACGTAAAACTCGAATAGACCTGCTTATTAATTAGCTCGTAATGTAACCGATCGACTTTTAAAAACAGAAGACACAAAATAATAAGGTATAAATCATTTTTATGATGGTTCATAGTGTCCGAACATGAAAATATACGAGCAGTCATTTAATTTGGCTATAAAAGGCAGGCAGGTTTGTAAAGGTGCGTGATAATCAGCAATGTTATTTCTTAAAATTTTTAATTGAAATTGATAAAGCATCAGGAGCGAGCCGATATAATCGAGTTTCCTTCCACAAATAAGTCCACGCTGGATGTTTGGTAATTGAGCTTGTTGCGCGAAATAATGAAAGAACGGTTGCATTCGCAGAGATGGTTAAAAAGGAAATCATTATTTCTTTCACGAGTAACACGCGGCGCTTTTCAAGGCGCACCGCGCATCGGGCAACCACCAGTACGAAGGTGTTGCAAGTCCGGACGAATCGTACTCGCGCGCGCTCAACACTGCTTTTCTTCGATTTTATACCTTTTGTACATTTAGGCACGAGACTCACATCCGCTTTGCGATCTGGCACCGATTGCTCGTATCATTTTTCGATCTCCCTGGCGTTCTACCGGACTGAACGTTTCAAGATTGCGACAATTGACCGAAGCTATTTGAAGCCAACTTAATAACGGCATAGACAATGAAGGCAACGAAAATGGAGCGTTGACTTACGATTTGAAAACTTGGCTCTTCCTCGTGGTCTCCATGACGCCGGCAGTCAGCTTGCACAGTTTGACAAACGACGAACAAGGCACTATCACGGATCGTTGGGCAAATGACGTAGATTAGGAGATCACTGTGAGTCGTTGGCAGAACAGAAATGCAAACTGCTGGCAATTATCACTGGGACTCGCTGGGATGAGTGTGACTGATGGAAACTGGTCATTCGTCCGCTGGAGTGGATGCGAGCCGAGAACGGAACGAGCGTGCGAGGTGAGAGCGCCAAGATCCGTTGAAAACAATAGAGCGGCTGTCGAGCGGCTCTAGGCGCACTCGCGGCGCAGGACTCGGCGGACGTACGGAGGTGCGCTAGTGGATCGTTCCGTTCGCCAGGCAGCACTGTGCCCGGCCGCAGCAGACGAGACGAGACGAGTACGCGACGTACTTTGCACTACTACTACTGCCTACTACTACGGAACTAGGAGTAAGAGACAGAGTGAGAGAGAGAGAGAGAGAGAGAGAGAGAGAGAGAGAGAGAGAGGACGAGAGGGAGAGATAGAGAAAGAAGAGAGTGAGAGAGAGAGAGAGAAAAGGGAGAAAGAGGAAGGAGGAGGAGGAGAAGGACGACGGTTGCGGCAAAGTGCGAGAAGCTCTGCGTGGCGCGGCAGCTGAGGTGCAGGAGGATGCTCGTCGCGTGGAGCACTGCGCGCTAATGACGTGGTCTAGGAGATGCTCGTCAGTTTTGTAATAAGCGACGGTAAAACGTGAATTTTCCCGAGGTGGGGAAACGCGCCTGGGGCCAATCGCGGCCGGCGAGAGTGCCGCCACTGCCGCCGCCACCACGCGGCCAATCCCCTTCCCCAAACACCTCGCAGGATCCATCTCTCTCTCTCACTCTCTCGCTCTTTCTCCTCTCTCGAGGAGATGATCCTGCCACCACTTCCTCGGTCGCCGACCGAGGGGAAGGGAACCAGCGGAGCATCCTTATCTACTGCTCGTAGCTCTCGGAAGAAGTCTTGCGCGATATTGCTCTGTATATACAAGCTCTCTCTCTCTCTCTCTCCCTCTCTCGCGAGCACCTTTATGCTCTTTATCGGCAAACGACGCGTAACGCCCGAGTGCTCTAACGCAATTTAATGCCGCGCTGCTCTTTACATCCAACACACCAAACCTCTGCTGACAGCTTTAGGCAGCTGCAAATTTGTCTCGCCTGATCGCTGTAAGATTAGAACCAATACTTTTCTTTCTTCACGTCCTAAACACCTCGTGAATACCCTTTTCTTATGCGATTTCACGCACCTTCGGCTGAAATCTTTTGCCATTGACAAAAACCTGTGACATTTCGATCACAATACTCAAATTAGTACTTGAGTGAAATATGATTATTTCTTAATTCTTAATACTCGGTAAAGCTATAGATTAACTTGACATCTTGAAAACGTTCTGATCGAACTCAGTGTTTGATGACTGCGCGTTTCAGTCACGTCCATGTCAGATTAATTATAGTGGAAATGAAATGTTCTCCGGACTGCGAAATCATCTTGTTTACTTTGAACACCAGAAGCGACAACGTATCAATTCAAACAATTGAGCTTGCCCTTAAACCGAATTTCAAATGGCGATTGAAAATGACGTGCACGATGGATCGAGAAAAAATGCTGAAGAAGTTAAGTGTAATTGTGTTTGAAAGACTAACGAAAGTATTGGAAAATGCAAGGAATGGAAGCTGGAAAGCGAAGCGAGCTGTGCGAATCGCGGCTGAAATCGGTCGGCTAGGACAATAGGCATAGGTAAAATGAGGTGCGAAAGAAAAACGGAAGTGAGAACGAAACAGCGTGGGCTCCGCTGCAAACGGGACTGATGCTTTTCCATATACGCGTCAAATGAATCAGCTAAGACGCAGCTGAATTGTAGTTGATAGTTCGGCGGGGCGCAGCCGTTACGCGGAGAGAATTCGATCGCCGTAATCAGGCCGAAGCCGAAGCTGTGCGAGAGAGGGAGAGCCACACCCGCACTATCTGAATCGAGGGCCAGAACGCAGCGGAGAGCGAGACAACAATGAGAGGCCGACTCGCAATTGATCGGTACAATAATAATTTATTGGCGTCGGTGGTGGCAAGTACTGACAGCAGCGGCAGCAGCGGCAGCAGCGGCAGCAGCAGCAGCCCAGTAGAGATGGAAGTGGCAGTTCGCGCGGGTCTGTATGTGCGCCGGGATCGTTAGTGGATGCACCGCTGCCAAAGCCGTTCGGCGCTCGCTTGGCTGTTCGCCTGTACTCGCATCTAGATCTCCGGGTGGTGGAAGCGCGGCTTGGCGTTCTTGCAAACAGCCTGGGAATCGAACCCGGAACCGCGCAGCCAACGCCAAGCGCTACAGCGCACCCATCGTCCTTTCTCTCTCCCACCCGCTACTCAGCTCTCATCCCATTTCTTTCCTCTTTTTACTTCTAACTCTCAACTCAACTCCGAGCCTGCGAGTCGCCCTCGAGCCGCGCGGCGCGCATACTCGCAGCGCCTCGGATGCGCCTCCTTCGCCAATTTTCAGACGGGACCGAGCTGCCCGTTAGACGCCCACGCACATTTTTGCTTTTTTACAGCCTCTGCTCGCCCGCTGGATATCAATTTTTTTTTCTCTCTCGATACTATAAGCTGCTCCTGCTTCCCCTGCCACGGTTACTGCTCTGTACTGTTTGTTGCCCATCTGCGCTTGCAACTCTTCATGCAAACCATCGACATTTTTTCCTTTCCATGCCTCTTCCGTTATCCCGACAGAGTTTCGTCTTCCGTTTTATTTTTTACTATTATTCCCATGTACGTTCGACCGTCGACCTCTGACCAAATCCAAACAATTTCATGCCGCTAACAACCCTTTCCAATGCCTCGTCAATCGATCAGAAGCATCTAGCTCGATTCCAAACGTCATCGAGCGCAGATTGCCGATTTCAGTGTTGGACACCGAATGGTCTACAATGTCAGACCTTCATTCTAATTTCAGTTTAAACGTCAACAATTCCATGTCACTTTTGACAGATTCATCTTCAAAACTTCAAATTTCTATTGAATCCATTCTGACGGTACAGCCTTTTTATTTTTTTCTACGCATTTTATTTCTCACACTTGTACGGACCAGTTTTTTTCACGACACAATAAATTAACAAAGCACATTTTTTTAAATATCTATTAAGTATACATCTTTCAATGGTAAAATATCTCATCGAGATATTTTCATATACTGCAAAAGACCATTGACTAAGTTCAATTATTAGTGTCGCTTGTCATATATTTTTCGAAATTTTGTAAATTAATAAAGCTCAAGCAAGTTCCATTTCATTAACTGATACTCGCGTCAGAAATTAAAAATATAAAGCAAATATATAACGGCGAAACCTTGCAAAATCAAGTGCGTAAAATTGCACACGTCATGTGTGTTGCTCCCATTTGAAATACGTTGACTCAAAATTATACGTCTGGATCTGCGTTGTAAAATCGGTGACAATGTATTTAAATGGGAGCAACACACATGGCACGTGTAATTTTACACACTTGGTTTTGCCGTGTATCGGTGCGCGGCAGAGATGATGCGCAAATGTTATATTACATCCGGTTGAATTTCCAATTGCTTTCATCAGTTAGGCTTGAAGCTGCAATCATGCTTAATACGTCCGGTTTTATGGCTTTTCGAGACATCGGTGCAATTAGTCAAGAATTTTCTCAGTCACGAGCGCGATGCCAATTGACACTGTGCGCGAGTCCTTCTTTCTTTTTTAAGTTGATTCACAGGCAGAAGCCCTTTAGACAAACGCTAACATAAAATTATAAATCTATAATTAAACTCCCTTGAGAAAAAACATCTCAATGCTAATTTTCTTGCGTCCAAGCTTCTTATAACAAGATTAACTCTCTTATAACTGGAGGAAATTTTTTCTACTAGTTATACTCAGAAGTATCCTTTTATTACAAGTAAATCTTTTGTTCGTGGAGGGAATGTGAATATCAGTTTGATAGCTATTGTAACGAGAGTATTTGCAAAAATTGTCAACTAAAAAATTAACATTTTTTGCGGACCAATCAGAGTTCAACATAGGAAACTAAAAGTCTTCTTTATCTTCGTATAAAAATCGGCCTCATAAAGATATTCTCATGAAACTAATTGGTTCCCTCAATGTGCACTAATCCTCTTATAATAAATTTGAGATTTTCAAATCAACATAGCCTGGAATGAAATGCTTCTTGTAACAAGAGGATCATCTTGATCCCACAAAAGATATTTCTGTTACAAGAGGATACCTTTTTAATTCAACAAAATTTTTTTTATTACAAGAAAGTTTACCTGAAATTACCGTGCCCTTTTCATAAGATGATCATTTTTTTTCAGCGTATCTTTAATATAAATGAGAGCTCAATTATTAAAATTTTCACGTCTTTTCGTACGATATGGTTATACGTTCGTTGAATATTATTTGAAACGTGCTCATTGGTCTCTCTCATTAAAGAGAATTTCTGTCAATAATTAATGCACAAATCGTACGCTCGTGTTAGAGCAGTTCTCAGAACTTCCTTAATGTACATGACAGTGCGAGCAATGAATGTACTAGAAATGTAAAATTTTGAAAAATTATGTAACAACAAAGTGAATCACATGAAAATTTTGTCCCACGATTAAAGCAAAATACAGACTACTATAAAAGTGCGGAACTTTTCTAGGCAGCTTGAACAGCCTTTACTTACGTCTTTCCGGTTGTCATATAGCGGCGAGATAATTTCAAAGAAGCAGTATATATTCTCAATCTAACATACGAGACTGCGCACACCTCTATATTAAATGAAAACAGCTCGATCAGGTTCAAATAGTAATGGAAGTAATATTCATGACCCCGCGAAAAAAAAACTGGCACAACATTTTTTATACAAAATAATACGAAATTGATATGTATTTATTGTTTTTTTTTCTATAAAATAAAAATATTTTATTATTATTTATTTATAGTATTACGATATTAGTGTGGTAAAGTAGATTCTTGTCTCGTGTGGTTTTTACGCCCGAGCGAAACCGAAGGAAGGGTGGTAAGTCACACGAGATGAGAATCTTTTTCCCGAACATATATCAAAGTCAATACGGAATTTTTCACTGTCGATTCATTTAAAATACACTTATGATTATTACACATTTTGACCATACCTGTCTATTTGATATTATAATTATTTTGCTGTTATTTCGACAGTTTTAATTTACGCAATGGAATATTCCATTAAGAACTTCTTAAGAAAAATGGTTCAATACATATAAATGTAGCGAAAATGATGTACGCAAAATGTATAAAATATACTTAATATATGTATACTATTTGTGCGAATTTTTTCATAAAAAATGTGTCCAAATTTAGTATAGATTTGATATAAACTTTCTATATATACAAATTTTGCGCAACATTTGTATCTTTATTTTTAATAAAGAATCTATTTTTATATATCTACACATAAATACAATAAATGCAAATTTCGAAATACCGTGGGAAGTCATAATGTCATAGTGCAAGTGCTATACTAATGATCCTTTATCGTAGCACAATACAATAGTTTGAGGGTCGTATTATTAAGAAGGCGATCCTGCCTTACAATACAGCTAAAACGGAAGAACTAGATAAAAAGTAGAAAATAAACGCGTATGAAAAATAACATGTATAAATCAAAAACTAACACATAATTAACTCATCAAGAACATCGGTGTCTCCTTGAACACCATTTTTAAGGGTACTAAATCTTGACGAATAAGTTTGTTGCATAATATTTAAAAATTCACAAATTATTGAAATACATTATTATCATATATTATCGATATTTGAAAAATACCATTAATAAACTCTCGTATCTTCATGCGGATCAATCAATAATAGAGCTCTATACAGCCATTCCTTCAGAATAAATTTTCCTTAACATTCCTAAACACATTTAATATTATTAAGTTAGAGTGTAATGAATTTATTGTTATAAATTCCTTATTATATGTTATAACAAGTTTATTCTTTGAAATTACACTTTATTTATGCGATTTAGATATTTATACATAAGCAATTGTAAAGGTGATCTGAACCATTCGTACAAATTTACCTTACCTTTTACTGTTATTCACTGTACATAATGAAAATGATCAAGCTAAATTTGGTAAATAATATAGTAAGTATAAAAATTTAGATATATATACGAAAATGTTGATGTATAAAAAAAATTATTCATTTAATAATTTCGAAAAATTAAGGTAGGATGGTTGTTTTTTGAAAAAAAAAAATCTGGGCAGTTAGAAAAGTAAATGAGAGAAACAGGAATGTAGAGAAGACAAATTCGAAGATCAATTTGGAATGACTAGGAGTACGAAAATGTATAGTAGAGGCCGCAAGCGGCATGCTCTTTCGATAGCGAGATGGTTGCATAAGTAGCAATTGATTGCTCGATTTAACAACCACGCAGTCTTCTAGATCTTCTCTCTCCCTCTGTTTCTCTCACTCCTTTCTCGCTCTTTCATCTTCTACGGTCTTGATAGTTATGACAGAATCTGATACAAAGTGATAAGTTGCACAACTTGTCCGCACGATCGCACCGATGATCTATCTAGCTTGATCTATTGTACATCTTTTATTTTCTGATCACTAAATAGATGACAAGTTCTTATTTGCTTTTACTTTGAATTTATATTGAAGTTATTACTTTTTACTAATTATTTATTATTGTTTTCGACATATTTATTATTACCATTTCTAAATTACGATCAGTTTAAAAAAATTTTCAACTGAAAAACAACTAATTTATATTATATCATATATATTTTGAAAACTAGTTGTAGAACCACAACTTTGTCTTGAAGCAAATTTAATATGATGATCAACTCCGCGAAAAAGAGTACCTTAACTTGGTACCTATAAATTTTCATGAAGTTACACTTGCAATTTTTGTGATATTAAAAAAGTGATGTGAAAAATTTTAACAAAGTTTGGACTTATCATTGCGCAGATTTACGACCCTTAGTTTTTATAGTTTTTTAAAATTTAATGAAAATCAAAAAGGGACAACCTTAATTGAAGCTTGAATTCAAATTCTACTGCGACGTCGTGGTTCAGATATGTCTGAGGCTAACGTAATTTCAGGGTTTCTTAGTCATGACAACTGCGATATCTTGTCTAAACTGGCTGGAATTATCGTTGAACTAAAAACAAAGGAAAGTACTATTTTTGTGAACTCTTGCCATTCAGTTCCAATCCATAGTGGAGATTTAATCGAAAATAGTACCCCAGCTCCACCAATAGTAGTATCCACAAGGATAATTGTCTAGATCCAAACGATCGTAGTATCTAAACATTAAAGAATGGGATTTAATCTGGATAGCGATCAAAAGGAATGATAGAAAGTTACTTAAATTTTTTTTACTCTTTATTTTTGGTTGAAACACATCTATTCAAAGTTTGTAGCTTTGCATACACTTATATTATTTTTTTCCGGCCTGGCTGTTTGATTGCTACTAAGGGTAACTACCATCTACGAAGTTCAGAAATGTCCTTTGCACTCAACGCAGACGGTTTCCTTGGTGGAAAGCGCTTAATTTTTTGGAAATTTTTGTCTCGTCTCTTTTATTAAGAGAAGGATCTTGTCCCTACTACTTGAGTCTAAGGCAGTTGATTATTTGGGCTTATCTTGATTAAGTTTGATTTTCTTCTTGGGTGTAGACGACGTTTTATATAGAAATTCGTTTGCATTACCGCTCCATGTCAACACATCATCTCGCAGCTTCACCAAATCGGCAAGAACATTCGTTGGTGGTGGGCATTTTAGCAGTCAATTTCTGAGTTGACTGTTTGAGAAAGTGCTCGCTCGTTTACTGTAGAATATATTTTGCTGTTGTGACAGAATCCCGTTATTAGTTTCAACTGTATTCAAATCATGTGTACTATCCGCGATGTCATTTTTTTGTTGTAGTGGTGTTTGATTGCTATTGATTGAGTCGGAGCATAATTTTGTAGATTTCCCTTTTATTGACAGACGGAGCAGCATATAGAATTTGTACTACGGGACACTCCGTAGGTTGTGGTATAGTGAATTTGCAAAGATTTCGGCAGGAAGTTTTCGTCTTCTTTTATATACACATACGACGCCTGAACGAAAGAATGGGCGATTGGCCAGGCTTATTTAGGTCTGCACGAATATATTACATATTCGAGATAGTGTTTATTCTTTTATTTTTCAGGACGATAATCAGTAAATTCGTATTAGTCTTATTTGTTATCCATCAGCAGCCTGATTTTCAGTTTATGAACGTAATAGTATTTTCATCTGTTAATTAAAATAATAATTACAAACCCTAATTGAAATTATGGCAATTAGCTTATCTATTATTTAAACTAATAAAGATGCACAAATACTCACGCTTAATTATAATTGTGTGGAACGCAACTTCACAACAGGCGTGAAAGTTTTATTATTAATTACTCGAATAATTCGTTTATAAAGTTAAAAAACTCGTTTTCCAATTAGTTTTTATGGATTTCTAATGAACCTAAAGAAAATATAATAGAGCTTATTTGAGAGAAACTATTGAGGGTTATTATTTATTATTTATTATATTATCAAATCTGTAAATTTTAACATAGATTCTCTGTGTTACATTTTTAGATATTACAAATTGATGAAACTCGAAGAAAAGTGAAAACAAAATGTAAATAAATTTTACGACTCTCACTTATTTAAGAGAAGGACTTCTAACTGCAGGTGAGTAACAAAGGACTTTCGTAGCGACAGAGATCGCAGTTCCTAGAGACCTAGATCTGCAAAATCTTTTATACGTAGTTTCCAGATAATTTGAATGCCTCCGTGGGAAAAAAATGAATATCGCAAAAGAGCGGGAGGTGGGCCTGCATATTACCAATCTTTTGATACTCATTGTACCATTCAATCGTAAAATTAAAAGCGTACCCTCAACATACATTTTCTTGAAACCATGCAAAATTCAAAGACTTTTTTCATGAGATTAGTTATACATATATATTTAAAAAATAAATTCTGTAGAAACGTTTATATATATAGAAAAATATATATTACCGATATGGATTCAAATTATTTATATTTGTTTTTTATAAATGATGCGATTTCTCATATTTTTCCGTTACACTGAAATTATTTAGTCGAAGAAATACATGAATATTTTGCATTTGTAATTTTATCTACACTTGCATCGACAGGTCGCATAGAAATGTTAACCCTATTATCATGATTACCACTTGATACTAATTTGATTGTCGAAGATGGGCAATTAATCAAGTCTTCATGAAAAACTAAAAAATGATTAATCTTCTATCACAACTGAGTATAGTAATTTTTGAATTAATTTATAGAAAGTGTAATTAAATACCATTAGCTTCGGCTTTACTACAAATGAAGTTTAAAATTTCAATACGATTTGGGTCCAAGTGACCTCCTCCGATTTCTATATGATCCGCAGCATGAGCACACTATATGAAAATAAAATTTGATCACAAAAAAAATATTTCTGTATTTTATTTCAAGATCTCAAATGTTCAACATATACCGTATAAGTAGGTATACGTATTCTAAATAAATATTTTAGAGCATAATGCAATATAACAAACCTGTAAGATATTTGAGGTTCTGGAATTTCTATTTCCTATATTAAAAGAATTAAATTGAACTGCTGTAGGATATGAGGCCCAAATAGAGCAATTTCTTTTCTGACCGTGGTTTTGTAACAGATAATACGGTTCATCAAAGTGTATAATATTGCAAGCTAAAGTTATAATATTCGAAACTATTAATTGGCTGCTTATAATTTGTACTAATATCATAAATCATTAGCACTTACGAGACGGATGTTTTTTGTGATCAACGAATATTGTAAATCCTTTCCCAATGTGTGGTATTCTGTATGATATTTGAGCACCATTTTGAGAACTTACGAATGTTTTGTGTAACGGTTTATTGTCGGAACAAAACTCCGTCTCTTCAGTAGAATATTTAGACAGACCCTCTTCACTCGGGAAAACTTCTCTTTTAAGTTCCCAACCATCACGGTACTATAAAATCAAACAATCTTATTCACATTCAAATTAAATTTTAAATTTGCCATATAGACGATGGGTTAATCAACCTTTATTTCGTAAATAATAATATATTTTTATATTTATTATTTTCAAGGCAATAACTATAGTTAAACATTTTGTAAATTACCTGAACTAAGCCACCCACTCCTCTATTTTTATTGCATGGTACATCAAATTGGGTAAAAGCTATTTCTATCAAATTACGTGAGCTAGTCACAAAATAGATACCACAAGTGGTTGTGCGATTGCTAGTTGATTTGTAAGTAAAGTATCCAGTTTCCGATGAAACAAACAAACAATCTAGAATAATTATAATATTCTACATATTTCTGTCTTATATAACGTATAAGACGTACGTTATTTATAATTACATTAATTGTTATTTATTGTCATATCTTACTTTGAGGAGTATCTGGAATCGTTACAGTTTTAATTTGTTGATTGTAGATAGCATTGTCGTCAATTATAGCCTAAAACGTTAAAATATAACGTTTTACATGATATTGATTAAAATTAACCTGAAACTCACGTGATATTTGATAACAACAATTATTTAACCAGGTGGTTATTTCTAAAAGCTAAACAACAGTACGTACAGTCAATATTGCGTTAGGAAATATTCCGAATAATTCACTTTGATAAAGAAAAAAGACATATCCAGCTAAAATCATACAAAAATAAACTAAGAAAATTAAGATAAAAAATAATACTGTGGGACCTTTTAGTTGACCAAAAAGATCCTTTTTCGTTACCGACGTACCATATGCTTTGCCATAAACGTAGTCATTTTTCGCAATGTATAACTCATAATTTTTGAAGCCTAAAGATACGTGTTTATAAAACATTAAAATTGCATTACGCAGAAATGTTCATATTAAGATTCATTGACATAATACAGAGGAAGAATCATAAAAAACGATCAACAATATTCTGTTGTCGTGAGATTTTATCTAGTTTATGAAATCGCAATTGGAAAAGTTTTATTTTCTTCGTTATAAATTATGACGTATAGTACGATTTAAGTTGAAAGGTACACAACACATATTTGCTGTACGTTATCTTACAAGTAAAATTCAAACAGTGTTATTTTCTCGAGGTCGTAGTGTACAGTTAGATTGAGAACGATATAAACAATTAATACATACATAGTTATTTTTAAAATATACTTTATAAATATTCATACTCACATCTACGCCAAACTCATGTAAATGGCTAAATACCAACAATACTATGCAGAAAGTCCACATATTTCAATCTGTAAATATGGGTAGATCTGAATATTCGAATGAACAATCAGTTTATTTGAATTTCCATAAGTAGACGAAATTGTTAGGAAATTCTATTTTCAAATTTAATATAAAAAAGCAAATGTCATAACGTTCCTGTTATCCAAGACATGCACTTGTGAATTTTATTAACTATATCAGCAGAGACGCGACACCACCAGATGATAATGATGATAAATTTAAAAAGAACGTGTATGAATTCGTTATACTTATGTATTGTACTGAAAAAATATAAAAAGTATGATACCTTCGGTTTCAATACTGTATTCTTACAAATCGTTGTTAATTCACTATTTGGATTCCTACTTAGAAAACATCATTTAATAAATTATGTTGCATAACTGATATTTCAGTTATTTTAATTTTTAATTAATGTGACAATTATAAAACAGAGTTTCGCTTAAATAAAACAAATTATTTTAAAGATAAAATTTATATAGACTAAACTGAAATACTTTATTTCGACTGCTTATTTATTCTCTGGAAACATGCATATTGCGTGACAAATAACTGAAAATAGTATTCACCTGGAACATTTACGGATAAGTCGTTTATATTTGATTAGTGAAATAAAGAAAACTAATAATACTAATTTCATCGTCACATTTTTTGCAAGCTAAATAAAACAATCGAAATATATAAATTTGCAATAAGTTGCCTAAAGTTTTACACAATACAACAGTTGAATGTTAAGTCATACGTATTAGAGTCGTATCGTTACATTTTTTTAGAACACAATATGTAAATGTACTTTTCTCTCATAGCACATATTCTTTTCTAAAATTAGTGATCGAGTGCTTATTAATATCTCGTGGGCAAGAACTATTGTCCTAGTGAAATCTGACTGATTTAACAATCAAGTTAAAGACAAAGTGCTATTACACAAATTAGTCAAATTTGAAAAAAAGTAAACCGATTGTTATTGTACAAGAGTATGTTATAAAAATCAAGTACTGTTCAAAATCAACACAAGTCAAGTACGTATTCTGTAATAGCTCCAACTAAACCGAGTAAGTAAATGCGTATATGTAGAGGCATTCTGAAGTGCGCTACCCCCGCCATACGTCTGCTGCAACGTACTAGTGCAAACATTAGTTCTTAATTTTATCTTACATATGCAGAGAAAAATTTCTTTATAAATTCGTTATCTTCAGCGCGCTTGCGCGACTACGCACGTGTAAGTTTCAAGACAAATATTTTTTCCTTCCAGTAACTAACTTGCTCACGTATGAAATTTATGTGGCAAGATCCCCGTAAATAAAAAATTAACCCGACGTAAAAATATTATGTAATATTTACATGACAATTGTTCATAAATAGAAGCGCTGTGGCTGCTATGTGAACGGTTAGTTTATTCAATAAATTTCAAAGTGCAACACATACTGGAAATCTAATTTAGAATGAAATAGAAGGATATTCTTTCACTTTTTAGATATTTCAAAGAAACATGTACTGCCATTTACTTAAATTTTCCTACATCAATTTAACTGAAAGTTTTAAAAAAGGTATATAATGATGAGTTAATAATCTAATGACAACGGTCCTTACAATAATTTTCAAGTTTCTTTTATAATTATTCATCATGCTTTAATAGCGTTTGTTTAAATAACTACATTTTCTTTGCTACAATTGTAATACCTATAGCGCCTAGCTACACGATACCCGTGGGAGAGTCTATTTGATTTTATGGCCATTTGCTGTCACGCTTCAATAATAGCTAACGTTCGTCATTTCCCCAACAGTTGTTTTGAGCTTTAATAATGATTTAAATTCTACAAAAAGTTGAACATTAAATTGTAATAATCAAATATTGTCACAATTCGGCCAACAAATAGTTGATATTTGTAATTTCTTAAAATAGTTTTACTTCTTAAAGTTTCTAAAATGAAAATTAATCAACTTGTATATACCTGCGTTATAACATCAGATAATGTTCAACTTATTGATACATTTCTTATAAGCGTATCTCATAAATACGAAAAATAATTTGTCTGGTAAACTGAAAGTATGCAAAGTATAGTACGATTGCTTTGTTGACATAGAATGGCATTTAAAATATTAAGTTGACACGTATTCATAAAATATTTCTGCAATCAGAATGGCGAAGGGATTGTTATTAGGATCCAAGAAATCATGATCGGATGATCGATTGAGTCACGCTGAGTTTATACCGCCGTACGCGCAGCTGCAAGAAAACGAAGTGAACCCTAGAGTAATGATGATCCTGAGGTCGATCACCTGCCACGCTCACTGCGAAGGTCGATTGTATTTTATATCGAATTCTCTCGACTTTTGCCCTTCGTGGTTTTGATTCAACTTACGGAATCACCAACGTCAAACGTAAATCAAATGAGCAACTTCGTGCTGACTATACTTATTATTTCAAAACTGCACTCGTAAAATCACCATTTATGTATACTGCAAATATATAAACCTTAAAAAAGCATGCTGAATGAACGCCGTATTAAATAAAGAATGCCTTGCTGATTTTATATTTGCAAAAACAAAAAAGGAAGCTCATTGATTACAGATTATTGACCCATGAAAAAGTTGTAGCCGTTGCGGTTGAGGTAATACTGTAATGTATATAGTTGGTCAATCGATTCCTACAAAATACGTACAAATTTTTTGCACAGATAATACAATCCAATTAACTTAGGAAACGATCACATAGTAAATTTTAATAGGCTCTGGTATATTTTTTTACTCACTCCGATATTTTTTCCTGACTTTACGTCAGAATTGACATTGCCAGCTGTCCTATAACTTTTACTAATACACTATTCCTTTCAAAAAAATGAACATTTTCATTCTAAAAGTGTAATAACAATTGCATAAACGGTTATCCAATCAAAATTAGCATTCATTTGTGTAAAAATCTATTACTTCGTAACATAAAAGAAAACTAAAATTTTATAATTTCTTATTTTTAGTAAAACTGCTTTTCATCAATCCATTACGATCACATAGTTTATTGATTTTGCTGATATATTTTAAACTTAGTTTTGATAAGATTTTTAATTAAGATTACTATGCTTAACCAAAAAAATTCATTATACGGTGAAGATAAAAAAATAAATATTAATATCACTTACGGATGGAATCAATAATGTGACATAGTCCTTCAAATAATTTTTCATCGACCAGAAAACAGATTTGAATAATATACATAGCTAGTATCAAAAAATAGTAAATAAAAATTCTATTGGTAGCACTTAGTTTTCTGGATAGTTCGTCGTCTATTTCAGGAAAAAACATTGTCATATGATAGAGCGAATATAATTAAATCAAAAACAAAATGTGTTGTTAACCTGAATTCCAGATACATCGAATATCATAAAAAGAATCTTCGGTTTCGTAACAAGCATCGGTATACCAATTTTTTAAAAGTTGAGTAGCTATGGGTATCGTTAATGCTGAAATTGATCATTGCACATTAATATTCGTAATAGATAATCATTGATTCTATAAATACTTCAACAAATTCGTGTGTAGAATAATAATATTATTATAGCGTCTCAAACTTATCGTTGTTTTTCGAAACTCTTTTACTTATAATCAGAAATAAATGCCAGTACTAATCTAAGGTTTTCCAACTTATCTTGTTGCATTACTTACGAATTGTTTTACATTCTCCATTTTTTCCGGAATTTCCAATCTGATGTCTAAAATAAAAATAAAAAAATATCAGACTGTAATATGATATAAAGATAATAGTCGAAATTCGAAGGAAAAATAATACTAGGAAAAGATATCCAAAATTTTAAAGAATTAATCAAATAGGTGCGCGGGAATTACTTATCAAACTGCAAAGAATTGACTAGTGCTCTGCTTTCTAGAACTGTAGCATTCGCCTTTCCCGCACCTTCCATTATTACAAAATATCTTCGTAGAAATGACGACTGGCAAAGAACAATTTGAACAATGTTTCAGGCGAAACCTTCGATTGCAAAAGTTATGAACACGCAACTATCTAACCATAAACAATACTCAATAACTTACAAGGTTCAATCAACTAGGCAAAACAGATTATTTAATGGTTTATTTTGGATACCTTCGATTCACTAATTTTTTAAAATTGACACGACTTAAAATTCAAAGTAGATTGATTAGTTATCGGTAATTTCGTAAAAATATAAGTAAATAATAATGGATTCTAGTATAAACTGAATAATTTTTTGGTTATGTATGACAAATGACAATAAATATTTATGAATATATGTGTGTGTGTGTGTGTGTGTGTGTGTGTGTGTGTGTGTGTGTAAAGAAATTTGTACTTTTCACATATAAAACAGTTGAATCATTTAAATACAACAACAGAATATTATATAACTTGTCAATTAAATTATTTGACTCACTTAGAAATTAGGATTGTTTTTAATATACTGACAGCTGAAAAAATCTAATTAAAACTCGAAATGTTTTACAATATACATAGTCAGTGGTTCTATCAAAATCGAATTTCTTTTGTCATAATTATAAAATTATCCTACTTTGTTCTGTCACTACGAGAACCTTTTTCGAAAAACAACAAAGTTTGACATTGATAATGGACTTTTTAAACGTTAAAATTCAATTAGTGATATACCATCAAACTGATATTTCAACCTTATGTCGTATATTAAAAAAAAGAGAAATAAGAAGCAGTAGTACTATTTCTTTGGAGAGTAATTGTTGGTAAGGATACAATCTAATAAATGTAGTTGTATGTAAAATTGCAGTTGTATGTAAAATTTGTAAATATTGATGGAACCACCAAATACCATGATTTCAAAAATCCAGTTGTCAATATAGTTATTAATCATTGAAAAAATAACTGATATAAAAAAATGCTTTAAAAATGCGAATCAATAGCTTGTATCACAAACAATGAATTTTTGCAGAATCTAATTAGTTTTCATCTAACAGTAATGAAAATTGTAAAATATATTACATAAAAGTACACTCACCTGAGTCAAGTAAGATAATAACATCAATTTGGTAATATTTTTGGATGAATATTGGATATAAACTAATACGATGATATTTGTATATAATATTTGAGTTTTCAGCTTTCAAAGCCAGCCTCGCGTACAATGTGTTATTGTTTTTTCTGAGAGAGCAACGGGCTTCGCGAGAAGTTGTTTTGATTAGTCATGCAAGTATAATTTTTTGATGATCTTTATTTATGGGAAAAAGTAATCTGATATGACTGCGCGACAATACATAGACAAAGCAACTCTGCGAGATCAGTGTGATAAGACAGAGTATGATGCCACTGTATTTCAACGCGAGTTTGCGTGAGTATGCACAGCGAGTCAAGTCTCATGATCAAATTGCCCGAGTAGCGAACAATTCAATCAAATTTGAAAATAGTTGTTCGTATGAGCGTCTTTGGGTTAATTACTTGGTTGGAAAATTCTTACTTATAATAAATAAGACAACAAATATTTCATGTAACCCAATTTATCATGTTACTTCAGTTTATCATGATCATTATATTTTTATCCCCCTCCCCTCATACCATTATATAATTAAAAAAATATATATATTAAAGGAAGAACATTTGTCGTGTCTTCTTTCTAATGATTTGCCTAAACGAAACATTGACGATATTTGAAAAAATTAATATTGATAAATGTTGTAGTAAGATTATGATTCACCAATTTGGGAGCGTTCTATTTAGCGGTTTCATCATCAAAAAAAATTAAGAGTCACTGGTGTTTATGTTTACTTCGAAAACGAAATTTTAGTGTACATCATAATCAAACAATTATTATTCCAACCTTGATAAATTTATGTACAAAGCTTTATTGATCATGTAAATTTTATTTAAAAATGTATTCCTCTGTAATCTTTTTATCAGTAGTTAAGATTTATTATTTATTTTATGATAAATAATTCATCAATAAAGCTTCAAACGTGCGCTAATATTTTTTTCGACACTTCGTGCGTAAATTACGTCTTTCCCGTACGCTTAGCAAAAAACGAGTGTTGTCAATCGTACTTTCCACACGTCGTATCGAAAAATACGGTACGACACATGTTCGGAAAAGAGTTTCTCGTCTCGTGTGCTTTTCTACCCACGGTTCGCTCGGGTGTAAATGCCATCCGAGACGAGAATCTCTTTTCTGTAATATTCATCAATTTTAATTTTTTAAATACCAACTGTGTTTCTCTTAGGCAAACCATTAAAGAGAAGATGAGATAAGTTTTTTTCGTTTACAATATGTATTTCAGTTAGCTATAGATTGGTATGGAGGGTCTTAAATATAATATAATAATGCCCGCTTGAATGAAACTATTTAGATGATAGGCAAACATAATGCAAATTGATTCAAATTAAAATATTCCGAAGTAAGAGAATAGCAAATCAATCATGAGTAAGTATATATATTACGTAGAAATGACGAATGGCTGGGCAAATCGATACGAAGTATGGATATATATTGGAATGTGGTCGATATTAAAAGTTGTGAAGAGGAGAGCGGTACTTTAGGGGTAACGGTGTTTGCTGTAAAAAAGTAAATTGCGTGGCTAAGCTCGCGTGCTCATCTTGTATTATGTCACATGTGCGGTATAAGTACTTTCGTGCTTACATGACGATTAGCCTGTAGATTAGCGAGGGAAGCTAGTAGAGAAGAAAGTTCAAGCCCCCTATATTTACTTTTTTTTCTCTTTCACTCTCGGTATACCTCGACTCTCGGCTTACTGCTTGTGTAACGTCACTTTTTTCTTCATTCTTGCTGTCTACTTCTTTACAAGATTACGTCATTGAGATCTCGTGGTTGCCCCTACAACTACACACGAATAAACTCTGAGAAAAAAGCTTGTTCGTTTGATTCCATTAAAATCCATCTTTGCTCCGTGAGCCATTTTTTATCGTGCATTACCGGTTAAACACAGAAAATTAAAGAAGAATTTTTTAAAGCATACAAGTTTAGATTTAATATTAGTTTCATTTTTTCCAAGAAATTTTTCATATCAGCTACTATATTGCATTTATGACAGTCTAGATATTAATAGACCAAACAAAATTAATGAAAATCTGATCGATTTGCTACTCAATTGTTTACAAGTAAATTTTATCAAATAAATCAAATTCTATTCGTTTCGTATCTCAATTTTTGCCAGCTTTAAAACGAAAATTCTGCATTAGACATGAATTTTTTTTAATGTATATTTGCGCATATTTCTGAATGGGATGGGATTTATTTGAAAGGGTACACTAGCAAAAAAGTTCCGTTTTATTATAAAATTGAAGCATAATATTGCGAAAATTAAAATATGAGAGTTCGTCATTTAATCATAAATTACAAAAGTTATTCGGTCTTACAAGCTACAATAAAAATATCTGACAATGAATGGAATTCTTTTGATTGTCTGAATTTTTAGAACGAGCTCGTAAGACTGAATGATAATTGTAATTCATAACTTTGCGAGTTATTACAAAAAATGAACTTAAAGTCGACTATTTTCGAAAAAGTTAATCTTGCGTTACTCGTTACTTACAAATAGACGTTTTACTATCTGTTAGAGTATTATCACGCAATCGTTCGGAAGTTATTTAAAAATTATTGATAGAATTGAAAAATAGCATTGCCAACTACTTTTCCAATTCGTCTTGTAATATGTTTGTGTCGATCAATTAACTACCCCTCTGGGCTTAGGAATAAATAGTGTTAATATAAAAGCAACTGAAAAACAAAAGAATTAATTTATTTTTATGCAAAATAAAGAAAAAAATTTGTGTATTTAATTTGAAATTTACCTGCGACTAAAGATGATATACTCAACAGAGCAACAATACATCCATATTGGAGAAAAACCGGAAATAATATATTTCCGATTAAAGAGCCAATACGTCCAGTCATCATTGTTAGACTTACAGCCATAGTTCTACAAAAAATATATCGTAATTATTTTTTTATTTCTTCAAATTGAATTGCTTTACTACTTTAATTTTTTGTACACCTCATCGTTGTTGGGAATAGCGTAACGGTTACACTTGAACACAACTGCACTGTGGCGCTCAAACAGCCAACGAAAAGACTCATAAAAAATAAAGTTAAGATTGCATTTTTCGACCAAATTAAAGATATGGTAGAGCATGTAGCCACGAAGTAGCAGATCACTGCAAAAATGCAAGGTGTTGTGCGAACCATCCATCAAAAGCGTATTAAAGTTGAAGACACTTACGTAAAAGGTACTTATTTCTCTTCACACTGACAAGTGTTCCGGCCAGAAATGTAAAGAAAAGAGATGCAGACGAAATTATCATCGTGTTGGTGTAGACTGAATTTTCAACAATTTTCTGTGAATGCATAACATGTTTCGCTATACTTCAGTAATCAGGATACTATATACTCGTATTAGTGACATCTCGGCAGAACTGGCTAAGTCTCTATTTTGTTCAAAGTCAGTTAAGACTAGATTCTTATTGTTAAGTTAACTTTTTTTAAGGTATCGAAAAATATAAGTTTAATCAAAAGCCTTAAATCTCATGATAAAATATCAGTTATCCGGCTTTTGTTCTGTTACTATGTTCAAAGTTTGTCGTCAAGTTACTTTGAAAATAGACCTAGAATCTATAAATCACGAGGTATAATAACATAATAATGTATAATAACGATGTGATTCGAAAAGTCGTTTTCAGCGTACAATGCTGAGTCATGTTCTACTCTGAATATCCTTGTGAAATATCTCAATCAAGTACAGGAAAGAAAGGCGTTGAAATCGGTAAACTTAGCATAGCCATATAATTTAGTTTTCAAATAAAAAATATCAATCTATACAACGTTATAAAAAAGAATTGAATATACTGTTGAAAAGCATCTCAAACATAGCTAATTGTAACTAATTATCAATAGCCAAATGTATTTTGACGATATTTTGAAAAATTGCATTTAAATTTAAACTTGAAGATTTCAATATCACAAAAAATTAACTTGACTATTTCTGCTGGGATGCCATTGATATTCAACTAATTTTACCCGAATACATGTCGGACTTTCTGTAACATTAAGGGCGATATTTGATACATTATCCTGGATATGTGAAAGTATAGACTGATCAATAATTTGACAGAATGCTACGTCGGTTCGATTCGTTTGATTGTTTTGATTGGATTCTGCCATTATTGCAAATAATTGTGGTTGCCACAGACGCAGAGTGTTAGTACTGAAATATAAACAATGATACAAATATCCCTTCAACTAGATTTATATGCATCGTAACTCTAAATACTTCTTCTTTTCTTTTATTCAATATTTTTCTATTTTTCATTTAACATAAAAGTTATAATTATATATATTATAATATAAAGGATATAAGTTAGAAGCCATTCTTAACACCGTTAGATAGATAATTACCTTTAAGCGTACATAAGTTTTGAACAATCGGAGTAAAAACATTCTCGTGAATTGGATGATACGAGGGATTAATATTTATAAAAAGTATGATTTTTTAATTAACATGTAAAAATAGACTAAATGACCAACCTTAACATGCCACCAAATTGAATAGTGAGTACTAATAACAACCTAAGGAAGTATGATCCTAAGAACAATGGTTTCATCTGTAAGAGGCCATCATGGATAGAAGCTTTCAAATCTTTGTTTTGGACGCTCACTCTGTTGTTTGAATCAGAAGTAGTCGTGACCTCATCCGCCAACTCTTTTATCTAACAAAAATAACATAATTTTTTCGTTAATGGAATAAAAATAATGCAATACCTTTGGCAAAATTTAATAAGAAAATAAGTAGTTATATATCAGTTATAACCAAAGATAACTGCTAATTTGAACAGAGTACGTATAAATTATTTATATGGGTGTGACTGTGAATGTATGTATGTGTGTGTATGTGTGAGTGGGCGTATGCTGATGCAAAGGAACGTAAAATTTGACGGCATTGCGATCGTAATCAAGTAGTCGGTAGGGTTGATGGCGAGTTGTGTATCATTCATTGTTTTAATTTGCCCTTGAGCATTGCGCTGTCACTCTAATCATATAATTAATAAATTTTAACTTTAAATATCAAGTGATATCTAAAATTTATTCGCTCACCCTTATATTATACATACTTTGCTTATGATTTTCAAAATGGTCGTCCATCTATAATTATTTTATTTTATGTAATTTATTCTTATATATATATATATATGTGTGTGTGTGTATATATAAAAGTTTATAAAATGAAGATCGCGGTTGGTTATTGACTTAATAATTTCACTTGTTTCTACGTAGTAATTATTAATCCAAACCACGACAACAAATATTTATATAAATTTTGGTTAAAATTATAAAAAGGCTTTAAAAACTAGCTGGTAACTTGTTAGTATTACTTACTGGATACGAATGAGACGATTTACCCGTATTGATTGCGTAAATTGTTTGAAAAACTTCAAGAGCCTCTTGATTACGACCCTGGCTCATTAAAAACTTTGGGCTTTCTGGAAAAAAGCCAATACATAATGATCCAAAAAGAACAGGCAGACCACAAATCATTAGATAGATTTGCCAAGCGTGAACTTCATAATTCATTATAGCGAACGACCAATTCTGTGGTATGATCGCCAGCCCTATAGCTATAAGCATCAAATTTTTAAGTGTTTTATATTTGAATTACGTATTTCAATAAATGCTTACCTGGGCTGGCAATGCTACCCATTGTAAGGAAAAATCCAATAAGCATTGTTACTCTCGGCCTCTCTTTGGTACAATGAAATTCAGCGCAATATGTCAAGACAGAAGCGTATGGCCCACTGACACTATAATAAGAATGTTGATTTTTTTTAGCTTTTCAAAATAAATAGTAACATAGACTATCGGAGCATTTTAACTTTAGATAGATCTTGGCACTATCGTCAAAGTAGATCTTCAACTTGGAATTTGCAATAGTCAGTTGGAAATTGCCGGAAACTTGGACCTTGATCCAAAATTTTAGCAACAATGGACAAGACGAAGCCACGTAAAATTGAAATTTTTAAGACTTAAATATATTTATTAATGGTTGAATGCTATTTTTAAATAAATTTATAAATCAGTGTACATACTGATGAGCTC
The DNA here is from genome assembly GCF_024137745.1 of Phymastichus coffea. Taxonomy (NCBI): domain Eukaryota; kingdom Metazoa; phylum Arthropoda; class Insecta; order Hymenoptera; family Eulophidae; genus Phymastichus; species Phymastichus coffea. The sequence goes on from NW_026706881.1 coordinate 920,822, forward strand.
TTCATTGCATTACTTGTAGCATACTTAAATTAAGCATTTACAAATGGCTTTAATTTTAATTATTTTATATTAATACTCATATCATTTTTAAAATTGCATTGCCTAAGTAAGTATAAATCTGACCAGGAAAAGCATATATTTATATAATTCTAAGGATTATAATACTAGTTTATTTAGAAAAAAAAACTTATGTATATTTTTTTATAATACCTACATTCAAATAGAAACAACTTTAAAAAGCGTCTTTATGATTATGACATAACATTGTTTTACTTTTGCTATTATACCTACATATTATGTAATGTAATATCGTATACAAAATATTATTAAACTATATTTATTAAATTAATAATTAGTACTCAAAATCAAATGAAACGTAATTCAATACTTAACATTACAATCTTAATAGTAATACCCTATTTGAACAATAACTAATAAAGAATAAACTTCAATTATTGATGACTTCGTCCAGACAACTTTTACTGATAGTTATGGTATGCATGAAGCCTAAGCTTTCATTGATTTCTAACTATCCATTGTAAGTTTCCTAGATTTTATATGTAGGGCATAAACAATTTTTGCCAGAAGTGTCAGGATTTATCTAAAATAGGAAATTGTCGGTAACATATATAGTACAATAAATTTTAATAATATTACAGATACACAACTTACACAAAGCCAGTAATGAATTTGAAAAATGCCAGGACTAGAAAATTTGATGAAAAGCCGCTCATAATATTCAATATTGAATCAAGGAGGTAACCATAAAAAACTATGGGTTTTCTCCCAAACGAATCTGCTACAAATCCCCATAATAAAGCACTGCTAACCATTCCTTGAACAAATGAATTCTAATATGTTTTTGACAATGTGCAAATTCTCATTGTTATTATTAATTATTAATAGCTAGCGTTTATCAAAACAAAAAAGAATAAATTAAGTCGGTTTTGGATTCACATATTTAACTTTACGTTCCCAATTCTATAACATCTGACAATTACGATTTTTATCAAAATTCTTTTCGCAATTGAATCATAAAATTTTAATATAATGTTACTAAAATCACGTATTGTAACACAACTAAATGCCATAATTATCTTTTTATGCATTTTTCGGTTCGAAAAAGCAGTGTAGAATACAAATCAACATTTTAATTTTCTAGTATAGTAAGTGTAGTTCTTTCCTACATCAGGATGCCACGGTGGGCACTTTATATTGTTTTTTATATGATAGTTATCAGACGAAGCTTCGGATAATCATAAATTACTACAACAGATTAAGAATTAAATACCTGCATAAACAATTGCATTTAAAACGCCTTTTTGATAAAGATTGAGATTTAAGTCGCATTCTGCAGATGGTAATATCATAGAAACTGCAGTTGTATCAAAACCAGATGCCCACGAAGCAGGAATTATAGCCAGATATAAGAGATAGTGAAATTTTCCGTAACCAGTAGCCGCCACGGCTTCTTCAAAGTTTGCTTTCTTGGGAGGAGTATTTGTTGTTTCAGGTGCTCCGTTGCGTAAATTCACGATATTTATTAGGTTAGTTAAAATGCAATAAGATTGCAAAGATTATAAATAAAATACAGTGAGTCTAAAATTTTTAACTAAATTAACGAATTGATAGTAACTCAAAACTATCGATTGAATTAGTTAAGAAAAACGTGTAATATCACTTAAATAAAATAATGTATCATGATTGATGAATGGATATAGTTGCGGATCTTAGACAACTTACTCATTTTGCTCGAATCGTGGTGAGTTACGTCGGCTGGTAGTTGATCAGACGTTTCCATTTTGACTAACAGCTGTAGCTTAAATGCGCCATAAAAGCTTGGATCGTTAGTATATATTCAGATGTATGATGATCGCTATCACGCGAAAAGTCGATGACGAAGATATTTTGTAGCCAGAGCCGTAACGCTTATGGATGCCAACTTTGTCACTATACACTATAAACTGATTTCGTCTTCGAGCATCCTCAACAGTTCCATTCTAGATTGTACGACGCACGCATGTCAACATCGTTATCGTAAAATCGGAATATTTAAAATCCAAATAATCATGTTACTCGTACCAACTTCAGCATTGTAACGCTTATTTTTATTCCTTCTCGACTCTATAAGTTACATAATATTGTAATATTTATCCAAAAGTTCGTATAGTTTTTAGTAAATTTTTATTAAATGTAAAAATCATAAACGAAATTATTTTTTCAATTTACTCAAAAGCTGTAGTTGCAAATAAAAAATTATACGAATTAGTACTCTGACTGATAAGTATACACTAATAAAATGCTAAATTCAGTATTTAAAAAAATTTTCGACATTTAATTTTAAAATTTAGTTTAAAAATTTCAACATTTTCCACACTGGGATAGTTTCATTTCAAGAGACCACGCCGTATACGTGTAATGTTCTACCGATATATTACAAGTCAATGTAACTTATATAAATTAATGCAACAAGAAAATTATTGTAAATAAGTATTATGAAATACATAGATACTCTACTTTAGAAATAATATACAAGTACTTAAATAAGTCAAAAGTTATAAAATGCAAAAATTTTTTTTTACTATATTTAACGCTTGTGATTGTAAGTTGTTATCGGTTTAATTGCTTTGTTATATTAGTTTTAAATTATAATATAATGTTACTATTATTTCTACAGATTTTTTTTAAATGATGCGTGGTTACATGTTAATTTTCGAATTTCAAATCACATTAAGTTTGAATAGAAACTGTGGTCGATATCTAAATGTAATAGTACGTTTTTATTATTCGTTAGTAACTGATATACGAATTTTGAAATATTCGACAATATTTTCTAGGAAAAACTTATACATTCTAAGCATTGGTTTAAAAATGGTTACAATATAAGTCTTACATAAGATGACAGCACTGAAAATAGCAGTTATATGCATTTTCAAAGTATATAATAAATGGAATATAAAACCGAATTATGCGCTGTATAAATTTACGAAGTTAGAAAAGCTTTATCCTTAAAGTAACTTTACTAAATTATACCAACCGGTAACTTTTCATTATCAGTAGATTCTAGTATACTATAATATATAGTAAATACTATGATACGTAGTAATAAATAAATAGTAAAATAGTCGCCTAATTAAATTTATTTTATGTGCATTAACGACTGTCAAGCCACCTCTTGTGACCTAACTCACAAGTACTATTCGTTTACGTTCACTATCTATCGATATTTGCTTATTTGCTAAAGTGACAAGTGGAACTCCGTAACAATTGTAATTCGCATATTAATGAAGGTACCATTATGATATCGTATAACTGGTAATGTTGTCTATAATAAAATTATGATCTTAATCTTCAATATCTTATCAGTTTTGAAAACTTCTTAACTCTTTTCATATACACAACAAGGAATAATACTTCGGTGGGATACTATGCTTTTATTTGATTTTACACAGTTGTATGAAAATAATTAATTTTTGCAACTGACGTTCTAATTGAAATTACCTGTAGGCATCGTAATTCGAAACTTTTTTTTATTCTACATATTGAAGAAATTACTGTTTTTGTAATTTAAAAGATTATAAGTTAAATTTATTGTTTTTCTTCTAGAATATATAATTACTTATAACTATAAGTCGCATATCAAGGAAATCATCATCAATAAAAATATTTTAAGAGTTTTCAAACAATATCAGTGATGGTTTTTAAGAAATTGAATTCCTAGAAGATTTAATAATATCAGTACTTGAATTTATGTATGCTTCTCTAAAATTTCAATACCTTAACTTATATAAGATATAAAATAAAAAAAATAAAATTTAGATTATAATATAATCTTCTGAATTACTTAACGCTCAATACAAACTGTAATACATAACAAATCAGGGAAATATAAAAAAAATACAAAGAAAAATACACAAATACTGTTTATAACTGATCCCTACTTTCATAATAAACCAATGAAAAATAACAAAGATCAGATTAGATTTGTTTGTTCTTTTTTTCCTTGAATTTATTTTAAATGAACATAAACCATTTACAAATTTATAAATTCATTAATTTACTAATTTAAGGTTATAAATACAAAATTTTCAAAGTTTTTAAATATTATCACCTTTGAATTTCTATACACTTAATCTTCTAGTCATTAAAATTCCCATTAAATAAAAATCAATCTCTTGTTACAGTAAGTGGCATAGATATGTATTTATGAGAAAAGAACTTACTTCTTGGAAATCCAATTTTGACATATGAAATTAAATTAAGAAATACTTGTAACGGTTTAAATATTATACCAAAAATTTTGAACGAATTGAAACTTTCGAACAAAATAATTTTTTAATGGAAGAATTTGATTTCAGTTGTACATTAGACCAAATTCTCAAACGTGCATATTTTCATTTTTAATAAAGAACTCCTTATTAGGTAATAAAAATCTTTTCTTAATAGTTAGTTTTTTGTAACAGAATATGAACTAAAAAATATTGGCGCATTATTTTTTGTGACATAAATGTAGCATTGCTCTTATTTCTTAAATTATAATATATACACGGCATATCGCATGTGCTTTCTCATATCCTTGAATCACTTACAAGTTGGATTTCACTTGCATTGTATAAATGTCACTGCACCACACTTCCTTGTCCAACAAAGCGATACACTTTTATTTTACAATATCCTTGTTCTTCGGAATGAATATTATCAGAATTATTGAGACTGCAAAACAAAAACATTACGTTAACTTATAAATGTGTGTGTAGAAAAATGACTTTTTTCTACACACAGAAAAATGAAATAACTAATAAATGATTTTATAACGCTATAAAACAGTGTAATGTCAAAGATTATATTCTAAAACAGGAAGTTCAAAATAAGGAAATAATTATTCACTTCGTTTCCGAGCTGCGCATAGATAGGAAAGAATTTTATTCTTAGCGAATTAATTGTAGCATTTTGTCAAAATAAAGGAGATCCGGCATATATAATTACACGTAAATAAATACACAAATAATACGTTAACCCATGTTTTCATATATTTTCTTTCAAAAAGATACTTGGTCTGATTTGCAAGTACTTCGTTTGATTTTTCAACGTCTAGTAATAAAAATTTAGATTTCATTAAAATAGAATTATAATGAATATTTTCTAACATGAAATTTGATACGAATAAATTATTGAAAAAATAGTTTAGTTTTGTTTTAGGGAAATATAGAATACTGCTTTAAAAATTACTTTGTACGTTGCAAATTCAGTGATACCACAAAGAAAATAAAAGCTTTTGCTTCTTCTATATGAATTGAAATTGACACTATAATTGACGTTATATGTATATACCTATTAAAATGATAGCAAGTGACAGAATCGCAGTAAAACAGCCTGAGTCGAGTAATACTGGAAACAAGACATTGCCTAAAAGAGCTCCGATGCGCCCTACCATCATTGCCAAGCTTACGGCCATAGTCCTAAATAAAAACGTAATTATAGAGTTCATTTGTTTTTTAGCATGACTCATTTTTACATGATAGAATTATTTTATTATTTATTATTTATAGAAAATTATCAAAATATTACTATTTAGAAATAACTTGGAATTTTTTACATTTTGGAATAGGATGTAAACTGATACTTCATTATACGTATGATCTAATGAAATAATAGTTTACCTGAGTGATGTAGGAAATAAGTCAACGCACATGCTAATGACTAGAGTGCACGTGGTACACATCAAACCAACAAAAAGGCAAGTCAAACTTATTATAAAAGTATAATAGCTCGCCCAATGTAATACCAATACTGCACATGTTGATATAGAGAAACAGGAATCTAAAAATTACAATAAAGTAAAATAATGGAAGGAATTTTTTCGACATCACTTTATTGATCTATCCTACATTGTTACGCTGCACGAGATACATGAAATATGATATTAAATTAACGAAGGTTGCCAAAGAAAGAGCATACTTCACTAATAGCATACCCATTATTAGGCTTATGTGAAAGCTCGAAAAGTCCTAATACCCCGAATTTTCGAGCTTCCAAGCTAGCCGGAGCTTTTAAGTTTCCAAGACAGCTTTTGAACTTCTGAGTTTTTAAGCTCAAGAAATTTTATAAAATAATTAAAAATTTTAAATTTACATTCACATTCAAAATATTTCATTTTTACTCATCCATTTTTTTTCACTTCAAAACCCGACATAAAAGCTAATTGGTAAAATGTTTCCAGAACTCAAACATGGAATAAATTAATAATTTAAATAATTAAGTATCATACCCAAAAAAACCATTATATATTATTGTACGTAACAAAGATATCGGCATTAACTTAATGTCCATTTATATATCATTTAGTCACATTTGCATAATTATTCGTAATATAATTTATGCCATACTTACACAATAGATTTTTATTTCCCATGCGATTGACAAGTATAGTTGCCAAAAACAGACATATGTTTGTACTTATGGAGACAAATATTGTAAATAAGTAAACACTACCATCAACGGGTTTCTGAAATCACATAAACAACTGTTTGGATAATATTTATTAGACCGCCCCTTAGTAAATGACCCCTTTTTATGCCTCTGATACTGACGAACGTTATTTTTTCAAGTTTATACTTTAATAGTATTATTCGTTGTTGTAAGAAGTTAAGTGATAATTGCTCATTAATACTGGTTTTAATTTATGTATGTAAAGTCATACGCTCGTGTATGATTATAACAATCGATCGGGATAGTTGGTATTTAATTTCTGTTAGTATTGTAATGACAGGATATTGTAATGACTGAACGTTTATCATACTAATTAATAATATTACGTAATGTGGAAATGAAAGTATTGTCATACTTGGATAATGATTTTAATCACTCAAAGCTTATCTGGACACAATCATTATCATCGCTACAGAAACAAACTCATTTTTGGCATAGTTAAAAATGTATTAATACCGATATCGTATAATATTTATATGGAGTTCATGGTAATAATTAACACTACCATAAAATAACATAATTTGAATTGTAATCTGTTGAATTTATATTTGAAATCTAATTATTATGTATCGCTGGTAATTATATCAAGACTTATGCGGGAAACCTAATGTTTTAATAGATTTATTGTTAATCAAGTTTTCATTACTGCGATATCACATGATTCGTCAACTTAATCAAAATCGCATAATTTGTTTTGCAGGGAAAATTTGTTTCAGGCCATATAGTTTTTAAAAAAGTTATTAAGTTAAAAAAGTACTTTTTTCATAAATATAAACTCTAAAACAATATAAAGTGTAAGTTTGCATAATTTACCGTTTCACACTCTTCATAATTTATTAAATCATTTGAGCCATTATATTGTTTGGGCAGATAAGTCGTTGAATTATCGAGAATGTTGCAGAATGTATTATTTAAGTTATCATCAGTACCATTTGAGAAATTATTCAATATGGTAAATAATTGAGGTTGCCACAATCTTAAGGTGTTTGCACTAAAAATATAGTTCGAATTTGATGATATGTACAATTTAAATGTTATTTAATTAACGAAACTTACGAAAGCATTCCTCCTGCTTGTATCAAAACTATTAGTAGTAACCTAACCAAGTATGATCCCATAAATAAAGGTTTCATTTGTAAAAGCCCTTTTTGGATAACAGATTTCAAACTTTCTGAATTTGAATTTCTTTCCACATATTGGCTAGAGCTCAATTCATTTTCCAACGATTTAATCTGAAAAAAAAGAAACAGCTTTTAAGGAATCCATTCAATCCGTAGTGTTATATTTTTACCGGATATTCTTCTTGTGGTACTCCATTATTCATAGAATATATTTTTTTAAGAACCTCCAAAGCTTCATCATTACGACCCTGGCTCATCAAAAACTTGGGGCTTTCAGGAAAAAAGCTCAGTCCGAGTGCCCCAATGAGAATTGGTATACCACACGTCGATAAATACAATCTCCATGAATTGAAAACGAACGTGTTTCCACCGATTGCAACAATCCAACTATGAGGTATAATTGCCCAAGCAAGAACTGAAAAATCAACGTTTTTTATTAAATTTCAATTCAAATGGAAATACTTCAGCCTTAATATTGTAGGAGATGTTGGTGGCATAAAAGTAAATATATTTATTTTGTTTGTTTTGGATTTCGAATGATGCAATGAAATTTATTACTGTGATAATGTAAGCTTTTCCTTGTCGACGTTTTACAAACGTTAATTAAATTAATACAATACCTGCGTTTATGATGCATCCTGCAAAGCAAGTAAAGCCAAGAACTAGCGTAACTCTAGGTCTTGCCCGCATACAATGAAATTCCGCACAGTATGTCATTATTGTAGCGTACGGGCCACTTATACTGAAAATTATGTTGTTTTAAATGTCTTCTAATTATGCACGACAAGCAGGAATACTCACAAAAATCCACTCATGAATTTGAAAAATACAACGGTGGCAAAATTTTGGGATAAACCGCATAATATATTACAAATTCCATCGGCAAGGAGTCCGAACATAAGGATTCGTCGCCTTCCCATTACGTCGGCAACGAAGCCCCACAGCAGAGCACTACTAACCATACCTGTAACCAATTGTATCCATGCATACAATTAATCCTCCAATACATATCAGTGTACAATGACAATTGAAAAACTTAAAATCGAAAGTAAAATCTTATGTTAGAAGCTGCTGTAGCAAGTTTCAGTTATAATAAAGCTACAGTCATGAAATATTTTTTCTTCATGAGAGATCGAAACAAACTTTTATTGCCGTCAGGGTGATAAATTTTAATCACGCACGCTATTTTCAATTTAATCAATAACGAAAAGATCAATTTATATTTGAGTTCGAGTAAAAACCGTAAAGGATCAATGGAGCTTGAAAGGAAATATTTCTATCAAGACCAAAGTTTTACTGAAACGAGAGAGAATATACGTCAAAGTTGAACTTGATCAGGATATCTCAGAAAGTATAGAATAATATTGATTCAGCAGTTAGCCCACATGCGATGGTTTATTGCCTAATCTGAAATTCTTTTAGATTATCTTAAAAAAGTTATCTTAAAACCATCATTTTTAATGTAAATATGAACATTGAACTAATAATAATTAATTAATTAGATTTTTATAAATGTAGAATTCTCGAAAAATAATGATCTATTGAATTCTTAAAGGCCAAATGCCAACAAATAGCATTTATAAAGTAAACAACGTCTAATTTTATAGACAAGAAAATAAAGGATTATCAAAATTCTAAAATTCAAATGACATTCTTAATTGAATATATGTGAAAATCCCCAAAACTTTTCAAATTCTAGTTACTCTATAATAATTATGCTATAATAAGGGCGAATCGAAACTTGAAAACGGTTTTCTGTGGGAATAATGATGACCTAAAATCTCCACTAGTTCTTCATAAATTTTATTGTTTTACAAAAAGAAGTTTTCTATATCTAATATATAAATAAATAGAACGTATTCTACTCCTCAATATCAATCTAACACAATTTTTTTTATTTCTGTGCCTTGTAAATACTCTGAGTGACAGACTTTTGTAGTGAGTATAGTCAGTGAACTCCTCTTGTTAAAAAGAGGCGCTTTTTATTGACACAACAAAAATACATTTCCGATTGATGTATAACCCAAAGCCAATTAATATTTTTTCTTTTTTTTTCACGTTTTGAACGGTACTTAAAAAAGTACTTAGTTGAAAATATTCATATTTTGTATCATAGTATTTGTAATTACTGTATTGTTACTAATAATTTGTTATATTATTATTCATAAAATTTAAAAGATAAATAAACTTCAATTATTGCTTAAAATGATTTGATACATTTTCATTTCAATATCTAACAATCTTAACCTATTAAAAATGACTTTATTTAAAAAATTTTGAGTTTAGGTTAATTATGTAGTTTTACAAGAAAAGGTTTTGAAAAAATCACGAGCTCATATTTTCTAATGCTACTCAAGCCAACAACAAGAGAACAAAAGATTTTAAAAGCTGTGCTTTAAAAAAAATATTTTTTTAAAAACAAATTTCAAAAGTTTAAGGACTTTGTTCATATATGTATCACTTCTATTCTATTTTAATCACAATATTATTTTAATGTTAATTAACAAAATTAATGTGATTTCACGTAAAAATGAACCATTCGTGTATTACTTAAAATTAGAATAAATGATGATATTAACAAGTCAACAAATATTGTCTGTTCTGACAATGCCTTGCCTGCTATTTTGCAAGCCACTTCAAGTCAATACACTCAGATTAACATATAGCGGCCAGTCTTATCACTATATATACTTGAAACTTGATTGAGACAGTAAAAATCTTAAACTATTATGTATTGTTCTGTTGTTGTATTACATATTGTACGCTATATTTTTTTGGTAATCTCGAAAGACTGTAGTCAAATGAATTGTACATTTTGCAATACCGGGACTCTTTAGGCAGATTGAAAAATAATATATAATGTATAAAATGCAATGCATTGATAGATTTATACATATGAGTGTGAGACTTTCTGACTCATGCAAGTTTTACGTATGTAATGATAAGACTGACCAATATGCGTTAACCTTAATGCTCTGACTTGAAGAAATTTGCAAAATAGCAAGCGAAAGATCATTAGTAAAAAACGCTAATTTTCAAGTGGATATGATAGTTATTGATTCTATCAAATAAATAAGAAATATGTTCTTTTTAAATTAATATAAAGAATATGCAAAATAGAAAGTTTTGATTAGGAAAGCCGTAGATACCTGCGTAAGTTATTCCATTGAGAATGCCTTTATGGAATAAACTCAATTCCAAGTCACATTCAGCTGACGGCAAAATCATGGACATATTAGAACTATCCAAAATTGATGCCCATGTCGCGGGGACAGCCGTAAGAAACAGAAGATAGTGAAATTTTCCATAACCGCAAGTAGCAATAGCTGTTTCAAAATCAGCTCCTTTTTCTTCTGAAATGTACGTTATTTCTTTCAGCGTTGTTCAATAGTAACTGACATAGTTGTTGTAAGCGAACAGTAGCGAACAAGCTAGTGCATATAAAGCTTCGATACTCTCATTAGACGCGTTCTTCACATAAATAATGTGTCAAAGTGATAGGCAACGGAGAAGTTAACTGTCTAGAAAACTTGAATTGCCCTCGAATAGAAAAGCAATTTGCTTCCGTACATCGAATGACATACCTTTATTTTTCACCTCAATGGTTTCTAATTGTATCGAAGGCTTTTTTTCAAGATCCATTTTCCCTAGCAAACGCGTTATAATTGAACTGAGAAGCGCGGGAACGCGCGATGTTTCTTTGAGCGAGAGATATGATCCGCGAGATCTGTCGCTTAACTGGCGAAATCAATTATTCTCGTCGTAGAATCTTCATATACCCTTCCCGATCTCTTTGGCGCGCACTCGCTCGCTTCTCGATCCACGACATTCTGCCGACACCACGCGTTCAAATCGAGACTTTTATCACGATGGTTTACTTATACAAATATTAGCCAAACGGAAAAAACACTTCTCTCTCCATCTCTCAATCTTCTTCATCAGTTGCAACTATTCGTTTGAAAACTCGATTGATCTGGCTTTGTCTTTAAATAAGTACGCGCCAATGCTGATCAAGTTTAGACTACACCATGTAAATTGCGCGCAACCAGTGATCTCAATTCTAACGTATTCGTTTTCTTTAACTCAGGGCAGGTGACAAAATAAGATAAACCTACGCAAGAACAATTAATAACTAGTTACGTCATTCACCAGAAATCTCATGTAATATTATTTCCAATCCCGATTCCAAAGTACATCATGCCATATTTTTCAGTAGTCATTCGTACTTGCTGTCCTCTTACTTTATACAACAAGCAATCTTACGATCGTGTCGAATAGTACATAAGTGAGAACATTTAGCTTTTACAAGAGAAGACAAGTAAAGAATACATTACCTATTTATTTCAGCAGCTATATTAATATTTTTATTTATTGAGCTTTCTCTAACAACAATATTTCTTTCTTATCTCTTACATTTTTCAGAAAATAAACTTATTAAAACTTTCAAAGTACAGTTAACAGGATAGTTGTATATTGTAGATAGTCCAACATTCTCGTTCGCAGGATGCCGCTAACACCAGAAAAAAACTTTCATTTCTTCGGTCAACAAAGTAAATGAGAAAGATTCCTGAAGAGCTACGTACCACAACAAACGACCATCGCAATTCGGCAGAAATTCCAAAATATTGAAAAAAGTGTATTAATTAATTGAGATGGTTGATAACTTGAATTATTAAAACTTCATATAAAGGTACACGTTGATTGGTCTAGACACCAACTAATTAGTCTATACTGATAAAATCATCGTCTAGTTTGGAAAAAAATCGATTTACCTTACTTAAAACTACACGATTTTATTAATTATTTCATTTTAACTAAGATGATCTTATTGTCGTGACGACGTGAAAAAACAGGAAGATTTGAAAATTCAAATTCGTAATAACTTGACTGTGGTTAATAATTCATAATCTTCATTTGGATTAGCTCATACGAGGATAGGTGTCCCGGTTGTCAAATAATACCTTGAAATCATTTAGTACCAGGCTATTCTCGCAAAATATCAAATGCTCAATTTGTCAATATCTTTTGAAGTAATCAAGTAAAGCGCAACGTATCTCACCTAAAGGTGAATCAGATGCATAGGGACAAAAACTTGAAATGAATATAAGCGCATATTTGGAATATTCTCTTAAATCACAATTCTCTTAAATCAAGATTCTCTTAAATCACAATTCTCTTAAATCACTTTTCTCTTAAATCACATTAATAACAAGCAAAAGATAAGACTTGTTAGAACGTAGTTTCAAACAATACCTCAGATATTTCCAGAGCTTTTCTTTATTACGAATGCCCTTGTCTTTGTACATCCAGGCTACTGTAAAATTCCAGAAACGAAGATTCACCATCGACACCGACTGGCAACAATACCTTTTAATTATCAAATGCTCAATGCATATTGAATAAAGATATTTCAAGTGTCGCATTCTTTGATGATTTAGATTGCAAAAGTAGATTTGTTAAAAAAACTTTTAGCCAGTGTAAATTACATTCTGGAAGGTTGTCTGGAACTCTGTCAATTATTTCAAAGTGCAATCTAGTTTAGAAAATTCAAAATGTTGATCATTCCTGCGTTGCATCCAAAAGATTTCGAATGACAAAAAGTATTTGTTAGAATATTTGTAGGAAATTGGAAATAATTTCACGGTATCATCATGACTGATACTTGCTTAAACAGCGTTTCTTGTTTCTTCTTGATTTTTTAAACTGAGCGCTTAAATAACCTTGTTTAAAACCAAGGAAATCTGTTCTAGTGAAACCAAGGTCAATGTTGCGTACTAATTAATTCACATAGAAATCATTGAATGTCATTTTGAAGCACACAAATGGCATTGTTTTTCTTACGTTTCAATTAGATATAATTTGTGATTTATGACTGCTCTCTACGACGTATCAAGCTTGAATTCTGTTTAAATGAAGCAAATGCCGTTATATATTGAGTACATTGAACTAACATCGCTACTCTCTGGCGTCTACCAACGAAAACTCACGCCATTTGACTCGATAGCCGATAGGCGGCCTCTATTAAAAATTAAATGGTATAACTCAGACTTTGTTCACCGCAAATAATATCTTACAACAGTCTGGATCTACTTTCGCTTCATTCTGTTATCTGTATCACAATGTGATGTCTTCAATTTTGACTTTATATATTTACTTAGAAGCTCGCAGCGATATTTGTGTTTAAGTGACAAACCAAGACAAAAACAGAATTGCTAAAGAAACGTAGGGAAACACTGAACAAGAATAGCTATATTTGAGTAATTCGATTTTCCAATGCATTGCTTCATCGTCATCTTTTTTATTGTTTTTTTCATCTCATTCCACTTATTTATCATCAAACACCTGATCAAATAATTTTGATCAAATTTTGTCGAGCGATGATTCTAATACAATCGTCATTTCAAAACTGTCTAGTGAATCAAAACAAGGAATTTAAATTTAATTGAATATGAAATGCTAGGAATATAAGACAGATTATAAAAAAGAATCGAAAATCCTACCCTAGGACCATTTGCTACTATTTGAACGTTTACAAGATTGGTAAAGCAAACACTTTCTGCCTTTTCTCATTCGAGAAAAAAAGCACTCTAGACTCGAAAAACTATCGGGTACAGATCTGGTCCTAATTATGTTTACATTGAATGGGCATAAGTCGCATGCGTACCACTGCAATTTTCCATTCTACGTTTACATTGAAATATTGTAGAAATACTCAGATGGAATTTCATAAAATCGTAAATTACCGTAAATCGATTAAAAAAATGTGACGATTGTTTACTGACTAACTGTCTCGCCAGGCTTTCTCAACATTGTCTCTGCTAACATATTATGAATTGCAATAAACCGCAAGTTCATTTGATTACTTTTCAAGATAATATTCAAAAGTAAGTACGCTATCACAGTATGAAACAATCAAACTAATGAACATGAAAGATTATTCTGACGACTATCGCAGACGTCATCTTCGTTAATCTGGTTCAAAGGAAATTACGGACTACTGAGCTAGTCTTGAATGAAATTTTTATCTTCCCCATCCATCTGGTACGTAATACACTGCGCTTACTTTACATAAAATGTCGTACTATGATCACATTTTTTATTATATATATATATATATATATATATATATATATATATATATATATATATATATATATATATCATTTAAATAAAACTGCGTTCAACTTACTTACGTCAAAGTTTTAAGCAAATACCTCATATTAGGATTTATGAAGTTTATTAATGAAATTTGAAATAACAACTTTGATTTATAGGTAAAGTCTAATGTTTTTGATTAATCGTTTTTCTTTAATCTGTTAAAGATTCCATTTGCAGAAAAATGTCCATACAGTAGTTATACAAAACTGGGGAAACTAATGATATTCCTGTGAAATACAAGCAGTGATAAGGCCCTCAATACGAAATAAAGATTAAATTTAATATAAATGACTCAAATAAATCAGTTAATGCGCATTTTTTGTTTAAAACAAAGTGTATTGATTTAAAAATTGAAAAATTTGAAAGAGTAGAATTTGTAGGGCTAGCGCATATAGTAGGACGACTAGAAACTGAAACATGACGCAAAACCGACGATGTCGGTACCCATGTCGGTCGGTACTGAATGCCGAGGATATAGTCTTCAGTAGAAAAGGTCGTGCTCTGGTGGATCAAAATCTGTTTTACCAGTAGTAGCATTGGATCGTTATTATCAAATATAGACGTTGAATCGGTTGAATCTTCGTCTACGACGAGAGGGCGTAACTAGGTAGAGCCTGGGATTCCTACCACAGGATGGCATCAAGAGCTACTGGAAAATGGCGTCCGGTCAATAGCAATCTGCACCCTCCATCGAAAGATAACTTACACCATACGGACCTATATACATATGCGTATATTACCCGTGATCGTGTATGTTCATACAAGGGGAAAAGAAAAACGGAGCGATATTCGTATTGGTGTGAGTGTGTATTTTACAGGCAAGCAAGGAGAGGACCGAGGAGAACATTCACAGTGGCTCTTTGTCGTACGCACCGTGGAGGATAGACACGTACGCAGACGCGCGAATCGGAGATAAGAATGCATCGACGGCGACGGCGGTGACGTACGCTGGCGTGACGTGTGTTGGTACTCGCCAGCAGCGTGTCTGCGTAAGAGAGACTGTACGGGCGCTGATTAGTAGGCCGGACTGTTCGTCCACTGCCGTCCCGCAGCGTGGAATCTGGCTGAAAGAGAAAGAAAGAACGGGACAACGGCGCCTTGGGCGTACGGCTAACGGGTTAAGCCGAATCTTGCAACTCGACATCGTTGTCACCACCCGTGGCTGTGAGCCCGTTGCTGTCTTCGCCTCTCCTGCACGCACCGACTCCAGTCTGCAATTCCACAGTGGCTCTAGCCTCACAGTAGTGCTCGCTATTGCCCGTTGTGCGCGTGTGCATGACGTAGCTATCATCGTGGAAGCGGCGAGGGAGCAGATGTTGCTGCTCGGTAGTGCCAAGAGTAAGCGACACTAGACAAAGTAGTGCTGCGGTCGGCGTGCAGGATGCACGAGGGGCTGGCGGCCTTGCGGGGCCGCGCGCGGCGAATTAGCTGTCAAGCGCGCAGCTTCTGCAGCCGATAGGTCGTCTACCGCGATCACGTCGATGCATCGAGACCCGGCTTGACACTAGCTGCTGCCCGCCGAGCAGAGGATCATCGCAGGGCAGTGCAGCGGCTGTGTGTATCTTCGTGCTAGTGCTAGTGCGGGCTCGCGTGGGTGGGCGACTACTGCTGTTGTAACGGCGGCAATTGACGACTAGGCGACCGGGCGAATCGACCAAGGCGTCAGAATGTCGTCCGGAGGTCCGCGGGTGCAACTCCAACTGGACAGTGACGACGAGTTCCCGTCTCGGCGAATGAAGCCTGGCAGTAATATGGGCAATGACGTCGACGAGATCGAGGTAATGGAGTCGAGCCTCACTGTCCCGGGCCCGGCCAACTCCACGGAGGACCATGGTCACGACGATTCCACCGACGAAGACCGTAAGTCGCCTTTCATTATGCACGCCTACTGCACCGTACACCCCCTTCCACTTCTTCGCCTATATTTCCGAGCAGCTCCACTAGCCGCTACTTATTTTAACGTCATTCGCTCCGTTACGGGGCTTCCCTTTCGATCCCTTTAAAAGTGTCTACCTCTACAAACATAACCTCCAGATACCCGTGCACACACCATACCTATACGAACGCGTATCCCTCGCCGTCTCGTCTCGGCCGTCGCCTTTCCCCGCAACAATTCACTAGAGTGTCTCCTTTTTCGCACTTAATCGATTCTTTTTGCTTTTGGGTTACCGCAACTTGATTCTTCCACTGACGAATGCGCCTTATAATTTCAACTAATTAATTCATCATGTTTTTACAGCTGTTTATTTATTTATTTACGGTTTGTTTTGTTTTTAATCAGTTGACACTGCAAAAGGAATTTTATAATTAGACTTATTGTTCGCACTTACCTGCACATGCATATACCTGTACAATAACTTTCTCATCGCTCGTGTCACCGCCGGAAATTCTATTTCGACATATTAGAAACTTACAACGAAAAGACTCATAATGATTGCGTATATAAGATGCACGATCGGCGCTTGACTAAAGAAGATCTTAATCAGCATAACCGTGAGATAATCCGAAATATACATTTGAAGGCTTTTACTTTGACGTCATGCTTCGAGCCAACACTCATGAATCAAGGAATGAAAGCGACCGTGCGTGGCGGCTTCGAGGCCTTTTCACAGTTGATGAGTCAAGTAGTCTTCAGAATAAATCCTAAAAAAATATATCAATTTACCTTCTCTGCTATAGCAAATGTCATTTAGTAAATTGTCTTTGTAAGCTCACTAAAAGCAACTACAATAAGTAACATTTAAAAAAAGAAAAAACCACTGTTCATTGAAATTTACAAGTATGCAATGATTCAGTATATCTTTTGATGTTATTTCAGATAAATCCATGGCTGGGGATCCACTCACAGGTTATGATGTAAGTGAACATTTGCATATGATTCTGTTATAATCAAAACATTGTTACATGTACCAAGCACTCTTTTTATACATAGTTAGGAAGACTGTACATTTTCAATGAATTTTTATAATCTAGTAAAATATTTGATTGCAGATAAGAAGTTAGACAAATGCTTTTTGTACCATTCACTTCAAATGCAATTAATGTTTTCAGGGCTTACATAGTTATGTTTTTAATATTTTTAATAAAATAATATAATTTAATAAATATAATTTAATAGAAATATCAGATATTTACCAGTAAGTTATTGCTATTTTATCACTCAATATGATTTTAACTTTATCATATTTTCACATTCAACAGTCAACTGTCAGAATGATTTTATCTTTAGAACACATCTCATTGATGATTCATTAGAAAATCCTAAACACTTGCATATTCAAAAGATAATAACCTTCATCCATATAATATGCATAAACAATTTTTCTTAACAAAAACAGCTGACTCTAAACTATGTCAGCCCAAAGACCTTCCAATGAAAACTGTAAGTGCAGTCTTAGGCCATTGTCATATTCAAGGTCTCTTGTTCCACTTTCTACTTTATAATCTATGTGTGTGTATATATATATATAAACACACACGCGCGCGCACACACACACGCACACACACATAAAACAGTGCTTTTGTTTTGTTTTATTAATATACAAATATACAAATAAAATACTTAAAGTATCATTTAATGAATAGTGATATAGCAAGATATTTATTATTATTATTATTATTATTAAAAGAAATTGAAAGTAACTCTTTTATTTTATTTAAACACAATATTATCCATTGCTAAATTTTATATAACTTTTTTGTAGACAAACATTAAACAAACTAACACTAACTAATAAATTTATTTTATTAAATTGAATAAATGACATTTAAAAATTACTTCATGTAAAAGTATGCAAGTTTATGTTTAACAAGAAACAATTGTAATACAAAATGAAAATAGTAACTTCATATATGATTAAAATGTGCATTGTAGAAGGTTCTTTTTTTAAACAATTCAAAATCCAATTGTGAATGATCACAATAGCAGAAATTATATAAAATAATATTCATATTTAATGTTTATTTTCATTTATTTTTAATATCCTGTATACCATAAATAATAAAGGTTAGAAATAAGCCCTAAAGTTAACAAACAGTTAATACCTTTCTCTTTTGATAAATTTTGGAACTTCAAACTTTTATTAAATATTACAGAAAAAAATGTACTGTTCATTGCCTGAAAAATTATCTTCCGCTGTAAAGGTAATTGTATTGAAGACAAGTGAATTTGTGATTAATGCATTTTTTGAGTTGATAGTTGAATTTATAACATAGATAGCAATTGCTGTGTACAGTTTGACTTCTTAGCTGCAACACAACTAGAAACGTTGAAATATATTCATAGAATACATAAAGAATTTTTATGATACAGAGTACAACTGCTCAATATGGCAGTGGAGGTCCTAGAACATCATCTGGTGTTTCAAGAAACAAATCGGAAAAGGAAAGAAAAATTGGACATCGAAGAGTGGGAGTTGGAGGAGAAATCACATACAAAAAGGTATGTATGTGATATATGTATAAAGGGTGCTATTGACTATTTAATAAGTTCAAAGTATTGTGTTGGATATCACTTATGTATAGAATCACATATTAAATGTTACATTCAGTTAAATAACTTAACTTCAGTCAATGAATTCATTTTAATTAAATATCATTTTAACTTCAAATTTATACATCAATAAATGAAAATCTTTTATAACTAGTTAATATAATTTTTTTAAAACATTTAAAGAAAAAGTTATTTTTAAATTTGAGGTTGATAATTACAATTGACTTTAGCAGCTTACAAATTCATTTTGACTCTTTTAATATTGTGCTAAGTTTTACTTTAAAGATTGTCCAGCTATAAATAAAGTTAACTCCAGTTTTAGATGTTTTGCAAACTTGTGTCGACAGTAGTAACCGATGGAATGAAAAGTGAAATTCAAGTGTTTGGTCTTTGTACATTATTAAGTATTTTAATAATATGGGATATGTTGTTATTAAAGTTAAATACATTAAAAATACAAAATGGGTAATTTGGGAATCCAATCTTTAATTTTGATTGATTACATTTCTCATTTAATCAAACATGCATCAAGTTCTGTTATGGTTCAATAACTTTTCAATTATTTTCAGATCCAAACCACGCAAATTATGGGATCTATTCAGTTAGGCATACAACATGCCATTGGTGGCCTTGCAAGTAAACCTGAACGAGATTTACTTATGCAGGATTTCATGACAGTGGAAACAACAAATTTCCCCCATGAAGGGTCAAATCACACTCCAGCTCACCATTTTTCAGAGTTCAAATTTAAAAACTACGCACCTATTGCATTTCGTTATTTTAGAGATTTATTCGGTATTCAACCAGACGACTTTTTGGTTAGTTTTATATTATAAGTCTACATAACATAAAATTTTGTAAAATTATTGTATATGCTCTTTTTATTTAGATGTCAATGTGCAGTGCACCGTTGCGAGAATTATCCAATCCTGGTGCTAGTGGAAGTATATTTTATTTGACAGATGATGATGAATTTATTATAAAAACCGTTCAACACAAGGAAGGTGAATTCTTACAGACTTTGTTGCCTGGTTATTACATGGTAAATATTTTTGAAAACAAAATATAGAAGATTCAAATAATAAAAAGTTATGTTTACAAAATAACCTTCTATATTGCAACAAAAATCCATTTTCAGAATCTTAATCAAAACCCAAGAACATTACTGCCAAAATTTTTTGGTTTATATTGTTATCGATGTAATAGTAAGAATGTTCGGCTTGTTGCCATGAACAATCTTCTACCATCATCGGTTAAGCTTCACCAAAAGTACGATCTGAAAGGTTCTACATATAAAAGAAAAGTATGATCTAACTTATTAGCTATTTCAGATTTTTTATGAAATTATAACTGTAATTAATTTCTTTTTGTTTTTACAGGCATCTAAGTTAGAAAGAGCAAAGAAGTCACCAACCTATAAAGATTTAGATTTTATGGAATTTCATCCAGAGGGTATTTTTTTGGAATCAGACACATATACTGCACTAATTAAAACAATTCAACGAGATTGTAGAGTTTTAGAAAGTTTCAAAATCATGGATTATTCATTGTTGTTAGCAATACACAATCTGGATCAAGCGGCAAGAGAAAAATCCGTGAGTTTATTTATTTTGTTGACAGGTGACTGTATACTACCAAGAAATATTTCAAAACTTTATTTCTTCTGACGATGAAAACAGGAGCAGAGGTTATCGACGAGTGCAGAAGAAGATGGAGGTGAGTCGGGTACGGAGGGTGTCGGGCGAGGCGATAAAGTAAAAGAGAATAGGCTAGGAGCAATTGCATTAAACAGATCTCGTAGCATAAATCGGCAAAGGCTAGTTGCTCATAGCACTGCTATGGAAAGTATTCAAGCTGAAAGTGAACCAATTGATGAAGAAGAGGACGTTCCGTGAGTACTCGATTTCTTATGTAAAAGTATTGTCATCTGAAGACTTCGCGTCTCTAGTTCGTCAATGTAATGTATTAATAAATTGGTATTGTGAAATATTTATATTGTTTTTTTTAAATATCTCAAGCAGACCAGGTGGTATTCCAGCGAGGAATGCACGAGGGGAACGTCTTCTGCTCTTTATCGGTATTATTGACATTCTTCAAAGTTACAGACTGAAGAAAAAACTCGAGCACACATTGAAGTCGATTGTTCACGACGGCGTAAGTTTAAGATTTCGTTATAATTGATAACAACGTAATAGCATCAACATCTCTTACAATTTTAAATTGTTTATAGGACACGGTATCCGTACATCGACCAGGCTTTTACGCTGAGCGCTTCCAAAAATTCATGGCACAAACTGTCTTCAAAAAAATACCATCACGTAAGTACCATCCGAATCAACCGTTAGTAGCACACTTGACTTCGATGTTAGTACTCAACAAAGCTCATTCCTAATAAAAATTTTCCAAATGAATAATAATTGATTGTAGAGAGAGTGTGAATTAAATTAATCACAAAATAGGAAATTTCTTATAAAACGCGACATCTTAATATTGCTTAAATGAATGAATTTATTTTTAATAATTTTAAAATTTAATACTTCAAATTCGTGCGAATATTTTTACATAAGATGAGGAATTGTCTTCGGGAAAAATATGTATTTCAAAAAATATGTTATTCAGATTTGAACAAACAGTAGAATATTGTGCTGTAAGCTGTAAGCTAGTTATATAATTTTTGTTACTTCCAATGATAATATGCCATCGCGATTATTGTCTGTGATTCATCAATTATCGTTAACTGGTGGAAATATTTTGAGAAAAATTTAGCACAAATTTTGTTATTTTACATCAATTATTCTAAAAGTTTACTGCAATGTTAATAAATCTTAATAAATGTTTCTACCAGTCGAACATCATATTTAATATTCTTCATTCATCACTATTTGAATCCTTTTGGAAGAAACATTTGTATAGAAAGGAGAGAATACTGACTGTTGAATGCGAAATGACGATGTTAAGGAATTGTATATTTCATCATGTAACACATAATCATGTACTAAGTCTTTCATAAAAATACTATTATATTTTTTCTTATTTTTATATTTTTGTACGTCATCAAAAAGTAGATTATATACTCTTCGTTTGTACATTCTATATAATTTGTCACACATACACAATAACTAATATTTTAACTTTTTATTATTTTTCTCCGTCGATTCAATTCTAAGTTAAGCTTTTTACGTAAAAAAGTATCTTTTTTATGACGTTGATTTTATGCAGATTAAATATTTACAACGTAATTTTCTACAAAGCTTGGTGTCCACAAAAATAGCTGAGTATTTTATACGAAATATTGAAAAAATATAGAATGTAAACTATAAACATTAAATATGCCAAGTTTTAAAGACTAGTGCAAGTCGAATAATTGATTACTTAGAAGTTTTAGCATAAAAAAACGTTTATGAAAACATTTACCGGATTTTCTCGTCATTAAATGAAAAACGATACTAAATACACGAGTTGGTTACTTATATTTAAGTTAATAAATATTCCAAAATAAAGCGGGCTAGTCAACGGTATTAAAACCGAGAACAATTTGTTCTTTTATTTTATCGTCTAATCATTAAATTAATGGGAGTTATTTTAATAACCAAATTGATTCAATCGTACGACCTCATTCTGTTATGATGAGAAGATAAAAGCAAGTAATCCATTTGCATTGCGTTAAAAGTAATGTATTGAAAAAAATTAAAATTAACACAAATGAACAAATTGCTTAATAACACCGATATATATACATATATTTAATCGTCGTGATATTATTTGTTATTTTATATATTTTTTACTATTTACTAGTTTCTAAATGCACGATTCGCGCAAAATAAAACTCGCCGGTGTTTCGGAGTATTATTTATGTTCTTTGTCATAGCTGAGATTGTACAGTGCCTGTTCTACGCAAACAATTTTCTACAAAATAAAAATTGACGGATCCTGTATAAAATTGTTGTACTGAGTTAAAATTGCATGAAGCTTCTTATTTGTGGAGTGCATTTGTGGAAGCGGTACATGTGTTGGTATTAGAAAATAGCAATCTTAAGAATTTTATGTCAATTGATGAAGGTTTCAAAGTGATTGACTGCCAACAGAATTGTAAGAAAATGAAACTAGTTGCGCATGACGTAGTCATTTTTGAAATATTACATGAAGGTTCTCTGATCTCGTTATGTAATTTTTTTCCACTTTAACTGATACATGTGTCAGTGAAAAACGGACTATGCATCTAAATACGTTAAAAACTAATAGTTGATAGAGTAATATCATAGATTTGAGATTCTGTTTTCATTAGCATTAAGATAACACGTTTATTACCGATCAGGTCTCGGTGATTGCTCTTAGTACAATAATTTTTATGGAGTCAATTTTTACTTGCCACAAAGCGAACTGTATAAAACTGACTGTACTGTACAAAATCGTACAATTTCGGATTTGGCATGGAACGTAAATCATTAAATTTAATAAAATATATAAATTAAATGAAAAAAAAAGTTGAACGCATTTCTTGCCAGTAAAAAATAAGTATTATATAAATAAGTTTTGAATTTTATACCGCTGTAATATTTGTATTTACCTACATATTATTTAATTATAAGAAAGATAACAGTTCCATCACAAATAGACTAATCAAACTTCATTGATCTGTAAGAGAAATAATTAAGAAATAATTCGGTTATAATTGAGAATAATTTTATATTCAATTTTTGCTAGATGATTTATACAACTTTTTTTTGTAAATAATAAAATCTTGCAATATTTTTATTTAATAATTGTACAAACATAAAAGGCACCTTGCAACATTAAAATAATGTGCTTAAGATTATATTATGATTATGTATGTAACTATAAAAAAGTCAAAACAGTGCATCAACGTCGAATTTTGCATACATTCATTTTTTCATTGCACCTCATCAATAACATCAACGTATGTTATCACATGAGCCGATTACCCGATGTTTTACTATGATAATGCTGTACAAATTATTAAACTGTGTTTTGCAATTAATTTTGAATTATAGAACAAAGGTAAAATAGTACGTGTAAATTCTTGTTAAATTAGATTTTCAAGTAGAAAATAGATAGGCGGCGATGGAAATTCTATAAATTTTTATTTTCTTGTACTGTAGTACTAGAAACAACGCGAATTTTCAGACAAAACAATGGACTGTGGGTATGGAGATTTAGTGAAACAAATTTCTTCTAAAATAGTTTTTTACAACGAAACCGTAGTATAAGTAGCAATATAATGAATTACAGACAAAATAGAATAGAATATCTGATTATTAATTTTTTTAAATATTCAGCTATTGAGATTATGTGGACACCAATGTACATAATTATATTTTTCAAATAAACATTTGCTCTAACAAAGAAACAATTACATTTCATTTTGTACCAGACCTATATCCAACAACATACAGACAGTTACTTCACTACTTATTACAATAAAATAAGCATTAATTTTACGTAAGAAAAACACTACTTACATATTCCAACACTACAAATAGTCAAGGTTTCTATTTGAAACAAATGTCGAACCAGAAACATAGATCAGCGAAATTCACTCAAAATTTTACGAAGCTAAAGAGTTTTCATTCTAGTTCTTTGTTTTCTTGATAATACAAATCAGAACTATACTTGCAATTGTATAAAAGACTGCAGTGTTGAGGTTTGTAAAACTTTACCTGAAAGGTGTACCTCTTGGATAATATATACACAGATTATTTTTGTCGAACTTGTAACCATAAATTGGGTTAAATTGCGGACTTGATTATGTGTTGATAAATAAGCATTATCGTATGTGTTATAAAAAGAACTACGTATACTAATCCTTTCGGTGACATTTTCAAATCTATTGCTGTGTTCTACTTTACTGTCATTATCACTTTCTTGTACTTCAACATATTGTTGAATAATCCATCTCTATATATTAAAAATACATTGTGTCGTATAGATAGATACATGAATATATGAATATACATATTTGGCGTTAATTGGACATTACGAGATAATGTTCAGTACTGAGTTGGCTAAATGTGATGTTTTCTGTGTCCGTGCACTTCTCTTTCGTGTTCAACCCTTTGAACCCGACCTGCCAAATCGACAATCAAATGAAACTTGCAATAAAACTGCCACTCGCCTATTGTCATTTGGCGATGCTAATTAAGTGGACCTGCCCGAGATTAAGGGGAACCATCGCAAATTCCGTAACCTCGTCACCAGCTATATAGGTAACTTTGCTATCTCTCTGTCACTGTCTTTCTGTCTGTCTTGTTATCTAACTATTTGTTTACTATACATCACTCAATACATGAGATGGCTATTTTTTTACAATCCAATTACCTTATATCTTGCTTGTTCATCGTTACATGTTGTCTTTGTTGTTTTATTTGTCACTCTTTTTATCGACTCCTTTCCTCTTCTTTTTCTTTTTATTTCAATTTTATCAAATTCTAAGTTCTTTTAATATAATTAGCTTTATTCCTATTTAGTAGTTAAACTTTTAATTTAACTCGACGAATGTTTTGATCATTACAAAATGCACGTCATGATTTTTTTTATTAAATGTGATTTATTGAGGTTTACTATTGAATACATATTTCGTTTACAACGCTGAATAACTCAATATGCCAATTATATTTAGTGATTCCAATCTTATTTTTATTTAATTTTGCTCGTTTCCTCTTTAAATTTGAACTGAACGTCGTTACACACGCACACACACACATACACACTCATATATGTCATTTTAGGTCAATCTTATAACTTAAAAATTCACTTTTTTCTACTGATAATGTCAATTGAAAGTGACCAGCAAGATCTATAAGTGAATATTAAAACATATTTAAGTTAAAATCTAATTTTTTGCAGAAATTTTAAATTCGACTAGTTTCTTTTTCTATTTCCGACATTTTATAAAATTCGATTGGTTTTGTAGTATGGAGCATATATTCCAAGTACTGTAACATGGGAGATCTCATAAATGAACGTTTAAAATTATTTATCTTTCGGCATTTCAACTTGCTACATCTGAAGACTCGACATTATAAGATCAAACTATTAAAAAAGGAGAAATTTACTCCGGCTATATATACATGTCAAATGGATGTGCACGTATTACATGTACCAAGAATTGTCACTAAAAGAAAATCCTTAATTTGTAGTTGACGCACAGAGACAAATCTACAGAACTATACCGGTTTTTCAAGAAAAATGTACTACTAAGTAAAATTTAACATGTAGATAATTACAAGATACATTACTTGCTTTCTGTCTAGACTTACTAAATTCAGGAGTTGATTTTATTATTATTAATTACTAAGTTTATCTGATGCAACTCCACAAAGCTGATTATAGTAATTTTTAATTTCTGGAACATTAGAGTCATAACTTGTAACAATTTACTTTTTTTCTACGAAAGGCATATTTCTATCAGAAAACCAAAGAATTTGAAAAATATACTAAATTTAAGAATTCGTGAGGTTTTCGAAAGTTTTGAAGCAACACTCTAACATTTAGTAATTTTTTCTTTGGACAGGTGACAGATTTTTTTCTAGTTTTCTTGGTTTCGACAATGAAAATATGTTAAAAATAGTCCACATAAAATATTGATTGAGCTTTTTCTTATTGACGTGAGGCAGGTTTAGATCTAAAAGTGATTATCACAGAATATAAACAATATTTTTGCCGAACAGGTAGTTAGCCAAATACAAATTGAAAGTTCTGTGGATTTGCTGTATATGAAGATATGTTTTTGTTCTGTCCTTGAGATGCTACACAACTTTATATTTATACAATTTTAGACACCTGATGCATGTTATTTTAATTCTATTATTTTTCCACTCATAATTCTATATAGAATTAAAAAACTCACTATTCTTTAAGACTGTCTCTCTCCTGTATTATCTTATTACCTCTCCTTGCTAAATCAAAAAATCAAAGCGTTCGTCCCAATTGTAAATTATAGTTTCCTAAATCCTTAGAATAATTTAATAACAAGAATTATAAGCTTCATAGAACTTTTCATTTTACGGTCCTTTCTATAAATGCATGTAACGTTTACATCTATGTGAAAGATCAATATAAGTAACGAGTGATAGGATTTATACTTCTTCGCGTTATAAAAATTGATACATCTCTTTTATCCAAGTAAAACGAAGAGTATGATGATCGAAGAAATTTTTATGCAATGTCTTCAATGTCGATATTTTTTTTGTCATTTCAACGGTTATAATAAAGTATCAATAGTAGGTTTTTGCTATGTGGCTCCTTCATCTTTTAATTATAATTATTTTTTAAATAATAAATAATAGTTTACTAACTATTAATATGTACTAATTCAAAGATTAACGTTTAATGTAGTGGAAAAACTACATATTTTTATAAACCAGTTGATTATTTTTTTTTTATTTATAATACAAATTGTTTGAAAAATTACTATTTAACAATATAAAACATTTAATACTTTAGGAATTAAATCAAAAAAATCAAGACATAAAGTTCGAAGCTCCGACGGGACGAGTTGGGATAAAGGTCTGTCATGAAATTTGAATGATGCTCTATTTAGCGATTCAGTACGTAAAATCCATATTTTCTAATTGGCATATTAGTGCCGCGTACTTGATTTTTCACTTATCTTAAACAACTATTGACGTTTTTTGGATATTTCGTTGACGATAATGATAATAATTGACTTTACGTAAAAGTAAGTTGAACTTACGAAATAAGAAAAAGCACGAAATTTTTAATGTAAGCATGATGACAATAATTAGAATTTTACATTTTGCGTAAAGTTTGTAGATTTTTTTTATCTCAAGTGTTACTTTATGTGTTTTCATTCATACAGACATTTTTAGTTCATCTTCACTCAAATCTGACTATGTTTTTGTAAAATGATTTTGTTTAGATGCCGTATGCTGAATGATTAATAATACGTAGTTTTACCAGAACTTAAATGAGTAATAGATCTGTTGTAGGAAGTAATTTTTTCACTCTTTCCGAAATCAAATAAGTTAATTAGACGAACTAATTGAAAACGTTTTGCAGTATCTTTATATTGTAATTTTTTTTTATTATGATGTTGAATGAGCAATCGACACGTTTGTTTTTGATTCGTCCGATATTTTTCCAATTAGAAACTTGAGTGTCAACAGAATTCCGTTAAAACATGAATTCAACACCATATATAAAATCACTAAAAAGTTATTGAAGTGAGTATGTCTCTTATTTTGAACTCATAAGAGTGTGAATTTCTTTCTGCATTAATTGTTTTTTGTGTTATTAGAATAACAAAAAAGATATACAAAGACAAGAGTACACTCGTTGCGCCTTTTGCATTCTTTAAGCACCGAGAATTAAGTTTGCTTGTGTGAATTGTAACAATTTTAGAGAGTTGATTTTATGAAACGTTAACTGATATTAAGCAATTGAAAAAAAAAATATTTTCAAATGAGGAATTCGAAGTACAACGATGGTTAAGTGATTCAGATGATGAAGTAACTTAAACAATGACACGAGTTACAGTAGCGTGAGTTTTACTTCGAAAAACGCCAAATAATGTTTGAATTTCTTCGTGACTAACTACATGCAGTGCACCAGCAGCGTTTACGACACGATATCGATTGAGCTCGCTTTGCGCGGGCAACTGATTCACTGAGGAGAGGGATCAACCGAAGAGCTTCTTTCACATCGGGATTTTTGTGTTGCAGCGCTGAAACATTCTCCTTCGAAGAGGAAGAGCATCTCAAAGCCGGTGAGACCACTAGAAGCTGACTTCGACTCAACGGGTAAGTCGGCCACCGATAGCCTTCTTTATTTTATCTATACATGTTTCAAGTTGACGTATATACCTCACGATGGCTATGAAACAGTTGCATCTGTGCATTCGACGTGCTTTTATGCAGCGCGCTGCTTGTATGTCAAGCCACTGCGATAACCAATTTTTCTTGTGCCCGATCTGTTTCCCAATCGACTTTTATTTATTATTTATGCTGATGATTATTTTTCATTTTATTATTTTCATTCACTTTATTTTGCATACCCGTACGAGAAAGCGAGCATTCACTGTTGTCAGATTATATCTCTGTTCAGTATGCTCCTGAACAATTACTGGATCCTTGTTCTTCTTCAAATATCGAAAATCCACTCTCCATCCTCATTATTAATTTGTCATTAGAAACCAGATCAATTTAAATTTAGCGAAAGCAAGTAGTAACTGCTTAGTTGTTATAAAGAATATCCGTTACTGTTCCTCTAATTTAAATTGATGGAAAATTGTACATACAAATCGATGTGGCGAGAGTTGCATTTGAGTCGAAAACGAACTTGCAAGGTAAACGACTTCCTCGAGGCGGCAGAGCAAGTTCCGATGAATCAAGAGGTGTAGGGTAGCTTCCTGTCTCGAAACCCTTCACCTGTCTTCCGATCACGAGGTAGAGTGAGAGAGAGAGAGAGAGAGAGAGTGAGAGTAAGCGAGTAAAGGCCTGATACGCGAACGGAACGCGAGACGGGCTGAAAGAACAATCGATCGACGCTAGCTGCGAAAGAGCTGTGTACCCTACCAGCTACCGACACCGTGCTGCTCAACGCCCCTTGACAATGCTGCTTCTTATCATACCTTAGTTTGCTTCGCCTCTTTTCAGTTTTCTTTTCTCCTCATCTCCACTATCATTTTTTTATCTTCTCTCAAACATTTCTTTCTTCATTAATCTATTAAAATAATGTCATTTATGCATAATCATTTATTTCATATTTGCTGAAAGCAGACAAATTAAAATGAATACGAGTTATCATTTTTTTAAATTTTGCTATTTGATTGCATTTGAATCGCGAAGAAAGTCTATTCTAAAATTTGATGATCGTCGTAAGCTTTACGCATGCAGTCGTTTCCTCGTCGTATAATCGTCGGCTTCACTCCTGAGCTGCATTGAATAAGCCCTCAAATAGCAAAAACTGAGCCGTGCTTCAATTATTTTTGTAATTGATTGTATTAAAAAAATGACTTTTAACTGTCGATATTTGTTACACTATTATTATTATGTTACCTCCTCAATGTAAGTTTACCTAGCGGGAGTACGTGTTGATTGTGAATGAAAACGTTGTTTGTCTGCTTTCAATATTTTCTTAACAATTGTAATGGCATGCTGTTGTATGTGGTGGTTTAGCGGTGACGGCTATCGGTAATTCAGCTGTGCATGTCACATCACCCACAGAGCCCGGTGAGTTGTTCGCTTTTTATCATTTTCATTATCATTCTATGCTGACCGTACCAGTTCGTACTCTCATTTTGGACAATCATATAAAAATTTTCACTCCAAAGATGTTTTCACGCTAATCTTGACCAATGCTTTTTCTTGTGTTTTTCATTATTATCCAAGAATTGGAGAGCGAACAGTACTTCAAAAAAATATACCGTTAGAAACGTTTCACGATCATTTTCAACAGAAACTTGTCCATTAATGATTGCTAACAATGCTTAACAGTAGGCTGATTCACTTACAAAATCATTGTTGTGGAACTAATCAATAACTAAATTGACAAAATATTTTTCTGGATACGCTTTATGCTTATGGAAATAAAAATTTTTGATACTGATACTGATAACAAAAATGATTGAAAATTTTAAAAGTACTTCATAGAATATTGATGCGTATAGAATTTTACAGTGTTAATACAGATCCTGTATTGTTTTTTGTTCAAATTACGCTTACTTTGTTTTTTTTACGACCTTTGATTCGATTCAACCTACAATATGTTGAGCTTCATTTCGCAAATACTGGAATTTTATTGTTTGAAATGTAACAGTAAAGTCTTTCATCGACGATCAATCAGATGTAATATGATAATTTTATGTTCAACTCACTGACTGTCGGTCTAATAATGAGCGAAACGAGTGAAAAAAGTCATATATAATATGGAATCAGATTAGCTTTCAACAAATATTTTAAACCTAGGTATATTATTCCTTACATATCTCTCGATGCAAAATTTAAAATACTTTCTTTTTTCTAATATATTTTGTGTTAAGATATATTTTTTGTTATTTTGCGGCAAATAAATGTCAGGTACGTAGGCACACCGGAAGCGTAACGAGTTTGTTTGGTTTTCTGTTTGTATCTGTCTCTATCCAGATGTACACTAATTCTGAAGATCAACTAGAAATAATTATTTTAATCTAGATAAGACGTACTGTGACGCGCTAAATTTGAATGAAAAGTCACAATCACTTCATCGTCTAGGTTGGCTTGAGGCTCTACGCGGTGAATTTCGATCATAAATCTTGTTTTAGCAATGACATAACATAAAAAATGTGATGATAATAATAGTCAAAGGAATGAACGTGGAGCAGAATTTTTAGCGTGTTGCACACTTGGAAGCTTGAATCGATCATAGTTTGTTATCAGTACACAGTAATCTCTACATTCAGAAAAACTTGGGTTGCTTATGATCGTATTGGGATGAAGATTGGTGAAAACTGTCGCAAAAGCTTGTCTAATCTCCGAGAAAATGTGGCGGGGTAGGCGGGAAACGGTCCGATTTTTCTGAGTGTACGAGAAAGCTCGTTAACGGAGCGACGCAAGGAGCTACGGCGATCGTGCGAGCCGCGATCACGCACGAGTGTGCAGAGTATAATGGGCAGCGTGTGGTTTGTTGCCTGACCCGAGAACAGCAGCGGCAGCAGCGGCGAGTGCGCAGCAGCAGGAGGCGACGAGCCCCACGCCGATCGCCACCTCGACTCCGCTGGCGCCGGCTGCGGGCCCGCTGAGCCCGCCGCCGCTGCAGAGCCAGCCCCGGGGCCCCGGGGCCGAGCTGGCGACCAGCAGCAACGACAGAGCCGGCGCCAGGCCTGACGCCAGCCCGCAGTACCCGGCGGTGCTGAAGGGCAGCGCGACGCGCGCCAGCAGCAGCAGCGCCGGCTCGCCGCCCGGCGCGGGGGCCAGGGTGCCGCCGCCGGTGCCACCCCGCGGCAGCGCCAGGCCCAAGCAGCCAGGTGACCAGCAGCTCGGGCCGAGGGAGCGCGCGCCGCCGCGAGCCGCGCCCCCGCGGCCGACGCCGCCGCCGGTCTCCGAGGACGACGAGTTCGTGAGCGTGGAGCGCCTGGCCGACGACTCGTACGTGATCCGCGCGAGCCCTTGCCCCTTCCGGCCGGAGCGCCGCGGGCCGCGGGCCCGCGGCGTCGCGCGCCCTGCGCCCGGCGGCCGCACGCCGCCCATCCCCATGCCCAAGTTCACCTTCTTCATCAACCCGGCGGCCAACGCGGAGCTGCTCAACTGGCGCATGTCGCGCAAGGACAAGAAGCACTCGGAGACCTTCTGCGAGCGCGAGCGCCGGCGGGAGCGCGAGCGCCACTCCCTCGAGCCCTGCTGACGCGCGCGCGACTCCGCCGGCGCCTCCCCGCCCGCCTGCCTCGGCGGCCGCGACTCGCGATGCGCTGCGCACGGCTGCGGCGCCTAGTCGCCGCGTCTCCCTCCCGTTCGCGGCGACCGCGCGCAACCGGCCCACTTGCACGTTCTGTTTGTCGTTGTGTCTATTTGTCAGCGCATTTATCAGCTTTTTCAAGATTCGTCTGATTTACCTGGAAACCACGATCTGCCGGTTCTGAGTTTCCTGGCTCGGCTTTCTTTAACTGTTTTTCCTTTTCGTTCGATAGACATATTTATCTGTTTTTCTTTTGTGCAATATAACAATGTTGATCAAACCAACAGTTAACTACCTTAATGATGTTTTCGTTATTCTTTACAGTAATCATGACCTTTTATCGTTGCAAGATATTAGTCTAAGAAAAATATACAACTTCGTACAAAGTTTAGCTCTTCCACAGTCAAAATTTGTATGTCCTACGGTAATTTTTAATAAAAGTATCTGAAATGTACAAGCGTACAAAATATATACGATACTTTTTAGCAACTGACTGAATTTTCATTTTTTTGTAATTTTGTCCATCCTCAAAATGTCAGATAATAATTTAACGCTTGAAATAATATCAGTAAAGCTCCTTTGATCATCTCTTCCTCGCTTTGCTAGTTACGCATTGAAAGCTTTTTTGATGTATACGCTAAAAGCACATCTTGCAGGAAAAAAGAGAAGAGTTGTTTTTCATTTTTTTATTGTTGGTTGTGACTTACCTTAGCGTTAACTTTCAAAGTTACTTCTTCGGTTTTCGTTTGATATTTGCTTTCACTCAATTGAAGAGCTGATCTAAAATGCGTAAATTTACACAATTCTATCAATTATCAATGTTACATAATATCATTGTCAAACAAAGTTTTCTATCCATTGAATAATACATAGCTCTTCAATTATTTTTCCAGGCGCAAAGTAACCCATTTTCAATCATCGATGTCTCATAATAATATAACCCATCGTTAACTTTTTTTTTCAGGTAACCTACCTCAATATCAATTTTTAGAGCATGCCATTGATATATTTACATATATAATTACATTGCAATAGGCAATTACTCGATAGTCGTTTGTTGATATAACACATCGTCAACGTTTGCCAACTTCTACTTATCCTACATATAAATGAATGTTAATACTTAGATAACTAATAAGAATAATCTTGATGTTGTCTCGTCCACCTTGTTTTGTTGACGCAGAAGCGAAATTGAGTTTAGACTATTGATCATTCATCTCAATGGTAGATGGTGTTTGTCATTTGATATTTATCGTAAGAACAGTAGAGTTTGACTGTCCCGGTGTTGTCTGTAGAGATGGCAACAACTGTAAATAAGGTAGTTTTGGTTGCATTAAAGAGGAGGAATGCGTAATGTAAGCAAGTCTCAAGAGGCATATGGGTGCAGGAGCTGAATGAACTTGGCTGTATATCATTCCTGATTGAAAATGGGTAAAATTCGCGGTGTTGGTCGATGTCTTTCGTACTTGACTGTTGACTGGAATGTCTGACTGTTTGCTCGCTGACGCTCTGTTGCTCGTAACAGCGACGCGTTTTGGCTTGACCGATCCTTTCGCTTCGTAGCGGAGTGCGTATGAGCAGAGGAACGAGTGCGAGAGCAAAAGCCTGGAGAGACGCTAACGCTAGGCTGCGCTTTGATCCGTAGGTGGCACCCTTCCTTCCACCTGTTCCACCCCGCCCCCGCCCTTCGACGACGCGGTGCGCTCGAACGACCAGACTCTGGCCTCGGGCGGCCACCACCCTCACCACCCTCACCAGCAGCAGCAGCAGCAGCAGCAGCACCACCACCAGTACCAGTACCAGCACCAGCAGCAGCAGCAGCAGCACCACCACCACCACCACCACCACCAGCAGCACCAGCAGCAGCGCTCGGGAAACACCAGCCCGTCGGTATTGACGAGCAGCCTCGCGGGCTCGCACAAGGAGTGCGGTAAGGTGGTGCATCACGTCAGCCTGACCAAGAGTCACCACGACGCCGTCAGGTGAGCCGCCGCGCCTGGCCGGGCCCGCAAGCTCGCGCCCGCCTTGACCGTGGTTGCCCACTGCCGCAGCATATCGGACGTGCACTTGGAGAGCAGCTGCAGCGGCGGCAGCGGCGGCAGCGCCGACGGTCGGCCGACGAGGTCCTCGCTGAGCGTCGAGAGCGCCGGCAGCAGCAGCCGCGGCGGCACGGCTGGGCAGCTCACCTGGACGCCGCCCGCGGGCAGCGCCGAGGGCTCGACGCCCACCTGGACCGAGGGCACGCCCTCCTTCACCGAGAGCTCCAGCAGCGGCGAGCTAGGTAAGTGCAGCCTGTGCCCGACGACGCCGCCGCCGCCCCGAGCGAGCGGCCAGCTCCTCGCGGCTCGCCGTGCAACTCGGCGATTCGAGCTGCGTCCCGACCAGTGATCAGCGACCGTCTGTCGCTGTGCGTGCTGGCTCCACTGTGTGCAGCGGCAGCTCGACCCTCGTCGTCAGTGTGTGTGTGTGTGGCCTTGCTCGGCAGTACTATATTACTGACCACAAACGCTTTTTACATCGAAAGGAAACGTCACTCGTTTCCCTTTCAACTGCCTTGCACCTCGCCTCGACCTCGCCTCGACCTCGCCTCGAGTGCAGTCCTCTTCCACTGGCGTTTTCTTGTCAACGAGTGCCTCCAAATTGCATTTACTCTTTGCTCGTGACACTTGTAATGAATAACATGCTTTCGATCGATCGGCGTCGCACGCAAATGCTCGAATCAAGCTCAACCGATCATCTTTTCTCGATATATACGACATACATTAGAATTTTCATGTAACACTGGACGGCCAATCTACGTGGCCCTTTAAAGTAAACGCACATATGTACAAACTGATCGAACGGTGCATTGCGTGTAAATCGGTTATCGACTCGAGAGCTTCACTCACATCTAAGATATATATTTTCTTAGCTCTGTTTAGAACGTGTCCGAGACATTCGATGTGTATACGCATGTTACTCCACAATGATATACATATATTTTATCTTAAAATCGACAATAAAACAGTGTGCGTAAACATTAAAACAGACTATGAGTTATTTAACGACATTTTTTGCAAGCGTTGTAGGATCGCTGAGCTCGGAGATAAGTTACTTATACCATTATTCTTTGTAACAAATGACTACTTGATTTTGTTCACACATTATTTATTAGAGCACACGCTTCATACCTAGCATCAACTTATTTTATGCTTCTGATTAGCATCTTTTCGCAAGAAAAGTTGTTCGAGAGCTACTTTTTACTCTTGCCTCGACTCTTTCTGTAAATAAATCACGTTAATCTGTAATCAATCAATACTTACAGAACAATTTTTTTACTTCTACATAGATATCTATCATTGTAGATTACATTCCATACTTAACAAACGCACGATACGACAACTTGTCAGCAGTTATTAGAATCTTATCTCTATAATTATTTACAAATGTTACGTCGGACATGAACGAAATAACTTCATCTCTGCTCTAAATTTATTTGAACGCGAGGGTTCCGAAGTCATAATATGAATCCATTTTACAGGTTGTCCCACAACACCGCTTCACGGAAGCGAACTATCAGAGAGAGATGCTAAACTATCGGGAACGGTCGAGGAAGCATTAGTCAGTTTGACCACAGAAATGGTAAGCTCAAATATTTTCAGTTACTCCCATGTTATTTATGTTTTTATTTGAACCCCGGATGATTGCCTAAAACTCGTCCGTTTTTGCATCTGCTACATGCCTCATTTCCATCCTTAACCGACCCGCAACAATTAATATGCAAGTCAAATGATTATTATTCAATATTAATTCTTGACTTATTTCGCCGCAACGTTTTATTATCTTTCTCATGCTGAATTTCCGCTTATCATACATCAAATGGCTTCTACGCTGAATTTTAGCGTCACAAAAATATCCACATCTTATGTTAATTGTTAACCTGGCGATATAATCAAAGAAACAATAATCAGGAACTGGAAGATATATTCGTCTTTCTGATATCACGATATATCTTAAACCAATCATCAGTCTTATATTAGTAAAAGTACAACCTTTATACGACGATTCATGTGTCTAATTTGCTGTAACTGCGCGCACTCACTTCAGCTTTTATAACTTAATTGAACAATCAAGGGCTTATTCAAAGTGCATCATGATTACTTTGAAAACGTATATCATTAGACATATTTAAATTGTTCTCGATCGTTTATCATCACTTCATTGAACAATATTATTTGTTTACTAATTTGTTGCATTATTATTTCAAGATTTACAAGGTATCATGTTTTTAACTATGGACCAACTAATCTGTAAATTTTCTCAATTTATATATACGTTCAATTTTTTTCAGGCTCATTGGAGAGAACAGCTCAAAGAAAATGAGCTTTGAGACAAATAAATAGGAGTAACTTTAGGCATTTAAAGGTTGTAATTTTACCTTTTTTATAGTTGTTGTTGGGCTTTCGTATATTTGAAAATATAGCTTGCTTTTTTTTTTGTATTTCAAATCTGTCATTCTTAACACCAATATCGGCTCGAAAGAAATCCGACCATTACGATGGTCATGTGCCAATTGTGACAAAAACATTTATTATATGAACAGTTGAACAATCTCATAAACCAACCAAAATTACTATTCAATCCCGTACATGTGCAACGTGTAATTGTAACAAATATGTAGGCTTTGCATGTAGCGCTCTTTGGCACATTTCATATGGAAATTGAATTGCAGTATTATGCAGTATCGTATACATGTTGTGAGTGACTAGTCAATTCAATATTTTATCTAATGTCCTAGGACAATAGACGGTTCATTTAGGAAATCATGCACCTGTCTATTTTCCTAGGATAATTTGCCGAATGCCGGATAATAGACAGTTAACCTGAGCATTTAGCTAATATTATAAATAAACAGGTAATTGAATCGTCGAGTGTTAAGTATGTATTTTTTTCCTTACTAATCCAAAGCATATGATAGATATTTCATATGGAACATTTATTTGCCTGTCCAGCTGTTTGGCAAATAGTGGATTTTATTTATTACAACTGAACTGATTGGACAATCATTTTCTTAGTAATAATAATGATAATAAACAATGAACAATCATTAGAGTTGATACTTTCAATTGTAGTTCAATATTCAATTCTATTCATTTTGCTTTCAAATGAACAGATATTATTGGGGAATGATAATTGACTCAATCTATATGATCCTTCCGTTTGGCAATAGCACGGTACTTATTGTCAATCTTTAGTTGTTATCACTGTCAACGCGGCTAAATAATAGCCATTTGTTTAGTCCCCCACTTAGGATATTAGCTGAACGTCCAGGTGAATAGATCAATGCTTAATCGTTTG
The DNA here is from genome assembly GCF_024137745.1 of Phymastichus coffea. Taxonomy (NCBI): domain Eukaryota; kingdom Metazoa; phylum Arthropoda; class Insecta; order Hymenoptera; family Eulophidae; genus Phymastichus; species Phymastichus coffea. The sequence goes on from NW_026706881.1 coordinate 958,829, forward strand.
ACCATGGGCTGTCTATTATCCGACGTTTGGCTACTATCCTAGTAAAGTAGATATGCACATCTACGGTATATATTTCCTTATTTAAGAGCATAAAGTCATCACAATGTAGCGTAGACACAATAAAATGTTTTTCTTCTGTTTTTTACTGTAACTATGGAATCATGACATATGTTTAAGTTTTATTAAGTAAAATATATTTAGTACGTTCTTTGCATTCACCCTCCATAACTATAAATAAACAATTTTAAAAAATCACGAACTTTTAAGGGTTGACCCTCTACATCGTGATTTTTTTAAATGTATAAAATAGTTATATCGTATTTTTCGAATTCACAAGATTTTGAACTTGTTACATGTAACAAAATATTTACAAATAAATAGGAAAAGCATTAAAGGGTCTAAAAAATTGGCTTACTTATCTATATATTTGAATTGAAAACTTTATAAAGTATAGATGAATGTTTTCACGCAAACAACTTTTGATAAGTTAAACCCATTAAATCTGGAATGGACGCGTTTTCAATTATTTTTTCAACGGCTTCAATATATACGCTAAAATTCGGTCCTTAAAATATTTGAAAATACATACGTCCGACTCAAAATTTTCTCATCTTCCCGAATATACTTTCAAATAGGAAAATATTAATATTAAAAAAGTTACCTTTGTTCAACCAAAAATGAGAAATTTTATCGATTAATGTTTTCATATCAAAAGTAAAATTGAGTATTTTTGATTAATAAATTGTTTTCGTCCATAGACCTTAAGAGTTAAAACATACATACATTGGTATTTCAAAATTCATTGTAGATGCTATCAATATGATGGTCAAAAGCCTAAAATTTGTTGTTATTTTAAAAAAATTCAACTGAAAAAATTTTTTCATTTCGAATTTCATGGACACAAAAAATGTATCAACCAAAAATATCTCTATGTTTTAATGTGAAAATATAATTAAAAGAAATTGTATGAAGCAAAATTTATATTTTTTTGTAAAATAAAACAAATGTCACTTTTTTCATATCAACTTTTTCCGATTCTGAAAGCATATTCGGAAAGATGAAAAGGTTTTGCGTCGGACGTGTACATGTTCGAATACTTTGAGAACGAATTTGTGATCTACTGAAGCCGCTGAAAAAAAGTTGAAAAAATGGCCATGATGGACATAGTGGATTAAGACACTCAACATATTTTGTTTGATTTTTGATTCTTACTAGTGGTATAAGAAATTGTCAATAGGATATTAAAAGGCTGTATTAAGTTTCTTTTTTTCTATCCAACTGCATGTGATAAATCAGTCTTTTCTATTCAACATCAGATTTATACTCAGCTGCTATAGTAAAACTTACAAATCTGATGTATTGAAATATTTTGCATTTAATAAAATAAAAACCTTATATATAACTACGTTAAATTAAAATATACAATACTCGATATTTTGAATTCACTTAACGTACAATATACATTTTCTGATATTTTATTGAAAATATACTTTTTCAAAAGATTTAATTCAAGTAACACATGTAAGAAAAGTAACAAATCAACATTAAAAAATATTAAAAAAGAACCGTTTATTGAATTAAAATTTTCGGCTATTTTATAGTATTTTTTACTTGAGTTGAAGATTCATCAGATAGCATACAAACGTGACTATGAATTGAACGACTTGAAGGCAAACATGAATAGTCTTTAGTTCATATATAGAAAATAAAATCTAATCACGTATCTATCTCAATTGTCGCTATGTATATTGCAAATAATACAGTCGTTATAAATAGAACATTTCCATACTAATGCGAAAAAGTAATTTCACTCTCGTGTGGACGTTTGCTCTCGAGCAAAGCAACATACCACACAAGGATGAAATCACTTTCTCGTACATGTATCTAACTTTATTTTTCAATACGAGGTGCGTGGAATGAGATTTTAAGCATTCTCGATTACTCGAGCGTACGTAGAGTCGAGTCCCTTATGCATAGAGTATCAAAAAATATATTTTGTATCGTTAAAACAGCTAAAGTAATGGCTAATTAAAATTACGAGTTGTAATTAAAATAGCACAAGATTGCCTAATGTATTTGTAAAAAGTCGCATCCTTCAGTTTGTAAAAATTGTTTCAATATTACCAAGGTAGTTCATATTCCACCGTACAACTCAAAACTAATTAACTTTCAGAAGTTACATAGTTATACTGAATCCTCTACGAGGAAGTGGAATTGAATAAATTATGTATAAAACTTAAAAAAATACTAATGTAGTTTTATAATACTGTACTAAAGGCAATGATGAATATTAATCCGGAACTAGATACCAAATTCTTTTTATATAAAAATAATATAAAATAGTTTTACTTAGTTTTTCGTTTGTTGAAAAAGTTACAAAGAAAAAAACTTTTATATTATCCAATAATGTCACTTGAAAGTATCAGAGGCGAACTTTAATTAACTATATGTCGAAAATCAAATGCTAACTTAATATGTTATCATATTAGTTACATATAGGTTCTTAACACTAAACTTACCAGAGCGTTCAACTGACCGCTCCTAAAGCCCAAAAAATAAATGTTTTTAAATTATTATATGATAATTATTTTGTGTTTGTTGTTTATCCTAAATTCTGTATTAATTACAATCAACTGGAAAAGACTATAATTGTTTATTTCAAAAATGGTCATTTGACCGCCATTCGGTAGAAATAGGTATATATAATATATTGGTAGGTTTAGTGTTAAATTTTTAAATAATTGTTGAAACTTTTGGTTCGGGTATGAACTACCTTAATAGTTGAGTCTTGTTATTTATTTTCATAAAACATCACGTAGATTGCAAACTTGGAATAGGCAAAAATCTTTTATTCGTATTTGTATTAATAAATAGACATAACTTCTTTAAAGAAATTAATCAAAGAAAATAATTATTTTTCTGTGGCTCGTAAGAAATTGGTAGTACACTGTTTAATTGCATGTATGATCAATTAGATCTGAGATACTTCTTTTCCTGATTAGGAAATTCTACAGCGAGAATGAAGACATCCCGTAATGGTCGACAACAAGCTTATAACATTTCGTGCTGCAAACATCAACGTGAACAAGAAAGGAAAAAAATAATACATAATTAATTTTCGCGGTCCTAAGAGTGATGATATTTTCCTGTCAAATTAGATGAATAATATTGACCTGCATATACTCCTATTAAAGTACATAGACTGGATGACGATAGGATAGCTATCACTAAAAACACTCGCGGGGTATATTTGCATCTTTTTCATGCAAAGTTTATAGGGCAATACTAGAGTAGCAAATGTTTTCATTGAGCTAGTCTATACTTGTTGATTGTTGAAGGAAATATACTAAAAAAGATGGATTGTCGTGTCTGTAAAAGACACAAATATTATTATTTTAAACGTGGACAGTTTATTTATCATACTTAAAAAATTTATGCTGATTATTAATGAAATACGTTGATCAAGATGCCAAAAAATTTTTCATCCTTAATCTTGTACGTTAACAACTAATCATATTTTATTGAATGTTCAAGAACGCATTATGACATTGCATACATCTATGTAATTTGAATTATACAAATATTTGAAACGTGCAGTTTTTTATATTTCCATTGTGAAAAGAGAAATAGTTAATATTTCTAAGAAGTATCTTTTAAAAATTTTGAGTTGCAAATAAGTATATTCATAGGACAGTTCTGGTTGAAAACATTCCAACCAACATGTTAAAATTTCAAGTATTAGATTGAATAATTGGAGTTGCTAATAAATTATTGCCGGAGCCACGGTAATATCCTACAATTCAGTGTCGCTTGATTTTACATATCCTTATACAACAATTCTCATGTGTACCATGTTATAATAATCAAAGCACATGTTTTCAATGAAATAAACAAATATCAAGAAGCTTTAAAAATAATTGCCAGATAAAAATGCTTCAGTAGACAATGTTACGTAAATATATAATATGTATGATATACTATACATTGTATATTATAAATATTACACAGCTTGCGGTCGATAATAATTTCGTCATTATTTATAAAAACTCCAATATACAAATGACCGATTTAAAATCAATGGAAGTATGTACAATTCATTACTTTCCACGTATTTATTTATTCAAGTACTTTTTCTGATTTTATATTTTTATACTGTTTTGCAAAATAGTTCTAAAGATTTGTTACATTGAACAAGTACAAAATGCATTGAGAGAACATAAAAATTTTCTTTATTTCTATCAAATATAGTATTTTATATGAGTCTATTATAATTTATAAAATGAATGAACTCGTAATTACAAGAGCGGATGTATTTTTGTTACATAGTATAACAATTTAGTAATTCACATTGATTTTAAATGCGGAATAATGGAAGGAAACATTTGTAAATATGAATTAGTCGATTTATAGAAACACAGCGTGATACAGTCGATTTTATTACAAAATGAAAATGTAATTATAATAATCAATCAATTCAATGCATATAATCGACTTGTATGTATAGTATACGATACTTATACCATTAATAAATAAATACATATAGTATATTAGTAAGTAATATTATTCAATTTATATCATTTGGAGCCAAATACAAATAAATTATTTATTATTTTAGCTTTTATACTCCTGTTACACATTTTGAAACAACTTTTATATTATTCAATATTTATAGCATGCAGAAATTTAATTATATATAATAAATTTTTTTGCAATAAGTTAAAAAAATTTGTTATAAAATTGACAGTGACAAAAAAATGTCTTTATACGTATTATGAGTGATATATAACTTTAAAAAAGTTTAATGTTGTCATGATTCTTTACTCGAACGAAAATTAAATTAAATTATAAAACCGCATCTTCATATGATCAATGCCATTTGTTTAATTTGCATTATGAATTAATAAGGAAGCAATTGACATGATTTGATAAAAGATGTTCTTATTTTATCAGCGTGAAAGAAAATAGTTTTGATGTGCGTGAATTGTAATGAAGAATACTTTATTTCTGACATACGAAGTTGCATATATATAGTATCATTATATTTGATACAAGTCACCGCATCATTCACACAACATAATTATGGCGCGATTATTACTTTAAAACACAAATAGAGTTATATTTTTGGCAGGCGCTAATTGTATACTATACATACATTCATAGAAATACGTGAATCTATGTGGCTTGAATTGAGTCTCTATCTATTACCATGTAATTATTATACAAAATATTCATATTCTCAAGCATATCTCTTTACGAATAGTTACTATAGTACGCGGAAAAAGCCGAAATAACATTTTATTTTTTACGTTCCTTGATTCGATTTTCAAAATCATAATACTTGCATTTTTGTTGGGTGTATTTATTTTACACTCATATTGGCGTTACCATATAAAATTACACTTTTTATAGGGGAGTTGATGGATCCATATAAAATATGTAGGGTTATCAAAGCATACCGATGTGCCTTGAATATTACATCATTCTCGTTCAGTTTTTAACTTATTGTAAATAACTTAGTAATCCACAATTCCTTAAGTTAATGTGAATGGTAAATGACTGAAATATTTATAAAATATTCAAAATTGAAAGAGAATAATGTAATATTCAAGATCAGTTAGATTATGTTCTTGTAATCTGGCTAGTATGTTCCCCCTATGTCAGCGCAAGCATTAGAGTTTCTCAATTGTATAATGCTTTATTTCACACTTTTGTGTTCAATCGAACGTTGGTATTAATTGCAAAAATTTGAAACCAAAATGTTGTTCAAATAAATTGTAATTAAAGAATTAACGCTAATGCCATGAATGAATTCATGCAGTGAATATTATTAGAATTATGAAAACATTTATTGTTTGAATTTACTATATAATGATTAATAGATTGATTAGTTTGATTATATAATTCAAACATTATTGTTTCATATTCTACTCTGTCTCATTTTTAGTTGGCATATAAAAATATACTAAAAATATAAGCAAATGGTACTAAATTTTTTGCCTTAATTAAGTTGATATATTAGCTCATTTATCATCATTTAATATAATAACAAATGAGCTAGAGAATAACCAAAGCAGATTTTGATTTTCGTGTGATTTCATGTCAGTACATAATGAATAATAAAACATATTTTCGATTTATTCGATTGTAATGCAATACAAAGATTATCTCGCGATAAGGCTGCTATCCTTTCACTATGTCGGCAGTCGAATAATTGAAATTTATATTATTTGAATTACAAAATTAATGTGTTTCCAAGCATGTACTACGTGTGTTAAGATCACTCATGATATGGGGCCTGTATTAACTCTGTATCATTGGGATGTACATATGCTATTTTGAACCATAATTTTTCTTATTGCTATGAAATTAGGCTGTTATAAATAAAGTACTTTTATTTTATTGCCAAAGAAATTAAGTTATCGTATATAAAATTAATTATCATCTAGTTACAATGTAAATTGCTGAAAAAGCCCTATAATTTATGGTAGTAGAAACTATATTTCTCTCTTAATTCATAATTAATCAACAAATATCGCTCGACATCTCAATGTTACTATTGTCTAACGAATTGTAAAATACTCGAACTGATCATCTCTGTCATTTATAATTACACATGAAAAGCCCAAGAATTGTTGTTATTGAAAAAAAAGAAATAAAATGAAGTGCAAACTAATGTAAACATAATTTTGGTTGTATCAAACAAAGTGATTTTCCTTAAATTATAAAAGCTTATTTATTCATAAATAATTCTTTATTTAAAGTTAGAATTTCCTCTTTACTCTATGTAATTTAATAAACATGCTAGTAATATGCATAAAATCAACCTTCGTTCAAAACCAAGTACAAAACAGTTTCATTTACTATTTTTTGATTCCGATTATTTTTAGTGAATTTTGGAATAAAAAGACTTGTTACTCTTAACATGTATAAAATAATTTTTTAAATATATTAAAAACTTATGTTTTCCATTTTTATATTTAAAAAATTTTTCATGCTCTTTGGAGTGTTTTTTTAACAAGAGTATCTAATAGCGTTTTTAATATGCTTGGGTGCCGGAATACGCATTTATTTAGTATAGTTGATATAGATACTAGAAATAGCACCTCAGCTTCTGTTATTAAATTTTTCATTCATTTTGTTTAACAAGTAACCACTTGTTAACGAAGTCACGTGTGCTTTTCCGCAATATTTAGTACGAAGCTTCCCTAAGTTGAACAGTGTCGTGTGCCGTGGGTCGTTTATCGATCGAAGTAATTAATTTAGACACTAAATAATGTATGCGGTACAATTTACACGATACACGTTGCAACTTCCGTGAAAAACCTTTAAGTGTACATTGAACCAATTTTTAAAGAGAAACAAGCAAATCAAACTAGAGCTATCCTTTTTCAGTATCAGTAGGTCGTTTAGTTAACGACGGAAGTTGGATTTCCTAAATGTCGCATGCTAAACGTGCTTGTTTGTCTTTCTTGATTCCATTGTTTCACCCAGAATCTCTTTTAAAAGTGATAGTTTGAAATAATAGATTATTGGTAAAACGTAAAAAAAATATGAGAATGATGACAATAAAAGACTGAACGAAATTTAGAAACGAGCGAGCTGGAGGGTCCTTGGGCAGTTGAGTAACAAAAGGAGCTCTTTGAGAAGATCTTTAAGACGAAATTTCATCGCTTCTACTGCGACAGTGGGTGGCAATTGCAATGCATACGACAGCAACAGGCATGCCGTTGACAGCTCGACCCAATGCGTAGCCGTGGTCACGTCTATTCAGTACACGCTCACATCAAGTAAAACTGTGCCTTGATTATTCATTGTATCCTGTTCTAATTTTTTGCACTTGACATTTTGAAATTAATATATTACCTGTTTCAACGACCATTTATTGCACCGTATGTAAAAAGTAGCTTTAACGATTTATTATTTTTTGATATTTTCTTTGGCTTTTCGTGAAGCTTTCTTAATTATTGTTAATTCCATTCACGTGTGAAATCATAACAAAAAGTACTTCTAAAATCAAATGTAATACATTTATGACTTATGATTATCGGTCCAATAATTGGCTCTTACGACGCAGTAAAGCGTGCTTTGAGTGCAGTTTTAGGCTGCGTATAAATATCTATTCACTCTACTTGTTAAAATTAAAAGATAATTATTTTCTGTAAACTACGAACGGTGTGGATTTCACCGAATATATTCTAAAGAAAGCAAATGCATGCTTCAAATAAACTATCGTATTCCTTTAAAAGCAATAAATTTAGCTGTCCATGTAAATCTCCGTGTAAATAAGTGTAAAGACACTTTTATCTTGCGGAGATTATATCTAGAGTGCTGATAACGATTTATTCAAAATATACTTACTATCTTTGACAAAAATATGTCAAAAACAGTCGTCGAACCGTATTGTACATATTCAAAAAATACTCACATGACAAATCGATCAAGAAAAATTCGTAACTGTAATTTTACGATTAATCAGATAAAAAGATTTTTATTTCATATTATCTGTAATATTATTGTTCGATACTGATGGGTTTTCGCCTCTGAAGCTATTTTTTTTTAATTCGGATGGACCCACCCAGGTTTTTCTTATGTATTTCGATTCCCTGAATCTAAGTTTGTTGGGAGTTAGAGTGGTCGATTAATTGTTATTAATATTTTTTGTAACAAATTGAAAAATTGAGTTTGTCGCAATAAAAAAAATATGTTCATATTCTTTTATTAATTTTAAACAAAAATAGTCGGATTTTTGAGGCTGTATCAAAAATGTATCCCCCAACTTTTTGAACAACCTTAATACTCTTTTAACATTATCTTGATGTGTACTTTTATTTTTTTTTAATTCATACCGGTTAAACAATTATCTTACGGCTAAACTGAGTCGAGAGTTGACGTCTTAACAGGCGCGCGCGCCGCTTATTTGAACCGCGGTGGTGCTCCGAGTTTCATCCGACGTTTTGTTATCGTCTTGATACTTCCATACGATTTACATATCGTTTCAATTACAATGTTTTTTTCAATAATTTAATAGCTTTAGACATAATTCTAGTGCATATACTTATCTAATGATATTCTCGGAATCGTTATGAGTTGGTATATACAAATGTTTCTTAGGTGAAATTTGGGTTTCAACGTTTATTTAAGTACAAACAAAAATATATGTTTGCATTGAGCGTGAAATAATTTTTCATCGCAATAAATACATTAATCAATTTTGCGCCTCTAATACTAACTCTTTAACATTATACTTATTTTTTTTAATATATATGCTTTATTAACTTGCAAATTATTTAGTTTCAAGAGAAATAATTATACTTAAACTATTATATAGTAAGAAGTAGTATACTAACTAACATATCGATGCTACAATATATACATATTCATTTATTTTAACATTAAATTTGCAATTCGTCCTTATCTAGATATACATATATAGTTTTCATTACATCTATGTTTGGTGAGGATATGTAACACTTAATATTGAATGGAGGGTATTGCTTTAGCTTAGATAACTCTTTTAGCAAACTTTACTTTTGAGAATCAAATTTTGTACATTGCCTAATTATATAATTGAGGTCTTGTATATACTCACCGCATTCACACTTCGCATCTTTAACCACGTTAATTTTATTTAGAGATTCATTAAGGTTCACGTGGCCACTGCGGAACCTGCATAGTGTTGCCATGAATGCCCTACTTAATTTTAGACCTTGGAACCATGGTTTAACAGTAGGCTGATAATATAGTGAGAAATACAATTGTCCTTTGTGGTTTTCCTGATCTTTAATCGTGCGTATAGTTTGATTGGTGAATAATTTCTAAAAAAAGAATTTGAAATTAGTGTATGGCAATTGTTGATAGGTTGTTGCAGCGTAGCTTTTTTAGCATTTTCATCTGCAAGCTCATTACCTTCTATTCCAATATATGCTGGTATCCAATAGATGCTAATTATGAAGTTACCTGAACTAGTTTGGTAAAATTGGAGATTTTAGGCTCGTATTTCTAATAATTTAGTGTTACGTGACAGTTTTGATGTCTTTTCAAAACGGCCACGTGTTAGACCGTTTTTAGCTCCGAGTGGTTCTGACTCGGGCGAATTGAACCTTCAGTACGGTAACCCGACCGTGTCAGCGAATGGATCGCGTTTTTGCTGATAATATCCGAAATTCGTCCACACGAGCGGTAACCGAGAGTAATGGAAAAAAATGGGGGGGGGGGGGGGGGCTCGCTGGTTTATTAAAATGAACTTACACGGGTACGTAGGATAGATTTATATATATTTTGATACATAAGATAACACGTCTAGTAATGATATCGCGCTACTATCTAGTTCACGATTTATTAAATAAATGTTCTAAAATGCGCGGTCGGTCGTCCTTACACTCCTGGTCCCGGTACGCAAACACGTGGATTCACCGAAAGGGGAACCTTGATTATGGTAAGCAGTAGAGAGAGAGAAAAAAAATACACGGAAGAGATTTCGCTTTATCGAGAATAGAGACCAGAAGTACTCACTCTGTTGTTTTGGTCCGAAATATCGTTTGGTTCGTTATGTGGGTAATCACTCCTTTTGAATTCGGTCAGATTAACTGGTCCAATATATATTTCTTTTATCCAATAATATTCCAATAGCCAATAAAGTGAATACTGCTATGATTTTCGTTTACACAAAATTGTTAGAAATAATGGTACTCGGTATTTCGAATATTTAATTGTAACTCTAACTCTTATATTCTCAAACTCTTGAATTATAGATTTAAGTTTAGTAGGAAAATTGCAGGCTTCTTAGTCGAGCGCTCACTCCTGACTGATTAAATTCTATCGCTCTGCTTTCGCTGGTTTATTATATAGCCTTTGTCCCGAGCATACCGTCTCTCTCTCGCGCACATGCTTTAGACGTTTACGCTTCTCGTAGCGGCTCGTCTTACCTAGCTAAGCACGCCGACTGCAGCACGCTGTCCCAGCATGCTGACACAGCGTGAATTAGCCTCTGCCGCTCATTCCTGCCGAGTCGCGCATACGAATACTGCTAGCTATACTGTGTCAGAACGGAAATCCCGAAAGCAAAATATTATTCGATAGTAATATAATAGGCCGTCACGTAACATTTACGATTGATTTCCACTTTATTATTTATGTAACTCAAAGTTTGGACGACACTAAGTGAATCAGTGAAGATATCTATTTTACGATTAGTATGTAAGAGGACAATTCCCATTGAATCAACAATTGCCATAGTTTCTGCTGTGAAGATAGGCGCTTTATTGTTAATAATTCTCGTTTTAATAACGCTTAGTTCAGGACAGATACAGGCAGCACCTACTGATAATCCAGTTTGACTCTTACTCCCATCAGTGAAAATTTTAATCGAATCGCTATTGCCGAATAACTATAAAAAGTTCGTTTGGTTTATCATTATTTAGAAGTCTATGACCTATTTCAATATTGGTATTCACATGAGCTTTCATAATAGAGTGATCATAATTATATATAACAGGCAATTTATCAATGTTTAATAAATGTTCAATACAAACAACACTCCTAATACATTGCTTAAGGACACTACTTCTTTTCCTTCGATGAGAGTGATCATTCCCGTGACATACTTTTTAATGGCATTTCTAGATATTGACTGCTTAACACTCAGTGTTTTCAGAAGAAAGTTCTTACACAGTATTACCGATCTATGTTGTAGTGATATCAATTTTGATTCACCAAGAAACACATTGGTTGGCGTGCTCATCCTCATCCCTAATGTTGATCTGATTGCTGAATACTGCAGTTTTACCAGCCTATCTTTAATACCCTTTTGAGAAGGGGAGTATACAAACGATCCATAGTCTATGATTAACTTAACATAACTTTTATATAGAAAACTAAAACGTTTTCGGGTGAGCACCCCACTAGATACCTCTCAGAAACTTAATAATATTTAGAAAATGATTGGCTTTTTCTAGAACAAATTGTACATGTTTGTTGAAATTTATTTGGTAGTCAAAATATATACCAAGGATTCAGTATCACGGGTAGAAGTAATAAATTCGTTAGCAATTGTTATTTCTGATTCGTCATGGTAGATATCGTCTTTATTAAAATGAGCATACGAGGTGTGTTCAAAAAGTAAGGTGACTTTTCAAATTTCACGGGCAACGTACTTTCGATTATCGATTTTTTTGTTATGTTGGTACACTCTTCCCGAACATCTGTACCAAGTTTCAAGTGTATAGCATTTTTTGTTTGGTTGTGAGAGGCGTAAAGGTTATAAGTGTTTTGCGTGCTCGGCGATTTCTTGCTATCGAAAAATATGGATCAAAGGATTTGCATCAAATTTTGTGTAAAAAATAAAATAAAGTGCTCCGAAACACTTGAAATGTTGACAGTGGCATACGGTGAAACTGTTCTGAGTAAAAAAAATGTTTACAAGTGGTACAAACTCTTCCAAAATGGCCGGGAAGATGCCAATGACGAGCCTCGCTCTGGACGCCAAAGCACGTCAACAACTGATGAAAACGTTCAAGCAGTGAAGAAAATTGTTCTGGAAAATCGTCGAATCACTATCAGAGAAGTTGCTGAGGATGTTGGTATATCGCTTGACTCGTGCCATGAAATTTTTTCTAACGTTTTGGGCATGAGGCGTGTGTCAGCGAAGTTTGTTCCGAAATTGCTAAATTTTGACCAAAAGAACCGTCGCATGAGCATCACTCAAAAACTGTTGAATGACGTCAACGACGACCCAGATTTACTCAAAAGGGTCATAACTGGTGACGAATCATGGGTATATGGTTATGATATCGAAACCAAAGTCCAATCGTCTCAATGGAAGAGCCCAGATGAGCCAAGACCGAAAAAAGCACGCCAAGTTCGATCAAATGTCAAAGTTTTGCTCACTGTTTTCTTCGATTACCATGGCGTGGTGCATCAGGAGTTCTTACCATATTATGTTGTCCCTACATAAATACACAACATAAATCCCTTCAAAGTAATCCCCCTCAGATACAATACACTTATGCCAACGGTTTTTCCAATCCTCAAAGCACTTTTCGGTATAGCCTTGAGCTCTTCCAGCGATGCAGTCTTTATCTCTTCAATCGTTGCAAATCTCCGTCCTTTCATAGGTCTCTTTAGTTTTGGGAACAAGAAAAAGTCACATGGGGCCAAATCCGGTGAATATGGCGGCTGAGGCATGATTGTGGTGTTGTTTTTGGCCAAAAAATCTCTCACAAGCAAAGATGAGTGAGCAGGGGCATTATCGTGATGCAAAAGCCATGAATTGTTTTTCCATAATTCTGGGCGTTTTCTTCGTATTGCTTCTCGCAAACGGCGCATAACTTCAAGATAATACTGTTTATTGACCGTACGTCCATATGGATATAAGCATATCATTTTATTTTATGAAACCATAATTTGTTTGGTCTATTTGAACTGCATTATCATTGAAGCAATTAACTTTACAATAGATGACGTAAAAAGCTCTAAGTATGTGCAATGAAATTGAATTTAAAGTGACAGGCAAGTCTTCTATTAAACAATTTTTAGCGTGATGGTAAGATCAATGCCTCAATTCATTGAAAGTTCTCTTATTCGCTGTTTTACTTACAACGAGTGATAAATATTCTTCTGCGTTCTTTAGAAATTCTGCTAAACCTGCTGCTGAAAAATCTATCAAATAGAGTAATAATATTAAATTTATATCATTATATATCAATTTATGTTTTCAAAATCATCAATGTTACTTACCATGGTCTTTGCCTACAGATTTTTTCATAAAATTTTTAAAGATGATATAGGTTTAGGCAATAATTGATATGTTTAGCAAATTTTAAGTTAAACATTAATTTAATGAATATTAAATAAGTTATAGAAAGTAAAGTGTTCAACTGAACTACATATTTTTAAATATCGCAGCACACTGCCTAAATTAAAAATTCTTACGTCGCCTTGCGACCTTCTCATTCAAGCACCAAAACTCAACTCTCTCTTTTTCTTGAACAGAGCTACCACCTAACTTATAATTAACGCCATCTAGTTTTCTTTTCAAATATTAATCTTGATTAAACGTAACAAAATATAACATTATTACATACAATATTACATCAACAAATATTTCTAATTTAATTCAACTACTAAATCGATTGAATCATATGTGTCGCATGACGAAAATAAGCTTTTAAAAATGAAACGAATAAGTGTAACAATGTGTAAATCGTAAGGAAGTATTAAGACGGTAATTAAACGTTGGTCGAAGCTCGGAGCATGCATCGTGGTTCGAATAAGCGAATTTTTTGTCTTCGAAAAATTTTTTTTTCCGAAATTATAGATCGGACGAATAAACTACAAGTGACCTTTTTTGTTCAAAATGACTAAAAGAATACGATCATATTTTATTATTGCGGAAAACTCAATTTTTCAATTTATTTAAAAAAAATATTAATAAGATTTAATTAATTAGTGTGACGATAAGCCACCCAATAAATTTAGATTAAGGGGATCAAAATATATAAGAAAAACATGGACAGGCCCGTCCAAATTGAAAAGGAGACTGTACCTGGCTCCCGGGCTATATTATGTTTTGAATGATATACGGATTCGAAACCGATATAAAATAAGCATTTATTCGTACTTCTACAGTCTATGAGAACAAAATGTGTGAATAAAAAATGCTCATTTCAAATAGGTTAAATGTTACAAAAATTCTTTAGCGTTTTATTTAAAATGATCTCTGCTGAAAATGTTTCTAGTTTGTAAAACTAAAACCTTGTTATGTAAAAACCAATCTTATACTATAAAGCTCAACAAATAACTTTACAACAAATGAAACTTTTCTTTTTCAACCGAATCAGTCGCCATAATTCTTCTTCTTTATTGACCAGGAATATTGGCGTTTGTGGCATCATGACCAGGTATTAAGCTATAACTTCATTATATACCGAATGAATGAACTTTAACAATATTCAACAAAAAATATTTGGAAAAAGTATAAGAAGTTTTCGCGCAGCCTTTGCTGATAGATTAGAATAACGAATATTTTCTATGTAACACTTTTATGTTAACATGAAACAACCAAATTAGATTATTTACGACGTAGTTATCTACGTTTCAAAGGCAATATCAAATTATACGTAATGTATTTTTCAATTCATATAATCGACAAAATACCAACTGTTCACGAAAGACTAGTTTTTGTATTTTTGATATACTCGTAAAAACGAGCTTTTGACCTTTGACTTTCTGAGAAATTTTGTTATAGTATGAAGAAAGGTTAAGAAAAAAATTATTTTCTTAATCATGTATTTTCGCTTTATTGTATCTATTAAATGTCATATCAACCGACTTTATAAGAGTAATGCAATTCAACCATGAATAAAACATGATTATATAAATGAGAAAGAAAGTTTTAAATTCTTCATTTATTACCCGATTATAGCTTTATTAGATATTAAAGTATTTCGAAAAATCATTCGAAGTTGTCATTTTTTAAATATTTTTATAAAAGTAGCTTATTACTTTTTTTACGTTACTTAGAAATTCTTATTTGATTTTTTATTTCAACCCGTTTCAGACGCATCTTTGATCTCAGACTACCAGACGAGGAGCAGCATTTACTGTACCTACCATCACAGTCCATCACCATTGCAAAGAATCTAGATAACGGCTTAAAATTTTTTATTTTTATGGACAAATATTTACTACAATATGATTCTATTATGTTTAGTATTATATATACTATCATATTGAAGATAAGGAACTATTTCAGTTGAAAACGTAAGTTATGTATACAGAAATTAATTGATGTGAGAAGAAGAATTGTGCACGAGTCAAGTGCAAACTAATTATAAGAGGGTAAAAATCTTTACTCACAATCAGTCACATGAAAGTTAAAAAGATATATTAATGTTCCTGCAATAGTCAAACTTTGGAAAGCAAGAGTCATTTGTAGAATAAAAGTCCATACCAATAGGTGGAATTGAAAAATATTATGGCTTATAATAAAAAATCTCGTGATTAAATAATCATTAGTTAAATATAGTTAGGTAGGCACATGAATTTAATTATTTCAAAATTACTACAAATGTGATTAAATACTTATAATAAGTTCATATACTAACCCGAAAAAAATTTTGATAATAAATATAATTAAATATTAATTAGTGAAAAATGATGGCGGTTTACATTTTCTGCAAATTTCGTTTCAGGGATTTATGAAAACTTATTAGACTATTCATATTAATGTTATTATCGTGATCGAAGACAATTAATAGCTTCAAGTATGCTGCAATAAAACTGTCGAGTAAATAATATATAACATGAACAAGTATGAAATAAATTATGACGCATAATTATTATTTTATTGGGCTTAGTTTACGTGATTATCAACTTTTCTACAACTTTTTCGTCACAAAAGAAATCACGTAAATTTATATAACTTCCAAGAAGTTTATCTACCTATGTATTGAATAAAATATTTAATGCGCTAATAACAGTATAATGATATATTTATCAGAGTCGTATAGTAACATGCATTTTAACTTGATATTATTAGATTTATATTTAGCATAAAGCCATTTTGTTATAAAGTCATAGATTGAAAAGATATATATGAGGTAGGTTTAATTAAGAGTCTACATTGTTTGAAGTGTATGAACAATCAATTGAATATGTTAAAATGATCTATTGCTAATAACAGTCAATTTGAAAAAAGGAGTAGTAGGCGAAATCTGAACCATAGATCTTTCATTTCATAAAAATAACGTCTTTTTTTTGTATTTAAAACAAGTTCAATTATTAAAAAATTATAATAAAGCCAAAAAAATTGGAAACTTCATTTTTAATGATTGATGCTACACGAATTTATTCATTGTTGTTATATGTATTACAAGAAACTTGAACTAGAATAATATAATACTATTTTATCTTTGATTAGAGCAACAAATACAGGTGCTTAGCGTTTATATTTGTTGGTTTTAGCAAGTGTAAAAACTATTTTTACGATTCATACGTAGAGTGTCTCTATTACCGGTCGCTTAAGATGTCAATGTATCAATTATTGGCAATTTAAGCTGTACACAGCCTGAAAAGGCTACAAGAAGTAAAAGTAATATCAAATTATTTAATGTATATTGCAGCTCAATTAAAAAAAGTTATACACTCGAATGAAAAAAAAAATATTTTGTTTTTTATGCGCGGTTGTTAAATGGCCGGTGATTGTTCTTATGAAAAACTTGAATGTAATTTTATACTAACAATAAATTGCTCGGGCTCTTTTATAATATTATAATTCAATTAGATTATATATTTTTAATTAAATAAGTAAATTTGAATGCATTCAATAGGTGCATTATATTAGTCTTGAATTTATTATTTTGCTTAAATCTTACCGGAATTTATTTCACACACACATGAAATTGAAAGGAACATAAAGTGCCGGAAGTTGATGGCTGCCGGTAATGGGAACACTCACTCTGTAACACATTTGTTTATAAGAACAGAGCCGAATGTAAGGAAATTATTAAAACTATTATACTTCTATGTGGCGAAAATATAATAGTTACCATGCGTAATCTGTACTGATACTTTTTTAATGGATGTAAGTTGAGACATAATAAGGACTTATATAATGTACCTGATAATAGCGATATATAAAATAATTATTTGTTACCGATTGGTATATATTAATGTATAATATTACCAATTTTGTCAGTCAATTGTACATTTTAATGAATATTTTTTGAACCTCAATCATAACTATTTACAAAAAAGCACGTGGAATATGAATAATTTAAAAATTGTAAAATTGTAGACTTTCCGATTCTTTGTTAAATTGAATTACATGATGTTACGAATGTGAACAGACGAAATAGTTTTTGGAATTGAACCTCTGGTTCATTCATTTTTCCGTGCATTAGATAGTGAATATAAATAATTATATTGAATTTGTATATTCGAATTGAGTGATGTTTATGTTAAAGCTTTATGCTGATAGAAGTTGATAATATATGCTTCTTTTGTTTCTGCAAGCAAGAAACAAAAGCAATGCATTTTGCAATCTTTCTAAAGAAAATTCTTTCAATCACTTTGAAGTCACTTCATGGGCGTAATGCTAGTTACTTCTAGTTATGCTACTGAGTAAACTGTAAATATAATGCTTGCGTCAAAACGTTACGAAATTTTGTTCTTATTTTGAAATAAATGAGAAGCAAAAACCTTACATATTCGTTCATTTCTTTCATTGATGAGAATAAAGGTACTGTTGTGAATTATTTATATTCAACGTACGTTAGCTGACTAATGAGAATAAGTCATATAATGCAGTTGAATGAATATAAAATGGTCTATTGCAATAAATATGTTCATATATTGTATTACTTTAAATGTTGTTAAATATGGTTGGATTGTTATTATATATTATTTACTAATAAAATTGTTTTTATACGTCTATTTTTGTTTTTTTATTATTTATAATTCTTTTTATTGTATATTCAGTAATGATTGTATAATAGCTGGGTCTCAATATTGTATTGATGTCATAAAAGGATGTTTTTTGAAACTATCCAGGGAATAAACTTATTCAACCTCTTTTCTCTCTAACAAATGGCGTGCATTGTATTACTCATAATTTTTTCATTTTTCCGATAGTTACAAGCGAAGAATTTATAATACAAAGCTGAGAATTTTTGATTTCTTAAACAATCATTAATAAGAAGTTTGATTTTCCATAAAAATAATTAAAATATTTATTATCTTAAGACATAGAAGGGAGTTGGATCGTAAAAATGATTACACAAAGTCATTATAAAATAAAACTAGACCTATTTTTCAAGTCTATTGAACCACTTTGACAAATTCTTACATAAACGTACGTATATATGTAAAGCCAATTGTGGTTTTTCGGTTTTAATCCGAAGAAATATTTCGTAAATTATTGAATATAAGCATCTTTTGGAAGCACACAATGTAGTATAATACTGTAAAGACAAAACATCTACCTTTGTTGGTTATAGATAGTACAAAAATTTAGTTATAATGTAGAAATGCGAACACAAAGGGTTGAAAATAAAGGATGGCAAGCACTTATAATAATGCATAAATGATTAGAATAAATTAATAAACTAATTTATTCCCTAACTCATGCTGACGAGTAGACGGCCCTCAAAATACTGAAGGCGTCCATTGCTTCGACTCGCTCAAGGAAAGGGGCTTTCCATTTCTCCCACGCTTCCTTGACTGCCAGGGGATTTTCCACGCAGAATGTCATTAGGCCATTATAGTCGCGTGCACGCGTACACTCCATGCGTTCTCGTATACGCTCCACCATAGTAATTTAAGGTAAGACGAAAAACATTCATAATTTTTCGACACTCCATGCGCAAAGTGCGTTTTTCCCGCTAGCTCGGCAGAAAACGTGCGTTAAAAATCGCACTTTCCACACGTATCAAAAAATATAGTACGCACGTGTACGGAAGAATTTCGCATCTCGTGTACCTTTCTACCTTCGCTTTGTTCAGGCTTAAACGCCACACAAGACAAGAATCTACTTTCCCACACTTGTATCGTAATATCGTTTAACTGTAAAGTGAAAGAGATATATATAACGACTGCTGAATGTTTAGTCGAATCTTTATATTTTTTCTTTTAAATATAAAATGTAATGAGAACTTTTCTCCATATAGAGATCCAAATATTAAGAGCCTCTAAAGTGGATGGCTAAGCAAAACGATAAACAAGAGAAAACCAATATATATACAGCTACACTAAGCACGTGAATCGATTGATCAATTTTATCAACGAATTTCACGTACATATATATATGTCGAATTTAAGTAGTCAGAGTAACGAGTATTGTAAGAAATTTAAGCAAATTATTATTCAGGCTAGGCCTTAACTTTATCAGCAGGCGAAGCACACAAATGGAATGGACGGCTAAAAGCGTCACTGTCGCCCAAGGGCTAGAGCCTCACTATCGCAAATTCGGGGGCGCATCCCCACTTCTACCATCTCTATAATCCTACGTTCGACGCCACCCTCACTTTCTCCCACGCTTTTCACTCCACTCAGTAGTTTTCCGCGTAACTCTCGCTCAAGGGCGAACCCAACTCCCCCCCCCTCTCTCTCTCTCTCTCTCTCTCTCTCTCTCTCTCTCTCTCTCTCTCTCTCTCTCTCTCTCTCTCTCTTGCCTTTATACGCTCTAAATAATTGCCCATAGCCACTGCCACTACGATATCACAATATTATACATTGTTCAGATTTGCAGGTAACAAAAGTCTGAGTAATTTATATCTCTTCAAGTGGTACAGCTAAAATTTGCGTTTTGGTTCAAATAGCTTTTTCAACCAAATTATTAATCATTTTTTTATAATAATAACAGAAAGTATTTGTGGCATTTATTAGTTAGAATACATTAATTACACGTTAAATCAAACGTGTAAACGGTTTTTTTTACACATATTCAATTCAATTCCAATACCGCGATCTTGATTTGATCCGCTAGATAGGATTTGTAATATGTTAGTATATATGTACATGTGTGTATGTATACCCATGCGCATACAAAGGCATCCAACTCCAGTTACATCCTATTACGCTATCTCCTTTGTTTACAAAATTGAGAACGCGTTCTTTCCTGTTCTTCATTTTTTACCAGACGATCCTAGATTTTCTAGAATAAGACTAGAATAACATACTTATAATAGACTCAAGAATAAGTTTTTATTTCTCTGATTCAGATTGAACAGACAGATAGGTTACGCACTTTTGCGGTTTAATTTTCAAGTTCGAATAATCAGCACAGAAAATTGTATTCTTTGATAATATTTTTATATTTTCCTACAGGCCTCTACTTTAAATTCGCACTATAAAATAAAGCAATAGTAATCAAATACTCTCGAAGATGAAAGTTAGAATTCGCAATCTTAGTAATTTTAATGAAGAAACGCAAATAAAAATTTCCAAAACAGCAAAAATTTCAAGACTAAAGGTAATGTTGCTTGTATAAGATTATACCATCAATATAATTATAAAATATTTGATTTGACTTATTTTCATGTATTCTGTGTTTAAACAGAAAAAAATTCAAAAGGTATTAGCTATAAAACCAATTTTTCAAGGGCTTTATTATGGTGGTAAACATTTAGAGTTGGAAAATACTTTATACGATTATAAAATAAATAAAAATGATGTAATACAGTTAAGAATGAAAAATAATTGCTGTGTTTTGAATAATACCTCAACTACACTGACAACAAATAAAATCCAACAAACAAAAGAAGAAAAGAATAATTATGAAAATTTAGAAGATGTCGAGAGTGATTATTATACCATTGGAGATTCGATTGATTGTCTTGATTCTGAATATGGAGCTTGGTTTGAAGCAACTATTAAAAGAATATGCAAATCTGACAAAGAGTTAGTGTATATCATTGAATGGGATCTTGTTGAAACACCTCAACATTTTTATGTATCTAAAGAATCAATAAGACCAAGAGCCAATAAAGTTATTGCACCAGAAAATTTACAAGTTGGTGAGAAAGTTATGATAAATCATAATTTAGACCGTCCGTCTGATGTTGGATTTTGGTACGATTTCGAAATTGAAAAAATTCTTTCTGTAAATAGTAAATATATACTAACTGGTATTTTATACATAGGAAGGTAAATATTTACTTGGAAATTTGTAAATATTAATATTTTTGTAAGTTAATTATTTGTAATTGTATCTTCTATTTAGAAACCATGAGTCTCTTTACAATTATCAAGTAGAACTAAGAGAGAAAGTTTATGCTATAGCAAAGCCAAAACTTTTAAAGGATAGAATTCCAGATAATGATAAATATGTAACTACAGCTAGAAGACCTATTGCTCCACAATGTTACCGTTGTTATGACCAGTTGGAAGTTAATTGTACAGAATGTGGATGTGTAGTTTGTGGAGGGAAAAATAATCCACATCTAATTTTAGTGTGCGATGAATGTGAAGATGAGTATCACATTAGTTGCTTAAAACCACCTCTTTTAGAAATACCAGAAGATGATTGGTATTGTGCTAAATGTAAAACTGATCAAAATGAAATTGTCAAGGTAAAAATGTAAGCAAATAACAATTGTCAAGCATAATAATAAAGTATACATTTTAGGTGGGTCAGTTAGTCAGAAAAAGACCTTTGAACAAATGTGAGAAAGTATCTTCAAAAACTCAGAAAAGTAAGACAAAGAAAGAGAAAAATGTACCTACTAAAAAAATAACCACTAAAAATATACCTACTGTTCCTAGAAATCATAAAGGAGCAATACCTGGTATTGAAGTAGGAGCCTGGTGGTACAATAGAGTCCAAGTAGGATACTTTTTATCGATCAAAATTGATAATTAAATATTTTTTATTTTGATTTTCGTGTTTTCTTTAGTTATTTCACTCAGGAATGCATAATGCAACTGTATCTGGAATCCATGGGAAAATAAGTGATTGTGCTTATTCATTGATACTCTCTGGTAATTACAATGATATTGATAATGGAAATGAATTTATTTACACTGGTGCTGGAGGGCATGGAGCAAAGGGTGCTCTTAGTGTTCCAATTGGAAATCAAACACTGACTCGAGCCAACAAAGCATTAGCATTGAATTGTAACGCAGAATTTAATGATGAAGTAGGAGCAACAGCTACTGATTGGAGAGCTGGCATACCTGTCAGAGTCATTCGAAATTACAAGCTTGCAAAATTTAGCCAGTATGCTCCTACTGAAGGCAATCGGTAAATTAATTTTTAGACCATCAGTTTAGTTTATAAATTTAATATCATTGCTGACATTTGATTATTTTTAAATTATAGATATGATGGTTTATACAAAGTTGTAAAATATTATCCTGAAATTGATAAAAGTGGATTTCGCATATGGCGTTTCCTTTTAAGAAGAGACGATCCTGCGCCACCACCATGGACTCATATAGATGAATTAACATGTTTGAGATCAAGTTTATCTAACAACAATGTAATAGAGTCAATTGAAACTAAAAAATCGCAACTGAAAGTTTGCAATAAAAATAAAAAACTCGATGACGAGGATAAGATAATGTCAAAGAAGAAAGAAGCGGAACATTATTATCTGGATAGTAATATTTCGAGACTAATTGAAAAAGATTATGTTAATTCTAAACTGTGGGATCATTGCAAATCTTATTTACCCAATGGCAAAAAATCATTTTTAAATCAAGTTTTGCTATCGTAAGTATAACGTCAGCAAAATATATACGTTAAATTTCATCTAATATTTTGATATTTATATTATTTCAGTCTCAAATGCGTTTGCTGTCATGAATTAGTTATTAAACCTGTAACAACACCATGTGCGCATAATATATGTCGAACTTGTCTTCAAAAAAGTTTTGCAGCTGGCATAAAATGTTGTCCAACATGTAGATTTAACATTGGAACCGTTCGTGTTTTAATCAATAAGAAATTAACTGAAATCTTATCTTTACTCTTTCCAAAATATAGTAAGAGAAAAATATAATTTTCTCAACATTTTTTGTACTTCTCATAAGTTTTTATTATATTTTGTACATATATAAGTTACAATCAAAGTAGACTTTTTTGTAAGTACTTGAAAGAAATAAGAACTTGGCTCATTCAATGACAAAACGAATGAAACGAAATATGTTTTGTTTTTTTTATTTAGAGTAGATATTTTTTTATTTTACCTATAATTGGTAATGAATAAATGATTATTGATAGCTTATATAAGCTAATATTTTTATACGCGTATATATTGGACTTTTTATATTACATGTATACAAAGTACAATACATTTAAAATAAAAGTGTTTTTTTTATATCATGCATGATATTTTGTATTGTCAATTGTGGAACATTTTTATTAAATTATTGAGTTATTGTAATTAAAATGTTATTGAATAAAATCGATAACCCTATAATTACTTGTATATTCAAACTATCCCGCTTTACCACTAATTTGATTTTTGACTTTTGCGTATTACGTTTGTGAAATCGAATTTTAGTGTTTACAGAACGATTTTGGCATTATGAAAATGACACGATTCCAATCTTAATATGTAATATGAGTAAAAATGGTTTTACACAATATTAAATGATTGCTTTTATCAGTAAGAGTACATTTATTATAGTTATATGTTAAATCTTGCCTCTCTGATGTTTTAGATACAATTTGGCTGTTATCAATATTTTCAAGACTATTAATATTAATATTACTTAAAACATTATCGATATCGCAGTCATTGTTAAAAATAAATTAAACAAATGAATCTGTAAAAATCTTAACATTGGCCGGATTTTTAACAATGGATGTTTCGAATAAAGTAGTATTATAATAGGATGTACATAATTGTGCAAAAACATTACTGAAATGTGTTTTTTTAATGTATAACCATTATATCATTGATATTTCACAAATTATTTGTATTTTTATTTGTAATTCTTATACAATAATATTTGCAACAGGATCGTATAAATAATTATAAAATTGTAATCGGCATTTTATCCCGAACTACATGAAAATTTTAGCGAGTGAACTCAGTATTTCGATCTTGATGTATTGAGCTTTACTCTAATAGTAGTCGAGCAAAGAGCAAACCATCAAAGCCGAATTGAACAATGATTTTCGCACATGTTCAAGACATGAACTGACTCATCTGCTAGTCAAATTTTGACCGCGCACTAGTGATGTTCGATTATTCGAAAAAGTATTCGATTCCTAATAATCGAATTACCAAAATAATCGATTCTTGATAATCAATTTTATTTGAAAATAATCGATTAATCAAATGAATAATCGATGGTTGTTTTAATTAAAAAAAAGAATAAAGTGCTTATAAATATATGGAAACAATATTATAATAAGAAAAATAAGTAGGAAATAAGAACTACTGATAAATTAAACAATGCAAATTACGTTCTGATGGTATTTATTAAAAGGTCATTGCTTATTTCAATCATTTACAATTTAACAGGCAAATATTCAACATCGTCCAATGATTTAAATAAACTTTGAATTGCTACTACAACAATAAAATTTTTAAACTTAAATGTAGTAAATATGTAAATAAAATTTTTTTATGCACCTTGATTTTGTCTGTCTTCGACGAATGGGTTGAAAACATCATGATCATTGTTATCCATTCTTGATTCTACCTATTGCACCTCAGCTCACGTCTCACTCTCACTTCACATTCAACTGTCACAAATTTCTTTTCTATTCGAACGTATGTAAATAGAGAGAATAATATCCACGCATGCGCAAAACACAAATTGCACAAAGTGCAGATCGATTCGATTATTGGCCAAAAAATAATCGAAGCTGTAATAATCAAGTTTCAAAATAATCGAGAAAAAAAATCGAATATTTTGTTAAATAATCGAATGGTTATCGATTAATCGAATATAATCGAACATCACTACCGCGCACTTTCTCCAAACTTAATGATGAAACGAACACAGTGAAGTTCGATCATAATTATATGAGTAGGCTTGTTCGAAGATATTCCATATGTAGTACCGCAACTCGTTGCCAGGTGACGCCACTATTTAGAGATAGAACCGAAGGAAAAGAGGCACTTTCTTCCCCTTCCTAAGTCCTATCTCTCTTCCCGCCTCTCCTACTTCATTTAGTTTAGAGAAAAGCGAGGTGATTCTAGGGTTGGGAAAATTACCATTAACACATATTTCTTGTTTTTGTTTTTTTTTTTTTTTTTTTTTTTTGGGGGGGAATGGAATATCTTCGAACAAGCCTACTCATATAATTATGATCGAACTTCACTGTGTTCGTTTGATCATTAATTATATTTCGCCTAGCTTGTTCGAAGATATTCCATATGTAGATGTTTAGAGTGAAATTAGCTGTTCCTCTCTGTTAAATGTATTTATTATAATATATGTGAACATATTTAAAATTACGTTACAGAAATAAAAGACTTTATATTAAAAGAATGAACATTATAAACACTTTCTTTAAGTTATGCAATAACTGCTGCTGCGAAATTCCTATCTGTACTCTTAACAATAGGTCTGTTATAAAATCTAGCAAAAACCTTTGAGTTCTCAGACCAGCTGGCTGCATTCCGTATGGTACCAATATCTAATCCTTCCCTTAGAGCTCTTGATGTAGATGCATGCCTTGTACTATGGGCAGTGAAGAACTCATCGATACCTGCTTGTCTCATGACTGTTCTAATCCATCTGCTTATCGTCTGGGAAGTTACTTTTTTAAAAGGTTTTATAAAAGAAATAAATAATTCGTCTGTATTGCCTCGTAAATCTCTAGTCTTCTCAATATAAAATATTAAAGTTCTTGCAATACAAAGTGTTTCTCTGTGAGGAAAATAAGGAAAAAACACTATAGGATCCTTTGATCCTGGCCTTGAGGTTTTGATAAGATCTGAAATTCTGATCTCTACTCCATTACTCAAAAACCTGATGTTCTTTATCTTAATTAGAGCAATAGATTGTACTCTGAATGCTGATCCTAAAGCTAATAATAATACTAACTTAAAAGTAAGATTCTGAAGGCTTAACGCTGACAGTGGATTCCAAGTTTCTAACATATTAAGAACAACCTCCACATCCCATGTGCAACAATACTTTGGTGCAGTTGGCCTGGTTCTAAAAACACCCCTGAAGAATCTATTTAAGAGAGGGCTGTCTGAATTATTCTCTTGATTGATTAAGGCAATAGCTGATCTAAGTGAATTGAGCGTACCATACGCCGCACCCTCGTTGAACTTTCTAGTTAAACAGTTAACAATCTCCTTATCTCCTGCGTTGAATGGATCTAACGCTGATTCCTTACAAAATTTCCACCAATATTCTAGGGCTGAATTGTACTGCTTCATTGTGCTGTTGGCCACTGATGATAACATGATCTCTATTGTCGCCTCCTCCAGGTCCTTTTTCTTAAAACTCTGCCTGACAGTATCCCTGACACCAGGGTAAGCTCCGAGGCCAATGGATGAGTTCTGCTCCTACAAGGTGAACATAGCAGATTGGGCGATGGTTGGAAAGTTATGAGTTTGCTTATTAAGAGCGCTTTAAAATCCGGGAACCAAGGTTGTACAGTCCATAAGGGGACCACTAAGATGCCTGTTGAATATTCCTCCCTGATTTTCTTTAGTATTCTAGGTATCAACGCAAATGGATGGAAAGCATACCAAAAATCCTGCTTCCAGGAAATGGTTAAAGAATTGATAGCGAAAGCATCTGGGTCTCTCTCCCAGGAACAATATTTTAAACATTTTCTATTTATGCGTGAGGCGAATAAATCTATGGATGGGCTACCAAACTCCTTAACTAATTCCTTAAAAGCCTCCTCTGCTAGCTCCCACTCTGTGTCTAGATTACTGATTCTGGAACCCTCATCTGCCCTGTTCTCTCTTGATGCTACGTATTCCGAAAAAATCCAAATTTCTCTCTTAGCGCACCAATTCCAAATTTTCTTAGCTTCAATATGCAGGTCTTCATGTTTAGTACCTCCCATCTTATTAATGTACGCTATCGCTGTAATATTGTCAATTCTCAACAGGACCTGAATACCAGTTCTTTGTGATAAAAAGCATTTTAATGAGAAAAATGCTGCTCGAAGTTCTAATAAGTTTATGTGTAGCTCTCTCTCCTGACTGTCCCAAAAACCGTTTGCTTTCATTCCCTCACAGGTAGCACCCCAGCCTGTCTTAGAAGCATCAGAGAAAATAGTTAAGTCAAATATATTTGACCTAATTTTGTTGTAAGAAGGTAAAATATTAGCCTTCCACCATTCTAGTTCTTCTCTAGCTTTTGTGTCTAGATGTACTGATTTGTACATATTGTAGTCCTGAATTGTTAACGCATCTCCCTTGAGTGTTTCTAAATATTTATAATGTAACCAGCCGTAAGCTACTGCAGGGCAAGCTGCTACTAACACTCCTATGCACCTAGCTAGCATCTTGATTGTTACTACCTTCATCTCTAAAATTGTGCTGACCATCTCGAATATTCTAACCTTCTTTTCATAGGGCAAGGTTAGGGTCATGTCTGTTGAATTAATATTTACACCTAAAAATCTACAAAGTCTACTTGGTGTGGTCTCACTCTTATCGAAATTAATTATAAATCCCAATCTCTGAAGTAACGAGATAGTCAAAACAGTATCATTCCTACATTTGGTTTCAGTGGATCCTATAATAAGGAAATCATCTAAATACACTATTACCTTAATCCCCTTTTCTCTTAACTCCTTTAATACCGGTTTGCCTATCTTAGTGAATACATATGGGGCTGATGATAAGCCAAAGGGTAAAACGTTGAATTGGTACAAACGATCCCTATATTTAAATCTAAGGTATTTCTTTGAATCCTCATGAATTGAAACTAAAAAGTATGCCTCCTTTAAATCTAATCTGCACATAAAATCCCTCTTCTCCAATAAATTTACAACTGTGCGAATATCCTCGATTTTAAAATGTTCATGATTAATAAAAAACTTTAAGTTCTTCAAATTTAAAATAAACCTGAAGGATCCATCAGGTTTCTCTACTAAGAAGAAAGAGGATAAAAATTGTCCTTCAGTATATTTACATACTTCAACTGCTCCATTGTTTATTAATTTATCAATAGCCTTATCCATCTCTTTCTCATAACCCCTCCTCGGGTACACTTGGGCTGATGGTTCTTTATGTTGAAAAACCGGGGAATTAAAACAAATCTTATAACCCCTAATTGTTTCTAAGACAAACCTGTCCTGCGTAATAAGTTCCCATTGGTCTATAAAAAACCTTAATCTTCCAGTCTTTACCTGTGTTATTCCTATCTCCTCCGGTGTTGGTAAGGTTGGGATTGATTGTAGAATCTTTTCGTTGGCTCTGATCTGCGACTGGACGTGTAGGTGCTGCTGTGCGTGTTTGAGCCTGACCGATGATTCTGGTACTGATTCTTGTAGCTCCCCCTGCTCCCACGGTTGAAGGGGGAGCTTCTCCAGTTTAAAGAATTCTTAGCGTTGTTGTTATAGCTGCTGAAAGGAGGTCTGTTATAGGTGTTCTTTGGCTTCAACTCCTGTACGGCTCTTTCCATTGCTTTGGCGTTTTCCAAAACCGTTTTGAACTCGTCCCCGAAAAGTAAGGAAGTCGATTCTCTATTCTTTGCAATTCTCTGAATATTTTCATTGTATCGACCCATGATAAAAAGTTTTCTGGCATTTGAGAGTTGATAAAACAGATCACTCATTAGTTTAACTGCACCTCCTAGATTCTCGAGTAGGTTTCTAAAGGCTCAACTCTATCGTTAATGATCATACTCAAAGCCGTTGCGGCTGCAGCCAAAGACGCCCCTGCGAGTTCTTGATACTCTCTGAAAAAGCCATCTTTAGTCAGTGCCTTCTGAGTAAGGCTTACTGCGATCTCTTCATTAAGTTTTGGGGCCTCGAGGTTTATTTCATTATTTCTTCTAGGTATTTTAGATATTAATTTTAATTTCTCCTCTTTATTAGAAATGCCTTTTGATGACCACACTTTTAACCTGTCGGCTACAGTTTTAATAATAAGGAATTCTTTGTTATTCTCACTAATAGGATTTTCTCCTAAGGCCGCCATTGTCTCCTCCTCAATCGGCTCATTGTCGGCCATCCTGATCTCTCTTTCTAGTAGCTCACCATCCTCTCTTTCCTCATTCTCCTTGTTTTCCAAACGCAAAACATCTGCAATTATTGAACGAAGAACAAAGGAGTGTAGATTCTTATGGGAGTTTTTCCTTTTGACATCGACTTAGAATCGATGCTCAGATTTGCCCATATCGGCTAAGCTTGCCATTGACATCAACTTAGTATTGATGCTCGATAGTATTTCATCTTACCCTCATATGTGAGTATCTCCTCTTCTTTCTGTAAGGTGTCAAGTTCGCCGTAAACTCTGTTCATCAGCTTCTCCGCCTGACGTAATTCCTCCATCTTTTGTCTAACACGATCTTCTTTGTTTTCCATTTTGCCTGTGGCTTCACCGAGCGCCAAGAAACGAATGAAATAGGAGAGGCGGAAAGAGAGATAGGACTTAGGAAGGGGAAGAAAGTGCCTCTTTTCCTTCGGTTCTATCTCTAAATAGTGGCGTCACCTGGCAACGAGTTGCGGTACTACATATGGAATATCTTCGAACAAGCTAGGCGAAATATAACTATAAAAAAATGAAATATATTGTATTGAACTTATGCTTGATAGTAAACGTGGGACGGGGAATTTTGGAGAAATAAATCCGCCAGGGGGCCTATTCTGAAAAAAAATTTTAGCACGGGGCCTATTCTGAAAAAAAATTTTAGCACATGTCATAAGCATTTATCACATCTAAAGTGATTAATTCTGTGGTAAACTGAAGTGACAAACTGATTTACCACAAAATTTTTTTTCAGAATAGGCCCCCAGCAAAATCTCGCCACCGTATACCCGTTCCCGGTTCGATTTTTCACCTTATTAGGGTGTCCAAAATGGCGCCTCAAATACGTAATTTTTTCCGTTATGTTCATGAATTTTTTACTAAAACACTGTGATTTTATAAAAAATTAGCAAAATAAAAAAGTTCTAAGAATCATGTAACGAATACACTGCAATTTTTTCAAAACGTTTCAAGAAAATTTTTTGTTTTTGCAACTGGCAATGCAATAGGTAATGTTTGCAAAATCGAAAAAATGCTCAAAAAATCCTAAAAAATTCTCATATATTCTTTAGACACTTATAAAAATATTTTATTCTTAACAATTTTTCCTATATACATTGCTTCTAAAGAAAAAAGATAATTTTGTTGTAACCGTAATGTTTTTGAACAAAAATTTTGATAAACAATACACTTTAATATTCGTTATTTTTTTTCCTTTTATGACATGTTTTAATTTATACTTATGTTTCTCTTATAACTCATTGCTAAAATAAAGATATTCAACTGGATTGAAAATCCAATCCGCTTTGCAAGTCCATTTCTGAATCTTACAAATGACAATTTTAATTTATTAAAGTAGAATCGATCTGAATCCCCTTTAATATTTTTTCGACACTCCGTGCGGAAAGTGCGTTTTTCCCGCACGCTCGGCAAAAAACGTGCGTTGAAAATCGCACTTTCCACACGTCATATCAAAAAATACGGTACGGCACATGTTCGTAATGTACTATTTATCCTAAAATTAATTATTATATGTAAAATTAATTTCGAGATAAAAAAAACATTAAAATGGATTGAGATTTATTCTACTTTCATGAATTTTAATTATCATTTGTAGGATTTAGAAATAGACTCAAAGATGATTGGATTTATACACAGATTTTCAATCCAGTTGAATGTTAATATTTTAGCAGGGTTCTTTATCTCAAATCCAATGTAGTAATAACAAATGTAATCTTAGACTTAAGAATATTAGAATAATACATGTGATACAATTAATGTAACGTGCTATTGAAAATTGCTAAGACATTTAAGTTCGTAGTACATCGTGTAATAATTTGATTGAAATACTTTTGCTTATTATATATTGTTTAATCCGTTGGTCAAGGTAAATTATTTGAAAGATATTCTTGTTGCGAATTGTGAGGAGGTGAAATCGAATATAATAAAAAAATGTAAATAATATGTTATTTTAAAGTTATTTGATAAAGTATTTTTGTATGACACTCATTGTTTCCTTTTTTTGTTATCGTATATATATACATATATATACATTATACAATAATATCAAGCGAAGACAATATCAACGTTCCATCGTTCCTTAAGAAATAGTAATAGAAACACGAAATATCGACATATTTAAGTAGGAAGTGACCTCACCTCACCCTACCCAGAGAGAAAGAGTGAGAGAGAGAGAATAAGAGAGAGACAGAAAGAGAGAGAAACAGATAGAAGAAAGTTTAGGTGTGCAGTACTACGTAGTACGTAGGTACTACGAAGTCCGCAGTTGTCAGCTGTCGTATTGAAATCGTAATGCCAAAAATCGTGACATTGTGAAAATTCCCTCTAATTTTACTAATATTTAGCAAAATTGCACGTATAATAGCATTTTTTATGTAAAATTTTGAGAGCTATAATTTTTATCCGAAATTCTGACTTGTTTTTAAGGTAACTGCGAAAAATTTTAGTTTTTCGTAATTTTCACCTATTTTCCAGGAAACTAGCATTTGGCCAATTTAAAAATTGTGTTCCCGAGGTCAAAATACACTTAAAAGTGTCTTTGGTAGGTGTGTTTCTTATTTTTTAAATTTAAGTTATATTGACTGAGCTATTCAATACTTTAACTTTACAGTCCACAGAATCCACAGACCTTTTTGAGGTTACAATACACAGTTTGATTGTTTGACGCATGCTGCACACCACGTGCTGCTATTTACAATTTCACGATAGCATAGGAGTTCCAAGATAAAAATATTTAATCTATAAAACTAAGATGGGAAAATTAGGTCCTCGTCTCAGTAGCAGAAAAAAGGCGAAAAGATGGGCTAAAGGACAAAGTTCCAGTTCAAATCCCGAAACGAAAACATTTCGGGATCAAGCTCGATCACGCTTCTTTCAACTCAATCCTGGTATTGTTTTTAATAATTTTGAAAGCTTTTTTATTATAGCTAATAGTTAAATGTGTATGGTGCTTCTTAATTTTCTTAATTTTCTTTTTGTAATTTAAAGTATAAGTGCAGGTATCTAATGTTACATATGTATTATGCATTTCATTCAAAACTTTTAGCTAAGCTATTATAATTAAAGTATTTTAATTGCTTATATTACTTTGAAATTGTTGAAATCTCTAACTATGTGAACATATTCTACAGGTTATATGTAATATTAAATGACAATTGAAACATTATTTCTCTTGACAGATACAAACTCCAAAGGACTCACAATTGACATTTTGAAAAAACATGATGCTATGCAAGGAATTGAATCTCATGATGATAGAATTGACATTGATGAATCAAGTTTAGATGGTGGAGACACTTTTAAAACTTTTGGTACATTTGCTAGTGATTATAGCAATTGCTCCAATATCTCTTTTAATCGGTAAGTTTTGAGTATTAATAATGTCTCATTCAAATTCTTACAGTTAATTATATCTATTTCAGTTTTTTGAATCACTTCCAATCTAATTCAGCAATGCATAAAGAAATGCTTGCTGTGTTAGCTGCTGTAACTGATGTAATTAAACAGAATGGTGGTACGGAATCATCAACTGAATATTATGCAGCTCTAGTGAGTAGTAACGTATTAATGAGACTTATTTTAAATAGTGCTTATTTTTCCAACCAATTATTCTACTTTCAGATGACTACTTTGGAAGCTGCTGAAACAGTAGAGTCTATTTCTGCAATCTTATCTTTATTAGGAATGGGAATGAAGACAGTACCGAAAAATGTACTTAAATTACAGTTTGGGCAAGCCAGTCAAATATTTCTAAAAATATTGACAAAATTTTCATCTGAAGATAATTTTCTAATTATTCGACATGTAATATTGAACATTCTCCTCAAACCTTTTATTTTTTAACCTGAAATTTATTCATTTCATTTCCATTTCAGTGTATTGGTTGTCTCTCAATTTTATTAAGGAACCAAGAAAGAGCTATATGGAAAAATTCTTCCACAGAACATATTTTGAATTCATTATTAGCTTTTACTGTTCATTCTAAACCCAAAGTAAGGAAAGCTGCTCAACATGCTATTTGCTCTCTTCTAAAAGGTTTTATTGATCTAATTTTCACTTTATTTTCTAAATTTAGTACTAATTTTTCATCGTGTAACTTTTTATTATATTTCAGGCAGTGATATCATGAGAACTGATAATCCTCCAACGAATCATCCAGCAGCTTCACTAATTGCTAAACATTGTATACAACAACTCCAAGCAGCTGGTCAACCTGGTCACATGACCACTACACTTCACCTTCTAACATTACTTAAAGATATTGTTCATCAACTTCCAAAATGTGATGTTAAGGTATATTATTTTGATATGTACACATTATAATTGATTCACATAAAAATTGACCATAATAATCAATTATTGTATGTTTAGTCGTTATGTGAAGTACTTCTTAGTATCATGCTTATGAAAGATATTTTGGTTACTTCATGCTGTCTTCAAACAATGCATAGTTTATTTATATCAAAACCAAGTGAAGCCATATTGCCATCTCAATTGAATGCTCAAATTATTAATGCACTTTATGAACATCAGCCAGCTCGTGGAGATACTCAACCAACATTAGCTTGGTTGGCAGTTATGCAGGAAGCACATTGTAATTTAGCTGTGTAAGTAATAATATTACTATATAGTTATTATATAAATATTTTGTATGATCCACATCTTTGATTTAATATTAAATTAAACCTATTTTTGTATTTTTTACAAATTTTTTATTTATTATATATGTTTCTATATGAAGGCATAACATTGAGTTGTGTGCAGCCAATCTTTCAAGAATAGTTGAAAAATGTACAGAATTATGGCTTTCAGACAAACAAGATGTCCGAACAAATGCATCACACACATTGACAGCTCTTCTCGAAACATGCGTTGCACCCTTGTGTAAGAAAAAAGAGCTTTCAGACAAGTAAGAATCTTGAATTATACAAAATTATATTTGTTTTTTATAATTTATGAAAAATTCTATAATTTATGTTTATATTTTTGTAAAAGGTACAGACCCACTCTTGCTAAAATCATAAGTCTCATTCAACAAGGAATGAAATATCCATATCATGATGCATGGCATCAAGTTCTTCATATTTCAGCTTCAATATTTACAGTAAATTTCTTGATATTATTTATAAAAATAATTGTTTTAAAACTTATATTGATTGAGATTATTTAAACAGGTTATTGGACCAATTTGTCAAACAGAGTTAACTTACCTTCTAAAAGCTTTAGCAGAGCTTCGTGATTTTTTCCAATTCAGTTACAATGCCGATATTGAATTCGCAGTAGGTGCTGCAGTCAAATCTTTGGGCCCACAAGTAGTTTTATCTGCTATTCCATTGCAGGTTTGTCAAATTAATAACAATTATCCATTTCTGAGTTTGTATAGAACTAATGATGATTTATTAACAATTGATAACAATTAAAATAAAATTTCAGGTATCAAACGGCATCGTAGATTTAAAACGAAGTTGGTTACTACCGATACTAAAAGATTGTATCACTAATTCCCCTCTTGCGTACTTCATAGATAATTTACTTCCATTGGCAGAGTCTTGCGAGTAAGTTACTTGTTTAATTTTTACAAAGATTATTTAAAAACTCATTTTACAATTATTTTTCAAATTAAATAGTGCACAATCCAACGATTTCAAAGGAAAATACGATGCCATTGGATCTCACAGTTATGATTTATTAAGCTCGCAAATCTGGGCTCTTTTACCATGTTTCTGCAATAATCCACCCGATATAAAAGAAAATTTCATGGTATCTTACAATTTTATCCTAATGTGTGAAGATTGTTAAAATGTATATCACATTTATTAATTTTACCAATATTTCTTATCATAGAAAATAGCAAAAACTCTAGGTATGGCCATTAGTCAGAGAAAAAATTTACGTCTATCTGTTATGACTTCATTGCGAAAATTAATTCAAAAATCCATGGAGAATGACAATCAGGATGGCGTTGAAGAACTGGCACGATTTGCTAAAAATTATTTACCAGTTTTATTCAACTTGTACACGCTCAAGCCTCGAGGTTCTGATGAGGAAGGACAAAGACTTGCTTGCTATGAAACTATTAAGGTATAAAGTTCAAAACAGTTTACATTATAATTCTACTGAACAATATAATTCTATTGAATATTTTTTTTAACCCAGTTAAATTTATGTTGAGTTTTATTGAAACTAATTTCAATGTTTTTAATTTTTTCAGATATACATGAAAATAACTAGTAAAGATCTAGTGGGAGAACTGTTTGACAAAGCTTTAGAAAATTTAACGAAAACAAATGAAACTGATTTCTTCAAAGAAAGTATTTTTGACTTAGTCAGAGTTTTGTGCCAACATACAGATATTGATAGAATAAAATTGTTATATGAGAAATGTACAGCTCTTTTCGAAGATACAAAACATCAAAAAGAACAGAAAAAAGCTTACAGGTAAGTTATATAATATAAACTAATTTTGTAATTTTTTTACGGTATTAGGAGAGTTTATTTTAGAGAATTTTGAAAAGAAAAAGAAATAATGATTTTGACAGAATATTAATTTCAATAATTTTTTACATATTAAATTAATATTAAAATATTGAAATACTAAAATTAAAAATAATAAAAGAACGATTGCGCGAGGATCGTTTATACATTCTTTTACTTTAAAACTTATCCATGAATATCTAATAAACGAGAATCGCAAATTTTTTAATTTTCGTAATGTTATTTTTTATAACTTCGAGACTCTATCGTGCAATAAAATCGTATTGTTCTACGAGGAAAAATTAACAGTCCTTATAAATGTTAATAATGTATAAAATGTTCATTACCGAATTATTTCATAAACAATTAATTTCAGATTTCTTGAGGAAATAACTGGAAGTGAAACTGTAGTATGTCAAGAATTTGTAAAAGAAAACCGTAAAGCTATTCAAAAAGTAATTGTAAAGTCTTTGACAACTGTACAAAAATCTAGCAAAGGTGTAAGTTCGATACTTGCATTTATTCTCATATACACATTATCTTGATAGAATTTAAAAAGTTTAAGAATTAAAGTGAGTATTTACCAAATCAATTGAAATTTACAGGCGCGTATACGGTGCATAAACCATCTTGTAAATAAACATCCTCAACTAGAAAAAACCAAATTTCTACAAGCTATTGTGCCAGAGGCGGTTATGTGTTTGAAGGAAGTTAATGAGAGATGTCGAACGTCTTCTTACAATTTATTGAACTCTATAGCTAACAAATTTCTAGAAAACGAAGAACACTTAAAAGAATATATCGATATTTTGATAGCTGGTCTTGGCGGAGCACCGATATATTGCAGTGCTTCGCTTTTAGCTCTTTCCTCCATCACTTATCATTATAACGGTACTTTTTGAATATTTATTATTGAATATCAGAAGAAATATAATTTATTTGTTACTAAAAATTACTTTGCAGGATCATTGGGTATTCAAACAGTGCAAAAAATATTGGAATTCACTTGCAATCTCGTTATTGGACCTACACGTGAAATAGCACTATCTGCACTGTCCTTTATAAAAGTATATCTGTCAGTTATTCCAACGCCTACAATAGCTCCCATGTTAAATAAAATAGTAAGTGTACTTACAATGATTTAAAAAAATGCAATTGTGACGTATACGTCTAAATTACTATTAAAAAATAAAATGTATCAGGTCGACGCATTAACTAACATGACAGATGATTGTAAGCGGCATTTCCGGCAAAAAGTTCGTGATATATTGATAAAATTAATGCGAAAATTTGGAGCTGATATAATTACAAATATAGTACCAACTTCAGATCACATCATGCATAAAAGATTAAAAAATATTCGTAAAGTTGAACTTAGAAAACAAAAGCTTAAAGAAACAAGAAAGGCAAATAAAGACGACGAGAGTGATGAAGAATTTAACGTTAAAAGAAAACCAAAAAGGTTTGTCATATATGCTAAATGATTATTTTTATAACAAATCATCTTAAAATATTTAAATTAATTTTTATAATTTTTATAGTCTGGAAGAAATATTGGCGGATAGTGATCAAGAATTCAGTGATTCTGATGAATGCAAAAAAATCCAAAAGCGCAAGTCCACAAAGAAAACGTGGATTCAAGAAGGCGAAGATAACATTGTTGACTTCATTGACCCTACTGCAATTAAAAATATCTCAGGTTTTTATATTAAATTCAATTCGTTTTAAGGTATCAATATTATCTCCATCATTTTATATTAAATTTCAGCTACTAAACCAAGTAAAACTAAAAATATTAATCTTAAAAACGCAAGTAATAATCGTGGATTCAAAACTGCTTCGGATGGACGTTTAATTATTGCTGATAGCGATAACGATAGTGCTGATGAAATGAGTAAAAAAAAGAAAAAGAAATTACCGTTTTTGGATGGCGACTCAGATGAAGATCTTGGTATGTACTTTTCAAACATTTATAACTTGATGCTAATACTAATTAATTAACAAATTCCATTGTCAAATAGGCGATGACGATATGAAATCAGCGAAATCGACTAAAACAGCTAAATCAACGAAATCAAATAAAACAACTGAATTTATGAATAGAAAACGAAAACTCAGTACTACAGAAATCGACAGTGTGCATTCTGAGTCTAAATCTCTGTCTTCCAAATATCAAGGTAAGTGCAGAAATTTAATTGTACATTTTTGTACTCACTTCATTGAAAAATATGAAGAAGATATATTAGTTGAATTCACTTATATAAATACATTTTGAAGCATAAGGTATTAAGTCTCAAAATATTCAAAATTCTAGAAGTAAGTTACTAAATAATCAAGTTACGGCGTATATAGTTATATACGAATGTGGTAATGTGTATGCTATTAGCATTGAAAAAAATTGCTAATAGCGATTATTGTATTTTATCTTGAAAAAAACGTGCTACATTAACATCTATTTGATGGAACCTTCATGAATTTACATACAATTGGCGATTTTGTTGCTTCGTCCCTTTAATATTTTACATGCAGGCGATCCACAAATCTAGATTACGATTAATTAATTTAATAACTCTCTGAATAAACATCTTTTGTTTGTTGTAGTACATATTTTGGATAAATGCTTTTATTAAAAAATGTTTCCCTGAAAAAGAAATATCAATCAAATACTAGTTATAGATATTTTTAAAATATCAGTTCAATTGTAAGATCTATTGCAACTTAAATTTCTGAGTAGCGCATTTTTAAAATACATTTGCAAAAATAGATGTTTCAAAACATCCTATACAATAAGTAACGATTTAAATATTTTTAGCTGGAGGATCTGGAATTCATCGTCCCTTAAAATCACGCAAAAAAGAAAACAATTTTGGCGAAGAATACCGTGCTCAAAAAGCTTTTGGAGACGTAAAAAGAAAGGGTAAACCGGATCCTTATGCATATATTCCTCTGAAAAGATCAATGTTAAATAGAAGGTAAAAATAGACAAATAATTTTACAAAAAATTACAGGCAAAAATATTGACATATTACTTTTGTTTTTTGCAGAAATAAAGTCAAAAATGATGCATTTAAGAATATTCTTTCTCGAAGCAAGAAAGACAAACACTTACGAAAAAATTCGAGAAATAAAAAAAAATAAATAATATATGAATATTTTGAAGTTTAATAATACTGTTAGTAATTTTTTTCTGTAAAAACAGGTTTGTATAAATATATTTAATAAAAAATGGGTAGTTATTACAAAAAATATCATTTAATAAGCTTATGTTTATAAATAATCAAATAACTCATATCATCATTTCATACATTAGGCTTCAAATTTGTTGGTACATGTGTTTGAGTCTATCTAAATCAATTAACATTAAAATATTTGTGTTGAATGTGACTTAATCATGCACTTTAATGCTTAATATTATATTAGGAGGAAATAGTCTAGAAATAATAATTCAAAATAGTTTTATTTTATTTATTTAAGGAAAAAAGTTTACAGAGCTAAATTGTTTTTATTCATAGTACAAACATAATTTGATCACATAACTTATCTGCATTTAAATTATGCAGCACACTTGTATTGGTAGATTTAACAAATTAAATTATCTATATATCTTGTAAAAACTTAAATGAATAAAATATTCAATGAAATGAAAATATAAGTCTGTATTTTTATTCAAACTGTTTACATTTGCTGAAAATATATAATTGAAATTAATTTAAAAAGAAAGTACAATTTATGTTTCCTTTTTTGGCAATATATTCTCCAATTCACCAGACTCATTCATTTCTCGAACGATATCTAAACCACCAATTAAATCACCGTTAATGTACAATTGTGGATACGTAGGCCAATTACTATATTTTTTGAGACCTTCACGTACAGCATTGTCTTCTAATATATCAAATGTTTGATAATCTGCTTTATGTTCATTGAGTATAGCTGTTATTGTTTTTGAAAATCCACAACGTGGTACATCTCTACTTCCTTTCATAAATAACATGCAAGGGGCTTGATTTATCAGCTTTTTGAGCTTATCTTCAACGTTTCCTGAGTCTTTTGGTAACATGCTATCTAATTCTCCTGATTCACTCATTTCCTTAATAATATCTAAACCTCCAATAAGCTCACCTTTTATGTAAAGTTGTGGATATGTTGGCCAATTGCTATATTTTTTCAAACCTTCCCTGACTTCATTATCCTCTAAAATGTCAAAAGTTTCATAGTCTGCTTTGTGTTCATTTAATAGAGCTACCATTGTTCTTGAAAATCCACA
This sequence comes from Phymastichus coffea, assembly GCF_024137745.1. Lineage (NCBI taxonomy): Eukaryota > Metazoa > Arthropoda > Insecta > Hymenoptera > Eulophidae > Phymastichus > Phymastichus coffea. The sequence continues at coordinate 999,215 of NW_026706881.1, forward strand.
CCTTGGATTTTCTCTATTTCCTTTCATAAACAACATGCATTGTGCTTTGTTTATTAACTTCTCAAGTTTTTTTTCAAGATTTTCTGGTTCTGGTTTGTTAGAACTGGATATTTGTGAATCAATTTTTTCTCTAACTTCACTAGGATTAGCACCATCTACTCTTCCAACAATTTTTTTACTTTTAAATAATAAAGTTGTTGGTACAGCTTCTATTTTACACTCCAATGAGATTTCAGGTAGATCTTCAGCAACAATATTTGCAAATTTGACATTTTTGTATGAATCTAATTTTATTAATTGTTCAAGTACTTCATTCATTTGAACACATTGTTCTGCCCATGGTGCATAGAAATGAATGATTGATAAATCATCTGACCTAAGTAGGTATGAACAAAATCATTAAATTGTTGTCAATTTATTCATACAAGAATTAGTCTTATGGCAAAAAAAATAGATTAGAAACTGTTATCCAAGTTTACTAAATAAATACACAACAATGATACATCAAAGAAATGAACAGAAATACACAGAAATTTTACTACGTAAAACTTTACGTAGGTTATAATGATAAATTTAGTGCTAACTTACTTGATAAAATTTTTGTACTCATCAGTAGAAGTAATTTTGACGAGAGACATTTTGAAAGATTATTTCTAATTTATTTATTGAGAAAAAAAGAAACGTAAAACCTAAAAAATAACTTAAAAACGCAAGCCGGCTACACAATACTTTTTCAGTCAATAAACGTGCACAAGAGTACAAATACACAGTAAAGCCGACACTAGCGAACTTATATGTTATATACATATATATGTGTCAATTCCGCTCTATATATATATGTACATATATATATATACTACTATTCTGCTTCTGCTGCTGCAAAGTTAACCTTATGACCTTATCTGACACTTGGTCATAGTAAAAAAATTGTAAAATTTTTCTTTTTGTTTGAAAAAAACAAATACTCTCAATGGCAGTTGCCTATATATTGAAAAAAGGTATATCCAGAAAACTTCTGTGCAATAGCATAGCTCTGTAAAAAGTTAAAAATTTGAACTTTCAAGGAAATTCACGTTTGTTCTGTTATCTGCAATTTTGTACATATACACATTAATTTGATAATATAAGGTATGTAACTTGAAAATGAAAGTAATAAATATGATTTCATAACAAGAACTAAATCAGTTACTTGTAAATAAAAAAATTAATATCAAAATTGGAAAAAGAGAAAAATAAGTCAATTTGTTTTTCATAAAATTGAACGATCCAGTTCCACAATGCATATACTAAAAAAAATATTTCAAATTAATTGTAAATAATAGGTAATGTAGTTGATTGTCATGGGCAGATAAATATATGACTTGAATCTATTTTAAATACATTAATTTCAATCTTATTCTATACAAAGGCAAATACAGTATTTTGTTACAGTGATAAGCAAATTTGGAATAAAGCTTTTCTTTGACAAAGAAGTGTAAAAAGAGTTTGTGATTTATGATAAAACTTGTATGTACATGTTGAAGCAACAAGATTACCTTAGACGAAAACCATGGTAAAATTGTTCACATTTATTTAAAAATTGTTGAACAGCTTAATAATTAATTTGATAATGCTCCTTTATGAATATAGAGTGACGGAATAAGGTATAGACATCATTTGGCTCAAAAACAACCAGAAGAACTTTTTTTCAAATCTAGAGTTATATTAAAGCCAAGAATTGACCAACAAAGTGGAACACAACATTTACTCTTTGCTCTTACATTTATTTTATCAGTATCTTTGACAGTCATTGTTTTGGAAAAGATATTACCTGAACCTCAATTAATTAATTCAGAAAAATTTCATCCTGAAAGATTTGTAGCTGAAAGAGCTAGGAATCATGTTTATAATCTAACATCTCTTGGTCCTAGAGTAGCTGGAAGTTATGAAAATGAAATTTTAGCTGTTCAATTTTTGACTAATACTATAAATAGTATTAGAAAAAATGCAAATCGTCATCACAAGATTCTTGTTGATACTACAAGACATAGTGGTAGTTTTTCTTTAACGTTTCTCGACGGTATGACTCATATTTATAAAAATGTTCAAAATGTAATTGTAAAAATTGGGCCTCACCAGTTATCAAAATATAGCCTTTTACTAAATTGTCATTTTGACAGTTTTGTTGAAAGCCCAGGTAAGGAATGTTTTGCAAGTTTAATTTTGTAAAGTTGTTAGACTTATTTCGTATATGATTATATTTTAGGAGGTTCTGATGATGCAGCTGGTTGTGCAGTTATGTTAGAAATTTTTAGAGTAATTTCACAAAGCTCAAAATATTTAAGATATAATATAATATTTTTATTCAATGGAGCTGAAGAAAACGTCTTACAAGTAAAGTATATGTTACTCTTAAAGATATTACTTGAAAATAATATTGATTTCTTAAGTAAAAATAGCAACCATTTTATTTATACAAAAATACAATAATTATTCATCATAGGCTTCTCATGGGTTCATAACTCAGCATCCTTGGGCTAAAGAAGTAAGAGCTTTCATAAATTTAGAAGCATGTGGAGCTGGTGGAAGAGAATTATTATTTCAAGCTGGGCCTGGTAATCCTTGGATTTTAGAAGTATGCTCTTAATTAAAGTATCATTCTAGAACAAACTTACGACATTTTTTATTGAATATTTGGTATTTATAGGCATACTCAAGCTCTGTACCATATCCATATGCATCATCATTAGCTCAAGAAATTTTCCAGAGTGGTATAGTACCAGGAGAAACTGATTTTCGCATCTTCAGAGATTTTGGCAATGTATCTGGTAATTACTGGAATATTGTATTAAATTTATATAAATTAGAAATGATTTCATAAAATCTATCTATTTTGTAAATTTTAATTCTTTCTCAATATAGGTTTAGATTTTGCTTGGTCAACAAATGGTTATGTTTATCATACCAAATTTGATACTATTGACCAAATACCTTTGGGCTCATTACAGAGAACAGGTGACAATATTTTAGCCCTATCTCTGAGTATAGTGACTGGACATTATTTGTCAGATGCTAGCCTACAAACTCCAGAGGGTTCACTTGTTTTTTTTGACTTTTTGGGAGCTTTTGTTATAAGATGGCCTGAATATATGGCAAGAATTGTAAATATTGTTGGGATGATAATTGGGTTATATTCTGTTAATGTAAACATGAACAGTGTTCGAAAAGGTAAGTTGCATTCCAATTGTATATTTTATTAATGTCAATTAAAACAGGCTAACATTAATTATTTAAAAAATTTTCAGACATTAAAAGATCTGCATACATAAAGCAACTAATAATATGTATTGCAATTGTAATATGTTCTTGGATTATTTCAATGATTTCAGTTACCATAATTGCTCTCTTACTAACAAAACTTGGTAAAGTAATGAGTTGGTATGCTCGACCAGCATGGCTTTTTTTTCTTTATGTTTGTCCAACTGTTGCTGTTTCTATGACTTTCTTTCTTTTCATGGCTGCTCGACAGAAAAAGGTTTGTGTTGTTCATATGTAAATAAAACATAACACTAAAAATTTAAAGACGAGAAAATCGAAAACTTCCATACTTATTTTAATTTTGAGAGTTATAATAATACTTTACAACTTTGCGAGTTAGATTAGAGAATTCTTTATAACGAAAATGATAGTTGAAAACCAAATGAAATTAAATCATTTGGAATTGGAATCATCACTTTCTTATTTCGAGATGAAATATACCAAATTAATGGTCTACTGATAGTAACCAAATGGATTTATTATATTTTTATATCTTTTTATCTATTAGTTGAGTAAATGTTATATAATTTCTTTTATCTTTTGTTTTTTACAATCGCGTTATTAAATATTATTAAAAGTTTTAGTAAACTTACGGTTAACAATCTTCTTTTCAATTTCACAGTTAGAAATCTAATCATCAATTTACGCCATACATATTTCTATTCTTAATTAATCTTTAAGATTATTATCTACATTGATTTTTCACAAACTGAATGTATTTATGATTTTAGTAATATAATAAGATAAAATTAAATTTACCATAGCGGCCCATTAAGTCAATCGAATTTTCGTTGGAAAATAAATAGAAGTTGAGGAATTCTTAGCAATTCTAATATTCGTTATGTAATTTATTAAAGAAAACTAATCGTGGAAATGAACTGCAAATTTTTAAATATTTTGTAGGATGTTTATTCATCTTGGACTCTGTATCAGTTATACTTCGATGCATACAACGTATTTTGGATGACAGTTTTACTTTTTTGCATTTTACTGGATATACGGTCGGGTTTTATACCATTACATTGGGTTTTATTTCTATCGCTCGGAAATATTTTGCGTCAAACTTTTTTCAATAAATGGAGAGGTATTGTAATCAAATTTAATACTTTATTATAAATTATTCAGTACACCAATAAAGTGTTTATATTTCTGCAGATTGGAAATGGCTCTGTTTTCATATGGGCACCTTAAGTTTACCTTATATACAATCGTTTTATTTATCAATCGGTGCTCTCTACTTATTTATCCCGTTAATGGGCCGAGCTGGTGGAAGCATTAATTCTGAAGTTGTTATGGCTAATATGTTATCCGTTCTGTTTTGTCTACTATTAAGTTTCACGGTAATTTTATTTTATTACATTTCATTCACTGCGAATAAGGTTTTAAAAGTATATAAGTGTACGTGTTCTGATCAAAGATAAGTTCAAGTGCATTTGTATCGAAGACACTTAACGTTGAGACACGATCACAGTTGAATGTTTAAAAAATTGATAATGATACTTATTTGAATTAAATGATATTAAGTGATACAATTATTACACATTTAGATAATTATACAATTATTCGATTGTTTCTTATTTAATGTTATATCTGCCTTATTACAAATCGCCTATTCCATAAAAGTTATCAATTTATAATCTTAGTAAAATAGTATTTAACATATTTTTCAAATATTCTTACTCATAAAATCCGTAGATCGTCTTATTTAAATTGTAGCTGTATTATATTTGCTATTGCACTTTCTGCTAAATTTGAGATATTCCATTCACGTATGGTTATTTCGAAAGATGCAAAATTCGTTAATAAATTATTTTAAAAAGTGACTGAACGAATTGAAGTCAGAGCATAACACATACGTACTGTTAGTGTAGTGACGAAATAAAAACACATGCATACTCACCATAAAGTATTATATAAATAATGGCATTCGATATTTATTTTGAATTAACGCCGAAAATCAATATTTGATATATGTTCAGATGCCCATTGTCATCCTAGTCAAAAATGCAAGCAGAGTGATTAGCGTATTAGTTGGAGTATTTTTAATTGCCACAGGTATATTGATATTAACTCCTCTTGGATTTCCCTATAGTGGAGATCCAATGTCTCCAGCTCCAGAAAGATTTATGATTGTGGTAAGTTATTTTTGGAGAACGTGTTGATATACTGCAACAAAGTACTTTTTAAAAGTAATTCTATTTGATTCTATTTATTATTTTACTTAGCATACACACAGGCAATATTATAATTTTGATGGTACAGTACGATATTCAGGTACTGGGTACTGGATAGTTAATTTAGATATGAATAGTCCTCATAGTATCGAAGCAATGGTTCCCGAAGTCGGTGCTGCAATATCAACAGTTGAGGACTGCAATAACGAATTATTCTGCGGCTTTCCATATTTAGTGCCAGTAACAACATTTTTGTGGTAATTGAATACTTTCAGCATTAAAAATACAGTATTTTTGTCTGTTATACATTCCGCCTATTATATTTGATTTATTATTAATTTCACTATTATTCGTAACAAATTGTGGTAATTTTATGAATCTGAAATTTACAGGAAAACCAGTTGGATTCCAGGACCACCTCCACTAATTCCTACACCAACCACTTTAGATTTAATAACAAAATCCGTAAAAGAAAATTCATTAACTTTCTCATTTAATATAACAGGTAAAAATACCTTTTCATAGAAAAGACAAGGATCATTGTTCATTACGTATATCGAAAGACCTTGTATTCTTTTTTAAGGACCAGACCATATTGGCGTTATGTTATCTCCTCATAAAAATTTACATTTAAGAAAATGGAACATACTCGATGAAAAACCACTACAAGGACCTACATGGAATGAAAGAGAAACCTACTTTGTATATTACTCATGTGTCAAAGATTGTGAACCTATGAACTTGTCTGTAGATTTGGAAGTAAGTAAACAATAATATATCAAAGTTTTCATTTTAAACATTTCGAATTTCTACTCATTGTCATTATGACTGTAACAATTTTTTAATATTTCAACCAAACGCTAAGTTTTCAAAAATAATCTATTAAAGTATAAATAAATTACAAGAGTATAATTATAAATTGCCGTACTTATATAAAAATGGAAAATTATTACCAAGAAATAAATAATTATATTCTTTCTTTTTATTAGATTCCAAAGAATCACAAAGGTCCGAGTTTATCAATTGCTTTAGCTGGTCATTTCTTGCATGGTGAAAATCAACGATCGCTCAGATTCAAAAGTTTTCTTTCGCAATTTCCAACATGGTCAGTTGTTACTCCGTGGACTGCATCGTATACATCGTGGGAATTTTGAATCAAGTTGTGATTTTGTAAACTCTGCTAAAGAACGCAAATAATTATCCACTACTATTGAATACGGTAAATAATAGTAGTTCAACTACTGTTTAGAACTAAATAGTCTATCAAAAATTGACGTTCCCTTTATAGTTCATTTTTTTAATTCAAATATTGCGGAAGTCATACATATTGTAAAAGACTACTTTTTTCCATAACCATATAATTTTTATATCTTTGTTTATCCTTCGACCGTGGTAATTTGAATTTCTATCTTGTCAAAGTTCAATGAAATAGTACATTAAGATACACGCGCGGAATAGTAGATTCTCGTGTCTCGTGTGGTGTTTACGGTGTTTACGCCCGAGCGAAGCGAGGATGGAAAGGCACACGACAAGAGAAACTCTTTCCCGAACATGTGGAAAGCACGTTTTTAGTCAAGCGTGCGAAAAGTACGTGCTTTCCGCATGGAGTGTCGAAAATAAATTTAAATAATATTGACGGTAGTGGACTAGGTAGCGGGCTTAATTATTTAGTGCTAAATTAATCAATTCTTTAAATTAATACAAATTTATAGAATAATAGTCTATTTATGTTTGAAAATTATATTTGAAAAATAGATACATATTACTTCAACATACGTAGATGATCTTTCTTTAAAGATCTTATGTAACAAATAAAATTTAAAAATAATTATATTCTTACTATTTAAGCGCACAATAATATATTCAAAAAATTTTTATTATTAATTAAATTTTATAAAAAATGTTATGATTACGTCTAGATTCAGAAATTTTTTTTCTGTTGATATGAGTATATGATAAACATTATGCTTAAAGTAATTCACTTTAAATTGCTTATTTAAATATTGTTTATTTTATAGACAAAAGTTAAATTATCAACCTTAAAATCTTGTCAGATCTGTATTATCATATATAGAATTTGTATAACTTATGTTAAGTTATTTGACAAAATGATACTATTCAAATGCTAGTAAAAAAGTATTTACAAAATATTACATTTTGTATATATTAATTTTGGAGAAAAGATAAAAACATCAGTACACAAAGTAATCGACCAGTAGAAACTTAAAAATTTCTTAACGTATAATTGTTGAAGTAATTTGTATAAATTAAAAGCAATTATTTTTCATATAATAAACTTTGATAAGTTCACGTAGTGTAAGATGGAATAAAAGAGTTTGTTTAGTTTAATATACAGCATTTGCAAGATTATGTGATTAAATTTTTAATGTTAAACAATTTTATCATAATTTGAATTTAATTATGGTAAAAGTAGTGATACACCAGCATATTTTTCTTTGATGCTGGGTTTGTTGTTATACTAGTCAGGGTCAGATGATAACACTCTAAGTTAAATTTAACATCACATTACTATTATAATTCAATGCTGTGATGCATATGCAGTAATAGAGCTTATTTTGTTTTCATATATAATCTTTTTAAAATGACTTTAATAAAAAGAAATACCATTAAATATTCATTTTTTTCATATTAATAGTGTTTGACAAATAATTATTTGGAAATTGTCCAACTGAGAACTCGTATGTAGCATGACGCAACAATAACAATAACCGCATTAACAATAGAGTAAAAAAAACGAAAATTAAAAAAATTCAGCGATACCGTCAAATTAAACGCTTCTATTTCCAAAAACAAAAAATAAAAATAAGGTAGCAATAAATATGAAAGACATATCTTATAGAGCTGGTATAACAGACTTTTTATACAAAGTGTAGTCGTAGAGCTTATTAAATTTGTTGAAATCAAACGAATTTGGATTGTAACCTAATATGCAAGTGGCCTAGACAACTTGACTTTTTCGGAAATGTATAGAGGTTGCCTTTTTTACTCAAAAGCTTGTGATAATCGTAGAAAATTTTTAAAAATGACGAAAGTGAAGTATTCACGTTATATAAAGATTGGGAGCACAAATTGCATTATCTTAGTGTAAGTTACTGAATATAAATAAATTTGTAAAATGGTGCTCGATCAAAAGTACTTAAAATTAGTTTGATTCTGGTCTAATAATATAAAAAAGCGATATAATAATAGCTAAATATATATAAAATTAATTTGCATACGTTTACATAAATTCAAAGTATATGGCGATAATTAAAAAATGACTTCATGCTTTTTAGTGCTTTGCATTCGCAACCAAAGGATTCAATTAAGTTTTTACAATTATAGTGTTCATAGACATTATCTTATTTACAATATTATGTATAAAATTAAGGTTGGATTATAAATAATATTTTAGAACGAAAACAGCTATCTCCTATTTCAAGAAATACAACGTAATTCTTAATATTTAACCAATGGAGTGTATAAAAAAATAATGATTGATAGTACTGCACCCAGGAAATATTTGTGTTGTGATCTTATGTGATAAAATTTAATTTTGGCACATTTACATATATAATTCGTTATTGGCAGTGCATCCCAAGTTCACAAGTTTGTGTTTAGTAGCTGGAGCATCGATGCAAAAATAGAAACTATTGTACACCAAGTTTGTTATAGACTTTATATATTGTGGTATAATGTATGTTGTTTTTTAGATTTGAATAAAGTTGATACAATAAAGCGAAAGCATTCGATATCCCTGAATTTGCGTGAATTGATCAAAGATATGGCAAAAAAGAAAAAAAAGAAAGTAAGAAATGTCGGCGTTTTTGCTGCAAAGTTGGGTGCAGGTGGCAATCTGACTTGGGAATTTGGTGAAAGATACGTCAATATTGACAAGAAATAATAGCATAAAACGAGAGAGAAGCTAGATATATACCAAAAGTCGTACAGTTTGGCGAATGCGTCATAAGATGGTTGGGCGGGCAAGCGGGTCGACACTCGACAGTGATCGGCCGCAAACGCAACGTTAGTTGGTGCTTTAGCGATTTGGTGGGGTGACATGCTGTTGGATGAAAGTGGACTTGCGACAGAAGAGCATCGTAAAAGAAGATCGAAGAAGCTTGCGAGGGTCGGTGAGTAAAACGCGAGTGCGGTGGTGTAAGGAAAGCAGCACGTATATACAGGATGTCGGCATCGAAAGTCACTTAACAAGTGGTCGCAAAACGAGTTACGGCAGCTTCTTGCCACTGGGGCTTGAACAAAGCTTAATTGGCCCGCTTGGCCCACTAATTAGTGGGTAGACACGAGAGCTTTAGCACTAGACAGCAAAGTGCGAGTCGACTCGAGCATTAGCGCTCGCACATCCGATAAGTCGCGACGGAAAAAGGGCCGAATCGAAGTCGGCAAAGCGAGCAGATGGACAACACGAACGGGTAGGCCGTAGGTTACGAAATCTCGTGCGTTATCGGGCAGCAGTGGCTCGCGTTGCGCCGCCAGCGCGCAGCAGACTCAATCCAGCTGCTTGTTCGTCCAATTAGCACCTGGCCCACGCGCCCAAGAATGGCCAGCTAAGTCGCCGCCGCGCCGGAGTTACCTTTCGACAGCTTCGCCGAGACAGCTGAAGCGCTTTCTTGTTTCCTCGGCCGAGCCCGCTCTTCCACTCCCATTACCCGCGATGACTGGAGCGTGCGGGATAAACAGCTGCAGTCGGATGAGCCACTGCAAACTCGTTGTCCTACCTATACTTGCGCGCCGCTTTTCGGCAAGGACGTCGGTTCTACGATTGTTTCGATTCGATGCCACGTTCGAGCACTTGCTGTCGATCGACATTTGCCGAAACGAAAGGAAGATCCGACCCAACTGATTCATCGAACGAACAGGCACGGCAGTTTCGAGCGATATCCTTGTAGGCGTATAGCCATTACGTATAAGCTCGCAAGCAAACGAGTTAGTGTTCGTATAGTATTAGTGTCCGGATGAGGCATCGAAATTCGTTAGTGTTACACCCAACCCAACCCAGCCCGGCCAGCGCTACTTCTTACCGTTTCTTATGCATATTGTAGACGTGTTTGAACTAGCGATTCACTGCACAGCTCCCGAACGGCGCTCCTCGATCTTTCTTTCACTGTCTCTGGCATTAATGTGCCTCGACGATAATCTCCGAGTCTTTCCTGGAAAGTCGAGCGTGTTTTCAAAAAACGCATGCTACAAACATTCACGCTGCTCTCGAACGACACGACACGCGAGTAACTATTTACGGGAGTAAACGAAGAGGTGGTTTTTTCCGAGTGTGGCGGTACGACGCCGAGGACCCGAGAGGAATATTAAGGAAGCCATGCGGCCGGCTTTGAGTGATGACGGCTGTGAAAAATGCCAAGCCAGCCGGCGATAAATGCCCCGGCTAACTACGACTTTTCAACAGCTTCTTGCGCTCGCATGGGGAACGCGTCGAGCCCCCGGCTCGCTTACGACGTACGGGCCGTTTCGCGCAAATGCGCAGTGCGCGACAAGCCGAACGCTTGGCTTCCGTGAACACGTCTTTCTCGTTACTCGCAGCACTTTCAACGTGGCCACGGCCAACCGAGCGACCGTTCTCTCGCGCTCGACGGTCGGAGTGCGGAGGAAGCGCAGTTTTTCCCGAGTAAGCATCTCCAGAGACGGAAGTCAGCCGGGCGCAGGCTTCGCGTGCAGCGAACCGGCATCGTTATGCGCGCGAGACTGATATTACGCGCTTCTCGGACTTGCAAACAAAGTTTTTTTTTTCGCGCGCGACAAACCTCGATGGCACAATGGCAACGATCGATTCTCGAAATTCCCGCGGACTGCGCGCCGAGCATACGCGAGCAGCCGCGTCGGGGATCGCTACCTGCGAATGTCTCTCGGGTTGATAGCCAGAGCAAAGAAGCCGGCGAATGGCTCATCGGAATTCGAGGAAATAGCGCGCTCGTACGCAGAGGCGAGAGCCGCAGCCGATCAACCACGGAGAGGCGGGCAGGCAGGCTTCCTTTCGAATCGGCAACGTGACTTCCGGCAAGTGCGTGCTCCTCGTCCGAGTCGCGGCAGCCGGCAGCCGGATATGGACAAGAAGCCGTCGGCGCGGACCTCGACTACGAGGCTCGCATGCGAATCGCGCTACCGCCGGCAGCGGGATCACGTCTGATATCGTTGCCGCCACTGCTGCGCGCGAGCCGATCGATCGCTCGGATTTCCGCGTTGGGAATGCGTCGACGCTCGCTCGTTCACTGGACCGATCGTCTCGATGAGGAGGCGAACAAGCCCTCCGAAAAAACCGAGGAAAAGTCTCAAGGCAAGGTGACCGATCGGTCGAGAAAGCCGGTAGCGAACGATACGCATCGGCTCAATAAATTAACAATGCCATCTCAACGTGCTTAGCGCGCTCCGGATCGCGCGGGCGATAAACGCGCGATTGCCGAGCGATGATGGGCACTTGACGCGCCGATCGCCGCGGCTAAACTTTTCCGCGCGTAGCTGCTAATTGCGTGCTCGGTGGAGGAAACAAGCGAGCGACATACTTGGGCAAAAGGCAGAAGGAGGCTCGCGGGCGCTCGCGGCGGCGCGGCGCTATGAGCTATCCAACCCCCACTTTGTCGTCGGTCCCTTTTTACCTGCGCTCGTCCGCCCGAGAGCCGCTATCATCGGGTCCGCTCTACGCCCACACCGTCAGTTTCACGGCGCGGCTCGACTCGGCCTCACACGCCCAGTCCTATCCCATCCCACCTAGACGCCGCTTATCTTGTTGTACTCTTCCTCTCTCCGAGTCTGCCTTTTCTTCCAACACATGTCACGCGCGTCGCTACCAGCTTACCCCAAGCTTCTAAAAGTATTTTTTCCAAATTACATCCGTAATTCTAATCTGCGCGCATGTCAGCCTTCTCAAACCAAAAAACTAAGGTAAGATTTGTCCGTTTGACGCTGACAGTTCCAAGTGCCGCGTGTCTCTCTGCTTTCGACATTTCTCATCGAAAAACTTAGTTCACGGTAAATCCATGTATTTAAATTTAAACGTTTAATATGACGTCAGTCACAAGAAGTACATTATCACCAGTTCTCAACACTTGTAAACGTTTAAATTTAGAGAGAATGTATTTTTTGTGACGTCACGTATGCACACTTAAAACCTTTACATTTAACACATGGGATTTTGAGATTTCGCCATGAATTATTATCGAATACTTATCGTAGGATTAATTTCTTAGAATGATTCATTTGACTAACGTCACTCCGATTATTCGATAAATTCAAGAACAATTCCGTTGACCATTTGTTTCGAGCAATTGAAAGACAAGAGTCTGCGAGGTTGTACATTGCGAGTAGTTTTGCAGTAACGGACTGAGCGTGTAAAGCGAGATCGCAAATTGTTCGGAAGACATTGCAAACGCTGCCATAACATCGTAATAATCGTTGGCATGATATTAAAAAACAAGGAATGATTTGCGATTGGCAATTATGAGCGATTCGTTAGGTGCAGCCTGTGGCAAATAAGCGGAGGAGCGATGTTTACGAAAGAGCGTACTTGGAATGGCGACTGAAAAGTTGATTCAAGCCCGAGAGCGTTGTTGAAAAGCGAAAGAAGGAAAGAACGGGAATGAACGCGCGTCGCGTAGCAAAGTGTGCGTTCGCGTCGTTGCCAAAGATAAACTCGGATCGATTTATCAAGACGCGCTTGGGATCGCCTCGATTGCGTGGCTCGATAAAGCAGCGTTATATCGCTCGGTAGCGAGCCGAGCTGCCCGAGTGTCCCGGGTGCGAGGCGTTCGTCACTCCCGTCCTCTCGTCGACAGTGTCAAGTGTATTTCACGAGTGTGCTTCGACAGTCGGCCGGCGATTGTTTCAATCGCGAAACTTCCTATGGGCGTGTAGGAGGCAAGATGTCGGCATAGCTGATGTTTTTGAAAATTCGGCTGTGTCACATCCAGCCAGCCAAACGCCCAGATTTCACCTTTCCACCGCAGCACTCGTGTCTGCCGTTCCGGAGTATGGGATTTTATTTTCAGCAAAAGTGAGTGTCAATGACGATCCTGTAGCACTGTCAAGCCGAGTGCTGGCAATCTTTGCTGCACGAGCAAATGTGTCGATTTGCCGGTTATTGAATCCGTACGATTGAAATCAGTTTGCGTGTGCATTAGTTGCGTCGTCGCCACTCTGCGCGCTAAATGCACACGCGTCAAGTACAATCAAACGAACGTAGAGATAGTCAACGTAAAGCAAAGAGAAGAAGATCGTAGGGACGTAAACTATTGGTATTGGACGAAGAGAAGATTGTCGCCGTTTCGCCGCTGAAAGGTAATCGAGCAGTGGTAAGTTGCTAGCCAAGGATCGTTATGTTCGTGAGTCGACGATCCCGAAGGAGCCCAACATTTTGGGAGGAACAACATTTGGACTGGTCTCGGCTGAAAGCAGCCGCGAGCGTTCCCCGTGGCACAATCGACATTGTGCGCGTGTCGATTTGAGCATGTGCATTTGGGCAAGCGCGCACACCGTACACGCGTATAATTTGAAGCTGCGCGGAATGCGTGCGGCTGCGCGCAGGGGGCGTAGAGGCTGTTCGCGCGCGTGTCCGGCTTTTGAATGTTCCGGATATGACGTCGACGGCTCGGCGCTCCCGCGACACCTCTGCTTGCTTTATTCTCTCGCTCTCCTTCTCCTCTCTTTTTAACTCCTTTGTCTTTTTCTCAATTCCTCGAGCGCGCCTCTCCGGAGGAACGCGCGTGACCCACCTTGCATACGAAAAATCTCACCAACAGCGCCTCGCTCTCCCGCTCTTTCTCTCGGCGTCACCTGTGTTTGCCTCGCGTACATATCAAGAGAACACCTCCGATGCTCGCTGGCCCAAACCTTTTCACCGTGCTCGCTTCCAACTTTCTCATTTGGAAGCCCGACCGTCCAGATCGTAAAGCGCTGCATTTTCTTATCGCCACGAAGACAAATCGCACGATATATCAAGTTCGCAGCAACCGGGCACAAATTCTCCTTGCTGATCTGCACGACCAACGCAGAGAGTGACTTTTTCGGAACGCTCGCCTCGCAAGGCTGCGGCAGGTCAATCGTTGTCGTCTCCTCCCTATAGATTTTCAATTTTTAGGATTTTCATTCTTACAATCGCCTGCGTCAAGCTTACAGTGTGAAATATGTCAATTTAGCGGGAAACTCATCACAACAAATTTCACGCTAATTATAATATTTCATCACATAGACTAAAATATATATTGCCAAAAGTCATATTAATATGCTAAAGCGTATAGAGCAACAAATCTGAATTGATTGATAAATTACTTAATTTTTGTGGGAATCCATAATAAAAACAACATTTTGATGACTGTTATAGCAGTATTCTCACAAAAGTCATTGCATATTTGGATGACTACGTTCAAATTTCATCAATGCCCACTATAACATTATCTAAGATAAAAGAGAATATTCAGGATCAAGACCATTTTCAATGTTAGCGGATACGTTTGTTGAAACCACGTTTTTATCACTTTCTAGGTTTTCGGTAGTTAAAAGAAAACTGAGCAGTTGAGGTGGAATTGCTGACGGATCTCGCCATTGCAATAATCACTTCAGGTGACTATCTTTTCCACCTGGATTATACCATCTAACGTAAAAACACTATACAAACATTACTCATTTTATTTTAAAGTTAAAAACTCACACTTCGAATCTCACTTTGATCCTGTTTTTCTTTCGGTAAGATATATAGCATTTCAATTCACGAGAGAAAACACTATAGCCTCTGGTAAGTTTAATCTAACATCATTGATCTTTGCGATCGTTGACAAACTGGATTGAAATCAGGCTACTGGAATGCTGCACTATTGTTACCTACAATTTATCATGCATTTATCATCTGGTCGTGCATTAATTAAGTATACATCTCATCCCAAAGTCGAAACTATTGGGTTTAGAAACTCTGGAAAATACCAAGACTTTAAGTTTGTTGTATAAAATGATATTAAACTAGTATAAGTTTAGCATATAAACTTATAACTCGCTTCGCTTGGGCGTAAACGCTACACGAGACTAGAATCTACTTTCCCGCACTTTTATCGTAATGTACTATTTTGATACGACGTGTGGAAAGTGCAATTTTCAACGCATGCTTTTTGCCGAGCGTGCGGGAAAAACGCACTTTCCGCACGGAGTGTCGAAAAGAGTTTCTCGCTTCGCTCGGGCGTAAATGCCACACGAGACAACAATCTACTTTCGCGCACTTGTATCGTAATAGTACATTAAAAAACTAAAGAAAAAGTAAAATAATTTTCTTTACAAAATTAATTTTAAATTTGATTAAATTGTATTTTGTTTTTCTTGAATCTTGATACTCATAGTTATGTGCATTACATTCTTCGCCAGACGATTTGAATGTTCCGTTAATCGGTTGATTTACTTTAATTACATTTGTAACGAATCACGCGAAACTTATGGAATCTTTCAATGATAATGTTTGATTTTGTGGCTGTACCCCAAAGTTAAATTCCATATATCCGTACTAGATTGATTATACATTTAGTATATTAGTAATTTATTATTGTTCGATAATTTAGATTTTCTGCTTAGCATAATCAGTAGTATTTCTCCGTATGTTAATCGTCTAAATTAATACATCCCTATATTTAGCTTCGTCTCTTTGAGGAATTAATTTGCTGCTTATATGTACTGAAGCACAAGTCTGTTTCGTTAAGCTTGACTAAGTTGCCTTTGTTTCGTTTATTATTATTCTGCATTGTTTAAACTACAGTAGAGCTTTATCTATAGGTATTTCTGCATATTATAAGAGGCCGCGCGTTAATTGTTGCACTTGAGCGTGACGTTATGAAATATAGCTGTCGTCTGTGTAAGTAGCAATATTAATATTTTCCATGGTTGGAAGGTTATTGGAATAAATTAAATATAGTATAGGATTAAGAACACTTCCTTGAGAAATACCGGTTTTTATTAAATACAGTTTAATAATTTCGTTATAAATAATGTCTAACCTTAAAATTGCTACGGTTCAAGTATGTAGTATATTCGAAGAGTATTAGAGATTTTCGGTTGGATTTTATTAAGTTTATGTGCATCAAGCCTTTGTATTAGACTTTATCGAATGCTTGTGAGGTACGTTGAGAAATATTGCATTACAACGTTTGTGTTTTTCAAACGTCTTTCGGATTTTAGCGGTGACTCTGTTTATTTGTTTTATTGTGCGTGATTGTTACAAAAACCGAACTTATGATGGGGAATGATATAATAATTGTTCCAGCAGTATTTTATTTAGTTTTTGATTATTACTTTTTCGCAGACTTCGAGAGCTGTGCAGGAAATTGGCTGTTTTCTGTATAGAACGTAATAAGGTTGGATGGTTTGCTCAGTTTGGGAATAAGTATGTGATTGTTGCTATTTTCTATACAGCAGCAAAATAAGATAATCGAAATATTACATTTATCACATCTATACAATAATAAATCTTTTTTTTTTTACAGATAGTTCTTTTAGTAATATTCCATTAATTTTATTGTGCTCTTGTCTCTTTTTAGTTTCAAGATTAGTAATTATGTCATTTATTTCTGTGATTTTTATATTTTAAAATGTGTAATGTTTGTGGTTGTCGTTGTTAGCTTGCGTACTATTTAATAAAATGAGTTCTTCTGTTGTTATACCACGTTGCGGGGAAGGGGGGGGGGTGGTATACGCTTTTAAAATATGTAGTAAATAGTAGTTTTATCAATGCCTGTTATTGTCCATGTCATGTCGGCTTTTAAAATGTTTTAAAATGGGAGGACAACATTTTAGGTATTGCTTTATAAATTTGTTTACTTTTTGACACTCCGTGCGGAAAGTGCGTTTTTTCCGCACGCTCGGCAAAAAACGTGCTTTAAAAATCGCACTTTCCACACGTCGAATCAAAAAATACGGTACGGCACATGTTCAGAAAAGAATTTCTCGTTTTGCTCGAGCGTAAACGCCACACGAGACAAGAATCTACTTTCCCGCACTTGTATTGTAATGTACTATTTCAGAGTAAGTAGTCGGATGCCGCTGTAGTAGTTACATTTTCTAGATAGTTTTTTATATCCGCATTTTTTTCCTCAAAAATAAATTTTTTTAAGTTCTTTGATTGGCCAATTATATTTTGTTTAAATATTCTAACCAATAAATAAGGATATAACCATCTTCAAATCCAAACCCATTATTTAAGCACTACTGATCTTCCATACTCTAATGTCATGTTTGCAGTTAAGTACAATGTAATAGCATTTTCAAAATTACTCTCATGATGCGATAACGGAAAAAAATTGTCCATAATCACTTTGCTTATTTCTATATCAATAGATACACATGTTTGCGATAAAATAAAATGGTTATTTTTCTTTTAAATTGTCCAAAACAATTAAAATTGACATCACAGTTTTTTAGAATAAACTTTTAAGTTTCTGCTGATAATTCCATTGTTGTTTTAATTTAAACTTTGCTCGTTATATTTCATTTGATCAGAAAAAAAAACAAAAACAGCAAATATTTTTATTACTTAATATCCGTTAATTCCGTTATTGTCGTCTTCACGATTAATTGAGTTATTAATATTTGTTGGACGATTTATTGAATTTAAAGCCTCCATTATTTTCATAAGATATGTATCGTATATATGTGTAGCTTCACATGTGAGAGTTGTTTTGAAAAATTGTAAAAAATATATTATATTTCAACCAATGTGCATAAAATAGTTTCTAAGAGGGTATAATGGTCATACCAAGGTGAGATCTCTCTACACATACATTATCGATTCAAATGACGTATTTACTTTGCGCGAGTATATATAAAATTGAGTTTTATGCACATTATTTCATATAATATTACTCGATATGAAAAAATAAAATATGTTAAGTAAAAAGAAAAAAGAGACAAAGTAGAAAATAAGAACAAAAGTGTAAAACTTATGAGTATGGCAGCATGGTAAGTTTCATCAAAGAATTCATAAAGCATAGTACCTGGCGTTGCTGAGCGAAAATCGAGGAAACATATAGGATTTAGAGGTGTCAGACAGATTTCACCAATCAGATTTTTCAGATGCAGTATGAACTGCACGATGGTTTTACGTTTGCTGACGGCAATCTTCATTCCGAAATTGTGAAATTCATGGGCGTTCAACAAGTTGAGGTACTTCACCTAGGCGCATCTACTGTGGATATGGTTCATCGAATCGTTCATTAACCCAGGAATATCTCGTACATTACTTGATCGAACTCCATTTCAGTCATTCACTTAATGATTATATATTATTAGTACGATTTACTTCTAATATAAGTTAGTTAATGTATATTTTTGTATATTTTTATTGACACAAGTTTAATATCTGTAACATGTATATTAATAAAGAGAAATCCTGAAAAGGCTGACAAACGTAGTCAGCGAAACGTCGGTTGTGTGAAGGATTTTGTTGTTTTTGTTCTCATTGAGTAAGATATGACTCTCTGTTATCGAAATGTTCTGATTCTTATTGAGAATCTTCTGCCTTATAGAGACTCAGATTTATTATAATAGCAAATGCTGACAGTAGTTCCAACCATTTGCTTAGATCACTTGTACTACTTGTACTAGAAATAATGAATTCGTATTTTCATTCATGTCTTTGTATTGTCTCACCATAATAATTTCGCTTAAATATTATTTTCATTATTAATGTATATGAATGCTCATCTGAACAGATAAACCGTAAAATATATCGACGTCATTGTGTACGATAAAATAAACAACATTTAATTTATAGTACAAATGTAATGTTGTCTTGTTTATAAATAATAAAACCTCAAAGATAAGACAATAAGATTGATTTTCAAATGACTCCACTGAGCTGGTATAATAAAGTTTCCGAAAGTGATCCTGAATCTCTAAAAGTGACTCACAGCCCATCAAACCACTTTACTTATACTTCATTTGTTAAAACAACCACTGGCTCATCTCAGTATTTGCTGTGAATAAAATTTCAGGATCGTTGAAACAACTTCACTGCAAGATTAATTTACCCATTTTAGTTGCAATCCATCGAGACAATTTTATGAATTATTTCCATGTTCTCTACATTTCAACTATAATTTAAAGGAGCTTGAAGATTTTCTTCAATTTACAGGTTGATCTTATATCCTATCAGATATCTTCAATTTATAAGTTGTTCTGATATCTTATCAAATATGCGATTTGCTAATTTTTTATATTTCATTCATATCAGTATTCATATTTCATTCATATTTCAGTATCTCTACAGAGTTACAAACTAATTACTATTGAACACTCCTATCATTTCAATTTTTATTTTAAGTAGATAGTATTTTGAAGTTTGAAGAAATAATAAGTAACTATCAATAATAGTTAATCGCCTTCCATTTTATAACATATATTTTCTTGTATCCGCAGTGAATCAAATTTAATATTGAAAATTAAATACTTCAAATGTCATTATTGAAGTATATTTACTTAGTAATCGAGAAAGCGGTCTTAGAAGTAGCGTGATTAAATGATTTGTATTCAAAATTTTAATTATCAATTCTGTGAGTTGTCCATGTAAGAAGAGACAAACTTATTCACTTGATTTATGATGTGATAGTTTTATGTAACTATTTCCCTATAAAAAAGCAAACTGATTGCAAGCGGAAAGAGAAGGAAAAATATTAAAAATTGGAATCGAGCCATTAATTTCTTTTTCATTTCCTTAATTTTTCTGTTAAGCCTTCTTGATTAATTTTTTAGAGACTAGTTTGGAAGTAATAAATGTATTTAAATGATTGAAAAGAAAATTCTCTTTCGCGTATATTACTTACATATTACTTTTACATTTGGTTGTCAATCAAGTTAACTATAGCTTTGTCTTCGTTGTAACTATAGTTTATCTAATTTTTTATCATAGCTATAAATGAAAGATTTATTAACTCACTAACCTATTTCTAATTCGAACCGTGTTTGTTTGTATGATTTCAATTGTTATATGTGCCAGTAAAAAAAGATTTAGTCAAAAAAGTAAAATAATATTTGATGAGACAATATACTATTTTGCTCTGCTCGTTAGTAAAATCAAAAAAGTCATTAGCATCCCACCCAGTAGATGGCGAATGCAGCTAGTTTTTTCTGTCTGCTGTGAGTGTGGATGAATGTCATGATCGAGTCGCGGCGAGACGGCGAGTCATGAGGCAAGCGTGACATGGACGAAGAAGATTGGCGAGGTCATTGAAAGTAAAGTTTACATCAAAATGTGACCGTTTATAGAAAACACTCAACTTCCAAAGCAATAATACTTTCTTGGCTGTAGAATATGCCTTTATTGTTTTATATCAATGTTACTTATAACGAGGTCGCGAATACTATCTGGTTTTACTTGTTACTTGACCCGTAAACAATTAATTTAATGTAATTTAAAGGTTATGCTTTGTTGCTTTATTTTTTGACATTTATTTTTGTAAGTATATTTTCAAAAGTTTACTATTATGTAAAATGGATAAGTTGAGTAACAAAGAAACGATTAACCTCTTAGATTTGTCAGATGATGAATCTGACATTTCTGATTTGTTTATCACACCTAAAAAGAAAAAGGTTAAAAGGTGAGTTGAGAAAAAACAAGTATATGTTATACTTATTTTTGTTATATATATTTTCTGTTGTTTTGATGGCTTTGTCTATTACAGTAACATAACTGGTGTATAGCTTTGTTTTATCAAATGTTAAAGCTGTGCTTAACTATTAGTGTTAATTTTTCAGAAGACACAGATCAAATGGATTATTAAAATCAAGACAACTTCGTTCCACAAGCTGTAAAATTTCTCGAATGAGAGCAGCTTCATTCTGGGTTGCTGCTATTCTTGTATCTATATGGCTTGCAACTTTATCTTGGTTAGCTGTAGTTTTATATGGAGAATTAAGAAGAATGGATGTTTCCGTAAAGTCTGGTAAGTTTCACACAAGTTACAATGCGTAATAAAGTATTTAATGATGTTAAAATTTGCTGCCTCATCCTATGCTTTAATGTTAGCATGATTTGCAAAGTAGAAATTTTCAAGACAACCTTTTTACCATAAGCATAATATTATTTTTAGTGATGAATATATAACTTTGTGAGCATCATGTTTGGTATAAAAGAAATGTATTTGTACGTTTGCAATTATCATTTTTGTTACTTATACATTAGAATAAACTATCTTTGGATTACTTAATGCAACTTCCCTATATTTATCAAATTCAATGGTGATATGTTTTAAGAATATAATTTGTTACATTTTTACTATGAACAGTAATGAGCTGGAACTATTAGATGTTTATACAAGGTTAGATAAGTACCAAAGATCAAGCACTTTATTCGAAGAGAACAAGTAATCGTCTATAATAAATTGAACGGTTTTTTTGAAATGCAATACTAGGTTTTGTTTCTAGTTGAATAACATACCGATGGATGTTGGTTGGTGTTTTTGTAAAAGTTATAGCGTGGTTACACAGTCAGATTACATCATAGTGAATGCTTCATTTAATTGCGGGGATTAAATACACATACTAATTGTAAATCAGACGGGGCAAATGGTAATTAGTCGCAGGATAGTGGTGTAGCGAGAGAGTGAGTGTGAGAGTAAGAGTTAGAGTTAGAGTTAGAGTTAGAGTTAGAGTTAGAGTTAGAGTGAGAGTGAGAGTGAGAGTGTGAGTGAGAGTGAGAGTGAGAGAGACATTCGATTGAAATAGATAAGTAACGATAGATAGCGAGTAAGAAGTGAAGTAAGAGGGCGTGTGGGCGTCCCAGCCCCATTACGATGGCAACGTAGAAGCTCCGTCGCGGCGCGTGCGTCGAGCAGTGCAGGCGCCAGTGCCGCCGTCTGGCAACCCCTCTTCAGTCGATATCGCGCGGCGCGCCAGTAGTCGGCTCGGCTGAACGGCGGACAGCAGCCGATCGGAGCTCCCGTTGCTGTCGCGCCTGCTCTCGAGACGAGTTGACGCCTTCGCCCAGCGAAAGTACTGCTCACTGCTCGACCGCACGTAAGTCATCCGGCTGCCTCTGCCCACGAGTGTCTGGTGCGCGCGCTCGCCGTTCAATCGGGCGGGAGCCTCGACGCCCTTGGTCGCCAGCTCGCGCATCGTTGCACTGCTCGCTGCCGCATAGGCGCTAGTCACGACGGCGAATTAGCGCTTGATGAACGGCGCGTGTGCGGTGGTTCTAGGTCAAACAGCCGACACGTCGACCGCCTCGATCGTCAACGCAGGCTCGAGCCATGGCCATGTAAACAATCCGACGTTTCAAAGGCCCACGCGCACGGCCTTCCCTGCATCATTGCACCGCCAGTCCGTCGCGTTCCGAACGCTCAATCGATATTTCAACGACCGCTCGTCGCAAGATCCTGCAGGTATTGCTTATTCGTCGTGTTAGGCGCTCGAGCAGGCAGTGCCGGCAAGCGGGGCTTTCGCCAATTCCCGATCAATCAAGGCCGCGCGCGCGCGATCGTGTACGTGGCACCGGCGCCGACAAACAACAATGAACTTTGACGTACTACCGGTGTGCTTTCCACCAGTGTATTCGTGCACTTGCAAGGGCAACTTGCAAATTGCGGCGGGACCAACAATTACCACTAGCGATTGATAAAAGCGACGTCATTCGATTGTCACGAGACAGAGCTTTTCGCGCCCAAACGCTCTGTCGCTATTCGTGTGCTCGAATACGCGGGAGCTACGCTGACGAACTTCGATGTGCTTCGATCGATCACCTGCGACCTACTTTGATTATTCGTCTGCCTCCGTATCTAATCGATTTTCTCGCGAAATCCATTCGAAACGTGTAACGGGTTTGCCGCTGAGTTGCGATACCTTTTAATAAAGCTCCGCGCAGTCAAAACAAGTGGCTTCGCGCGTCAAAACAAACTTATCAATTCGGCTTCGACCAGCGTTGCAACGAGCCCGATAAAATTCTTCGTGATTCAACAATGAACCGCTATGAATGCTATAATTATTACATTGGTCCATATAATGTTGATAAACGGCGTATTATTTTCGTTACTTATCTGAAGAAATATTAAGGAAATGCTTCGACAGCATTCCAATATTTTATAACCAGCAACTGAATTTTCTGTCACTCGGAAATTAAAGGCAAAGAGTGCGCTGCACGTAAATACAAATATTGATAGGAATCTCGATTCATATAAGTGCCTGCGAGTGGAACCAAGCGGACTATGGCTATTTTTAAGTTGTGCGGGATCGTCATGCTCTGACGTCGGATCAGTGAAGCATCCAATGCGATCAATGAATTTTACGCGCATGTACATAACAATGACATGCCGATGAGCTGAGTGCGCGTGAATGTTGCCAGGCTTGTCTTCTTCAGCTTCTTAAGCTTATTTTCTAAATAAGTTAGACCTAGTGTTTCTACTCGCACCACCTGCTGAGTCCACTAAATCGACGTCTATCGCACATTGTCATTTGATCTTGGTAAAAAAATAACTTCGAATAGAACGCTATCTGGAATTGACCGATATGGTCATTGCCCGGATAAGCCTGTTCCAAAATCTAACATGAGCAATTGTCAACGCCTTCATTCGGGCCCATCGCAATTGTATCCGTAACCTTCGCCCAGTTCGACAGATTTTTTGAGAATGCAAAGCACGAAGTGGATTTGCTGTCCTACCTCTTCATTTACATACATTGGGAACTGAGTGATTTTCATTTTCCTCTGTCTTTTACCTAATTTTCAGAAAATGAAGCTCATCCAACAAACGGCAATCGTACTTTAATTTCCGTAATAACGCATTCAGATAACCTGAATGCAATAATAGCACACTATCTGACTTGTCATCGACAGTAAAAGATCTTTATCTTTTAAATGTTGCTCAAGATACCCAGCGCTATTTATAGTATATAACATAACATAAGCAATTCTTCTGCGATTAATTTCATCTGCCTCTAATCTCCGCATGGAATTAAAGCTATTACATTTGATTACGATCACAAAGTGCACAATCGACTGCTCGTGTCTTTTCTTTCGTTATAACCTAGAAATTTGTAACTTTATTGTCAGTACGAAAGTTGCAGAATCACTAGATTTCTACGCTCGTAAAAACTAACAAAAAGTCCGGTTTACGAGTGTTGGTAAGGAATAGAGGAAAAATACTAGTCGTCATAGAAAAACTCCACTTTTTACACTACAACTATCCGTAAACAAATATACTTGAATCGGTATCGATAAGTTTCGATTGTTATCCAAGAACGTGTTTTTAATGTTTTTCTCACAAAAACAACAGTGGACGTTTGATATAAATTGACCTTGAATGATTCATACTTTCAATGTACGTCATCGCTGGGTCACTACATATTTTTGATACATCTGAGTAAAATCATTTTAAGCTCACTTAAAAAAAATGGCAAAATTAGAGCCCATATCTGTACGAAGAATTATTTGCTTCACAGAAATGTTTGTCTGGAATCAGCCTCCGCGTCGCGATCTTTTCTGTGACCGATTGCGAGCACGAGATTGTTATCAACTATCCGACAGTCAATCGAATATCATTGAATACGGCACGCAAATAATTCGTATCTGTGAAAAATAGATAATGAATAATTGTCATAATAAAGCTGTTGGCAAGCAGTGAGATCATCTTGGCAAGAAAATTGCATTAGCACTGATCGGCCATAGTTAAAAAGGCATGTGCTTGCATTCGGCTGTCAACAGGCAAGGGACAAGAGAAAAAGCGAATAATTAATGAGCCGGCGGGCAAGGAACAGAGATATGCCGCTACAAAGAAAAAGAGCGAGAGAGGTGCCGGCGCGTATCATTAGCGCAAGTGTTTAGTCATTTATTCAGAGCGGCAGCCTCGCGCGCCGAAGAAAGGACTGCGGCGCTGGCCAAAGGGACCTCGGCCAGCTCCTCCTTACTCGCTTCACCTTCCACCTGATGTTCTACTTTCTCTACGCTAACGTCTACATTAATGCGCGCGCTCTTCCGCGCCCCCTCATTTTTTAATATTAGCCTGCGGATTTGTTCGTTCGACATCCTTTAACCTTCGCTTCGCTTATACTTGCCAGAACATTTGTCCTTTTTAAATAGCTTTTAATTATCTCGCAAGATTAATCTCATTAGAAAAGCTCATAATTATATACTTAGATCGAATAAACGTAATGAATCGGGACCATTTCGAAAGCATACCCTCACAAATTAGTTCACCCCCCCCCCCCCCTATTAAAATCGATCGAATGTTCTACGAATATGCGCGGACATGCATAAAAAAATCATTCGAAGTGGTTAAAAATATACTAAAGCTCCAAATTTCGATCGTTCGGTACGCGTCGAATGAGCAGTCACTTTGAAAATTCGAATAAATTACATTATAGTGTGTTGTTGAGCTTTCGAAATCTCACTGCACGATTATTTCAGTCGATCGTGCTCTTCATAATCACCATTATTCAAATAAATTCTCGCAGTATAAATTGTATACTTTTGTTAGATTTTTCAAAATGTAAATCGTCATTCATAGAGATTTCGTACGCATTATTCATGTGCGAAAATTGTACAATGAAAAATGTATGAAAAATTATGCGTAAAATGAAAAAAACAAGTTTATCGTCAAGTCAAATAATAAGCGGTATCTATCAATGGAATAATGTAATGGCTTGTAAATGAATATTCTTTCTTGGATACTCTAGCTTGTTCAGTGAATTTCAAGGGCTCGAAAGTAGCGAAAGTACTTGAAACTAATTAAAATTAAATGAGATGCCAATGTTTAACGTCGAGAAGTAGGCGATCGCGAGACAAGCCGTAATTGGTTATCAAGGTAAATTGGTATAAAATTGCTCGATAAAGGTACAAAACGTGTTATAATGCATTTTTATGAAAATTCATCCAAAGAGCGCGTGCACCCTTTCGAATTATCTGGCGTACGAACTGATCATAAAAATTGGTCGACACTGCTTAAGTAGATGTTGTTAGCCTGCGCAGCTAAGAAGATGCTGGTGCAATTTTATCGACTCGAGGTTCGATGAGACGGAAGTAATCCATTAATTTGCCGCGAGCTGATGGAAAATGAGCGAAAGGCCATTGTAACGGGCTTTCGGCTGAAAAGCTTGGCGCGCGTACTATCGGTTCAGTAGAGATCGGATGCTGCGCGAGCACTATTAGTTGCTACGGGCGCGCATACGAGCGACGATCGTGACACACGCGCATACTTAGCTGGAGGAGAAGAGCGGGGAGCGGTCTATCGGATGAGAGAGCGCGAACTACTACCGAGTACTACGTCAGCCGCCAGTCCGCACTCCGCACTCCGCACTCCGCACTCCGCACTCTGTCGAGCGCCAGTCTACCGTGCGCTTTGGCGGCATATAGCCACGCGTGTACCTTGCGCCTGCTGCTAGCTTCGCTCTGTGCTTGGCGTGCTTTTGCCAGGCTGCCGGAAGCCCAGTTTCGATCCGCATCTGTCGGCCTGTCGTCGCATATAGTCGCTGTGCCAGGCACCAGTCACGGAAGCACGGAGAGCTGGGCAGCCGAGGTACAAACTGCGACGTATCGGCGTTTCGAAAGCAACGAGGCCGCACGGGTCGCTTTTGTCACGTGCGCGCACCTCTTTATCGCGCGAATCGCAGCGGCGCCGAGAGCCTCCGCTGCTCTGCACGCGGCCGGCCCGCCTGCACCTCCGCGGTCTACCCTGCCTGCTCCGCTCCTCTCGGCAAAGGCCCGCGCGCGCTTGCGAGAACGACCGTGTGCCGATGCCGTCTTCCTCTATCAAGATAAAGCGTGATTAGCTGCAGAAAACCCGATCCGAAGGTTATCTCGGCAAAACGTGCATTCGTCATGATTCGCCGTAGAAAGTGACTGGACTCAACCCAGCTCGTGCATCCATGTAGACTGGTTCGTGTGATGCAATGGTCTCGCCATTTGGAACGTTCTAGCTTACTTCTTGGTTGATCATTCAAAGTCATACAGGCTTATCGGCCTTCGGCAATCCAAATCTATTAATCACTCGCTACGTCTTTTATTTTTCTGTCGTCGTGCGTTTCGTTTCTAACCGTTTCTGTTTTTCCTCGCTGCCGTTTGCTGTAAGGCAAAAACTACTTGGTTAGCATCGCCTTTTTATTCAAGTATTACGTCAAACCTCTTTGACATTCGCCAGAATACACGTGCACAAGTAAAATTAGCCGAGTAAATTATTATCACTCGCTGAAAATTAATAATTCGCTTTGTGTACTACCCGAATGTCCGTCAAGTGCCGTTTGCTAGAATATAAGCTTAGATTGGCGAGTTTGCACGTTCCGGAAGATTCGATGCAAACCCATCAACTCAATAACGACGCGTGTTTTCAAGATAAGTACAAGTAGACTTGGCTCCGAAATTCGATCTTATCTCGAGCGAATCGATCATATTCTCTACACGTGGACGATGGGAAATAAAAAGAAGGAGCGTGGATAGCTGGCGCGCCGTGTTGGGCTTTCAAGGGGGCAAAGCGGGACCACTAAGCGTACCATCATTCGGAAGGAATAGGAAGAAAACGGTAGAGAGAAAATTCGATCGATTCGACGATCTGGTTGTACAGTGTCGGCATTCGTTGGTGGGCAATGGCGCGGTTGTCTTTGCGTATCTTATCCGCTTATCCACGCGCGCGGCCACGAAGCAATCACTAGAACGAACGGCAAGCGAGCGCGGCGTCCGATAAGGCCTGGCAAGGTGCGCGGTCGAATAAGAACTACGCGCGCGCGTCTGACGGGGGGCGGCTCGGTAAACGTGTCCGTGCGACAGCCCGACGAAGGCGGCTGCGTATACGTGCGACGCGTCCGCGCCAGAGCGAGGCGACCCAGAGGCGGCAGCGAGCCGTCGCGAACGAGTCAGCAGAGTTGTTGCACGTGTGTTTTCGGGCAGGCTGAGCCGGCGAGCGGGCGGCGGGAGATGCGCTGAGCCCGGCTAGCGGCGGCTAGAGGCGGACCGCCGAGCGACGATGCCCAAAGGCGGCGGGCACTGGAGAAGGTGACGGAGCTGGGCCGCCGTGGCGACGAGGGCAACCTGGTGCTCCTCGAAATGGACTCCGTGGCCGTGACGGTGCCGCTGCGCGCGCCCGCCAAGAAGATGAAGAAGCGCAAGCAGCTGGACGCGCTGGCACCGCCGCATGCCGTCTCCAGGCGCAGCTCCGGCAAGCGCAGCTCCCAGGTAGCCTCGGCGCCGCGGCCCGTCGCGAGCACACCCTCACGCGCAGCTTGCCCGCCGTTGCAGGAGCTGCTGTCGGAGAGCAGCGACGAGCGCTCCGAGTACTGGAACGCGTCGGCGGCGGGCGGCAGGCTGCTCGGGCGCAAGGCCTTTGGCCGCTCCAGGCCGGAACCCGGCGCCGGCGGTCTCGCGCGCGCCTGCGGCCTCTTCCTCGGGGGCCTCCTCCTCTTCGTCACCCTCGTGCTCATTTGGCTGTTCGTCGACCTGCGCCAGCAGCTCACCGCGCTCAGGGTCGAGCTCGATCAAGGTTCGTCCTCGTCGTCGCGTCGCCACCTCTGTGATGCTCCCAAAATGTTGTCTTGTTGTCTTGTCTTGTTGTCTTGGTTTTTCTACCTGCGAATGCCGCCTGTTTGGCTTCTCCGAGCCGTGCTGTGCCAATAATCCAATCGTGCTCTTTGATTTCAGTGATCGCCGGCAGCGAAGGTGTTCCCGATGCCCTCCAAACGTGCCACACCCTTGATAAGAACTTTAAAGCTAATATTACGCGTATTAATGATGAAATCCGCAAACTCAACACGTCGCTTAATACTTTTTCCACTCAGGTAAACCAATTCACGCAGCTCTATTGATTCAGAATCTACATGCAACGGCACGCTCTAGCTAAGCCTTTCCAAATTTATTCTTCGCCAATTGGAAGCGGAGCGTCTTGGGCACGTCGTGCTTGAGTGTGACCCTCGCCCCCGAGAAAGCGCTCTGTATGATTAACCGCTCGAGTTTTATAACGCTACAAGTTCAAGCACTCTGGCATTGTTGATCAGTGCATAGCTTATTTTTACTTAATAATCGCGAATCGCGCATAAGTGAGAGTCCGACAGCCTTTTGCATAAATTGTAAGAGTGGCAGGTCCTTCGAGTTGCTTGATCAATTACTCTTGGCTTACGTTGAGCTTATCATGGCCATCGTCACCATTCAAGCTAAATCGATAGCAGTCAGTTAACTGTCAATTAATCTAGAATCATTTTAATTGAACGGTAGTATTAATTTCATGTCAATATCTCAGCTTTTCTCGCGTAAACAGTTCCACGCCATCACTTTATGATAATGAAACATCATTCATTTCAATACCGATGTTGACTTGCGGTAAAATAGATAAACTACTTCAAGAGAATGTATATTTAATTAATGAGGTTAAATGAAAGAATCGCTCGAAACAAATATATAAAAGAGATTTATTTTACTTGCAGATATCGAAATTCCAACAAGAACTGCAGCAACTGCAAGTGTCAGTGAAATCGGCGCCAGAACTAACGAGCGTCCCTGCTACTGTTAAAGATCTGCAAAATAATATAGGACAGTTGGAGCTTGAGTTTAACGATCTACAGGCTGGTTTCAAGACATTGAAGGACACTGCACAACGTTCTCAAGAAGAACAAAAGAATATTTTTAATAAAGTTGAGGTAGTTATAAGATCATTGCTAAACTCACACAGATGCACAATAACAAACACTATTATAAAAAGGAACAAGAGCTGTATTTTCATTTAGAAAACTCAAAAAAGGTTATTGAAATATTAAAAAATCGAAAACCAACCAAACTAACCAAATTACGAATTGCTGATTAGTGCCGTTGTTCTTTTCTTGACAATCGAACAACATAATATTATACTTTCACGAATAGCCCTGTATATAAAGTAACTATATTTTAACATATCACACCTTTTTTCGATTCTTTCCAGAGTACACTGCAGGGTCTACAAAATCTAACTCAACAACCTCAGAAGGTGCCAACAAATGAAACTCTGCTAGAAACTAAAAAACTACGGGATACGATTACAGAATTGAGCAAGAATATAACGCACATTAATCAAACGTTAGCCATGAATATTTTATGGGCCCAAGAAGATATAATCAAGGACCGTGTAAGTGTACATTTTTTGTTGAATCAATCTCATTCCTATAATGTTAAAGACTGTATAATTTTTTCTTTGATATTTCATGCAGAAAACGTTAGCATCACTGTTGGATAAAGCCACGAATGCTAGTACGCTAATACAAACGTTACAGCAGGAGTATGTAAAAAGAAAAGATCAGGAAGTCCTTCAACACGCGGTTGAGTCATTGTCCGATCGAGTTGACAAGATTTCTAGTAGCGTAATTCATCAACAAACGCTGCAAAACTTAGAACAAATGTATAACACATCTCAATCTTCTAGTGGTACACTAATGTCTTCGTCAGCTGACTTCAAAAATAATGGCCCAAATGAGCCACTGTTTCAAAATAAACCAAAGAGTACAGAAATTACAGCTCAGTCAACTTACAGAACCTCAGGTATAAGAATGGATATTTAACAATAAAAAATTATAAGTCAATAGCAAAATCAATTAATTTATGGAATATATTTGTTTGCGTTACAGTCCCACCATCTGCAAGTTCGCTAACAAGCGCCAACTAGTTTTCTATTAGAGAAGATTGCAGTGAATGGATTTGTCGAATAATTTTGTTTAATGCATAGAATAATATGTGTGTTATATTTCGTTAGTACTTGTATATGGGTAATTCTTGGCTATTTCGATTAACTTGTAACCCTTAGGTTGCGGATTTATTTGTAATTTGACACACTTGTTGTACACATAAAAGTGAGATTTTTCCAAAATTTTAAAGACGATACATTAATTATATCAGAAGTTATTAACAATTAAAGAAAAATGATAAAAAATTTTTAAATGGCTATATTTTAAAAACTAATAAAGATATCGAAGTCGGATTTTTTTCAAAATACTTATAATGCCTTAACATTTCGAAATAATTACAACAATAAACAATAAAAGATTTTTTTCGAAAGATTAACTTTTTGTTTAAAAAATTGCTAATATCTCAAAAAGTATATTTTTCTTTTGAAAAATTCTTGCTCCTGCGTGTTTCTGAGGATTTTTGCTATCGAAATCAATCATAAAATTCAAGGGCCCGACATGTCGGAAGGCGTAGCCCTAATCAAAAGAAGATGCCTCGGTGTAGGTCGCAACGGCAGCGGGTCGTCTTCGTGGTCTTACGCTGAGGCGTTTTCTTCTAATTAGGGCTGCACCTTCCGATACGTCGGGCTCTTGAATTTTATCATCGATTTCGATAGCAAAAATCCTCAGGAACACGCAGGAGCAAGAATTTATCAAAAGAAAAATATACTTTTTGAGATATTAGCAATTTTTTAAACAAAAAGTTAATCTTTCGAAAAAAATCTTTTATTGTTTATTGTTGTAATTATTTCGAAATGTTAAGGCATTATAAGTATTTTGAAAAAAATCCGACTTCGATATCTTTATTAGTTTTTAAAATATAGCCGTTTAAAAATTTTTTATCATTTTTCTTTAATTGTTAATAACTTTTGATATAATTAATGTATCGACATCAAAATTTGGAAAAAATCTCACTTTCATGTGTACAACAATTGTGCCAAATTAAAAAAAAATCTGTAACCTAAGGATTATAAGTCAATCGAAATAGCTAAGAATAACCCATATACAAGTATGTTTTGATGTTGTCTTTAGTACTTAATCCTTATTATTACAATTGATAAGTCGATTTTCAAATTGAATTCTGTTAATAATGAGGGACATTTTATGACTGTAAATTTTGTTATTTGGCATAATTTTATTTGTTAATATAAAGGAATAACACGATTTAAAATATTTTATAAAGACCAAAATTATGTAGATTTCTAAATTTTTTAAATTGAACGAAAGATGTGTGCGAGCTTTCCGAAACTGTATCTGTTAGTACAAATTGCATGCAGACTCAACTTTATTCAAAATGATGTTTTCGAATTTCATAAAAACTGAAGCCTTGATCAACACAGAACATTTGTAACTTTCTATATATAATATTATTATTACGATGGTTTTTATTCGTAGTCAACACATTGCTACATTTTAATTCCTGCAGAAAAACAGCAAATAGATTTTTAAGCAATTTTAATGCAACTTGTATATTTTAGATTTCAGGCCCTTTAATCCGGCCCAAAGTCTGTGATGACACTTGATTTTTGTGCCGAATCGAGTGTTTTTTGGTGTTTAACACAGTTTGTATGAGTATGTCAAGATTGCGTATATTGTACTCATTTGTGTACATTACATTATCATTAAGAAAAAGTCGAAGATATGCTTGGGCGACTTATCGAACGCAATTTAATGTATGAAGATTATAATTGATTATGTGCATAATTTTTTATACTTTGTTTCTTCAATGTATACCACCAATTATTATAGATTACTACATAACTGATCACTAAAGCTTCTAGTGGTTCAAAGGCTAAACATTAATATGTAAAACAATTAATAAATGTAAGATAAAGAAACATCGAACTGGAACCTGCTGACTAATAACTGAAATAATGTATGCAAAAGTAGCACTGTAAAAGTGTGCCTCGATCTATTGTAGCCATTGACTTGACTGACTTTGAACGTTTGACTTGCTCAATAAATTAATAATGTTAAACTATGTTATTAATAAAAATTTCAAGCAATAAGAAACAAATCTCATTATTTTTAAAGGTATCTGGGTGAATTTATGAATATTATAAAATGAATTCAAATACGTATTATTAATTAAATAACACAAAATGAGTGAAACTATCAATGATAATTTTTAACATAGTTAATTAAAGTTGGTTTTATTTTATCATTCTGATTTATAGAATGAATTAATGTCTTATCTTGAAATAGCTCACGTCTCTATATTTTAAAATTTAATAGGTAAGGGCTAAAACGTCTGAATGATAAAAGAAAAACCTAAAAGTAATATGTAGAGCTTGCAAGCTAGAACTTATTTAGAGTAAAAAGTTGCTATTCAATGTATCCATATTCTAAACAAACATCAATTCCGAAATTGTATTGATTCATATCTAAGATAGTTTATAAATAATCGTTTGCATGAAGATATTCGGAAAAAAGTTGTAGAAGAATTAAGTTTTTTTATTTTCTTCAATAACCGGTCTCTATATTAGTGCATCGTGGCGCGTGTTGTTATTTTGATGCTTGGCTGCATTACGGAGGGATGAGCTAGGTATATGTCGACGACGACCGAATGAACTGGTGCTGCATCATTCGGCAAAACTCGGCAGCAGTAGAACAAAGCCACAGCAGAAAAAGCTCGTGTATATTACAGAACCTATACGTTGACTCTGCAGTGATCGGCTGACTGGTCGCCCCCCCTCCCTCTCCTTCTCTTACTCGCTTGCGCACGCGTTCCCCTGATCCACATCCTCTTTGTGTGCGCTCTCTCGTCATCGCATAAACTTGTACGTGTATGTATGTGTTTAGTTGTGCCTGCGTCTAGCTGCAGGACTACTGTCACTTTGCCACTCTGCATACAGTTAAAGTCGAACGATGTGCGCGAGTCTTTAGCCCTTGACAGTTCACAAACATAAATCAGCGACGTAAACACAGTGGAAATTGCATCAAATATCCGCATTCTCGTCCGACCCAGGCGAAAACTGCTAGTTCCAGGTAAGCTTATTGTCATTCCTAAACATTGAGGTGTTTAATGGAAAGGTCGTAGTCAAAGATCGAGATTAAATGAGCAGCTCGTACACCTCATCACTCTCGCTCTGTCGCTATTGCGCAAAGCATTTTTCACTGAAGCTTCTTCGAACTGCTATATACATGTCAGCATATGTAGAGTTCACAACAGACGCAACAATGCTGCGCTAGCTGCACGCATATTATACTGCGCATTTCCTTCTTGTCCCCCTTTCCGCTCCGTGTATGTACGTCTACATAGTTCATTCGTGCCCCCGCCTCTCTTCACTTGACGCTTTTTTGCGTTCTAATTTTCTTTGCGTCTCTCTCTCTCCCCTCTCTCTTATCGATCCTCCCCATACACAGTTACACACTACTCCTGTGCAAAATATGTAAGTCATTACTCGCTATCAGCTGCACGTCGTCCGACGTTTCGTTTAGTCTGTCAAGCTGGAAAATCGCGGATTCCAATGTCGGCGCTCGCCGCGTTTGCAGCAGTACGCGCTGCCAACGCGAACGTGAACAAAACAAAGAGACCGAAGAGACTTAACCTTTACACGCATACTCCATTCGCGACAGCACTTAGTCTTTATTCGGCCTTGCACTCCCGTGTCTTCTTTCGAGATTTTAGTTTTCCAGTCATATATATTTAGGCTGCCGTCCATTTCAAATATATTTGTCAGCGTCCGAACTTTTCATTATTTTGGTTTCTCAACTTGGTTGCCAAGGCGAGTTTGTAAATATTATGCACTTTTCGTTTGTCAGTCTCCTACTTGGTGTTGTACGAGGAACAGCTGTTCTTTATCGTGCACGTATTGCAGCAATGGCGTAATCTATCTTTCCCTCTCTAGCGCTGTCTCTGTCTCCCTCGTCCTTTCTCATTTTCATTTACTTTACAATAAAAAGATCCGAAAACGTGGGCGCGTTATTTAATTTGTTTCTATGCCAATAGTTATCATTAAAACATTACATAATAGAAGCTTATGTTTCCAAATCTCTTCTCACTACAATCGTCAAGAAAACGTTTATTGACGTAATGCATTTTGAGTCTTCGTTGTTTACTCATGAAATTTTATTCTAATACAACTCCTTAAAATCATTGATTCGATGTCAAATATGCAAAATACATTTGTAAATGAACTAAAAATTAGTGAAAGATGAATTTCTCGAATGGCAACAAAGACAGAAGGCGCGTTAGGGCTTACATCCATTGTTGTTGGCTGTCAGAGGAAAGAACAAAGGTCGTAAGAAAGATACGCGTAAAAGAGAAAGGATACATCGGCCCTTTAACATAGTCCTTCGTCCTTGTTATGCCTTCACGTTTCCCCGCGTGACTAGGAAAAAGCATACATTTTTCTCTTTCTCGTTTGTTTAAAATGTATTAGATAGGAGCGATCGGTCAATCAACTTTCCGCTCGCTCTTTCTCTCTTTCTCTCTTTCTCTCTCTCTCTCTCTCTCTCTCTCTCTCTCTCTCTCTCTCTCTCTCTCTCTCTTCCTCTGTCTTACCTGCATTCCAATTTTCTGCATCAGTCACTTAATGCACTCCTCATTAAGTAGTTCAAGCATAGAACAATTTTGATGTAATTTTCATCTAATTTAACATATAAACGAACTGAGAATTTTGATAAGTGAAGTATGGTATTTCTCAAGATATGAAAAAAAAACTGGCTTTAGAATCAAATGAATCTTATTTTTTGTTTAATATTTTATTTGTTTATTTTATGTAACACATAAAAAACTACGGTAAAAGTGTGCTGATATATATGGGACGTTGTCCAAGAAACTGATAAGATTGGCAATTAATTAAAGTACGAATGATATTAGAATGCGTAGATCATATTTTGTAATACTAGTATAGACTAATTACTTATAATCTAATGCACATTTCGGCTAATACGAAAAATCAAGTAAAAAGACAAAAGATATGCCACGTTATGACGTGATCAGACCTCCAGGTCATTTCAGTTTGTTTCGCTTTGCAATTTGGGAAGAGGATCCCCATTTTTCACTGACTGAGTCATGTTCACGCGCTTTTCCGCAAACACAGAGCTCTCTCTTCTAGAAGTAAGCACGAACCCTCTCTCTCTCTCTGTATGTACATATATATATTACTAACACTTGCACATATATGTGTGTGCGTGCGTGCCCGCGCGTGTGTGTGTGAAAGTGTAAGAAAGAAAAGACTAGAGCGAGTTATAGGGTTCAGATGTGGCCTTTTAAACGAGAAATTTAAAGGGCCTTTTTGAAGAGCACACAGCAGGCAGCTGTTCACACTGTGCGCGCACTAAATTCGTTTAGCTTTTCCATAGTAGACGCTCACCAGTCGCGAGCTGTTTGTAAACAAAGTTAGTGAATCGCGCGCTGCATAACAAGTGCGCGTCCACATTGACGTTCGTAGAATAAAAATTTATACTCGAGAAGTAATCTTAACAATTTGTCCGTTGTCTTTTGATTTTTAGTTGACAACAAAGATAAAGCCAAGTTTATCCGAGGAGATTGGGTGCGTGTTGCGGTGGCGATCAGCTGTCGGTGAGAAGGAGAGCAAAAGAAAGGGCGAGCGCCGACGAGAGCAAGTGTAATGGCGGAGTCGAGCAGCGAGGCCGCCTCGTCGAGCGGCAGCGTCGCCGCAGAGTCGACGACGATGACGATGTCGGGTGGGCCGTCGACTGCAGAGGTGGATAAGTCCGAGGAGTTTTTGGAGCCGGAGCGCAAGCGACGCAAGCAGTCGAGCGTGCAAGCCTCCGCTCAGGCCAACCAAGATGGTCAGCCGCTGGGCCTACCACACAAGCCCGAGCAGAAGCTGGAGCATCGACTCGGGGGTATACTCTGCTGTGTCGTTTGCTTCGACTTGCCTCGCTCCGCTGTCTATCAGGTACTCATCATCTCACCACCTTTCTCTTTGTCGCTTCATTAACCTCTGCTACCTACTTGTCTTTGTCTATATATTTTTTCCTCAAATATTGCTATTAGTTAGCATTGGCTACGTGCACACATATATCTTGTTCGTCAGAGCTGTGCACGGTTTTTTAGTGCTCGAGCACTAAGACCAGAGCTGATTACTCGTCTTCGAGGAGGAAAACGAGCCGCAGTTCTCAGCCCTTGTCAATTACATTAGGGCAGATTACCTATTCTTTTTGCAGCCATTTATTTCTCATTTCTCAGACCTAACCTTAAACTTTTTCATTCAATGCAATAATATCTGACTAAGATGTTGCAGCGCGAATATTTTTGCATTATTACTGCCAAGCATTTATTAGACGTCATACGATTGATTTTACTTACGTTGTAGATCAGTTTTCAATTGAATAACCTCACAAATGCACATTCAACTGATTTTTTTGTAAGAAAATGAGTGAACTTCTTTGTCGCGTGATATAAACGTAAACCCAATGAAGTTGACGTTTCAAGGTGCATAATAAAGTGTAGGTAATGTACAAGTATATTCGGCACGAGCTGTCGGTCAGTGCCGTGGGTGTACTTAATTTATTCGGAAAAAATCGATCATAAAAGCCAAAAAATAAAGGTAAGATAAACTGGCGTACGACAGTCGTAAATCTGTGCAAGTGTACTAGGAACAAGTAAGTAAAGTATATGCGTGTAAGCACGCAAGAGTAAGCCGAGGATGGCATTGTTCAGGGAAACAGCTGTTCGCTATTGACAGGCCGCGTATGGGTGGTAGGTGGGGACGGCAGAGAGAGGCATCACAGAGCACAGCGCACGTGTGACGTGGTTGCTTCTGCACTGCCTGTTCTGTTCCATTCCTGCGCTCTCGCAACGTCATACAACCAAATCTGCACAGTCTATCTTCGTCTCGCCTTCACTCAATGTGGCTTCATCAATTTACATGCGTTAATCCAAATATTTGCAGCACAAGCCATCGATCCTAAATATTTTATTTCCCCACTCTTTGATAGTTGGACAAATTTATTCATTAAACATTTTTTTTTCTTCTTTTTCTTACCATTAATTATTGTTTCACTCAATTCTTTGTTTATTTTTTTTATTTCAGTTACGTTTTTTATTCTATAGGGTCATCTAGGCTTCTCCAAAGTATACAGTTCTAAGTGCAAAAATGGCATGATGTACAAATACATTTGAAAACCCAAAGATTATTAATGAAAACCCTTTATTTGGCTAATTATTTTTCTTGAATAATTAACTTTTATTATAATTATGAGGTAAGTAGATGCATGTATTTATGGACATGAAAAATACATGTTTTGAAAAAAGACTGAATTCCCAAGTACAAATGCTTGAAATTAATTAAGAAAAGCTTTTTAAATATGTTTATAATGCCACGAGAAAGCTTTCTGCAATGAATAACGAATCTATTTAACGGGATTGAATATCATTTATTATGAATTTCTTTTTTCAGTTATTTGAATGCGAATCCAATGAATCTTTTTTATATATGATTATGACTTAATATAACACAGTGCTAGATGTTTGAAGAGAAAAAAAATTTCTTTGCTAGCAAAAATAATATTCTATTTGAAATTGACGTTCCGCTTCCTAAAAACCTTTGAAAGTAACATACGATAATAAGAGTGACGATAAATGATAAATATCAATAACTTTATCAATACTAAATATGATTGATTTGCGTAATCGAACAATGTTTTTATTCAAATAATCTACATAAAAGCATGTAATTTCATCAACTAATTGAGCAATAAATAGTTTACAATGACACGATATATTTTGTATTAAAGAATTTGAAAGTAGCTCAAGTTTTAGCGTTAATGTATAGACACGATTAAGTGCGTTTGTCGAAGTATTATGCATTGAAAAAGAATGGCGTGCGCTGAATGTAGAGAAAAGCAGAAAGCCCTGTGAAAAATAAGAGTTGAGCGTAGCTAGATTACTAGCACGTTTGTACCATCATGTATAGCCTGAAACTATCTTTTAAAATAAAAATAAACTGAAAAGTGATCAGTCATTTTAAGTCTATTTTCTCTCCCCCATACAGATACTTCCGACAATAACTATCCTTTCCTCAAATCCTTTCTTAGTTTAGATAATCATAATAAACATAGTTGAATGTTGAAATGTAATTTGAAAAAGTGAGAAATAAAAAAAGGATACAACTCTTGGTTTGCATAGCATATACGAGGTATTAATGATAGCGATACTGTTTTGTGTTTCAGGTTATAAAACAGCAAAGTATGGGTAATAAATATGATTAAGTTTGATTACTCTATGTTGACTAGTGTGTATCGAAGGGGTTCTTTCTCTCAGAGCAATGGGAACGAATTGATCAGTCAAAATTTTCAAAATAAACAATAAATAATGTTATTAGTGCATTAGCAGTCATTCCTCTACTATGAATTAGTATTCTCATAATCCAAGTCGGACCGTTTACCGGTTAGAATAAGCAAGGGTTTCAGCAAAAGTCAGTTGAAATATTGACTCTTGCTAGGCTCAATAAGTGGCTTTCTAATCTAAGCATACGATTCTTCGAGAAGCACTTTCTTCTAATGCGATTACTTGCATTGGTATAACATTAAAAATATTTGCGACATTCGTGTTCACAGTGTGCCAACGGTCATTTAATGTGCGCCGGCTGCTTCACTCACGTCCTGGCCGATGCCAGGCTGCGAGATGAGCAGGCGACCTGCCCCAACTGCAGAATCGAAATCAGCAAGACTTCTGCTTCTCGAAATCTCGCTGTCGAGAAAGCAGTCTCCGAGTTACCTGCCGAATGCCAATACTGCGCAAAAGAGTTTGCTCGAAACTCATTGGAACGCCACGAAGAGGTCATGTGCGAGGAAAGGTATGCTCCTTTTCCCCTTTTCCCCATACAACAGATACAAACTCACTGCCATCCTCATGCTTTCGCAGAATATCCAGTTGCAAGTACAGCAGAATTGGATGCCCGTGGCG
The DNA here is from genome assembly GCF_024137745.1 of Phymastichus coffea. Classification (NCBI taxonomy): domain Eukaryota; kingdom Metazoa; phylum Arthropoda; class Insecta; order Hymenoptera; family Eulophidae; genus Phymastichus; species Phymastichus coffea. Next base: position 1,039,220 of record NW_026706881.1, read on the forward strand.
AGGACCCAATCATGAACGGCCAGAACACGAAACTCAGTGCGTTCATCCTAATCGCTCAGGAGCTGATGTCATGGAGGCTTTGCACGACATGGATACAAAAAATTCAGAGGAACGCAAACTTTATGATAGTATCTTTGATCTTCTCTCATTTGAAAAAATCACTTTCAATGGTACGTTTCACATATCTCTACTTCTCATATTTGCTATTTCAAACAGTTGCAATCTCAAATGATTATTTCCAGATCTCCAGTTGAAGCCATATCGTACCGATGAATTTGTGCACAAATTATTTTACGAAACCTCTCGTTTCTCAGCATTTAATATGCAATGGGTTGTTACCGCAAGAATAAATAACAGCCAACGAGATCCTACACAAAGCTCCGAGCGTGATATGACTTATCAGGTACGTCTGCTTACGTATTTTACATTTTCAGCTGATTCTCTATACTCCGCCAATATTATTTTCAAATTTCGCTTCTACTTTTCAGTTGATACTCAAGACAAAAACTACTTGTCCCCTACCTCTCCATTATCTTATTCTAAAAGGACCCTTCGGTGACATGAAAATCAATCCCAGAATCCATAAATTCGACTTCACAGACCAAGAAAATGAGAGTCCCTACTTACCATTACCCTTACCAGACACAGCTGAGTGCAATAGATTACTTGCTGCAAAATCTATCAATTTTCGGTAATTTTAACACATATAAGTATAAATACCCATTTGTTACATTCAATAACATTTAACATACTTTATTTACGTTTCAGGATAATCATGTTTTTAGCTCCCAAGTAACGAGTTCAACAATGTATAATAAATCATTTAAGATCGCAATAGCTTTAAAGAAACCTTTGATGAGTAAATTGCTTTACCTTTAATGACGTTAATGTTTGCTAATATAAATAATTGAATTATTATTTACATATTGTCAGTAATAGTCAGATTAGTCTGTAACTTCTCAAAAATACATTTTAGTCGCGTTCTACATTTTTCATTGCTAATGCTGAGAATTTTGTGCACCGTGCTGTTAATCAATTATCAAAAACACGACTATTTTAAAGTAGGTTTTCAATATTATCCAATGAATTTATTGGAAAAATGTGTATTGGACTACAGCGGAATTGTTTTAATAGATTGCAATTAAAAGTTTTATAATTAAGCATTATAAGAAGTTATGATTTTATTAAAAATATTGTTTTTTATGTAATTTTAAACTCAACTAGTAATATAAATGGCTTATTTCCACGAAATATTTTAAGACTAATTTTTATGCTTCTGTCCATGTAAATAAATTGAATACTTGTTTTTAGCTAAGCTATGACTACGGTTGAATTATCAAAAAATAAATAATTAAGAAAAACAAAAATTATAATATTAAGTATTATATGGAAATATTTAGAATAAAATAAAATAACTGTCCTGGAAAAAATGTCTTGCTATTTATTGCGCATACCTTCTTGTTGTTGAAATGCCGTAAAATTAACGTAATGCTATGCATTTTAGGAATGCGTAATCGAAAGGTGATCGAGGGCATCAATTTTTATTTGTACATTGATCATGAGAAATATAGACTTGATTTATAACTCTGATAAATTGATAAAAGTATTGTTAGTTGGCTTTGGTCCATTAACATTATTCGGAGGAAATATCAGTGGATTGAGGGTAGTGTTGTTATCGATCAAGCTTGTACTGAGGTGTTTTGAGGATGGTGGACGTGGGTCGGGCTCGGAGCAGCCAGTCAGCCAGAATGTCGTCACTTTTCCTTTACCTTTCAATTCGACCTCACCTCTCAGTTCGAGATCAAATGTGCCGTAAACCGTGTCTAGAATATCCTTTGTCGCCTGTGACACGTGGATTTTTAAGGCTGCAATATACATAAAAACGTTAGTCTTTCATTTTTTGTTATAAAAGGAGATCATTAATAAATGTTCAGGATACATTTATAGATAGTGCCTAAATAAGTTATTGAATGTGCTTTCAGCTTTTAGCAAATATTCTTAGTTTATCTCATTTGTATTATGCTTAGGTTTCTGTTCTAGATGTTATTCTGCGACATTATGCATGAATTAAGTTTCAATATAAAGTTCAAGATTGAAATGTAAAAGAGAGCAATAATTTTAAAAGGCAGAAGTGATCGCGAACATACGTAGGCCGGATGATTCCATCCTTGATGCCGTATTGACAGTGTCGCCGAATAGACAGTAGTGAGGCATCTTCTGGCCGACGACACCCGCGCACACGGGTCCACTGTGCACGCCGATCCTCACGCTCAGTTGCGCGTCCTGCTTGTGCATTATCGTGAAAGACTTGACTGCATCGAGAATGGCCAGTGCCATCAGAGCGATCTCTTTGACATGTTCATCGCCGTTCCGCTCCGGCAAACCAGATACCACCATGTATGCATCTCCAATCGTCTCGACCTTTCCTCGGACAACCAAGTCTCGTTTTTATCAAGGAATCGCGCACTGCTAACTCACGCGTAACCCTGAGGATCGTTTACCTTGTAAACGTCATAGAATCCGATGATCCGGTCGAAGGTGCTGTACAGGTCGTTCAAAAAATCCACTACCTCCATCGGCGTGCTATTTGCGCAGAGTGCTGTGAAGCCCACGATGTCGCTAAAATAAATGGTCACGCATTCGAATTGCTCCGGTTGTACCATCTCCCCTGCCATTAATTGACAAGCCACTTGGCTGTAACAAATCACCCTTCGTCTCTTTCTCAATCCAATTTTGTCGAACATTAGACGCAAGCAAGTCTTGTAGAAACATTACCGTGGCAGTACTTGATACAGCAATTCCTCGCTCCTACGCTTCTCCAAACTTAACTGCTCGGTTTTTTCTTCGACCAGAGCCTCTAAATTATTCGCATATTGCTCCATTCTTCTCAGTAAATCGTCCATTAAATTTTCACAATAGCCTCTGAAAATTCAATACTGGTTAATAATTGGAATACAAACATTTCATTCGACAAATATCCAACTGTAGCTGTTCGAACAATCGATTTGTAATTGCACGCAAATAAAACAATACGCACTTCATGATTCCTCGTATAGTTCCTCTAATAGCGTGAAAAGTAGGTCTCTCTTCAGGTACTTCGTGCCAACATTTTTCCATTAGTGATATAATATCGGCTGGACAGTCTTTTTGCGTTACTTCAGGGCGAAAAGGTTGGAATTCCGAGGCAGCGACTCTATTGACTATCTAAGAAAAAGAAACCAGCCATTATATACAGAATGGTTTTACGCTATTGATTTGCATGCTTTCAATTTAAATGAGTTTGGTGTAATGAAATTATGTCGTAAATAAACCTGACTGGTGCTGCGTAAGAAGCTAGCTATAGTGTTTGTAAGGCAATTACTATGAAAAAAAATTGTTATGCGCCGGTAAGGTGAAATATCGACGTACTTCTTGACAAGTCATATAGGTTCTTGCCATTTCGTAAGGTCCGCCACGAATTACAATTTCTTCCAAAATAATAGCGAAACTATAAACGTCTCCTTTTTGCGTGGCGACACTGCCAGGAGTCACCGTCAGGGGAATCAATTCCGGGGCCACCCACAGCAGCTCTTGGATAAAATTCCATAAAAGTTAATTTAAAAGTACCTTAATGCTAAATAAAATGATACAAATGAAAGTGCATAATCATACTTGTGTAATAGGCTTCATCTATGATCAAGTCGGAAGGGGTGGTAAGCGTTTTCAGCCCGAAATCCGAGATTTTTAGAACGAAACGTCCGTCAATGAGACAATTGCAAGATCGCAATTTGCCGTGCGCCGAGACTTCGCTGGCGTGTAGGTATGCCATTCCCTGTTAACGGCGGACAGAGCAGTTAATTGACAGCGCATATATAAGACTGCGTCGACGTAGATGCGTTCGAGAGCCACCTTGGCAATGTCGTGAATCAGGGACATTCGAAAATTCCAGTCGAGCTTGATAGCCTCATTTTCCAAAACATCCTTGAGCGAGCCCTTCGGGCAGTACTCCGTGAGTATGAGGACAGTTGGGGATGGCGAACAGAGACAGGCGCCGATAAATCTGCGCGTTCAACGCAAACTGTGCTTTACCATCCCATTGCATAATTGCATTGGCACGCTCGCGTCCGTTGCGAATTACCTGACGGTGTTCTCGGACGTGACGTCTCGAACTTGCTTGATTTCCCACAGAAGCTTCTTGGTGACGTCGACGACCTTCTTCTTGGTGATCTTCTTGATGGCCACTCGTTCGCCTTTGTAAATGCCGACGGTGGTGAAAACCGTGGTCGGCGGCAGAGACTCGCAGCTGGCCTGAGAGCCGCGGCGCAGTCGCTGCTCCAGTCCGAAGTTCTGCGAGCAGAGAGAGAGAGAGAGAGAGAGAGAGAGAGAGAGAGAGCGAGCGCGCGCGCGAAAATGGAAAGGAACGCGCTGTTTACCACTTCCGTGAGCGCCTGCTCGAGGTTCATCTTGGAGGAGAAGGGCCGACTGACCTCCAGCAGCAGCTCCTCGGGCCTTATCCGCCACGTCATGTTGTTCAGGTCGGCCGAGAGCCGCATGCGCCTGCGACAGGGCAAACGGAGAGAGCGACGGTGAGCGTGGCGGCTGGGCGTCCGAAGCGCGCGCGCGGCACCTGTAGAGCAGGCAGGCGGCGGCGCCGGCGGCGGCGAGCAGGAGCACGGCCAGACCGAGACTCGAGTAGGCGACGTAGGTGTAGGCCTCGGTGCCGGACGAGCAGCCGGGCTCGTCGCCGAGGAAGCCGCACTCGGGCACGTCTGGCGGCGGGCCCTCGCGGCCGCCCGGCCAGTGGATGCGCTTGCCCGCCACCGGGCTGTACTGGCGGTTGAGGCCCAGGTAGTGCGCCACCACCTCGAACCTGCCGGGGTGTCGGCGGAGCGCGGAGTCAGTGGAGGCCGCGCGGGCGGACTGCGCGGCTTGCGCACTCACTTGCCGGTGATGGGGTCCAGGTCGAGGATGCTGTAGTCGGCGTCGCGGTCGCCGTTGTCGTCGATCCTCACGTGGCCCGTGATGCCGATGAAGTGCCGGTCCCACATGCGTCGCGTGATGGCCATGCCGTCGCTGATGTCGCCGCCCTCGGCGAGCGTCTCGTTCAGGGCCATGCCCAGCAAGTAGACGCCGTCGTAGAAGGCCCCCACGAAGAAGTTGACCTCCTCGCCGTCGGAGAACGTGTAGTTGTAGTCGGACTGGGCGCGCTGGCGCACGCTCTCGGCGAAGTCCTGGAAGCGCGGACTCGTCGGCTGCAGCAGCGATACTCGCAACAGCGCCTCGTAGGCCTTGCGCGCGGCCCCATCCTCCTCGTCGCCCATCTCCCAGTCGTGGTCGCCCCAGTACGAGCCCTGCGTTCACCGACCACGTCCGTCACTCGCACGCCGCGCCAGCCGTGCCGCCGCCACCCACCTGGAAGATCTCCACGTCGAGGAAGGTCCAGTCGCCCCTCGTCATGTCCAAGCGGTGGGCCGCCAACATGAATCTCCTGACGAGCGTGCCGCGCACGCTCAGGATCACCACTGTCCGAACGAGCACTGGGTCAGCTAGCCTGGCCGCCTGTCATCGGCCTCGAGTCCACTCACGGCACCACTCACCTCGAGCGTACATACTGGCGTCCCTTAGGTAGAAGTGGTACGGCTCCTCCTCGGAGTTGCCGTCGAGCTCGCGAACGAACTTCAGCAGGCCCTTCTTCCTCAGGCCGTATTCCAAGTTCTTGCCGACGGTCAGCGAGAACAAATCCGATCTGTCGAGGATGAGAGCGACGTGCGACCAGCCGAATTCTTTGAATATGCTCGAGAACACCAGCTTCAAGCGGCACTGGCAATACGACATTCTCGTCAGGGTCGGGTACTTGCTCTTGTCCTTGAATATACCCTGCGGTCAATTTTTTTCGTCACGCCTCTCCTCGAGTCCTTTGTTTCGTGTAACGTTGCCATCCTAGTCAACTAATGCTCAGAGGGAACGCATGGTGCCATTTTAAATCCAAAGAACAATCCATAACGTCCCTTTAGTAAGGCGCGCCTTCCAGACGATAATTCGTCGTAATAATTCATAAATTATGCGTCATTGGAAAGCGCACTTGCCGATTAAAAAGCTCAGTAAGGAAAAAAATAAGCTAAGGCGACACTAGCACTGATCTTACACGTGTCAGAGAGAGAAGGAGAAAACTCATTTTACGTACCGATGACTCGTTTTTCCATTTGTGTAATCTTCCCAAGATTCCTGATGTGACCGACAATTCACCTTCGGATGGTGGCTAACAAATGTAAGCGTTATTAATAATTGAAGAGATAAGCTAGAAGACGAGGTGCAGGACCAACTCGACTGAATTGTTCAGAGAAATAGAAATTAAGGGAGATCCAAGTCTGAGCTGGCTTTGAGCGATGCGTGAAAAGCTGAAAAGTCGGAGAGGAGCTGTCTCGGAAAATAAAAGGACGGAATGAGAGATTTGTACGTGCCTGATCGCCCATGCCGGTGATTATGGGGGTGTTCCAGTAGGCGGCCAGCCGGGCCACCGGTTCGAGAGCGAACGCGCACGCCGGCCCGATGAACGCGATCGCATTGTCGCGAAAGTGCATGTCCGCCGAGAGTCCCGGGGCCGTTGCACCGCTGCAGTGTGGATAGCTGCAATCCCAAGCGTCCATCTTAGGCAGCCGAACTGATTAATCGCCAGTGAAATTGCGACAAAAGATCGGCCGTAGACCGCGAGTACGTAGCGCGCAGAAGTAGAGGTGTGTGGCGTGCGAAGCATAAAACTGGCGAAGCATGCTCGGACGAAGAAACGAGTTAGTCGTTAGTCGTTGTTGGAATAGGCATAGACAAACAGCCGAATAGGCCGCAAGGGCCGGACCAAATCAAAGTCGGCCGCGGTAATCAACGCGCACGCGAGTCATGCTCGAAGGAGCTTTGAAAGAGCTAGACGAGGACGCGCGCTACCCGGCCGTATAGCTTCGTTCGCGCCATCGTTTCCTTCTCCCTTCTCGTTGGCAGCTGGGATTCGAGGCCTTTACAAACAGATCTCTCGTTGGGTCGGCGGTATCTTTATCCGACTGGCCGACCTACCGCGGCAATATGCGATTGCGCGGATTAGCAGCTCGGGCACGGACGGGAATCGCGCGAGCCGCGTAGATGCGAGTGCGCGAGCGGACTGTAACGAGGTCGTTTCAGAGCGTGCGTGCCGTATACCTGCCTGCCTTTCTTTTTCGAGAGCATTTTTCACAGCTAATTGGAGCTGAATTTACAAAATTATAGCCGGCCAGCGGGCGTTGCGATGGCAACGCGTAGAAATCATCGAGTTGACACGCAAATGCGTAGTATGCGCGTGTCAACTTCCGCCTCGCAGCGCCGCGCCAATTAGTGCCCCATTGTCTGCGCTATTGTGCTCGATTTCTCGACCCTCGGCCAGACTTTGGTGTGAAAGGAAGATAGTCTCTTGGCCGATGCCTCTGCTTCATCAACTTCTGCTCGAATCAACCTGGCAGCAGCTTTGTTTGCCATTGTCACCAAGTCCAAACGCTAAACAGCTATACGCCACTCGGATGCACCGTCGCGTTGAACCGCGCGTGTACCGTTTTATCCGCTCTTCTCAATTCACTATAATAACCTAATAACCCAACAACCTTGTGTATAATTTATATCCATAAGCTATTCCTATAGCGCTCATTTTGGTCTAGTTAGTAGATCCAAGCACTAGTTAGTAAATCTCGCAAAAGCCTCTTCGCAATCGACATAGCGATCCACTATTTCCGGATCAAGATTTTGCTTTTCTCAAAGGGCATATCCTCTGAACGTATGCATTTGCTTGAAAATGTTAATGCCCAAGTCGCTCGCACTAGCGGAAGCGTCAACGCATTTCAATCCAGTTTCGCATTGCGACATTTCAATTTCAAATCAGATCATCACGTGGGGAATAGACCGATGTCTTGTGCGCGTTATTCCCCATCAAATCTACAGTATGAATATCTTATTATTCCATTGAATAAAAACATCGCTTGCGCTACGGTAATCCCTTTAGTTGTTAGTTCATTATTTCGAGAAATGTAGCCTACTCTACTACAATATACGACAATCTTCTGAATATACGTTCAGTCTTATTCCCCTATGCTCACTTGCTTCGTTAATGCGACAATAAAAGTGCTTTGAGTGTAGCGCGCCTAAAGCCTTATAATAGCAGTAAAGAAAGCGATATAGAATGCTTCGCAAACGATCATCGTATGGACCTTCTTTTCTCAATTGCACGTTCATCTATCAGTTTGGTTCGATTTTCTTGCGATACTCTACTTGAAAATGTACGCGAGTGCCATCTTAGTGTGACAAAGAAAGTTCATAATAATGTGAATGTAGTGCATAAATAAATCAAGGGACATCTGCGTTTTATGCAATTAATCAACGAGTGAGTTTATCATGGAAAGAGCGCAGTAAGGGATGAAATTGTAGTGCGGAATAGCTAGCCCATGAGTGATTTGATTTGGCAGCGTTTGGCATAATTGTGCCAAGTAACCCTCTTTTCAAATAAATTCCAATCGCGTGGCTAGAATTTCGATTCAGTCTTGAGGATTATGCCAGCACTGGGCTTCGCGTGGTTCTACTAATTTTTCGTCGCAAAGACAAATCTAATGGATTGGATTTGCGCTACAAAATCTCACCGATTTCTTGTCAAATTAACGAATTTCTTCGAATAATCGATCGACAGCGAACGCCCATTAACAATGGGGAGAGACAATAATGACACTGTCGTAAAATACTGGATAGAGTGACCTTGATGAAGGATGTTCCTCCTGTTTGATTACACGTTGAGCACGACTTGAATTATAGACTAGGCATCGAATATTTGGAGAAACGGGCTTACCTTCCTTGAACTTTTCTCAACTGAACATTATGAACGGAGAGGAATTCATTGACTTCGGTTAAAGCCAGATCCACAGCTGGGCCGCAACGTTCCAGATCGAAGGGACTGTCCAAGTGAGACGCCATCAGCACTCCGACGTTGTATACCCTCATTACCGACATGTCCTTGGCTACGCAACGAGCCGCATTCACAGCCAATTCCATGGCTTTTAGTACTCAAATTTGTATATCAAGCACGTGCGTGAATTCATTATGCCGCTCGCTCAAGCCACGTGCATCATCGTATGCATTTGTGCGACCAAAATAACATTTTGTAGCAACGCGCATGCAACACTCATTTACATTTCATCCATTACAGGCATTTCATTTAAAAAGTCGTACAAAAACCGATTAACCATCTGCGTTCAATGATGTAACATAAACAAAATTAATAAAATTAATACTTTCGAGTAGACTGATTATGTTTGCAGGTAGCAACATATAATGTCAATAAATATTGAGTTTCGTAATTCACTCAAGCTTCATATTTTTTCCGTTTGAAGAGAAATCCGAATAAATGATACCTCGGCTGCAATAAATTAATTTCGGTGATGCAACTTATAAAATTGCCTATTGATGATAAGCAAGCGCACTTTGAACGGTGCTACAAGTGCTAGTCGTGAAAAAACGCCAGCAATTTCAAAATCTCGGCTAATGAAAGTCGAGCGGGGACGGTTTCAAACAGACTATCCTTCGCTTTGAAGAGTCCGACTTTTTTAATAAAAAAAAAGTTATACACAGGTAAGCTTCGGGGCAACACTAATCCAAGTTTCATTCCTTTGCCATGCATGACCTTCAAACTTGAATTACCACGGGTGATCTTCTCATTATGTAGGCCGCATACAACAATGATCGGAAAATAATGGCTGGAATAAAAGCTGATTTCTACAAAGACGATTGTTCCATTGCATAGTTGATCGACGCATAATGCGTATAATGGCGCTCGCACGCGTCCAGAAGGGCAACTGTAGTAGAAAGAGTCAACGAGAAGTCAGACAAAGAGCGAAAGAGAGGAGAGAGAGAGATAGAGAAAGTGAGAGAGAGAGAGCAGAGGGCATAGGCAAGCGAAATAGACTCGATAATTTTATAGAATGACACGAACACGCTTGTTTTCTCCACACAGCAACGGCTTGTCATATCTCACTTTCACGCTTCCCACGTTTCGTTTCTCTTCTCTCTTTCTGTTTCCCTTCATCGTTCTCGCTTCTATTCCTCATCATTCTTCAGGCTGAATATCAACCACCTGGAAATTGTCATTACGGTAGTCTATACGTTTCAATCCTCTTTTCATTGCACATTTTCCGTATGCGATCGCATTTCATTGTCGTCTTAGCTTCAATATTATTGCAGCTCCAAACATCCAATCACAGTAAGCACATGCTTGGTAACGTCCAACGACCACTTGTCTGCGTTATATAAAATTCATTATAATAACAATTAACTGACTGCAGTCTTGTTAAAAAAACAATTGATTTCTAGATTTACGAATGAAATTACAAAAAATAGATAAAGAACCGATATTAAAAAATTAATAAAATTTACATAATGAACCAATTTAAACCTGGAAATTAAAAAAAATTGTGCGTGATATTTTTATTTGCGTACATATTGAGGCACTCGCGATTAGTTAAAAGTCTTCAACTTCCTGTACCTGTCCAATAATGAAACATTTTTCGTAAGAGAATCGACATTTTTTCTGTAAAGCAAGTCAATCGTTGTGTCTTCATCTTTTTACAATGCAATGTTTCATAATTGATTTTCACATAGACATATTATATAAGACGAAAAAGATACAAGTGTCACAATAGAAATGTAAGTGCACGTGTAACGAGATGTAACGGAAATACAAATGAAGTGAGGACGATACAGGGTAAGTAGATGCATAAGAACATAGGGCAAACGTGCTCTGTGTCAAAACGAAGCGTCAGTAAAGATATTGAAATTGAGATTTGAAGGGCATAAGGTGAGACAAATCAAAATTTGAATATGTATGGAGGGCAGAGTCGTTGACGCACGAGACGATACAGAGAAGACAGCAAAAAGCACGCACCCACGAGTAGTTTGCTTCGGCAACGAATGCCGACGGAAAAAGGGTGCGTATTACCAGATGCGGCGCTGATCGCAGCGGCACGGTCGAGGTTGCCGAGGAAGGCTCTAGCGAGGAGGATAAGCCAGGTGAGAGAGTGCGGCGCCGAATTGTAAGCGGCTGCGGCCCTAAGCCTGATCTGTTGGCGGCGAAGGCTCATCGTCCGAGCGCTGCACTGTGATGTCAGGAGTTCAGTCGCATCATCACCGAGTGAAAGCCACCGACTGCCTGGTCCTTTGCAGCCTCCCTTTTTTGTATCCGTGGCGCCGTTCGTCACGAGCCCGCGCGCACGCGTATCGCGGACCTTTGATTTCCGGGCGTCGCGGCGCGCCTGCCCTTCAGCTTTGCATTAAGCTTAATTCGTCCGCAGCTTCGTTTTGTCCCTTCACAGTATGTGCATCTCCACACGCACACCTATCCAACTATTCTTTACCTCATGCTTATTCAGCCGATTCTCTCTCTTTTTCTCTCTCCTTGTCTCTTTTATTGCTGGAGACCAAATTCCTGAATATTTCGCAAGTTTCGCTTGAGTTTCATGTGCTACTTTGGAAGTTAAGCAAGGAAAATAAAACTGACGCTCTCTTTCAAAATGAATGCTTAGCGTATAATCATTCTTTCAGTGCACGATATTTTATCTCAACGTTCAATTCTTCTATATTCCATTCTCCTTCTCCTATTTTTTATTTTTATTTTACTTTTTTTAACTTAAAATAATGACGAGTCGCCGATTTTTTAATTTTTAATTTTCGTATACTTTGAAATATTTTTATTATATATCTAGGAATGTGGGATTTATATTTTAGCAGTAAATTTAATTTATAACATAAATAATAATCTGCAAAAATGGAAACATGCCGTTAATAATTTGTTTTGAGAACATAAATTGTTATGTTTTAAGATTATCGGTGCAAACGGCTAATTTTATACTACCCACAAGTGATACTGAATATTGCGGTATGAAAATTTGGTAGAAAGAGAAAGAAAATGAATAGAATAAAATAGAGGAGAACACATTTTTACTTTTTGTGCATTATAAATTAAGAAGTGTGCGAACAACGGAAAATAATTATCAGAATATTAACCCAGTTAAATTTCAAGAATATTCATGTGTATTTTCACAGAGGCAACAAAAAGCACACGAAGTTGAATATATTACTCGTACTAATATTCGGTTGGAGCCATAATCACTACTATAGAGTATGTCAAGTTTAGTGTTGTATAATGGTATAATAGCTTTATCAATCGTAGATCGAATTAATCTTTTTAATAATGCATCTTAAAATATATAACAGAAAAACATAAAAAAAAGATAACTAAATAACACTATTTTAAACAAAATGACATTGAGCTTTTCAAGTTTTCACGGTGTGTAAGGCAGACATGAAAAAATGCGATCTATAATTGACGTACAAATGTTTTATTACGAATATAGAAGTAATTTATTAAAAGTAAATACACGTGGGAATTTTGGAAGTGATCGAACAATTTTTAAAGATAAGTTTTAGTTTGATTATATAAATTATCTTCAAATTATCAAAATAGCCAGTGTTGTTTCAGATTTTTTAGTATTTCATATGCTTCCAAACAAGTTAACAATTTAGTTTTCACTATAGTGCTGAATTAGAGATAATTTTGTAGAGGTCTTTCTGCACACATAAGTGAATAAAATTTATCATAGCGTGAAGTAGGTTGTTTATCAAATATTATATGTATCTTTTTATATCTAGGAATCTTTTAAGCCCACCTCATATCTATATATACAGAAATACATGCTGAAAACAGGTGAATTAATCCTATGCATTTGCGAAATACCTTTTGATATATAGATTGCAACGATTTTATATCTGCAAAAAAACTGTTAATTGAATAATCAATCCAGCTATCGTCAATGTAAATAAAACAAATGTGAATACGCATTCTATTTGTTATTGATTTTATAACTTGAGTTTGATCGTTATATTTATTCGTGCCCTCTTTTATTTTCTTCTCATAAAACAGTTGCCAATGTCCAGAACTGCTTGAGTATAAATTAAATATCAAAAGTGTTTGTATGAGTATGCGAATGTCGATTATTTTGCTTCATGAAAGAATATGATCATGGAGTAAATGATCTCGTTTTTAACGCATATTTATATAACGATATCCGTGTCGGCTACAGCTTTACCAAATATTTCAAAATAATTCCTTGCTCTAGTTTTTTCATAAAAAATTTTGCAAATCAATCATTACATTAACAACTATTGGATTGTTGTTTAACATTTATAATTAAGCATAAAGTAAATTGAGATTGTCCGACCAATTTAGATCCAACAAGGATTTGCACCTCTAATTGCCGGTAAAAAATTGGATCTTTATTCGATCTTGGCAATTAAGCAATTCAAGATTGTTGCTACACACGTATCTAAGCGATCCACCTACGAGTTAGTTGGAGTAGGCTGATGTTCAAACGTAACTTTGAGCTATGCTAGCACTAAGCCTTATCGAAATCACCTGAATTATTGAACCTACTGAAGAATCAAATATTTTTTCTGCACGTCGAATTACTTGTACACGTATTCCATATATTTTCGACTACGAAAATCGTCCTAAACCAGATAGCTTGGGCAATAAATCTGCGTTATAAGCTACAACTCATTGCCCCCATTTCTACGTGCTACGCATCTATACATTTATAGGGGGTTGTAATTTAGATGTGATATTGTGTTTATAAGCAAGCACCTATACAATATTTACGCATAAATATTGCTTAGTTTTCATACTGTGCTGACAAAAAAACTGAACAATTAATTGTTATAATTAATATAATGCCTTCTTCACATTTTTCAAATAAATACCATTTATTCTATTGTATAGTCAAATACTTTTTACATCGACAAATTTTAAATACTTTAATTAAATTGTAATTAGAACAAAGGATATGACAGAGCTTTTTGAGATTTTCAAATGCGAATTATCTTATTGCGTGAAACCCACGTAAATTTATGACAACATTTACAATTTTTACGAAATATTCAAGAACTTAATCTGCTTAAATGGTTTTATAAACTGCTACTCGTTACAATTAGGAGTAGGTATATACATGCAATAATAAAAACTTTTGAAAAAGCTAACTAATTTTGAAAAAATCGGGACGCTCTAGAGTTTGAACATTTGAGCTGCTTGGAATTCCCAAAGTTTTCTATAAGTCTACAAAGAATATTTTTTAATGGATCTAATAAAATTAGATCTCAGTCTTGTCATGACTCAATTTTCGAAGCTCGAAAAATTTTTATAAAATTATGTATAGGCTTTTTGAAAAATTCGAACAATTCAAACTAGGGAGTTTTTTAAGCCTGCTGAGCTTGATTTCTTAAGAAAAAAAATTAAAAACCGCTGAATTTTATAGTAGTTTCAGATTGAACATACTAATATTCAATCTAAATATTAATATATTCAATTTGAATATACTAATAAACAATAAAAATGTCAACTTGATAGTTGAAGCTGACTTGGGGTCCCCAAAAATTCGAGATTCAAGGTGTCACGAATTGGAAGTTGAGCTGAGCAGAGCGTTTGCAGAAGTCTAATAAAAATCAGCAATAATTGCAAGCAACTTTATTTTTCTATATGTATACTGAAAAAATAATGTTGAAGAATAGCGTAATTTTGAAATGTGGTCGGCAGTATCGATGTCATTGCTATCAGATTTAAATTCAGCTTATGGAGTGCTACAGTATTACATCGAATAAATAACGATTTGGAGTTTTGTCGTAGCTCTGAAAATACCTTCCACAGTCTTCTTTTTAACCAGATAATATTGCTTAGAGTAAGAAAAAGACTTGTAATAAGAGACAAATTTCTGCTGATAAAAAGATTTCTTTTCAGTGTAGTTTTCGTCTGCATAGCATAATGTACAACAGCCTGCTGGCATTGTTTCGGCAACGCTGTTCTTTTGCAAAAGTAAGTTATATGAAAGTTTGAATTCAAAAGCTGGCAGGGAAAACAAAGAAATGCGGTGAGGTGGTAGGCCAGTGAAGTCAAGAGACGCAGGTCCAGGCGTTGGCAATTGGCAATACGAGTACAAACTGATAGACCGATAGGCGGCTGCGATTCCGCGAACAGCTGTTGTCGACATTCCCAAGTGGTCTGACTCGGACGAGCCTCCGTCCGAGCCAATCGGTGCGGCAAGCAACGAGCCTCTGTCCAATCGCTTTCTCGAGCGGCGCTCCTGCGTCTTAGCTTTGTTTACTATGCTAAGCTACGATACAACTGTGTCGTGCGTGTACCTAGCATGCCACTGACCGAGCCAAAGTCTACTTGCGTCACGCGCAATTGGCCTGTGATTTCTGCGCGATTATTTGTCGAATCAGAGTTACGTCATGTCTCGAGTTCTTCGGCTGAATACTACACGTGCGTGCGCCTACCCTCCCTCCCTCTCGCCCCATTCGGCAATCTCGCTCCGCGTCGTCATAGCGCGAGTGCAAACATCGTATTAGTCTAGAAGATCGACTTGTTTGCCGGTCGGTCCGCAAATCAAATTGTTCGCTTTGCCAATTTGTCGACTTTACTGCGTTGCGACAATTTCATCTTATTGTTCCGTTGGGCTCGATAACGATGCTCATGCTATCATGCTTCTAGCAGTTGTGATCGACATAAAACCAATTTCATTCACCAGACTGTTTGCTAAAAAAATTTACTCCACTTTTCGCACGTCGTCCACATTGGAAACCGTACGCGTATCGTTTAACCACTTGGTCACATTGGACTGAATCAAGTCGTCGGAAGAATAGTTCTTCGGCTCCTTGAAAGTTTGCAAAAGGAAGTCGCAGATTCTGTTGAAAAGGAGCAGTCGTGGAATTGTACAAGAGCAAAGTTCGATTGATCTGCAGAGGAAAGAGCGTAAACCTGAACAGTTCGGCGTTCTCTCGATCTTTCTGCTCCAGCTGACCGCTGAGTTGCCGAGCTTGAATTTCACTGTTTTTCAAAGCTTCGAGCAGAGACGAGCGCTCGGAGGCGAAACTTTTCTCGGCCAGGTCGAGCTGAACGTTGGCTCTGAAACCGGGCGAAGGCAACATTGATTTGTAATCGACGCCCCTCTTTCATTGGGGAAATCGCTTTCTTTAACGAGGTTTATATTTCATTATCAGCCCTCCCTTTTCGCCTCCATTATTAGTTCCCCGGCCATTAATCCATTGATTCCTCTATTTGATTAACATTTTGCTCTCGTTCCATAAAACTTTGCTTGCAACATACTCACTGGTTAAGTCTTTCCACGGCGTGATCCTTCAACCGATCAAATTGTTGCTGTTTTTGCTGCATGCACTCTTCGTGATCGTGCATGCTACTTTTCAAAATCTCCGTGTTGCGATTCAAAAGCTCTATAGTAACTTTTGCACGTTCATACTTCCTAAGAAAAGTCTTTTTTTTTCAAAGTTTCCTGTGGGTCTTATGTAACATCAATTGCAAAAAGCTTATACTTATGCACGTCGTTGAAGGCGTCTTCCAGACTCAGCAAATGTTTTGATACTGTTTCCAGTTTCTCCGACAGCCTCATCTTATCGATATCGGCATTGTATTTTTCGCGCTTCAGCCTTTCGATCAAAACGTTTTTTTCGGAAAACCAATCTCGTATCTTTTTCTCGTACTCGATCATCAGTTGCCTGGAATTTTTATGAACATCCGTTATTTGGTCGGGCTAATATAGAGTTTAATTAGCTATACGCGACTTGACATTTGTCGATGCCTGGCCATCAATTCTTCGGTAAATTTAATCTCTAAGAGAGAAAGCTTGTCCAAATTTTCGCTCTCGCATTTGTTGTAGTCGAAACATGCATTGACCAATCGCGATACTATTGCCTATAGCATTGTAACGGCGACATTATCAGAGTTCATATATCTGTTACACTGAAATATTTGTTACAATAGAAATTTTCAGTTACATTCAACTTGACATCATCGTTATTCAACAAATGGCTGGAAGAGCTTGAGCAAGACCACAATTCCTATAATAAAAAACGTTCGTTTATAAGGTTATACATCGATGCTTGTTTAAAACATTCTCAGTGCGTACCTCTTGTTCGTCGATACATTTTTCGGTTTCATCCAGCAACTCCTGAAAATTATCGTAATCAGAGAATACTTCCTCAAATGTGCGCGGGGTGGTGAGTCCGGCACTCGATCTTGGGGTCTCTAGCGACATTTATTAGTCTTGAACTTGACTCGCTGTACTCGCTGAAAGTACGACCCTGAAAACAGTACTTGTAAACATTTCTTGTTGAAAACTTTCGATTTCTAGCACCCCCCCCCCCTCCTTTCATTTTTCACGCCACTATTAACACTATATAGCTGCCAAAGCTTACCCGCTTTGAGTACAAAACGATGATAACCTATTTGTAAAAAGATCACTGTCTCATATTTGATTTTCGACTGAAGTTATAAGTAAACTGACAATTTATTCAAGCGCGATCAATTCGAATTAGGCACCATTCAAACAATTTAATTGTAAAAAAAAGAAAATAATGTAAAAGATTATGTATTTTATTTTCTTAACAATGACAAGTTATTTTGTTCGAACTTGACGTACTGGTAAATGGTTATCAAAAAACGTAGTACAGTACTATCAAAAGTTAAAAGTTATTATACTTATAATATAGCTCATTTGTCAGAACAAATGTTGTTTTTATATATCCAATATGGATATTCTAATCCGATTGGAAAATAAAGAAATTGTCTTCTGAAGTGTTAATACTTTCTATATTATCTTATACTATCTTCAAAAAAATGTAAATATTGCATGACGAAGAGTGGCAGTAACTATTATCAGTTGATACGTAGTTTTGATAAAATGAGCCGAATAAACTCGTCAAGCTAAAATAGGAAATGTAAATTAATGAGTATAACAAAAATTATAGTGCAGCCAAAACTTACGTCATCAATTATATTATCGTTTATTTTATTTGTAGAAAAAATATTGGTTGAGAGTACTAAAGTTATTTTGCAAATCCTCGAGACATCGAATAAATAAAATGATTTTTCGCAATCTCATTTCAATTAGATTATTCAAGTATTTAAAAATTAAATCAACAGAATTGACGACTATAAGTGTTCAGTTGTGTGCACCATCATAGTTTATTTTTAAGTTTGGAAAGAATAAATTTCAAGAAAAAATTGCACTATGATATTTGGAAGAATCTTAAAACGTTACACTGCAGTTAATTCATTGTGATTGCAAAGGAATGGTAATCGAACGACCGATTGACAATAACAAAGTAACAACTGCGTCATGAAAATTGCGAAATTCCCTTATGAAAACAAACTATAAGAGCCGGATAAAGAAGGTGAATAATAAGAAAAATGGGCGGAGCGCGGTGAAAAGTTGAAAAACACAAACAGAAATTTGTTTTGACAAGTAGCATTCGGGACTCGTACACTTTCTTCGGCACACAGATTGATCACGCAAAGCAAGCTCACGTGCAAATTTTTTCGAGACAGGAAAGAAAACAGAGCATACCAATTCGGTGAGGTGAGCGCTCGCCACGCGTAATAGTTGTAAATAGTAAAGCCGCTGCATCGTACGATCGACCTGGCGACATCTGAAGCGCTATACTACGTCAGCGTACAAGTTCTAACGTCTATAAAAAGCCGCGAAGCTTTCAACAACATTCAGTAAACCATTAACGCTCACTCAAACGTACTTCTCACTTTCATATTACGGCGATATTTATCGTTCGACCTTTTTTACTGTTTATTTTTCTAGCAAGGCATTATAAGTGACTTTCGTTCGTTTTTTTTAACTAACTTATTTTATCTGAACAACTCTATAGACTTTTATCTAAATAGGCAACAAGACCATATTGTAGAAGCTTCAAAGTACAGCTGTCTACGTATAGTGTTTTTTATAATTTGTATTATCAGTACCGAAAGTGTAGACAAAGGAAAGACTGAACTTACACACTACCCTGAAAACTAAAAATATTCATTTAGTATTCTTGTCGAGTTGAAAAAGAAGTTACGTATCTCGATCGGGGAGAAGACGGGAACAAAAGCTAACGAAAATACAATTTAGAATAGGATTGCATCATTCGCAAGAATATAAAAAGCTCAACGTACATTACAATTTCGATAGATCAGAGGAGCTGATTAGTACAGAAAGTTAACTCGAGCAAATAGAGCGATCAGCCAAAAATACATCTACAGGCTATGTCTCTAAGCAAACATGTGCGACACTGCCGAAGATGTGTTGCACTTTCGAGGTATGTATATATGCATACATACAATACAAGACAATATTTTAACGAAAATTTCATGCTTACCGAAAAAACTTTTACTCAAAAATGAACAAAAAAGTAGTTTCTTTCAATTGAAAACAGTTCTTGCAAATAATTACTTATATTAAAAAAAAAATTTTCGGACTAAGATGTCGTTTGAAATTCGATCCATATATCACATAGAAGATCGTGCGCTCAATACGCCACCTGATATACCAGCTAATTCAGAGTTTATTGATATGCAATCTTTTGAATATGGCGGCGATAAATACCAGTGCTTAGCATCTATACGTATCTAAAACGTAATTTTTTAATTTATATTTTTTTCTTTATTTTCTTTCTTAATATCATATTATGGTACCGTGAATAAACTTTATACCGACGGTGTTGAGGTTAAGAGAGATAGTTTATTGGCTATACAGCTGTACAACCTTATCAAATTATTAAGCTTGCTTTCACTATCTGAGTTGTTTTGAAATGATTATCTTTTCAACTTGCATTTGTGTTCATTAACATTTGCAGATCCTTGACAGAAAGTGCTGCAGGCAGAAATGCTGCGGAAAATTCAAATGCATTGGCAAGTCAACTATCTGATACAGGATCAATAAATATCCTAAATAAAACTAAGATGTCCATACACAATAGATTAAAGCTGCTCAGTCAACTCAAAGAATTTTTCAATAAAAATAGCTATGACAAAAATTTACAACTGATATTGAGTAAGGAATGGATGGATCTTTTTCAAAAGTTAACGTACGCACAAATTGCATCTGTAAGAAAGTATCCGGTTGATGAGTCAAGGATTCAAGAACAAAATGTAAAGAAAAACATGGATGAGAAAGATAGAGCTGTGCAAAGTGTTGCTACATTGCCTGTTAAAGAAAAAGCAATTCCACAACAGCAACTTAAATTGGTAATAGTTTGAAAATACACCTTTCTTATGTTATATTTAAAAAGAAAATCATTAAAATTCATTAATTTGGATTTGTCAAGGATTTGTCAAGTACTGTAGATTCAAGGGATCCATATTACTATTTACCACAAGTACTGTCAGCTTTAATGCCAAAATTAACTGGTAAAACCAAAGATGTACCACAGACACCTGCAGTACCCAAATGGAAGACAAACTTGAAAACTAGTGTTACAAAAAACAGTATTATGTCAAGAACAAGACATATTTTAACTAGTATAGCCTATGCTGAATCAAATGCTTCAAAATGGAAGAGGATAGAAGATTTACTGCAACACATTGAGCAATATCCTGATGCCAGGCATCATGCTGTTAAAGATGGAGCTATTAGAATCCTTCTGAGGACTCGAGAATCAACCAAAGATGAACAAATTAGAGGTAGACATTGAAAGTTTCATTACAAGCATAAAATAAATTATTAGAATGTACAAACAAATGGTTTGACTTTCTAGGATCCATACGAGAAGCTTTAGCAGTCTTAGGCCATGTAGATTCATTACCTGGTCGAGGAATAAGGATTCTAGCTATTGATGGTGGTGGTATTCGTGGTGTTTTAGTTTTAGAAATGCTCAAAAAACTGGAACAGTTAACAGGCTGTAGAGTCCATGAAATGTTTGATTACATTTGTGGAGTGAGCACAGGAGCTATTTTATCAGCAGTCTTAGGTATGTATTAAATTTTAACTGCATAATATTATCTAAATACATCAAGACATTACGTGATATCAATATCATTTTTTCATGCAGCAATAAATGGAGATGATGTAAAAGGTAATCATACTCCTTAATCATCCAATTTACAAATTTTTTAATGGCTAATTTCATAATCTTATAGTTTTTATATGAACTAATCACTGAAAGGCCATTAGAGAATTGTATGGTTTAACAAATTATTTCATATTTATAACAGCAAATCAATCACCTTTGCAGGAGGTTATAAAAGAAAGTCTTTAAATGAGATTTCTGAATTGTATAAGGAACTGAGTACAAGGATATTTACACAGAGCACACTACGTGGTACCAGCAGTTTAGTTTGGAGCCATTCCTACTATGACACAGCATTATGGGAACAAATGTTAAAAGAACAACTTGGCAATAAAGATTTAATTGAAACCACACGTGATCCGATTGCACCAAAGGTATTTGTATTTAAAGAAAAATTGTTAATATTTAATCATATATTTCATAAAAAATAACAAAAATAATATTACTTTTTTCAGTTTTCGGCCATATCAGCAGTAGTCAATCATGAACGTGTAATGGCTTATGTTTTTAGAAATTACACTATTCCTATTGGTGTAGAAAGTCAATATATGGGCTCTCACAAACACAAATTATGGGAAGCAGTTAGAGCATCCGCAGCAGCTCCAAGCTATTTTGAAGAATTTAAGTGTGGAGGATATCTTCACCAAGATGGAGGTGAGAACCTATAAAATTTGCAATTCATAGTTTATTTTCATAACTCAGTATGATTCATTGTAATTATTTTTATTTTTAGGTATAATGGTCAACAATCCTTGTGCAGTTGCTATTCATGAAGCTAAACAATTGTGGCCAAATAATTCTATACAATGTGTAGTATCATTTGGAACTGGAAGAACTCCATTTAATGTAAATAATTCTATTGAAAATAAAAAAGAAGCAACGGCATCCAGCTGGAAGGATAAGTTTTACAAAATTCTGGATAGCGCAACAGATACCGAAGGTATGGGAATAATTGATATTGATATCTTTTAAATCTTAGTAAATCTATCTATTTTTTTTATTTTAGGTGTACATATTATGCTTAATGATCTTCTACCAGATCATGCATATTATAGATTTAATCCTTATTTAACAGAAATGTTAACAATGGTTGAGATAAGACCAGAAAAAATCGCTCAATTGGAGCAAGATGCTGCCATGTATATTCGCAGGAATGAAGAGAAATTTCATAAAGCTGCAAGAGTTCTTATGCAACAAAAAACTCCCAAGCAAAAATTTGTAGATTGGTTTAAATTACAAAGAAATATTTTAGGTATATAATTTCCAAAGATATGCATGATATCAGGAAAATCATTCGACTGACGTTTTTCCATTGATTTTATTGAAAATGCCATTTAAACGGTCTACCAGCTGTGATATAAATAGCTTTATATGTTTAATATAGTAATTTATTATATTAAATTACATTTAGGTATTTGTTATAAAAATAATGTATATAATAATTATATATAAAAAGAAAGGAAATCATCTATAGATTATTGATATGTTTATAAATGTTTATGTATTCATCACAATATGTATTTCAACTTGTACTTTAAGTCAGTTAGAAGTATTTCTAAAAAAATACCATGCTATTTTTTTTATAAAATATAGAAAAATAAGCATGTAAAAAAATCGGAAAATATTATTAATAGTAGTTAATTGTTTACAACTATAAGGGCTTTTAATACTTATATGAAACAATTTTTTTTTTCATAAAAATTTGTTACTATAATTTTTTTTTATAATCGGATCTTGGTTGTATCATTTAGGTAAATATTTACTGTTGTAATCAAAGTTTTTCACGGCTAATGAAAATAAACTATATTTAAAAAAAAAATATTTTTTTTTTCTTGTCACTAACGTTCCCATTAAAAAAGTATAACAATTTTTTAAATATATTTCTAATTATTGCTTTCAATTATAAACTTTAAAAAATAATTTTTATAATGTAGTGTAAATGTAAAAATACTAGAATTTTTTAGGATAGAGACTATTCGTACTAACGGGTTAAAAAGAAAACATTGCGTGAGTGTATGCGCTATAAACACGTTGTAACGTATGTGTTCTGACGTATATAATCTAGGAGCATGTATGTACGGTCGCGACTCGACTGTCAAGGGAAACAAAATAGACTATAGCCACTATATATAAAGTAGCGACAAATAAAAGTGAGCCCCGGTAGTGACACTGTACAGTATTCTATAGGATACGCTGAGGAAAGAGCGTTAACAAGGATCCAGAAAAGAGCGCGTGTGCGCGGTTGCTGATTGGGATTGATCCTGCAAGGCAGCTACGGAGCAGTCAGTGAAATTTTAGCCACGTTAAGAACTCAAAGCTACGTAGTTTGGCTAAAAAGTAAGAAAGAGGCATGTCGGTGCGTTACACGCACGCGGTGCTATGCCGGATTCCGCAGTCGTTACGCAGTCGGGGCGATGTACAGCTGGACGAGGCTCGAAAGCAGCACCAGGCGCTGGCTCAGCAACTGCGCGAGCTCGGGATCGATGTCGTTGAGATGCCACCGGATGAAAGCTCGCCCCTCTGCGTCTTCGTCGAGGACACGGCTGTTGTCTGCAATGGCATTGCCCTTATCGCTCGACCCAATGAACCATCCAGACTTCGAGAGGTATGTAAACTTAATATTTAAACCGATGAAGCCCATTGACCAAACATTCCACGCGCTAACATATACCATTTGATTAATTACATATCCACCGGTGCGTTGATCGTTGCGTGATCTCATTCGCGTCTCTTTAAATACAAAGCACATTCAGTACTCTAATTTTTCAATTGCCTCACGAGGTCGTGCAAATTGTATACATTATTATTTAATGCCCAGCACCTTGTTGTGAATATTATCTATGTCTGGTATCTCTTAATTTTCTACAACTTTTAATCAGCAATTCTTTAACTTTTATTACTTAATTGATAGAAAATCTAACTATAATAATACTTTCATGGTTTTATTATTAACTAATAGCAGTTGCAAAATTTTAGTACTACTTTTTTTATTTGTTACATTATATCAACAATACTTATCAAAATTAAGTTTTAGTGATTTAGTCTTCCTATTGTAATATCAGTATAATTTACAGATAATTAAAACTATTTAATTATTACTATCTTGAATTAAAAACTAATTAGAATAAAATTTTGTTTCAGATTGAAATAATAAGAGCAGTTTTTAAAAAAGAATTGGATATTCCATTAATTGAAATGGCTGATAAAAGTGCACGTTTAGATGGTGGAGATGTCTTATTTACAGGTTCATTTCAAATTGACATATATTAATATTGTTAAGGTGTGTTTCTTAAAATAATTGTATTTTTTAGGAAGGGAATTTTTTGTTGGGTTATCACAATTCACAAATGAAGCTGGAGCAAGAGCAGTTGCTGCAGCTTTTCCAGAGTATCCTTGTGCTCCTATAAAGGTATATCTAGCAATAATTATTTTTATGCAAAACATGAACATTACTAGAATTTAAATATACTTTTTATTCATAGGTAGCTGAATCTAAACGTCTCAAAGCTTTAGTGACAATAGCCGGACCTGATGTCATTTGTGTTGGTGCTGGAAAAGAATCACAAGAAGTGCTTAAAGTATATAATTGTTTTATCAGTACTTAATTTGTATATGAACTATACTATATTACTATAAATTTATCTTTTCAGAGGATTGAAAGAGAAGCGACCTATACTTATCAAACTTTGACTGTTCCCGAAGATGAAGCAGCCAACGTTTTATATGTTAATGGCACTCTTATTCATCGAGCAAATGATGAAATACCTCAATCAAGTAAAGTTTTTGATGAAAAAGTCGAGTTTTCTACAAAATCATTAGCGATTTCTGAACTTGCAAAAGTTAGCTCTGGATTAACTTCTTGTTGTTTATTAATACGTCGACCACGACACATAAGAAATATTTAAGCATAATAAGCTAATAGCTCAGATTTGACTACGAATATTGCTTTAGATGAATTCAAAATTCATCTTGCTATTAAAAAAAAGAGATTGAATTCTATTATTGCTTAGAATTGCCAATAACTTGATTTCCAGTCATTTTAATGATTGGTAAATCATTATTATAATAAGTAAATTACTCAAACTCATTATTACACTGAAATGTCAATAATAATATTGTTATTAAAGTCTCAATGAGTTAATGACTTACAAAAGAAATATTGATAGAGTTCTTACAACTTTAATTAAAGTATATATTGCAACCTTTTAGTTTTGAAATTTTGAAGATATTTATTTTTTTTTAATTACTGTAAACAAAAAAGTAATAAATTGCAAAATCATTTAACAGATGTATCGACAATATTAACAAAACTGTAGTGACCAGTTTTATATTTATATATTATATTACAAAATAAGAAAAAAAATAGAATATTAATTTATATTATTATACTTTGTGTGAATACAAAATAATATATAGCTTATTGCAAATGATAAATTTATCATAAATTACAGATCCACATTATGTAATAAGATTCATTTTCTAAAAATTATTGAAATCAACGTTTTTTAATCAATGAGAACTATCGATATTTTCAAATTTATTGATTTATCTTATATTTTTATTGTACTATTTGAAAATTTTTTACAAGTATATATTTAATACTAATCACTTTTCAAGCACTTAGAAAAATTCATCAGTATAATACCGACAAAGTAAATTGCTTGTTACATTTAAGATTTTGTACTGATGAGAATACTGCATAAAATTTGTTTAAAATTAATTTTTTGTTTTATTATCAATTAG
This sequence comes from Phymastichus coffea, assembly GCF_024137745.1. Lineage (NCBI taxonomy): Eukaryota > Metazoa > Arthropoda > Insecta > Hymenoptera > Eulophidae > Phymastichus > Phymastichus coffea. The sequence goes on from NW_026706881.1 coordinate 1,064,897, forward strand.
ATTTTTATTGCAGGGAAATTATTTTATTTTGTTTGAAAATAAATAATTATGACCGATTCCCTCCTATTTTAAAGGTCTATGGAAATTACAAACAAATCTATATCATTTGATAGTGTGAAGATGTTTTCCATATTTTAAAAATATACCTATCTCCATTGAATGTTACTAGTCTACAAAAATGTGTTCAAAAACTATTCATAAAAATTTGTTACATTATGCATATAAATGAACATTAACTTTGATGCAAAATTGAATTATAACAGTTAAGAATCTCGAGCCATAATAAATTATAAAATATTATACAAGGCACTTCAATGTAATCTAAAATAATTGTTTTATTTTAAATGTAAATTTAAAAAATGTTTGAATGCTACGTGAATGATTGTGTAACATATTTGAAATATTTCTCAGTGAATATTTCATTTCATGAATGGTGATGAAACTTTGCATCATTGTTCTTTAATTTCTTTTTCTTCTGAGTTCTGATGATTATCAATAAAATAAATGAATAAAATATTTTCACTATATTTTATTGAAAAACCTTCTCTAATTTTTTAATTTTTTTGTTCAACATATCTACAGTTTTTACATTATCTTTTGTTACATTTGATTTATATGTTATATACAAAATTATTTCATATTAATAATTAGTACACATAACATTTTTCTTCAGCTTTGGCATTAATCATCTTCAATATCGTTTTCATTGTCCCTTTTGATCCCATATCAAATGTTCTTGGGAATGGTATATTTTGTGGTCTTTCATATATTTTATGTATTATTTGTTCCCATTTTACCGGAGACACAATTTGTTTAATTAAATATTTATGATTAACCTTCATACTTCTGGTATATGTATTTGTAGAATAATTGGAGTAAACAGGAACATTAGTTTCAACAAATGGAGTTTTACGTAAAGCTTTGATAAATGATTTAAGAGCTGGTTGCATTAAAGTTGTATGAAATGCTCCAGATACTGGTAGTCTCTGCACTTTTTTCAAACCAAGATTCTGGCTATTTTTTTGTATGTACTGAAGAGCTTCATCAGATCCTCCAAAAACTTTTCCTTGGGTATACAAATAGATTGCAATCCTTGAAAGCAATTAATTACATAAACTTTTATTAATCAAATAAGTACAATTAATTAATTAATATGATTCATCTGACTATCTGATAAATGTAATAAGTAAAGTAAGTTCTTGCAATAAAACCAAAGATAAGTGTAACAATAAAAACTTACTTGCAAACTGGATCAGATGCTCCAATATCCACAGCCCATTTCTGAGCTTTTTCACATATTTGAAATGCCTTTGCTGTAGGTGTACAATAAGATGACACCATTCCTTGTGCCGACATTTCTGAAGCACTTTGCATTGCTGCAGCTCTAACGGCAACTAATCGAAGCCCTTCTTCATAAGGCATAGCTCCAGAAAATATCAATGCTGTAAGTTCACCTACACTATAACCAGCTACAGCTACACAAGAGTCTATCACTCTAGGTCTTTCTTCTTGTAATTTTTCAAGAGCTGCCAATGAACGTACTACTGTTGCTGGTTGATTAAATTCAGTCCTGTCTAATACACTTTGTGGACCTTTTAAGCACATTTTCAAAAGGTCGTAACCAAGAATATCATTTGCAATATCAAATAAATCTTTAACTCTTGGAAATTTCAAATATTCTTTGACGTCTCCTACTTTGATAATGCCTTGTCCAGGAAATAAAATTACTGATGTTTCTGAAGGATCTATTACAGGTTTTTTAGTTTTTAAATCCTCTGCAACTTCACCAGCACTTTGAGGATAAGGAGTTGTTGCCCATTCTGTATTGTTCAATTCAGAATACGTAGTAGAATCTTTCAAAAGTTTTGAAACAAAATCATTTTCTGGTTCTTTGGATGGATTGTCATCTTTTGTTTCACTAAAAAATCTTCTGGTTTTCGATTCAAGACGTAATTTTTGAAATGTTGAAAGGTTAAATATTGTTTTCAAATTTTTAGTGCGTTGAAACATCTTTTACGCAAATACATGTAACTTTATAAAACTACAAAAATTAATTCCCGTAATAATGCAATTACTTTTTACACATACTTTATGTTACTTGTCTGTTGCATTGAAATTGAAAATATGATGTCAAACACGTGTAGTCGTGTACTATTTGTCGACACTGATAAGAAAAATAGTTACAGGTTCAAGCAACTCAATAGGAAATCGAGCTGGAAAAATTATAGAAAGACTGCGCATGATTATCGAGGAAAGTAAAACTCACTTATAACTCTGCGCTATTTAGTTTTCGTTAGTAAAAAATCCCAAAAGTTAAACACTCTGATCATTAGAAATCAAACCTGTGTAGCGTTTAATCCTATTATTATATAAATTAATGCGTTGAATCGTTAATAAAAATCACGCACAATTTTTCTATCCAACCACAATATTATTATAATCATACAATTATATCTCATTATAGCGATAAATATAACATTGGAAAGATCAGTAGACAACGTCGATAACAGTCCGGGAGCTGCATGGGTACCTTTCGGTATGCATTAACGACCACCCAAGTAAAAACTTATCAGCATATATTTTTACCTCCTGAATCCGAATCCACTACTAGATCTTTCGATAAAATGGTAGACATTTGTTTAAAATGCAATTGTTTAAACAAATTAGGAAAAAAGGAATTTTTTCAACCGGACTTTTTTTTAGTAATTATGGCTTATTTTAAGGCAATATGGTATGCTGCACTTTTTTCATAAAATGCATATTTCAAAAATTACAAATTTTTTAAAGTCGGTAATATAAAGTTTTTTACTAACTTTGGCTGTTAATAACTTTTGATCTAATTAATATTTTTCAAAATGGAAAAAAGTTACTCATTCTGTAGATCTTCGTCTACAAATTGATATAGATATATACATATATATATATATATATATATATATATATATATATATATATATATTCATTGTTAGAATAGATCACTGGAAGACGTACTTTTTGCAATAAACAGTAATGCTGTTTCGGTGAGTCATACGGCACACGTATTGGAAGACCTTAAAAAGAAATTACTTAATACGACGTGTGGAAAGTGTGATTTTCAACCTATGTTTTCTGCCGAGTGTGCGGGAAAGACGCACTTTGCGCACGGAGTATCGAAAAAGATTATAGAGCAGTTTCGCAATTATTATACATATATTATATGGCAATAAATATTATAATGATACTTATAATGTTATAGTAATAATTATATTTATTATTTTATCAACTATGACAATAATTATATGCAATACTCAAAATTATGAAAGTTATTATGATTATAATGATTATTTTTAATTATTGTACAATTTTGACTTGCCAATTGTAATTTCAATGTGTATTTACATGAATCGCTGAGAAAGAGTTGTTGATTGCAAAAACTACGTCTGCGAGTGATATATATCATAATAATTGATTATATTAATTTGTGAGCGAAGATTCATAGAGTAAACTGTTTTTTTCATTTTAAGAAATTAACACTTTAAAAAATTTATAACTTTTGAAATATGCGTTTTATAAAAAAATTACTCGTGTTTTAGGCGAGTCGAATCTGAATATGATATACTTCGCTCTTTGTCTCCAACTTTATACCATTATTAAGGATAAGTTATTTTTATTTGAATAATTAGTTATGTTAATTAGTATTTATAGTTTGATCTGGGCTCAACAAATTCAATTCTAAGGAATAATTAACATTGACGGTTATTCAAGAAAATAAATCTATTCCTATTGCCTATCTTATAGAGTAGTTGACAATACTGGTTATTTGAAAAGTAACCTACTTTTATAAGTACAGCTCTTTTGTGAGCATATCTACTAATCTTTCAAATGCATGTATATTTATATCGCTATAATAAAAAATAAATATTTATTATATTTATTATGCTTATATATTGATATTTTGATTGGATAGAAAAATTGCGTGCTATTTTTGTTAACAATTTAACACATTTATTTCGTAAAAACTAAATTAAAACGCTGCTGAGATTCAATTTCTACCGATCAGAGTATTCACCTTTGGGAATTTTTTATTACAGAAAACTAAATATAGTGGAGTTATTGATAAGTTGCTTATAAGGTTCAGTTTTTTCATAACTTTTGTGAGTTAATTTTCATCTCCTAATTTTTATTAATATAACACAATTTTCAAACAAACAAAATTTATTTAAAAATTCTTATCACAGTTACTTTGAGATACTTTATAGTTACAATTACATTCACAATTATTCATTACATCTTCATGTATTGAAAAATATGTTAAATTTTTTCTATAACAATGTTATATTCACAATATTATAAAACTAATTTAGTATTTAGTACATATAATATACATATATATATATATAGTACATACAATTATTTACAAATTGTTATATAGTTCGCTAATATCTTACAGGAGGAGAAAATGTATTATAATTGGCTTTTTTCCCAACAGGTTCATAGTCACAAACTTCAATATCGGATTCTGATGAACTATTTATTTCAACCGTCTCGTTCCTTTGTTTTTGTACATCTAATTCTAAAACTTCATCATCTTCACCTGAGCAAACATCTATTTCAGATTCAATATCATGATCTATTTGTTTAATAGCTATATCTTCATTTCTATGTTCTGGATTATTAGCAGAATTATCTGAATCATTATGATTATTATTTTCTTGATCATTTTCTAATTTACTTATTAAAAAAGCATTTGTCCCTTTATCATAATCATGACTATTAATATCAAGAGATACACTACTGTCATCAACATTTATAAGATCTTCAGGTACTGATTTAGGGGTACGCTCATCATTTGGTTTCAGGATTGAAAGACGATTACTTGATTCATTTTTTGTTAGATTATCATTATTTTCAGATTTTTCTATTATATTATTCACATTTGAGACAGAAATTGATGGGTGTAATGGTGGTACATTTTGTGTTTCCCTGCATTTGTTGTCAATTGTTTCTTTTGAATCTGAATATCCTAATTGAAGTAAAATTTCCTCAGATCTTATTAACTGGATTCGAAAGTTAACAAAAGCCTCAACATTCTGTAAACAGACTTGACACAATTTTCGTGGTAGCTTCATTTCTTGTAGAACCTAAAAAAATTGTAGCTAATGTAAATAAAACGTTTTTATAGAAAAAAGATAATTACAGAATAGGTTTTCAAGTACCTTTTGTCCAGTAATCAATTCAATTGCAGAAGACACTTTCATAGACCATTTTTTGTTGTTAATACTCTGTAAGTCAATTGACTTTATTAATATTTCTTTTTGAAAAATATTATTTTCATTTGTTTCATCTAAAGATCTTCTACAACTTCTGCAAATGTCTGATTCCTGAAATATGGACAAAATCATGAAACATTTGTAAGAAATTTCATGCAAACGATTTTTTAGCTAATTTAATCTTAAATTTTTGTTTGAATCGATATTATAACTGCAACAGTAAAAAAAGTTTGTACAAACCATTTTGGAGTTTTATCTTCTGAAAGAAAATATAATAAAATAAAATAATGATGTGAATAGATTTAGTTTTTACGTAGTCTGCAAGAGTCGGCGAACACGCGAGATTGTTGTTAAACAGAAACCTCATAATACACAGAGAACCTAACCTTTAAGTTTTTACGCATTCTTTTCTTCTTTTACTCAGTTTAGTCTGTTCCATGGAGACTATATGTATGTATGTACATACATTACATGTATATAGACATATATATATGTACATTTATATACATTACATGTATGTATATATAGTAGTATTCTACAGTTCACCATATACGACATCTACAGGACAAGATGTAAAGTAATTCATTGTGATTGATGTCTTTCAAATAAAGGAATTATAAATATAATTGTTACTTAAGTTGTATAGTTTACATAGAACTTGCAATAATACACAGCTTAAACTTGAAAAATTAATGTATTTAATTTTTATTGAACATTGATTAATCTAAAACTATCTTATTTTACGTTTCCATTTCATTTATATATTGCATTCTTCAGACTGCTGTTGCAGTAGATTTATCAACAGTCTTAATTGTTTTTGTTGGACTTGAGACTAAGCCTAGGAGTACACAATCTGCTTCTAGTATAGTTATATCTTTAGTAGATCCTAGGAATCTTGTAGAAAGCTCCAACTCTTTTATTCTCAAACGCACCTTAGCTCCTCTCACATAATCACTAAAATAGAATTTATTTATTAACCAATAAATAAAATAAAATATATATTCATTCACTCTTCTGAACTTATTTAAATACCTATTATTTTTTATTGGTTTAGTACAAACACAGTGAAATTTCCAACCAAAATCTATGTACAGATCATTGTTGACAACTTCAAAAATTTTTCCTATGACAATTTTGCCTTCAGGATCTCCCAGCTGAGAAAAGAAATATTATTTAAAATGAATTAACAAAAAAAATTTTTAGAAAATAGAATTTGATTATGAAGTTATTTTATGAAATTTACATGCATCAAATTAGAATGCCTTAGCAAGCTAGAAAATGATTGACTCTGTTCTGTTTGCTGTTTATATTCTTCTTCTTTGGTATACATAACCTGCTTTGCAAATGCTTTTACAAAATCACTAATTGATGGTGTTTTTTCATTATTATTTTTGTTTTCGTGTGAATTTTCGTGCAAAATTTGTTGAGTGCCAGAACTTTGCGAGGTATCAGTAGGTATTTTATCAGTGGTAAATTTTTTTGTTGCGAACGATATTGGTTTAACGAATTTTTTATTTTTACACGTTTGAATAATTATTCTTTCAAACTTGAACATTTTGAGTCTTAATGTTAAGTGATTTTATGTAAAAATTACAAAAAAATACTTTTCAGCAATTACAATGACAATTCACATCACCACATAGATACATGTTTTACTATACTATACTGATCGAGTAGGTTTCGTTTGATAAGATTTCTTTGAAATCTCCATCCAATTAAAAAAAATAACAATAATAAGGCGTGCGACAGCTTAAACAATTGTTCTCAAGATGCTTTCTCCAAAAAGCCAGTTGCTCTTTTTATAGTAGTTGTTTACAAAAAGTTATTGACAAATTTAAACTATATTGTTGATATTCTCAATGATTATGCAATACTTTTCGGTCAAAGTTGGTTCAGTTTATAAACTTAAAAATAATAAATTTTGCTTTTTAATTTATATTTCAATTAAACAATTAGTATTCACAGAGTTAAAAACAAATATGACTTTCTAACGGATGGAGGAACTCGGCGGAAATTGACGAAAATTGATCCGGAAAAATTATAGAAAAAGTATGCCTGATTAGCAAGGATAGTAAAATTTATTAATAACCCGTATAATTGAGTTTTTGTTATTAAAAGAATTTCTTAAAGTTGAAAACTCCCAGATCAGTATAGTAATTAAATTTGAATATAGCGTTTTCATTCGATTTTTATAGAAATTCAACCAAAATATCACAATTTATTACCATTTGTTCAACAAATAAATATTATTGCTCATATTATCATTACATAGTGACCATTCATACATGTCATGCACATGAAAGATCATTAAGACGAGATTAAACATTATAATATATATATATATATATATATATATATATATATATATATATATATATATATATATATATATATATATATATATATATATCGCATACGTTATGTGTGTACGTAAACTACGTAAGTAAATACGCACATATGTATGTACGATAGGTAGGGGGCCAATGTGTTTTCGTCGATCATCTATATATATATATATATATATATATATGCTTTGGAATAAATTTATCTTTTGCCTTAATTTCGAATTGTAGTAAATTAATTTATATTTTACTCTATTATAAAAATATGTATAGACTAAAACATTTAAAATCACTCATCAAAAAGTAAGTTTTTGATATAAGCTAATTTATTTGAAATTCAATCGATCAATAAAAAAGAATTATCAATCTATGTTACAAATACTTAATTTTATGCTCTCCAGAACAACGTTAACCTATGAAAAACGAACATTTTCAATAAAACTATCAAACTATAATACTAAAATAGATAAGGTAAGGTAATTTTTTGAAATTTTAAAATACAATTGAATTTTTTGAATTTAAACTGATTTTTAATAAAATGTTTGATTAATAAATTTTTAGATTCTTATAGCTAATAGAGGAGAAATAGCATGCCGCATTACAAGAACTGCCAAAAAACTTGGAGTAAAGACTGTAGCAGTTTATAGTGATGTTGACAAGGACTCAATGCATGTTGAGTTGGCCGATGAAGCATATTATATTGGACCAGCTCCTTCAACTAAAAGTTATTTAAGACAAGATAAAATTATAGCCATTGCCAAAAATGCCAAATGTCAAGCCATTCACCCTGGCTATGGGTTTCTATCAGAAAATACAGAATTCGCAGAATTATGCGAAAAACGGAATGTTATTTTCATTGGACCACCTGCTCAAGCTATTAAGGATATGGGAATAAAAAGCACATCAAAATCTATTATGGCTAAAGCTGGAGTACCTATAATTGAAGGTTTCTTTGATATACATTTTTAATGACATTATACAAATGATTTTGGTAATCATAATTCAAATTTTACAGGATACCATGGAGAAGACCAATCTAATGAAACTTTGTTGAAGGTAGCTCAAAAAATTGGTTTTCCTTTGATGATTAAAGCAGTACGAGGTGGTGGAGGCAAAGGAATGAGAATTGCTTTGAAAGAAGTTGAATTTTTCCAAGCATTAGAGTCTGCAAGAACTGAATCTCAAAAATCATTTGGAGATTCAGCTGTACTCTTGGAGCAATACGTTGCTGAACCAAGGCATGTGGAAGTGCAAATTTTTGCTGATAGATACGGGAATGCAGTTCATTTGTTTGAAAGAGATTGTTCTATTCAACGAAGACATCAAAAAGTTATTGAAGAAGCTCCTGCTGTTAGAGTTTTTTTTTTCCATAACTTTCTTTTTATTAAGAGCTTTTTATTTAAATATTTATTTGTAGCCTGGACTTTCAGAAGAGCTTAGAGCAGAACTTGGCATTGCTGCAGTTAAAGCAGCAAAAGCTGTAGGCTATGTTGGTGCTGGCACTGTAGAATTTATAATGGATAGACATACTCAAAAATTTCATTTCATGGAAATGAATACACGTTTACAAGTTGAACATCCAATCACAGAGGCTATAACAGGTACAGATCTCGTTGAATGGCAGTTAAAAGTTGCAGCTGGTGAGAAATTGCCAATGAAACAAGAAGAAATTCGATTAAATGGTCATGCTTTTGAAGCTAGAATTTATGCAGAAGTAATTATGAATATTTAAAATATCAACATTGAAAGCAGAAATCTTTAATTCAAATATATCTTATCTTTTAGGATCCACGAGGTGGATTTTTGCCTGGAGCTGGAAAACTTATACATTTGACTCCTCCATCAATTGCTGAAAATATAAGAGTGGAAACCGGTGTTCGCCAGAATGACGAAGTATCCGTTCATTACGATCCAATGATAGCGAAATTGGTTGTCTGGGGAAAAGATAGAAACGAAGCTTTAAACGTAATAAGATCCAAGCTTTCGGAATATGACGTGAGTTTGGAGAAATATATTCCAATTTGATGACATACACATTTCACAATTCACACTAACATTTAATCTTTAGATTGCAGGCTTGGAGACAAATGTTGAATTTTTAAAAGATCTTTGTTTGCACCCGAAATTTCGCAACGGCGAAGTTCATACCGGATTCATAGAGGAAAATTATGAATCATTATTCCCTAAATTACAAGTTCCAAATCGAATTTTAGCTGAAGGTGCTCTAGGTTTAATTTTATACGAAGAGATGAGCTCTTTAAAGAATACTATTACAACTGCCGATCCTGTTAATCCTTTTGTCGTGGAAACTAGGGCAAGGTTGAATCATTTCTTAAACAGACACATTGATTTTCATATTGGAGAAGAAAAACATTTTGTTGATATAAAATACACTGAACCTGATGTGTATTTCATGAGAACTAATGATCTTGGACCTTGGAGGATCGTCAGTGGCACCTTGAGAAAGCAAGGGAATTCTTTAGAGTTAAAATCGGACATTGACGGCGTTATTCAAAAGTCACGAATTGTAAAAGTTGGCAACGAAATTTACTTGTTTACCAACGTAAAATTTGTTTCTACTTTGATTTCTTTTAAAAATAAAACGTTTGAGAAACGTTAAACATAATAAATATTAATCTTTTAGGATCGCAAGTGGCGATTGACTATACCATCACCTGACTATGTAAAAGAATTATCAGATCAAGATAACACAACTTCTGGTTCAGCTGTTAGTCCAATGCCAGGGATTGTGGATAAAATAATGGTGAAAAGGGGAGATAAAGTAAAAGCTGGTGATCCATTACTCGTCATCGTCGCAATGAAAATGGAGGTACATTCATGATTTATAAAGTATTGGAATTGTATTCAATTTTGATACGTGCAATTTTCGAATAATTGTTTTTAACTTGTAGCACTTGATTAAAGCAACATCTGACGGAATAATAGATGATATTTTATGCAAAGTAGGAGAGAATGTTGGCAAAAATAAGCTTCTGGTCAAGTTCGAAAGTGATTTTTAAATATTTGTTATGGTGGTATAATCAGCGTAGATATCTTTTTATTCATTTACTACGCGATATGTTATAAAAGAGCAATTATTTTTTTAAATATTTTATTTTTTTACAGTATATAACAATGAAAGTAAAAATATTATCTACAAAGGCTGGTATTTAATGGGCATTCCGAAAAATATGATAGTAATTAAATGTACAAGCATTGTTTACTACGAAATGTAATTAATAAATCACGTTATTCGTTAAACTAACCATCCTCTGTTCGAAAAGAAGAAAACTAGGCATGCGATCGTTACACACCCCGGTCGTATAATGTACTTAAGTGTGTGTAAATACTGTAAGTACTACTTGTCAAAGTCGTAATAATCCGTTAAGACAAGAGATAACAACATAAGAGCCGGCAGTGATATCCTTTTCTTTTTGCGAAGTCAGTTTATATTTTATAGCATGTGCTTTACTACTGAATGAGTAAATCTTTTTGTTTTATGTTTTAATTATCAATTTTAAAACATTCGCATTTGAATCGTTCTAGAGATTATCATACTTCTTTGACCTTGACAAATTTTATAATGTCTGTGCTTCATAAAAGATAAACCCTATCAAGCTATTAGTTAAATGTTTCGTTTGATTTAAGTCTTGATTGTATTTAGGCAAGCACAATCATGTAAAATAAATGTTGAGAAAAATAGTATTGCAAGTATAGTGACCTAGTCATTTGATATTTAAATATTAAAAAGCTTAACTGTACAATTGCGACTCGCACGAGTGTCACGCTTGGCACGATAAACGTGCTCGCCACACTCCCCGCTCCCTGCCACCCTTGCTTCCCCCCTCTCTGCTTCATGTAGCTTTCGCGCCCTGGTACCTGCCGCTCGCGACGCCACAATCCTGCACGCTCGATGCTAGCTTTTCTCCATTTTCTCAGCTCTCGACCTTCTCCAAATTTACTTTTTCCTTTGGTATACTTACATTACGATGATACGCTTATCTCAACTCCTGCGACTCGTGAATTTGTTCTTTCCCAATGCATTTTGCCATGTTTGCGTGCGAGTTCGATAAGACTAAAGTTTTTTAGAATTCTAGCTGTGATCGAGATCACTTGCATTGTATTTCATTATACGACTTGAACAAATCTATGTAATTAAGGCAAGCTTAAATGCACTTGAAATATACTAAAATAAAGCCAGTAAATGTGTCCAATTGATGAAACGCTGATTGAAGCTTGTTCTTAAGTAGACACATATCAAATCAAACAGTCAATATCGCCTGGCTGTACTCGGCATGCAAGCGCGAGTCAGATGTATTTCTATTTAAACCCTAAATGTAATTGTAACGCATTGCATTTGAACATTACTTGAAACTTGTAAGGTTGTCAGCTAAACTGAAGAAACGGAGAGCGGGAGGAAAGTAATATGGAGAATTAATAAATGGCATGTCGTAAAATAAGCTCACGCGGATCGAGTAGAAGACGGCACGACGTTTAGATGAAGATAAGAGCTGGCGCAGCTGGTTGGCGGGCGCGAAGCTTCGAAGGCAGCTAGGCCAGAAGGTCGAAGCGATTTACCGGGAGGAAGGCGCGAGCCACGATACTTTCGTGACGGATACTCAATTTCACTTTTCTCCCCTGTCTTTATTTGGGCGTCTTTGTTTCGCTTCGAGTTGGCATTACTATCCCTACCAGCGCGTGCGGCAGCGATCGTGGAGCTCCGCGAGTGCTCGGCGCGCTTGAACCGGCTGTCGCGAGTCCGGCGCGCCGGAGCTCAGCCTCTCGGACACGACGGTTCGGCTACAGCGAGCGCTGCTCAATTCTTGGTCTTCTGCTAGACCACCTGCAACGAACCAACGTCACGCTACACGATTTGTCGGTTCTCGATTCTCTGATTACTCTTGGCGATTCGATGCAACGACGTAGCGTGCGCTCCTTCCACTCGAGTGCAGCGTCGACTGCCCTTCAGTCACGAGCGTCCACTGCTGACCAATGTGATCCTGCGAATGCTGCAATGCCAGTTGAAATATAGAAGGCGACGATTTGGCCTATTATGTCTTGTGGTAACTATCGCACTTGAGCAATTTGAAATCAGTTGAGGTAACTGGATGTGTCGTACATCGGTCTACCGACCGTTTGCCTTGCCAGGCCTTTGGCGTACGTGCGTGCATTTGTTCTATCGCTATAAAAGCCTTGCCGGTCGTACATTTCATATTAGCGTATTCCTCCGTCAGGTGCAACGAGTGCGCGCAAAATGACCATGCGAGAGCGTACTCCAGTTTGGGCATACAGTTCGAGCGCATCGCAAGCTCCAATCAAATTAAACTCGTCGTTCGTCCTCTATCGATTTATCGAAGTAGCAGCCTGCAGCTCGTTAGTTGGATGCCAAAGACGAGGCGATTTCTCCGATACAGAACTCTAAGCAAGCTTAATTGCCGAACGCACTCATATTTGCTGCCGTATACTCGGCACGTATACTCAACTCTTGCACTCCAGCCGTTAGACTTGCATTCGTCTATTCTATTCGCTTACACTTGTAATATATAACAGTACTGTGACAATGGGTAATGCGGACAATAGGTAAGACAGAGGCTCAAACGTACATTGCACTTTATGAATTACGATGATTTGAACGAAATTGGCGCGGTAGAGACCATATCAAATATCCACGTTAGAGGAAATAACGAAACAAATACCTATTATGATTTGGAGTAAATAAAAGTTCTAGTCAAGGTTTTTCTTTTTTCAACATTTGAACGCGTCGATTTCAGTAGGAGTTGGGTTAACGAGGAACTCGCAGTAAAAGTAAGAAAAATTCGTAGTCTGTCGCTGTGAAAACGCGTATCTTTCAATTAGGATTAGAACGGGGCTTTGGGAAAAAGAAAAATACGCTGTTTTGCAAGGAAATAGATACACCTTAGTGTAGATTAGAGTAGCGATGGCCGCAATAGAAGACAAAAGTAAAGCGGAGAGAGATGGAGCAACGCGGAGAAGAAGGGGCTGATTTGCCAGGAGATAAGAGATGGTAAAAGCGAAGCGCGACAGGAGAAAGCGGTAGATGTAAAGAGGCGTGTTTTGTGTGTGCTCAGCGGGCGTGCTGAGGGCAATAAGCCGGCGGCGAGCAAGTCCAGCGGCCCATGGAAGCTCAATGCCGTGGCGAGAGCGTTGGCCAACGCGAGCACGGACTCGCGCCAGTATCGATCCAGCTTTGGCGGTAAGTTTGCACGCTTCTGCCCATGCCTCCACGAGCCGCCGCTTAATCGCCAGCTTTTCGCTCGGCCAACCCACTTGCTTCCCTCTTCTCTCGCTCCCTTCCTTATCCTACTTTTGCCCAACGCCGTTCGCCAATTTCCCATCGACGCTTGCAGTCTAGCTGCGCTTCTCAACATTTTACGCTCGATCAACGCCGTGCACAACTATTTCTACGCAACTTTGAACACTTTCATGATGCAAGGAGCTCCACGGCTGAGCCTTAGCGCCGCGGTAACAAGCACACTTACCGTGCAATTAGCTGCCGATCAGCTACTGTAAAATTTCTTTTCTTCCGCTTACTATTTTTAATTGTGGCGGCAATTTCAAAACATTAGTAAAGACTCGGTTCACAATATTTTAGTAGACCTATAAATTCCAGTGAACGTAGCATATTATTCTAAATCAATCCTTTTTCTCAAATATGTCCCATTTTATTGCAACGATCAGAATACTACTTTCATATTACATGTCTAATGTATTTGTAAGTTTTTCTAGTTACATCTACATAATTACTGTCTTCCAATCTTTATATATCTCTCAAGTACAATATCACAATTGAGAATAAGCTTCGTTATACGGAAAACATTTAAAAATGAGTATATTAGAGTAAGGAAAGGACCGTGAATCGATTTCAGCTTATTCGTATATATATATAGACTAGAATTTTGGAAAATCAACGTATAGTTATGTTTTGATCACTTTGCCGTATCGTGTACTGGAAAAGTGATTTTCAAAAGGTCTTGGACAAAATGATTTGGCTGAACGAGCTGAAGTCGATTTCTTTCTCGGCATTAAGATGCCTATCTAAGCTGAACTTTGCAGCGAGAATGAACCATTAGCTTGCTTGTATATCTATGGACGTATGCAGGGACCTTGACATAATATGATATCGGGCCATAGCTGTATGAAACCTGAAATTAAAAAAAAGCAATTTCCGATGATGCGCGCGGTAACCGTATGTACTGCACGATAATCGAAAAAAAGTGCAAGCATTCGCTTCTTAGGTTTCGATGCTATCGTTGCTTGCACTCGATCGGTGGTGGATTTACAATCAGCAAGCAATAATTGTCGATTTTAATTAGTTGGCGTGCATGGATATAGTTGATCTTGTTTTCTCTCCCGTTGAATGGCGTGGACTTGCCAGAGTTCTCAAAGTCAATCAAAGCCCTTGATACTCGCGAAACTTAGCACCATCCGGTAATCGCCTACTTAAGTGAAAATAGAATTGTTCGGTCAATTTCTAGCAACGGGAAAAAATGTGCTCTCTGTCTCGAGAGTGGCACGCAACACCTGTCCACGCTGAATTGCTTCGAAAGAGCAACATTCAACTACGGAATTGACATATATATATAATTATTGTTGAAACGAGGTCTGCACCCGGCAACTCAATAGTTGCAGGCAAGATTTAGCACGGAACTATTAAGAAGCTGACTGGACGTGCAAGTTATTCCGAAAAGAAGCGATCGCATTGGTTGTGACGTGTAGGCTTGTTTGTCTTTGGCACGATATCCGCGGCAAAAGTAGCGCGATTAAGAACTTTGTTCCTGCACGGGCAAATATCGTCGAGATAAGGAGTTTTTACAATTGCGCATGGCAAAAGTGCATCTACAAGAAGAACGGCGAATCAAGATTTGGATAGATCGCGGCGCTGCACCGTGGCTAGCTAATCGATGAGCCGGGCAAGGAGAGAAGATCGGGCTGAAAAGGTTAATCGAAGAGCGCGCCGCGGCGGAATAGGCAGGTGTGCCCGCGCTGGGCTGCTATCGAAGTATCGACGCTTTAACGAGCTCGCGGGCGCAGTTTGCGCGCCTTGGAACAGATAGCGGCGGCCTGGCTCGGGGTCGCACGGCAAAGCTCAGCTGTGCGCGAGCAGCGAGGCTCCGGGGCTCGGCCATCAGCCGCGAGGCAGCGAGAGACTCGGGCTATATAGAGAAGGCCGCGGGTGGGGCGCGCGCCACTTGTGCGATTACGCCGATTCATGCATGCGAGCACGTGCCGATAGAGCCTCGCAACGTTGCCTGGGCTCGCGGTTCGCCTGCGAGCCGTAACGGCGAGGGCCAACGCCGAGAGCGCTAGCCGCCTCAGTCCATGCAACGCGCGCGCTGGAGACTCCGCCCGCCTCGGATCCGGTTCTGCTGCGATTCGGCAAGCATGTAATCGCGCATCGGCTCGCCCATGGACGAGCTCGCGGCGAGTCTCGCGGACGAGCGACCGCCGCCGACGCCTCCGCCGCTGCCCGTTGCCGGCTTGCCCCGGACGCTCATCTGCCGGCCGGCCGAGCTGCGCCGCGAGAAGCCTACCTATCTCCGAGACCGAGGTACGCAGCGCCTTGCGCCGCATTGGCTCTCCTTCGATTGCTTGCCCCGTTCTCAGCCAGCTCTCGTTGTTCCATTGCTGCCTTACCGCCGCCGCCGCCGCCGCCGCCGTTGCCGCCGCCGTTCTTTCTCCCTCTCTCTGTTATTTTGTTCCCTAGCAATGCTTTTTTTCGATTTTTTGCCGTCAGCAGCAACTTCTAGCCGCTCATTTTTTCCTATTCTTGTATCAACGTACTTACGTCCGTTGGCCCTCGAGCCACGCGCTACTTGCAGTCGATTAAAAGCGCGACGCTGCTGCTGTGCTTTCGGTCAGCTTCGACGGCATTTCTCGCAATGAATGGAGTTGTAGACGCTGAAAGTAACTATCATTCTTTCGCTTCTACTATAGATTGCCTTGTTCCCGAAAGCTTCGAGCGAGCTTTTACTGAAAATACAGCGATGTTTATCGGCTATCGGTACCATCTGGGAAGACGCTCGTTGCGTTTTCAATCATACGCACTCGTCACGCATCTTCATTCTTTCCGCACGATACGCGCGATGTTCGTTTCTTAGTCACGGCTCGAGACATGCCATCTTCCTATACTAGCTCCTTCCAGCATAGCAGCTAACTGTTCACACGAAAGATTCGCATTAAATACGCTAATCAATCCGTTCATAACGCGATCCAACATGTTCACTTTCGAGCGAGCTATCGCCGCTGATTTTCATTCACCATCCCTGAGTTGATTTTAATTTTGCTACATGTCACGTCTATGACAATTTTACGAAATCGACTTTCGTTATATGCTAAATGTAACAGTGTCTCGGCGATACGCTTTTCAAAGAGAGTGTTGTGAAATACTTTAAATCGGATCGACAAAGTGAAGCATGAAACGTTTCACTCCATCTTTATGTCATGCATCCTTGCTTCGCAAATTATTCGATCGCTTACAAAGAAGGTAATTTTTTTCTCGATCTTATTTCATTTCTATTTTTCAATATATTTCATCGGATTGTTAATAGCGCAATCACTGTTTCGACCTATACTGAGTAGATTCTAATAAACTCGACGTTTTGATGGATGTCGTTGCCAGTCAAAGTTTTCTCGTATTTCAATGTCAATCTGCATCAGCGGAAACAAGTCAGCCTCAGCTTTATGAATGTTTCTGTTCGGGGAATGCATCGATTTGAAAATATGTCGGAAAACTTTAACAATTGATACCTTGTGTAACGAGTACAAAAAGACAAGGTTAAACAAGCGTTTTTACAGCTGTACGCGAAGCCTTGAAGCTCATAAAACTTGATGAGTAAAAGACAGCTTGCGAGGCGAAGAAAGTAATATTCGTGCTTGAACTGTCGACTAGGGTAGCGCATTGAGAATTTGACGCCTAAAACCTAATCGTTCATGTATTATCACGTGTCGAAATTCGCAAATCTATTTTAGAAAAGCCTTATTCGGTGACTATTCCAAGTTGATTATTTTTTCAATATATCAAATTAATTTTTTTACGTGTAATTTCTTTCAACATTCTATAGAATTTATATGATTTCTTCAATTTTAATTTTTATTAAATTTAAACTTTGAAGTTATATCAAATTAAGTTTAATTGTTCCAATAAACGAAGCACATACAGAACATTTCTGTAATCTATAATAGATAAATTAATTAATTTATATACGAATTCCTTCTCTTACGATCGATAAAATATACAATATAAATGTTTTTTTAACTTCATGACGATGTTCAGTCAGCGTTAAATACTCGGTCTATGGCCTGATTAAAATAAATAATTAATAATTATCCCTATTATTTATATGTTAAATAAGTAATTTTTTCATATATCTGACAACCATTTACAAAATTAAATATATAAAATAAATATAAAATATTTTTTTCTTCATTAATATATAATTAACGGGATCGTTAATACATAATTAAAATAAATAATTGATATCAATTTATAGATAATGTTAGATAGTCAATAAAATAGATTGCACGCTTGTACTTTAAATGCAGCTTCACGTATTGAATGCTATGTCAATGAACTGACGGTGCACTTACTATGTCAGTGTTTGTTGCGAAAAGTGAAAAGTTTGGCTTTTGCATAATTTCATCTCTTGCACATCAAGTCAAATAAGTTTCTGAAAATTATTGCGTGAGATAAAAGTACTTTTATTAATTATCTTTAGGCTTCGATTTTTTCATATTTTTAGAAGTTCTGATTGATTATCGTGTGCGCCTTTTTAGGCAATTGTGATATAATAAAAGTTATCGAATTCTTCATATGCTCCAATAACTATAGAGAACCGAAGATAATGCATATAAATATATTAGGAATATAACTTTGTAGAATTTGAAAAGAACCTGAAATCTAGTATTAACAATAGTAATAAAAATATCTATATTTTACGCGTTTAGATTCTTGGGATTGATCTACCGGAGATTTGACGATTTCAGCATATCGTTTTTCATTCTTCCGATAAATTGTTCGCGATTCCAATTTGTTTCTTCATCTCTAAATAAATTTTTCAATGAATATCTTTCAATAAATTTTAATAAAGTGCTCAGGTTATAACGATTTCATTTGCCATTTCTATTTGTTTTTTGTTCTGCCTATCCTTCTTGGACTTTTAGGGTATCTTTCTCACTATCATAGTGTAGTAGACATTCCTCCCTTTTCAATACTCGATTCTTTTTGCTCTGTACCTTTGACCATCAAGATGCATCGACCTAGCTCATTCCAAAATAGTCGTTATTCACATATATTTAGTTCCTGGTGTAAACTTCCTATAGACAACCGGAGGACGTCACCCCACCTTCATCTCTCATTACTGGACGAACAACTTAAGGTCGGTTTCGGAACCACTATGGCTATGTTAACTTTATACATATCTGCTTTTTTGAAAAGACATTATTGGTATCCACCGTAAATCGAATCCAGACCTCCTCCGTTTAGGAATCCTGCGTTTTATTCATTAAGCTACCACTACTTTCCACTTTAATTAAATAAATTCGGTTAATTTAATTCTTTGAAAACAGGGCCAATCTAGATCATATTTTTCGAGAAGATACGTTTGCAATATTTAGGTTTCAAAGTTTGATTAGGAAAAGTGGGCAATTATTGCCTATATCGTACTATGTATTTCGTAAACAAATATTAATAAAAATGAAACGACTTATTTCTACCTTCAATTTTTACAAAAGATGTTCAATAGATAAGACCAATTAGGTGTAAACAGTATCGCATTAAAATCGAAACTTGTTCCAGTATCATCAACGTTATTATATTGTTTCGTATAATTGCTTCTTCTCGACGTTTCTTCCAACGTATAAATTATCTTCCATGATATATCAACTGGAATATGTATATCTATATACAATCATTTGTAACGCAAAGTCCTTGACGATCCCGCATATAATGAGGCGTGTATCCTTGAACAACGAATCTAGTATTTCATACATTCAGATAAAGGTAGCGTTGATACGACGTTTGCCGATTTCCCGCGATATACGTTTCCAACAAGAAAACCTGACTTTTCCAAATTTAGCAATATAGCGTCGCACGTCCTAGCCATGTCTATCGTTCCAAGTGAAATATTAGGGGGAAAAGTGAAAAACGAAGCGAGGAATGAAAACGAGAATTGACAGTAGTAGAGGCTGAAACGTATTTACGGAAAGATGGCAAGTCTCCGAAAAGAGATCGACAGGCGGAGTGAGAAACTTAGAAATGAATTTGTCAGTTTGTCGGAAAGTTTGACAGGCGTCGGTTGTTCCGGGTCGAATTCGAAAACAATCGGAGGTGTCGGTGGCGCACACGCGAATCCACGGTTTCGGCAGGCTGGCGGCGAAGTCGCGCTTGGCTATAAATAGGTCGCGCGGCGCTAGGACGCGCACGGCCGAGGCTCGCCGGCAGTGACACGAGGCGCGCGCGCGCTACGCGGTCGCGCGGAGCGCGCGAGGGCGCGAGGCCGCGTAGCGCTAATGGGCTGCGCGCCGGGCTGCCGCTAGTGCCGCGCCGGCTCGGCCCGCAGTAGCTCGCCGCGGAGCATGAGGCGCGACAGCTCGACGGTGTGCGACGCCTCGCACAGGCTGCTCAGCCTGTCGGCGAGGGCGGCCAAGTGCGCCGCCCTCATGGCCGAGCCGGACGAGCTGCAGCCAGGTGGGCGCCGAGGAGCCGCGGCCGAGTGCGCGCGAGTAACCCGTGCTGCTTGCAGAGCGCGTGCTCTACCCGAGGACCTCGAGGGCGCTGGCCAAGACGCCCGTCGCGGGCGGCACCCCCATCGACGAGCAGACCTGCATGGGCCTGCGCGCGCTGGTCTTCGGCAGCTGCGCCAGTCCGCCCAAGGCCGAGTGGGCGCGCACCGGGCTGACGCTGCGCCCGGCGGGCCAGGGCCTGGGCTTCGGGCTGCGCGCGCCCCGCAACACCACGCGCGGCCTCGTCAGCGCCGTGCAGGCCACCATGCTCAAGCACTTCCTCTTCAGGCTGAGCAAGCAGGAGGCGCTCTGCTCGCCGGACCTGTGCGTGTCGGCCGCCGCCGCCGCCGTCGCCGCTGCCTCGCTCACTGGTCCGCTCGCTTGCAGGCTGCTCAAGCCCAGCTACGACAAGCAGCTGGAGGTGCTGAACGCCTCGTTGGCCGAGATCGTCTGGCGCTGCGCCGGGGGCTTCGCGGCGCAGGGCGCCGGCTGCACCGCCGGCCTCTGCCTGCCCAGGGCCGTGGTCGCGCTGCCGCAGGACACCCCCTACCTGCAGCACAGCGTGCAATACTTTCAGGATGGGCTGACGGAGACTGTACGTCGGTTTGCCATCTCGAAATGTTGTTAGCGATACCGGCGCTCGAGTTGCAGAGTCGGTCTTTTTCCGAGTCTCGCGTCTCTTGTTTTTCTCGCTTCTTCTTTTATGGAAACAGCAGCCGCGGAGACTCGCATCGAGCCCTCTCTCGACTCGACCGCGCTCTGATCCAACGGTAAGTATAAGCCGATCCGACACCGATTTTCAGCCGCTCGACACGTTCTTTTTGCGTAATAACAAATAACTGAACGGCGCTCCTCACCTGTCTTGCTAAGACGACGGATGTTATTTCACCTCGATATAGTGGCAAACTCCTTTGCGAAGTGCACTCTGTATGCTCGTTAACTCCTACCAACGATTTCACCCAGTTCATTTCTGAGCACTTAATTGATGTGGCAAGTAGCCAAATGTATGAAGGTGAGAACCAAAGGTTAAGGCGTGAACAAAGTTTTTGCAAGTCGATACAAGCTCCATTCTTGTCGACGCGTTCTTTCCGCGTAATATTGCGTATTCCCACTTTCCCGTCCTAAAAGCAAGAAAAGAAGAAAACAACAATTTCATTTCCAAAACCTGAATTTTACAGCTACATTTATTTGAATTCACTACCTTGGAAGATTTAGAAATCTTTATTAAACGATATTTATACTTGGTATGTATTGATTATTTCCGAAACTTTGCATATTGCGTGAATGGACAAATAATATAAATTCTTGCAGTTCCAAGACGAAGGAGGTCCTGGAGCTCAATTACTTTTATACAGTGCTATATTATCCCGAGGATTATCCAAGTACGTTATCTTCGCCTCGTATCGAATAAATTATTTCTGATTTTAGTAATATTCGGTAAATAATAATGAAACAGCATTACAAGAACTATGACATAGATTATACTTCTTTAGAAGTTTGAAAAGTTCAAGTAATTCGAGCCACAGCTCGGCCAAGCCAGAACTGGCTCAAACGCGAACTTTCGTAAAAAATACATTGAAAATATCTACAGTGATCGTATAACTTCGACAAATCAATTAGATCGTATACTTCAAATAAATATTCACAACTGTATACTTAGTAAATCTAAATAGTTTTGATGCTCGAATGCTCAGATAATGGTCTGCTCGAGATAATGGTCAGGTGCTCGAAAGCTCGGGTCAAGTCGAGCCGTTGAGCTTTTGCACAATTCTATAAATTGACAAATTTTGTATTTAGACTCGCAACGCAATGCAACATTGATAACGACATTACAAAATTTGCGTGATGTAATGTCGTTAAAGTAAAGTATAGAAATTCTGTCGACTGTAGTATGCGCCGCAAAACATGTAAGTGTAGTGTGTATATTTACATTGCAACCTAAATAAAACAATTTATTATCGTGTCAACTGCATAGTTGCTAAAAGATTGAAATATTCCCATGAGATTACTTATAATTCCATTGATGAATGTTGTAAAAAAACCGCGAGTCATGACGTTACTGTTCATTGCTGTTACAGATGGTCGGACTTAAAAGTAAGATTCGGGCGCTGTAAAATATTGGATTGAAAGCTTGAAAATACTTACAATTATTCGTAACATAAATTATTCAAAAAATGTGTAACGGTGTTATATCAATATTACGATATTTTTAGCAGCGTATTAGTTGATATCGCTGTTTTTTTTGTTAAAAAAGCAAACAATAGCATTCGACTGCGTCTATCATCGATCAATAATTAATCGTCAAAAGAGCTAAAAAATATTTCGAACGTCGATAATTTGATAAATGATTAGAAGTAATGCTGTGGAAAGTTTGTAGATTCGTCACGTAGCTCGCAGAGTGAAAATTGGTAAAATCATAAATAATGAAAAATATTTGCAGAGTTCGCAACGACTTGGAAGATCCAAGAGCATCGATTCTTGGCGGATCTCCCGAAGAAGGTCCGATAAGCCTGGTGTTGCTTGCGATCACTGGGCGAGCATCGCCCCACGTTCACAATGGCGTAGTGCACGTCGGAGACGAAAACACATACGTTGGTATTTTGACTATTTACGCAGCGCGAAAGGCAACTTGATTGTCGGTCGTGCAAATGACGCGAGGTGCAGAGCTCAAATCTAACGCAATGAGAAAGCTGGGCGGTCGAATTTGCATAATATCAGACTAACGAATGCAGATGGCTCGAGGGCGGGGAGCACTATCCAAATAATGAGCGCAATTCCGAAAATTCCCAGGCCATACCGCAATGGGGCGTGTTGGTGCGCAGCGAGATCGGTTTCCTCATCCACGAGGGCGACGGCCAGGCGAACAAGGTGCCGGGTTCCCGGCTGAAGACGCCCAGCCTGCCGATCTGGGTGTCGCTGTGCCTCGGCCACCACGGGGTCCTGTTCAACACCAACAGAGAGCTGCTGCGCAATTATCACGCCGAGAGACGGTAAGACCGAGCAGAGCCAGCCAGGCCTCGCTACTCTACTCGCTTGACCTTGGGCCCAGGTTCGACCTGCAATACTACACCTGCGGCGGCAGTCACGCCACGCTCACCGTGGACACGCGCGCCCGCGAGAGCGCGTCTGGCATCGAGGGCGCCGGCGCAGCCAGAGACACCGTCGACATTGCCGCGACGCCCCTCGAGAAGCTCATACACAGCAAGTAAGCGCGCGTCAACGGCTGTCGGCGACAATCTCATTGAATGACGCCGTTTCACGTGCTCGCTGCTAAGGTGGCAGGACGCGCAGATCCAGTGGAGCGGAACACCGGTGCTGTGATGAGAAAGCTCTCGCAGCTGGTCCCTTTCGTTCGCCTCGAGTCGCCCTCGCCGAGAGCTGCTATTGTTGCCGTGTCGCAGCGAATCGCCGGCATCCGATCTGATTCTAGATGACGCCTACGAGTGTGCTTCGCCCAATTGCCAGTTACCAGACTCCGATTCAATATCGCATTCGCCGTTATGATTTAAGCTTGCGGCAGCAATCTTCTTCTCGGCTCACCACCACTTTTACCGGAGCGCCGCTCGGAACAAATCGTTGCGATTGTTCCCAGTGAAAGCGATCTGCTTCGCAATCATTAAACGCCATTTCCACCAATGATACTTTACTTTTACCAAGTTTATAATGCTGAATAATGACTTTCGCAGAGATATTCTTTGCAAATCTCAATTGCTTCGCACCGCTACGTTGCATAACTGTCCATTCGCGTTTATTATCGCGGTGCTTGTAGCAGTCGTGCAATTGTGCCTCGGTATTATTGTCGGAATCATGTTCAAATGATAATTGTACGTGTATGTGTCCGTAAAATATTGCTAGACAATTACCAAAGTATACGTTACAAGTACAAAACTCTCGAGTAAAAGCTTGATATAGAGACTCGGCATGCTATATATAATTATAATTATACAGCTGATAAATGATTAACTTTCTAGAAATGGAAAACCATATGAAGTTTAAAAAATTGAGTATAGGTGTTATAATTAGAGTCTATTGTTAAAGGCAGCATTTAAAATAATTCACTTGTAATTGCACTTGTAATCACAAGCGGCGAAAAGTTTCGCTGTAAATATGTTCCATGTCTCGATGTTGTTGTATTGGCAAATGTAAGTGACAATCTTTTTCGTGCGAATCGAGCTAAAAATGTCTGCAGATGGGTGTTTCGCTTCTTAAGTATTTCCCAAATTTACCTGTGCGCCATGATTTTATTTTCCATACATGTATAAAGATACAAAATAAATCAAGCGTTTTGCTGCCTTCTTTCTGCATACAGAAAACTCTCTACAATAGATTTTTCCGCAGCTCGAATAAAGCGGAGTTCATTGATCCGCAAGCAAACACGGCAATCATTCTCTTGCAACTATAATGTTATCGATTTGCAGCTGAGCGCGTCCCGCACTTCCTGTCAAGTGCAGCAACGTCTTTTGTAAACTACGCGTCACGTCATTCTGCAGCTATTGCGCTGGATTTTGACCCGATTTTAATCTGCTCCTAATGGCATTGCACCTATCAGAAATAAACACCGCCTTCTCAGTTCATTTTTGCCAAGTATTTCTAAATATTTTAAAAATAATTGTCCAATTGTCGTCTAGATATTTTTTTCAGCATTAGGCAGTATTTTAATGCATTTTCGACAGTTTAGACATTTTGCAAATAACCTGTATACGACCTAATAAAAGAGTGAGACGCCAAGTCACATGTAAAATGAATTTTTATGTATCCTGTCGTACAAATAGACGAAATCATAGACGTCGTTGTTATTTCCGTCGAAGTACCTTGTAACTATCGTTGTTGGTCGACTAGCCCGCGAGTAAGTCAGATTGAAGTGCCACGTCAAGATCTACTAAAAGCATAGCAGCAGTCGTCGAGCATTGGAGCAGTCGACGAGACAAATGGAAATAAATAGCATCGAGTCGTATCGTAAGCTAGGCTCCGTGAGAACTGGGCTATTCGCAGTGCTTTGCAATTATACGGCCGTGAAAAGTCCACGACAGATATGTATAGAGTCGCCAGTGGCGGGTGATCCGACTCGCGCCATTAGCCCGTGAAATGGT
Source organism: Phymastichus coffea (assembly GCF_024137745.1). Classification (NCBI taxonomy): domain Eukaryota; kingdom Metazoa; phylum Arthropoda; class Insecta; order Hymenoptera; family Eulophidae; genus Phymastichus; species Phymastichus coffea. Next base: position 1,090,319 of record NW_026706881.1, read on the forward strand.
TGTACGCCCAGTGCGAGCCGTGAGAAGTGCAAGGCGATGCGCCTCGCGATGAAAGGAAACGCGTTTCTTGCTCCCGCTGCCATCGCCGATTTGTCTCTCTCTTTCTCTCTCTCTCTCTCTCTCTCTCGCTCTTCGGATCTTTTTATCTTCTTTCTCTCTTTGCTTTGCAGCTTTTATTGCGAATTTACTCTTTGCTTGACGGCGTTCAGGCACTCGCTTTGTACAGCTTTTTTCATTCTGATTTTAATCAGCTCGATTTCAACGATACTGGCCGATGACTTTTACGCTCAAATGAACATTGCACGCCATTGATTTTTTTATGCATGATTCCAATGTCAATTATTATGGTGCACAAAGACGTGGACTCGATACGACAAATTCGACAGACCATGTGGAAATAAGACGATCGAACATATGGCAGTGCTCTTGAAGATCGTCCAGAGCGTCCCACAAGATTGGTGTATTCGTCAGCAGTGGCTCGTATATCAAGTCGTTTAGCCAGTTGGAGCTTGTCCACACCCTCGGCCATGCAGCTGTTTTTACAATGCAGGAGCTACAATCCGAGAGTACCATCAGGTTCTCTTGTTCGACTACTCGTGTTGGATCTTGCACCTTATCAGCGTAATCTCATCATCTTGTCGCTTCATTTCAGTATTGGTCATCTTGCAGACAGTCGCAGTATTTCGACTCGCACCTTCATACTGATCTGCTCCAGGGCCACGATGTACTCGTAGTGCACCGGCTGCACCTCAGGATTACCTTTGCAGGACCATCTTGTTCCAGAACTGCGCTTTCCGTTTTTCAAATTCTTTTCTATTTAAATTTCTATGACAACTTTTCTTCCAACAAACATATCATCGACCGCTTTCTTTTTGCGGTTTCTTCATTACTAACGTTTGTGCCAATTGAATTGCCACGCACTGGTCTACTTAGCTTTCAATTTTTCGTATTTTCACTCAGAATTCACCAACTAATTATTCAGAGAGTTGTACGTAAAGTAGTTAAGGTGAGGCCTGATTGGAGCCAAAAATTTGAGATGAATCATTATATAAACGCGGAATTTGATGTCATATCTGTCGGTGGTAGCCGAGTTCAATGTTATCAAGCTGTAAATGATTGAGCTGTCGTTTGATTGATTTTCACGTTGAGTCGTTGATACGAAGAAAACGTTGTTGAATGGAAGTGGAGTTAGTTGTCCAGGCTCTCCTTGGAGAAGGGCAAACTTATGCAACGAGATGCCAGTATGCGCTGACCATAATGCGGCATTGCACAATCCTGCACAATTACATATTCTTTTCTGTTGGAGAGCGCTAATGGTGTAATGTTGCTGTGCATATATGGCTGGATTAATTATGGGAAAACCTCCGAGGATGGGACTTTGACGGGTATACACAGATTAGATAAAAACACTGCATAAAAAGAAAACTGTGGAAAAGTTCGTTCAATGCTAATAATACTTGTAACGAGGTTAATCGGATAAAGTGCACATTATAAAAGCGGCTAGGACCAGGGAGATCGGTGAAAAGGACGAGGCGACGCAGCAGCTGGGATTCCGAGGCGCTCGTCGTGCACTGCGAACGCGAGGCGAGGACGGGACAAAGGACTGTTCCGAGAAGAAAGAAACGCGGATGAAGCGCAGCACAGGGCGTGCGTCATGTTAATAATAATAATAATAGCGAGTATGGAGATGTCTGGGCGGCGATAAGGCCGGAGCCGACGCGAGCGTGGCCTCGGTGCAAAGGGGAAAAGGGTTCAGAGGCGGGCAGCGGAGCGTGACGCTGGCTGACCTTGCGGCACTGCTGCTCGTACGCGCTCGCGCGATTCTCCACCTGTCGACGCGTAACACGCCCATTCGATCGCCTGTGAAGCGCGCTTGATCGCTCGGACCCTCCGCCCTGACCCAATTGCACGACCCGTCGCGCGGCTTCGCCCAACGCGCTCGGAATTCCGCCTCCGAGTTTACGCGACGCAGGCGAGCTGATTCACGCGAAGCCACGTGCAGCTCGTTGCAAGCGCGTAAGCTCGGCTTGGCGGGGACACATCGGGCTCGCCTTCCGCTTTCCTGTCCCAGCGACAGCGTCAGGCAAAAGAGGCAGGCGTGCGAGAGCTGAGCTGCTCGCGGCAGTGTGTCCCCTCGGCAAACACCTGTCCGGTAGCGGATGGCTGCTTCTCTCCCCTTCTTCTCTGCTTTGCCGCCGCCGCTGCCGCCGCCGCCGCCGCTGCCGCCGCCGCCGCCGCCGCCGCCGCCGACTTCCTTTCCCCCGGTGCTTCGCTCCGGCGTCCGCGCGCGTATGTGCCTTACTTGGCCGCGCCGTCCAGATCGCAACGCAAGCAACGCCGAGCGGACGCGCGCGCCGGCCGTCTGTCCTTGCGGCGCGTCTCCTGCCCGCGTACGTCGGAAATCCGCCGAGCGCCCCCGTCGGCCCGTCGGCAGTTCGCTCGAGAGCGGGGAATGTCGATCGAGCAGTGATTGCACCGAGAACAATTGCAGCGCCAAGAGTTGCACGTCGATTGATCCGGCGCGCGTGCGAGCGCGCTCGCTGCAAGTGAATTATCGATGAATGCGGGTGAATGCACTGTTGTACACACAAGGCAGCTGCGCCGGAAAGAACGGACCTTCATGGCACGCTCGATAGGAATTTCGTGGTGAGTCCGTACAATTTTGCTTCATCGCGCACCGCGCCCCGTTTTATCGTTTTATTAGCGTTTTCGTTGCGTTCGCATCGCAATGTTGCACACGCACCTCGACCACGTTCGGCATTGTTCGCGGAGTTCTATTTGAGCGCGCGTTGCGTTATCGTCGAACTCGAGCCTCGGACACTTGTTGCTCAGCCAAGTAGACGTAACGTTCGGGAAAGAGAGGCGGCCACGGGCTATGCTTCCCGACTGGATGTCCCGTGCAGCCCCGAGCAACGCTCGATACTCGCCCCCCACGTGTTCCCATCGATTTGTCGCTCCGAGCCAAAGCAGCCAAGAAAGCGCAGCTCTCTTCTCTGCCTGTCTCTCGGATTTCCTCTGGCCAAACGCCAGCGGCATTTTGCCTGCTCTCCGGCTTACAAGCTCACGCTTGTCCTTTGTTCAGCGGAACTTACGTGCGCCGGAACCATTCGGATCGCGTACGCCTCGCACCACGCCGACCCGCATTCGCCAATCAACGGACGGACGGCTGCGTCGCGACTGAGATTCTAGGACCAATCGCTGCCGTCGCATTCTTTGCCATGTGCGACTCAGGGTGCAAATAAGTGCCGAAGGAACCAGCATTCGTGCGCGGCTACTCCTTTTGCCTTGCTGCCGAGTCATTCCCTTGGGCTTCGATGCGATTGCAGGTTTTTTCCCGATAATTGCCGCAACGTATGATTTCTGTTCGAGTATTTTCTCTCCGCGCTCTCTTTTGTCGATCGATCGCTTATAGCATAGGTCATGCTCGACGCGCAGCGAAAGCTCACTGTACTCGAGCCTCGGCCAATTGATTCATCGACGTAAAAGCCAGTCGGTTCCGCTCGCGAACGAACGATTTGCTGCCAAGCTGCTAGACAATTTGTAAAATGCAGCTAGCAGATCGTCGTCGATGCAATGCTCGATGCTAAGCCAGGATGTTTGCGTAAAATACGGAAAAAGAGCGACGCAAGCGGCTTGTCACGGACATTGGATTCGTTGGATTCGGCGCTTCCTCGTCTGCCGATGGAAAGTCGGGCGCATAACGAGGCAGCGCCGCGTAAAAGCAACAAGAGCGCAGCACACGCAATGGCGGCAACGGCGGCAACGGCGGCGAAAAAAATCGCGCGACAGTCTGCACGAGAGCGGCGTCCGTCAAATTAACAGCGCGGCAACGAAGCGCGACGTTTCGTTCAGGCGTGCGGCATGCTTTCTAGCCGCAACGAGGCGCCGCACCGCCAGCTTGAGAAAGAGCCGGTCCAGAGCAGCGCGAGAACGCGGGTACGGAACGCGGCGCACGCGAGGGCCCGACATCCGCTCGTCCCCTCGGCCTTTCAGACTTATCACGCACGCCTCGCTTTCGCCAAATTTATTCAGCGTCCGACGAGTCGGCTGCGGCCAAATAACCGCGCCATAAAAAAAGACAATAAAGCAGCCGCCGCTGCCGCCATTGTCGTATATATCCTCTCGATCGCTGCACACCTTGCGCGCAATTAATCTATCTTGTGTTATATATCTAGTTGCGATTACGAGCACGGCAAGCCGCACTTTCACGTTTCAACTCATCTCGGCTTTCTCCGGTAGCAAATTTGGATTTTCTATGGGTTTATTTGTTATTCGCTGATTGTTAAGGAACTACGCGCATCGAGCAATGGCGAAAGGCATACAGAAGTACGAGTATATTGCATCTCGTGATACGAACCGTCCCGACAGCGAAAGTTTTTTCATGTTTATAAGATAGCAGAGTGAAATTAGTAAGGCTTAATTGTAATGCGAGCAGCAGTGAAACTCAGCGGAGGCGGGCGCAACTGACCCTTGCGATGAACAATAGACAGCTCGCGGGGAAGCGCTACGTTGGTTCGCCTTCTCGCTCGCCGAGCCCATTAATCTCGGCGTCGATACGGTGAAATCAGATGCGTTAATTCATGCCCGTCCGAAAGCGCGCGTTCGTTTTCACTTTTTTTCGCGCGCCGGCGAATAATCCGTATCGTCCGAGATATAGATTAGATTTCCCCCGTGCCACCGGCGCCTCCCTGCGAGCAGCCGTGTGATTGCGGCGCTGGGGAAAGGTCCGAGGCTATCGCTTGGCACTGCTCCTCGGCTCCTTGACGCAACCTCTCGCAGTTCGCTCGGCTTCTTCCGCTCGCTTCTTCCCGCGCCCCCCGTTCTGCCGTCTGGACACCTGCTCGATCCACGCTGGGCCGAGCACGCGCGCGATTTTGCCCTTTCCTCCTCTCGGCTGCGTATACGTATATACCGCACACCCGAATTAGCGCCTCATAAATCGAGTTTCGTTCGATCGCACGTGGTCTGGATCGATCGATCGGGCTAGTACGCAGGCAAACCTCCGTGACGCAATCGAAGCTTTGCTACGATATTATTAGGAGTAAAACAAGTATTCTTATAGCGATAAACAACCTTTCAGAAAGTTTACCACTTGCAGATGTACGAGGCAACATTCCAGCAGCTTGATGGAGACCTCGGATTGACATGGAGCTCATGATTCTCAAAATTCTGATACTGCTTTGCTGCATTCTTCATGGAGCCTCGGGTCAATGTAAGTTTCAACTCGCGTCTTATTATGCAGTTCTGTAGAACCGTTGCTCGTCTCATTTCACTTTGAGCTTTGTATTTACTCTGGCTAATGAACTCGCAATACTAAAGCGTCGTAACATGTGCTCGGAAAAATTCGCCTTGGCGTATCTATTTTCGTTGTCACGCGGAGATGACATTGCGTCACTAGCAGCGCTATTACAAGTACTTGCATCGCCGTTTAACGACCACTTGAATTTGGTCGAAGCACGCGAATAAATAGCGGTTAACTGTAAGTAGGCCCCAGATGCAATAGCTGCGCAAATTTCGTTTCAGGCAAGATTTTCGATCCAGCCACGCAAAATATTAATCAATTTTGTAACTATTCAAATATGCATTGGCTGTATTTCAAGTGAATACATGTTATTATTTCACAACGAGTTTGCACTTTGAAACGAAAATGCAGACCGGGCGATTGTGCAATAAACCGCGTTTCAATAAAAACAAGCAACGTATCTGTTATTATTCTCGAAATTATTATAATCAAGAAAAATGATTGGTTTGCTCGTCGAGAAAACGCAAACGGAGCATTGGTTTGCCGTTCGATCGGTAACTGCAGTTCGTTTTAGTAGACGTTTTTTCCAATACTATATAAAATCGATATTGTAGGATGGAAATGTATGCATGTTTGAATGTTGGTGATGCGTTGAAAATGAGGATGGAGTGTGTGCAAAGGAAGCGACTGAATTGCCGGTAAATTTCCGGTCATTTGGTGAATCTTTTCGCTGTAAGTGCAATAAAATGAGTAAGAGCCAAGTTCCTTGAGCCAGTGCTATTTGCGCCTTGGCTGCGTTTTTACGAGACAGTCGTTTGTGAAGACGTATACTGTAGCGAAGAAGCTATTATTGTATTCGAATGGGGCCAAACAGCAAGCAAAGATACATATCCTTCGCCTTGATCGCGCAGTCCTGTTGCAAGAGTCGGGCAAACTTAACTAGCCGTTCCGAGTAGGCTGTGCGTCTGGAAAGCGCTCGAGCAATCGGAATGTTTTTATGTTGCGCGCGATCGGCGCAGCGCTCGTCACCGGCGATCGAAACGCACGAGCGATGCGCGCGTCTTGAAGTATCGCGTGACGCGAGGCCCCGAGCTGGACGCGTCGCTGCGGCGCTCGAGGAGGTTGTCAGGGCGAGCGACCGACCGATCGAGCCGCCGCTTTTCGGCGAAAGTCCGAAGCGAGGAGGAAAATGAGTTTGTAGAGCGAGCGAAATAAGGACGTGCGCGGGGGCGCGCTCGGCGCTGCTCGGCGCTACTCGGTGCTACTCGGCGCTACTCGGCGCGGCGCGGCCAGCTTGACCGGAACTCCGCTCCGAGGAAGCGCGCCGGGCTCCTGCGGCTGCCTGCCGGCCACGTGTATACATTATACGCCTATCACGCGCTATCTCGCCGTTTTATTCTCGGCTCGCACGTATATGTGGAGCAAGTGTGCGTGCATCCTACGAAATGGAACATCCAGTGGTTCGCTAGGCCCTTCGGTCCTCGTCTGCCGAACGGCTACCAACGGGCCTCGACGAGCTCCACTCTGCTTTTCCACATTTCTTCCGACTTTTTTCCAATTTTTTCCCAGTCCATCTCGCCGTCGACTAGACGGCTTTGCTCGCTCGTACGATTACGAAAACTACAACGGCAACGAGAACGAAAACGGTACAGTTGTCTGTTATTGTTCGAAGCGGGCTTTTGCGCAACTCGCAGCTACACGGAGCCGCGCAGCGTAAGCGCCTCGTGCATGGAAGCGCGTTGTCCAGCGGCGCGGCTTCGTAATTAATTGAACGTGCGTTCCATCGCGCTGCTTATTGCATATTCTGTCTAGCGTTTTAGCGCGGATAGCGGACGGTTATATAAGTCACGCGAAAAGCGAATGTACTAATTGGAGCAACGGTACACGGCATACGTGTATAATACTTGTTTTTCCGTTGCTCTCGTAATTTTGCAAGGCGGGCATTTCCCAGTGTGCAAACGAGCATCACGAGCATCGCGCCAGGACAGTAGGACAGGGCGCACTGCTCGTCGTTGCTCGCTCGCGCCTCGGGACAGTAGCGTGAAATTTGAGGAAGGCGAAGATGACACGCGAAACGGGTTTCTCCCGCGGGCACAGGACGGGCAGCGCGAAAAACCGCAGTAACGGCGCGCAGCCGGATGTCGAAGCGAGCCTGGCCTCGCCGCATTATTTCGGACCCTTGCGAGCGCCACAAGTTGCTCTCACGCTGCTGCGTCTCCGAATTGCGCTGCATTGCTCGAAAGCTTTCAACGGCACGCAGCACCGACACGCAGCAGCGATCGTCCCACTTGCTTGCAGTGATACGAGATACGCGATGCTTTCTGGAGAACGGCGCGACTGCGGCCCACCTGTTCGTCAGCGAGGACATGAAGGTCGGCGACGTGATCGGCGTCCTCGGCGTCCTCGGCGATCCGGGGCCCCAGGGTGACATTGATCTGCGGCTCAAAGAGGACGACAGCCCGGTCCAGTTCTCAGCCTACTCGCGGAATCTGACGCTCATTCGAGCCCTTGACAAAGAGGGTGTCGACGGGCCTGCCAGCGTCTTCATCAATGTTATCTGCGAGAGAAAGCATACACTCGACCCGGTATGACCCCGTTGCGCTTTCTTCTATGTTTCTTTATTCCTCATATGCACCTTTTGCTTAATTTCAGGGTTTCATCATACCTGTAAATATTAGAGTTACCGACGCTAACGACAATGCTCCACAATTCATCAATGCGCCCTACGTGCTCAATATATCCGAGGTACGCAACGCATCATTGTGTGCTGTTGATGTTGAGATTAATCAGCTGACATTCTCGTAACTTATAGGTGACTGTGGTGGGCACACGAGTACTGCAAGGTGTTAGAGCGGTGGATGCCGATCAGCCGGGACCATATTCAACTGTTCAATATTCTATTCTGCCGGGGCCTCACGCTGTAAGTAGGCCCGTGTTGAGTATTTCATTCGATAATGTCCCGGCAGAATCCCTCGGCTCGTTTCTCCGTCATCGCCCGGAATTTTCAAGAAAAACTACTCAATCGATTGGCATCACTTAGATCTTGCTCGTACCACATGATGATACCTTCAACAAGACTCACTCGAAACATTCAAAGAATTCAGTGGTCACTCAATTTTCACAAAATGTCGACTTGGCAGGTTCTGCCGGGACACTACTCGAGTCATTCATCCAATATTACAATTAATTGCCTTATGCTCAATATGTAAAACTATTTGAAATTGCTCACGCAGCTTATTTTCGTGGATTGCAAAGTTTGGCTAAAAGTGTCGCTAGAGGTAACATTAAAAAAACTCGAGACGTTAATTACGCTGTAAATGATATGCTTCTATGATGACGACAGCAGTTTATTGTGATTATTTGCATGTAAATATATGCACGATGCTCTGATGTATATTTGTTATTGTCACGATAAAAATTGATTGACAGAATTTGAATGATAACACATTTGAAGCGCACGTAAATATTATGGAGTAAAACGATATTATGTAAATAAGATAGGGATAAAATGCAGCGATCGAATTTCAATGAGGTTTCTTGTTTTACAGGATTTTTTCGTCTTTGCAAATGCTCTGGAGGGGACGTTAGTTCTGCGCAAGCCTCTGGACTACGAAACTCTTAGCAATTTTTCCGTGGGGATACGCGCGCAAGTATGGTTACAGTTGTCCTTGGCTACGGTTCCCATTGAAAAAAGAATGAATTTAAAAGAACGAAATATTTTCAGGATCATGGAAATCCGCCACAATCATCGACGACTATACTATACGTGAATGTCATCGACGCGGACGATCAAAATCCTGCCTTCCTCAATGACCAATACAGAGTATATGTTCCATTGCAAATAAAAACGGTATGATGTTATTTTGTAAATAACAGGTATTGTGAGGCGATGCTGATCAGTTGGATAAATGAAATCGCAATGTTTTTAGAGAAAAATTTTACGCGTTGATCCAGCACCGATAAAGGCGGTAGACCAAGATGTAGGCATCAGCGCTCCCGTAAGGTATTCTATACAAGGCGCGATTTTGCCATTTCTCACGCTCAACTCCGAAACGGCCGATTTGATTATCATTCGTCCACTGCAAGATCACGAACTCATTTCTTCGGCAACACTCGTAATTAAGGTCTGTAAGCAAAAGGTATACCAACCTAGAGCGGAATGGACCTAAAAGTTGACCGGACTGAAAGTATTTTGTACATTACGTATTGAGTGATGACAAATAATTTCCATTAAAACGAACGTTTTCCCAGCCATTCCGGTGCAGGTTCTTCTATCTGCGTTGATTTCTTAAAAAATTGATATTTTTGATGTTCGAAAAAAATATTCGTTTTTCAGGCAACTCAAATAGACAATCCCGATCGGTATACTTTGGCGACCGTTATTGTTTCTAGAGAAGGAAGTACAGAAGATGATTCCGTAAATGGTAAGAAATATAATTTTCTGCCAGTAAGTCTACGTCCAAGCAATGATACGACGTTGAATTTTCAGGAGTGATCGGTGGACGTTTACCAGTGCGATTTGTGCTGAAAGATTACCAGGCAAGTGTTTCCGAAAATACGCCACCCGGCAGCGTTATTCTCACTGCGGGTGTCAATAAAATTGACCCGGTAAGTTGCACTTTTCAAACATGTGACGGTGAAATAATCTGATTATAAACAAACTGACCTTATTACACGCTTGTAATTGGCAGAATCTTAAATTTTGGCTAGTTGGTGCTACCGAAGATTTGGAGAGATTTTACATTACCGACTCGGGCGAATTGATTCTCAAAGGGAACTTAGATTACGAGCGAAGGATTCAACATAGTTTTCTGGTTCATGTTACCGATAAGCATAACGTAAGCTGATAGTTTGATATGAATACTCAGCTCAATAGGATTGCTAATATTTGTTCCCGTTGCAGAACGACACGGCAAGAGTCAATATTTCAGTAGAAGATGTCAACGAATGGGAGCCAAGATTTCGTCACCCTAGATATGAATTTCACGCTAGAACCTTGAGGGAAGGTTCCATCGTTGGTAATTAAACATTTTCTATTTGATATCAAAATCACTGCAGACATCTTTTATAGTGCTGCTGACTTTGTACATTAACAGAAAATATTTCATTCATTCTCATGGGCGTATCTTAAGCATTGCAATGTACGATGTTTACAGGTAGACTTGAAGCTGCAGACGGCGACCGCGGTGACCGAGTTTCATTGTCTTTAAGGGGACCGGATGCTAGGTAATGTTATATTAGAGCAATGGGCGTAGCCGATAGGCATTTGGAATAAATGAACATATATGTCTAGGTCGTTTGAAATTCGTGATAACGGAGAACTGATTCTGCGATCAATGGGACCATTCAACGGCAGCATAGCTCGGCTAGTCGCAATTGCTTCCGACACGGGCAAACCTCCAAGGTAATTGCTCGTCTGTGCTGGTAGAATGATTTTCACCGAATGATTTGTTGCTGAACAGATCGAGCATGATACCAGTGATAGTACATCTGCCCGACGTGGCCAGCACAACGCCAGTAGCAGCGAGAGCAGCTCCCGCTTGGCTCGGCAGCAGCGTCCTGTTGGTCGCGGTCTTCGGCGCGGTTCTCGGCCTCCTCGGAGTCGTCATACTCATTCTCATTTTGTATATTTACAAGCAGTAAGTTAACGGAGGCTTGTTGCCCCGATCGTGGTGCGAAGCCAGGCGATTCTCATCGAGCTCAATGATTTACCAGCAAAAGGCCGAAGAGCGGGGGATCCGTGAGTTCCGTTGGCACGGGGTACCGAGAAAAGTCGCCAGTCCCGTCGGCTTTGAGCCCTACACCGCAGATATTGGGCGCCAGCATTCTACAGGACACCCTGGAAATATCGCGAGAGAGGCGATGCGCGTCCAATGACATTGACAATCCGGTATTCGGAGAGGACAATGACAGCTACAACGCGACAATGAAAAGTAAATGGGCCCGGCTGATGGTAAGTGCGTCGACAGACGGTTCGTTTCATGGCCATGAACGCCGACTCGCAGGCGTGATGTCGAGCCGACAAATGCCGCTGTACTCGAGGCACAAAGTGGCGCCTGCGCCCGAGCCACCCGCTCTCTCGGCGACGTCCAACATACCCAACGTCGGCGGCCTCGTGCAGAACATGAACGACTTGAGCGCCCGCAGCAACATCAACAATCTGGAAACGGGCTCGCAGAACTCCTCCAACTTCTCGGGGGATCCGCCGGACTCGTTGGCGCCGACCTGGCCTGCCGAGTCCATGTCCAGGAGAGTGAAGAAACTCTCGTGGGACGACGACGATCGGGTAAATTGACCTTTCGCATTTTTCCGACCTCCGCAACACTCGTCAGTTCCGCTCGAGCCTTCATTTGCTTGTCTCTGTCTCGTCGAGCAGACGGTCGACAGCGTGGAAATAGCAGCGGAAGCTCGAGCAAGCACCAGCCATGCGAACAACGAACAGCTCAACTTGACCGTCTACTTTTAAGCTTCCGATCGAGAGACTCCCGCATCTCTTGTGTTGTACAGATTATTGCCTACACTGCAACATTCTCGGCAGTCGTGCCGAGAATACTTTGTATGTACCTTTTGCGTCGTTTAATAAAAATCTTACCTCATACAATCGTCAACGCAACTCATTTTTCCTGGATTTACTGCTTTCACAAGTCGACAAAGAATCGATACAACTTTCCGCTTGCTCGCTTCGCTGGACAGGCCTATAATAAATGTGAAAATCACGATTAGTAGGCCGCATTCTTTTTTATCGGTCAATCTTTTGTCAACGACAAGTCATAACGTAGCACATTGACGGATTTTTAATGATTCTTCAAGTGACAAGTTGATACACGTTGCTAATTGCCACTAATGAAAGTACAAGTAACGCTGTAAAGTAGGATATCCAAATCTGTTTTGAATCATCATAACAATAAGGCTAGTAGGTTAATGGATTTACACGGAATAGCCTTTCGTTTGAATCAACCGATTGTGGATGCTAATTTCTTGATCTAAAAAACAATTTGATGGCTATTCTTGAAATTCTGTCGCTTCTACTCGAAGAAGAAGCGTTGAACAAATTTAATTGACGGGACTCGTGAACGAATAATAAAATGTGTGATTTTTTAGAAAATAAAAGAAAGCTTATCGTCAATGGTGTAGCAATGACGACAGGCCGTCCGAGGTGGAAATGTGATTTGCTATTTGTCAGCTGGCTAAAGTGTACGATGTATCGATGCAGTAACGGTAGCGCTTGAGAAGACCAGCAGACATCCGCTTTCTCAACCCGAGCGACTACGACGGACGGTGCATCCGCGTCTCACAGTCGCGGACGCGACTTGGAGATCCGAGTGATAATGATCGGCAGGTCGGCCGGTCGCTCGCACAGACGTCATCGCTGTCGAAAAGAGACCTATGCGCGTACGTGCGACAAGGTCGAAGAAAGTGTGGCTGATGTGCGGTGGGCGCGCGGGCGAGCCGCGGCCACGGTGGGAGAAAGTGGCCCGCAGCGGATCCCGGGCGCCAGTTGCTTTTCAGGATTGCCGTCGCACGGCTCGCTCCGGCCGGCCTTCGAGACCCACTCAGTCCGCTAGCGATGCACGTCGCGCGCGCATTGTCCTCCTGACCGGCGACGACTCCTCTGCCTCGTCTTTGCCTTCGCTCGTCAACACGTGAGTGACTGGGCAGACTCCCGCCTGCTTGTCTGCTTGTACCCGTTTGCAACGCAATTGCAACGACCCACTTCTGGCAAGCCATTAGCTCGCGAGCGCGTCGCTGCACGCCCGATTCTAATTTTCTTCCTCTTGCCGACTTTCAGTTTCGCTTTGAATTAACGTAGCGGCACTTGCCGCTCGAGTGTTTTCGTAGTCATATTTCTCTGCCAAGTTATTGGAGCGAGCGACTGCGCGACGTTGCAAGCGCGACAAATCTTTTGGACTTCTGCATAGGGTCGAGCCGTGAGGGCTCTACGACAAATGTAAGTTTCTTGGAACTGAGCGTAGAAAGATCAACTTGGAGGCAGTGAAGCCCGGTATTTCCAGGAGAAAGTCGAGCCACCGTAGGACCACCTTTCGCGCGCTATGCAAATTTCCACGCGATCTGCGAGCCGCCGCTCATTATACCATTTCACTCGGATAAACACACCAACGAATCTCCTCACTCTCCGACGTTTCGCTACGGCGCATTATTTGATCGACGTTCACATCTTGTTTCAGAGGCCAGCGACCATGCTAAACGTTCTTCGCCTTCTCCTCGTCGCTGCAACGCTCAGTGCGGTCTTTGCTAGACATGGTAATTCTTTCTTATCAGTCCTATGACTCTTTATTTATACAATCATTTTTATAAATAATCTACTTTGGGATACGATACAATTGTTATGCAGATAATGGCTCAAAGCTTGTTCTTTGCGGTTATTCATATTGTTCAGCTTTACGATTAAGAACCATCGTAAGACTTCTGCTACACGTTGTATTGGGTTATTGCACGATTTCAAACTGTACAATAAGTCGGATTTTTTTATTGTTTGTGTTTACAGTCTGTTCATCCGTACGCTATTATATTATACAAGTCAATTTTTCATAAATAAAGTCTACTTTTCAGTTTTAGTAAATAATGACGGAATGTGTTTCAGCACGAGAGCCTTTATGGAACGAAACAATAGTAGGCGAAAGCATAAATTTGCCAAAAACAAAATCAATTGGTCCCTGGAGCGAAATTCTTGAGGACTGGCTCACTTCTACGGGCGATAACTACTGCTGCCGAAGTTCACGAGTGATGAAACTTGGCGACACAACTCTCAAAGTGTCGCCGACCAACAAAGGTTCTCCGCCCAACAAGAGGGACGTCTCCGAAACTGATCTCTATCTACTCGGTAAGATCTTATATATAAATCGATCAACTTACAATCGTTGCATGATTGTTGAGTAATTATGAAAGATTATCGTCAATCTGAACGCTCGAATGGCTGAATTACTGACTAATCGCGATCAACCTGCGAACTATCGGTACTTTTATTTAGCGAAAGTAAGCAATTAGCGCTCACGAGTAATTCACTGACGCAATAGCCGGGATGAGAGTGAGCTGCTAATAATTATAATAATATGCAATGAAATGATCGTGGCCGTGACAGGAGCGATCGAAAAACTAGTTTACCGAGTGGATTTCTTGGAGAAGCGCTTGAAAAGAGCCGAAGAGCTCATATACTACGTCATTGCGGGTAACAACAAATCCAAAGGTACGGATAGCTCTGATTTGTCTATTGGTCGTATAATCGGTCAATCAGAATACTAATGTTTGACGTTGCCCGCCTTAGAGCCATGTCCGGATAATTACACGAGGGTGGGGCAGTTTTGCTACCACTTCAGTGTTCGCGAATACGATTGGAAGTCATCGGCGAGTCTGTGCCGTGGAATGGGCGGAAATCTCGTCGAATTCGAAACCGTCGAGGAAAATCAAGATGTTGTGGCATTCTTGCAAAGCGACAAGAAGGTCAAGAACAAAAGCTACTGGACGGGCGGACTGAATCCAGGTCTCTTGTGGATTTGGGCCGCAAGCGCGAGACCAGTTCAGCACGACACCAAGCAAAATGTCGTCGGCGACGGAAGGTAAGCACCAACTCCTAACTAACCGATCTTTTTCCAACTTATCGTGCGTTATTTACAGGTGCCTCAAGCTTGAGTACAACCCTGTCTCGAGGATATTTCTGTACAGGGGGGAAGACTGTGGATCGCGGCAGAGATATATTTGTGAATTGTCAGAGGACGACGAGTCAGCCAATAAAATTGATCGAATAGCTCGGAAAGTCTTGATTGCTTGATTAATTTTGCTCGTCGTTTGCATTCACCTACGCATATACCTATATCTTCGTCATCAGCATGATATAGCTATATTGCGAAAAGCATCTCTCGTCGTCATTGTTTATTTATATATTTAAATTATTTATTACTTATCGTCAACCTGTATATAATTTTCCATTAGTTTTTATAGTTGTCATAGATAATTTTTCAAATGAAGGTATGTTTTAATAGTCGAGTTTAGTAAAATAAAAATCAAGCGTGTGAAGCATCGAGTTTTTATTGATTCACCAATAACACGGTAAACTTGAATTTATGATGAATGAATACACATCAAATAATTACAATTATATTACACAGTAACGTATTGATAAATTTATAAGTGTGTATACTATTTAATATTCAAATTTATAACCGCAACCATCGAATTGTAAATGGATTACCGTTACCAGAAGATTTAAAAAAATTGTACATGGCATACGAAATCTTTTTTTAGTTATTATCAGATCTTGATATTATTTTAATAATTGTGAGTATACTTAAAACCGTAAAAAATAAGGTATCTAAAACCTAACATTAAAAATAGGAATGACAACTAAGTTCTATAAAATATTTTGCGTGTATATAAATACTAGTCGCTAATGTGATTAGTAAAAGGGTTTAGAAACACTGGATGCGAGGCACACAACGTAATCCGCGAAAGGAAAAAGCCAGTGTTAAATACATCAAAGCAATTTTCAATTGGATTTTGAATTATAGACTCGACCCGCAAGCAAAATTTATACAACTGCATTGCATGAAAGCAGAAAAGTAACGTTTCTTTTCTGTTCATTTTTTATTTCAATCAATTTGTTCAAAATATGTATCACAAGTAATAAGTTACAAAAATATGTTTCGAAATAAAATCGACCTCGGAAAAACTCAGGTACTTTCTAAAAAAACGGTAACTAATAAAAAACAAATAAAGTGGAGAAACAAGATGAAATGCCGGTTTTATCGGGCCGCGTGTGTGCTTGGGCAGTGATAAGTACGTTGAAGCGCATGTGTTGTGCATGTGTCAATAACGTTTTCAGTTATGACGTCATCGGCTAATTTGATGCATAGTTGAGGCAGAAATTGTATACCAACTCGATTTCGCTTTACATAATAAAAATATATTTATTACCAACAGCTAAAGTTAAGGTTAGGCTCAAAAGTGAAGTTAAAATTTCAAGTCTGTGTCTAACTATACAGTGTATTAGCCAATGATCTCACAGATAACGGAAAAGTTTACCGCAGGACATGGTATCGCCATTGAAATTGCAACATGGCCATCCGGGGGTGCCATGAAATCGATATTGATATAAATGGACATTTTTGTAAAAGAATATATGCTTCAGTAATATGCTAGAATTTGCAATTTTCGCATAATTTTGAAATATATTGTCAAATATATAAATTTATTTATTAAGCGCAACTTGCTCGTATTCGGTTGAATTGCTATTTACTTTTGACGTGATTAATGTTACTCAGATCTCCGTGTTTTTCAGTACATATTGATTTAGCAGGTCCTGCATTGCGACTTTGAATCGACAGAGTTGTTCACTAGAGCAAAGATCGTCGCTTAGCGAGAGCTTTGGCGCCCTGTAACGCCATCACGAGGCTCCTGGTCTTGCCTTCCACGTGAGCTTTGACTTGTTCCAATTGTAGAATAAGACCGCCCCGCTCGGTGATCTTTTTCTTAGCCCCAGCCATCTGCACGGGATCCACGCCGCGGCAACAGTTCTCAATGAGGGCCACTCGATAATTGAGTCGTAAGCCATCCAAGCTTGATGAGCAGACGCACACGTCGAACGCCAGGCCGCACATGTAAATGTCCGTTGCGCCCAACTGTTCCAAGATCTGCGGTAGCTCTGTCGCTTTTTCCAAGTTGTTGTCGAAGAATGTTGAATAACTGTCCACCTCTGGATCTTGACCCTTCTTTATCTAACAAATATTCATTGTTATTTTCATCAACATGTACTTTCAATATCTAATGCTAAAAAGAAGTAAGGCCTACTTAATGTAATGAAAGACTTTTTGCATCACTTCATTGTAACATTTTTAGTACATTTTTTACGCTCGTTCGTCTCATTTTCACGATTTTATTGCAACCAGTGTCATTAAGCGTGCTTCGCACGTTCATCTTTCATTTGTACTAATATTCAATTTCACGTGCTTGAATCAAATCATAACTATTGATAAGCGGAATTCTAAAATACACCACATCATCAAACAATTCTATGCTTTGACATAACATCCGCCGATATTAATTGGCAAATAAAAATTCAATTAAAATTATATTTGTTGATTTAATTGAAATTTCAAATATAATAATGTAGCAGAATTTTAGGTGTTTAGCTATAGGTAATGGGAAGTGCACTAAGTTCGTTTCTTTCTTTTTGTTTTTTAAATAAATCGAACTGTAAGCTGCACCTGACAATTATATGTTTTTTATATTCTAACATTTATTTGCCTAAATATGGTTCTAAACCTTTTGTACGATATCCCCATATTAATAGATGTATTTTGTTAATAAAAATACTGAAAGTCAGTTTCAGCTTATTTGGGGCAGTGCTTTTCACAAACTAAATTCCAGAATTTTCATTTTCAGCAATCAACGTTACTGTATCATCTTTTATCTATTCATCCCTCACATTTTCGACTTCATAATTACATTTATAAATTTAATTTCTGAAAATATTTTCAAGTAATTACACAGCACTATAACAGCTGAAGTAACTTCAGAGTACTTCGTGTAAAACATCGATTTATGATTCTCTTTATTGTTGATTATATTTATTGGAAGTTAAACTTGATAAGATAAATATTCAATAAGTTTACATGTCCTAAGAATAAATGTAGTTAAGCGCATTAAGATTATTTTACCATATTATTTTAAGGTTAGGCCGTTGGGTGAATGTGTGTTTTATTTCTTTTCTGATTTATCTACCAATCATCTTACTTTTTATTTATTCAATCAGTTGATAATAACTCGAATTATTTATTACCACCGATTTGCTATTTTTGCTACCAATTCGCTTACAGACCCATACATGCCGTTACAAATAGTAACCCGCGTAACCATAGTTCAATCAATCAAATTACGAATAAACTGGGATCACTTTCAGACTTATCTCTTTTTTATAAAAGGAAAAAGAAAAAGAATTATTTTCAGAAAATCAACATTTCATTTGAACACAATATGTTTAGGTAGAGCCTATAGATACAGTGACATTAGCATCATGTATTCGTGTTTCGCGTAAAATATCTATGTAAAAAAATTATTTTTTAGTTGAAATAAGAAATATTTTTCTATTTTTTATATTTGAAAAAAGGAAATATCTAGATAATAGTTTTTAAAGGAATATATCTGCAATACTTTTGATAAGTATTTGTGTTTATACAGTACAATATTAAACTCTTATAATATCTTATATCTGCTGGTAGTTTTCACCTAACACATATCTTTCACAGTCACTCGCTGTTTTTGTTATTTAATCGTCAATAAGACTATGTTATGTATGTATAGATATTAAATGACGTATTAGTTATATAATACTAAAAACAATGAAAGCCCTTGGCGATTATCACAGTGTGGTTGCGTAATATCCTTTTGTTTTATTTTGTTTTTTTTCTTTCTTTGCTAAAAAAATCAACCGAGAAGTCTGCTCATCATTAAAGCTACATGTATTATATTGACTAAAATTTATGAACTGTTATGAATGCGCTGGTTTTAACTAATATTAATTAGGCGTGAAAGAAAGAAATCGCTAAAAGTTTCACCGATAAACATTCAAGAGTTAATATAATTACCTGTATAGAGTTTGGCGCTATAATGAGATCTTTGTGTAATTGAGCACCCCATGAATCAAAAACACAGTGAATCGGCCACAACTTTTGTTCCCGTTTAGGCTTCGAAAATAACACTGTATCAAAAACTTTAGCATCCTCCTTTTTTACCTGTAATTGGTGTATGAATTGGAGTTGATTAATAAATATATAATTAATCGTATTTTATAAAATTCGAATAGCTAGATCCACCGATGTCAATTTTACTAACTTTAACATGTAAACGAAAACTTAATTTGGATACCACTTGACAATAGATGCAAAATTTCATACTTATTTCGTTTATTGAATAACAAATGCGTGGTAACCTACGTATATTAGCAACTTTGCAATAACGCTAAAAGATATGATATAGGTTTGATGTAACTTAAGTATACCTTAGAATCGGGATGTAGCTCACGCAAATGCAAATTATCATAAAATCCAATATGATTAGGTGGATGCCAATCGAGGGAATAGATAATTTTGTCCCAATGACAGTCTGTAATAAGGGTATTAATTGGTCCCACGATGTCAGCTGCATCTTGACCTAAGCCCAGATTTCTCAAAGCCAGTGTTCCATCGATAAAATCATTTTGTACATCGACGATCAAAAATATGTTGACTGGTTTTATAACAACCTTCAGCCAGTTGTCGTAGCAGCTGAAAAGGAATTAGCATATTTCAGCAATTGGCTAAGAACTAGAATGAACATTACAACAAGACAGATAATGGAAACGAGTTCTTTTGAAAAGGAAATGCGCAAGAATGAAATACATATTGAAATGAAGCGTCAGCATACCTTGAAAATGTGCTAAAGCTGAATATAGTGAAACTTACGTTTGCCATTCGTAGTCGTCGAGAAAGCCATCCGAATTAGCGTCGAGCGCCTGAAAGATATCGACGAGCTTGTCCCCGTGTCTATCGATTTCGTCCGTGCCAAAGAGCTCGAGACAAAGTTCCTGGAATTCGCCAAGGTCTAGAGCTCCGTCTTTGTTCTTGTCGAATCTGGACAAAAGCTCGTCTGCGTTTTGCCAGTTATCCTCGCTCGAGTTCCCGTTGACTGCTGTTTCGCTCATCTTCGATCCCTGGACTGAACTGCAGCTGGAATAGACTTTATTTGAGCTGACAACGCGTTAAATTTAATTTTGATGGATAAAGCTTGGCTGGGAGTGTACGCTCGGCATAAGAAATCAACGGAACAAAGTGCTAAGGCTAGAAGAAAATAAGAGAAATTGTACGACTGGGACGAACAGCGGAAAGGGCTCGAATTACACGGCGCCGTCGACCCTTTCTTGCAAGAATAAGCGAGGGGGGCAAATGCAGAGAATCACGCTAGCACGGATCGCGATCGACTTGCCCGCGTTCAAGTCTCCAGTGCAATAAGGATTCGCGTTCGGACCTATATATCGACTAAACAGCAACTGGCGCGACGGAGGCAGATCGGTTGCGCGGCAACCCGTCGATGACTGCCTCCTCTGCTGCTGTTCAACTACGGTTTGGCTTTTCAGCGCTCTCTTGCAAGTCCCCACTTTCGGACCTACTCGTCGCGCGCTCGCTTGATAATCGCAACTGTTGTTGCCCGATCCGCCAGGCTGAATAATAGCTTTCCTACATACACACACCTGCATTTCCGTCTTTTCAAATACACTCTACCTATACCTACGCACTTTAATTGCTCAATGGTGCTCGTTGCTTTGTGCTTATTGTACAATAAGCACAAAGCAACGGCAGTCATTAAACATCGATTACGCCCATGCCTCTCGATATATTTGGCTTTGGCTGCGCCAAATCGTCCAACTGGAGCGCATATCGAGCAACACAGACGCCATGATCTGTCCTTGTGCATAATCCGAATGAAAGAAAACAGCGAATGCTCAACTATAACGATCGAGTGCATCTCGAGCCGAGTGACAATCTGATTTCCACTTCATATACATTCAACATTTTTCATCAATCAAAGATTTGAGCAATAAAGTACTTATAATATTGATATTGGTTTATCCTCGGTTCACAAATGGTGAACAAGTCGATGAAACAATTTATTGATCTGACGAGGACAAGGTTTTTCCGGTGCTAAATAACCAACAATTGCTTCTTTCTGACGTTTCTTTTTCACTAAAAAGGTTGAAAAAATCGACAGATTCTACCTCACAAAACGTCCCGTAGTTATACGCGTATATGTGCCAGTTGAATGATTAATAAAACATGTTGTAAACTATTTCATTAACAATTTAATACAGCACATGCGTCATTTTTAGTTAAAGATTGAAATTTCTATTTGACGAGAAAAAAAAAAACATTAAATAAAGTATAACTTCAATAAATTTCGATGAGTCTGTACGTAGAAATATATCCTTTGCAAATACATTAAACCAAATTTTTTCTATTTGCATTCGTACAACTTCTGTGCCTAATTCTGTTGTGATCAATAACCAAGCAACTAAAGAAGTGACTACTATAAAACATTAATTTATAAAACCGGCTTTTAAACATACCAATTTCAAGTATATTAGTGTCATTTCACTGTCGTAATTTGCTTAAATCTAAATTATTTATTTTTAAAAAGGTTGCACATATATATTCATTGTCTATAATTCATCAATTCCGAAAACAAAAAACCTTTTGGTTTCCTCTTAATATGAGATGATTTTCAAATGATATTTGCAAAATTATACACCCACAGATAATTCTGAGTATAACTTTATTCGACAAAATGTATAATACCAATCAAACATTGTTGAACCAAGAATGATATTTCTAACAATAAGATATATTCCAAACGGAATTTCTTTTGTTCCGTGAATATGTGAAGTGAAAATGCTAAATTTGATGTTTTTCACATTGAATAATAATTTCCAAACAAAAGATAACATACTTGATAATATAATAAGTCGTTCATAAAGACGATCGCGAAGTCTGTTTGCAGTCAAAATTTATGAATATTTGTCGGATTGACATTGGTATGATCACTCCATTGCGCAATTCACGTTATCAAATTCTTAGTCAATTATCGAATTTTGTCTACTGATGACCAATTAAGTAAGTACCAATAAACAAGATTTATCGATCTACATTTTGCGTTGCTTTGTGGACCAATCCTCGTAATTTATTTCTGAATAAAGATTCGTATGCTACTTTATCCATTAATTTACTTTTGGAATTATTATAAAGCCATTAAAAGACAATTAATTCAGAGATATTTGAATAATCTGAAACTGCAATTTATTCAGTTATGTATGAAAATCCATTCAAATGTTTGTCAGCTTGTAATGTTGCATTCGATACATAAAATGAACTTTAACATTGTGATAATTAAAACATTTTTACAACATATAAGTGGAGAGATATCTATAAAATCTCTAAACCCCTTTATTCCATCAATGATCATTAGTAAATGCTTAGTAAGTCTTTAACATTGGTTAATTATTATTGATTAATTTGAGGAAACAGTAGCATCTTATCAATTTCAAGTAAGTATCTAATTAGATTCATTCGGATATATCAACGTAAGCAGAACATCACAGGCATTAAAATATTGATATTCGTAAATACGAATCAGTTATTCTTTTGCCACAAATCGCTTTTTGGTACGATCAATTTAATCTCCAAGTCATGCAGTTTTCTTTGTAAATGAAAATCTGTAAATGAGCTTATAATATGCAACTTGTTTTTGTTCCGGAAAATAGCGAAGATTGTTGAATAAAATACAATATCGAATTGTAGTAAATTAAAGAAATAAGCCTTAACTGCTACAACTGTGGGGTATAATAAGGATGCTCTACACCGGGCTTTCGTGCACGCTAGTTAATAAAGTATTTATTTTAAATATTTTTCTATCTATACTGTCTAGTAGTTACTTAAGCAACATCAAATTTAATATTGAAAAAATATGAAAAAAATTAAATATATGTGCCAAACGGCAGAACTTAACACTAGTAATTATCGTAAATGTTTAATTCTTAAATATAGGCATTTGAAATATGCAGGGGTAATCTACAGGTCGATGCGGCAGTTAAGGGATGACGTTGAAAAAAAATAATATATATATATAAATATTATAGGTCATACATTGAATTTGATTAGGAGAAAACTAAAGCGAAATGAAACTGTAGATAATTAGAGCTTTGATGTAAATGTTTAGCATTCGAAATGACGTAATATACGCGAAGTAAAGGATGATGAAAACGAATGTGCGCAAGCGTAGTAATACTTACGAAACGATATCGGCCAGCGATGGACGATGGTCGTACGTTATGGCGACTCGCGGGCTTTAGGACTGCGCCGTGTTTATGTTGCCCTTGCCGACTGAGCAGCTGCTGCCTTATCTCTCGAATGGAGCCGTTTAATCTACTAGATACAGTCAAGTGAGTCGTGTGACAAAACAAGTCAGGTGCACCAGTAGTGTACATTGGCAATTTGATAAAATTTTGAGTGCAGTTCCTAGGTACTGTCTTCACAGTGGTCAGTGTCGTGACTTGTGGTGGTATAGGTTGCGCACGTTGACGAAACGAGCAAGCGAACTCGATCGTAGCAACATGTAAACCAGTTACTCATGCATAAGTATAGGCATAGATACAGGGTATAATACTACAGTTCGCGTCCCCGTTACGGCATTCGATCGACTTGATACCGCGAGCCGGTATCCAATAACTGATCATACCGTGAGCCGCGAATGACCAGCTGTTCATCAACCGGCATTTTTATGTAAATTTCATCGCCCCACGTGGCTCTCCCTCATTGTACACGTATTTACTTCTAACCCCTTCACTGCGTTAGATATTTAAGCTCTTATGAATCACAATGCATCTATCGGATGAATTTTTTCAAGATTATACTTTACCATTGAATGGAAAGTTCATTTGGTACAAGACATTCAGTTCCCTGTGTAGTAAAATCATTCCTAGCTTAATAAAAATAGCTTAATAAAGATCCTTCCAAAATAGGATAAACTCCTGGGTATACAGGTATACTTACACAAAGAACAAAAGAAATAAAAATCCATTAGTTAAATAATTACATGTTAACATGGATGTAGGATGTGGGCTATCGATAAGTAGGTGATTTTTAGCCATTTGGAAGAAGAAAAACTTAACTTGCTATGTGTGGAGAAAAGAGGAGGTCTCCTACTTACCAAACATGTTTAAAAATCCAACTTTTTCAGTGCTTGATATCCATTTAAAGCGTCATTTTTTATTTGAATCAATGAAAAAATTTATAGTTAAAGGCTCATTATAATCTAAATAATAAAAAACATATTTATGTGTACCAAATATTATCTTAGTAAAAACTTTCATTACATATGATGTTATTTGAAGAGTATTTTCATTTCTCATAATTTTTTGTCTTTAACCATGATTTACCTGGTCAATGTAAAAGTTATACTAACTATAAAATTACAAAGTTATGTTTGTAAAATAATATGAAAGTTAGTCATATTTATTATATAACACTAATAATCGAGTCAGCACTAAATTTATGCAAAGTTAAATTTGCTATTGTGCACACTTTGTGAGGACAACTTATGCTGTTAAATTTATAAAAAATTTAAAGATAAAATATCCTATGTTAATAATTTATACATAAAATCAATTTTATTGTTTTAGCATTCGAAATTCCTCTTTCTCTGTGCTCACTCTCTTAATTTGCTTGTAGTTATATTTTGACCAATGGTTGGAAAGCTTATATTTTTTATGATAATTTTTGTAGATTCTTATTTTATATAGATATTTAAAAAAGTGTCTAAAACATACATTAAACAGCCATGTTTGATTAATCAAAATTTTGCTTTTGCGAGCTACTCATAAAAATGTCAATATACATAGTTTCAAGAAGTTTATTGAAATTAATCCTTACAGGGTTACTTTCGAGCAAATTGTTAATTTTAACCACCAAGGTTTCAGAAGCTTTTTACAAGGCTATAAAGTATATTACAGACAAAACAAGTTTAACAAATTTGAAGAACTATGATCTTTCTTACAGTTAAAAAATGAATTGTCAAATAATTTTTGTTCGACACTCCGTGCGGAAAGTGCGTTTTTCCTGCACGCTCATCAAAAAACGTGCGTTGAAAATCGCACTTTCCACACATCGTATCAAAAAATACGGTACGGCACATGTTCGGGAAGAGTTTCTATTTTCTATTTTCTAAGAATCTATTTTCACACACTTGTATCGTAATGTACTATAATTGTAAGAAAGATTATAGCTATTCTCTAATTTGTTAAAGTTAGTTTAATTCTCAATAAACCTATTGAAATTATATGTATTGTTTTTAATTAGACACAAAATTGCTGGAAACAGAAATTGCTCCAATCAAAATGCATATAATTTCAATTTATGAATCATGTTACCTAAATTATTGTTTTTTAATAAGATAAAGTTATTTTTAAAAGATAATTTAAGAAAAATTTAACTTTATTCAAGATAGTATTACAGAAACATACTTTTAGCTATTATTTTTTATGCACAATATTCTATGATATATAATATTCTTATTGCATAAATATTACTTTTGAAAATTATTCTCAGTTTATTTACAGGTCATAAATATATTTTTATTTGTACTTATAAAAATTTGTTAAAGTCTTGTAATTATTTCTATGATCTGAGATATCTCATACTATCTATTGATATCTAAAAATTGATTGCATATTAAATTCTTCCATTATAACTACATTCTTTCTGAATATTGACATACACATTTGTGTACTTAAAATTTAATATTCTTTTGATTCACTATTTCATGTACTTATAAAATTAAAAAAAAAAATTCTTTCTGAATTAATTCAAATTTATAATGTTTAGAAAATAAATGATAATGCTTCATATAAAACCAAATCACTTGCAATAAGCACATGTTAATAATTGCGCACTATCACTATAACCATAATGCTTTTATTATTTACATTCTCAGTCCAACATTAACTTCATTTCAATATAATTATTGAAATGAGTACTTTATTGCTTATAATGTACTGTCAACTAAAATATGTTACTGTATAATTAAGTTTATAAATACTTTTATAAATCTCAAGTTGTTACTTATAGAACACAAGTTTGGTAAAACATCACATAATTGCCAATTAAAATTTCTATGTATGAAGATATAAATTAAAATATTCAGAAATATTTTACTTTGAACAGCACTAACTAAGAACTCCAACAACAGTATTAAAAATTAAACATTGAACATACTGAATTCAAATAATAACACAAATTATAACTTCAAAAATAGTAAAAAGTGGTAGAATTAATTTTCAAATTAAATAATTCTAATTAACATATTGAAGCATTAGTATTCTATTTAAAGTTATCATCAATTACCATTCAGCAGTTTTTCAGGAGTGACTTCTTTACGTTTGCGATTGATTTCCTTGACAATAGCTGCTAAAAAAGGATGTTCTACTTTTTCTTGTGATGCATCAAAAAATTCCTGTAATTCCCCTGGACACTCATCTCGTTTTTCATATTCATATGCTTGACATAACAAATCAACTCTATCTAGATCTTTAACATAGCGAGCTTCTGGTGATTCTTGTTTTTCATATTCCTATACAAAATTCATAAAATTAGTAAACCAAACTATTCCAAAAATGGTATCTTATTATTTATAAGAAATTATTTACTCTGAATGTTTTCAACATTTCAACACCTCTGGCTCCAAGATTTTTACAAATTTCTTCCATTGCTTCATCTTCCATTCTATGTTTATCCTCTGCAGAAACTCCACAATGTGGTGTAATATCACCAACAATACATTCTGCTAAATCATGAACCAAAGCCATTTCCATAATTCTGCGAAGAATACAATTATTCTTACTAATTCAAACTAAATGTGCAACATAATGTTTTTTTTCGATTATCATTCTTTAATTAAATATTGAGTTATTAGTTAATAAATATTTAAAAAACAATAATAATAAGAATTTACAAATAAAATAATTATTAAGCATGAACATTTGATAAAAAATGATGATAAATGTAAACACAATCACTTACTTCATCTTATTAAGGTTTGCTTTTGGGTCAATTAAAAAAGATAAGACAGCCATTCTATACATGTGTCCTGAAATAGTTTCAGGGTCAGGAATATTTTTAATTACCCAACCTGTCCTTTTTAGGTGCTGAAATGAATGAGATGTTTTGATCGATTAAATTAAGGAAATGAGGAATAATAGGTGTATCGGTCACAGATAACTACTAAATTAACTAAAAATTAACTACTAAAAGTAAAAGAATTTTGTTTCAACACACTACTAGTTGATATACAATCTGTTTGAGTTTTGATGCATATATTTTTATATAGTTGAACATGAGTTACTCTTACTAAACATGCATTCTATTAAACTTTTCTGAATTGTCATTAAGTACTTGATTGCTTCTTTTTTTGTTATAGAATAATTTTCTAAATATTTTGAGGATCATATAACAAGTTTATAAAATTGAATTTTATTTAAGTTGCAGTTTTCTCGTCGACATTTACCTTCAATCGACCTAATAGTTCCATAAAATTAATGTATTCATGAGCTTCACTTGTGGTTTCCATGATAGAACTTTAATAGTTGCAAGTATCACAAATAAACAATTTCTAAATGCACGACTGATGACAAGCGCTGAGTGAGAAGACGACTTTATATTGTTTGATAGTTAATGATGAAAACTAAACCCTTTCTTAATACTTCTAAGAAAGGAATAAAATAAAAATATAAGAGATTTAACTTTAAGTTAGAAAGAGGCACTATAAATGTTGACAGTTTTTACTTTTTACCACAGCCACTGAATGAATGAATTACAGATCACAGCTCTACTGCATCACGCAGTCATGCTCGACCAGCTCGACATATGTACACATTTATAACTTTCAGCTGACTTCATGTTTGTACGCTAACTTCACTTATATTATTTTATTTTACTTTACTATAGATGGCGGTGGCTTTTGGAAACGGAAAGATGTATAGGATTTGTTGGATAGCAATGTAATTAAAGGTTGAACTAATAAAATACCACTATTACTAGAATTTATTGATCTATGAATTAATTATTTCCCACTTAAGACAGTACAACTTTATTGACAATTTAATAATGGAATCCATCGAGAGCGATTTCAGTGCGTATGTTCTGTTCGGTTTTATTGGTACCAGTGGGATTTAACTTAACGCAAGCTCTTTATACCATCAACTGACTTGTGCGCAGGCGCGCATGTTTTTTGACTTGACGAAGAGTTTGATATCTTTGCTTAGGCCCCGGTCCCATAGGTACGTATGGATACGGATACGGACGCGAATCGCAACTGTAGTAACATCACTAAAAATATCTAGTTCGATTATTTAGTACCAACACTACCGGTAGTGAGTAAAGGTGACTGTTGTTTAAAACTGTAGCGCCGAACGTACCACATTTAATGTGCAATGTCAGGTCTACAATTTACTTTTCAAATTTTCATGAATATTGCTTATTGATGAGTATGCTAATGTAAAAAAAGTTTTTGGGATGATTAATACATATCATTTATATATATTTTCTTCTTCTTCTCATATATTCAAGTACATACTTCCATAAAATTAAGGCCTAATTCCACTAATTGTAGTTATTAATTACTAATTCCACTAAAGTCTATCAATTCTCTATCATTTGCCATCTTATAGACTGCAATAATGTAAAGGTTAAATAGGCGTTCATTAAATGTGGTACGTTCGGCGCTACAGTTTTAAACAACCGTCACTTTTGCTCACTACCGGTAGTGTTGGTACTAAATAATCGAACTAGATATTTTTAGTGATGTTACTAGAGTTGCGATTCGCGTCCGTATCCGTCCGCATCCGTACGTACCTATGGGACCGGGCCTAAGCAAAGATATCAAACTCGAGTCCAAGAAGTTCTCTCCTTTCTCCGGTTCCAGCGGGAACATCGCTTGGAAATGGTTGAAGTAGTGTAAAAGCGTGTTTGTGCCAGTAAGTATATGTGACTGTCTGTATGTGTGAGATGCGCACGCTCAGTGCGTGGCCGTTACATCACTCCCTTCCGAGTGAAACGATTATAATTACACGAAGAAAAAGAAATATTAAGATGATAAAATAATATAATGTACCACACAAAGGTAATTTCTGAGGGGAATATAACACTGTGCAAGTTCGAGTTACAAGTGTAATTGACAGTGTTGTGGCAGGGAATATCGGGGGTGTTGACCGCGCTCCGAGTTTCCTCCGCCACAAGGCCTGTTTGGCTCTACCCCCGATTATTTAGGGCGCCAGACCGTCGGCTGATTACGGCGATCGTCGGGGGTAAGGCCAGTAGGGTTATCGCGTATCCCGGTTTGCTTAACGGCGACTGCGCAGAGTGGGCAAACGGGGGATACGCGTTGTATTCTCTCTTCAGGCCTTGGTGTCCAACTCTCCTACTTTTTCTACGTCTCCTTGACTAGGGTATGCCGGCAGCTCAGGTGATGGCTCCTTGATTCAGGTCGTGAATACGTTCGAAATCGCGCATATGTTACCTATCGAGTGACCCAAAAATATAGCGAATTAGTGATACCCGTATGTAACCGCTCACGGCTGAAAATCACTAGCATACAGTCGAGGTGGGATATCAAAGTAAATTATATATACATAGATAATTAATCACTTTATTGATATCTTAATAATGTAAAAGTAAGAGGTCGGAGTGAATAGGGTCGGTAAAAATCTGAATAACTATAAATCCGTAAGGATACAATTTAATTGGAACGTTAATGATTTTCCGGTCGGTCTTCGATTAACAAAGAGAGAGGGTCAGCGCAAATAACTCAGTCGCGAATTTCCTTTGTCTGATCTTACCGCTCCCACTCGATTTACGAAATGGCGGAAAGATCAGCACAAAATTGAATAAGCACGGTATTTTTATTCGGCTAAATCTACGTTCGTAACGAACTATTAACAAAAAGCTCAGCGCGAATAATTCAACTACTGCTTCGAATTCGTATGAACCTAATACTCTCTTTAAATCTAGGAAATGGCGGAAAGGTCAGCGCGAATCCTAAATCACAATTTTCCTTGGTTGATCTTAACGTTCACGTTCAATTTGTGGGATAGCGGGAAGATCAACAACTATATAAGCACGACAATTTTATTCAATTAAACCTATGTTCGCAATAAATAATTAGCGAAAGGTCAGCGCGAATATCCTCGATCTCAATTTTCATGGGTTAATCCTAACGCTCACATTCGGTTTGCGAAATGGCGGGAAGGTCAACACAAATAGCTAATCAAGACAATTTTATTTGATTAAACCTATACGTTCGTAATAAATAATTAACGAAAGGTCAGCGCGAATCCTAAATTGCAATTTTTATTCGTAACATCTAACACTTAATGAATAGTTAACGAAAGGTCAGCGCGAATCCTAAATCGCAATTTTCTTTCGTAAAACCGAACACTCACTTTATATCTACGGAATGGCGGACAGGTCAGCACGATCCGATAGGCACCGGCGTCGACGGATCCACGCGTCGCGACGACCTTCGGCACTGAACGATTTATTCCCGCACTCCACGATTAAATAAAAATGAGTAACACTTTGCCTACTTACAATTTTTTTCTTACGGTATTGGCAAACAAAATTGGCAAAAATATCTGAAAGGCGTCTAGCGCTAATAATTCGGCAGCGAGATTAGCTGATAGAGGCTCCTTCTATCCAGATATTCAGTGGCAAAATGGACGAGAATCGGCTTCTCGCGGTCAAAGATCGCTTTTCTTCTCCTCTTTCCGAGAAGAAATGTTATTATTGGTCGGTATGCTAATTCGGATATCGGTAGCGCCCTCCGAATATTTTATTATTGGTCCGTATGTAAATTAGAAGGATACAGCGCCCTCCTTAACTCTCCTACTTTCGTCGTTATTTACCCTCTCTCACCCCCCACTAAGGTAGCTATCGTTAGTTGTTGGAAAAGATCTACCTCTACTCTTATCTATTTGTCTATCCGGACGGAAATCAAATTTTATTCTAATTTGCTAATTGGTCGTGACGTCACTAGCGAATTTTGTCAGAGGTTCAAATTCGGTCAGTTAATTTATTATTTAAACCTAAAGGGGGTAGTTGTCGCTCGCTATCATAATAGGGGTGTCGGCCGCGTGCGAATTTTACAATTCGATATTTGTTCCACGCTCATTATTTTCCAATTATAATTTTAATTTTATTGTCAGAGATATGTATATAATATACGCCGTTTCATTTGTAGCGCCCTCATCTTCGCATTTGCATATTATTCTATTTATCATTTTGTATCGTCTGTCTCGCTCGCTCTTGTTTAGTCTATTCCGCTCGCTCTGTCTCGCTCGCTCTGTCTCAGTCTGTTTCGCTCGCTCGCTCTCAGTCTGTATCGGCGCTTCAAGATGGCCGCTCAGTTTCTAGCGCGTACGTCTCGTGTCCTTGTGCCGGTTGTTGGAGCGCCTCCTGGGGCGCTCCCGTGTCGGTTCTGTGATGTTCTCCCGGGTGTTTGTGTGTGTGGTTGCTGGTATTCATGTGTGTGGCGCTCAGGATGTCGCCGATGGTGTTCGGCAGCCCGACACAGCTGATTGTCGGCTGCCACTTCATCGGCGATTTTCTACTCGCCCCAGGAGTGTCAGTGCCTCGTGCGTGTTAGTGTTGGTGTCTGGGAGTGTAACGGATCTGCATGTGTCATCAACATGCATTTCCGTTGCATTTCCCAGTCAAGTTTTCCCTTTTTCTTTCGCCGGTCGGCAACACGTGGTCGGGAGTGTATGTGAGTGAGTGTGTGCGTGCGCTCTCTTTTTCCGTGGTGCGCTCCTTTTTTCTGTCTGCTCTTTGAGTGTCCGTCGGATCGCGTTTGACAAGTTTGTTTCATCCATATCTCCGGCGTGGTTGTTCGGACATAAAAAAGAGTAATAGTTCTGAATAGGGCGCGCTTATCTTTATTTTATGCAACCGGTTACGGGGCGGCAAGGGACGGGGATAGCCTTTCTGAGGTGTTGCAAATAATGCAGCACTCAGGAAAGGCCTTGTAATGTACCGCATTACAGTGTTTACAAACTAATCCTACGTGCTAAGGATTACTAAAAATTTCTGTCCAAAGAATATACCGCTAATATTAATTCAAATGATGATCAAATACTTCTATGATCAAGAGTCAGATGCGCATTAATGAGTAAACATTACATAAATTTCGAATATGGCCATACTTATTGGAATAGTATCCCTGACTGCTCTGTCCGTTTCAGCAATGTTTCTGAAACGTTTCTCAGAAACATAGGAATGTTTCATTTGAAAGCGTTGAAAGCGTTCCAGAAACGTTCTTACAACTGGCAAAATGTCTGCAATTGTTTCCACGTAACCTTGAGGAAACGTTTCATGTCTGTCGTTGAAACATTGTCGAAAATTCTTAGAGACCTTGCTAACCGATTTTTTCTTGGCATCGATGAAAATATTCATTGTTTTATAATCATTGCCAAGACATATCAGGATCCGTATGCATTTGTTTCAGAAACATGTTAGAAATTTTAGTTATCGTAACCTTGATAACTGATTTGTTCTAGATTTTAAATTTTTTCGTTAGGTTTTTGCAACGTTACCGATGCGTTTTTGCAACTTTGCCGTGCGATTTTTTTCCAGTGCTGTTAGTTTTCAATTTCAATTTCTTGAACGTTTCAGAAACGTTTCTCAATAATTTAACGTCAATCATATAAAAACGTTTCCAAAACATTGCTAAAGGGATCATTTTACAATTTCAATCCCTGCTATTTTTATTCTCAATCTATCAATTGTTTCAAGGGTAAAGTTTTTAATAAATTATTCTTTTTATTTCATATATTTACATACTAAATATAAAGATATTACGTTATTTATATGCAGATCGTCATCAAACGTGCGAGAGGTTCTACGCGTAATGTCGGTGAGGTCAGTCAATATTCAACGATCGTTTGCTCAAAGTTCGCTTGTACCGTGAACCGCCTCGCGTACGCATGCTCATTACGTTTCAGAAGAAATATAGTCTTATTCTATGTGTCGTATATGAACAAATTATATTTCAATTTGATTTTCGATTATGTATTTGCGGTCTTACGGTATGTATACCTGACTCCAGGTATACATCTAGTTATTCCAAAGCGTTCACATGAATTATGGAACGCATCCACACATCTTGTTGAAAGTACTTGCAAACAATTATATCGCATGAAACTACGCTAGATATTCGATGCCGTAAATATGTTACGAGATAGTGGCGTACTGTTGCACGTCGATGGATTTGAGGCGAACTCAATTGAACGACCATAAGGAATAGTTAAAGTACGTAAGGAAACGATTGACAGTTCTTTTTTAACTTCTAACATGCCCATCAAAAAATGATAAAAACGACGTATTTACACATATGCGAATTTTAGTGAATAAAAACAATCGGGGATTGTGTCGTTAGCAATCGCCAAAATATTGTTGTTATCTCTCATGCGTAAGTCATCGGCAAGGTATCATTTGTCAGCTATACGTGGCCAATTACTCGTGTGCTTTTCCTCAAAGCTCGAGGATAGCTCAAACAGTCTCGTTGTCCGCCCCTC
Source organism: Phymastichus coffea (assembly GCF_024137745.1). Taxonomy (NCBI): domain Eukaryota; kingdom Metazoa; phylum Arthropoda; class Insecta; order Hymenoptera; family Eulophidae; genus Phymastichus; species Phymastichus coffea. The sequence goes on from NW_026706881.1 coordinate 1,123,720, forward strand.
GATCATCTTCTCGCACCTTAAGCTATTTCGTAGCTAAATTCACAACGAAGGTATAATAACGCCTCGTAAAAACGCATTGAAGCTGCAGCGTAAAGCAGTTTGCCGCTGCTCGTCTATGCAACCGCAGCGGGCTCACTTGACTGACCACGACATCAGACTTGCAAAACTAGATGGGGATGCAGTGGACACTTTTTAAAATATTTTTTACATTGCCTTGAAAAAAATAACATGATTTATGTTACTGTACCTGATATAGCTATGCTGATATTATTTTAGCTCCGTAAGTAGGAATGTATTGGCAATTCATTTTCGATTAAAATGCATGTTCTTCAAAAGATAAGCAATAACAAGTCAGTGTTGGTTTCCATTTATGTTTTTGACGTTGAAAAATAGGGTGGATTCCAGCTATTGCACGAAATCTGTTAAATAAAAAAAATGAATGAAAACAAAAGCGAATAATACAACCCTGCTGAAATGTCTATACGAATTTCATATGAATTTTCATTCAAAATTTATATGAAATTCATATGTGATTCATAATATATTTATGCACAATTCATGCATAATTCGTACGGAGTTCGTATCCGAATTGTCCGAAAATTAACATGCAAATTTCATATGAATTCGGTATAAATTTAGAATGAACTTTGGATGAATTTTTTATTGATGATACTTAACCCTTTAACTGACAATGTATCATATATGATCAATAAAAAGTTGTGCCATAACTGGCGATGTATCATATCCCAAGTAACACAGTTCGTTGTGAGAACGTTGCCACAATAGCGAATTTGCAACGAAGCAACCAATGCGGAAACCTTTTAGAAACGTTTCAGAAAGGTTACAGCGACCGTTCAATGTCCGCTTAAGTTGCAAAAAGTTGTTTCCGAAACGTTTCTGTTAAAGTCTAGAGGAACGTCGTGGCAACGTCGAATAAGAAACGTTTCTGTAACCTCGCTGGAACGTTCATACGCGGTCATCACGTGAACAATCCGCGATGAGTTCATTTATAAAACGTTGCGGCGACGTTTGAAAAAAAATTTCTTTTCCGACGCCGCGAGATGAAAGGTTCCTGCAACGATGCGAAACTTATTTAGAGCGAACGTGCAACGTTGCTGCAACTTTTCAGAGACGTTGCTGGAACTAATAAATAATTGTAAAAAAACAAATACATTTGTGATTTTTTCATAATAAAATATGCTATTTGAAGAAAATAACTTTTATTCAAATATTTTGTATGATAATTACATAAATAATTACATAATATTAGTTAAATAATTACAGTTTATAAGAATCGTCAAGTTCTATAATTATAGTGTGATCATTTTTTCCCCTTTATTTTAAATAAGTATTAAATCATCGCATTAATAAATTATTCGATTTATATTGTTTCTATTTACATTAATAACTTGCGATTTAAAAGCAAATGATTAATAATTTAACTGTGTATTTCAGATTTTATCCTCAACAAATTATAATTTCTAATTTTTCTCTGCGAAAATAAGTTCGACGAAATTTTTTGGTTTAATGTATTTGAGCGAATTTTTTTTTATTGTCAGAATGAACAATAAATAAATCGGACAATTTGAGAAACAACTATATGTTTCAGAGAAAAGTTGGAAAAGCTTCTAGTGGATTAATCAGGAATCTGTTTCAAAACAGCGCACCACGCAAACTTGCAAAAGAAACCTTACATATTGTACATGAGATAATTTGGACAGGTACAAAATTGTCAATCTAAAAGTACAATATGTAAATTGAATCGATAATGAAACTAGCAATCACTACAATAATTAAACATGCAAATATATATTGCTTAATTTACAATAATATGTAAAATTTTTAATTATATCAATGATTGCAAATTTTAAATACATATTCGTTAAATAATACATTTTCATTATAAAAACTATGAGAGTTACAACGAAGTAAAATAAAAAAGAAGTGACAACTGAACTCATATTTTCAAGAATTCTCATTCTTGTTTTTTTGCAGTATCTCAAGTAACGTATTAAACTTGATTATAAACTTTTTTACTTTCAGATAAACTTAATCCTTCGGATGAGCTTGAAGTTTCGAACGTTCGAGTTGAACGAAAATATCAAAAATAAAAATATAAATATATAATATAAATTATCGCTTCTAGAGAACACTATAGTTGTGTAGGTGATGCAAATAATTTCATATATCGATTACACCCCTCACAACTACCCTTACAGTTGTCCATACATACCATGCTACACGTACTTATAAAATTACTAGTCGTACTTTTCTATTAGACAAAAATTAATTACTAAGAGGGACTGTTTCATAAAGTATATAAATATAGAAACGTACGAATAAAGTTTAAGCCATCGCCAAACCTTAGTCTCACCCCCAGAGCAGGCTATTTAGTAAAAATAAAAAAATTTACATGTTATTTTGAGATGGTTTGTTATTAGACAAAAATTATTAACTAAAAGTGGCATATATATATAGGATATCAATATATAGATGTGCGGAAAAAGTTTAAGCGATCGCACGCCCTTAGTTTCACCCCCATGGCCTTATTTACAATGGAAACTCGTGATATTTACAAGTTATTTTGAGATGGTTTGTTATTAGACAAAAATTATTAACTAAAAGTGGTATATATATAAAGGATATCGATATATAGATGTGCGAAAGAAGTTTAAACGATCGCCCGCCCTTAGTTTCACCCCCACGGCCTTATATACCGAAGCAATAAGTGAAATTTACAAGTTATTTTATTCCGGTTTTTTATTAGACAAATATTTTAAATTGAAAGTGTTATGAATATTAAGTACATCCATATATAGATGTGCGAAAAAAATTTAAGCGATCGCCCGCCCTTAGTTTCACCCCCACGGACATATATACTAAGGCAGTACGTGAAATTTACAAGTTATTTTATTCCGGTTTGTTATTAGACATATATTTTTAATTGAAAGAGTTATGAATATTAAGTACATCCATATATAGATGTCTGAAAAAAGTTTAAGCGATCGCCCGCCCTTAGTTTCACCCCCACGGACATATATACAAAGGCAGTACGTGAAATTTACAAGTTATTTTATTCCGGTTTGTTATTAGACATATATTTTAAATTGAAAGTGTTATGAATATTAAGTACATCCATATATAGATGTGCGAAAGAAGTTTAAACGATCGCCCACCCTTAGTTTCACCCCCACGGCCTTATATACCGAAGCAATAAGTGAAATTTACAAGTTATTTTATTCCGGTTTTTTATTAGACAAATATTTTAAATTGAAAGTGTTATGAATATTAAGTACATCCATATATAGATGTGCGAAAAAAATTTAAGCGATCGCCCGCCCTTAGTTTCACCCCCACGGACATATATACTAAGGCAGTACGTGAAATTTACAAGTTATTTTATTCCGGTTTTTTATTAGACAAATATTTTAAATTGAAAGCGTTATGAATATTAAGTACATCCATATATAGATGTGCGAAAAAAATTTAAGCGATCGCCCGCCCTTAGTTTTACCCCCACGGCCTTATATACCGAAGCAATAAGTGAAATTTACAAGTTATTTTATTCCGGTTTGTTATTAGACAAATATTTTAAATTGAAAGCGTTATGAATATTAAGTACATCCATATATAGATGTCTGAAAAAAGTTTAAGCGATCGCCCGCCCTTAGTTTCAACCCCATGGCCTTATTTACAATGGAAACTCGTGATATTTACAAGTTATTTTGAGATGGTTTGTTATTAGACAAAAATTATTAACTAAAAGTGGTATATATATAAAGGATATCGATATATAGATGTGCGAAAGAAGTTTAAGCGATCGCCCACCCTTAGTTTTACCCCCACGGCCTTATATACCGAAGCAATAAGTGAAATTTACAAGTTATTTTATTCCGGTTTGTTATTAGACAAATATTTTAAATTGAAAGCGTTATGAATATTAAGTACATCCATATATAGATGTCTGAAAAAAGTTTAAGCGATCGCCCGCCCTTAGTTTCACCCTCATGGCCTTACTTACAATGGAAACGAATAAAGAAATCTTATAATTACCTCGTCTTTTGAATGCTTCTGGCCCATTTTTATTTTTCCGTCCGTGCGTCTGTTGTCAGAGTTTGGAAAGAAATGAAAATCGAGAGAGTGCGAACTATGCCATATCATGTGTTGGCGGTGTTGCGATCGTCATTTCTATTTCTCTCTCTTTCTCTCTCTCGCTCTCTCGTTCTCTCGCTCTCTCGCTCTCTCTTTCTCTCTCTCGCGTGTCGGCGCGTCTTAAGGAGATTCCCTATTGTCTGGGTCCTCAACTGCAGCTCCCGCGCATTGAAAAAATGTGATATTGGTTATTATAATATTTCAAATTTCATAACAAACTTTCGTCGATTGAAGCTATGTATTTTGTAATTTTTACATCCTACCCGTATGACGATTCGTTTTCAAATGACTTGTAGAAACAAAAAAGCGCGTGTCGTTCGGTCTTTCTTCTTCTCATTTCCTTCTTCCCTTCATTCTTCACATTAAATATACCTGTTGATTTTCACGAATTTAATTCCTTATCGCAAACATCCAAAACAAATGACGCTTATCGCTCTTTCATCTAACGGCACTTCTCTCACAAGGATTAGTCGAGTAGTTGACTTTGAACAGCTAACATCGAATATCCAGTTTTGTCACAGTGTCATTATATTGTGATTTTTTGAAGAAATACGTGATTTAGAAGAAATATTTAGTTAATTTTTAAATATCATTTATTATTTTAATTAGATTATTTTACAAGTGTAGAATATTACATTATTTGGAAAAATGAATAAGCAAACTGTACTTCGTGTCGCTGCAATTATTGCAGATCATATAAATAATATAAACGAAGTAAATCTTCAATTATCTGGCCCTCACTCATTAAGTCGAAAGATATTTTTCTTATTTTTAATATAGTATATATTCTATATATGACTCATTTTAATGCGAAAATGTCTCCAATGACTTTTTTAAAAAAAGCATATTTCACAAGTTAGTGATATTGAAAGGTCGATAAGCCCATTAGTTCTACTAAATTTGCTCGGTTATAACTTTTTTATTATTGAAATTTTTTGTTGAATTAAAAATGATAGGGAATAAAATTGCAAGAAATTGTTTTACGATTGCAATGAAAGCGTAAAATCTTATACAAGTGATTCTTTTATTTTAAAATAAATGTGTCTTCAATTGATCTTGACTTTATGCAGTCATCGGCTCACGTTATTGATTGAAATGTATATGAAACCTGGAATCTTTAGTCAAAATTAAACTTAATAAGTTAAAAGAGCAATTTTCATTGACCTAATGCAATAATTTTCAACCTTTCATTGAACACAGATTTATAGTCTTTTTTATTCTACACGACAAAATCTACGGTGTAAATCGATAATTAAAATGTCAAAGGAAGTTGTAGGCATATATTTATTGCAAAAGAAAGAATTACTTTTGTAAGAGTTTGGAATTTCAGATCAAATAAATGGGTAATTTTCAAGTAATTTTCATGCACTCAATGTAAAGTCAATTTTTTGTTAATACCAGTCTTCAGAAATGTTGTTATGTCCACTTAGATTAATATTTATATAATATTAATTATATAATATTAATATTTATATAATATTAATAATAATATTAATATTTGAAGTTTGAGAAACTATCCTTTTGCATTGGTTGTCATCTTTGACAAAAGTCCTGTAGATAATGAAAGAGCCTGAAGCATTTTTAGCTTTTAAAAAGTTGAATTGACGTAATTTTTTTTAAGCAACAGGCTCCTCTTGCACTCTTATTATTGTCAGGACTTTAGTCAAAGATGACAATCAATGCAAAGGGATAGCTTCTCAATTTTCTGATTCTTAATATTATATTATAGCTGCTTCATTATTCGCAGGACATTAGTCAGAGGTGACAATCAATGCAAAGGAATAATTTCTCAATTTTATCCTTCTAAATATTGATCTAAGTGGACATAACAACATATTTCTCAAAACTGAATACTGAAAAAATTTTTATTATTACCCTGACCAATATTGGGAAGCAGGAAAATTGAAAAGCTATCCCTTTGCATTGGTTGTCATCTTTGACAAAAGTCCTGTACGTAATGAAAGAGCCTAAACCTTTTTAAGCTTTTAAGAAGTTGAGTTGACGTAATTTTTTTTGAGCAACAGGCTCCTCTTGCACTCTCATTATTGTCAGGACTTTAGTCAAAGATGACAATCAATGCAAAGGGATAGCTTCTCAATTTTCTGCCTCTAAATATTAATCCATGTGGACAAAATAACATATCCCTCTAAACTTCATAATGAAAAAATTTTTATTATCACTCTGACCAATATTAAGAAGCAGAAAATAGGAGAAGCTATTCCTCTGCATTGAATGTAATCTCTGACAATAGTCCTGACAATAGTCAGAGTGCAAGATGAGCCTGACGCTTCAAAAAAGTTACGTCCACTCAACTTTTTAAAAGCAAACAAAACTTGTAGCTGCTTCATTATTCACAGGACATTAGTCAGAGGTGAAAATCAATGCAAAGGAATAATTTCTCAATTTTATCCTTCTAAATATTGATCTAAGTGGACATAACAACATATTTCTCAAAACTGAATACTGAAAAAATTTTTATTATTACCCTGATCAATATTGGGAAGCAGGAAAATTGAAAAGCTATCCCTTTGCATTGGTTGTCATCTTTGACAAAAGTCCTGTACGTAATGAAAGAGCCTGAAGCATTTTTAGCTTTTAAAAAGTTGAGTTGACGTAATTTTTTTTAAGCAACAGGCTCCTCTTGCACTGTCATTATTGTCAGGACTTTAGTCAAAGATGACAATCAATGCAAAGGGATAGCTTCTGAATTTTCTGCCTCTAAATATTAATCCATGTGGACAAAATAACATATCCCTCCAAACTTCATAATGAAAAAATTTTTATTATCACTCTGACCAATATTAAGAAGCAGAAATGCGAGAAGCTATCCCTCAAGAGCTTACGATTTTTTTGCAATCGTAAGAGACAATTTCATGCAATTTCATTCCCTATAATCATTTTTAATTCAACACATGTTGAATTTTACATCGAGGTAAGTCTGATTCTTTTGGGACAGATCTCTTATTATAGTAGACCTCAAACAAATCTCTGCTTATCGGTCAATTTCAAATTTACGAAAACAAAGGTTCCGCGAAGATTGAAATGCGTCAAGTATAGCACAGCCCCTCCCCCCACACCCGCTATTCGTTTCATTTTTTATAGTGAAGTCATATTCATCGCTACTCTTAACGCGTCCAGACAAGCTGAAACTCTGCGATAGGAGGACAAAGCCAGTCGTCGTTGAAGGTAATTAAAATTATATCATCATATGAATAATTTTTTTTATAATAATATTTCAATTCTTTGATTAATTTCCAGGAGGAAGATGTGGAGGAAATATCCTCAAAATCACCACCGAATGACATTCAGCCGTTGCCGCCGCCAAGTAGTAAAGAACCGTTGTCGCCGCCAAGTAATGAAGAACCGTTGTCGCTGCCCAATCATAATGAACAAGTGGTCCACCCGCCGATTCCAATGGCCCATTGGAATGGGCCATATGAAAATAACCCGCCCATTCCATTGGGTCATTGGAATGGACAAAATAATAGACGTGGGCGATGGCAGCATGGTCGACAACCGTAAGTACTGTTTCTCTCTCTCTCTCTCTCACACACTCTCACTCTCTCTCACTCTCTCTCTCTCTCTCTCACACACTCTCACTCTCTCTCACACACTCTCACTCTCTCTCACTCTCTCTCTCTCTCACACACTCTCACTCTCTCTCTCTCTCTCTCGTGAGTATTGACAAGTCACTGTTTTGTTTCTGTCTACTTTAACCCTTTGAAGCATACATTTTTCTCTCCAGGATATTTAGATGAAAATTTATATATAGGGGTTTTTGAGGTCGCTGATCATGAATCTGATATTAGATTGTTCGAATTTTGCATCTAAGATGGCGGATTCAGAATGGCGGACATAGATTTTTTTCTATATTCGCTTGAAAACTTTAAAATTCATAACTAATAATTCATAATCATGAATCTGATATCAGGTTTCCTAAATGATGTATCCAAAATGGCGAATTCAAAATGGCGGACAGGCATTTATTTTCTATATTGGCCTGAATACTTCAAAATTCAATGTAAAGGCTTTTAGGGCTCGCTGATAACGAATCTGATATCAGATTTCCGAAATAATATATCCAAAATGGCGGATCCAAAAATTCGGATATCAAATTTCATTTTTAGGGACTTCATTTTCATGAAACGTAATTTCTAAGGGTTTTCGGTCGTGCTGATAACAAATCTAATAATATAATTTAGTATTCTGTTTCAAATATTCTAGTATTTTGTTTTCTGATTAGGTGAATGAATCTCTCAAAAAAACAAATATATATATATATATATGGCCCTCAGACCCATGGAGAGTACATTCAATACAAAGTGTTTGGTGCTCATACAAATCGCCAAAAGGCCCTCAACCCCCGACCTGCGAAAAATAAATAAAGATTGGCTCTTTTCTTCTGGAGTCATCCATATATTTTTTGACACTCATTGACTAAAATAAAACATAAAAAATGCAGAAAATAATATATAAAAAATAAAAAATAATATAAAATATAAAAAATAAAAAATAATATAAAATATAAAAAATAAAAAATAATATAAAATATAAAAAATAAAAAATAATATAAAATATAAAAAATAAAAAAAATATAAAAAATAAAAAAAATATATAAAATATAAAAAATACAAAAAAAATATAAAATATGAAAAATACAAAAAAAAACGTAAATGGAGCTTGAACTCATCACGTCCTCGTCGTAAGCTCCGGGTAATGCCGAGAATTAGTGAAAGAAGTATCCACTATTCTGAGATATTATACTTTCAAGTCATGCAAATAAGCATGTACATCAATCATATCCTTTGGCCATCTTGGCTGCAGAATTTCAGAAAACTAGTATGATATTGATTATCACTGAGATTGAGGCACTTTAGATATGAGTTTGAGAGTATTCAAGCCAATATAAAAATATACATATCCGCCATTTTGAAAGCATTATTTCGGAAACCTGATATCAGAATCGTTATCTGCGACCCCTAAAACCCTTTAGATATGAATTTTAGAGTATTGGTATCAATATAGGAAATCTTCTTGCCCGCCATTTTAGATCCGCCATCTTGGATACACAATTTTTGAAATCTGATGTCAAATTATTATTCAGCGACCCCAAAAACCTTTGTATACCAAATTTGAAAGGGATACTCTCATTATTCGCGTCAATAATGAATTTCTCCCCAAAAATTCAATTTTTTTCTTCTTTGTTCATTTAAAAATATTAAAAAATAACCCAATATATTGATTTCAACTGCAAAATTATGTTTTTGAACTATTAATGAACTGAAAGAATGCAAAAGACCCTGTTGAAATCTATAATGTTGTTCTAAAATGGCAAAAGAAGCAATAAATCAATGTGTCCATCAGGATGGACACTGTGCTTCAAAGGGTTAAGGCCTTTTAACTGCACTATTTCGCCCCCGGGCGGCTTTTTCAGGGCAACCTTGCGTGCGCTATACTGCAAGCCTTCATTGTGATTATCATTTACAATACGGATGAAGGCTTGATTAAATAAATCGCTGTTTTCCACATCACAACGACGGAAGAGGTTAGGTTTGCTACGCCAGTGCTAGTCTATCCTCAGTGATTGGAGCGGCCACGCATGCGCTGACTACTGCGCACACCGCTACGATTCTACAGTGTGCTGTCACCGTCTTTGGCGCGAAGTCACTAACAATTTGAAAGTTTCGTGGATTCAATCTAGTGTCCAAGTGAATTAATGCGTAGTTTAGTTGCCGATCGTGGATAAGCTGTGGACTGCAATTAGGTTGAAACCAAAATTGTAAATAGCGTCAAATCGATTGAAAATAGCGTAAAATTAGGTTGTAAATAGTTTATAAATAGTGTATAAATAGATAGTTTATCATGGGACCTGCAAAAAATCTGCGTAGCTGTTCCCACTGTAAGCAGCGTGTGAATTATAGCGCAGATCGACTGGTTTGCTCCACGTGTCAGCGGATTTGCCACCGAAAGTGCTTTAACAAACTGCTTGAGAGTGCAAAAACTGCGGATTGCTGCAGGCAAAAACTGTCTTCAGCTCTACTTTCAGAGGAAAATCCGCTTAGAGCTCCCATCCTGCCGCGAGCATTGGACCAGGCTGAGGCGCGTGCGCGGAAGGTCTCCGAGGCCAGGGGCCTCGACTTGGATAAGTCTATTGCGCTGTCTCCAACTGCGTCGTCGGCGGGTTCCCCGGGAAATGCGCAGTCTGCTCGTATGATGTTCGAGTGCGAGGACAAAATCCCTGAAAATTGGGGCACGTTGCAACAGCACGAGCGGGATGCTATTCTGTTTGGTAAGGTGCTTGGCAATCAGCGTATGATAAGCCAGGTACTGGCTAGACAGAGTGAGCTATATCAGGCGCAAGCTGAGCAGTCTGCTAAAATCGAAGCCCTTGAGATTGCTGCTCGAGTCCAGGCGGACGAGACAGACCAACTGAAAGAGCTAAGGAGTCATGGTACTCCCCTTGCAGAGGTCAAAATTAATGGCTTACCGGCTGATTTTCCTGGCAGAGAGATGGATATCGTAGCTAAAATACTAGACATTCTCAAGCTACAAAACCTTACCAACGATATCCTCTCAGCACGATTTGTTAATGTTAAAAATCAAGCAAACGAGCCGAAAAACCAGCCGCAAAAGTCAGCGAAAGTGACTAATAAAAAGTCAATTATTGTTAAATTTAAGTCTTGTCAAATTAGAGAGCACGTTCTCATAAACAAACGAGCGCATGGAAATATTAGCCTGAATGACCTTGGATTGGGATCGGATAAAGATTTTGTAACGCTCTATGAAATGCTCCCCAAGATGATATATGAGCTTAAAATACTTGCGAAGGACAGAGCTTCTAAGGCAGGCTATAAACACGTTTGGGCTAAAGATGCAGTGGTCTTTGTGCGCAAATCGGACAAATCCGAAACTATTACTATCTCTTCTGAGGAAGACCTTAGGCAAATAGAGTGACAACTAATGGATCCATGTGTTAAGCCAAAACCTGTGAGCGGCAATAATATTAGGTTTGCTCACGCAAATGTTAACTCCCTTCGAGCGCATGTCGATGAGGTCAAAGAATTGGTAGCCGAAAAGAAAATTGATGTATTTGCCATATGTGAGACCTGGCTTAATCCAGATATTCAGGATAATGAAGTGTTCATTGAGAACTATAGTCTGTTAAGAAATGACAGAAAATTATTGAATCCAAACTGGAAAACTGAAGACTTTGACTTCCGGAGATATATGCAGGGAGGTGGTGTGGCGCTCTATATCAATAACCAAATATCCTTCAAAGTATTACACGAATCAGCTATTAAAAACACAGATGAAACAGAATATATTATTGTGGAGCTTACTATAGCCTCAAATGAGCGTTTATTTGTCGCCTCCATATATAGACACCCAAATGGACATGCCCTTAATAATTTTTTCTATACTCTTAGCCTATATGCAAATAAATATACAAATTTAATTATTTTGGGTGATCTAAATTCAAATCTCTTGGGCACATCTTACTATACGAAATCCTTGAAGGATCATATTACAAATTTTGGTTTGTACTGCATACCGTACGGCCCCACATACCATATTACCCCAGCTGGCACATGGCTTGATGTCATTTTGGTCGACTCAGAATCGAAAGTTGAGTATGCTGAAAGGTCAATTGCTCCTTTTATATCTAACCACGACTATTTAATAGTGGATTATAAAATTAACACTAGAAAGTTTTCACCTATTATTAAGAAAACCAGAGATTTCAGAAGATTTGACGCTAAATTGTTCGCCTCTGAGCTGATAAGCAACATTGAGAATTCTGATTTCCATGAAAATATTAAAGGTGATCCAAATATCTCACTAGATATTTTCCAGCGGATAGCTGTACAATTGTTGGACCGCTATGCCCCTTTTGCCCAGCGTAGGGTTAAGAGATGCCCTGCCCCATGGTTTGACAATACACTAAAGGAACGTAGTAAATCTCTTAATAGACTCTACCAGAAGGCAATCAGAGCGAAAAATTCTAATTTGCTAGCCGAATTCAGAGAGGGTCGTAGGGCACTCAAGAGGGATGTCATGCGGGCTAAGGATAGCTACTTGTTGAAGGATCTGCAAAAAGCAAGTAGTACGTCACAAAAATGGTCCATGTTGAGCAGGATTGGTGTAACGGGAGCGCGTTCTAACTCGCCTCTTGCCCAGTTTAACGCAAGTGATCTCAACAAGCATTATGCTTCAGTTGGGAGTGCGCACCCACTATGTAGTGATGCTGAGTTAGCTACTATTCTCAACATCCCGTTGAAAATTGGTCAGCCTGTCCTGGAAATATTGTCTCTTTCATACTCAGAGGTTCTTCAATTATCGCTTGCTGGCTTTTCTAAATCACGGGGTGTAAGCAATGATGGCCTGTCGATTGGTTATTTCAAGGATAACCTCCCGCTGATCACTAGGTATATAACCGACATACTTAACGCTTCTCTTCTCACATCAGTTTATCCGGATTTGTGGAAAAGAGCTACCATAGTACCTCTTAAAAAAGTACCTAAGCCTGTTACTGAATCCGATACACGACCTATTTCAAATTTACCTCACTTTGCGAAAATATTTGATAAATTGGTCACAAACAAATTGATACAATTCCTAGAGGTTAATGGTTTACTGACTAACTTTCAATCTGGTTTTCGGAAGCACCACTCAACGCAGACAGCCCTGTTGCGGCTGACGGACGACATTAGGCGTGGAATTGATCGGGAGATGGTCACAATTCTCATCCTCTTTGACTTCAGAAAAGCCTTCGATTCCGTCAACCACTTCATCCTGCTGAAGCTTATGCGCCGTTTGAATTGTTCTGATGGGTTTATAAGGTGGTTTCATTCGTATCTGACAGGTCGATCACATGCGGTTGTTGATTTGAGTGGGGTATTGACTGATTTCCTCTATCTTACATCTGGCATTCCACAAGGATCTAGTCCGGGACCCATTGCATTTCTCATCTTGATCAATGGTATCATTGATTGCCTCAAGCATTGCAAGAGATCGAGTATCTTATTCGCTGATGACTTCCAGATATATTTGCAGTGCAAGCGGTCTGAGATTTCCTCCTGTATTGAGCTACTTAACGAGGATATCCAGCTGGTATATGATTGGGCAAAGGACCATTCGCTAACCTTGAACTACTCTAAAGTGTTCGCCATCATCATTGGTTCTGACCAAAACCTGATGAGAGTTGACCTGAGCGTCCTACCACCTATTCTTATAAATGGTTTTGTTGTGAGGCTTGTCAGTAGGTTGAGAAATCTCGGCATTACTTTGAATGATCGACTAAAGTGGAATAGCCATATCTCACAGATATGTGCGAGGATATACTGTGATCTAAAACGCCTCCGTTATAGAGCTTCCTTCTTGACATTGCAGGTTAAGAAACAATTAGCTACTGCTCTCCTTTTTCCACATTTTGATTACTGTTGCCTAGTATATTGTGACCTGCCCGACTGCCTAAATGATAGGCTTCAGGTTATGTTGAATAACATAGTTTGTTTTGTGTTTGGAATAAATCGCGAAACCAAATTAGAGCCTTTTTACCAAAAGTTATTATGGCTACCTATAAATCTTCGTAGAAATTATTTTATGGCGGTGCAAACATATAAGATCCTTACTTTGGGCAAGCCTGAATACTTGGTCCCATTCTTCCCTAAACTGAGTCCAGACATCAGACGTTCTGAGAGAGCGACTGTGAGGGCAACAACCTCCATGTTCGACTTGTCATTAGCCAGTACCAGTACGTATGAAAAATCCTTCAGTATACAGGCAATGAAACTTTGGGACAAAATCCCAGTTCAGATTAGGTCGAAACCGACTGTTGACTCCTTTAAGGTTGCTTACTTTAATCATCTTCTCAATATAAATAGTATTTTCGAGGAGGAAATCTTGGTGACAGCATGAATTCAAATACATTTCCGCCTGCAGTTCATGAGATCAGACTTAATTAATTAATTATTAATTAAAACTTAATTAATAATGAATTGTATTTGTTATATAAATTGTTATTATATACTTGCGCGCCTAATCAGAATACTCACGAGAGGTTGTTTCTTTTTCTTTAAGTGTTAAATTTTCAAAAACTTTCAAATATTTAATGATCTATTACATAAGATTATATAGCTTAATTATTAGGTTTATTTGTACTACGATCTATGTACTTACAATTATTTACTTTGTTCTATATCTAGACTAATTATTTTATTGTTATCTATTTGCTATGTTCAAATTACATATTTTATATCTATATATTGTTAATACGCAAATCTAATATTGTACAGTGCTATATGGCCCAAATAGGCCTTAGCATAAATAAAGCACATTTCAATCAATCTCTCTCTCGCTCTCTCTATTCCGGGGCAATCATCGTTGAAATTGTAACAGGTGCGAGCTAATGATTTATTGCAAAGGGGAAAAGAAGTCCAACTGAGCTTTGAGTATGTAGATCGGTACACTGGGACGGTGCAATCGAGTCATCTGTAGTTTTACTTCTGGAATAGTCGCTTTATAGTTTTTCAAACTGTCTAGACATTTCTTATTTCACATTCGTGCAATTTTGCTCATTAAATATTTCCTTATATCAGTACAAGACGTAACCATACAACAAATTCGAGTGGCAACCGATCAACTTTTTCAATCCTAAAAGTAATAGTAGCATAGATGTAAGTGACGGAGTGTAATAGTTCAAACATTTTATCAAAAGTATTCAATGCACACCTCTCTCTCTTTCTCTCACACACTCTCTCTCACTCTCTCTCTCTCACACACTCTCTCTCACACACTCTCTCTCTTTAAATCGCATACATCAAATAAAAGTGTCGATGAAACGGAGTTTATAATAGCAGAGCTTTCATTATCTAGCAATGTACGGTTCCTGGTAGCATCGGTATATAGACACCCAAATGGGCACGTTTTGAACAATTTCTTCCATATTTTCAGTTTTTACTCTCATAAATACGCAAATTTAATTATCATGGGAGATTTGAACTCGAATTTAATGGGCTCTACATATTACAGTAGGTCATTAAAGGACCTTATAAATAATTATAATCTCTTCAACGTTCCATTTGGCCCGACATACCATATCACTGCAGCCGGCACATGGCTCGACGTTATTTTAACTGACTCAAGTCAGAAAATCAAGCATTTCGAAAAATCTGATGCGCCTTTCATCTCCAACCATGATTATCTGATTATTAACTATAAAGTCAAATCCAGAACATTACTTCCGGTTCTTAAGAGAACTCGTGACTTTAGAAACTTTGAATCGGGCGTATATGCATCGGAGTTGATAGCAGGGTTGGAAGCTACAGAATTCGACGCTGTGGTCAAGTATGATCCGTGTCTATCACTTGATATTTTTCGAAACCTTGCTGTCACTCTGCTGGATCGCTATGCTCCATTGACGCAGCGAACGGTCAGGAAATGTCCTGCTCCTTGGTTCAATAATATGTTAAAAGAACGATCCAAAACTATAAATAAATTGTATACTAGGGCAATCCGAGCAAACAGCAATAGCATCTTGGCTAATTTTAGGCGGAGTCGTAGGGGGTTGAAGCGAGACGTAGCTCGAGCCAGAGACAAATTCATTACTGAACATATAAACATGACTAGTTGCGTCTCTGTGAAGTGGTCGTTGCTAAGTAAGATTGGCATTACGGAAGCGCGTTTAAATTCGCCTTTGATCCAATTTAATGCAGCCAAATTAAATAGCTATTATGCCTCTGCTGCAACGGCTCATCCTCTGTGCACCGAGGATGATCTGAATTCCATTTTGACCATTCCGTTAATGAATGATCAACAGGTCTTCGATATGCTGCCCCTATCGTATCACGAGGTTCTTCAGTCCTCACTGGCTAGCATTTCGAAGGCCAAAGGGGCCAGCTATGACGGCTTATCAATTGTCTATTTTAGGGATATCCTACCGGTGATCTCCAAATTTATGACGGATATTTTTAATACGTCGCTTGCTACTTCATGCTATCCCGACACTTGGAAAAGGGCCACAATTATTCCTCTAAAAAAGGTACCTAAGCCCACTACCGAGTCAGATACACGCCCGATCTCGAACCTGTCCCATTTCGCTAAAGTTTTTGACAAATTAGTCACTAACAAATTGATCCAATTCCTGGAAGCGAATATGCTGCTGTCAAATTCCCAATCAGGGTTTCGGAAGCACCATAGTACACAAACAGCATTGTTGAGTTTGACTGACGACATTAGGCGAGGAATTGATAGGGAGATGGTCACCCTGTTAGTCCTCTTTGACTTCAGGAAGGCCTTCGACTCTGTCAGCCACGTCATCTTGCTGAAATCGATGCGTTTGTTGAACTGTTCCGATCGATTTATCACTTGGTTCCACTCATACTTGACCGGCCGATCTCAAGCGGTTATTGACCTAAATGGTGAACTCACCGAGTTTCTCGACCTTACTTCGGGCATACCGCAGGGATCCAGTCCCGGTCCTATAGCATTCTTAATACTCATCAATGGTATCATAAATTGCCTAAAGCACTACAAGGATACGGCTATCCTATTTGCTGACGACTTCCAGATCTACTTGCAGTGCAAGAGGACCGAGATACCTTCTTGTGTTGAGCGGCTAAATGAGGACATTAGGTTAGTGGTTGAATGGGCTGATGAGCACCTCCTATCATTCAATTATTCCAAGGTCACAGCGATCATCATCGGGTCTGAGCAGAACATGATGCGCCTCGACCTAAATGCTGTTCCTCCTATACTCATTAATGGTTCTACAATCAAACTTGTCAGCAAAATTCGAGATCTGGGCATCACCCTGACGGATAGATTAAAGTGGAACAAGCACGTAGTGCAGGTGTGTGCGAGGATTTTTTGTGATCTGAAGCGACTCAAACAGAGGGCCGCCTTCCTGTCGTGGCAATTAAAAAAGCAGCTTGCTTCTGCTCTTCTGTTCCCTCACTTCGACTACTGTTGCCTCGTATATTGTGATCTGCCGGATTGCCTTAATGGAAAGCTACAGGTTATGTTAAACAATATTGTGCGTTTTGTGTTCGGATTGAACCGTGAGTTAAAGTTGGAACCGTTCTATAAAAAGGCATCTTGGTTGCCTATTGAACTAAGTAGGGAGTATTTTATGGCGGTTTTGACGTATAAGATTCTTGTCATTGGTAAACCCGAATATCTGGTTGCTGCCTTCCCGAAACTAAGCACTGATGTTAAGCGCTCAGAAAGAGCGTGTGCGAAAACTGCGTCGTCGTTGTTTGATTTGCCGTTTGCCAGTACTAGTACCTATGAGAGGTCATTCAGTATGCAGGCTATGAAGTGTTGGTGCAAAATTCCGGTCCATATCAGACTAAAGCCCTTAGTCGATTCATTCAAAGTGGCCTATTTCGAATATTTGGTCAAGAACACATTCAACTTGCTGGATGATCCTATATAAACTTAGATCTTAGCTCGATCTGAACATGGCAAATCTAGCCTGCATGATACTGATTACTTTGACTTCTCTGTCTTACTGCGCTGGGCCTACTTACTATACTTATTATACCTCATGTAGTTTATTTTTCTGGGCTTATATTTCTATTTTAGCCAACTTTAAGTTGTCTTATTGTTATTTTTGTTTTGTTGTTTATATCCATTTATTTCTAGTTATTATTTTCGTTTAATTAATTTTAATTAATTATACTTAACATTGTATTTTGATTCGTGCTATATGGCCTCAGCAGGCTTTAGCACTAATAAAGCTATTTCAATCAATCAATCAATCTCTCTCTTTAAATCGCATACATCTCCTTTAGGCGCGTACTGTCATTCTCCCTCGCTCGCGCTTTCTCTATGCTATGTTACGTGCGCGTAGTTTTTTCATGAGTTTGAAGTTCGCAACGTTGCGCGTTAACGAAGCAAGAGCGCTCGGCGTATTAAGGTCGGTTTCCACTTACTCATTTTTTTACAGTTTTTCGCTTGTACCATGACACAGGAACCAATTGTTGATATTAATATTGAAAAAAAGTAAGTTTAATGCTTATTTAACTATAAAAAAATATAAAAATTAGTATATTTTCCTAAAAATTCGTTTCCATGATTATTACATCTTTACTTATCAACTTTCAATTACCTAAAATTTATAATCGCAACGGTGCTTTTTATCAAAGGTATTATCACTGCGGATATGTGGAAAAAGCCAGTCAACTCAGAACCCTTGCAAACTACCCCTACGACTTTTTAAAATAGACATTTTTAAAATTTAAAAGTTTTCAATTAAAAGTTATTATAAGTAAAGACGTCATAATCACGGAAACGAAATTTTAGGAAAATATACTAATTTTTATGTTCTTTTATAGTTAAATATGTATTAAACTTGCTTTTTTTTTCAATACTAATATCAACAATAGATTACAGTGTCATTGTAAAAGCAAAAAACTCTGTGAAAATAGTACGCCGAACGTTCTTGTTTCGTTGGAGCGCAACGTTGCGAACTTCAAACTCATGTTTTGTCACCTTTATTTTTTCACCTTTCCTATTTAATTTAAAGTTAAAATGAATTTTTACAGCTACAATGATGAATACGAGGAAAGGGGCACCTCAATTTCAAAATTGAAATATGTAAGTATAACATACATATAATATAGTTACAGGTTCATATTCTCAAGCAAATAACCATATTATCTTGTTTTTATAGAAATTAACAGCGAAAAGGCGAAGCACCCGCTATTGGCGAAGCCAGGCCAACTATTGGAAAACCCAATACGAGGCTCTTGCCAGCCATACAAATTCGAGCGTGAGTAATTATTTATGCTTTTATCAATATATGTACACGAAATACAAAGATTAAGATTTATTTTATTTTTTTTTTCAGATTATTATACCGTTCCAGAGAAAAAATTAATAATTAAAATTAATTTATTAAAATATATTAAAATAATAAATAAAATATACTATAACGGAAATGTTAAAATTATATTTCATTTTTATATACCTTCCCTGCTCAAAAAATGTAATATAAACTAATTAAGTATGATTACAAAATTACTTTCCCTTTATAAAAAAGTGATGGATGCCACGTTGAAGCGTATAGTGATCTGATGGCTGAGATATAATTGCGTGATATTTTATGTGGCGGAAAATAAGCGTATAGGTGTGGTTTAGAATTGAGATTTTACAAATAAAAATTTAAATCATCATAATTTATCCTACGGATAATTTTGAAGATAAGAAAGTAAAAAAAGTAGACTGTAATATTGTTTATACACTCATAATATGGAACTAACAACGAAGAAATCGTTTTATACAAATAATATAGGTTGAAATTGCTCTAAATATTTTCTATTAATAATCGAAAATTTGGTTTTTGAATGTGTAAAATAAAACTTGTAATTTTGCAATGTTTATCCAAAAAGTAGAATAAAAGTTTAATAATAAATTAACCCGTTGAGAAAAAAATAGTATAAGATTATATTTATTGCAGTTTTTGATATAATAAATCATAAATTTGAAAACGTGTTTTATCACTATTACACATTTTCCGCTGTGATATGGGTTTTTAAAAAAATGGAAAAATCTACATTTGTAAAAAGTAATTTATGTTAAATATGTTAATATTAATATAACAATAAGAAATAAAATAGAAGATAAAAACGCGTACAGTGTATCTAATCCTATATATTTTTATTTTCCTATATGAAAAAGTGATGCTGAATGAAGTAATTTTATTTATGACCTAATTGACTGAATTTCGTCATGTGTGTCACAATTATGAGTAAATCGGTCATAATAATAAATTGAAGTACTTTACATCTATCAATACAAATAAGTATAATAATTTGTAGGAATTAAAAAACTTTAAAAAAATACGATAAAGTAATTTTAATGCACTTCAATTGCATTTATTTATTGTTCATATAAATTAATTGAATATATCTTTATTGTAAAGTTTAGCTTCGGATAAATATGATAAATATTGAGAAGAATGGTAAATTGATATTTTATATGAAATTCTGCGAATTTATTTTAAATAAATTTTGAAATGTAATTTATAAATGTAAACAAACTCTCCAAATGGTTTCAGATGAACAATGGAAAAAACAGTTAAATTAAAATAATATATCTGTTGATACACAGGAATCCTATGGAAAACTTGATACCATGAACCAATACGTTAAAAAAGCAACAAAATTAAATTGTTAGGCGCAGCTAATGGTTCTATCCTATCCTTATCCTTGCCTTATAATTATTTTAATTTTTTATTTTTATACTTTTTACATATTTTATTCCTATCTTATCTTTAAAAAAAGATGAGTCGCTGACATCCAGCGTTGTGATTTGTCGATGCAAAAATAGAACGGGAAATTTAGAATTTTCTTATACTTTGAAATATTACTCATAATAATATAAGATTGAAGCCATAATCACTACTATTGAATATGTAAGTTTAGTGTTGTATAATAGTATAATAGTATAATGCGTTCTTAGGACGAGTAATAGTTCATCGATTTTAAATAAAAAATGGGTACATGTTCTATTTTTATTCATCAATAAATATTAACGTATGTAGTCTATTTTAAACAGCATGACTTATTCATGTCCATTGAAATCTTGAAGTTGATATGTAAAAGGTTCAAATAACGTAATAAATAATAGAAAAACATAAAAAAAAGAGCGCGCGAAGCGGGCTAAATAACACTAGTCGTAAGAAATAGTAGATTTCATAAAAAGTGGTTAATTTAAATGCGATTGGGTATAGCTTTCGTTCATCGAAAACATTAATAATAATAAAAAAATCTATTTAATTAAATATAATTTGAAATTCATCATCTTAATATTTACGGAAAATAATTCAGTAAGTCCTTTACAATTAAATATGACCAATATAAAAAGTTGCTTCATCCGCCATTTATTAAAATTTATTAAAAAACAGTCGGACAGATGAGATTTGATAGTTCATTAATTCTTCAGTAATCTAAATAAAGTAAAATTTTATTATGTATGATTAGGTATTGTTTATATTGTAAATTATTAAAATTTATTAAATTTGATTAAATGAAATATATGATTAGGTATACGTCGTTTGAAATTACTTCAATTAAATAAAATAAGATTCAATAAAACACTATAACACCTTTTTGCAAGAATCATAAAATTACATTAGAAATCTTACAATAAGATGTACACTTTATTGAAAAAATATCCAATTCTAACTTTAATTTTCATATTGACATGCATGTTACAGAAATTCATTAATAATCATTGGTTTTAATAATCTTACTTTTAAAACTGATTAAAGATAATACACTCAATTAGGACAATTCGTATTATCACAGTAATTTTTAGTTTGAATGAGATTGGTAAACGTAAAATTATGAATTTTGTCAAAGCATAGCAAAATTTGAGTTAGTTAACCTATATAATATTTCGGGCTATGTCGAAAAGATTATATGGAAATATATGAGTGGCAAGATGACGGAGACATATCGAAACGTAAAATCGTGTAATAGTTCTATAAGTATGTAAACATAATGTGCAGGTCTTAATGCCTGAAAAATTTAGAGGAAGATAACTTAATTAATGATTGTATATGTAATATATATATACAATTTTTCTACAAAAAATATCATTCAGAATAAAGGATACTTCTCTGACCATATATATATATATATATATATATATATATATATATATATTGTAACGGGGTATGACCGTTTAATTATTATGTCGCGTGATTATACTAAGGGGACACGCGTGAATCGTTAATGCTCACTGCTTATCCGGGAGAGCACGAGAAAATATACGCCGGTCAACCGATTATCGTTTATAACCTAAACTAAATTGAGTGGAAGCTATGTGAGAAGAGAGGATCAATGAAAACACTTGTTAGTAAGGTAAATCGGATCTTTTATTATCCTTCTAAACTCACAAAAGGTCGGCCCGCGCGTTTGTTTACGTATACGTTCGCTCGTCGACAACACGTTTTGCCGGTACGCTCGCTGCTCTTTATTATTAGAGCCGTTACATGCACGCATCGAGAGTTAGTATCAAGTTATTATTTTATGCTCGCGATCGCGAAATCAAGCTGGCCAGCTTACCTTATAATTGCGGGCGATCGGAGAAAATCACGGCGAATCGCACAGCACCGAACAGTCACTTAATGTTTTGTTCGCGGGACGCGAAAGCGCGCACGCACCGGTTTCGCCCTCGATGGCGAAACCTCACACACTCTCTCTCTCTCTCGATCGGGCCTTTGACTCGTAGCTGGGCAGCTCCTTGGCGGCGGCAATCCTGGATTACTAATTGCGGCTGTTTCGGAAGCGTGTGGATGTCAAGGGCACGTGAATTGATGAACGATAGCGTAAGCGGACGGACAATACGATGGTCTATGCTTCACTGGTTCAAATCTTGTCGCGCGCGTTCCGTCTGCTCGCGTGCCGAATTCCTTCGTTACCTATTCTGTCCCCCCGGCAGGTGCTGCCCTCACATGCAGCAATTAAGCTAAATGGTCAGCGCTAATTTGACGTTTACCGTCACAATATATATATATATATATAATATATATGACAATATATTTTATAAATTTATTTAAATATATGTTAAAATTTTTTATAAATTATTCAACATCATTAACAATGTGGAATAGTATTAATAATAGATAATTATTTGCGATGATATTGCTCGATTCTCTCCCAGGCATAACTCTGTTTATAGTCGCTCTAGCAGCAGCGGCAACTATGCCGAAGGCCCTACCAACCCCACTATAAATGAAGGAACTGATAAGGTATTTTTATTGACACCTTGTTCACTTAATAATACTAAGCGGAATATTTAGACAAATAAATTTCAGTAATAAAAAATATAGATATACTTACATTGAATTAGCAATGAGCGAATATTGCAGAAAGCTGAAGGGGTGATTATTCAGGGGCGCGACAAACGAAACTTGACACGCACATAGACCTTACCAATATTTATTAATGAAACCACCTTTCGTTGAAAAATATTGTGTTGCTGAGGAATGCTGAAGGAAATATCATTGAAATTCGCCGGGAGTTGGCATTTCTAAGGGCTGCAGGGGTGGTTATTAGGGAGCGCGACGAACGAAACTTGGCATGCATATAGCCCTTAGTTTTGTCTATCAGGAAAACCACCTTTTATGTAAAAATATTGTGTTGCTGGGGAATGCTGAAGGAAATATCATTGAAATTCGCCGGGAGTTGGCATTTCTAAGGGCTGCAGGGGTGGTTATTAGGGAGCGCGACAAACAAAACTTTGCATGCATATAGACCTGAGTTTTGTCTATCAGGAAAACCGAGTTTTGTAAAAAAATATTGTGTTGCTGGGGAATGCCGAAGGAAATATCTTTGAAATTCGCCAGGAGTTGGCATTTCTAAGGCCTGCAGGGGTGGTTATTAGGGAGC
Source organism: Phymastichus coffea (assembly GCF_024137745.1). Taxonomy (NCBI): domain Eukaryota; kingdom Metazoa; phylum Arthropoda; class Insecta; order Hymenoptera; family Eulophidae; genus Phymastichus; species Phymastichus coffea. Next base: position 1,147,272 of record NW_026706881.1, read on the forward strand.
GCGACGAACGAAACTTGGCATGCATATAGCCCTTAGTTTTGTCTATCAGAAAAACTACGTGTAATTAAAAAATATTGTGTTGCTGGGGAATGCTGAAGGAAATATCTTTGTAATTCGCTGGGAGTTGGCATTTCTAAGGGCTGCAGGGGTGGTTATTAGGGAGCGCGACAAACAAAACTTTGCATTCATATAGCCCTGAGTTTTGTCTATCAGAAAAACTACGTGTAATTAAAAAATATTGTGTTGCTGGGGAATGCTGAAGGAAATATCTTTGTAATTCGCTGGGAGTTGGCATTTCTAAGGGCTGCGGGGATGGTTATTAGGGACCGCGACAAACGAAACTTGACATGCATATAGCTCTGAGTTTCGTCTAACAGGAAAACCAAGTTTTATTAAAAAATATTGTGTTGCTGGGGAATGCCGAAGGAAATGTCTTTGAAATTCGCCGGGAGTTGGCATTTCTAAGGGCTGCAGGGGTGGTTATTATGGAGCGCGACAAACAAAACTTTGCATGCATATAGACCTGAGTTTTGTTTATCAGGAAAACCAAGTTTTATAAAAAAATATTGTGTTGCTGGGGAATGCCGAAGGAACTATCTTTGAAATTCGCCAGGAGTTGGCATTTCAAAGGGCTACGGGGGTGGTTATTAGGGAGCGCGAAAAACGAAACTTGGCATGCATATAGCCTGAGTTTTGTCTATCAGGAAAACCACCTTTTATTAAAAAATATTGTGTTGCTGGGGAATGCTGAAGGAAATATCATTGAAATTCGCCGGGAGTTGGCATTTCTAAGGGCTGCAGGGGTGGTTATTAGGGAGCGCGACGAACGAAACTTGGCATGCATATAGCTCTGAGTTTCGTCTAACAGGAAAACCAAGTTTTTTAAAAAAATATTGTGTTGCTGGGGAATGCCGAAGGAAATGTCTTTGAAATTCGCCGGGAGTTGGCATTTCTAAGGGCTGCGGGGATGGTTATTAGGGAGCGCGACAAACGAAACTTGGCATGCATATAGCTCTGAGTTTCGTCTAACAGGAAAACCAAGTTTTATTAAAAAATATTGTGTTGCTGGGGAATGCTGAAGGAAATATCATTGAAATTCGCCGGGAGTTGGCATTTCTAAGGGCTGCAGGGGTGGTTATTAGGGACCGCGACGAACAAAACTTGGCATGCATATAGCCCTTAGTTTTGTCTATCAGGAAAACCACCTTTTATGTAAAAATATTGTGTTGCTGGGGAATGCTGAAGGAAATATCTTTGAAATTCGCCGGGAGTTGGCATTTCTAAGGGCTGCAGGCGTGGTTATTAGGGAGCGCGACGAACGAAACTTGGCATGCATATAGCCCTTAGTTTTGTCTATCAGGAAAACCACCTTTTATGTAAAAATATTGTGTTGCTGGGGAATGCTGAAGGAAATATCTTTGAAATTCGCCGGGAGTTGGCATTTCTAAGGGCTGCAGGCGTGGTTATTAGGGAGCGCGACGAACGAAACTTGGCATGCATATAGCCCTTAGTTTTGTCTAACAGGAAAACCAAGTTTTATTAAAAAATATTGTGTTGCTGGGGAATGCCGAAGGAAATATCTTTGTAATTCGCTGGGAGTTGGCATTTCTAAGGGCTGCAGGGGCGGTCATTAGGGAGCGCGACAAACGAAACTTGGCATGCATATAGCTCTGAGTTTCGTCTAACAGGAAAACCAAGTTTTATTAAAAAATATTGTGTTGCTGGGGAATGCCGAAGGAAATATCTTTGTATTTCGCTGGGAGTTGGCATTTCTAAGGGCTGCAGGGGCGGTCATTAGGGAGCGCGACAAACGAAACTTGGCATGCATATAGCTCTGAGTTTCGTCTAACAGGAAAACCAAGTTTTATAAAAAAATATTGTGTTGCTGGGGAATGCCGAAGGAAATATCTTTGAAATTCGCCAGGATTTGGCATTTCTAAGGGCTGCGGGGGTGGTTATTAGGGAGCGCGACAAACAAAACTTTGCATTCATATAGCCCTGAGTTTTGTCTATCAGGAAAACCACCTTTTATAAAAAAATATTGTGTTGCTGGGGAATGCCGAAAGAAATATCTTTGTAATTCGCTGGGAGTTGGCATTTCTAAGGGCTGCAGGGGTGGTTATTAGGGAGCGCGACAAACAAAACTTTGCATTCATATAGCCCTGAGTTTTGTCTATCAGAAAAACTACGTGTAATTAAAAAATATTGTGTTGCTGGGGAATGCTGAAGGAAATATCTTTGTAATTCGCTGGGAGTTGGCATTTCTAAGGGCTGCGGGGATGGTTATTAGGGAGCGCGACAAACGAAACTTGACATGCATATAGCTCTGAGTTTCGTCTAACAGGAAAACCAAGTTTTATTAAAAAATATTGTGTTGCTGGGGAATGCTGAAGGAAATATCATTGAAATTCGCCGGGAGTTGGCACTTCTAAGGGCTGCAGGGGTGGTTATTAGGGAGCGCGACGAACGAAACTTGGCATGCATATAGCCCTTAGTTTTGTCTATCAGGAAAACCACCTTTTATGTAAAAATATTGTGTTGCTGGGGAATGCTGAAGGAAATATCATTGAAATTCGCCAGGATTTGGCATTTCTAAGGGCTGCGGGGGTGGTTATTAGGGAGCGCGAAAAACGAAACTTGGCATGCATATAGCCCTTAGTTTTGTCTATCAGGAAAACCACCTTTTATATAAAAATATTGTGTTGCTGGGGAATGCTGAAGGAAATATCTTAGTAATTCGCCGGGAGTTGGCATTTCTAAGGGCTGCAGTGGTGGTTATTAGGGAGCGCGACGAACGAAACTTGGCATGCATATAGCTCTGAGTTTCGTCTAACAGGAAAACCAAGTTTTATAAAAAAATATTGTGTTGCTGGGGAATGCCGAAGGTAATATCTTTGAAATTCGCCAGGATTTGGCATTTCTAAGGGCTGCGGGGGTGGTTATTAGGGAGCGCGACAAACAAAACTTTGCATGCATATAGCCCTGAGTTTTGTATATCAGGAAAACCACCTTTTATAAAAAAATATTGTGTTGCTGGGGAATGCCGAAAGAAATATCTTTGTAATTCGCTGGGAGTTGGCATTTCTAAGGGCTGCAGGGGTGGATATTAGGGAGCGCGACAAACAAAACTTTGCATGCATATAGCCCTGAGTTTTGTATATCAGGAAAACCACCTTTTATGTAAAAATATTGTGTTGCTGGGGAATGCTGAAGGAAATATCATTGAAATTCGCCGGGAGTTGGCATTTCTAAGGGCTGCAGGGGTGGATATTAGGGAGCGCGACAAACAAAACTTTGCATGCATATAGACCTGAGTTTTGTTTATCAGGAAAACCGAGTTTTGTAAAAAAATATTGTGTTGCTGGGGAATGCCGAAGGAAATATCTTTGAAATTCGCCAGGATTTGGCATTTCTAAGGGCTGCGGGGGTGGTTATTAGGGAGCGCGACAAACGAAACTTGGCATGCATATAGCTCTGAGTTTCATCTATCACGAAAACCACCTTTTATAAAAAAATATTGTGTTGCTGGGGAATGCTGAAGGAAATATCTTTGTAATTCGCTGTGAGTTGGCATTTCTAAGGCCTGCAGGGGTGGTTATTAGGGAGCGCGACAAACGAAACTTGGCATGCATATAGCTCTCAGTTTCGTCTATCAGGAGAAACCAAGTTTTATAAAATAATATTGTGTTGCTGGGGAATGCCGAAGGAAATGTCTTTGAAATTCGCCGGGAGTTGACATTTCTAAGGGCTGCAGTGGTGGATATTAGGGAGCGCGACAAACAAAACTTTTCATGCATATAGCTCTCAGTTTCGTCTATCAGGAGAAACCAAGTTTTATAAAATAATATTGTGTTGCTGGGGAATGCCGAAGGAAATGTCTTTGAAATTCGCCGGGAGTTGACATTTCTAAGGGCTGCAGTGGTGGATATTAGGGAGCGCGACAAACAAAACTTTTCATGCATATAGACCTGAGTTTTGTCTAACAGGAAAACCAAGTTTTATTAAAAAATATTGTGTTGCTGGGGAATGCTGAAAGAAATATCATTGAAATTCGCCGGGAGTTGGCATTTCTAAGGGCTGCAGGGGTGGTTATTAAGGAGCGCGACAAACAAAACTTTGCATTCATATAGCCCTGAGTTTTGTCTATCAGAAAAACTACGTGTAATTAAAAAATATTGTGTTGCTGGGGAATGCTGAAGGAAATATCTTTGTAATTCGCTGGGAGTTGGCATTTCTAAGGGCTGCGGGGATGGTTATTAGGGAGCGCGACAAACGAAACTTGGCATGCATATAGCTCTGAGTTTCGTCTAACAGGAAAACCAAGTTTTATTAAAAAATATTGTGTTGCTGGGGAATGCTGAAGGAAATATCATTGAAATTCGCCGGGAGTTGGCACTTCTAAGGGCTGCAGGGGTGGTTATTAGGGAGCGCGACGAACGAAACTTGGCATGCATATAGCCCTTAGTTTTGTCTATCAGGAAAACCACCTTTTATGTAAAAATATTGTGTTGCTGGGGAATGCTGAAGGAAATATCATTGAAATTCGCCGGGAGTTGGCACTTCTAAGGGCTGCAGGGGTGGATATTAGGGAGCGCGACAAACAAAACTTTGCATGCATATAGACCTGAGTTTTGTCTATCAGGAAAACCGAGTTTTGTAAAAAAATATTGTGTTGCTGGGGAATGCCGAAGGAAATATCTTTGAAATTCGCCAGGATTTGGCATTTCTAAGGGCTGCGGGGGTGGTTATTAGGGAGCGCGAAAAACGAAACTTGGCATGCATATAGCCCTTAGTTTTGTCTATCAGGAAAACCACCTTTTATATAAAAATATTGTGTTGCTGGGGAATGCTGAAGGAAATATCTTTGTAATTCGCCGGGAGTTGGCATTTCTAAGGGCTGCAGTGGTGGTTATTAGGGAGCGCGACGAACGAAACTTGGCATGCATATAGCTCTGAGTTTTGTCTATCAGGAAAACCACCTTTTATGTAAAAATATTGTGTTGCTGGGGAATGCTGAAGGAAATATCATTGAAATTCGCCGGGAGTTGGCATTTCTAAGGGCTGCAGGGGTGGTTATTATGGACCGCGACAAACAAAACTTTGCATGCATATAGACCTGAGTTTTGTCTATCAGGAAAATCACTTTTTATAAAAAAATATTGTGTTGCTGGGGAATGCTGAAGGAAATATCTTTGTAATTCGCCGGGAGTTGGCATTTCTAAGGGCTGCAGTGGTGGTTATTAGGGAGCGCGACGAACGAAACTTGGCATGCATATAGCTCTGAGTTTCGTCTAACAGGAAAACCAAGTTTTATTAAAAAATATTGTGTTGCTGGGGAATGCTGAAGGAAATATCATTGAAATTCGCCGGGAGTTGGCATTTCTAAGGGCTGCGGGGGTGGTTATTAGGGAGCGCGACAAACGAAACTTGGCATGCATATAGCTCTGAGTTTCATCTATCACGAAAACCACCTTTTATAAAAAAATATTGTGTTGCTGGGGAATGCTGAAGGAAATATCTTTGTAATTCGCTGTGAGTTGGCATTTCTAAGGCCTGCAGGGGTGGTTATTAGGGAGCGCGACAAACGAAACTTGGCATGCATATAGCTCTCAGTTTTGTCTATCAGGAAAACCACCTTTTATGTAAAAATATTGTGTTGCTGGGGAATGCTGAAGGAAATATCTTTGAAATTCGCCGGGAGTTGGCATTTCTAAGGGCTGCAGGCGTGGTTATTAGGGAGCGCGACGAACGAAACTTGGCATGCATATAGCCCTTAGTTTTGTCTATCAGGAAAACCACCTTTTATGTAAAAATATTGTGTTGCTGGGGAATGCTGAAGGAAATATCTTTGAAATTCGCCGGGAGTTGGCATTTCTAAGGGCTGCAGGCGTGGTTATTAGGGAGCGCGACGAACGAAACTTGGCATGCATATAGCCCTTAGTTTTGTCTATCAGGAAAACCACCTTTTATGTAAAAATATTGTGTTGCTGGGGAATGCTGAAGGAAATATCATTGAAATTCGCCAGGAGTTGGCATTTCTAAGGGCTGCGGGGATGGTTATTAGGAGGCGCGACAAACGAAACTTGGCATGCATATAGCTCTGAGTTTCATCTATCAGGAGAAACCAAGTTTTATAAAATAATATTGTGTTGCTGGGGAATGCTGAAGGAAATATCATTGAAATTCGCCAGGAGTTGGCATTTCTAAGGGCTGCGGGGATGGTTATTAGGAGGCGCGACAAACGAAACTTGGCATGCATATAGCTCTGAGTTTCATCTATCAGGAAAACCGAGTTTTGTAAAAAAATATTGTGTTGCTGGGGAATGCCGAAGGAAATATCTTTGAAATTCGCCAGGATTTGGCATTTCTAAGGGCTGCGGGGGTGGTTATTAGGTAGCGCGAAAAATGAAACTTGGCATGCATATAGCTCTGAGTTTCGTCTATCAGGAGAAACCAAGTTTTATAAAATAATATTGTGTTGCTGGGGAATGCCGAAGGAAATGTCTTTGAAATTCGCCAGGATTTGGCATTTCTAAGGGCTGCGGGGGTGGTTATTAGGGAGCGCGACGAACGAAACTTGGCATGCATATAGCCCTTAGTTTTGTCTATCAGGAAAACCAAGTTTTATAAAAAAATATTGTGTTGCTGGGGAATGCCGAAGGAACTATCTTTGAAATTCGCCAGGAGTTGGCATTTCAAAGGCCTGCAGGGGTGGTTATTAGGGAGCGCGACGAACGAAACTTGGCATGCATATAGCCCTTAGTTTTGTCTAACAGGAAAACCAAGTTTTATTAAAAAATATTGTGTTGCTGGGGAATGCCGAAGGAAATATCTTTGTAATTCGCTGGGAGTTGGCATTTCTAAGGGCTGCAGGGGCGGTCATTAGGGAGCGCGACAAACGAAACTTGGCATGCATATAGCTCTGAGTTTCGTCTAACAGGAAAACCAAGTTTTATTAAAAAATATTGTGTTGCTGGGGAATGCCGAAGGAAATATCTTTGTATTTCGCTGGGAGTTGGCATTTCTAAGGGCTGCAGGGGCGGTCATTAGGGAGCGCGACAAACGAAACTTGGCATGCATATAGCTCTGAGTTTCGTCTAACAGGAAAACCAAGTTTTATAAAAAAATATTGTGTTGCTGGGGAATGCCGAAGGAAATATCTTTGAAATTCGCCAGGATTTGGCATTTCTAAGGGCTGCGGGGGTGGTTATTAGGGAGCGCGACAAACAAAACTTTGCATTCATATAGCCCTGAGTTTTGTCTATCAGGAAAACCACCTTTTATAAAAAAATATTGTGTTGCTGGGGAATGCCGAAAGAAATATCTTTGTAATTCGCTGGGAGTTGGCATTTCTAAGGGCTGCAGGGGTGGTTATTAGGGAGCGCGACAAACAAAACTTTGCATTCATATAGCCCTGAGTTTTGTCTATCAGAAAAACTACGTGTAATTAAAAAATATTGTGTTGCTGGGGAATGCTGAAGGAAATATCTTTGTAATTCGCTGGGAGTTGGCATTTCTAAGGGCTGCGGGGATGGTTATTAGGGAGCGCGACAAACGAAACTTGACATGCATATAGCTCTGAGTTTCGTCTAACAGGAAAACCAAGTTTTATTAAAAAATATTGTGTTGCTGGGGAATGCTGAAGGAAATATCATTGAAATTCGCCGGGAGTTGGCACTTCTAAGGGCTGCAGGGGTGGTTATTAGGGAGCGCGACGAACGAAACTTGGCATGCATATAGCCCTTAGTTTTGTCTATCAGGAAAACCACCTTTTATGTAAAAATATTGTGTTGCTGGGGAATGCTGAAGGAAATATCATTGAAATTCGCCAGGATTTGGCATTTCTAAGGGCTGCGGGGGTGGTTATTAGGGAGCGCGAAAAACGAAACTTGGCATGCATATAGCCCTTAGTTTTGTCTATCAGGAAAACCACCTTTTATATAAAAATATTGTGTTGCTGGGGAATGCTGAAGGAAATATCTTAGTAATTCGCCGGGAGTTGGCATTTCTAAGGGCTGCAGTGGTGGTTATTAGGGAGCGCGACGAACGAAACTTGGCATGCATATAGCTCTGAGTTTCGTCTAACAGGAAAACCAAGTTTTATAAAAAAATATTGTGTTGCTGGGGAATGCCGAAGGTAATATCTTTGAAATTCGCCAGGATTTGGCATTTCTAAGGGCTGCGGGGGTGGTTATTAGGGAGCGCGACAAACAAAACTTTGCATGCATATAGCCCTGAGTTTTGTATATCAGGAAAACCACCTTTTATAAAAAAATATTGTGTTGCTGGGGAATGCCTTAAGAAATATCTTTGTAATTCGCTGGGAGTTGGCATTTCTAAGGGCTGCAGGGGTGGATATTAGGGAGCGCGACAAACAAAACTTTGCATGCATATAGCCCTGAGTTTTGTATATCAGGAAAACCACCTTTTATGTAAAAATATTGTGTTGCTGGGGAATGCTGAAGGAAATATCATTGAAATTCGCCGGGAGTTGGCATTTCTAAGGGCTGCAGGGGTGGATATTAGGGAGCGCGACAAACAAAACTTTGCATGCATATAGACCTGAGTTTTGTTTATCAGGAAAACCGAGTTTTGTAAAAAAATATTGTGTTGCTGGGGAATGCCGAAGGAAATATCTTTGAAATTCGCCAGGATTTGGCATTTCTAAGGGCTGCGGGGGTGGTTATTAGGGAGCGCGACAAACGAAACTTGGCATGCATATAGCTCTGAGTTTCATCTATCACGAAAACCACCTTTTATAAAAAAATATTGTGTTGCTGGGGAATGCTGAAGGAAATATCTTTGTAATTCGCTGTGAGTTGGCATTTCTAAGGCCTGCAGGGGTGGTTATTAGGGAGCGCGACAAACGAAACTTGGCATGCATATAGCTCTCAGTTTCGTCTATCAGGAGAAACCAAGTTTTATAAAATAATATTGTGTTGCTGGGGAATGCCGAAGGAAATGTCTTTGAAATTCGCCGGGAGTTGACATTTCTAAGGGCTGCAGTGGTGGATATTAGGGAGCGCGACAAACAAAACTTTTCATGCATATAGCTCTCAGTTTCGTCTATCAGGAGAAACCAAGTTTTATAAAATAATATTGTGTTGCTGGGGAATGCCGAAGGAAATGTCTTTGAAATTCGCCGGGAGTTGACATTTCTAAGGGCTGCAGTGGTGGATATTAGGGAGCGCGACAAACAAAACTTTTCATGCATATAGACCTGAGTTTTGTCTAACAGGAAAACCAAGTTTTATTAAAAAATATTGTGTTGCTGGGGAATGCTGAAAGAAATATCATTGAAATTCGCCGGGAGTTGGCATTTCTAAGGGCTGCAGGGGTGGTTATTAAGGAGCGCGACAAACAAAACTTTGCATTCATATAGCCCTGAGTTTTGTCTATCAGAAAAACTACGTGTAATTAAAAAATATTGTGTTGCTGGGGAATGCTGAAGGAAATATCTTTGTAATTCGCTGGGAGTTGGCATTTCTAAGGGCTGCGGGGATGGTTATTAGGGAGCGCGACAAACGAAACTTGGCATGCATATAGCTCTGAGTTTCGTCTAACAGGAAAACCAAGTTTTATTAAAAAATATTGTGTTGCTGGGGAATGCTGAAGGAAATATCATTGAAATTCGCCGGGAGTTGGCACTTCTAAGGGCTGCAGGGGTGGTTATTAGGGAGCGCGACGAACGAAACTTGGCATGCATAGCCCTTAGTGTTGTCTATCAGGAAAACCACCTTTTATGTAAAAATATTGTGTTGCTGGGGAATGCTGAAGGAAATATCATTGAAATTCGCCGGGAGTTGGCACTTCTAAGGGCTTGCAGGGGTGGATATTAGGGAGCGCGACAAACAAAACTTTGCATGCATATAGACCTGAGTTTTGTCTATCAGGAAAACCGAGTTTTGTAAAAAAATATTGTGTTGCTGGGGAATGCCGAAGGAAATATCTTTGAAATTCGCCAGGATTTGGCATTTCTAAGGGCTGCGGGGGGTGGTTATTAGGGAGCGCGAAAAACGAAACTTGGCATGCATATAGCCCTTAGTTTTGTCTATCAGGAAAACCACCTTTTATATAAAAATATTGTGTTGCTGGGGAATGCTGAAGGAAATATCTTTGTAATTCGCGGGAGTTGGCATTTCTAAGGGCTGCAGTGGTGGTTATTAGGGAGCGCGACGAACGAAACTTGGCATGCATATAGCTCTGAGTTTTGTCTATCAGGAAAACCACCTTTTATGTAAAAATATTGTGTTGCTGGGGAATGCTGAAGGAAATATCATTGAAATTCGCCGGGAGTTGGCATTTCTAAGGGCTGCAGGGGTGGTTATTATGGACCGCGACAAACAAAACTTTGCATGCATATAGACCTGAGTTTTGTCTATCAGGAAAATCACTTTTTATAAAAAAACATTGTGTTGCTGGGGAATGCTGAAGGAAATATCTTTGTAATTCGCCGGGAGTTGGCATTTCTAAGGGCTGCAGTGGTGGTTATTAGGGAGCGCGACGAACGAAACTTGGCATGCATATAGCTCTGAGTTTCGTCTAACAGGAAAACCAAGTTTTATTAAAAAATATTGTGTTGCTGGGGAATGCTGAAGGAAATATCATTGAAATTCGCCGGGAGTTGGCATTTCTAAGGGCTGCGGGGGTGGTTATTAGGGAGCGCGACAAACGAAACTTGGCATGCATATAGCTCTGAGTTTCATCTATCACGAAAACCACCTTTTATAAAAAAATATTGTGTTGCTGGGGAATGCTGAAGGAAATATCTTTGTAATTCGCTGTGAGTTGGCATTTCTAAGGCCTGCAGGGGTGGTTATTAGGGAGCGCGACAAACGAAACTTGGCATGCATATAGCTCTCAGTTTCGTCTATCAGGAGAAACCAAGTTTTATAAAATAATATTGTGTTGCTGGGGAATGCCGAAGGAAATGTCTTTGAAATTCGCCGGGAGTTGACATTTCTAAGGGCTGCAGTGGTGGATATTAGGGAGCGCGACAAACAAAACTTTTCATGCATATAGACCTGAGTTTTGTCTAACAGGAAAACCAAGTTTTATTAAAAAATATTGTGTTGCTGGGGAATGCTGAAGGAAATTTCATTGAAATTCGCCGGGAGTTGGCATTTCTAAGGGCTGCGGGGGTGGTTATTAGGGAGCGCGACAAACGAAACTTGGCATGCATATAGCTCTGAGTTTCATCTATCACGAAAACCACCTTTTATAAAAAAATATTGTGTTGCTGGGGAATGCTGAAGGAAATATCTTTGTAATTCGCTGGGAGTTGGCATTTCTAAGGGCTGCAGGGGCGGTCATTAGGGAGCGCGACAAACGAAACTTGGCATGCATATAGCTCTGAGTTTCGTCTAACAGGAAAACCAAGTTTTATAAAAAAATATTGTGTTGCTGGGGAATGCCGAAGGAAATATCTTTGAAATTCGCCAGGATTTGGCATTTCTAAGGGCTGCGGGGGTGGTTATTAGGGAGCGCGACAAACAAAACTTGGCATGCATATAGCCTGAGTTTTGTCTATCAGGAAAACCACCTTTTATTAAAAAATATTGTGTTGCTGGGGAATGCTGAAGGAAATATCATTGAAATTCGCCGGGAGTTGGCATTTCTAAGGGCTGCAAGGGGTGGTTATTAGGGAGCGCGACGAACGAAACTTGGCATGCATATAGCCCTTAGTTTTGTCTATCAGGAAAACCACCTTTTATGTAAAAATATTGTGTTGCTGGGGAATGCTGAAGGAAATATCTTTGTAATTCGCCGGGAGTTGGCATTTCTAAGGGCTGCAGGGGTGGTTATTAGGGAGCGCGACGAACGAAACTTGGCATGCATATAGCTCTGAGTTTCGTCTAACAGGAAAACCAAGTTTTTTAAAAAAATATTGTGTTGCTGGGGAATGCCGAAGGAAATGTCTTTGAAATTCGCCGGGAGTTGGCATTTCTAAGGGCTGCGGGGATGGTTATTAGGGAGCGCGACAAACAAAACTTGGCATGCATCTAGCCCTGAGTTTCGTCTATCAGGAAAACCAAGTTTTATAAAAAAATATTGTGTTGCTGGGGAATGCTGAAGGAAATATCTTTGTAATTCGCTGGGAGTTGGCATTTCTAAGGGCTGCGGGGATGGTTATTAGGGAGCGCGACAAACAAAACTTGGCATGCATCTAGCCCTGAGTTTCGTCTATCAGGAAAACCAAGTTTTATAAAAAAATATTGTGTTGCTGGGGAATGCTGAAGGAAATATCTTTGTAATTCGCTGGGAGTTGGCATTTCTAAGGGCTGCGGGGATGGTTATTAGGGAGCGCGACAAACGAAACTTGGCATGCATATAGCTCTGAGTTTCGTCTAACAGGAAAACCAAGTTTTATTAAAAAATATTGTGTTGCTGGGGAATGCCGAAGGAAATATCTTTGAAATTCGCCAGGATTTGGCATTTCTAAGGGCTGCAGGGGTGGTTATTAGGGAGCGCGACAAACAAAACTTTGCATGCATATAGCCCTGAGTTTTGTCTATCAGAAAAACTACGTGTAATTAAAAAATATTGTGTTGCTGGGGAATGTTGAAGGAAATATCATTGAAATTCGCCAGGAGTTGGCATTTCTAAGGGCTGCGGGGATGGTTATTAGGGAGCGCGACAAACGAAACTTGGCGTGCATATAGCTCTGAGTTTCGTCTATCAGGAAAACCGAGTTTTGTAAAAAAATATTGTGTTGCTGGGGAATGCCGAAGGAAATATCTTTGAAATTCGCCAGGATTTGGCATTTCTAAGGGCTACGGGGGTGGTTATTAGGGAGCGCGAAAAACGAAACTTGGCAAGCATATAGCTCTGAGTTTCGTCTAACAGGAAAACCAAGTTTTATTAAAAAATATTGTGTTGCTGGGGAATGCTGAAGGAAATATCATTGAAATTCGCCGGGAGTTGGCATTTCTAAGGGCTGCGGGGGTGGTTATTAGGGAGCGCGACAAACGAAACTTGGCGTGCATATAGCTCTGAGTTTCGTCTATCAGGAAAACCGAGTTTTGTAAAAAAATATTGTGTTGCTGGGGAATGCCGAAGGAAATATCTTTGAAATTCGCCAGGATTTGGCATTTCTAAGGGCTACGGGGGTGGTTATTAGGGAGCGCGAAAAACGAAACTTGGCATGCATATAGCTCTGAGTTTCGTCTAACAGGAAAACCAAGTTTTATTAAAAAATATTGTGTTGCTGGGGAATGGTGAAGGAAATATCTTTGTAATTCGCTGGGAGTTCGCATTTCTAAGGGCAAGGGCTGCGGGGATGGTTATTAGGGAGCGCGACAAACAAAACTTGGCATGCATATAGCCCTTAGTTTTGTCTATCAGGAAAACCACCTTTTATGTAAAAATATTGTGTTGCTGGGGAATGCTGAAGGAAATATCTTTGTAATTCGCTGGGAGTTGGCATTTCTAAGGGCTGCAGGGGTGGTTATTAGGGAGCGCGACAAACAAAACTTTGCATGCATATAGCCTGAGTTTTGTCTATCAGGAAAACCACCTTTTATGTAAAAATATTGTGTTGCTGGGGAATGCCGAAGGAAATATCTTTGTAATTCGCTGTGAGTTGGCATTTCTAAGGCCTGCAGGGGTGGTTATTAGGGAGCGCGACAAACGAAACTTGGCATGCATATAGCTCTCAGTTTCGTCTATCAGGAGAAACCAAGTTTTATAAAATAATATTGTGTTGCTGGGGAATGCCGAAGGAAATGTCTTTGAAATTCGCCGGGAGTTGACATTTCTAAGGGCTGCAGGGGTGGATATTAGGGAGCGCGACAAACAAAACTTTGCATGCATATAGACCTGAGTTTTGTCTATCAGGAAAACCGAGTTTTGTAAAAAAATATTGTGTTGCTGGGGAATGCCGAAGGAAATATCTTTGAAATTCGCCAGGATTTGGCATTTCTAAGGGCTGCGGGGGTGGTTATTAGGGAGCGCGAAAAACGAAACTTGGCATGCATATAGCCCTTAGTTTTGTCTATCAGGAAAACCAAGTTTTATTAAAAAATATTGTGTTGCTGGGGAATGCTGAAGGAAATATCATTGAAATTCGCCGGGAGTTGGCATTTCTAAGGGCTACGGGGGTGGTTATTAGGGAGCGCGAAAAACGAAACTTGGCATGCATATAGCTCTGAGTTTCGTCTAACAGGAAAACCAAGTTTTATTAAAAAATATTGTGTTGCTGGGGAATGCTGAAGGAAATATCATTGAAATTCGCCGGGAGTTGGCATTTCTAAGGGCTGCGGGGGTGGTTATTAGGGAGCGCGACAAACGAAACTTGGCATGCATATAGCTCTGAGTTTCGTCTAACAGGAAAACCAAGTTTTATTAAAAAATATTGTGTTGCTGGGGAATGGTGAAGGAAATATCTTTGTAATTCGCTGGGAGTTCGCATTTCTAAGGGCAAGGGCTGCGGGGATGGTTATTAGGGAGCGCGACAAACAAAACTTGGCATGCATATAGCTCTGAGTTTCGTCTATCACGAAAACCACCTTTTATAAAAAAATATTGTGTTGCTGGGGAATGCTGAAGGAAATATCTTTGTAATTCGCTGGGAGTTGGCATTTCTAAGGGCGGCGGGGGTGGTTATTAGGGAGCGCGACAAACAAAACTTTGCATTCATATAGCCCTGAGTTTTGTCTATCAGGAAAACCACCTTTTATATAAAAATATTGTGTTGCTGGGGAATGCTGAAGGAAATATCTTTGTAATTCGCTGGGAGTTGGCATTTCTAAGGGCAAGGGCTGCGGGGATGGTTATTAGGGAGCGCGACAAACAAAACTTGGCATGCATCTAGCCCTGAGTTTCGTCTATCAGGAAAACCAAGTTTTATAAAAAAATATTGTGTTGCTGGGGAATGCTGAAGGTAATATCATTGAAATTCGCCGGGAGTTGGCATTTCTAAGGGCTGCAGGGGTGGTTATTAGGGAGCGCGACGAACGAAACTTGGCATGCATATAGCCCTTAGTTTTGTCTATCAGGAAAATTACCTTTTATGTAAAAATATTGTGTTGCTGGGGAATGCTGAAGGAAATATCATTGAAATTCGCCGGGAGTTGGCATTTCTAAGGGCTGCAGGGGTGGTTATTAGGGAGCGCGACGAACGAAACTTGGCATGCATATAGCCCTTAGTTTTGTCTATCAGGAAAACCACCTTTTATGTAAAAATATTGTGTTGCTGGGGAATGCCGAAGGAAATATCATTGAAATTCGCCAGGAGTTGGCATTTCTAAGGGCTGCGGGGATGGTTATTAGGGAGCGCGACAAACGAAACTTGGCGTGCATATAGCTCTGAGTTTCGTCTATCAGGAAAACCGAGTTTTGTAAAAAAAGATTGTGTTGCTGGGGAATGCCGAAGGAAATATCTTTGAAATTCGCCAGGATTTGGCATTTCTAAGGGCTACGGGGGTGGTTATTAGGGAGCGCGAAAAACGAAACTTGGCATGCATATAGCCTGAGTTTTGTCTATCAGGAAAACCACCTTTTATTAAAAAATATTGTGTTGCTGGGGAATGCTGAAGGAAATATCATTGAAATTCGCCGGGAG
This sequence comes from Phymastichus coffea, assembly GCF_024137745.1. Taxonomy (NCBI): domain Eukaryota; kingdom Metazoa; phylum Arthropoda; class Insecta; order Hymenoptera; family Eulophidae; genus Phymastichus; species Phymastichus coffea. The sequence goes on from NW_026706881.1 coordinate 1,162,834, forward strand.
TTGGCATTTCTAAGGGCTGCAGGGGTGGTTATTAGGGAGCGCGACGAACGAAACTTGGCATGCATATAGCCCTTAGTTTTGTCTATCAGGAAAACCACCTTTTATGTAAAAATATTGTGTTGCTGGGGAATGCTGAAGGAAATATCTTTGTAATTCGCCGGGAGTTGGCATTTCTAAGGGCTGCAGGGGTGGTTATTAGGGAGCGCGACGAACGAAACTTGGCATGCATATAGCTCTGAGTTTCGTCTAACAGGAAAACGAAGTTTTTTAAAAAAATATTGTGTTGCTGGGGAATGCCGAAGGAAATGTCTTTGAAATTCGCCGGGAGTTGGCATTTCTAAGGGCTGCGGGGATGGTTATTAGGGAGCGCGACAAACGAAACTTGGTATGCATATAGCTCTGAGTTTCGTCTATCAGGAAAACCGAGTTTTATAAAAAAATATTGTGTTGCTGGGGAATGCCGAAGGAAATATCTTTGAAATTCGCCAGGATTTGGCATTTCTAAGGGCTGCGGGGATGGTTATTAGGGAGCGCGACAAACGAAACTTGGCATGCATATAGCTCTGAGTTTCGTCTATCAGGAAAACCGAGTTTTATAAAAAAATATTGTGTTGCTGGGGAATGCCGAAGGAAATATCTTTGAAATTCGCCGGGAGTTGGCATTTCTAAGGGCTGCAGGGGTGGTTATTAGGGAGCGCGACGAACGAAACTTGGCATGCATATAGCCCTTAGCTTTGTCTATCAGGAAAACCACCTTTTATGTAAAAATATTGTGTTGCTGGGGAATGCTGAAGGAAATATCTTTGTAATTCGCCGGGAGTTGGCATTTCTAAGGGCTGCAGGGGTGGTTATTAGGGAGCGCCGCGAACGAAACTTGGCATGCATATAGCTCTGAGTTTCGTCTATCACGAAAACCACCTTTTATAAAAAAATATTGTGTTGCTGGGGAATGCTGAAGGAAATATCTTTGTAATTCGCTGGGAGTTGGCATTTCTAAGGGCGGCGGGGGTGGTTATTAGGGAGCGCGACAAACAAAACTTTGCATTCATATAGCCCTGAGTTTTGTCTATCAGGAAAACCACCTTTTATATAAAAATATTGTGTTGCTGGGGAATGCTGAAGGAAATATCTTTGTAATTCGCTGGGAGTTGGCATTTCTAAGGGCAAGGGCTGCGGGGATGGTTATTAGGGAGCGCGACAAACAAAACTTGGCATGCATCTAGCCCTGAGTTTCGTCTATCAGGAAAACCAAGTTTTATAAAAAAATATTGTGTTGCTGGGGAATGCTGAAGGAAATATCTTTGTAATTCGCTGGGAGTTGGCATTTCTAAGGGCTGCGGGGATGGTTATTAGGGAGCGCGACAAACGAAACTTGGCATGCATATAGCTCTGAGTTTCGTCTAACAGGAAAACTAAGTTTTATTAAAAAATATTGTGTTGCTGGGGAATGCTGAAGGTAATATCATTGAAATTCGCCGGGAGTTGGCATTTCTAAGGGCTGCAGGGGTGGTTATTAGGGAGCGCGACGAACGAAACTTGGCATGCATATAGCCCTTAGTTTTGTCTATCAGGAAAATTACCTTTTATGTAAAAATATTGTGTTGCTGGGGAATGCTGAAGGAAATATCATTGAAATTCGCCGGGAGTTGGCATTTCTAAGGGCTGCAGGGGTGGTTATTAGGGAGCGCGACGAACGAAACTTGGCATGCATATAGCCCTTAGTTTTGTCTATCAGGAAAACCACCTTTTATGTAAAAATATTGTGTTGCTGGGGAATGCCGAAGGAAATATCATTGAAATTCGCCAGGAGTTGGCATTTCTAAGGGCTGCGGGGATGGTTATTAGGGAGCGCGACAAACGAAACTTGGCGTGCATATAGCTCTGAGTTTCGTCTATCAGGAAAACCGAGTTTTGTAAAAAAAGATTGTGTTGCTGGGGAATGCCGAAGGAAATATCTTTGAAATTCGCCAGGATTTGGCATTTCTAAGGGCTACGGGGGTGGTTATTAGGGAGCGCGAAAAACGAAACTTGGCATGCATATAGCCTGAGTTTTGTCTATCAGGAAAATCACCTTTTATTAAAAAATATTGTGTTGCTGGGGAATGCTGAAGGAAATATCATTGAAATTCGCCGGGAGTTGGCATTTCTAAGGGCTGCAGGGGTGGTTATTAGGGAGCGCGACGAACGAAACTTGGCATGCATATAGCCCTTAGCTTTGTCTATCAGGAAAACCACCTTTTATGTAAAAATATTGTGTTGCTGGGGAATGCTGAAGGAAATATCTTTGTAATTCGCCGGGAGTTGGCATTTCTAAGGGCTGCAGGGGTGGTTATTAGGGAGCGCCGCGAACGAAACTTGGCATGCATATAGCTCTGAGTTTCGTCTAACAGGAAAACCAAGTTTTTTAAAAAAATATTGTGTTGCTGGGGAATGCCGAAGGAAATGTCTTTGAAATTCGCCGGGAGTTGGCATTTCTAAGGGCTGCGGGGATGGTTATTAGGGAGCGCGACAAACGAAACTTGGTATGCATATAGCTCTGAGTTTCGTCTATCAGGAAAACCGAGTTTTATAAAAAAATATTGTGTTGCTGGGGAATGCCGAAGGAAATATCTTTGAAATTCGCCAGGATTTGGCATTTCTAAGGGCTGCGGGGATGGTTATTAGGGAGCGCGACAAACGAAACTTGGCATGCATATAGCTCTGAGTTTCGTCTATCAGGAAAACCGAGTTTTATAAAAAAATATTGTGTTGCTGGGGAATGCCGAAGGAAATATCTTTGAAATTCGCCGGGAGTTGGCATTTCTAAGGGCTGCAGGGGTGGTTATTAGGGAGCGCGACGAACGAAACTTGGCATGCATATAGCCCTTAGCTTTGTCTATCAGGAAAACCACCTTTTATGTAAAAATATTGTGTTGCTGGGGAATGCTGAAGGAAATATCTTTGTAATTCGCCGGGAGTTGGCATTTCTAAGGGCTGCAGGGGTGGTTATTAGGGAGCGCCGCGAACGAAACTTGGCATGCATATAGCTCTGAGTTTCGTCTAACAGGAAAACCAAGTTTTTTAAAAAAATATTGTGTTGCTGGGGAATGCCGAAGGAAATGTCTTTGAAATTCGCCGGGAGTTGGCATTTCTAAGGGCTGCGGGGATGGTTATTAGGGAGCGCGACAAACGAAACTTGGTATGCATATAGCTCTGAGTTTCGTCTATCACGAAAACCACCTTTTATAAAAAAATATTGTGTTGCTGGGGAATGCTGAAGGAAATATCTTTGTAATTCGCTGGGAGTTGGCATTTCTAAGGGCGGCGGGGGTGGTTATTAGGGAGCGCGACAAACAAAACTTTGCATGCATATAGCCCTGAGTTTTGTCTATCAGGAAAACCACCTTTTATATAAAAATATTGTGTTGCTGGGGAATGCTGAAGGAAATATCTTTGTAATTCGCTGGGAGTTGGCATTTCTAAGGGCAAGGGCTGCGGGGATGGTTATTAGGGAGCGCGACAAACAAAACTTGGCATGCATCTAGCCCTGAGTTTCGTCTATCAGGAAAACCAAGTTTTATAAAAAAATATTGTGTTGCTGGGGAATGCTGAAGGAAATATCTTTGTAATTCGCTGGGAGTTGGCATTTCTAAGGGCTGCGGGGATGGTTATTAGGGAGCGCGACAAACGAAACTTGGCATGCATATAGCTCTGAGTTTCGTCTAACAGGAAAACTAAGTTTTATTAAAAAATATTGTGTTGCTGGGGAATGCTGAAGGTAATATCATTGAAATTCGCCGGGAGTTGGCATTTCTAAGGGCTGCAGGGGTGGTTATTAGGGAGCGCGACGAACGAAACTTGGCATGCATATAGCCCTTAGTTTTGTCTATCAGGAAAATTACCTTTTATGTAAAAATATTGTGTTGCTGGGGAATGCTGAAGGAAATATCATTGAAATTCGCCGGGAGTTGGCATTTCTAAGGGCTGCAGGGGTGGTTATTAGGGAGCGCGACGAACGAAACTTGGCATGCATATAGCCCTTAGTTTTGTCTATCAGGAAAACCACCTTTTATGTAAAAATATTGTGTTGCTGGGGAATGCCGAAGGAAATATCATTGAAATTCGCCAGGAGTTGGCATTTCTAAGGGCTGCGGGGATGGTTATTAGGGAGCGCGACAAACGAAACTTGGCGTGCATATAGCTCTGAGTTTCGTCTATCAGGAAAACCGAGTTTTGTAAAAAAAGATTGTGTTGCTGGGGAATGCCGAAGGAAATATCTTTGAAATTCGCCAGGATTTGGCATTTCTAAGGGCTACGGGGGTGGTTATTAGGGAGCGCGAAAAACGAAACTTGGCATGCATATAGCCTGAGTTTTGTCTATCAGGAAAACCACCTTTTATTAAAAAATATTGTGTTGCTGGGGAATGCTGAAGGAAATATCATTGAAATTCGCCGGGAGTTGGCATTTCTAAGGGCTGCAGGGGTGGTTATTAGGGAGCGCGACGAACGAAACTTGGCATGCATATAGCCCTTAGCTTTGTCTATCAGGAAAACCACCTTTTATGTAAAAATATTGTGTTGCTGGGGAATGCTGAAGGAAATATCTTTGTAATTCGCCGGGAGTTGGCATTTCTAAGGGCTGCAGGGGTGGTTATTAGGGAGCGCCGCGAACGAAACTTGGCATGCATATAGCTCTGAGTTTCGTCTAACAGGAAAACCAAGTTTTTTAAAAAAATATTGTGTTGCTGGGGAATGCCGAAGGAAATGTCTTTGAAATTCGCCGGGAGTTGGCATTTCTAAGGGCTGCGGGGATGGTTATTAGGGAGCGCGACAAACGAAACTTGGTATGCATATAGCTCTGAGTTTCGTCTATCAGGAAAACCGAGTTTTATAAAAAAATATTGTGTTGCTGGGGAATGCCGAAGGAAATATCTTTGAAATTCGCCAGGATTTGGCATTTCTAAGGGCTGCGGGGATGGTTATTAGGGAGCGCGACAAACGAAACTTGGCATGCATATAGCTCTGAGTTTCGTCTATCAGGAAAACCGAGTTTTATAAAAAAATATTGTGTTGCTGGGGAATGCCGAAGGAAATATCTTTGAAATTCGCCGGGAGTTGGCATTTCTAAGGGCTGCAGGGGTGGTTATTAGGGAGCGCGACGAACGAAACTTGGCATGCATATAGCCCTTAGCTTTGTCTATCAGGAAAACCACCTTTTATGTAAAAATATTGTGTTGCTGGGGAATGCTGAAGGAAATATCTTTGTAATTCGCCGGGAGTTGGCATTTCTAAGGGCTGCAGGGGTGGTTATTAGGGAGCGCCGCGAACGAAACTTGGCATGCATATAGCTCTGAGTTTCGTCTAACAGGAAAACCAAGTTTTTTAAAAAAATATTGTGTTGCTGGGGAATGCCGAAGGAAATGTCTTTGAAATTCGCCGGGAGTTGGCATTTCTAAGGGCTGCGGGGATGGTTATTAGGGAGCGCGACAAACGAAACTTGGTATGCATATAGCTCTGAGTTTCGTCTATCACGAAAACCACCTTTTATAAAAAAATATTGTGTTGCTGGGGAATGCTGAAGGAAATATCTTTGTAATTCGCTGGGAGTTGGCATTTCTAAGGGCGGCGGGGGTGGTTATTAGGGAGCGCGACAAACAAAACTTTGCATGCATATAGCCCTGAGTTTTGTCTATCAGGAAAACCACCTTTTATATAAAAATATTGTGTTGCTGGGGAATGCTGAAGGAAATATCTTTGTAATTCGCTGGGAGTTGGCATTTCTAAGGGCAAGGGCTGCGGGGATGGTTATTAGGGAGCGCGACAAACAAAACTTGGCATGCATCTAGCCCTGAGTTTCGTCTATCAGGAAAACCAAGTTTTATAAAAAAATATTGTGTTGCTGGGGAATGCTGAAGGAAATATCTTTGTAATTCGCTGGGAGTTGGCATTTCTAAGGGCTGCGGGGATGGTTATTAGGGAGCGCGACAAACGAAACTTGGCATGCATATAGCTCTGAGTTTCGTCTAACAGGAAAACTAAGTTTTATTAAAAAATATTGTGTTGCTGGGGAATGCTGAAGGTAATATCATTGAAATTCGCCGGGAGTTGGCATTTCTAAGGGCTGCAGGGGTGGTTATTAGGGAGCGCGACGAACGAAACTTGGCATGCATATAGCCCTTAGTTTTGTCTATCAGGAAAATTACCTTTTATGTAAAAATATTGTGTTGCTGGGGAATGCTGAAGGAAATATCATTGAAATTCGCCGGGAGTTGGCATTTCTAAGGGCTGCAGGGGTGGTTATTAGGGAGCGCGACGAACGAAACTTGGCATGCATATAGCCCTTAGTTTTGTCTATCAGGAAAACCACCTTTTATGTAAAAATATTGTGTTGCTGGGGAATGCCGAAGGAAATATCATTGAAATTCGCCAGGAGTTGGCATTTCTAAGGGCTGCGGGGATGGTTATTAGGGAGCGCGACAAACGAAACTTGGCGTGCATATAGCTCTGAGTTTCGTCTATCAGGAAAACCGAGTTTTGTAAAAAAAGATTGTGTTGCTGGGGAATGCCGAAGGAAATATCTTTGAAATTCGCCAGGATTTGGCATTTCTAAGGGCTACGGGGGTGGTTATTAGGGAGCGCGAAAAACGAAACTTGGCATGCATATAGCCTGAGTTTTGTCTATCAGGAAAACCACCTTTTATTAAAAAATATTGTGTTGCTGGGGAATGCTGAAGGAAATATCATTGAAATTCGCCGGGAGTTGGCATTTCTAAGGGCTGCAGGGGTGGTTATTAGGGAGCGCGACGAACGAAACTTGGCATGCATATAGCCCTTAGCTTTGTCTATCAGGAAAACCACCTTTTATGTAAAAATATTGTGTTGCTGGGGAATGCTGAAGGAAATATCTTTGTAATTCGCCGGGAGTTGGCATTTCTAAGGGCTGCAGGGGTGGTTATTAGGGAGCGCCGCGAACGAAACTTGGCATGCATATAGCTCTGAGTTTCGTCTAACAGGAAAACCAAGTTTTTTAAAAAAATATTGTGTTGCTGGGGAATGCCGAAGGAAATGTCTTTGAAATTCGCCGGGAGTTGGCATTTCTAAGGGCTGCGGGGATGGTTATTAGGGAGCGCGACAAACGAAACTTGGTATGCATATAGCTCTGAGTTTCGTCTATCAGGAAAACCGAGTTTTATAAAAAAATATTGTGTTGCTGGGGAATGCTGAAGGAAATATCTTTGTAATTCGCCGGGAGTTGGCATTTCTAAGGGCTGCGGGGATGGTTATTAGGGAGCGCGACAAACGAAACTTGGCATGCATATAGCTCTGAGTTTCGTCTAACAGGAAAACTAAGTTTTATTAAAAAATATTGTGTTGCTGGGGAATGCTGAAGGTAATATCATTGAAATTCGCCGGGAGTTGGCATTTCTAAGGGCTGCAGGGGTGGTTATTAGGGAGCGCGACGAACGAAACTTGGCATGCATATAGCCCTTAGTTTTGTCTATCAGGAAAATTACCTTTTATGTAAAAATATTGTGTTGCTGGGGAATGCTGAAGGAAATATCATTGAAATTCGCCGGGAGTTGGCATTTCTAAGGGCTGCAGGGGTGGTTATTAGGGAGCGCGACGAACGAAACTTGGCATGCATATAGCCCTTAGTTTTGTCTATCAGGAAAACCACCTTTTATGTAAAAATATTGTGTTGCTGGGGAATGCCGAAGGAAATATCATTGAAATTCGCCAGGAGTTGGCATTTCTAAGGGCTGCGGGGATGGTTATTAGGGAGCGCGACAAACGAAACTTGGCGTGCATATAGCTCTGAGTTTCGTCTATCAGGAAAACCGAGTTTTGTAAAAAAAGATTGTGTTGCTGGGGAATGCCGAAGGAAATATCTTTGAAATTCGCCAGGATTTGGCATTTCTAAGGGCTACGGGGGTGGTTATTAGGGAGCGCGAAAAACGAAACTTGGCATGCATATAGCCTGAGTTTTGTCTATCAGGAAAACCACCTTTTATTAAAAAATATTGTGTTGCTGGGGAATGCTGAAGGAAATATCATTGAAATTCGCCGGGAGTTGGCATTTCTAAGGGCTGCAGGGGTGGTTATTAGGGAGCGCGACGAACGAAACTTGGCATGCATATAGCCCTTAGCTTTGTCTATCAGGAAAACCACCTTTTATGTAAAAATATTGTGTTGCTGGGGAATGCTGAAGGAAATATCTTTGTAATTCGCCGGGAGTTGGCATTTCTAAGGGCTGCAGGGGTGGTTATTAGGGAGCGCCGCGAACGAAACTTGGCATGCATATAGCTCTGAGTTTCGTCTAACAGGAAAACCAAGTTTTTTAAAAAAATATTGTGTTGCTGGGGAATGCCGAAGGAAATGTCTTTGAAATTCGCCGGGAGTTGGCATTTCTAAGGGCTGCGGGGATGGTTATTAGGGAGCGCGACAAACGAAACTTGGTATGCATATAGCTCTGAGTTTCGTCTATCACGAAAACCACCTTTTATAAAAAAATATTGTGTTGCTGGGGAATGCTGAAGGAAATATCTTTGTAATTCGCTGGGAGTTGGCATTTCTAAGGGCGGCGGGGGTGGTTATTAGGGAGCGCGACAAACAAAACTTTGCATTCATATAGCCCTGAGTTTTGTCTATCAGGAAAACCACCTTTTATATAAAAATATTGTGTTGCTGGGGAATGCTGAAGGAAATATCTTTGTAATTCGCTGGGAGTTGGCATTTCTAAGGGCAAGGGCTGCGGGGATGGTTATTAGGGAGCGCGACAAACAAAACTTGGCATGCATCTAGCCCTGAGTTTCGTCTATCAGGAAAACCAAGTTTTATAAAAAAATATTGTGTTGCTGGGGAATGCTGAAGGAAATATCTTTGTAATTCGCTGGGAGTTGGCATTTCTAAGGGCTGCGGGGATGGTTATTAGGGAGCGCGACAAACGAAACTTGGCATGCATATAGCTCTGAGTTTCGTCTAACAGGAAAACTAAGTTTTATTAAAAAATATTGTGTTGCTGGGGAATGCTGAAGGTAATATCATTGAAATTCGCCGGGAGTTGGCATTTCTAAGGGCTGCAGGGGTGGTTATTAGGGAGCGCGACGAACGAAACTTGGCATGCATATAGCCCTTAGTTTTGTCTATCAGGAAAATTACCTTTTATGTAAAAATATTGTGTTGCTGGGGAATGCTGAAGGAAATATCATTGAAATTCGCCGGGAGTTGGCATTTCTAAGGGCTGCAGGGGTGGTTATTAGGGAGCGCGACGAACGAAACTTGGCATGCATATAGCCCTTAGTTTTGTCTATCAGGAAAACCACCTTTTATGTAAAAATATTGTGTTGCTGGGGAATGCCGAAGGAAATATTATTGAAATTCGCCAGGAGTTGGCATTTCTAAGGGCTGCGGGGATGGTTATTAGGGAGCGCGACAAACGAAACTTGGCGTGCATATAGCTCTGAGTTTCGTCTATCAGGAAAACCGAGTTTTGTAAAAAAAGATTGTGTTGCTGGGGAATGCCGAAGGAAATATCTTTGAAATTCGCCAGGATTTGGCATTTCTAAGGGCTACGGGGGTGGTTATTAGGGAGCGCGAAAAACGAAACTTGGCATGCATATAGCCTGAGTTTTGTCTATCAGGAAAACCACCTTTTATTAAAAAATATTGTGTTGCTGGGGAATGCTGAAGGAAATATCATTGAAATTCGCCGGGAGTTGGCATTTCTAAGGGCTGCAGGGGTGGTTATTAGGGAGCGCGACGAACGAAACTTGGCATGCATATAGCCCTTAGCTTTGTCTATCAGGAAAACCACCTTTTATGTAAAAATATTGTGTTGCTGGGGAATGCTGAAGGAAATATCTTTGTAATTCGCCGGGAGTTGGCATTTCTAAGGGCTGCAGGGGTGGTTATTAGGGAGCGCCGCGAACGAAACTTGGCATGCATATAGCTCTGAGTTTCGTCTAACAGGAAAACCAAGTTTTTTAAAAAAATATTGTGTTGCTGGGGAATGCCGAAGGAAATGTCTTTGAAATTCGCCGGGAGTTGGCATTTCTAAGGGCTGCGGGGATGGTTATTAGGGAGCGCGACAAACGAAACTTGGTATGCATATAGCTCTGAGTTTCGTCTATCACGAAAACCACCTTTTATAAAAAAATATTGTGTTGCTGGGGAATGCTGAAGGAAATATCTTTGTAATTCGCTGGGAGTTGGCATTTCTAAGGGCGGCGGGGGTGGTTATTAGGGAGCGCGACAAACAAAACTTTGCATTCATATAGCCCTGAGTTTTGTCTATCAGGAAAACCACCTTTTATATAAAAATATTGTGTTGCTGGGGAATGCTGAAGGAAATATCTTTGTAATTCGCTGGGAGTTGGCATTTCTAAGGGCAAGGGCTGCGGGGATGGTTATTAGGGAGCGCGACAAACAAAACTTGGCATGCATCTAGCCCTGAGTTTCGTCTATCAGGAAAACCAAGTTTTATAAAAAAATATTGTGTTGCTGGGGAATGCTGAAGGAAATATCTTTGTAATTCGCTGGGAGTTGGCATTTCTAAGGGCTGCGGGGATGGTTATTAGGGAGCGCGACAAACGAAACTTGGCATGCATATAGCTCTGAGTTTCGTCTAACAGGAAAACTAAGTTTTATTAAAAAATATTGTGTTGCTGGGGAATGCTGAAGGTAATATCATTGAAATTCGCCGGGAGTTGGCATTTCTAAGGGCTGCAGGGGTGGTTATTAGGGAGCGCGACGAACGAAACTTGGCATGCATATAGCCCTTAGTTTTGTCTATCAGGAAAATTACCTTTTATGTAAAAATATTGTGTTGCTGGGGAATGCTGAAGGAAATATCATTGAAATTCGCCGGGAGTTGGCATTTCTAAGGGCTGCAGGGGTGGTTATTAGGGAGCGCGACGAACGAAACTTGGCATGCATATAGCCCTTAGTTTTGTCTATCAGGAAAACCACCTTTTATGTAAAAATATTGTGTTGCTGGGGAATGCCGAAGGAAATATTATTGAAATTCGCCAGGAGTTGGCATTTCTAAGGGCTGCGGGGATGGTTATTAGGGAGCGCGACAAACGAAACTTGGCGTGCATATAGCTCTGAGTTTCGTCTATCAGGAAAACCGAGTTTTGTAAAAAAAGATTGTGTTGCTGGGGAATGCCGAAGGAAATATCTTTGAAATTCGCCAGGATTTGGCATTTCTAAGGGCTACGGGGGTGGTTATTAGGGAGCGCGAAAAACGAAACTTGGCATGCATATAGCCTGAGTTTTGTCTATCAGGAAAACCACCTTTTATTAAAAAATATTGTGTTGCTGGGGAATGCTGAAGGAAATATCATTGAAATTCGCCGGGAGTTGGCATTTCTAAGGGCTGCAGGGGTGGTTATTAGGGAGCGCGACGAACGAAACTTGGCATGCATATAGCCCTTAGTTTTGTCTATCAGGAAAACCACCTTTTATGTAAAAATATTGTGTTGCTGGGGAATGCTGAAGGAAATATCTTTGTAATTCGCCGGGAGTTGGCATTTCTAAGGGCTGCAGGGGTGGTTATTAGGGAGCGCGACGAACGAAACTTGGCATGCATATAGCTCTGAGTTTCGTCTAACAGGAAAACGAAGTTTTTTAAAAAAATATTGTGTTGCTGGGGAATGCCGAAGGAAATGTCTTTGAAATTCGCCGGGAGTTGGCATTTCTAAGGGCTGCGGGGATGGTTATTAGGGAGCGCGACAAACGAAACTTGGTATGCATATAGCTCTGAGTTTCGTCTATCAGGAAAACCGAGTTTTATAAAAAAATATTGTGTTGCTGGGGAATGCCGAAGGAAATATCTTTGAAATTCGCCAGGATTTGGCATTTCTAAGGGCTGCGGGGATGGTTATTAGGGAGCGCGACAAACGAAACTTGGCATGCATATAGCTCTGAGTTTCGTCTATCAGGAAAACCGAGTTTTATAAAAAAATATTGTGTTGCTGGGGAATGCCGAAGGAAATATCTTTGAAATTCGCCAGGATTTGGCATTTCTAAGGGCTGCAGGGGTGGTTATTAGGGAGCGCGACAAACAAAACTTTGCATGCATATAGCCCTGAGTTTTGTCTATCAGAAAAACTACGTGTAATTAAAAAATATTGTGTTGCTGGGGAATGTTGAAGGAAATATCTTTGTAATTCGCTGGGAGTTGGCATTTCTAAGGGCTGCAGGGGTGGATATTAGGGAGCGCGACAAACAAAACTTTGCATGCATATAGCTCTGAGTTTCGTCTATCAGGAAAACCGAGTTTTATAAAAAAATATTGTGTTGCTGGGGAATGCTGAAGGAGATATCTTTGTAATTCGCTGGGAGTTGGCATTTCTAAGGGCTGCGGGGATGGTTATTAGGGAGCGCGACAAACGAAACTTGGCATGCATATAGCTCTGAGTTTCGTCTAACAGGAAAACCAAGTTTTATTAAAAAATATTGTGTTGCTGGGGAATGCTGAAGGTAATATCATTGAAATTCGCCGGGAGTTGGCATTTCTAAGGGCTGCGGGGATGGTTATTAGGGAGCGCGACAAACGAAACTTGGTATGCATATAGCTCTGAGTTTCGTCTATCAGGAAAACCAAGTTTTATTAAAAAATATTGTGTTGCTGGGGAATGCTGAAGGTAATATCATTGAAATTCGCCGGGAGTTGGCATTTCTAAGGGCTGCAGGGGTGGTTATTAGGGAGCGCGACGAACGAAACTTGGCATGCATATAGCCCTTAGTTTTGTCTATCAGGAAAATTACCTTTTATGTAAAAATATTGTGTTGCTGGGGAATGCTGAAGGAAATATCATTGAAATTCGCCGGGAGTTGGCATTTCTAAGGGCTGCAGGGGTGGTTATTAGGGAGCGCGAAGAACGAAACTTGGCATGCATATAGCCCTTAGTTTTGTCTATCAGGAAAACCACCTTTTATGTAAAAATATTGTGTTGCTGGGGAATGCCGAAGGAAATATCATTGAAATTCGCCAGGAGTTGGCATTTCTAAGGGCTGCGGGGATAATTATTAGGGAGCGCGACAAACGAAACTTGGCGTGCATATAGCTCTGAGTTTCGTCTATCAGGAAAACCGAGTTTTATAAAAAAATATTGTGTTGCTGGGGAATGCCGAAGGAAATATCTTTGAAATTCGCCAGGATTTGGCATTTCTAAGGGCTGCGGGGATGGTTATTAGGGAGCGCGACAAACGAAACTTGGCATGCATATAGCTCTGAGTTTCGTCTATCAGGAAAACCGAGTTTTATAAAAAAATATTGTGTTGCTGGGGAATGCCGAAGGAAATATCTTTGAAATTCGCCAGGATTTGGCATTTCTAAGGGCTGCAGGGGTGGTTATTAGGGCGCGCGACAAACAAAACTTTGCATGCATATAGCCCTGAGTTTTGTCTATCAGAAAAACTACGTGTAATTAAAAAATATTGTGTTGCTGGGGAATGTTGAAGGAAATATCTTTGTAATTCGCTGGGAGTTGGCATTTCTAAGGGCTGCAGGGGTGGATATTAGGGAGCGCGACAAACAAAACTTTGCATGCATATAGCTCTGAGTTTCGTCTATCAGGAAAACCGAGTTTTATAAAAAAATATTGTGTTGCTGGGGAATGCTGAAGGAGATATCTTTGTAATTCGCTGGGAGTTGGCATTTCTAAGGGCTGCGGGGATGGTTATTAGGGAGCGCGACAAACGAAACTTGGCATGCATATAGCTCTGAGTTTCGTCTAACAGGAAAACCAAGTTTTATTAAAAAATATTGTGTTGCTAGGGAATGCTGAAGGTAATATCATTGAAATTCGCCGGGAGTTGGCATTTCTAAGGGCTGCAGGGGTGGTTATTAGGGAGCGCGACGAACGAAACTTGGCATGCATATAGCCCTTAGTTTTGTCTATCAGGAAAATTACCTTTTATGTAAAAATATTGTGTTGCTGGGGAATGCTGAAGGAAATATCATTGAAATTCGCCGGGAGTTGGCATTTCTAAGGGCTGCAAGGGTGGTTATTAGGGAGCGCGACGAACGAAACTTGGCATGCATATAGCCCTTAGTTTTGTCTATCAGGAAAACCACCTTTTATGTAAAAATATTGTGTTGCTGGGGAATGCCGAAGGAAATATCATTGAAATTCGCCAGGAGTTGGCATTTCTAAGGGCTGCGGGGATAATTATTAGGGAGCGCGACAAACGAAACTTGGCGTGCATATAGCTCTGAGTTTCGTCTATCAGGAAAACCGAGTTTTGTAAAAAAATATTGTGTTGCTGGGGAATGCTGAAGGAAATATCATTGAAATTCGCCGGGAGTTGGCATTTCTGAGGGCTGCAGGGGTGGTTATTATGGAGCGCGACGAACGAAACTTGGCATGCATATAGCCCTTAGTTTCGTCTAACAGGAAAACCAAGTTTTATTAAAAAATATTGTGTTGCTGGGGAATGCCGAAGGAAATATCTTTGTAATTCGTTGGGAGTTGGCATTTCTAAGGGCTGCAGGGGTGGTTATTAGGGAGCGCGACAAACAAAACTTTGCATGCATATAGCCTGAGTTTTGTCTATCAGGAAAACCACCTTTTATGTAAAACGATTGTGTTGCTGGGGAATGCTGAAGGAAATATCTTTGTAATTCGCCGGGAGTTGGCATTTCTAAGGGCTGCAGGGGTGGTTATTAAGGAGCGCGACAAACGAAACTTGGCATGCATATAGCTCTGAGTTTCATCTATCACGAAAACCACCTTTTTTAAAAAAATATTGTGTTGCTGGGGAATGCTGAAGGAAATATCTTTGAAATTCGCCAGGATTTGGCATTTCTAAGGGCTGCAGGGGTGGTTATTAGGGAGCGCGACAAACAAAACTTTGCATGCATATAGCCCTGAGTTTTGTCTATCAGAAAAACTACGTGTAATTAAAAAATATTGTGTTGCTGGGGAATGTTGAAGGAAATATCTTTGTAATTCGCTGGGAGTTGGCATTTCTAAGGGCTGCAGGGGTGGTTATTAGGGAGCGCGACAAACAAAACTTTGCATGCATATAGCTCTGAGTTTCATCTATCACGAAAACCACCTTTTTTAAAAAAATATTGTGTTGCTGGGGAATGCTGAAGGAAATATCTTTGTAATTCGCCGGGAGTTGGCATTTCTAAGGGCTGCAGGGGTGGTTATTAAGGAGCGCGACAAACGAAACTTGGCATGCATATAGCTCTGAGTTTCATCTATCACGAAAACCACCTTTTTTAAAAAAATATTGTGTTGCTGGGGAATGCCGAAGGAAATATCTTTGAAATTCGCCAGGATTTGGCATTTCTAAGGGCTGCGGGGGTGGTTATTAGGGAGCGCGAAAAACGAAACTTGGCATGCATATAGCCCTTAGTTTTGTCTATCAGGAAAACCAAGTTTTATTAAAAAATATTGTGTTGCTGGGGAATGCTGAAGGAAATATCATTGAAATTCGCCGGGAGTTGGCATTTCTAAGGGCTGCAGGGGTGGTTATTAGGGAGCGCGACGAACGAAACTTGGCATGCATATAGCCCTTAGTTTTGTCTATCACGAAAACCACCTTTTATGTAAAAATATTGTGTTGCTGGGGAATGCTGAAGGAAATATCTTTGTAATTCGTTGGGAGTTGGCATTTCTAAGGGCTGCAGGGGTGGTTATTAGGGAGCGCGACAAACGAAACTTGGCATGCATATAGCTCTGAGTTTCATCTATCACGAAAACCACCTTTTTTAAAAAAATATTGTGTTGCTGGGGAATGCCGAAGGAAATATCTTTGAAATTCGCCAGGATTTGGCATTTCTAAGGGCTGCGGGGGTGGTTATTAGGGAGCGCGAAAAACGAAACTTGGCATGCATATAGCCCTTAGTTTTGTCTATCAGGAAAACCACGTTTTATTAAAAAATATTGTGTTGCTGGGGAATGCTGAAGGAAATATCATTGAAATTCGCCGGGAGTTGGCATTTCTAAGGGCTGCAGGGGTGGTTATTAGGGAGCGCGACGAACGAAACTTGGCATGCATATAGCCCTTAGTTTCGTCTAACAGGAAAACCAAGTTTTATTAAAAAATATTGTGTTGCTGGGGAATGCCGAAGGAAATATCTTTGTAATTCGTTGGGAGTTGGCATTTCTAAGGGCTGCAGGGGTGGTTATTAGGGAGCGCGACAAACAAAACTTTGCATGCATATAGCCTGAGTTTTGTCTATCAGGAAAACCACCTTTTATGTAAAACGATTGTGTTGCTGGGGAATGCTGAAGGAAATATCTTTGTAATTCGCCGGGAGTTGGCATTTCTAAGGGCTGCAGGGGTGGTTATTAAGGAGCGCGACAAACGAAACTTGGCATGCATATAGCTCTGAGTTTCATCTATCACGAAAACCACCTTTTTTAAAAAAATATTGTGTTGCTGGGGAATGCTGAAGGAAATATCTTTGAAATTCGCCAGGATTTGGCATTTCTAAGGGCTGCAGGGGTGGTTATTAGGGAGCGCGACAAACAAAACTTTGCATGCATATAGCCCTGAGTTTTGTCTATCAGAAAAACTACGTGTAATTAAAAAATATTGTGTTGCTGGGGAATGTTGAAGGAAATATCTTTGTAATTCGCTGGGAGTTGGCATTTCTAAGGGCTGCAGGGGTGGTTATTAGGGAGCGCGACAAACAAAACTTTGCATGCATATAGCTCTGAGTTTCATCTATCACGAAAACCACCTTTTTTAAAAAAATATTGTGTTGCTGGGGAATGCTGAAGGAAATATCTTTGTAATTCGCCGGGAGTTGGCATTTCTAAGGGCTGCAGGGGTGGTTATTAAGGAGCGCGACAAACGAAACTTGGCATGCATATAGCTCTGAGTTTCATCTATCACGAAAACCACCTTTTTTAAAAAAATATTGTGTTGCTGGGGAATGCCGAAGGAAATATCTTTGAAATTCGCCAGGATTTGGCATTTCTAAGGGCTGCGGGGGTGGTTATTAGGGAGCGCGAAAAACGAAACTTGGCATGCATATAGCCCTTAGTTTTGTCTATCAGGAAAACCAAGTTTTATTAAAAAATATTGTGTTGCTGGGGAATGCTGAAGGAAATATCATTGAAATTCGCCGGGAGTTGACATTTCTAAGGGCGGCGGGGGTGGTTATTAGGGAGCGCGACAAACAAAACTTTGCATGCATATAGCCCTGAGTTTTGTCTATCACGAAAACCACCTTTTATGTAAAAATATTGTGTTGCTGGGGAATGCTGAAGGAAATATCTTTGTAATTCGCCGGGAGTTGGCATTTCTAAGGGCTGCAGGGGTGGTTATTAAGGAGCGCGACAAACGAAACTTGGCATGCATATAGCTCTGAGTTTCATCTATCACGAAAACCACCTTTTTTAAAAAAATATTGTGTTGCTGGGGAATGCTGAAGGAAATATCTTTGAAATTCGCCAGGATTTGGCATTTCTAAGGGCTGCAGGGGTGGTTATTAGGGAGCGCGACAAACAAAACTTTGCATGCATATAGCCCTGAGTTTTGTCTATCAGAAAAACTACGTGTAATTAAAAAATATTGTGTTGCTGGGGAATGTTGAAGGAAATATCTTTGTAATTCGCTGGGAGTTGGCATTTCTAAGGGCTGCAGGGGTGGTTATTAGGGAGCGCGACAAACAAAACTTTGCATGCATATAGCTCTGAGTTTCATCTATCACGAAAACCACCTTTTTTAAAAAAATATTGTGTTGCTGGGGAATGCTGAAGGAAATATCTTTGTAATTCGCCGGGAGTTGGCATTTCTAAGGGCTGCAGGGGTGGTTATTAAGGAGCGCGACAAACGAAACTTGGCATGCATATAGCTCTGAGTTTCATCTATCACGAAAACCACCTTTTTTAAAAAAATATTGTGTTGCTGGGGAATGCCGAAGGAAATATCTTTGAAATTCGCCAGGATTTGGCATTTCTAAGGGCTGCGGGGGTGGTTATTAGGGAGCGCGAAAAACGAAACTTGGCATGCATATAGCCCTTAGTTTTGTCTATCAGGAAAACCAAGTTTTATTAAAAAATATTGTGTTGCTGGGGAATGCTGAAGGAAATATCATTGAAATTCGCCGGGAGTTGGCATTTCTAAGGGCTGCAGGGGTGGTTATTAGGGAGCGCGACGAACGAAACTTGGCATGCATATAGCCCTTAGTTTTGTCTATCACGAAAACCACCTTTTATGTAAAAATATTGTGTTGCTGGGGAATGCTGAAGGAAATATCTTTGTAATTCGTTGGGAGTTGGCATTTCTAAGGGCTGCAGGGGTGGTTATTAGGGAGCGCGACAAACGAAACTTGGCATGCATATAGCTCTGAGTTTCATCTATCACGAAAACCACCTTTTTTAAAAAAATATTGTGTTGCTGGGGAATGCCGAAGGAAATATCTTTGAAATTCGCCAGGATTTGGCATTTCTAAGGGCTGCGGGGGTGGTTATTAGGGAGCGCGAAAAACGAAACTTGGCATGCATATAGCCCTTAGTTTTGTCTATCAGGAAAACCACGTTTTATTAAAAAATATTGTGTTGCTGGGGAATGCTGAAGGAAATATCATTGAAATTCGCCGGGAGTTGGCATTTCTAAGGGCTGCAGGGGTGGTTATTAGGGAGCGCGACGAACGAAACTTGGCATGCATATAGCCCTTAGTTTCGTCTAACAGGAAAACCAAGTTTTATTAAAAAATATTGTGTTGCTGGGGAATGCCGAAGGAAATATCTTTGTAATTCGTTGGGAGTTGGCATTTCTAAGGGCTGCAGGGGTGGTTATTAGGGAGCGCGACAAACAAAACTTTGCATGCATATAGCCTGAGTTTTGTCTATCAGGAAAACCACCTTTTATGTAAAACGATTGTGTTGCTGGGGAATGCTGAAGGAAATATCTTTGTAATTCGCCGGGAGTTGGCATTTCTAAGGGCTGCAGGGGTGGTTATTAAGGAGCGCGACAAACGAAACTTGGCATGCATATAGCTCTGAGTTTCATCTATCACGAAAACCACCTTTTTTAAAAAAATATTGTGTTGCTGGGGAATGCTGAAGGAAATATCTTTGAAATTCGCCAGGATTTGGCATTTCTAAGGGCTGCAGGGGTGGTTATTAGGGAGCGCGACAAACAAAACTTTGCATGCATATAGCCCTGAGTTTTGTCTATCAGAAAAACTACGTGTAATTAAAAAATATTGTGTTGCTGGGGAATGTTGAAGGAAATATCTTTGTAATTCGCTGGGAGTTGGCATTTCTAAGGGCTGCAGGGGTGGTTATTAGGGAGCGCGACAAACAAAACTTTGCATGCATATAGCTCTGAGTTTCATCTATCACGAAAACCACCTTTTTTAAAAAAATATTGTGTTGCTGGGGAATGCTGAAGGAAATATCTTTGTAATTCGCCGGGAGTTGGCATTTCTAAGGGCTGCAGGGGTGGTTATTAAGGAGCGCGACAAACGAAACTTGGCATGCATATAGCTCTGAGTTTCATCTATCACGAAAACCACCTTTTTTAAAAAAATATTGTGTTGCTGGGGAATGCCGAAGGAAATATCTTTGAAATTCGCCAGGATTTGGCATTTCTAAGGGCTGCGGGGGTGGTTATTAGGGAGCGCGAAAAACGAAACTTGGCATGCATATAGCCCTTAGTTTTGTCTATCAGGAAAACCAAGTTTTATTAAAAAATATTGTGTTGCTGGGGAATGCTGAAGGAAATATCATTGAAATTCGCCGGGAGTTGACATTTCTAAGGGCGGCGGGGGGTGGTTATTAGGGAGCGCGACAAACAAAACTTTGCATGCATATAGCCCTGAGTTTTGTCTATCACGAAAACCACCTTTTATGTAAAAATATTGTGTTGCTGGGGAATGCTGAAGGAAATATCTTTGTAATTCGCTGGGAGTTGGCATTTCTAAGGGCAAGGGCTGCGGGGATGGTTATTAGGGAGCGCGACAAACAAAACTTGGCATGCATCTAGCCCTGAGTTTCGTCTATCAGGAAAACCAAGTTTTATAAAAAAATATTGTGTTGCTGGGGAATGCTGAAGGAAATATCATTGAAATTCGCCGGGAGTTGGCATTTCTAAGGGCTGCGGGGGTGGTTATTAGGGAGCGCGACAAACGAAACTTGGCATGCATATAGCTCTGAGTTTCATCTATCACGAAAACCACCTTTTATAAAAAAATATTGTGTTGCTGGGGAATGCTGAAGGAAATATCTTTGTAATTCGCTGGGAGTTGGCATTTCTAAGGGCGGCGGGGGTGGTTATTAGGGAGCGCGACAAACAAAACTTTGCATGCATATAGCCCTGAGTTTTGTCTATCACGAAAACCACCTTTTATGTAAAAATATTGTGTTGCTGGGGAATGCTGAAGGAAATATCTTTGTAATTCGCTGGGAGTTGGCATTTCTAAGGGCAAGGGCTGCGGGGATGGTTATTAGGGAGCGCGACAAACAAAACTTGGCATGCATCGAGTTTCGTCTATCAGGAAAACCGAGTTTTGTAAAAAAATATTGTGTTGCTGGGGAATGCTGAAGGAAATATCATTGAAATTCGCCGGGAGTTGGCATTTCTAAGGGCTGCAGGGGTGGTTATTAGGGAGCGCGACAAACAAAACTTTGCATGCATATAGCCTGAGTTTTGTCTATCAGGAAAACCACCTTTTATGTAAAAATATTGTGTTGCTGGGGAATGCCGAAGGAAATATCTTTGTAATTCGCTGTGAGTTGGCATTTCTAAAGCCTGCAGGGGTGGTTATTAGGGAGCGCGACAAACGAAACTTGGCATGCATATAGCTCTCAGTTTCGTCTATCAGGAGAAACCAAGTTTTATAAAATAATATTGTGTTGCTGGGGAATGCCGAAGGAAATGTCTTTGAAATTCGCCGGGAGTTGACATTTCTAAGGGCTGCAGGGGTGGATATTAGGGAGCGCGACAAACAAAACTTTGCATGCATATAGACCTGAGTTTTGTCTATCAGGAAAACCGAGTTTTGTAAAAAAATATTGTGTTGCTGGGGAATGCCGAAGGAAATATCTTTGAAATTCGCCAGGATTTGGCATTTCTAAGGGCTGCGGGGGTGGTTATTAGGGAGCGCGAAAAACGAAACTTGGCATGCATATAGCCCTTAGTTTTGTCTATCAGGAAAACCAAGTTTTATTAAAAAATATTGTGTTGCTGGGGAATGCTGAAGGAAATATCATTGAAATTCGCCGGGAGTTGACATTTCTAAGGGCTGCGGGGGTGGTTATTAGGGAGCGCGACAAACGAAACTTGGCATGCATATAGCTCTGAGTTTCATCTATCACGAAAACCACCTTTTATAAAAAAATATTGTGTTGCTGGGGAATGCTGAAGGAAATATCTTTGTAATTCGCTGGGAGTTGGCATTTCTAAGGGCGGCGGGGGTGGTTATTAGGGAGCGCGACAAACAAAACTTTGCATGCATATAGCTCTGAGTTTTGTCTATCACGAAAACCACCTTTTATGTAAAAATATTGTGTTGCTGGGGAATGCTGAAGGAAATATCTTTGTAATTCGCTGGGAGTTGGCATTTCTAAGGGCAAGGGCTGCGGGGATGGTTATTAGGGAGCGCGACAAACAAAACTTGGCATGCATCTAGCCCTGAGTTTCGTCTATCAGGAAAACCAAGTTTTATAAAAAAATATTGTGTTGCTGGGGAATGCTGAAGGAAATATCATTGAAATTCGCCGGGAGTTGGCATTTCTAAGGGCTGCAGGGGTGGTTATTAGGGAGCGCGACGAACGAAACTTGGCATGCATATAGCCCTTAGTTTTGTCTATCAGGAAAACCAACTTTTATGTAAAAATATTGTGTTGCTGGGGAATGCCGAAGGAAATATCATTGAAATTCGCCAGGAGTTGGCATTTCTAAGGGCTGCGGGGATGGTTATTAGGGAGCGCGACAAACGAAACTTGGCGTGCATATAGCTCTGAGTTTCGTCTATCAGGAAAACCGAGTTTTGTAAAAAAATATTGTGTTGCTGGGGAATGCTGAAGGAAATATCATTGAAATTCGCCGGGAGTTGGCATTTCTAAGGGCTGCAGGGGTGGTTATTAGGGAGCGCGACGAACGAAACTTGGCATGCATATAGCCCTTAGTTTTGTCTATCAGGAAAACCACCTTTTATTAAAAAATATTGTGTTGCTGGGGAATGCTGAAGGAAATATCATTGAAATTCGCCGGGAGTTGGCATTTCTAAGGGCTGCAGGGGTGGTTATTAGGGAGCGCGACGAACGAAACTTGGCATGCATATAGCCCTTAGTTTTGTCTATCAGGAAAACCACCTTTTATGTAAAAATATTGTGTTGCTGGGGAATGCCGAAGGAAATATCATTGAAATTCGCCAGGAGTTGGCATTTCTAAGGGCTGCGGGGATGGTTATTAGGGAGCGCGACAAACGAAACTTGGCGTGCATATAGCTCTGAGTTTCGTCTAACAGGAAAACCAAGTTTTTTAAAAAAATATTGTGTTGCTGGGGAATGCCGAAGGAAATGTCTTTGAAATTCGCCGGGATTTGGCATTTCTAAGGGCTGCAGGGGTGGTTATTAGGGAGCGCGACAAACAAAACTTTGCATGCATATAGCCCTGAGTTTTGTCTATCAGAAAAACTACGTGTAATTAAAAAATATTGTGTTGCTGGGGAATGTTGAAGGAAATATCTTTGTAATTCGCTGGGAGTTGGCATTTCTAAGGGCTGCAGGGGTGGATATTAGGGAGCGCGACAAACAAAACTTTGCATGCATATAGCTCTGAGTTTCGTCTATCAGGAAAACCGAGTTTTATAAAAAAATATTGTGTTGCTGGGGAATGCTGAAGGAGATATCTTTGTAATTCGCTGGGAGTTGGCATTTCTAAGGGCTGCGGGGATGGTTATTAGGGAGCGCGACAAACGAAACTTGGCATGCATATAGCTCTGAGTTTCGTCTAACAGGAAAACCAAGTTTTATTAAAAAATATTGTGTTGCTGGGGAATGCTGAAGGTAATATCATTGAAATTCGCCGGGAGTTGGCATTTCTAAGGGCTGCAGGGGTGGTTATTAGGGAGCGCGACGAACGAAACTTGGCATGCATATAGCCCTTAGTTTTGTCTATCAGGAAAATTACCGTTTATGTAAAAATATTGTGTTGCTGGGGAATGCTGAAGGAAATATCATTGAAATTCGCCGGGAGTTGGCATTTCTAAGGGCTGCAGGGGTGGTTATTAGGGAGCGCGACGAACGAAACTTGGCATGCATATAGCCCTTAGTTTTGTCTATCAGGAAAACCACCTTTTATGTAAAAATATTGTGTTGCTGGGGAATGCCGAAGGAAATATCATTGAAATTCGCCAGGAGTTGGCATTTCTAAGGGCTGCGGGGATAATTATTAGGGAGCGCGACAAACGAAACTTGGCGTGCATATAGCTCTGAGTTTCGTCTATCAGGAAAACCGAGTTTTGTAAAAAAATATTGTGTTGCTGGGGAATGCCGAAGGAAATATCTTTGAAATTCGCCAGGATTTGGCATTTCTAAGGGCTACGGGGGTGGTTATTAGGGAGCGCGAAAAACGAAACTTGGCATGCATATAGCCTGAGTTTTGTCTATCAGAAAAACCACCTTTTATTAAAAAATATTGTGTTGCTGGGGAATGCTGAAGGAAATATCATTGAAATTCGCCGGGAGTTGGCATTTCTAAGGGCTGCAGGGGTGGTTATTAGGGAGCGCGACGAACGAAACTTGGCATGCATATAGCCCTTAGTTTCGTCTAAAGGGAAAACCAAGTTTTATTAAAAAATATTGTGTTGCTGGGGAATGCCGAAGGAAATATCTTTGTAATTCGCTGGGAGTTGGCATTTCTAAGGGCTGCAGGGGTGGTTATTAGGGAGCGCGACAAACAAAACTTTGCATGCATATAGCCTGAGTTTTGTCTATCAGGAAAACCACCTTTTATGTAAAAATATTGTGTTGCTGGGGAATGCTGAAGGAAATATCTTTGTAATTCGCCGGGAGTTGGCATTTCTAAGGGCTGCAGGGGTGGTTATTAAGGAGCGCGACGAACGAAACTTGGCATGCATATAGCTCTGAGTTTCGTCTAACAGGAAAACCAAGTTTTTTAAAAAAATATTGTGTTGCTGGGGAATGCCGAAGGAAATGTCTTTGAAATTCGCCGGGAGTTGGCATTTCTAAGGGCTGCGGGGATGGTTATTAGGGAGCGCGACAAACGAAACTTGGTATGCATATAGCTCTGAGTTTCGTCTATCAGGAAAACCGAGTTTTATAAAAAAATATTGTGTTGCTGGGGAATGCCGAAGGAAATATCATTGAAATTCGCCAGGAGTTGGCATTTCTAAGGGCTGCGGGGATGGTTATTAGGGAGCGCGACAAACGAAACTTGGCGTGCATATAGCTCTGAGTTTCGTCTATCAGGAAAACCGAGTTTTGTAAAAAAATATTGTGTTGCTGGGGAATGCCGAAGGAAATGTCTTTGAAATTCGCCGGGAGTTGGCATTTCTAAGGGCTGCGGGGATGGTTATTAGGGAGCGCGACAAACGAAACTTGGTATGCATATAGCTCTGAGTTTCGTCTATCAGGAAAACCGAGTTTTATAAAAAAATATTGTGTTGCTGGGGAATGCCGAAGGAAATATCTTTGAATTTCGCCAGGATTTGGCATTTCTAAGGGCTGCGGGGATGGTTATTAGGGAGCGCGACAAACAAAACTTTGCATGCATATAGCCCTGAGTTTCGTCTATCAGGAAAACCGAGTTTTGTAAAAAAATATTGTGTTGCTGGGGAATGCCGAAGGAAATGTCTTTGAAATTCGCCGGGAGTTGGCATTTCTAAGGGCTGCGGGGATGGTTATTAGGGAGCGCGACAAACGAAACTTGGTATGCATATAGCTCTGAGTTTCGTCTATCAGGAAAACCGAGTTTTATAAAAAAATATTGTGTTGCTGGGGAATGCCGAAGGAAATATCTTTGAAATTCGCCAGGATTTGGCATTTCTAAGGGCTGCGGGGATGGTTATTAGGGAGCGCGACAAACAAAACTTTGCATGCATATAGCCCTGAGTTTTGTCTATCAGAAAAACTACGTGTAATTAAAAAATATTGTGTTGCTGGGGAATGTTGAAGGAAATATCTTTGTAATTCGCTGGGAGTTGGCATTTCTAAGGGCTGCAGGGGTGGATATTAGGGAGCGCGACAAACAAAACTTTGCATGCATATAGCTCTGAGTTTCGTCTATCAGGAAAACCGAGTTTTATAAAAAAATATTGTGTTGCTGGGGAATGCTGAAGGAGATATCATTGAAATTCGCCGGGAGTTGGCATTTCTAAGGGCTGCAGGGGTGGTTATTAGGGAGCGCGACGAACGAAACTTGGCATGCATATAGCCCTTAGTTTTGTCTATCAGGAAAACCACCTTTTATTAAAAAATATTGTGTTGCTGGGGAATGGTGAAGGAAATATCTTTGTAATTCGCTGGGAGTTCGCATTTCTAAGGGCAAGGGCTGCGGGGATGGTTATTAGGGAGCGCGACAAACAAAACTTGGCATGCATCTAGCCCTGAGTTTCGTCTATCAGGAAAACCAAGTTTTATAAAAAAATATTGTGTTGCTGGGGAATGCTGAAGGAAATATCTTTGTAATTCGCTGGGAGTTGGCATTTCTAAGGGCTGCGGGGATGGTTATTAGGGAGCGCGACAAACGAAACTTGGCATGCATATAGCTCTGAGTTTCGTCTAACAGGAAAACCAAGTTTTATTAAAAAATATTGTGTTGCTGGGGAATGCCGAAGGAAATATCTTTGTAATTCGCTGGGAGTTGGCATTTCTAAGGGCTGCAGGGGTGGTTATTAGGGAGCGCGACAAACAAAACTTTGCATGCATATAGCCTGAGTTTTGTCTATCAGGAAAACCACCTTTTATTAAAAAATATTGTGTTGCTGGGGAATGCTGAAGGAAATATCATTGAAATTCGCCGGGAGTTGGCATTTCTAAGGGCTGCAGGGGTGGTTATTAGGGAGCGCGACTAACGAAACTTGGCATGCATATAGCCCTTAGTTTTGTCTATCAGGAAAACCACCTTTTATGTAAAAATATTGTGTTGCTGGGGAATGCTGAAGGAAATATCATTGAAATTCGCCAGGAGTTGGCATTTCTAAGGGCTGCGGGGATGGTTATTAGGGAGTGCGACAAACGAAACTTGGCATGCATGTAGCTCTGAGTTTCGTCTATCAGGAGAAACCAAGTTTTATAAAATAATATTGTGTTGCTGGGGAATGCCGAAGGAAATGTCTTTGAAATTCGCCGGGAGTTGGCATTTCTAAGGGCTGCAGGGGTGGTTATTAGGGAGCGCGACGAACGAAACTTGGCATGCATATAGCCCTTAGTTTTGTCTATCAGGAAAACCACCTTTTATAAAAAAATATTGTGTTGCTGGGGAATGCCGAAGGAAATATCTTTGTAATTCGCTGGGAGTTGGCATTTCTAAGGGCTGCAGGGGCGGTCATTAATAATTTTTTGTTTCATTTCGGTATATTTTTCGAGTTTTAATTTTTGTAAGTTGTTGTAAAGGTAAAAAGCCACTTCTTATGAACCTTTTCATCTGGGCGATGGCATTTTCAAATCTGAAAGCTGAAAAATTTTCAAGTTCTCCATATTGACGTACGCAATCAGCCAAATGCTGGGAACTGTGTACGTTATGAGACACATATCTTTTCCAATACAATTTTTAATATTGTTTTACAAACTTGACACTCAGCTTTTCTGCGTAATTTATCCATTCATTGTCTCTCGCTAAAAATGAATTACTAAATATGTTAATTACTATATGGAGAAGAAGAAAATTATTATATACTCTTGTATCGACGTGATTTTTAAAAGCCAATACACCGGTGTACAATCCAATTTGTCGAAATTTTGTCGCTTTGAAATGTTTTAAGTTCTTTAAGTCTCTTGGCTTACGGGCAAACTCATATGGCACGTGATTTGCGATTTTAAGTAAGTCTGCAGATATGGCATTTATTTTATGAATTGATAATCGTAGACGATAGCAGAGAATTTCCACAGAAAAAGTAATTTTCTAATCAATCCTAAAAACACGAGGTGCATGGGGTCCAACAGAACCTTCGATACTAGTCCGAATTTTGGAATTTCTGTTAAAATTGTCTTTCTCACTTGATGACCGTCTCGTTCTTCAAATTTTTTACCAGATGATTTGTTTCCTTTTTTTTTCTCGCTTTCTTTCGTTTTCATATATGCATACTTGTTAAACTTTTGGTCAGTTCTAGCAGTACTAACTTCTCCTGGAAAACATACGCCATTTTTAGGTATGCCTTTTATATTACATTTGGTACAACTAGAATATCCAAAATGAGACTTAATCCCCAAAATGTAGGCTTTGGCAGGAGTGTCACAAATTATTTCGTCTATTATGACATTGTTATTGTTCATCATTAACAATAAATCCATTGTTGATACATTCTTTTACTTCCTCTATAAAATATATTAAAAATTCATTAGCATCGTCAGGTTTCGAAGTTCCGTAAAAAACACCAATAATATAAAATTTTTTAGTGATTTTTTCAGAGCATAAAATTGGCCACAAATCCTTGTCTGTACTAATACCAACCGGTGCCCATCTGTATTTATCATCAGTTAAATCGTTCGGTTCTTGATACCTTTTGATTTTTGTCCTGCAACGATTTTCTTCAAACAAGACAATAATCCAAAGTGATGATATTGCCCATGGCCAACAACATATGTAACTGTATTCCTAGGCGTTTTAACCAAAGTCCTTCCGTCCAATGGCAAATCAAGTAAAGGTACTTCAACTCTTATTTTGTGCAATAACTTAGTCATCGCTTTTATTTTTATATTTGATTCTAATTGCCAGCGAGGAAGCAAGTGACGTAATTGCTCGGATATTCTTGGAGCTTCACTCTTTTGCGTCAAAAATTTTTGGTATGTAGATACTTGATTTTCATCATTACTTTTAAACGCATCGTCTGCTTCTGTCTTCAACAACTTTATCCCTGTGTTTTTTACATGATCATCTTCTTCTTCAACTAGACAGTCGTCTTCACAATCACTATATCTGTAAACTTCTTCCATTTCATCTAATCCTAGAATCACATTCTCATCGATTTCTTCTTTTTCTTCTTCTTGATCTATAATATTACACTGTTTGGCACTAAATTGCTTTTGTAGATTATCAATTTCTGTTGGGGCTTGTACATATTCATGTTTTTCATGCAGTTTTATGTTTGTTTCATTATCGATTAGAATATTAGACGCATCTATGGAAGGAACACGATTAATTACAGCATTCGATTCACTGGCATTATTACATTTCGAAGCTTATTTCTTATTTAAATATTGGTTGATAATATTATGAACATATGTCAATGACTTAGCAGTTTCTTGTTGGACAATACGCCTTTTGTGTCTAGCAGTATATTGTCCGGGTCTTGCTCGCTTCATCTAAAAAATTAAAAAGTGAATCATATTATAATAGTTTCCTTGGGCTAGCCAAACTAAAAGAAATTTTTTTTACGTAATGACCGTTCAGATAGATATATAATGCAATAAACATACAGTGGTTTTTTTACGGAATAAAAACAGTAACACAATATAATTTCTAGTTTTAAATATGTCGTCAATTCCAATGATGTGAAATGAAAACAAATTAAATATTCAATTTTCCAATAACGAATAATCTTTTAGAGATCCAAGAGATATAGAAATAGTAAACACGTTCCTCCAAAAATAATTCTGATTCTCCCGGACTTTCATTCAATGCGAAGAAATTTACACTTAATTACGCCATTAGAAGAAATGCGTGTCAAGAAGCACATACCTTTATGAAAGAGTGCAGATGACGGAAGACTGGCCAATACGTTGCTGGCGACCTATAACTTCTTGCTATTTTAATGGATTAATGATGTTCACATCGGCCTCGCGATTGCTATTATTTTTTGTTCCTCGCTAGACGACAATGGATTAATTTGGACCTGCTCATTGCAGAATTCGAACGGCTAGCCCACTAAATACACTTGATGCTGTGGAAAATGTTCAATTAGTGTGATATTAGCGAAAGACATTTCGATTAATGGGTTATGAATGTTTAATTTTAGAAGATCATTTTGAGGGTTAAACTATTTGTGATAATGTGTCTTAATCACAATCAAAGAAAAATTGTATTATTATGCTTATTAAAAATATAAGCATTAATGAAGGTTCATGCAACGATACACGTTTATGAATTTTAGATTTTTCCAATCACTTATTAAAACGTCAAGTTTTAACAGGAGATAAATCAAACGATATTGTAACACACACGTTTTTCAAGTACCAGCGAGGCACGAATGGCTCGGGAAAAATACATTCAAATCCGATAAAGTTTTGAGTGAACCTTTTTTACGAGAGCGCAGCGTTGTAGCAAGAAAAGCGGGAGAAGTGGTGAAAAAGTGCCTATTAATCGATACACATGCATTTAAATTTATTAAAATTGAAAAAGAAAGTATTCGACTAATTGGCATTTGTTGTATGCGGGCATTGAGTGTTGTTATTATATATTAGCAGAATAAAAAGCATCATAGATAAATAAGTGAATTAAACAAGTATCTAAAATATTCTATTCAGATGTCGAATCATGAACCACTGATGTTTTAGCTTTTATATGAGAATTCAATTAGAAGCGCGTATTTGAGCTATATCGCTGCAAACAAATTGTAAACAATTAATGAAACAAAACATAAATTTTTCATCCCGATGGATGAAAAACAAAATTCAATTGAATAATTGAAACTTACTCGTAATAAACTCGCTATAGCCGCTAGTGTATGTGCATGGTGTAGACTGTAAACGCAGTATAGGAATATGACGATTCCAGAATGATTCTGATATTATAAAAAAAGACTTCAATTCTTATAGTAATTTCACACAAAGCCTCTTGAATCTCACGATTAGTTGAGTTAACAATGGTACTGTTACACTTAAAATATTTAGTACGACGTACTTTCCAGATTGCTCGAAACTTTTCCGCTAAAAATATTTCAACAATCAGACAACCAAGTATTTGTTGCTCCTTCAGTCTCGCGTTTGCTATGATCTGTTTTTGATTGAGAGCACCCTCGCCGGGTGACATTTTCGGTTGTGACTAATTTTATCAATGAAAGCGTGAGTAGTTTCAACTTGAATCAACGCTGATGCTGGATTGTAGTCTTTCAGAAGAATGATTGGTTGTTCATTTGAATTCACTTGTTTGCCATTATCGTCAATTAATCAAGCTTCGTGAACGACTCAACAGACGACTCAATGTTAAGGATGATGATCTAGTGTTTGTTGCCGCAGTTGCTTGTACATGCTATTCTTCATCGCCAGAACTGTGATGCTCATCGTTGCCAGTTTTGACGATGGGTTCTTCAACACTTGTCGATAAAAATTTTTTTTCTTTTATAATGTATCCCTTTCAGAGACGATCTCAGTGAAATATGTTGGTTTTACGTGATATCAATCGTTCGTCGTATGGGAAATTTCGTAACCTAGGAAGATTTTTACTCTAGTACGGAGATAAGACTAGTTTTTGTGGCTGAGGACTTGTAAATAGTTGAACAACTCCAAGTTGGAAAGATTTATGTGATTGTCAACAAGATGCAAACACACATTTTTCGATTTTACTGCGGCCATGCTCGAGAGTCTGTGAGAGAAATATCAAATTTTTATATGTTCATGTTAATTATATAATTAGTTAGTTTAGTTTATTTATTTACAACTTATATGTTACATTACTTTACATCTCTTATATTACTATTTGTGTCTCGTATCCAGTTTGTGTAGTTGATTATGTGTGTGTGTGTGTGTGTGTGTGTGTGTATGCGCGTGTGCGTGCGTGTGTGTATATGTTGTGTAAATATGTGCCTTTGTATGTGTGTCTGCAACTCTTGTGGCCTCGTCTTCTACGCCTGCCTGTTCCTCTTTTCTTCTCATTTTTCTTCTGATTACTCTTCTCTTCCTCTTTCTCTCTCCAAGATCTGCCTTTTCCTCTCTTCTGTTTTTCTCTTTCTTGCATATTTTCTTTTGCCTTTTCACCTTTGCCTTTCCTTTGCTTTTGCTCTCATTCTTGCTAATCATTTCCTCTATCTTTCTCGTTATTAAGGCATTAACACCTTTTTCTTGTTTCCTATTGCTCCCTCTGCCTTTCCTTTCCTCAACCTCACTTATTTTTCCTTAGTATCTTATAATTTGCCTTTTTCTTTCTCTTCTTCGAATCTTCTTCTTTCCCATTTTGCTCCGTCCTCCAATACTGCTTTCTCTCGCTTATGTAGTTGCTGTTACTTGTGTCTTGTGTGTGTGTGTGTGCATGAGTATGTTTATGATTGCGCGTATGTTTGTTTTTTGTGTGTGTGTGTATGTGTGTGTGTGTCGATGTGTCTGCGAGTCTTGCTTCTCTGTCTTCTGTTTCCGTCTCTCCTTAGGGTCTTGTAGCTTCGTCTTCTTGCTTTTCTTTTTCTTTCTTCTCTTCGTTTCTTCTTCTTTTCCATTTTATCTCCATCATCCACGCTATCTTTTCTTTGCTTCCTATTATTATTTTTTCCCATTCTTCCCCTTCCATTCTGCTTTTTTCACATTTTTCTACTATGTGCTTCCAATTTTCTTCCTCTTTCATACAAATTCTGCATCTCTTATTTTCTTCTTTTTCCCAATACTTGCTTCCTCTCGTTTCATTACCTAGCCTAAACCTTTCCCTTATTTGCAGGCCTTTTATTCTTCCCTCTCCTTGAATTTCCTTTAACCTATACCTTTTCATTTCTTCTTTCAGCTCTTTCCACTCGTTTATGTATCTTGATTTTTCTAGCTTTTCTTCTAGTTCCTTTTCATCTTTTTTCTTCAGCTCATCTCTTATTTCTTCCCAAAACTCTTCCCTCATTTCACCTCCCTCTTCTCTCTCTCTCTGTATATTTTACTTTTTTCCAGCCTTTCCTCTCTCTCCTCCTTCTTACCCTTTTTATCTTTTTCATTTCTTTCCCTTTTCTTTAATTCTCTCCATGCTTCTTTTTTTATTGAGCCATCTCTTTCTTCTCTTATTTTGTTTTCATACTTCATTGCTCTTTCTAATGCTGTTTCTTTCATTTCTTGTCTTCCTGTTTCCCATCGTATTAGGTAACTTGGCGTGTTTCTATATAATCCTAAAACCCACTTTATGTATTTTAGTTGTAGTCTTTCTATTTCATCATATCTCTTCCATCCCCAGATTTCTGCTCCATACATAATCACGCTTTTCGCCAGAGCATCGAACAGGTTCATCCTTAGCTCCCAGTTTTCTCTAAATAGCTTTTCTCCTAGCCCCCATAACTTTCCGAGTCCCATATTTATTTTCCCTTCTACCTTCTTTATCTGCTTTTTGTTTCCGTTATTTCTGCTTATCACATATCCTAAGTAGTTGTACTCTTTCACCATCTCTATCTTCACACCTTCCCATTCGAATTCTTATTCCTTCCCCCTTCTTCCTCCTCTCCTGCATTTCATCATCTTTGATTTTCCTACATTTAACTCTAATCCCCTTTCTTCCAGGTATCCTTTTAATTTTTTCAGCATTGCTTTCATTCCACTTTCACTCTTTGCCATCATCACTATATAATCTGCATATCCTAATGTACATAGTTTCTTCCTTCCTATCACTACCCCTCCTTCCTGCACCTGCTTGATCTTCACTTCCAGGTCGGCGAAGGCAAGATTAAATAGCGTGGTGCTCAAAGGGCACCCTTGCCTTACGCCTTTGAAAGTCTCAAACTCCCCAATTATTTCTCCTCCAACTTTTACTTTACTCCCTGTTTTCTTGTATATTTCTTCTATTCTTTTCCTAATTTTTCTATTTATCCCTTTCTCTTTCATTGGTTCCCATATTTTCTTCCACTTTATTTTATCAAAAGCGGCCTCCATGTCTGCAAAGAATACGAACAGTTTTCCTCCTTTTTCCCTTATTTCCTTCCCTATTATTGTTTTTAATATAAATATCGCGTCCATTGTTCCTCTTTTCTTCCTAAATCCCATCTGCGTATCACTTAGCGTTTATTTAGCTTCTACTTATCTTTCCAGCTTTTTTCTCAGTATTTCCGCATATATTTTATATCCCGTGTCCTTCAGCGTTATTCCTCTATAGTTTCCTACTTCTTCTTTCCTCCTTTTCTTATATATTGGTACTATTATTCCCTTTCTCCATTCTTCCGGATATCCTTCTCCGTTCCATATTCCATTTAAGCATTTTATCATATCTTTTATCAAGCCTTCCGTGCCTTCCACCCAAGCTTCATTTGCTATACCATCTTTTCCTGTCGCCTTTTTCTTTTTCATTTTTCTTATTACCTCTTTTACTTCTTTTTCTTTGATTTCTTCACCTTCCTCTCCTTCGCTGTCTTCGGTTTCTTCCCCTTTACTTTCTTCCTGATCTTTCTTTCCCAGTTGTTCCTTGAAGTGCTTTATCCATTCTTCTTTTCCTATATTTTCATCTAATCCAATTCTTTTCTTCCTATTGCTATTCACTTTATCCCAGAATTTTCTTCTCGTCTTATCTGTTCTTATTTCTTCTGCCAATCTTTTCCCTTCCTCTTCTTTTGCTTTTCTTATTTCCTCTCTGTATTCTCTCTTTGCTTCTAAATATTTGCTTCTGTCTCCTTCCCCCTTTCTTACCTTATTTAACTCTGCCATCACCCTATCCCTTTTTGCCTTACGTTCTTTTCTCCACCAGCTTTTTTTTGATCCTTTTTTTTTCCTTATCTTCTTTTTTACAACTGCGTTCTTCACTCTATTTTTTATATCTTTCCATTTATCTGTTCCCTCTATTGCATCTATCCATCTCTGATACTCCCTTATACCTTCTTCACTCCAGTCGTCTATCATTCTTTCTTCCTCTTCTTTTCTTTCTTCCGCTATTTTGTCTCCCAATTCCACCTCTATTGGTAAGTGGTCCGACTTTACCCTCTCCTTTATTTGAACCTTTTTTTATCGCCTCATCACCTTCCTCGTTACCTACTACATAGTCTATCGTTGACATTCCTCTCGCTTCTATATATGTTATTTCTCCCTCTTCATCTCCTTCTTTTCTCCCATTCGTTATCACTAAGCCCATTTCTCCTAGCCATTTTATCATTTCTCCTCCCTCTGCGTTTAACACTTTATCCTTGGCCTTAATTTCTTCTAGTTTTTCTTCTGTCTCCCATTCCCTTCCTTCGGTTCCTGTTCTTGCGTTGAAGTCTCCTCCTATAATTATTGTTTTTCCTCTGTTCTCTTCTATCTCTTCACTTAGGTATTCGTAGTTTTCCTTCTTCTCATGTTGCATATACACCGATGCTATCATGTATTCCTTCCTTCCGATCTTTATTTCTCCTACTATTACCTCACTTGTCCTTTCTTTCTTCCATTCAACCTTATTCATCCCTTTCCTCTCTCTTACCGCCATTATTCCTCCCCCTATTTCTCTCCCTCTTCTTCCTTCTCTTCTTGAATCTCTCCACTCTATACTGTACCCTTTCAGTTGTTTCTCCACACCAGTTCTTGCCCCTTGCCTCTTCACCCAGATTTCCGTTAGCCCTATTATGTCGAATTCCCTAACATATTCCCAGTCATCTTCCTCCATGCTCCTCACCCCCGCCACGTTCCAGAATAGTATTTTTACTGCCTTCCTCCCCCCTCTCTCCCTTCTCTTCTCTCTCTCTCCTTTATCCCTATTGCTTTCGAAACCCTTCCACCCCTTTTCCTACCATTTTTCCCTCTCTCTCGCTCCACCACCATTCTTCTTCCTCTGATTTCACCCCGTTATGCCACATCTTTACCTCTTTACCTTTACTTCTCATTTCTTTCGCTTTCCTTCTTACTTCCTCTCTTATCCTTCTCTGCTTCCACGTCCAGTCCTGATCTATGTATATCTTTTTCTGTGCCAAATTCTTTTTCTTCTTCATAATTCCTTCTTTTTGTCCCATGACGCGTATCTAATTTGCCACATGTTTTTTCTTCTTTCTCTCCGCTCATTTCTCTCCGTTGTTCCTCCTATTCTTCTCAGATTCACTATCTCTCCTTTCATTTCTAGTACCTCCACCTCTGAACTTAACCAGACCTCTGCCTCCCCCTTCTTTTCCCATCTTAACTCCCCCTCTAGGTCTGTCACTATTATATTGTTTATCCTACTTTCTCTATCCATTTGTTCTCTCATATGCTCTAATTCTTCCTTATTGCCTACTTCTGTACCTCTTTGCTTCTCCTTCCTCCTTCTATGCTTTCTTTTAGTTTCACGCATTCCTCTTCCAACTGGTCCATCTTCTCTCCCCATTTTCCCTGCTGTTTCTTTTCTCTACGTTCTGCTTTTTCTCTTTCTTCTTTCATCTCTTTCTTTCTTTCTTCTCTCTCTCTCTCTTGTTCTTTCCTATCTTTTCCTATTGCCTTCTCCCACCTTACTTCTCTTCTTTTCCCCTCTGCCTCCATTCTTTCCATTTTTCCCATTATTTCTTTAAACATTTCTGTCCATTCTTTCCTTTTCTCCTCCCATACCTCTCGTAATTCCCTTATGTCTGTCCGTATCTTTTCCATTATTTCTTCTGCACCACTACTTTTTCCCCCTTCTCTTATCGTGTTGTCCAGTCCTTCTCCCCCCTCCCCGTCCATCTCGCTTCCCTCGCTCTCACTCTTGCATCTCTTTGCCTGCCTCATTTCTCCTCTAATGTTCTCCCTCAGCCCCTCCCCGCTCTCTCTCCCCCTCGCCACCTTTACTCTTTTCTTCTTTTCCTCCTCTGGGCCTTTTTTATCCAACCTTCCACCTTTATCTCTTAATTTTTCTGTTGTCACATATCTTTCCATCCTATCTCGTACGCCTTAATTCGATTCTCTATAACTACCCGTGATCCCACCTTTATTCCCTGTCTTACCTTTTCTGTCTCTGCCTTTACTTCTTACCGCCCCTCCTCTCTGCTTGTCTTTCCCGCTTTCTGGTTTTCTCTCTTAACCTCAACTTTATTTTTTTCTTTATTCCTCTCTCTCTGCTTTTTTCTGCTCCTCTCCTGGCCTCTCTCTCTCCTCTCCACTTCTCCTCCACCTCCACGCTCTTTTCACCTCTATTTCTCTCCTCAAACACTTTTCCTCTTTGACTTTCTCGCCAAAACTCGCGCTCACATCCAAGACACGTCCACACTTCCCTCAAGTGAAATCTAACCTCCCAATTATATTATTATAAAATGACAATATTGTACTTGTAACCAAAAGTGAGATAGATCCATTGATGCAGACTTTCAGAAACGTAAGTACTTTCCAAAGCTTCGCGATGGTTTTCAATAAAATTTTCTGGAGATGTAGCCCAATTAGGTATTTCCAAATCGGGCAAATCTTCGTGTATGGACTTGAATACGCTTGGGTCAGTGAAAAATTGTGGTATACGTTCATCTGGAGTCCAATCATATAATATCTGAATAGATGCAGGATATTCGCCAGGCACCCAAAGGGGTCTCACGTGCTTACATAAAATAGATTTCGAGTACTGTTTCGAAAGATAAGTGTAATATGTTATTTCTGACAATACATCCGATACGTGATAACCTACCTACAAATATCATTTGTATCAAGATGAAGGCAAAGTAAAAATATGATCACAATTTGATTGAAAATGATCAATTCAGATCCTGCTTTATAACTATAGTTATTGAACATCTGAAATAAATTATCAAATTCAGTGCTCTAGTTTAGTTTAGTATGATTTGATTTCCTATATATGGCGATGCTATATGCTTTAGCATAAATTTGAGCATTTTCGGTTCAGTCATCGTGCGCTCGCCGCCCCGTGTCCACCTGCTTCGGCGGTAGACACTGGGAATTTTTTCAAATGAGTGATTAAAAAATATATTGACACTGAATTTGATCATTTATTTCAAATGTTTTAATAGTAGTTCTTTCATATTATATATTTGCGAAATCGAAAATTGAGTGGATGAATTTTAAGCTGATGAAAAGTTTTGAAGTGATTAGTAGCAATTGTTTTCAATCCAAACATTTACGTTTGTGGCCAAGGTGAACCATGTTTATTAACATAGTGCTAGTACATTAACTCAAATTCCGGTAGTCCTCAAGTAAATAATTATTATATTTCTAAACTGTAAAGTTTGTTAACGCGAATTTATTTAGCAGTATAACCTTTTCTAGATGAGTTAGGTATTGATTGGAGTAGAATTTATATCAAGGTTTATAAAAAAACCATCGCAATGTTTTTACTCTATCAAGATGTTCAATAACTATAGTTCTAAAGCAGGATCTGAATTGACTTTTTCACAGATGTCACATTATGTAGCTAAAACAAATTATTAAAATCTGTGGAAATATTTCTTTAAAAAACATTTTGGTATGTATTTAATAACAATATTTATAGTAAATACTTTTATACATTTATACAAGGAGGTTAGATCTCACTCGAGGGGAGTGTGGACGTGTCTTGGATGTGAGTGCGAGTTTTGGTGAGAAAGTTAAAGAGAAAAAGTGTTTGAGGAGAGAAATAGAGGTGAAAAGAGCGTGGAGGCGGAGGAGGAGTGGAGAAGAGCAGGAAAAAGCAGAGAGAGACGAATAAAGAAAAAATAAAAGTAGAGGTTAAGAGAGAAAATCAGGAAGCGGGAAAGGCAGGCAGAGAGGAGAGGCGGCAAGAAGTAAAGGCAGAGACAGAAAAGGTAAGACGGAATAAAGGTGGGATCACGGGTTGATTTAGAGAGTAGAATTAAGGCGTACGGGATAGGATGGAAAGATTTGTGACAACAGAAAAATTAAGAGATAAAGGTGGAAGGTTTGATAAGAAAGGCCCAGAGGAGGAAAAGAAAAAAAGAGTAAAGGTGATGAGGGGGAGAGAGAGTGGAGAGGGGCTGAGGGAGAATAATAAAGGAGAAATGAGAGAGGCAAAGAGATGCAAGAGTGAGAGCGAGGGAAGCGAGATGGAAGGGGAGGGGGGAGAAGGATTGGACAACACGATAAGAGAAGTGGGAAAAAGTAGTGATGCAGAAGATATAATGGAAAAGATACGGACAGATATAAGGGAATTAAGAGAGGTATGGGAGGAGGAAAAGAAAGAATGGACAGAAATGTTTAAAGAAATAATGGGAAAATGGAAAGAATGGAGGCAGAAGGGAAAAGAAGAGAAGAAAGATGGGAGAAGGAAATAGGAAAAGATAGGAAAGAACAAGAGAGAAAGAGAGAGAGAGAGAAGAAAGAAAGAAAAAGACGAAAGAAGAAAGGGAATAAGCAGAATGTAGAGAAAAGAAACTGCCGGAAAAATGGGGAGAAAGGATGGACCAGTTGGAAGAGGAGTGCGTGACTAAAAGAAAGCATAGAAGGAGGAAACAAGAAGCAAAGAGGAACAGAAGTAGGCAATAAGGAAGAATTAGAGCATATGAGAGAAAAAATGGATAGAGAAAGTAGGATAAACAATTTAATAGTGACAGACCTAGAGGGTGAGTTAAGATGGGAAAAGAAGGGAGAGGCAGAGGTCTGGTTAAGGGAGGTACTAGAAATGAAAGGAGAGATAGTGAATCTGAGAAGAATAGAAGGGACAGCGGAGAGGGATGATCGGCGAGGAAGAAAAAAAACATGTGGCAAATTAGATGCGCTTAATGGGAACAAACAGAAGAAATTATGAAGAAGAAAAAGAATCTGACACATAGATATACATAGATCAGAACTGGACGTGGAAGCAGAGAAGGATAAGAGAGGAAGTAAAAGGAAAACTATGAATATCTAAGCGAAGAGATAGAGGAGAACAAAGGAAAAACAATAATTATAGGAGGAGACTTCAACGCAAGAACAGGAAACGAAGGAAGAGAATGGGAGACAGAAGAAAATTTAGAAGAAATAAAGGCCAAGGATAAAGTGTTAAACGCAGAGGGAGAAGAAATGATAAAATGGCTAGGAGAAAGGGGCTTAGTGATAACGAATGGGAGAAGAGAAGGAGATGAAGAGGGAGAAATAACATATATAGGAGCGAGAGGAATGTCAACGATAGACTATATAGTAGGTAACGAGGAAGGTGACGAGGCGATAAAAAGGGTTCAAATAAAGGAGAGGGTAAAGTCGGACCACTTATCAATAGAGGTGGAATTGGGAGACAAAATAGCGGAAGAAAGAAAAGAAGAGGAAGAAAGAATGATAGACGACTGGAGCGAAGAAGGTATAAGGGAGTATCAGAGATGGATAGACGCAATAGAAGGAACAGAAAAATGGAAAGATATAAAAAATAGAGTGAAGAACGCAGTTGTAAAAAAGAAGATAAGGAAAAAAAAAGGATCAAAAAAAAGCTGGTGGAGAAAAGAATGTAAGGCGAAAAGGGATAGGGTGATGGCAGAGTTAAATAAGGTAAGAAAGGGGGAAGGAGACAGAAGCAAATATTTAGAAGCAAAGAGAGAATACAGAGAGGAAATAAGAAAAGCAAAAGAAGAGGAAGGGAAAAGATTGGCAGAAGAAATAAGAAAAGATAAGACGAGAAGACAATTCTGGGATAATGTGAATGGCAATAAGAAGAAAAGAATTGGGTTAGATGAAAATATAGGAAAAGAAGAATGGATAAAGCACTTCAAGGAACAATTGGGAGAGAAAGAAAAGGAAGAAGGCAAAGGGAAAGAAACCGAAGACAACGAAGGAGAGGAAGGTGAAGAAATCAGAGAAAGAGAAGTAAAAGAGGTAATAAGAAAAATGAAAAAGAAAAAGGCGACAGGAAAAGATGGTATAGCAAATGAAGTTTGGGTGGAAGGCACGGAAGGCTTGATAAAAGATATGACAAAATGCTTAAATGGAATATGGAACGGAGAAGGATATCCGGAAGAATGGAGAAAGGGAATAATAGTACCAATATATAAGAAAAGGAGGAAAGAAGAAGTAGGAAACTATAGAGGAATAACGCTAAAGGACACGGGATATAAAATATATGCGGAAATACTGAGAAAAAAGCTGGAAAGAGAAGTAGAAGCTAAATAAACGCTAAGTGATACGCAGATGGGATTTAGGAAGAAAAGAGGAACAATGGATGCGATATTTATATTAAAAACAATAATAGGGAAGGAAATAAGGGAAAAAGGAGGAAAACTGTTCGTATTCTTTGCAGACATGAAGGCCGCTTTTGATAAAATA
Source organism: Phymastichus coffea (assembly GCF_024137745.1). Classification (NCBI taxonomy): domain Eukaryota; kingdom Metazoa; phylum Arthropoda; class Insecta; order Hymenoptera; family Eulophidae; genus Phymastichus; species Phymastichus coffea. Next base: position 1,202,937 of record NW_026706881.1, read on the forward strand.
AAGAGGAAGAAAATATGGGAAACAATGAAAGAGAAAGGGATAAATAGAAAAATTAGGAAAAGAATAGAAGAAATATTCAAGAAAACAGGGAGTAAGGTAAAAGTTGGAGGAGAAATAATTGGGGAGTTTGAGACTTACAAAGACGTAAGGCAAGGGTGCCCTTTGAGCACCACGCTATTTAATCTTGCCTTCGCCGACCTGGAAGTGATGATCAAGCAGGTGCAGGGAGGAGGGGTAGTGATAGGAAGGAAGAAACTATGGACATTAGGATATGCAGATGATATAGTGATGATGGCAAAGAGTGAAAGTGGAATGAAAGCAATGCTGAAAAAATTAAAAGGATACCTGGAAGAAAGGGGATTAGAGTTAAATGTAGGAAAATCAAAGATGATGAAATGCAGGAGAGGAGGAAGAAGGGGGAAGGAAGAAGAATTCGAATGGGAAGGTGTGAAGATAGAGATGGTGAAAGAGTACAACTACTTGGGATATGTGATAAGCAGAAATAACGGAAATAAAAAGCAGATAAAGAAGGTAGAAGGGAAAATAAATATGGGACTCGGAAGACAATGGAGGCTAGGAGAAAAGCTATTTAGAGAAAACTGGGAGCTAAGGATGAACCTGTTCGATGCTCTGGCGAAAAGCGTGATTATGTATGGAGCAGAAATCTGGGGATGGAAGAGATATGAGGAAATAGAGAGACTACAACTAAAATACATAAAGTGGATATTAGGATTAGATAGAAACACGCCAAGTTACCTAATACGATAGGAAACAGGAAGACAAGAAATGAAAGAAACAGCATTAGAGAGAGCAATGAAGTATGAAAACAAAATAAGAGAAGAATGAGATGGCTCAATAAAAAAAGAAGCATGGAGAGAATTAAAGAAAAGGGAAAGAAATGAAAAAGATAAAAAGGGTAAGAAGGAGGAGAGAGAGGAAAGGCTGGAAAAAAGTAAAATATACAGAGAGAGAGAGAAGAAGGAGGTGAAATGAGGGAAGAGTTTTGGGAAGAAATAAGAGATGAGCTAAAGAAAAAAGATGAAAAAGAACTAGAAGAAAAACTAGAAAAATCAAGATACATAAACGAGTGGAAAGAGCTGAAAGAAGAAATGAAAAGGTATAGGTTAAAGGAAATTCAAGGAGAGGGAAGAATAAAAGGCCTGCAAATAAGGGAAAGGTTTAGGTTAGGTAATGAAACGAGAGGAAGCAGGTATTGGGAAAAAGAAGAAAATAAGAGATGCAGAATGTGTATGAAAGAGGAAGAAAATTGGAAGCACATAGTAGAAAAATGTGAAAAAAGCAGAAAGGAAGGGGAAGAATGGGAAAAAATAATAATAGGAAGTAAAGAAAAGTTAGCGTGGATGATGGAGATAAAATGGAAAAGAAGAAGAAACGAAGAGAAGAAAGAAAAAGAAAAGCAAGAAGACGAAGCTGCAAGACCCTAAGGAGAGACGGAAACAGAAGACAGAGAAGCAAGACTCGCAGACACATCTACACACACACACACATACACACATACACAAAACACAAACATACGCGCAAACATAAACATACACATGCACACATACACATAAGACACAAGTAATAGCAACTACACAAGCGAGATGAAGCAGGTATTGGAGGATGGAGCAAAATGGAAAAGAAGAAGAATCGAAGAAGAGAAAGAAAAAGGTAAACTAGAACACAAATCATGAGATACTAAGGAAAAATAAGTGAGGTTGAGGAAAGGATTAGCAAGAAGGAGAGCAAAAGCAAAGCAAAGGCAAAGGTGAAAAGGCAAAAGAAAGTAATAAAGGAAAAGCTGAAAAGAAAATATGCAAGAAAGAGAAAAAAACAGAAGAGTGGAAAAGGCAGATCTTGGAGAGAGAGGAAGAGAAGATTAATCAGAAGAAAAATGAGAAAAAAAGAGGAACAGACAGGCGCAGAAGACAGGGACACAAGAGTTGCAGACACACCTACAAATGCACATATTTACACAACACACACACACACACACACACACACATAACACATACATAATCAACTACACAATCTGGATACGAGACACAAATAGTAATATAAGAAATGAAAACCAAATGTAACATATAAGTTGTAAATAAATAAACTAACTAAACTAACTACTTTTATTACAAATAATATTGATTTTGATTTTCAGCTCTTCGGAACACTTTAGATTGCAAAGAACAAAATAATACAATAGGAATTACAAATGGTATAGAGTTAATGAAAGACATAATCAGTCGAATGTATGGTTGTATCATTATTTAATTTCAACAAAATAATTTCACTCTTATCAAACCGGCAATTCTTAATCGTTCTCATTGCAACCTATTACCTGCTATATTAGCAATGGAAACTGAGTCTGCATTTGTGATTTTTTATGAGCAAACTGCTAAATATTCTCTCAGAGAGTGAGTGCATTCAATAATTCCTGCAAAATACTACTGTATCTCATTAATATTAAAACAATCTATTCTTCTTAATCGTTAGATGTGTTATATACAGTCCTGCTGCTATATCAGTAAGTTATGCAAAGCTATTATTTTTCACTTATCAATTTCTCCGATTGTCTAGAGATTTGCATAATTGTGGATTGCTATTGGGTGATGTTACCCTTAGTGATATATTATTAATGGATAATTTCGACATACGGGTTTGTGAAAAAATATTACAACTAATAATTTTTACAATTGTAGATCAGTTAACCGCTGAAACTATTTGTAGGTATTACCAAATCTAGATAATAATTTTCATGTCATCGATCATTCAGCAGAATTGGAAAATAATAAATGTGTTGACAAGTTTAAAGAAAAAAATAATAAATATCAGAGTATTACTAATTTGTGTGAAATGTGGGTACATGGCCAATTGAGCAACCACGATTATCTGACTACTTTGAATAATTTAGTTGGAAGAAGATATGGTGATCCCAGTTGTCACCATGTAATGCCTTGGGTAACTGATTTTACTTCTCGATGTGAAGGAAACTGGAGAGATTTCATAAAATCAAAATTTAGATTGAACAGACAACTTGACCTCACTTTCGATTCTGGATCAACAGAAGTAAGTATTTCAATCAAATTGTGATCATATTTTTACTTTGCCTTTATCTTGATACAAATGATATTTGTAGGTGGGTTATCACGTATCGGATGTATTGTCAGAAATAACATATTACACTTACCTTTCGAGATATTACTCGAAATCTATTTTATGTAAGCACGTGAGACCCCTTTGGGTGTCTGGCGAATATCCTGCATCTATTCAGAGATTATATGATTGGACTCCAGATGAATGTATACCACAATTTTTCACTGACCCAAGCGTATTCAAGTCCATACACGAAGATTTTCCCGATTTGGAAATACCTAATTGGGATACATCTCCAGAAAATTTTATTGAAAACCATCGCGAAGCTTTGGAAAGTACTTACGTTTCTGAAAGACTGCATCAATGGATCTATCTCACTTTTGGTTACACGTACAATATTGTCATTTTATAATAATATAATTAACATGAACATATAAAAATTTGATATTTCTCTCACAGACTCTAGAGCATGGCCGCAGTAAAATCGAAAAATGTGTGTTTGCATCTTGTTGACAATCACATAAATCTTTCCAACTTGGAGTTGTTCAACTATTTACAAGTCCTCAGCCACAAAAACGAGTCTTATATGCTATAGGCCGGGTACACGGCATCCTTATGAGAGAAGCTACTGATCTTTTTTGCCTTAATCGAATCTCCTTTATCTTAATTTGCCGCTTTGATTGCTCTTTTATTCCAAAATCCAGAAGATCGTCGTCGCGCAGTGTATGCGTCTACCTTCATAGCATTGAATTTTTTCGCCGTGTAAACACGTCAAAAAGTTTGTCCTTTATAAAGAGGCGTTATTACTTAATTTATTCACATAAATGTGAAAAATGTCGCAAGAATCATCTAACAATCTTCAACAAGGTGAGGGAGTGCAAAACCAGTTCGAGGAGAACCAAGAACAGGCCGGAGACGTCGAAATCAGAGGATGATTTCGGCTTTCCCGCTGGACCTCCCCGACCTAAGAAGCGTCGAATGGAAAATGAGAAGTTTCGTCAAATGCAGCGACAATTAAATTGTTTGTCTCGCATCATTTTCGCAAATCCTGCTCCTCTCTCCGTCAACACGCCTTCTGGTTCGGGTGTAAACAATTTTTCTTGCACTGGTAATCCTGCTCCTTTTCTGACTAGACCAATTGAGGTAAGAACATTATCTTTCGGCGACCTGCGTACGTCTATTGATGAGAAACGCACTATTCCGCCTGCTCTGCAAGCTCGTTTGGACGCAATTGTCAATTTACAACGCTTTGGTTCAAATGATTGAAAGAAGGACAGATACTCTCCTGCTTTAAGAGGCTTTCTAGCCAGCCTTGGTTTTGTTGATTTGAAAATTAACGAGGAGCTTTGTTATTTAGAGAAGGGTAGAGATCCTATTGCTCCCACAGAACGAGCTTTAGCTGGCTTATCAAATGCTGTTTTAGAAAATAGAGACCTTTTGAAATCTTGTCTTCAAAACATTGTTGATTAGGCTTCTGCGAATCCATCCCAATTAAATGTTCAAACTTTGTTTGACCAGTTTAATTCAATTTTTGGCATGACTTCTCCTATTATGAAAAATTATGAGCAAATGTTACAGATCATCTGCGGAAAGAGAGCTGAATGTATTGAGACCAGAAGAGAGCGTTTAATTGCCGATCTTCCAAATAAGAATCTTCAGATGGCTTTACGCAAATTACCCCCGAGTTTGGATTATCTTTTCGCAAAGGAGCATTTATCTACTTTGATGCAATCTTTAGGCGGAGCTCAGGTGTGGTTAAATACACCTTCTTATGTTACTAAGAGGAACTCTCAAAAGTCGGACCAATCATCTTCAAGAGGTTCCAATCGCTTTCATCAAAATTCTCGTAAACAGTTCGCACCTAAGGAGAATCAAGGTAAACGTTCGAATAATAATTATAAAAACAACAAGAGTCAGCCAAAGAAGGAACAATCTAAACCCAAATCTAGGGAGGATTCCTTTCGTAAGAAAAATAACAATAAATGACTATCTAATGAAGAAAGATTTTTCAGGAGGCCACCTCTTTCACTTTCAAGATCAATGGAGAGATGCCGGAGCCCCGCAACACATTCTCAAGATTATAGCTGGAACTCGAATACCTCTTGTATCGAAACCTCCGCTAATTCGAAATTGGAGCGTGTCAAATTTCAAAACCGAGGAATCATTTGCAATGACCGAACAATCCAATTATTAAAACAACAAAAAATTCTGGAGAAACCATCATCGGACGAACACAGTTTTATTTCCAAAATGTTTCTGATAAGGAAATCTTCAGGCGAAAACCGTCCTATTTTCGATTTGAGAGGCCTGAACAATCATGTTCAAGTAAAGAAGTTCAGTCTCATCTCTCACTTTCAAATTCCGAATTTTTTACAAGACGAGGACTGGATGGTGAAAATCGATTTCAGCCAAGCTTTTTTTCACATCCCAATAGCCGAATCTCACCGCAATCTCCTTCGTCTGATTTACAAGGAGGAATTGCTTCAGATGACGAGCTTGCCCTTCGGCCTCTCATCTGCCCCTTACATCTTTGCGATGATAACGAATTGGATTGCAGAGATCCTTCGGTAGAAAGGTGTAAGGGTGATTGTTTATCTGGACGACTTTCTTTCGGCCTCGCAAGACCGAGCCAAATTAACATCTCCAATTCCCGAGGTACTTAATTTTCTGAGATCCTAGGGCTGGCAAATCAAAGCACAGAAATGCATTTTGGAGCCTTGCCAGGAGATCGAATTTCTAGGCCTTGTGTGGAATACTCAGCTCAATCTTGTACGTCTACCAAACGGCAAGGTAATTTCCATCTCAGAGACTCTAGACAGAGTCATAAAGGACAAGAGTTGTACTTTCCAACAACTTCAGAGCCTACTGGGATCGCTGAACTTCGCCAGAGATCATGGCACTCCAACAAAAAGGAACTGTACGCAGTCTACGCGTCATTACAAGAGTTTCCCCAAGAACTTCGAAATGCACATATTCTCGTTCAATCGGACAATCGTACCCTGGTCGCTTGTATCAACAAAGAGGGCGGGACTCGTTCGATAGAGCTTCTCGATTTGACGTTTCATGTGTTACAACTAGTCGACTCGATGAATGTAACTTTAACAGCTGCTTATCTCCCAGGAAGATACAATGGTATAGCAGACTGTCTCTCCAGAAAGAAACTGTAGGGACCTATACATCCGACGGACGCTTAGAGGCATGGCCTCGGCTGGCTAGCACCGCGCCGCTGTTGCGGCCGGCCGCCGCTACCAGTTCCGCTCTGACCGCCGCTCTGGCCGGTTGCTTCGTTTGTAGCTGCGTTCAATAAACCCAATTCCTAAAGTATTAGCAGTTGGCTCTTTATTTCTCTCCTGATCTATACCGAAGACCTTCCTCTGGACGACCCGGACGCAACAAAACCAATACCCGAATAGCATCTATTGATAGAGGCGAGGAACAAGATTTCTAAAAAGTGGGGTACTCCGGAGATAGATCTGTTCGCTTCGGAGAGATCTATAGTAGTGGACCGTTATGTGTCTTTGAATCCCAAGGATCATCGAGCACTTTTTATCGACGCATTCAGCAAGACATGGAAATTCAAACTGGTATGGGTCTTTCCTCCCCCGAGCTTGATTCCGAGAGTTTTGGCACATCTCAACAAATGCCAAGGCAACTACGTGATAATTGCACCCAAGTGGAACCAAACGTTTTGGATGTCGGATCTAATGAACCGGAGCAAAGAACCACCAATGGAAATAACAGACTTGAACAAAGTCTTGATCGATCTGTCAACGGGACAACCACCCAGCGAAGTGAATCAGCTTACTCTGCAAGCGTGGATGGTTGGGTGTGGAGCAACTTGACAGGTAATTGGTCTTCAGAGGAGTTAAATTTGCTAAAACAAAGTTGGCGTGATTCAACATTGAACACATATAAAGCTCCATTAAAGAGATGGATAGATTGGTGTTTGCTAAACCACGTAAACTCTGGTGCTCCTTCAGGTAGTGATTTAGCAAGATTTTTAGCTGGCTTATTTCTTGTTAACAAGTTAGCTTATAATACTATTTTATTGCACAAATCAGCCATTTCAACTTTTTGTTCAGGAGGAAGATCTATTAATCTTGCTTCGGAGTTTTTAGTTCGCCAAATATTAAAAGCCATCTCTATAGCTAAACCAGTAGAAAATAAAAAGGTTATACGGGATACCCAAATCTTGATGAATTGGCTAGCTATAGCTCCTATAAAGCAAACTTTGTTCGAGATTTCACGAAGAACTGCAGCTTTACTACTATTAGCGTCTGGAAGAAGAGTTCACGATTTAACACTTTTAAAGATCTCAGATGGACATTTTCAAAACAGCAATGATGAGATCGTTTTGTGGCCGAGTTTTGGTTCAAAAACAGATCGTGCTTCTTTCCGACAGTCGGGCTGGAAATTACTTAAACATTCCAATGAGTGGTTATGCCCTGTTTCGTTGATAAATAAATATTTGAATTTCTCAAGAGAAAGAAGAAGAGAAGTAGACGGAGAACCTCTTTTTGTCTCAATAACAGGTAAAAAGAACGCTGCTTCAAGTACTATAATAGCGAATTGGATTCGTTCTGTACTCAAAGATGTTGGTATAGGCGATTCACCTGGTAGTGTTCGTTCAGCAGTAGCTTCTCGCGCCTGGTTAGACAATCTGCCTATTCAAGATATTTTAGATCATGGTAATTGGCGGTGTGTAGAAACTTTCCGTAATCATTATTGCAAAGAAGTTAAGTGTGAAAATAGCAATTCTTCAAGTTTATTATCAAAGAACTTTGAATTCATTTAGTTATTGAAATTTAATCAACCAATATTTTGTTTGTTTGTTAATAAAAAGAAATTATTTTCTTCTAATATTTTGATTTTCATTATATAATATTTTATTTCATTTATCACATAGCATTGATTTTATATCCAGTAGATAACAGACACGCCTCTCATAAGGATGCCGTTTACCCGGCCTATAGCATATAATATTAGTGTTTTGCACTATAACAAAACACGTATTATATACGGAGCCGGTACACGGCATCCTGGTAAGTCTCTTACTGAATATGAGGACTATGAAGGTAGACGCATACGCTGCGTGACGACGATCTTCTGGATTTTGGAATAAAAGAGAAATCAAAGCGGCAAATTAAGATAAAGGAGATTCGATTAAGGCGAAAAAGATCAGTAGCTTCTCTCATAAGAATGCCGTGTACCGGCTCCGCATATAATACGTGTTTTGTTATAGTGCAAAACACTAATATTATCTCCATACTAGAGTAAAAATCCTCCTAGGTTACGAAATTTCCCATACGACGAACGATTGATATCACGTAAAACCAACATATTTCACTGAGATCGTCTCTGAAAGGGATACATTATAAAAAAAAATTTTTATCGACAAGTGTTGAAGAACCCATCGTCAAAACTGGCAACGATGAGCATCACAGTTCTGGCGATGAAGAAGAGCATGTATAAGCAACTGCGGCAACAAACACTAGATCATCATCCTTAACATTGAGTCGTCTGTTGAGTCGTTCACGAAGCTTGATTAATTGACGATAATGGCAAACAAGTGAATTCAAATGAACAACCAATCATTCTTCTGAAAGACTACAATCCAGCATCAGCGTTGATTCAAGTTGAAACTACTCACGCTTTCATTGATAAAGTTAGTCACAACCGAAAATGTCACCCGGCCAGGGTGCTCTCAATCAAAAACAGGTCATAGCAAACGCGAGACTAAAGGAGCAACAAATACTCGGTTGTCTGATTGTTGAAATATTTTTAGCGGAAAAGTTTCGAGCAATCTGGAAAGTACGTCGTACTAAATATTTTAAGTGTAACAGTACCATTGTTAACTCAACTAATCGTGAGATTCAAGAGGCTTTGTGTGAAATTACTATAAGAATTGAAGTCTTTTTTTATAATATCAGAATCATTCTGGAATCGTCATATTCCTATACTGCGTTTACAGTCTACACCATGCACATACACTAGCGGCTATAGCGAGTTTATTACGAGTAAGTTTCAATTATTCAATTGAATTTTGTTTTTCATCCATCGGGATGAAAAATTTATGTTTTGTTTCATTAATTGTTTACAATTTGTTTGCAGCGATATAGCTCAAATACGCGCTTCTAATTGAATTCTCATATAAAAGCTAAAACATCAGTGGTTCATGACTTGTTTCTTTTTGTGTATAATTAGTTTTGGTTTTTTTGATTATATGTGAGAATCAATTAACATATAAAAAATAAAATTTCTAATCATACTTTTTAAAATAAGAGTAAAATAACCTTCGACATCTGAATAGAATATTTTAGATACTTGTTTAATTCACTTATTTATCTATGATGCTTTTTATTCTGCTAATATATAATAACAACACTCAATGCCCGCATACAACAAATGCCAATTAGTCGAATACTTTCTTTTTCAATTTTAATAAATTTAAATGCATGTGTATCGATTAATAGGCACTTTTTCACCACTTCTCCCGCTTTTCTTGCTACAACGCTGCGCTCTCGTAAAAAAGGTTCACTCAAAACTTTATCGGATTTGAATATATTTTTCCCGAGCCATTCGTGCCTCGCTGGTACTTGAAGAACGTGTGTGTTACAATATCGTTTGATTTATCTCCTGTTAAAACTTGACGTTTTAATAAGTGATTGGAAAAATCTAAAATTCATAAACGTGTACCGTTGTATGAACCTTCATTAATGCTTATATTTTTAATAAGCATAATAATACAATTTTTCTTTAATTGTGATTAAGACACATTATCACGAATAGTTTAACCCTCAAAATGATCTTCTAAAATTAAACATTCATAACCCATTAATTGAAATGCCTTTCGCTAATATCACACTAATTGAACATTTTTCACAGCATCAAGTGTATTTAGTGGGCTAGCCGTTCGAATTCTGCAATGAGCAGGTCCAAATTAATCCATTGTCGTCTAGCGAGGAACAAAAAATAATAGCAATCGCGAGGCCGATGTGAACATCATTAATCCATTAAAACAGCAAGAAGTTATAGGTCGCCAGCAACGTATTGGCCAGTCTTCCGTCATTGGCACTCTTTCATAAAGGTATGTGCTTCTTGACACGCATTTCTTCTAATGGCGTAATTAAGTGTAAATTTCTTCGCATTGAATGAAAGTCCGGGAGAATCAGAATTATTCTTGGAGGAACGTGTTTACTGTTTCTATATCTCTTGGATCTCTAAAAGATTATTCTTTATTGAAAAATTGAATATTTAATTGGTTTTCATTTCACATCATTGGAATTGACGACGTATTTAAAACTGGTATAGTTTATTTATTTTAATTTATTATTCTTTTAAAAATACGCGTAAAAACGTCAAAGCTCATGTTTCCAGAAGTGGTCTGCGCACAAGTAGCTCCGTAATGGCTCATGACGATAGTAACGTTCGATCCCTCATTGTATCTTTAAGTCATTTTTATAGTATCAGAATCGTTGCGTGATCGTCATATGACACACATCGGCAAGCAGCAGTATTAAATTAGAGCCGGTCTGTAATTTCCCTTGGTTGTTGTGTCGACTTTGGAAGCGTCATCACCGTAGCTTTCTACGTATAAGTGCATGAAAGAATATATATATATATATATATATATATATATATATATATATATATATATATATATATATATATATATATATATATACATATATATATATAGTATAGTATAGTATATAGTATAGTATACAATATAGTATATATATATATATATATATATACTTAGGAAAGGAAAGAATAGAGAGTGGTGATTCTAAGCTGTATTTCAGTTGAACGTTTTGTGGCTTTGGACGCGCTTGATTCAAACAAATTCCTCTTTGCAGTTCAAAACAGTTGAAAGTTGTAAAGCTTCAAAAGTTTTTATTTTTCCAAATGTCTGTTGTTCGCAAGAATTGCAATAGTTTAAACAAAAGAAAAAATAAAGAAGAGATAGAGCCGATGGAAGAAGAATATTGGTTCATTGTGCGCTTAAGAGAAAAAAATAAAATTTATTCCATACCGGCATCTTGGGTTACTAAAATTGAAGAACAAATGACATCAGGAGAAACAATAAAAAATACAGCATGTTATTGGTCAAAAAGTTTAAGTACTACAGAACTTGTTAGGCGAGGTATGAAAAAAGAAAACTGTGATCCAGAATGGGAGCTGGAGTTAGTTGAGATTTTAGCAACTGCCAGTAAATATTTTACTAATTAATTTTTATGCATACGTTCATTGTAGATACGTTTTCTTCCAAACCATTTATTTTTTAACACATAGAATTTCTCCTCAAATGTTTATCAATACGAGCGTCTTGGAATTTGCATATGCACAACTGCCTGCATGAAATTTCAATTCCAGTAAATAATTACCGACAGTAAATAATACATTTTCACGGTAAAACTGAAACTTCAACTAATTTACACATATCTAAGCATTGAAATATGTACAGTATGTACGCAATACAAAATTAAGCTAACAATAAACTTTTACCGAACCGCGTTCTTTCAAATCTACTCGTATTTTAGATTTTCCGTATCAGTTTCTCTAGATTTAATTTAATTTTAATATTCCGACAAACTTGATCTCAAGTAGTATTCTCAATTTTTTAGAAACTTTAACGACATTAGAAGTTTTAATACCCCAAGCTTCAATATGCAAATTAAATTTTTGGCAAATTTTTGCGTAAAGATGAAATATTAAGTTTATTTTGATAATAATTTTTTTTTCATTTTTCCAGAAACTCATGATGAGTTGTACATTAAACAAACCATGGCTAAGGATGGTTGCGAAAATATTGATGAAATGTATGACGAAGATATAAATGTAATAATTAGTAAAACTCGCAACATTACAAAGAAAAAGAAGCTTGATAACAACTATGTTAGTGGTGGTGAATTTTCAACAGACAATGTTGAAGAAAATGAAAGCTCTAGCAATGGCTCATCAGATAGTGAAGCAGAAATTTGTCCTTCAAAGTCTATCTTTGACAGTAAATATACTTCAAAACGTCTAAACATTGTACAATGAAACTTAGAAAAATAGTTACTTTTGAACTGTAATTATATTTTATTCATTTTTACTTTTTAGGTGCATCTAACATTGTCAGCATATCTAAGAATGATTCAATGAAGGAAAATTCATCTGTCTTTGATCAAGAAGATGAGGAAATTCAAGACAAGGAATTGGATTATATTAACAAAAGTGAAAACAATGTTAATACTAGTTCAAATAGCCAAGAAAACTGTCATATGTTTATGCAATTATATTTCTGTTTGAATCCGATTAAAAAACAATAAAATTAATCGATAATTTTACTAAATTTTGATAAATTTTAAAACAGTAAAGGCAGAATATGATGTAACATTGCAAAATATACATGAATCAACTGATACTTTTGAAAATTCTGATGAAGCCATAGATCCAAACGATGTTGACTGTAAGTATAAAGTGGTATATAGTAACTGTTTTTGAAAATGAATAATATTATTTGTTCAAATTTCAGCCAAAAAAAAGAGTTGGAGCATTGTAAAAATTGAAGAAACTAACGCATATCATATCGTACCATCATTTTGGATTTGTTTGAATTCTATGAAATGTTCATATCCTACTGGATATCCGATGATTGTCAAGAATTTTGTAAAACCTAGACGAGTACCTAAGGAGGACTGGCAAATGTTGCACAACATCAGAATCCATACACAGATAGGTAAATGCTTGCTATACTTGACTGAAACCTTTGAATTATCACTTCACAGCAACACGCTTTGCCTACTCGTAATACTAAACATATTTCTTGATTATTCTTAAAACTACAATACCTTAAACTTAAATGCATTTTATAAAATAGTAATAAATATTCATTTGAATTCTTAATTCGTCCTTGCAAACAAATACAAATTTTTATTTTTAGAGGATACTTTTACGGTAGCTAACAGAATAAAAATAAAGGCACAAGCAGACGATGATGATGATGATAATGATGTCAAAGAAACTAGAAGTACACAAACAGGAAACAGAATTAACGCTGAAAATCGAAAGAGACCGGTAATAAAAAGTGACGTCCTGGTTCCACAAAACAAGAAGATTGTGTATAAAAGGCAGTCAGTCAGTTTTGCCGATATTGAATTGGACCAAATGGGTACCAAGGATATGTTTAAAATATTGAATCGTAAGTATAACACATTCATAAATAAAAAAGTTAATATAAAATGATTGTAATGGATGACTTCATAATAATTACCTTGCATTTCGTAGGTCAAAATGAAGAAATTATAAGGAATCAACATAAACTTTTGGTAAATGTCAAATCAGCTAATTCAAGCTCAGATAATTCTTCAGCATCAGCCTTCTTAGTCTTCCTAATAGTTAGAGATATTTTTCCAATAACTAAGTTTTCAAAACTAAAAGAAATCGATGATTAGTTGAAAGATGAAGCCGACAAGTACAAGAACCTTAAAGAATTGCCGAATGATTCTTTAACAATGAAAGTGGTAATTTATTAATGTAATTTTATCATGTTCATTAATTTGTTCGATGTAATTTTATAACTGTATTATTTTGAAGGTTAATTTCTTTAGGGATCAAGGAGGTAAAGACGGACATGTTGCAGTAGTGAAAATTTTAAAAAATTCTTTGGCAGATAATATATAAGAAAAATTTAATATGAAGGGTCAACGAAATAATGATAAGACAGCATTTGAACAACTGGAGTTGTGGAGATTAATGAAAGGTAATATGCCTGATGAAAATTCGATTTGAATTTTGATAATCTCTTGAGATAACATATTATTCTAATTTCAGAAGTGGTGGTGGAACGTTATCGTGCCAAAAATTATAACTCGTGTGATGCAACTACTTCGTGTGCTAACTGGCTTAAGATGGCCTCAGACCGCATTAAAAAAGCAGCGGGAAAAAATAGCAAAAAGTATTTTAAAAATTATTTAGTTGTGTTTGTATGCAATTTTTTGTATATTAATTATATTGTATTATTTTACTATAAAAATTTTAGAAATACAAATAGCAAGTTGACAGAACTAGCGAAGACAGAAGAACAAGAGTGAAAATAAGCTTTTGATATATCCTTATAACGTGTAAGGAGAATCGATTTTTTTTTCATTATAGCTGCTTCTGCATAAAATTTTTATGTGAAAGGTACATGTGATTCATTAGTTAACAATGATCTGTTCAGTTGTCACTTCTTTTTTATTTTACTTCGTTGTAACTCTCATAATTTTTATAATGAAAATGTATTATTTAACGAATATGTATTTAAAATTTGCATTCATTGATATAATTAAAAATTTTACATATTATTATAAATTAAGCAATACATATTTGCAAATTTAATTATTGTAGTGGTTGCTAGTTTCATTATCGATTCAATTTACATATTGTACTTTTAGATTGACAATTTTGTACCGTGTTACCTGTGCAACGTTTGTCCAAATTATTTCATGTACAATATGCAATGTTTCTTTTGCAAGCTTGCGTGGTGCGCTGTTTTGAAACAGATACCTGATTTATCCACTAGAAGCTTTTTCAACTTTTCTCTGAAACATATAGTTGTTTCTCAAATTGTCCGATTTATTTATTGTTCATTCTGACAATAAAAAAAAATTCGCTCAAATACATTAAACCAAAAAATTTCGTTAAACTTATTTTCGCAGAGAAAAATTGGAAATTATAATTTGTTGAGGATAAAATCTGAAATACATAGTTAAGTTTTTAATCATTTGCTTTTAAATCGCAAGTGATTAATGTAAATAGAAACAATATAAATCGAACAATTTATTAATGCGATGATTTAATACTTATTTAAAATAAAGGAAAAAAAAATGATCACCTTTATACTTATAGAACTTGGCGATTCTTATAAACTGTAATTATTTAACTAATATTATGTAATTATTTATGTAATTATCATACAAAATATTTGAATAAAAGTTATTTTCTTCAAATAGCATATTTTATTATGAAAAAATCACAAATGTATTTGTTTTTTTACAACTATTTATTAGTTCCAGCAACGTTTCTGAAAAGTTGCAGAAATGTTGCACGTTCGCTCCAAATAAGTTTTGCATCGTTGCAGGAACCTTTCTTCTCACGGCGTCGGAAAAATATTTTTTTTCAATCGTCACCGCAACGTTTTATAAATGAACTCATCGCGGAGTATTCACGTGGTGATCGCGTATGAACATTTCAGCGAGGTTACAGAAACGTTTCTTATTCGACGTTGCCACGACGTTCCTCTAGACTTTAACAGAAACGTTTCGGAAACCAATTTTTTGCAACTTAAGCGGACATTGAACGGTCGCTGTAACCTTCCTGAAACGTTTCTAAAAGGTTTCCGCATTGGTTGCTTCTTTGCAAATTCGCTATTGTGGTAACGTTCTCACAACGAACTGTGTTACTTGGGATATGATCAAATTGAATAACTGCTGCATTTTTCAACCCATTCATTTCAAATTCGATATGTAAGAGTTTTGGGGGTTGCTGATTACGAATCTAAGGTCAGAATTGAAAAATTTTAAATGGCGGATTCAAGATGGCTAACAGAAATCGGCCGATTTTTACCAAAGAGTCTGGCCAGATAATCTTTTGAAAAATCATCAGAAACTAGTTACTTGGGAGATTTTTGAAAACGCTAAACACAAATATAACATTGGCAAAAGTCGTTGAGGTACCGAAAGCTTCAATAATTTATCCTCTTAGTTAGCTGGTGATTAATTCACGATCCCAGAGTGTACCGATGGGGAGAATACGGTAGGGTTTAACACTCCATTTTATTTCTTTTTTAATTTTTTTTTTCATTTTCTATTTTATATTTGTTTTTTTTTCATTTTTTATGTAATTTTTGTACTTTTTATTTTCATTTTTTATGTAATTTTTTTAGTTTTTATTTACATTTTTTATGTAATTTTTTTTGTTTTTTATTCCACTTTTTATGTTTTTTTTTCCTTTTTATTTAATTTGTTTTTCTGGTATGATATTTTTTGAAACAAAGTGTTACGCATAACGGAATGTTATTGCAAGTACTGCACATTATAGTTGTCCATTTTGTTATTTTATTTTTATTGTAGCATAAAAAACAACGTTTTCTTACACCTTCGTCATTCGCTGAAATCTTAGTTGGAAAGTGTTGAGCATTATTGAGGTTTGCAATGTTATTACTTAGATTACCACTAAGCCTTTTTGTTCGTGGACTATTAGGGACATATTTATCTTTCAGTTCCCTGGCCAATTGCATACGGAAATCTAAATATGTCAATTTTTCTTCTTTATGAGTAATACCATAAACTACATATGCGTTAAATATTGCCATATCTAATAAATGAAGAAAAGTCTTGATATACCATATAACGGGGTTTTGACCCAGCGCGGGTCACTCGTTATATAAATTACGAGGGGATTAAGACAGCTCGGTGTGGGCCTCGTAATAGGCTGCGCAAAGCCTAGCCCAGCGGCAACAGGAACGTTGTGGTGCAGCGTCTGTTACCTTGGCCCGCGGAGAGCGTCGTGTAGTCCTATGGGCGCCTTGGAACAATCGCGAAATTCAGGTGCGAAAGCCGGACGGAACGGGATTATTTACGATAGGTAAAAGGAAGCGCAAAAGAAGAAAACAGATATACGAGTAACGTCGAGTTTACTACGGAGAGTAATACAAAATTAATACGCAGCGTAAGCGGGAGAGAGAGCGGCGAAAAGCTAGCGAGAGAAACACGCATTCGAGAAGGTACTTACATTAACGTCTTGGCGTTAGCCCTGCAGGCGCTATCCTCAGCCTCGCACGTGGTTCGCGATGACGCGCAGTGTACAGCTCGGGTGCAGTCAAGAAGCGGGCGGCCTTAAAGGCTCGCACGCGTGGTCGCAGGAACTAGCCCGCCAAAGACACTAGGGGCAATCTCGGCACCGATATCTCACACCGAGTGGACACTCGCGTATTCGCAGGCAACCGAAATATCAGTCACAAAAGTTAATGGCGTAAAGTCGGACAGCAAAAGATCGCAAGCACGAGTATAGCCGCTCGTCACACGTCCACGTGCTTCGAAGTCGCCGGTACAAGAGCGAGTCCTTATCGCGCGCCTCTGCCCCACTCTCCTACTCGCACGCGTCGCGCCGGCCTCCCGAAATCTCTCTCTCTAGCTCGCCCTCTACTAGCGCTCTCTCTGACTTACCTTTGGCTGCCATAAATGTGGGATGATTATAGGACAATTATATATATAAGAATAATTATAATTATGTATGGGGAGAGAGAGAAATAACGAGGGTCTGGCCGCTCGTTATAACCATTTAGTTGATTTTCTGATTATTTCATATCCCGTTATACATTGATCTAATATCTACACTACCCATATTGTGGTTGTAGTCTAATACAATATTTGGTTTTATTTTTCGTTCTTTAGTACGGATAATCTACTTTTTCAGTTACAACTTTTTCTACTGAATGCATGGTTGAAAGCATTGTTACCATTTTCTTATCTTTCCATGCCATAAAAGTCATTTGCGAGCTACTAAATGTTTTCATCTTATTTTTAGCTATTTTTTTTTCTATCAATTTTTGGAAGATATTATCGATTTGAGTCTCGCTTGAGACGTCGAAGAGTACGGACGTGTTTATAAGCTGTGCTCGCGAGTGTTTACTCCGTTAAGACAGGACTGTCTAGTAGAGAGTAGTGAAATGTGTTTTGACTCGTGTACTAAAATTTCTTCCGCGACTCTGAATTTTCTATAAACAAAACTAACTTTTCTCCTGTGAGCAGCAGGTGTTTCTGTACTCAGAGACACTTGCAAAAAAGGTTCACTTTCCAAAATGACAAACCTACAGCAAACTCAACCCAAAGTAACTTATGCCCACGCAGCACAACAAGTACAAGTTCCAACGAAAGAACAGGCTATTGTTCTAGATTCAATCGAAGGCTTAGCTGTTCAAGAGTATACCAGAGCTATTGGAAAATTAACTGATCCTGCAAACATCAGATTTGTGTCTCGTATCTCCCACGGAAGGGTATGCCTGTATTTAAATAGTCAAGAAACTGCTGAAAAATTAACTGAAAGAAACTCAAAGATTAAAATCGGTACTAACATTCTTGAAATTCGTCCTCTTGTCTCCAAGGCCAAACGTATCATCATTTCAAATGCGTGTCCTATCATTCCAAATGATGTTATCCTAAGTGAACTCAAAAAACTAGGAATAACTCCGTGCTCCCAGATCATATACATTCGCGCGGGTATAAATGATCCAGGGTTCTCACACGTATTAAGTTTTCGCCGCCAAATGTACGTAAACCCAGAGGAAGTGCCTAAAATTCCTCCTTTTATCGCTATAAATTTTGAAGGAACAAATTATCACATCTACTTATCGACTGAGAGGCTCATTTGTTTTGTTTGTAAGGAAGAAGGTCATTTGACCAAGCATTGAAAAAATACCGAAACAGAAACGACCCAAGCGTGTCTTTGCAGCCGAGCCAAGTTGGTGACGATCAATCCGGCATACCAATGGAGCTTACCCCCCCTCACGCCCCGATGGGCAACAATCAACAAGCAAGCTCGCTAGACTCTCAACATGAAAATCACAAAGACTTCGATATGCTCGCCTCAAGTATGCCGTCATTTAAGCGACCTCTTTCGCAATCCATAGTAACAACTAGCAACGAACCTGAATCAAAAATTGAATACTCAGAGGAAAAAGGAAAAAAAATAGTAGAATGATAAAAAAACCTAAGAAAGTCGACAAAGATGAAAAAACAAACATAAACTCAGACGAAAAAACAAAGGTAAGTTCAGACGAAGTTTCGGCTCAAACCGCTCATGCAAAAGAACTAATAAACAACAGTCAAAACTTTCCGATTAACTATGATAAATTCGTCAAATTTCTAGTAGAATCTTATGGTATCTCAAATATCCCCAACATTGCTAGAAATTACACAACAGACACCAATGCTTTCACATAAATGCTCCAAGCAGTGAACGAGGTGATCACTGATAAAAATCTGAAAAGCCGCATAATTAGAATATCCAAACGCCTCAAAACAAATAATCTCAGTGACACCGACAGTGAGTACAACAGCACAACAAAAACCTAAATTCTTCTTTGTCTTCTCAAAATGGATTCTCAAAACAAAAAACAATCTAAAAACACCAATTTAAAAATTATCTACTGGAACATTAGAAGCTTTCAAAAGCAAAGTCAAGAAATCGAATCACTTCTCACTAATACTGACATTTTCGTCGGCGTAGAATCTTGGCTAAACCCTGACATCTGTGTGCAGTGTCCCGGCTTCATCACTTATAGGAAGGACAGGACACACTCAAGAGGAGGCGGAATCATCTTTCTTACTCGAAAAAACCTAGCGTTCAAAGAACTTGAAAATATTGTCTCGCCGTGCGAATCATTCAAGGTATGTGGCGTTCACATTAACAGTGTAAATCCTCCTTTAAATTTAATTGCTTGCTACCGTACCCCTGGTTTTACTTTGACCCAAAACCAATGGAACGCTATTATTTCAATTGTTAAAATAAATAGTCATTGTTTATTTCTAGGCGATTTTAATGCCCATAACAAAAATTGGAACTGCCGATACACCGATACTAATGGCAAAAGACTCGAAAACTCCCTCCTAAATCACTCAAATCTTTTTTTGCATAACGAAAATTCGAACAGCCACCTAGATTCCTATAGAAATTTACATTCAAACATAGATCTCATTTTTTCCTCAGTAAATATGAGTGATAAATTGAACGTCTTGGCTCACGATGAAACTTGGGGATCGGATCATTATCCATTTTTTCTAACAGTTATTAATATAGTAAAAAATTTTTACCAAAAAAAATTATTCAAAATCAAAAGTGTGCGTACAAATTAGAATTACTTCCAAGACTATCTTGAAAACAATTATAATAAATTTTTATACGACAACTACGAATCACTGTCTCCTTCCGAAAAATACAATTTTTTTATTAAAAAAATCACAGACGCGTTAAAAGCCGCGACTCCTAAGGCAAAGACCAATGCTAAATTCCGGCCGGAAAGTAATCTTGTCCCCTGGTGGGACAATGAATGCGATAAAGCCAAAAGATTACGTCGTGCGTCATATAAAAAATGGAGAATTTGCCCGGACTTGAATAACCTTATTTTGTACAAAAAGCACGCTGCTCTTGCAAGGCGAACTTTTAAAAGTAAAAAGAAGGAATGTTTCAGAAATTTCGCCGAAACTATAAACTTTCACACAAGCCAAAATTACGTTTGGAATAAGAGCAAAATTTTAAAAAATAAATGGGCAAAAATTACTGAAAATAGCACCTCTCAAAACCTCCAATTTAACCAAAGCATTGTAACGATTACTTTTTCACTTCAGACAACCGGCTCAGAATAACAAAACAATCTCAATTTAACACAATTTATTATCCCTCAATAGTCGGAGTCCGACGCATTCAGCAACCGGAATCATCCAAGCGAAACTCGTTTCAATAATAATAATACAAAAGGTCTACAAATATCTAAATGTGGCGAACACGTATCAACGCTGGGCACTTAGCTCATTAGCAGAGACAGGCTGTAGTTGGAGCGTTGTTGTAGTTTGGCTTCCTTGTTCTAATTCTGATGCTTAGCGGACTTATTCGCTTCTTCGGGACACCGATGAACTCGCTCCCCTTATCCTGGTTATGGTACCAACACCAATTTCCACTCAGCACAAGCGGAGACTCCTGGGTATGATGTTGACTCTTCAGAGAACCTTTTGCGAGTGAGTCTCTCTATTCTCCTGCGCAACCATCCGGCAGATAGTTGACCGAAGTCCCGTTAGGTTGACACCTGGCCTCTACACAGTCGAAAGCGCCATTATTGAGCTCTGAGAGAAACACAAGTTTCTCTCTCCACAGCATACAGTCCACCTTAAATAAAATATCCTTCCCGTATAAGCCGATCAATCCTAACTCTACTCCTAAATGCAAAGATAATAAATTTTTAGATGCCTTTTTCGATTTCACCGAATTAAATATTGCACTCGATGACAAAAATTTAAAATCTTCATGCGGTATGGACGGAATTGATTTTGAAACCCTTCAAAAATTACCTATTAAATTTAAACTTCTCCTCGTCGATATTTTTAATCAAATGTACCACGCAAATAAATTTCCCTCCTCTTGGAAAGATTCGTTTGTGCACTTCATCCCTAAAGGCAACGGTATTGACGTCCGCCCAATCTCGCTTACTTCGTGTGTATGCAAACTGTTCGAAACAATGGTGAAAAACAGATTACAATGGTGGGCCGAACTGAACAATTTACTCCCCGCAAGTCAACACGGCTTCCGAAAAGGGCATTTGTGTTCTGATAATTTGACAAATCTCTCCTTGTAACGGGGAATCTCAGTCGTCCGTCTTTGGATAGTAGCTCTCGACTGCCCGTACGAATTTTTTTAATTAGGGATTCGGGAAGCTAGAATCGTTCCCACGGCTAAATAACGCGTCGAGCACACGCGTTGATCGTACGCGGACTATTACACGGGGACAGGAGCGACTGTGAGGGTAAATAAAGGAGGCGGAAACTAAATGAAATAATGGTCTTTAATAATAATAATAACAATAAAAAAAAATGATAAGCTAAACTTAAACGCGGAAACTAATCGAACAAAAGGAACTTAAATTAAAATCAAATGATCGGCGAATATGAACTACGGAAAATTACAAATAAAGAAAATTACAAAATAATCAAAATAAACAAATGGTAGAAAATACAAAATAAGGAAAAGTACAAAATAAGGAAAATTACAGGTAAAGTCTCCTTCGGCTCCTTGAATACTCTCTCGGCGAGGCTTTTGTTATTGTCGCTGTTTTCGTTGTTCCGGTTGGCGTTGTTAATAATGTTCTTGTTGTTGTCCCCGTCCTCGTTGTTAGTGATGTTATTGTTGTGCCCCTGTTATCGTTACTGTGCTCACTATCGTTATTATTGTTGTTATTGCTACTGTTGTTGTTAACGTGTTGGCGTGTTGGTGAGTTGGTGAGTTGGTGAGCCCCCTTGGACGTGACCGTATACGTGTGTATGTGTACGTGTATCCATGTGGGCCGTGTTTCGCCTCACGCTCCAGACCGGCAAAGGAATTCCTGCTCACCACTCCTAAGATGGCCACACGCGCGCACACACCCGCGTCACCTCGCCGGTCACCACGTGCACCGGTGCCGGTTCAGCTGCCTCCGCAGGTTGTCTGCAAACACACAAATTCCGCGCACCGGCCACGTGTTTCCAAAACAAAAAATCATCGGCGAGGGCGCGAGAACTCACGAGTCATGGGCAAAACCCAACAGAAAATCGTGTGCGCGCGGTGGACCGTGCGGCAGCTCAACAGGTACTGCCTGTCTCTCCGTCAAGCCAGCGAGATGCGCGCGCAGGTCTGTCGACGCCTCGCCGGCTTGCGCTTATCTTCTGTCTCTCTCTCTCTCTCTCTTTCGCTGTGCTCTCTACGCCGGCTCTCCCTCTCTCCAATTCGCTGCCGTCGCCGTCGCACCTCAAGAATTGAACAAAAAAGAAAGAGACGGAGCGATTAGAGTGTGCTCAACTAGTGCACACTCCCAGCTCGTCAAAGCACACGGGGAAACAGTGAGAGCCCGACGGAGAGCAACGGTCGAGCCGTGATTCTCCGACACATCCTTAAAAGTTGAAGAAGCATTCTTAGGAATAAAAGAGGTCTTGGCCGCCTTTCTGGATGTTCGCGGTTCCTTCGACAACGTTAAAATTGACATTCTGCTTGAGAAACTTGCAGCAATGGGCTGCCCTGAAAAACTCTTAATCATTATCAAATTTATCATCTACGAGAGATTAATTTATTCCGATGCCTGTCCAAATATTCCTAAACTCTCTACCAAAGGAGTCCCCCAAGGAGGGGTGCTGAGCCCTCTCTTATACATACTCTATGTAGCCTGTATCACTGATAACGTTACTAAAAGTGTCGAAGTTTCACAGTTTGCAGACGACATAGCCATCTATATAAAATTTTCTTCTCTTAAAAGAGCCAAGGGCATTCTTCAAAAAGCTATACAAACAATAGAAAATAATTTAAATAAATTGGACCTGGAGCTTGCGCCTGAAAAAACCGTATTGCTTCACTTCAACAATAAACAAATCTTACCTGGCGAAACTGAAATTATGGTCGGATCTAAAATTATCAAATCTAGCGAATCAACTCGTTTTTTGGGCGTCATTTTTGACTATAAATTATCATTTTTTCGGCAAATCGATTCCGTCCATAAACGCTGTTCTAAGGCTCTTAACATCATAAAGTTTCTCTGCGGTGTGAAATGGGGAGCGGATCCCATCACGCTTTTATCATTCTATAAAAGTTTCGTTCGATCTGTAATCGACTACGGTAGTTTTGTGTATTTCCCCTCTCGAAAAAATTCTATTGAAAAGCTAGAAAAACTACAACTTAGTACAATAAGAAAAGCCTTCGAATATTGTGCCAGTACACCAAAAAATATATTAATTGCAGAATCCAATTCTCCACTCCTTCAGCTCCACTCAGCGTATTTAGCTACACTGAAAAATTAACATGGTTGTTTCAACGAGTATAATGATTGCCTTGATTGACTTGCTATTGACTCAATGGGCCCTCTGTTGACCTAATCGCAAAGTTGTCGGATTTATATCTTCGGATGTTGAATTGACAGAGTGCCCGCGGTAGAAATAGAGCAACAGCAAAGTCTGTTGATTCAATGTAAATTTTGTTATTCTGACACCATGGCTGTTAAAATAACAACGGCCTATGTTAAATGGACTGAAATATTGATGTCAAAACAGTGCAGACGGTATTTAGTTGAAACAACGATATTTAACATTGAATCAACACAATTTCAGTTAAATCAACATTACTTCCAAAAAACTAGCCATAACCCAATAACGAATTATGAATTATTAAATCATATCCTTAATATACTTTTCTTATTATAGTACGTGTGAATTTTTCTTCATATTTTCTATGAATAAAAGGTACCTAAAGACCTACTTATATACATTTTTTATAGTATACAATATATACTAGACATGTCAATTATTTCTATATGTAAATATACCAGCCAAACTCTCAACCGAATCTTCATAGAGCGTATACATCTTGATTGGTTTATCGAGAATTTCGAGATTTAA
Organism: Phymastichus coffea; assembly: GCF_024137745.1. NCBI lineage: Eukaryota > Metazoa > Arthropoda > Insecta > Hymenoptera > Eulophidae > Phymastichus > Phymastichus coffea. Next base: position 1,227,179 of record NW_026706881.1, read on the forward strand.
GCAAGCACATTTCAAATAAGTTCTCTGCAGCTCTCCACAGCACATGAAGCAGAGCTAGAGACATCTCTTCTATATAGAAGCGGAGTAAGTCATGCAGCGTCTAGAAGCAACATATCGGCAGTTAATTGAGCGGTTGATTGTATTTCATTCGCGTACAGAGAGCATAGAGAATCCTCTAGAGCATCATTAAAGAGAGACAGAGATAAAGAGAGAAAGAAAGCAGCATTGTCGCGGCACTCTCCTACTTCCTCGTGTCTAGTCAAATACCGGCGTTCATACGATGAAACCTAACCTCTACGAGTGTACAAGTGTCATCATTAGTTATAAGAAAAGTGTATGTGAAATAATTAATTAAAAATGGAAGCATTACGTAGATTGCTTGCTAATCTCGGTTATGAAAAATTTATAGACTTATTTATCGGTAATGGTGATAGAAATTGTATATAATGTTTTTAAAGTCATGCAATTATATCGAACTAAAAAATTGCAGAAAACCAAATAACTGCTGACGAGGTTAAAAACGTCTCGTTTAATCAACTGATCAAATTAATGATTTTTGGGCTAAACACTGTAACATGGGACAAGATCAGGCAGCGGTAGGCTAATTGACCGCTGCTGACTCTCTCATGCGCAACGAGTAATATTGGCTCTCGCGACGTATTTGACAAAGTACAGGTCACACGATATTTTAATATTTTGTATTTATTTCATGTTTCCCTGAGTCAAGGCCATATGACGTCACACCACACTTACAACACACTTACCAAGTACACACAAACAATTACCAAGCCCACTCTCGGAAGCTAAGTACAACGAGATGAGGGGAAATGCTAGCAAAGACGGAGAAGAAAAGGAATTCGGCAGAGAGTTCTAGGCTGCGGTCAACGCCGGACGTTCTAAACCCGCGTTCATCATACTGCGCCAAGATAACGCTTTCTCCGGCATTTGAAATTGTATTGCAAATTCATTCTTTGATTGGCTAAAGTGTGCCTCATTTAATTATAAGTGATTGCAATTCATTGTTTGCCGCTATTTTGCCTAAATCATCACCTACCGTCAAAGGTCTTGTTCTGTGTTAATCAGCGAGCATGTATCAGTAAGTGAATTATCATAGCTCGGTAAGCAATTAAGGTAACAGTCAGTTCATGCTTATTAAATTGCTTCAATCATTCATGTGTGTGACTCAAATCTTACTCTAAATGGAAATTTGACTATCGGCGAATCAATTATATCATTAGCGATTGTAAGTGACCTCGCGTTATTAGAATCTTTTTGTTTTCCTCTATGCCTGGCTTGACTATCGTACGGTCAAGCCGAAGAGAGCCAAAGTTCTAAAGTTACAATTTTGAAATATTTAATTTAATTAGCCGCCGAATTAAACGAGTAAGTCGAAGCTCATTATCATGTTATTATTTGTTCAAATACCATCACGATTAATTGCCTAGTTTAAGCAACGAGTACTTGGTTGTTCAATCCATAATAAATCTCACATTTATCATCTACTTTAATTTTTATTATAGACATTTAATTGTATGCAATCCCCAGTTCCTTGTCCCCTTTTCTTTAGGTAAATTCACAGGAACCTGCTCCCGCTCTTCAATATCAGAGCTAGCCATATCTAAAGGAGAGGCACTGCTCCCTCACTTCCCCTCAGTGCCTGGCGCCCTTGCGCTAATCGCGTGAATCGTCGTACATTTCTCGCCTTACCGTAACCACGCTGTTATAACACCAAGAATATTTTATTAGTGGATCTAATGTAAGTATTTACTTAAATTATATCGACATAAAATAAATAAGATAAAATATTTGTGTAATATTCTAGCAACAGTTACATATAAATAAAGCATAATTATTGAGAACTGTTATTGCTTTTGAACACTGTGATCTAATGTATATGTAATCATAATTTTTTAGAATGCTGCATCTACTCCGGAAGCAACCCCATCTCGAACATTCGATTCACAAGACGATGAACAGAATTCAAGCCATAACCTCAATCCACCACAGTTTGCACAAAGTAATCCTCTGCAAGATATAAGTAACCAAAACTATAGAGACAATCCACTGTTCATCACAGAAAATATTAATATATCTCAAATCTTATCTGATGACTTTGAAGGTGGTCTTATTTTACAATGGTATTCCAATAAGAATAGCTTGACATTGTCAAGAAGGAAAAAGCTTGTGCATATTGTTATGTGTGCTATTCTTAAATTATGTAATAGGTAACAAATTAAGTTTTTCAATTTCAATTCTTGAAAATATTTACTAAAATTAATATAAATTTAATTGATAGGCCGCTAGAAGAAACTGATTTTATGATTGTGAGAAGAAAAATTGTAGACGTTTTTCCTACAGAATTAGCTTGTATCTATTACAAACCGCCGATATCTAAAAGAAAATCAAATAACGGAAAAGCTCAAAAGGCTACAGGAAAACTGTTCCATAAGTATAATAACTTGAAACGTTTGCCAACTGGGGTATATAAGCCTTCATATGCACGTGTTACATGCGATAGTGATGATGATAATGGACGAGAGCCTACGTTAGACGAGCAAGCTAGTATCAATTGGCTACACGATCAAGAAGAACCTTGGGGTACAACAAAGTTTCATTGGAAAGCAACTTACTCCTTTAGGCATAGAAATGATGAGCTCATCAAGCTGAAAAAGCATGTTAACAACATTTTTGAAGTTTGGCACATATTAACATGTGCTAGAGGTTATGAGTTGATAAACATTGATTTTTTGTTGAGTGGTTTCTCCTAGCTTGAGGAAGCAATTGATCGATTTCATGCATTTTTCTTTAAAATATGCAATGTTAGAAGGACTCCAAATGAACATTTGTGCAATGAAATGAAGGATTTGTTAGAAACTAATTTGAGTGAGAGTGCGTCTATTTTTACTTAACTATTTTTTTATAGAAGTCTTTATTAAACTGTTTTTTTAGATTCCAAGGTTTTTATTGAACTGTTCTTACTGTCTTACATGCTAGTATCAACTGCAAGAGTACCTCAAGGTAATAATGTATTCTGGAAGCCATCCTGCGTGGAAAGTTTTGAAGGAATAATAACTCATGTGAAGGTTTTTAATATCACTTTTAGATTAATCTCAAAAACAAACCGTTTTGTATTGCTTACAAAATAACAAATAAAAATCATAGATTTCAGGTGATATTCAAAAGAGAAAAGAAGATAGACGCCTTTTTTGCAAAAACAAATATATAACTTTACAACCCTATATTATTGCAGTCGGCGAGGAAGAGTTCAACGTTGATTCAGTTTATTTAATAATTGATAACACTGAATACGAAATACCATCACTGCTGAAGGCTGTTGATTACTGTTTTAAGTCGTTCCATGTGCTATGTGCTGAATATCCATCGCAAAGTAATCACCTGTGGCTTCTGCTGCAACATGGACTTTATCAATTCCGTACCCGTTGGGATCCTCAAGCGTTACATGTGGATGAAATTTTAAATGATATCGGTATAGTTTTGCCACTTCTAACTTCGAACGCGGCTTAGTGAATAACGATTTTTCAACTATTGGTTCTTAGTATAGTCTATTATATAGTAAAATTTTTGTTCAGCTAAGTTTAAGTTATATAAAAATCAATATGTATGTTTTTGAATGTCCATTATATGAATCTGAATTTGAGGTGATTGACAGTTTTTCACAACACTTAAAATTTTTTCATAAAGGTTGCTCGAAATTCACGTGCAAACAACAAAGTTGTATGAGAACTTTCACAAAGACATCTACTTTTATTCAACATACTAAATCTCATTCTAATGTAAAACTTGAGTCACAAAATGTTGTTGATGAAAATACTAAACAACCCGGACATGCGTCCAAGCCTGTGTTGATTTAAAATGATGTACCTGATAAATCAAATGTATTTATAGAAATGAATAACAAATCAGAGGAATTAGTTGCGCGATTACATAATGTTGAATATAATGAAAAAACTGAACAGGCAGGTTACGAAAAAAATGTTTCTAGAGCTGCTGATATGTTAATGGCAAGTTTATATGCGAAGATCTGTTTGTCTAAAAGTATGGTTATTTTTCTTATGACAGCGTTTCAGAATTTTTATAGAAGTCAATTTTTTGAAAAGATTCTAACATTGAACAGCACAACTTTACATTGTGATGATCTCGACAGAATCGTCAATGTAATGAAAGGAGCATTTCAAAACTATTCTACATATGCAAAAGCTATGAAATCTTTTAAGTCACTTTTTTATGTTGAACCAGTACAGATACATGTTTCTAATATTTTGAGAGCAAAAACAGTAGCGAAAAGAAAGAAGTATACTTCGATTAAAGTTTCTGTTACAAATATACCTATCAAACAAATGTTAAAACATTTTTTTGAACTTCCACAGGTTTATTCTTCAATAATAGAGTATATTAATGCTAAAGAAAAATGCGATTGCTTATGTTCAATATTTCACAGCGAAAGATGGAAAAATATAAAAAAGAAATTCGGAGGTAAAATCGTGATACCATTAACATTGTTTGGCGATGACTTCGAAATTAATAATCCGATTGGATCGCGAAAAGTACGCAATAAATTGCATAGCTTTTATTTAAGTATAACTGCTATACCGCCTGCATTCGCTAGTAAGCTAGAAAATATTCTTTTACTACAAATTTATAAATCTGAATTTAAAAAAATTGTTAAACATTCCAAACTGTTTGCCCCAATTGTGCAACAACTTATAGATTTACAAAGTAATGGATTAGAAATAACTATAGGAGGTGAAAAATTAACTGTGTATTTTGACATATTTAATCTCAGCGGAGATAATTTAGAATTACACAGTTTGCTAGGTTTTCATGAAAGTTTCAATTCGAATTTCCCCTGTCGACTATGCTATATGGATAAGAAAGAATGCCAAACATTTTCCAAAGAAAAAATCGAACTTATGCGTTGTACTGAAAAACACATGGTAGATGTTGAACAAAAAGCGAATGGCGTAAAAAGCGACTGTGTATTCACTAGGATCCCGGGTTTCGATATCTTTAAGTGCGTGTCGTTTGATCCTATGCACGACCTTTTAGAGGGCGTGTGCAGGTACGAGCTTGGAAAAATCTTATATAACTTTTTATTTGAAAAAAAAAAAATTCAGTATGGCAATTTTACAAAAAAGAATCGAAAATTATTCTAATCGACATGCATCAAACGTCGTATTACAACTGAATGAAGATCATATTAAAAAGAAATGTTTAACAATCTCCGCTTCAGAGATGAAATTTTTAATGTTCAATCTTCCATTTTTGATTGGCGATATGATACCAATAAATAATAAAGTATGGAAAATCTACTTATCTTTAAAAAAAATAACATTTTTAGTATTTGCTCCAGCACTCACAGAAGAATGCATTACTCTTCTAGAGAAAGAAATTGTGAACCACCATTCGCTTTATCGTAAAGTTTTTCAGACGCCACTGAAACCAAAGCATCATCACTTAATTCATTATATTAAAATGATTAGACTGTTAGGTTTACCTAGTCAATTTTCGTGTATAAGATTCGAGGGCCGACACAAGCCATTAAAAAATATTGCTAAATCTACGACCTCCAGAGTTAATTCGGCTAAAACACTAGCCATAAGAAATCAGCTAGAATTAAATTTTAGATTTTTAAGTAGCAAAGGATTCGAAAGGAAAGTTGAATGTGGCAAGCAGCTATTTACTAGCGTAATATTTTTAAGTATTTATAAGCCGGTTGCAGCAATGTTATCCCAAAATATAATTTCTACTTATATTCCCTTTTCCTGGATCTCTCTAGATGGAATCAAATTCCATCATAGTGACGAATGTCCATAATAATGCCATTCAATTTGGTAAAATAATTATTATTCTATTTAATAAAAATTCGAATGATGTTATCTTCGTTTGTCAGAAGTTAAAATTGATAAAATACTCCATTCATTTTTGTGCTTACGAAGTTGAAGATCTAAAACAGTTTATGTACGTAGCGCATGACTCTTTATTGTTTAAGAATGTCCATAATTATCAAAAACTTTCTAATTCAAAAAATTATGTTTCTTATGATATGATGTAATTTTCTGTGAAATTTTAATGAATAAAGTTCATAAAATATCATGTTTTTTATTGAATCATTTCGATTTGATCACACAAAATATTCAATACTGTTGAGTAATGAAATAGAATTTTAAATGACAAAAACTCTTATATTACATTAAAATTAAATAATAGAGATGTTTTCCCTCTTGAAATTCATATTGGTTTCAAAAGAGAAAGAGAAAAAGATGAGTAGAAGAGCAAAATACACTAAGCTTGCTTTAATCGATCAGTCGTTTTGCAAGTACTGCGCTCGGCTTGTAAAATTAAACGATCGTTTTACTCAACCCTACTGGTAATATTCACAAATGTGTACTTGACCTCTTAGCTTCTCTCTCCCTTGTAGCTCGCTGTTTGTTGTTTTGTAATGTCACGCCAGATTGTTGCGCGTCAAACTTAATTTACATTTTTATTTCCGTCTGCAATAGGAATTTCTCGTAAATAGTTACACGTTACTCGAGACTTTAATTTTGAATGCAAGTTTATCAATATGTGACACTAGGTGGCTACAGAGTTTCCCGCAAGTGGACAAAAAATTTTCAATTACTATATAAGAGAATTTAAGGATCGCTGATATAATGAAATGCGACATAAAGCGTATTTGTGAGAACCGTTGCGATAAATGTAGGTAGCGGCGCGCTATTAGATTCGTCGAGGAAGGGTGCTGGTTTTAAAAGCTCGGTAGACACAACTTTAGGTACACTTTTCACTTCTATTTTGAAGTTCAAGTCGTTGATGCGCTCCAGGACTTTGTGAGGACCCGTGTATGGACGCTCGAGGGACTTCCAGACGGCCTTAGTAACCAAAAATACATGTGTGCAGGTGTGTAGGTCCTTGAAAAAGAAAGTATGCGACCTGTATTTTTGTGTGACTGGTATCGGCCTTACTTTGCGCATATGCTCGCGAAATTCTTCGAGGAATATTTGAGGATCGGGCGTGAATTCTCCTTCGAGAAAAAATTCTCCGGGAACACGCAGTACGGTGCCGTATACGTATTCCGCAGGTGAAACGCCCGTTTCCTCGCGAACATGGATGTGAAGTCCGAGATGAACAGTTGGAAGTATGGCATGCCAATTCTCGTCGTTGTGGCACATGATAGCCGCTTTCATCGTACGATGCCAGTGCTCTATCATTCCATTCGCTTTCGGGTGCCAGGCTGTGGTGCGAATCCGTTTGCAGCCTATGAACGATAGGAGGCTTTTGGTAAGTTGCGCTTCAAACTCGGATCCTTGGTCAGTGATGACTCTTTCGGGAGCTCCGAATCGGCACACCCAGTTGTCGTAAAAGGCTCGACTAACTGTTTGGGCGGTTTTGTCGTGGATCGGAACCGCTTCTGTCCACCGCGAGAAACGATCAATCATCGTCAGGCAATAAACGAAGCCTTGAGATGGTGGTGGTCTTGTCCCTATTCAAGAAAAATGAGCTTCAGGGAATGCTTATCGGTGTTCTTACGGAGTTCTGTATCTTCGGCTTGGGCTTTCGCTAGATCGAGCATGTTAAGTTCGAGCGAGAGACGAACTGACTCGACACGGGATAAGCAGTCGGTTACAACGTTCTTAGATCCTGAGAGGTGCTCGATCTCCGTGGTAAATTGAGAGATGTAGCAAAGTTGACGACGATGGCGCGGGGAAGCTTTGTCTGAACGCTGTGCAAACGCAAATACGGTTGTAGAGAGCCTTGTGGTCCGTTACAATTTTAAACTCTCTTCCCTCGAGAAAGTCTCTAAAATATTTGATCGCTTCGAAAATCGCAGTTAATTCGCGGTCGTACGTGTCGTAGTTGAGTTGCACTTTGGTGAATTTGCGTGAGAAAAACGCTAAAAGTTTCCACGAGCCGTCGAGGAACTGTTCGAGGGCCGCGCCCATTGCTATATCTGACGTGTCTGTTACGACGCGTGTTTTTGCGTAGGGGGAGGGATGGCTTAACAGTGCGGCGTTAGCGAGGTCGGATTTAACTTTATCGAAAGCTACCTCCGCAGAGATTAGTAGGGAGATTGCTGACGGCAATGCTTCCGAGCGTGCCCGACAAATGTTACTGGTTCGAGCACCCCGTAGTGGCCAAAGCACCGAAGCTGACGTACATTTTCGTTCGGCGCGAGAGGGGAATACCAAACGTGCGTCTAATATACAGAGGAGAAGAAGAGAATGTGCGTCTGACCAATCACGTTAGCCGATGGGCGGGGCGAAGCAAGAGTGCGAGTTTGAGCACTCGAAGAGAATTTCGTCTCGGCAAATCTTTTCTCTACGACCAGAATAGAGGCTTCGATTCCCACGTGATGCAATTTTTTTTTTTTTTTTCATAATTAAATATCTCGAAATATCTTAATTATTACAGCAAATATCTACAACTTAAGCCCTTTTTTTAATCACAAACCCTCGTACATTTCTATGAACATATGTAACTTTCGTACAACACAATTCTAGTGTGTTGATAGCCGAGATGGCTAACGCGTGCTGCTTGATTTCATTTTTGTCGTCCCGGGTTCCAGTCCACGTAGATACCATAGATAAAATTTTTTTTTTTCTCACAATTAACTCACAATTAATTTGTATGATAACGAGATTAATTTTTATATTTATAATTTCAATATAAATTCTAACTTCATTAAGTATGAAGTTAGACCGACGTCTCGAGTTGGGTTCAATTCCTACTCAATGTTATGTTTTTCCTTTGGTTTTAACTTTTTTTTAGATATAATTTCTAACGGTTATTTCAGAAAATAACTCATGTCTATTTATACAGCTCTTATTAATTATCTGGGTATGAGGATGTAGTTCCTTTTGACAGGGTATTATCACACAAAAGTGTAAATTTATACTACCGACTGATCTTTTTCAGGTACATAATCGTAATGAGAAATAATATTTATTTCTTGAACGGTTATAATATTGATTTTATGTCCAGAGAACACATTGGTACACGTGTTTTGACTTCAAATTTCGAACGTAGAAAGCATCTGACATTGACGTTAATATTTTAAAGATCACACGTCTTTTTATAGTCAATAGCGTTTCAATAATTACTAGAATTGATACTTTGCAAATCGAGCATTCTTCTGTTAATCTGCGTGCTTTAACATAATACACGCGTTAATATTAATGATTTAATACATCAATTCAATTTAAACAAATCAATTCAATTTTAACAAATCAATTTAATAAGCAACTTCATAAATTATAGCTTATATAGTATACATATAAAGTTAAGCTTAATAAATTGTAGCTTTTATAGTATACATATACAGATGTTACATCCAAATAATATAAATGGGTAACGTAGATATATCAATATACTTTTGTTTATATAGAAAACTAAACAACACTATCGCATAACAGTTAACAGCCATTGCCTTATTTCACGTATACGCCACTCCTATAAATTATTTTCTCCTTTATTAATAATATTACTTTTATTATTTGCATAATTATGTAAAAAAACGAAAAAATTCCATTATATCCGTCTTGTAGATTTTACAAAATTAAAAGACACGTATTTTTTCTTTTTTCGATTAATAGAAAATTGACTGAGTTACGGCGTGCCAAAGGTACCCACGATTATTCGGATATATGCAAATGCTATGTTATCGTGACGTCACGGAAAGCTTTATCGCGCTCTTTCTCGGCCAGTTTTTGATTGATTAAATAAACAAAAAATACGTGTCTTTTATTTTTTAAACATCTACAAGACGGATATAGTAGATTTTTTTCGTTTTTATACATAATTTGGCTTACTATCGAATGTATTATCATTAATTAATACTAATCATTTAAATGTTTTAACATTTTAGAAATACTTGTTATTCAAGCTCCCAGTTCGCATTGTAATTTGAATTGTCATATTAACTGCCTTTTTTAAATGCCCTTTTCTTTTGTTTTGGCGGTTATTAATGTGACCGAGTATCGGCTGTCAATTCGCGCTCGAATCTATCATTGTCGTTCTGGCACCTACGTGCGCATACTAAGGGCCAGTGATAAAAGTTTTCTTGATAATAGTTTTGTGATAAAAGTTTTCTTGATAATAGTTTTCTTAAGGTGCTTTAAGTGAAAATAGTGAGTGAAAAGTGAAAAAAGTGAGTGAACAGTGATAACAGTGCGTGAAAAGTGATTAAGTGAACGAGCAATCAATCGTACATGATGGCGAAAACGTACGATTTTTGCCAGTACAGACGTTGTAACAATTCAAGGCTCAGCGGTCATCAACTTTTTCGCTTCCCCGATGCATCGACTCAAGAAAATCGCCACAAGCAATGGATTGAGAACGCAGGTAAGTTAAAATTACTTAGATTTAATAAAATTGCTTTCCTTTTCTCTCTCTCTCTCTCTCTCTCTCTCTCTCTCTCATGTTTCTGAACAGAATACAAACTCTATCAATGAAATAGATAATATTGTTCTACGTGATCCTAAGTTAGATGAAGAACTAGTTGAGGGAATATCCAAGAATCCTCCAGATTTTTCATGTGAATCAATAAGTATAATAGATGACTCGAATGACTTGTTTTTAAAGAAATCTGCGCAAACAATTGTTGAAGAAAAGAAACCGATTGAAATTGCATACTCTTTGCTAATAAAAATTGACAAATACGAGTGTGCTTTCAATTGTGACTTTCTTACTAACGACATTAAGGCATTTTTATTCAGTCAGCCGCAAACTGTGTTTGATGGCACAAGCTATTACGTTATTAAAAACGTAGGTGCGGACGGTAACTGCTTATTTAGGTGTTTTTCCAAGTTATTGTTTGGTACAGAGGATCAACATGCGCTTTTAAGAGCATGTGTAGTTCAGTACACGATTGAAAATTGGTTAGAAGTGTATTCTGCAGCAACATTCTCTAATATTATTCATGAATATTCAAGTTCAACTGATTATGAAAGTTTTATGGGAAGATTGTGCGAATTTGGCACCTTATTTGAAGTAGGTATTTTAGTGAAGATATTTCATTTGAATTTACAAGTATTTACTGAACAAAAAGATAATATTATTAAAAAAGAAGATGAATGCAAAAGTAATTCAGGTGATCAATCTTACTTCCGTATCTTGCTAACTGGTTCACGGGTTTCGGGCCATTGGGTCCTTTTACAAAAAGTAACGGAACTGAAATCTGCGAATCCAGAAATAGAGAGTAGTTGTACAGACAATTTACAGACAAACACTGATTTTCAATATGAGTATGAAAGGAAGAAACTTTTAACAGTCAAATTAAATGCAGCTACCGAATCGATTGTACAAAATGAAAATTATTCAGAAAAAAAGATATCCAGTAAAAATAAACAGAAACTCATTCTTGAAGCCTTTAAATCGACAAAAAACCTGAACAAAAAAGTGCCTTGTTACCAACAAGAAGCTGCAATAGATGAAGTTGATGATTATTACTCTTTCAAATACAAGAATGACAAAATAAACCTTGAAAATATTGTCAGTTATCCTACGCAATCTGGAAAACAACGCAATGCATCGAAATGTAGTTCATACAAACCCTTCTATAATAGTTCTGCAAGCGAAGACAGTGACCCAGATTATGAGTTTTTGTCAAAAGATGACAAAAAAATATGTTATGAAAAGAAACAAATTGTAAAGAAAAATAAAAACGCATTCATTTATGATCTCGGAACTGTTGAGTTACCTTCGAGCAATTTTAAAGATGACTTCGGCATTTTAAATGATGATAAAATAAGAGCAGTCATTGAAAACAGTATGCTATACGACTGTAAATGTACCTGTTCATTAAGTTTTCATGGTGGGGTTCGATACAATCAAAGAGATATTGTAACGTATGGCGCGTGTAAACATGCTACTCACAAAACTGCCCGATTCAAATTTAGGATTTATCATGTTGAAAATCCAGTTGGATTTTTGCAAGTATCGTCTACAGAGCCAATAAAAGTAGTTCATGAAAATACTATAATGAGTACCTGTTATAAAACCTTAAGAAAAGAACATCGCAAAAAATGGATAGCAGATGCAGAACGCCAAGGTGTACAAAACCTAGTAAATTCAGTCATACTGCAATCTGATGAAGGTTTTAAGAATGATGGTCATGTGCAGGAAATAAGAAGAAATTCTGTAGTTTATAAAGCAGTTTCTGAAAAGAAAACAGAAAAGGTCGTTTGACATTAGAATCATTAGATTTGCTTGATTTATTTGGACTGTGGATGGAAGAACAGACAAAAAAAGATCCATTTCTGAGAACTGTTAAGCTTCCATTAACAGCTATTATGTACTCCAAACAAGAGTTACGTTTACTGGAGACACAAACAAATGTAATAGCTCACATAGACGCAACAGGATCTATAGTTCGAAAGCCACAAGATCTTAATTGTAAAAAAATATTGTATTACGCCATATTAGTGAGACATGATATTGAAATAATAAAATTAACTCATATGATTACATCGGAACATGACACAAAATCCATTGGTAATTGGTTAAAAGATTACAAATCTTTTATGATGAAGGTGTTGCCTAAAAGACCACTCATTAAGTGCGTAGTTACTGATTGGACTTGGGTTTTTATACATACCATATTAGATGAATGGAATGGCATGACAATAGTACAATATGCTGCAACTCTGTACGCTTTTTGTAACGAAAAAAAAGAATTACCAAAAGGTTTAATACATCTGAAGATATGTTGTTCACACTTTGAACATTTAGTATCGCGATCTATAAAAGCAAATTTTTCAGATTTTGTGTATAATAAAATAGAAGATACGAAAGTAATAAAGGATGTTAAAAATGTCTTGCTTGATTGCATTGGTTTACTAGTATTATGCAGAAGTCTTAATGAAACTGATAAGTTATTCGAACATATATGTAATGTATTATTGAGTACAGAAGAGACAGATGCTCGCGATGGCCTTAGAATGATAACTTTATTGCAGAAAAAGAATGCTTTGTCAATGCCAAATCACGAAATTCTAAATGAAGACGATCAAAATACTAATGATAAAAAATATGAAATTATTACTGAAGAAGATGATTATTCTGCTAGATACAAAAAGTCTCCACTTTACCATCGATATCATAAAATCTACCTCTCCATTTATGGAAAAAAACATTATCAACAACTTCAATTGAATAAACAAGTATCAAATAAATATTATGCTCCAGGATTTGTCGAATATTTACTTGAATCATGGATACCATACATAATATTGTGGAGTGGGCTTGATTTAGATATTATTCATAAAAATATATCAAGAATAAGTAATGCATACATCGAAAGTGCTACTAAAGTTTTAAAAGAAAAACTTCTTAAAGGAAACACGAAGTCGTGCCTCGGTGATGTTATACGTATATTGGATAATGACAGACAAAATACAGCTGGTTTGATAGAAATGGGTGTAAAAATTAAAGGCACTAAATCATCCAGCAAGAAATCCAAGTACCCAGAAACTATTTCTAATCCTGATCTGGTTGAAGCATGGGATAAGAAAACATCAGCATATATGAAAATAACTAAAAAAAAGAAAGAAAAAGCACCGCACTTCAAAGCATCTACCATTAACTATAAAATTAATAAAATTTACGAAATGAAAGTAGATACATTAAAAAATGATTTACAGGAAAATGTCATCAATGAAATAAGCAATGACGAATTGAATTCAGTTAATTGTGAACACGCTGATAAAATAATTGTAAATCAAGAAATAACTGAGTATGAAACAGCATGTACGATACCAAGAAAGAAAAAAAAAATAACAAAAAAAAAATAACAAAAATCAGCAAGTTAATAAAAAAACTGCAAAAACAAATGAAAATCTTGATAAAGGTGCAGATAATAACATTGACAATGAAACAATTGTATTGTTGGAAGATGAAAAAATGGAAATCGATCATCTTCAAACAGTTTGCATAAAAAATAATGACACCGAAAGAAATCAAACAACACTCAATGAAGCTGTAAGTCAATATCCAATGGAGATTAAAGAAAATCAGCGAAACTTGACAATGATTGCTTCGAATTCTCCATCGCTGCCAGAATATTTGGAAAAATATCCGAATAAAGTTGTTAAAGATTTCCATTATTATTTCATCTCACGATCTTGTTATATAGCTGTCAGTAAATGTGTCAGTAATAAAATTATTCTAGCAAACGCTTATGAATTAAGAGCCAGAGAATTCCATACTCTTCGAAACAATATATGGATAAATGGGTTGATCATAGATGCATATGTAGCTACACGTATAGATGAATGGCACGATGTAACATACATACCAACAGACAGTACATCGCTAATAGTAGGACAGAGCTGTAATAATGAAAGAGTATGTAACAGGCGATTGGACAAGTTAGACTTTTCTACTTCGAAGTTGTTATTAATGCCATACCTACTACAAGGGCACTGGCGATTATTTATTGCAAACATAGAAGAAGAGAAAATATGCGTAATGGATCCTTATGGAACATGTACTGATGAAGATCGAGCTATACAAGCATTTAAGGATTTCATTTATTACTCTAAGACTGCCTTTAGTAAATTAAAAGGCAAAAATTGGAAAAAATGGAGTATCGAAAACATTCCGCATCAGTCACTAGATGATGGTCATAGCTGCGGGACCATATAAGTTGTACTATTTGATTGTTTGGGATTTAACGAAGATTTTGATTTGACATTTGATCCTGATAAATACAGAGTAAAAGTGGCAAATGATTTGCTTCTTTTTTCTGAAAATATGGAAAATAAATGTATGTACTGTTTTTCAGAAATAAAATCTCCTTCAATAAAATGCAAGTGTTGTAATCGTAAAAGTGAACTGCGATGTTTACATTACACGGATGCTAATACTGACGATGAAGAAGAAATTATTTACAAAAAGAAACGACCTAAAAAAAGAAAAATTGAGGAAGTGATAGAACTATGTAAAACGTTCACGTGCAAGCTATGTAAACGATACAGAGTAATAAAAGAAATTGTATCATGAAAGTTTTTTAAATATGGATAGCCATAGCTACAATAAAAAATATCGTTTATAGATATTAAGTTCATGAAAATTTTAATGTTATTGGAAAACTGAAACAGTGCTAAATATTGAACTGAAGAGACGTTTCAATATTTAATATATCTGAATTTTTTAATATAAGAAAAGCCAAATGCATAAACAGCACATTAGTGTTGAGTAAGTATATTATTATTAAATTTTAAGTTATTACATTTTCTGTCATCAACATATTACTAGATAGTATCATATATTAAGTTAGAAAATTAATCCTACAGTGAGTTAACTGAATTATATTTAACTTGTAACTTTAAACCTGCCGGGATTGTAGATATCAATCCTTCCTGTAAGAATTTCCGAATTCGTACCATGTATCATGTATTAACTATATAAAAAGTTCATATCATAAGTTAAGCTGATATATCGAAAACTCGGCAGGCTAAAAGTTAACGAAATATAAAATGCATTAGCGCTTATGAAGTCAGCAAACTAACACTACAGTTAGTAGACTAAATTTTATTTCACTTTAACGCAAAAACATACGCAGTAGCGTATATTTAGTCAGAAGACTAACCCTACAGTCAGTAGACTTAATTTTATTTTACTTTAACGCAAAAACATACGCAGTAGCGTATATTTAGTCAGAAGACTAACCCTACAGTCAGTAGACTTAATTTTATTTTACTTTAACGCAAAAACATACGCAGTAGCGTATATTTAGTCAGAAGACTAACCCTACAGTCAGTAGACTGAATTTTATTTTACTTTAACGCAAAAACATACGCAGTAGCGTATATTTAGTTAGAAGACTAACCCTACAGTCAGTAGACTTAATTTTATTTTACTTTAACGCAAAAACATACGTAGTAGCGTATATTTAGTCAGAAGACTAACCCTATAGTCAGTAGACTGAATTTTATTTTACTTTAACGCAAAAACATACGCAGTAGCGTATATTTAGTCAGAAGACTAACCCTACAGTCAGTAGACTTAATTTTATTTTACATTAACGCAAAAACATACGCAGTAGCGTATATTTAGTCAGAAGAATAACCCTACAGTCAGTAGACTGAATTTTATTTCACTTTAACGCATAAACATACGTAGTAGCGTATATTTAGTCAGAAGAATAACCCTACAGTCAGTAGACTGAATTTTATTTCACTATAACGCATAAACATACGCAGTAGCGTATATTTAGTCAGAAGAATAACCCTATAGTCAGTAGACTGAATTTTATTTTACTTTAACGCAAAAACATACGCAGTAGCGTATATTTAGTCAGAAGACTAACCCTACAGTCAGTAGACTTAATTTTATTTTACATTAACGCAAAAACATAAGCAGTAGCGTATATTTAGTCAGAAGAATAACCCTACAGTCAGTAGACTGAATTTTATTTCACTTTAACGCATAAACATACGTAGTAGCGTATATTTAGTCAGAAGAATAACCCTACAGTCAGTAGACTGAATTTTATTTCACTTTAACGCATAAACATACGTAGTAGCGTATATTTAGTCAGAAGAATAACCTTACAGTCAGTAGACTGAAATTCATAGAACTTATAATGCAGCCACGTCATAATAAATTTCGTTACTATGATGTGCAGGTCTCAAGCCCTGAAAAATGCAGAGAGAAAGTCAAGCTACAATGTTAATTTTTTATTAAACACGAACTTATGATAAATGAACTTGTTAATTTTACGAAATTTCACACGACGTAAGGCTGGGCAGTCGTAAAATATGATAAAACTAAAACACAACTGGTAGGATTATTTGCCTAAATATAATATTTTTCTAATAATAATGGGGGTGAAACCAAAGGTAGGCAATCGCTTAAACTTTTTTCGCACATCTATATATCGATATTCTTTATATATATACCACTTTTAGTTAATAATTGTTGTCTAATAACAAACCGGAATAAAATAACTTGTAAATTTCACGCATTGCTTCTGTATATAAGGACATGGGGGTGAAACTAAGGGCGGGCGATCGCTTAAACTTTTTTCAGACATCTATATATGAATGTACTTAATATTCATAACGCTTTCAATTTAAAATATTTGTCTAATAACAAACCGGAATAAAATAACTTGTAAATTTCACGCACTGCCTTTGTATACAGGGTGGTGAAAAAGTATGGAAACACCTGAAAATCTCAGAGGGTTGGTCATAAAAATAAAATTCTTAAGGTCAGGTCCTATGTAACTTTCAACGAGGAATCCAGTGATGACCTTGAATTTGACCTTGGACCTTACCTTCAAGGTCATTTCAAGGTCAACCTCATTTTTTCAAATGAGAACCCCTATTTTTGATGCCGGAATCAAAATGAGCGGGAAATTTTACGTCCGGATACGTGTTTAGGTATGAGGTTAAAGTAACCTCTGGAGGTCAAATAGAGTTCAATGTCGGAAAAAGTATGGAAACCCCTGAAAATCTGAGCGTTGGTCGTAAAAATAAAATTGTTAACGTCAGGTCTTATGTAACTTTCAACGATGAATCCAGTGATGACCTTGAATTTGACCTTGGACCCCACCTTCAATGTCATTTCAAGGTCAAATTTCTTTTGTTAAATGGGAACCCACACTTTTGACATCGGCAATTGAAAGAGAGTCAAATTTTACGTTAAAATATGCCTTGAGGCCCAAGGTTGACGTGACCTCTGGAGGTCAAATAAAGATATTTATATCGAAACTCCAAAAATGTGTCTATTTTGATTATTAAACAAGAAAACTAGTTTCTCAATCCAGAATCCTTCTTTTAGCGCCATCCAGGAACAACGACGTGGACGTAGAAGGATTCTGTTCCCTTTGGGGTGCTGGATTATCCTGAGTTCCCCTTACCTCTCACGTCGGGGTGCTGGATTATCGTGAGTTCCCCTTGCCTCTCACGTCGGGGTGCTGGATTATCGTGAGTTCCCCTTGCCTCTCACTTAGGGCGTTTTTATGAATTATTATAGTAGATGAGTAAATTTATAACAGATGCTCAAATTGTTCTCCATTTGTTTCTTGACAGTAACCAATCCTGATGTAAAATGACTGAACTGCATGTCGAATCATATCTCTTGTAACGAGAGCAGTTTCCTCAATAATTCTACGTCTTAATACATCAATATTTTCTGGATTAGTTCTGTAAACGCGATCTTTGAAATAACCCCATAAGAAAAAATCCAATGGTGTTAAGTCTGGAGATCTTGGAGGCCACTCTATGCTACCTCGTCTACCTATCCATCTTTCGAAGAATGTTTCATTCAAGAATCCTCTAACATTAACTGCAAAATATGGTGCTGCACCGTCTTGCTGGAACCATGTGTTTTCGAAATCGTCTCCTTTTACAGCTTGTATTGCTGGAACAATTTGGTTTCGCAATAGCTGTTCATAATTTTGTGCATTTAAATTTCCTTCGATAAAAAAGGGACCTATTATTGTGTCGTCTACAATTCCTGCCCACACATTTAGTTTTTGAGGATATTGAGTGTGAGTTGCGTCCATCCAGTGAGGATTTGTATCAGACCAATATCGAAAGTTATGTCGATTGACATTACCGTTTAACTGAAACGTTGCTTCATCTGAAAAGACAATATTTCCTAAAAATTGTGGATTGTCAGTTATCATTTCCATCATCGTCTCACAAAATTCAGTGCGACGATCAGGATCATCTTCATTTAATTCTTGCACGAGTTTAATTTTGAAGGGATGCAATTTGTTTCTGTTCAAAATTTGAAGAACAGATGTGTGATGGATGTCGTGTTGTAAAGCTGCAGATCAAAGAGTCTCATGAGGATTTTCTACAAAAGACTGTAAAACATGTAAAGATTTTTCTTCGTTTGTTGCTGTCGATGGTCTACCAGCAACAGGACGATTTCGAACAGATCCCGTGTCATCAAAACGTCTTATTGTTTTTGAAACAGTTCCTCTTGATATAGGAGTACCATCGTTTCGAAATGTTGCATTAAACAGATTAGTTACCTGTGTATATGACCTATGCATATCACCCCAACCTCTCATCATCAAAAGTGATATCCGTTCTCTTTCGGACAATCGAAACATTTTGGTTTCAAAATGACTTCTTCGTACAAAACTAATTTACATCAAAAATATTTGGTGACTTTGTCAAATTTTATCTCTTGCAACTACAGAGTGTTATTTATGCAGTAATACCAAAAATGTATTAGTCAAGCGAATTGAAATAAAAATTCATTCATTCATAAATTTATTTTCTATCTAAAGAAAAATTTAACAATATCATTTATGTAACTACGCGGACATGAAAAAGCCACACATAATATTGAATTTTCGACTTTTAATGAGACAGCTATTTTGTTAAAGATACATTTCGTTAGTTTGGCGGAATAATCGGACAAGTTGAGTTTTTATTTGTAAAAGCGGACACGTCGGATTTTCATTTGAAAATGTGGATACGTTGTCTTTCTTTCTTTTCTTTCTTTCTTGTAGAAGCGGGCGTAACGAAAATAATTTTTTCTTGTCTAATTTAAACTTAGCAATACTTTTTTAATGTAACGGTTTGAATGGTAAATGAATGTTAATGAAAATAGAAACGAATTTTTGCGGGATCCAACTTCGTTTTCGCTATTTGTTTGAAAGGCTACGATTTAGAAATTTTTTGCAAATGAAACGTTTTACCAAATTTATGCAAATTAATCATTTTAGCAAATTTTCGTAAATGAATAGTTTTTGCAAATTTCTGCAAGTGAATCGTTTTTGCAAATTATTACAAACTACATATCTGGTTTTCTAAATTATTTTCTTATTTTAGCCAACTTATTCAGTAATTTTGGAAATCGCCGTGTTTCCGTGTAGCCGTGTATCCCGATTCAGGTTCAGGGTAGCGTGATCGAGATCAGTGATACTAAAACCTATTCAACAAAGCACCCCAAGTGAAAGGCAAGCGGAACTTACTCTAAAAAAATCCCCCAAAGGGAACAGAATCCTTCTACGTCCACGTCGTTGTTCCTGGATAGCGCTAAAAGAAGGATTCTGGATTGAGAAACTAGTTTTCTTGTTTAATAATCAAAATAGACACATTTTTGGAGTTTCGACATAAATATACTGTTAATCTTACCTCCATCTCTGTACCTCCAGAGGTCACGTCGACCTTGGACCTCAAGGCATATTTTAACGTAAAATTTGACTCTCTTTCAATTGCCGATGTCAAAAGTGTGGGTTCCCATTTAACAAAAGAAATTTGACCTTGAAATGGCCTTGGAGGTGAGGTCCAAGGTCAAATTCAAGGTCATCACTGGATTCATCGTTGAAAGTTACATAAGACCTGACGTTAACAATTATATTTTTACGACCAACGCTCAGATTTTCAGGGGTTTACATACTTTTTCCGACATTGACCTCTATTTGACCTCCAGAGGTTACTTTAACCTCATACCTAAACACGTATCCGGACGTAAAATTTCCCGCTCATTTTGATTCCGGCATCAAAAATAGGGGTTCTCATTTGAAAAAATGAGGTTGACCTTGAAATGACCTTGAAGGTAAGGTCCAAGGTCAAATTCAAGGTCATCACTGGATTCCTCGTTGAAAGTTATATAGGACCTAACCTTAAGAATTTTATTTTTATGACCAACCCTCTGAGATTTTCAGGTGTTTCCATACTTTTTCACCACCCTGTATATGTCCGTGGGGGTGAAACTAAGGGCGGGCGATCGCTTAAACTTTTTTCGTAATTCGATATATGGATGTACTCAATATTTCTACCGCTTTGAGTTAAAAACTTTTGTCTAATAACAAACCATCTTAAAATAACTTGTAAATATCACGAGTTTCCATTGTAAATAAGACCGTGGGGGTGAAACTAAGGGCGGGCGATCGCTTAAACTTTTTCCAGACATCTATATATGGATGTAATTAATATTCATAACGCTTTCAATTTAAAATATTTGTCTAATAACAAACCGGAATAAAATAACTTGTAAATTTCACGCATTGCTTCTGTATATAAGGACATGGGGGTGAAACTAAGGGCGGGCGATCGCATAAACTTTTTTCGCACATCTATATATGGATGTACTTAATATTTATACCGCTTTGAGTTAAAAATTTTTGTCTAATAACAAATGAGAATAAAACAACTTGTAAATTTCACGTATTGCTTCTGTATATAAGGACATGGGGGTGAAACTAAGGGCGGGCGATCGCTTAAACTTTTTTCGGACATCTATATATGGATGTACTTAATATTTATACCGCTTTCAATTAAAAATATTTGTCTAATAACAAACCGGAATAAAATAACTAGTAAATTTCAGGAATTTCCATTGTAAATAAGGCCATGGGGGTGAAACTAAGGGCGGGCGATCGCTTATACTTTTTTCGCACATCTATATATGGATATCCTTTATATGTATACCACTTTGAGTTAAAAATTTTTGTCTAATAACAAGCAATTTCAAAATAACTTGTAAATATCACGTACTGCCTTTGTATATATGTCCGTGGGGGTGAAGCTAAGGGCGGGCGATTGCTTAAACTTTTTTCGCACATCTATATATGCATGTACTCAATATTTATACCGCTTTGAGTTAAAAATTTTTGTCTAATAACAAATGAGAATAAAATAACTTGTAAATTTCACGCATTGCTTCTGTATATAAGGACATGGGGGTGAAACTAAGGGCGGGCGATCGCATAAACTTTTTTCGCACATCTATATATGGATGTGCTCAATATTTATACCGCTTTGAGTTAAAAATTTTTGTCTAATAACAAACCGGAATAAAATAACTTGTAAATTTCAGGAATTTCCATTGTAAATAAGGCCATGGGGGTGAAACTAAGGGCGGGCGATCGCATAAACTTTTTTCGCACATCTATATATGGATGTACTCAATATTTATACCACTTTTAGTTAATAATTTTTGTCTAATAACAAACCATCTCAAAATAACTTGTAAATTTTTTTATTTTTACTAAATAGCCTGCTGTGGGGGTGAGACTAAGGGTTGGCGATCGCTTAAACTTTATTCGTACATTTCAATATTTATATTCTTTGTAACGGGGTAAAACCGTTTAATTATTATATTCGCGCGATTATATTAAAAGGACACGCGTAATTGTCAATGCTCACTACATATCCGGGAGAGCACGAGAAAGTATGCGTCAGTCAACCAATAATTGTTAATAACCTATATAAAAATGAGTGGAAGCTATGAGGTAAAAGTGGATCGAAAAACACTTGTTAGTAATATGAATGGTATCCTTTATTATTCCTTAAAATTTACAAAAGGTCGGCCCGCGCGTTTGTTTACATGAACGCTCGCTCGTCGACAACACGCTTTGCCGGTACGCTCGCTGTTCTTTGTTAATAGAGACGCTGTTACATGCACGCATCGAATGTTAGAATCAGATTATTATTCATATGAGCGCGATCGCGAGATTAAGCTGGCCAGCTTACCTTATACTTGCAGACGATCGGAGAAAAACAACGACAACTCGCACAGCACGGAACAGTCTTTTTATTGTTTTGTTTTTGCTCGCGGGTCGCGAATGCGCGCACGGAGTGGTTTCGCCCTCGATGGCGAAACCTCACACACACACACACTCTTTGGATGGCACGTGCTCCCTTTCCTCTGCAGACGAGCAGCTCCTTGTGATCAGCGGACACAGCTAGCTGGCACTTGTCGTTCTCGTCGAGTTTCGATATTTTGCGGCACGTGAATCGGTAGCTCAAAATGAAGGCGGGCGGACACTATGATGGACTAAGCTTCACTGGTTCAAATTCTGTCGCGCGCGTTCCGTCTGCTCGCGTGCCGAATTCCTTCGTTACCTATTTTGTCCCCCCGGCAGGTGCTGCCCTCACAGGCAGCAATTAAGCTAAATAGTCAGCGCTAATTTGACGTTTACCGTCACAACTTTATGAAACAGTCCCTCTTAGTACTTTATTTTTGTCTAATAGAAAAGTACGATTAGTAATTTTATAAGTACGTGTAGCATGGTATGTATGGACAACTGTAAGGGTAGTTGTGAGGGGTGTAATCGATATATCAAGTTATTTGCATCATCTACACAAGTATAGCGTTCTCTAGAAGCGATAATTTATATTATATATTTATATTTTTATTTTTGATATTTTCGTTCAACTCGAACGTTCGAAACTTCAAGCTCATTAGGAATCATACGTGTGAAACGACTGTGATTTAATACTTTCTTACGATCTTAAAAAAATGAATTAAAACAATTAATAAATTAAAAATTGCACACGCGTCGAGCTTTTGTTGACGTACGACGTTTAAAAATCAAACGTATTAATGATGCGAATATTAAAATATGAAATATAGCCAGCGTAATTAGTATAATTTCTCGTTGTTTGAACTATGCTTGACTGTGATATTTTTAAGTCAGACTTCCTTTTGCTTGAGTACTTTTTATTTATATTTTTCTAACGATTTTTCATAGATGATAAATAAGTTAATATAATTAGATTTATGGTTTTACATTGTAAGTTAATTACTTTTTAATTTTTGTGGCTGACTTTCCAAATCATTTAACGATGTTTAGTGAAGAATGGTTTAATTAAGGAAAGTTAACATTCGTGAAAAATCAAGAATTTATTTATTTCAAAATACTAATTGCTATTCTATTATTTGAAAGTTGAAAAAATGTTATTAATAATCATAAAGGCGTCATAAAAATCATACTTACATAAGATTTCTTAATTACTTTTTTTGACAGTGAAAAATAATTATTAATCAATCTTGCATAAACAATTAATGAAACTAAACTTCAATTAAATCTTTGTTCCTCTTAACATTGAATTGTGATATTTAAATTTATGAATCACATTCTTAGTAAGTGGAACAATGTACGAAAAAGTAATCAGTATGATAATTGTAACAAACACCCCATGATGTAATTCACTCCTATTTTATATACCGTGCCATAAATGTTGCCAAGGATAGAAATAATGAATTTAAGTTTATGAACATCATTTACATCTAACCTCTGCTTATAAATGTCGCTTCATTATCTAATCCCCAATACCTCAAAAGAATGCTATCTCAATTTAAGGAAAACTCATTACTATACGTAGATTGATAGAAACAAATAGAATATTCATTATAACGTGAAGTAAAAAACATAGAGCTTGAAAAATTATTCAGATTCTTTTCAAGTATTAATATTTAATTTATCTTGAATGCTTACTGATAATTTGTATATACATGATTAATGCCCTTCTCAATTTGTTCGTTTAAGAGCTTTGTAAAACTATATCGTATACTTTTGAAGGCAAGTTGTTAAGAACTTTGGTGTGAGTCGTGTTCTTTCATACAAAAAAAAATTTATGGTTACAGAATTCTTTGTAAAAATTTAATACTGCGTTTATTTTGCACAAAAAGGAACGGAAAATAAGTACACGAACGCAAAAAAAACACTGTTTGGTTCACTTTACACTTTTGTAAATGTACCTGCCACCATAGGCAAAGCCATATAGATTATACACAAATGTCTTACGGCAATATCTCATCGTTACCCGATGAAAACTCTGTATAACCAAGTTTTAAGTCTAATAAATATAAAATAAAAATGTCGCACATATATGATGGCTGTATTATTCACTTACAACGTTCGTTTATTTCTCTTTTGACAAATACTACATTATATATATTTATATATGAGAAATTGAATCTCATCTTTGCTCAGACATATTTTTGTTATCGTTTAAACCGTTGAAAACGTAAATAAGCATAAATAATTATCATTTACAAATACACTTGAAATAACGCAAATGATTAGAACCAAAAAGACGAAAAACGATAAAATTATCAAAAAAAAACAACATTTAATAACAAAATATTAACAATTTTTTTCAAAAAAAAATAAACGAAATTATGAATCACCCAATAACGAAAGTACATTTGTATCAAGAGCATTCGAAATTTACGTATTTAAAAACACTTACACCTGAAAATCCGAACAATAACTACAGTATGCATATATTGCACCTTGAGTAGAATGTAAAATACTACGGCACAACACGGTTATAAAAAAAAATTTTTATAACTATGTTGTGTACAAAATATTCTATATATTATGCATCTGACGATCACGTGACTTCTACAACAGGAAATTACGTTTTACTACTTTACAAGTTTGTAATCACGAGCATATTATCACAATTTTTTTAATACATCATCTTTGTCTTAATTAAACGAAAAATCATTATACGATTAAATTATAATTTTTTGTTTCTTCTGAAGACCATAAACTCAATGCATTTTCCTACGATTGTGGCAAAGAATTTTTAACAATTTAGCAAAGGGGATATTGGGCAATCTTGAATTATTCACAATATGAGTTACGCAATTGAGCGACCGTCGTTCAACTTTGCATGAAGTTTATCAAGCTCAAGTTGTATCTCTCTCTCTCTCTCTCTCTCTCTCTCTCTCTCTTATTTATTTATTAATTTAATGAAAAATACAATTTCTTTATATTTCTCTCTTTCACTTGTGCACTCTATCTTTTAGTTATTTATTTAAAATTAAAATACTCTACAATTCTTGTCACATGTATGGTATTCACATTCTTTATTTTATAATTTTCCATCGAGTTATAAAACCATTGAAAAGTCTAAAATAAAAAATAAACTTGATTTTTCGGTTGAATTTTTTTAAATCCTAAAATTATTATTATTAAATCCTAAAATTATTATTAACTAATTAAGATATAGTGGAATAAGCAATAATTTCTTTTTAAATCAAATTCAAAATTAGCCGATATTCTAGCTATTAAATATAAAATTTATAATGATGCAATAGGAATAAAATTGAAAAAGCGAGATTGTAATTACTATTATGATTTGTCTTCAATTATAAGAAATGCCGACTTAACCTCATATGTATAGGTATTAGTTATAAGTTATTCCGCTAGAGGTCGCATACTAGATCCCAAGCAAGATACGACTTGTTTTGATGTTATGATAATATTCAAATACCTTAGGTGGTATTTGATCAATTGTTTTTTGTTGTTGGAAAATTTCACTATTTTGGTTTAAGTTAATTAGGCAATTGTTTAATTCGAAAAAAAAGAACTAAGACACGAATTGTGGAAAAAGCCTACAAGGCATAAAAAACCACTTTATTTGAAATACACTGATAATGAAAGGATTGAATACAAGATTAAATTACAAGGAGATTAAAAAGCGAGTAACGCCGCACAAAGTGACTCGTACGCACGCCGGTAGTTGTTAAAACAAGAGAAAGAATGCGCGAAGAGAAATTCACCGACCACGTGGTCGTACGCGAACCGAGAGCTCTTATGCGCACACACACACTTTCACACAATTGATTCTGCTATCAAGGTGACGATGATTTAGATGATGTTCGACTCGGTGAAGCCGAACAAGTTATATTGGCGATGAGGAGACCAATGACAAAAGTTTGTTGATTTGTTGAGAAGCATGGGCTTCTGTTGATTGGTTGAGAAACATGGGTTTCTCGTTAGTTGAGAAGCGTGAGCTTCTTGTTTGTTTAACTGGTTGAATTAAACTATACTATGATCCGTTGTAAATTGTTGCTGCTGTTAGAGTTGTTGACTATTACTTTCGTTGTTGCTAACGGACACGGCGAACAAAGACTCCGTCCGCGAGGCGCAAGTGAGAGATGCGCACGTGATCACTAGCTGCTCTTGACTCACTGCCTGACTATTCGTTTCGCGCGCTCTCTCGCTCGCCGATAACAGAAAGTGGGAATCAAGCCCGTAAGGTGGCGCCGCCTAGTCGCCTTTGCGCGGGCCTACCTACACACTTACACATTCGCACACATACATTGTGACGACGGAACATGCTCCCGGGGGAGGCTGCGGAATACAGATTTATCTAATCTTATGAAGCAGATTATGTCAATAATACAAAGAACGCTTAATCTAGAAGTGACTGAACATATCACAGAACGCATTTACAAATCTTTGGTTGCTTGACAAGTTGGATTACCAGTTAATAAGTAAGAAACAATTTCCATTGGAGGGATTGCCCTGTTGATTAGGTAATGATGATATGGCTAAGACTAGGTAAACAACAAAGGAACGTATTTACAAGTATGTACATAGTAATTAGGCTAGCTATGATCGATCCTAGTCTAATTAGAACCTCAACGTCCCCTAATCCAGTTCTCCAGACCGGATATCGCGTCTCAAAAAACTTTGAGCTTCTGGCTGTGAAAATTTCCCGATTTTCACCATTCTCGGACCAGGCTTAAGCTGTATTCTCAGAATACAGCGGCCTCTCAGAATACGATAGGGTTCGACTCATTTATGGCAAACCCAATCGCGCACATCTGGGGCCAATCAACGATTAGAATTTGGAAGTTGTTGAGGAACTATAGGGGAACTATTCTCTTGTTTGGTCGGTAAGATACATAATCGAGTAATATTGCGCTTGTAGACTCCAGATGTAGTTTTTACAGAAGCTACTCGAGCGATGCCGTCACTCCCAGGAAAGACCTCGAGGATTACGCCCAGTGGCCACCTTGCACAATGTGTTAGGTCATCCATCATGAGAACAACCAGTCCAGGTTTAATTTCTGAGTTTGACGTATGCCATTTTTGTTGTAATTGGATCTCATGGAGATATTCCCGATGCCACTTCATCCAGAAGGTTTGTCGGGCCTGGGTCATGAAGTTAGTAGTCGACAGACGATTGCTTGGAACTGAAATCAAAGATTCCTCGGGTAAGACATTGAATGGGCGTCCGATTAAAAGATGTGCAGGTGTAATAGCTAGTGGGTCATTGGGGTCAGCTGAAAGAGCACATAAAGGTCGCGAATTTAATATCGCTTCAATTTCGATTAAGAGTGTTTCTAGTTGTTCAAACGTAAGTTGTTTGTCTATTATCCTTTTAAGATGGTGTTTAAAGCTCTTTACAGCTGCCTCCCAAAGACCTCCAAAGTAAGGCGACAAGGGAGGGTTGAAATGCCATTTGACTCTTTTCGCGATAGCATGTTCGCCCACCCTTTCGCGAAATTCGGGTTTCTCGAAAAGGTCGTAAAGTTCCTGAAGCTGTCTGTCTGCACCTATGAAATTGGTGCCGTTATCCGAGTACACATTACTTGGTATGCCTCGACGTGAGACAAACCGACGGAAAGCAATCAAAAAACCTTCAGTAGACAAATCTGATACGAGTTCGATGTGAACGGCCTTTGAAGCTAAACAGATAAAAACACTACCGTAGACCTTTAGGAAGGACTTATTTCGATTTTTCTTTTCTTTAATGAGCATGGGCCCAAAGAAGTCAACACCGGTGTGATCAAAGGCCGGAGATCCATCTACTCTGGCCTTAGGTAAATTGCCCATCTGCGCATGAGCCGCTGGTGGTTTTTGACGAATACAGTCTATGCAACTACGGATGATTTTGCGGATTTGTCTCTTTCCGTTGATGATGAAGAATTTGGACCTGATAGCATAAAGTGTAGTTTGAATTCCGGCATGCAAATTGGAACGGTGAACTTGACAAATTAATAGATCGGTTATATGGTGATGATCCCTAGGTAATAGAATTGGATGTTTTTGATTATATGGAAGATCAGCCTCCTTTAAACGCCCCCCTACGCGAATGAGACCCTGATCATTCTATGAATGGCGTTAGCTTGTCGAAACTAGTTCCCTTGCGACGCGATCCAGTTGAATTTGATAAATGACTAAGTTCTAGTGAAAATCTTTCTTGTTGAAGAAGCTTGAGAATTTTAGTTTCAGAAGCTACAACGTCAAGAACTAATAATGGACGTATCAACGCTATGATTTTTCTAATTCGTTTTGAGGGATCTGCAATTTCGGGAAACAGCCAAATGCATTTGTTTGGTTTTCTAGATTTGAGTCTCCATCGAGAAACATATGCTATTACCCTAATGAAACGATCATAGGAAGAAAAATAGACGAGATCATAGGAAGAAGAATAGACTTCACTGAATGAAGAAACTGAACTAGCCAGTCCGGCTTGGTTACTAAACAGGTTCCTTGTTTGAGTCCTGGTAAATCTTTGGGAGAGAGATGAGTAGATGTCGGCCAATCGCACGGTGGAAGAGCCAGCCACAGGGGACCCGAGGTCCAGAGCGAATTGTTAATAAACTCGGATGGCAACTGACCTCTGGACAGAGCGTTCGCCGGGTTGTCCTCCGAACGCACGTGCCGCCATTCTACCTGATCTCCTAACGTTTGAATGTCGGCAACTCTGTTTGACTCGAAAACTCTTAGCAGATGCGGGGCCTTTCTTAACCAGACTAGAACGATGGTGGAATCGGACCAAAAAATAGTTTGATCAATCGGGAAATTGAATTGGGGTTTTGTTTCTACATAAAGCTTCTTAAGAAGAGAAGCGGAGCATAGCTCCAACCTAGGAATGGTTACCCCTTTCAGAGGTGCGACTCGCGACTTGCTACATATCAACCTAATCACTACCGTATTGGTGGAATCTGAGGATCTGAGGAACATGCAGGCTCCATATCCATAAGAGCAGGCATCACAAAATCCAAGAACTTGAACCCTAATTGGATTAGAAACTAGGAATTGTCGAGGGAACGCCACTTGTCTTAATAACGCAAGTTCGTTGGTCAGCGATTTCCATTTGAATGAGATGTCTTGTGGAAGCGACTCATCCCAGGTAATCTTTGCTTTCCAGCAATCTTGGATCAAAACCTTGGCAAACGATACGACTGGCCCCAAAAGGCCAAGAGGGTCGTAAATCTTGGATATTTCAGATAAAAGCAATCGCTTTGTAGAGGTGGCTTGAGGATCAACGACGTTGGTAGAATATTGCAGAAGATCTTGTTTGGAATCCCATACGATGCCTAACATTTTTTGGATGGGATCTTCCTTGATCACGCAATCTAAATCAAAGATGGTTTTGTCAATACTATCTAAAGCAGACGAGTGATTAGAAGCCCATTTTCGAATGGCAAAACCTCCTCGACGTAGCAACGCTATCATCTCGTCGCGAATCGCCAAGATCTCCTCAAGAGTTTCGCCGCCTGACACGAGATCATCGACATAAAAATCACGAAGTAATATTTTGCTAACTCGTGGGAAGTCCTTGGCCTCATCGCGAGCGAGCTGTTGAATGGTCCGGATTGCCAGGAATGGGGCTGAAGCGGTACCAAAGGTCACGGTGTTGAGTTGACAAGTCGACAGTTTTCCTTCAACACGCCACAAGAGCCTTTGGAATTTCCTATCGTCTGGATGTATGAGAATTTGACGGTACATTTTCTCTATGTCCGCCGTGATGACGTACGTATGAGTACGGAACCTGAGCACTTGCTCAAAGATGGTGTTTTGCAGCGTGGGACCTACCATCAGGACATCGTTGAGAGAGATTCCCGTTGAAGTTTTCGATGAGGCGTCAAAAACAACTCGAACCTTGGTGGTTTCGCTGGATTGTTTGATCATCGCATGATGAGGCAGGTAATAGCCGTCCTCAGAGTCTTCGCTTAGACTCATATGACCTAGAGTGAGGTACTCGTTCATCACCTTTGAGTACTCTACCTTTAACGACGGGTCCCTTTCAAACCTTCTTTCTAGAAAATGAAAACGCTTGAGCGCTTGCGATTTGGATTCGCCGAGTTTGAATTTGGAATCTCTATAGGGAAGACGCACAATATAACGCCCGGAAGGATCGCGCTGAGTGTGATTGAGGAAGTGTTGTTCACAAGCAACATCGTCTCGTGACTTAATCGGTTCGTGATCGAAGTCTTCAATAAGCCAGAAACGCTCAATGAGTTTGTCTAATTTAATTAAGTTGCACCGAGCTGAATTTGGAGATGGTTGGTCCCTGACCCCTCCTGCTACAACCCAACCCAGGCTAGTTTTTTGCAAGATGATTTCTGATTCTTTGTGTCGGAGTTTAATTTGACCTACAGCTAATACTGACAAGGTGGTACTGGATGATAAAAGGATGTCGATGGACTTTGGTAAATGAAATTGAGGATCAGCGAGTTTTAGATTTTTTGGAATGTCAAAGAGTTTGCGAGGAAAGGTGTCGTTAGGCACAGCATCAGCAATTCTAGGTACGATCAAAAAACGAACTGGAAAATTTGAATTATTGTAATTTGAATGAACACTGGTTTGAATGAATTTGTTAACAGCCGTGGATAAGCCATCGACTGCTTCAATGTTTACTGAGCAAGGTGAATTAGGTAAGGCCAGAGAATTTGCAAAGGTTTCAGTTATTAAATTTACGGTAGAACAAGAATCCAAAAGTGCTCGTGCCACGACCAAATTACCTCGTTTATCTTTGAGCTTAACGAGAGCTGTTGTCATCAGCTGTGAATCTGCAGGAAAAGCTACCGAGGTGTAGGATTTATGGACTAGTCATGCTTGTGGAGTATTGGAGTTTGGGGTATCTTTGTTACCCTTGGGTTTGGAACCTGTCTCCGAATGAAGTAGTGTATGGTGATTCTTCCCACAAGGCTTGTTATCAACCCGATATTTACAATGTTTATCGCTACTACAAGGGCGAGGATGTTTCCAAAGGCAATTGAAGCAAAGATCGTTCTGTTTTGCAAATCTCCAACGCTCTTGAACTTCAAGAGACTTGAAGGCATCGCACTTAAACAATCGATGAGTACCTTTGCATTTTGGACAGGGTAAATTGACGGACGCAGGAGCTGGTGATGTAGATGCATTAGAGGTAGTGGTGACTAGGGATTTAGCCCTTGATTTTGGGTTAGAGGTATCCATAGCAGATCCAGCCGGACGTTTTCTGGAGTTTGATGAGTAATCATTCGATTCATCAAAGGCTTCTTGTTTGAAAATTGCCTTCTGGATGAACTGGAATAAAGACTCTAGAGAAGGGAGTTGATTTACTTCTAATTTGTCATTCCAACGCCCAAAGAGATAAGGAGGCAAGCACCTCTCAATGATCCTCACAACAATCTCGTCGCTTGGTTGTGCGTCAATTCGCTTCAAGACATTGAAATGTTGACGAGCGGTGTCATAAAGGTCAGAGAGAGCCACTCCCTTGCCATTCCTGTCTCCCCTAACCTTAGGAAGGTCCAGAATCGCGTTTAGGTGACGATTAGCTACAATCCGTTTGTGATCGTATGAATCTAACAAGGCTTGCCACGCATTGGCATAGTCATCCGCACATGGATCGTATTCCTGGACTTTGCTACGAGCACTACCAGTTAAAAGGGAAAAAAGCTGTCCTGTCTTAAAATCATCGCTAAGGTCGGTTCGGTTGTGAACGAGGGTAACAAAGTTGCTTTTGAATATGGCCCAATTTTTACGCGAACCATCAAATTTCTCTATGGTAATATCTGGAAGTCTAGGTCTATCTTGCCGCTCAGTGATTGTAATGTTGCTATTGTTCAAGGTGGAATGAGCTGAAGGTCCTTCGAATAATACCGTAGTCGAAGTTGCTACCTCGTAATAAAGGTTAGATAACTCTTGGAACGACTCGATAATGGCGTGTGTTGGTTGGAGTTTGAAAAGCTCTTCATTGAGCTGCATGTACTCATCATAGAAGTTTTCGACTCTTTTAAGTCGTAACTTAGCGTTAGTGGGATTTGGGTTGTCTTTCAAATAATCCGCTAACACCTTCACATACCTTTCAAGGGATTGAAATTTAGTGGCGATTTGCTCCACTCGAAGCGTTTGATCGCTTGATAAATTCATAGTATCTAGCTTTATCAAATCAATAAAACAAAAAAAAATCAGATGTGATTTTAATGACTAAAAACAATTTAAAATGGAATGAATTTAAAATCGAAACGTTAATTGTATAGAGAACATGAATATGAGAATTACGCTAATAATTTTAAAAGCGTTGTTTGAGTTCGTTAAACTCCATGCCTAAAATTATTTTGCTCGCTAGGCGCACGACATTAAAGGGATTCAGTTGAGAGTTGACGATTGTTCGAACAACTCTTCTTAAAGAAAAGGGAATTTAATTTCAATAAAATGATGCATCGCAATATGATTTCGTTATGCGGTCGCTGTAACGCACACAGCAATAACGCGCATTAAAATGATGTGTCGCAAATATGATTTCGTTATGCGGTCGCTGCAACGCACGCGGCGACAACGCACATTCGAACAAGTGTCCGAAAATTCAAATCAATAAATAAGTGGATAAAAAATAGTCGCAAATTTCAAATAAATAAAAGTCTTATCTTAGTTATTCCCGCGATGCAGAGGCTCCACTGGGCGATGAGGCTTTCTTGGTTGAGAGTGACGGCTGTATGCTAATAGATGATGTCGACAAAGAACGAAGTTGAATGTTGTAGTTAAAACTGCGACAAGTCTGTGCTTGACTTTCAACGGCGTGTTCGCGCCGAATTCTCAGAGGTCAACGAGTACTAACACGCTGTGTTTATACGATGCGCGCGGTCACTTGTTTTCGCATGACGTCACTCGCGCACAAAGGAAACGATCGGTATTCAAACCTCACAGGAGGCACCATGTTTTGATGTTATGATAATATTCAAATATCTTAGGTGGTATTTGATCAATTGTTTTTTGTTGTTGGAAAATTTCACTATTTTGGTTTAAGTTAATTAGGCAATTGTTTAATTCGAAAAAAAAGAACTAAGACACGAATTGTGGAAAAAGCCTACAAGGCATAAAAAACCACTTTATTTGAAATACACTGATAATGAAAGGATTGAATACAAGATTAAATTACAAGGAGATTAAAAAGCGAGTAACGCCGCACAAAGTGACTCGTACGCACGCCGGTAGTTGTTAAAACAAGAGAAAGAATGCGCGAAGAGAAATTCACCGACCACGTGGTCGTACGCGAACCGAGAGCTCTTATGCGCACACACACACTTTCACACAATTGATTCTGCTATCAAGGTGACGATGATTTAGATGATGTTCGACTCGGTGAAGCCGAACAAGTTATTAACAATTGCTCAAATTAGGAATTAGATTAGCCGGAGAATCTACAGTAAGAAGTTGGTGCAACGATTACCGAAAATCGTTTCGACTCGCGTAGGTTACGAAGCGGCTGAGCGTAGCAGCCGCGATCGGTTTGGGAGAGAGAGGGCGCGTAGGGGCAATGACCGGGAGGGGAAAGTTCGTTAGCCAGTATGACTGTGTCACTCAGTCCGGCTACACCTTAGCCACCGTTTTTTGAGCTGCCAACGTGAGCGTAAAGTTTTTGAGAGATCCAGGGAGACGAGTGTGTTGCTAGTGAGTGCGGAGGCGGAAGGGTGCATTGCACAGTGTCTGCATTAACAACCGGAGGAATAGTTACGAGTGGAGTGCCGAGTGCGCGCATTGTTTAACGTGCGCGACCTCGGCAGCCACGAGGGCACGCTCAACAGCCTCCGCAACATCTCCAGCAGCGAGTAGAGCAACCTCAGCGGAATCAGCAGCAGCGAGTAATCTAACAGCTACAGCGGAGTGACAGCAGCTGAGCAGAGAGCGTCAGGGCGGTTGATCAGCAGCTAGTGCGTCGGATACGGTTGGCCACCGTATCCCCATCAAATCCGCGGTAGGTGTCTATTCCGATTAATTATAATTAGCGTGCGATCCCGCGCAGCGTGCTCGGCGAAATTATATAAAGCGTGCGAGCGTTTAGTCCGCGACGATCGCGAATTTCTCTCTTTCTCCCTCCCCGTTTACATTGTCAGTCGAATTCGCGTGCGTGAGTCTCTCGGCAAATCCCTCCCGTGTATTTGATTCAGTTTAATAAAGTGATCGGCAGTTATTCTTAACTGAAGTATTGTTTCGTCTTTCCTTTGTCCGGGGTGCATGTTATTGTTTACGTCCGATTCGAATAAGCCGGTAAAATAACACGGGTCGCGTAGGTACCGTGAGAAGCGACTTGTCAACTGAGTTACCAGCAGCGGCCGACGGAGCGCTGCTAAGCGAGCGCGACAACGCCGCCACGCGGAGAGTTCGAGAACACAACTCCGCTTGGTAAGGGAACTCTGCGCAGGCGCACTCCCGGACAAGGTGAGTTAACGTGCTCACCGTTTGACCGAACTGATAGATACGTTTGGTGGGTTAAAGGTTAAACGGCAGCCTGTTACATTGGATAGCACAATTAGATCTTGAACCGGGTTTAAATAACAATCTTTTGGAAAAAATACAAGATAATTTGAGCAAATTAACCGTAGAGCAGCGTTATTGTGCGTTAAAGTTTGATGAGATGAGTATAAAAAGCATGGAGGAATATTCTAAAAAATACGATTAGATTGAGGGTCTTGAAGATATGGGGGATAATATTAGAAGTTCAAAAATAGCTAGATATGCTTTATTATTTTGTTTAGATAGCATTAATGCTGTTAATCCTTGGCGCCAAATACTTTCATTTAGATTTAATTCAAGTGGGGCTAGTGCTGATGTTTTGTTAGAAATTTTACATAAAATTTTAACTGCTTTATTTAGAATAGGAGCTTTAGTCAAAATTATCGTGTGCGATCAAGGTTCAAATAACGTAAAATTGTTTTATAAAAATTTAAAAGTATCTGTAGATAAGCCTTTTTTTTATTATGAAGGAAAATTAGTTTTCGCAGCTTTTGATTGGCCTCATCTTATTAAACGATTACTTTATCAACTAAGAATTCATAGATATATTTATATTGATAATAATATCATTATGGCTTTTAGTGATATAGTAAGAACGTACGAAATCGTCGAATTTATTAGCTTTTTTAAAAGACAAGCACTTTAATCCTAGTACCTTTGAGAGTATGAAAGTTAGTTTAGCTTTTCAACTTTTGAGTAAAAGAGTAGCAGCTGCGATAAAAACTGCTGGTAAAGCTGGTGAGCAAGGCATTGGAAATGGACTAATATCGGAAACATGGAGACAATTAGCAGATTTTGTGAGGAAAATGGACACTGTTATTGATGCCTGCAATTCGTATAAAATAAATAATGATAATACTCAAAAGCGTCCACTCTCAAATCGCAATCCAGAAATCGACAAGTGTCTTGTAGATTTTATAGAATCGTTGAAACAATGGACAACGCGAACTGTACACGCGAATAAAAGTAGCAAATCGGAAAAAAAAACGAGACCACCGTGTTTTACGGGTTTATCTTTGACCGCGACGGCTTTATTAGAATTGTATAGAAACCTAAAAAGCGAATGTCCATCTTTTGAGTTAGCAACTGGCCTCTGTAATCAAGATAGCGTTGAGCATACTCATTCGAAGATTCGAGGAAGAAATGGATTCAATCCAAATCCGACATGTAGAGCTTATCGTTTAACAATTAGACACATTGTGTGCACTTCATTAATTCATACTAGACAACGGGAGAATGTTAACCCATTAACGTCCAAAATGTCAAAATTTCTTGCACGTTTTTAAAGTGATTTTTTCCTATGTAATTGGCGTTGAAAAAATTCTTGAACCACATATTCTGATGTAAAATTGCATGCTCTTTCAGAATCCATTGCCAGAATCATGATAAAACTCACAGAAAAAGAGATATGCTCGATTGAAATATAAAAAATACCTAAATTTTCGAAAAAAAAAATTTTTAGGATTTTTTTTCGAAGTGTTACGGTGAAGATATCATCTTGCGACCGTGATCAAAGGTGATCATGGGATTTGAAGTTTAACAGGGAATTTTTTTGTTTACCTTGAACCATCGCTTCTTTACAAAATGGCGGAAAAAACGAATTTTTTTTTTTTCAATCTTCATCAATTTTTTTCTCAAAATCTATGGACTTTAGAAAAAAATTCATAAAAACAAAAATGCCTTAGAATCGCTTGAGGAATATTGTCAAATTTTTTCAGAATTTTTAGAGACATTTTTGAAAATTCCATTTCCCAAGTTTCCCGGAAAATCAAAAATTGTCTCAAAAAATTCTGAAAAAATTTGAGAATATTCCTCGAGCGATTCTAAGGCATTTTTGTTTTTATGAATTTTTTTCTAAAGACCATAGATTTTGAGAAAAAAGTTGATGAAGATTGAAAAAAAAAAATTCGTTTTTTCCGCCATTTTGTAAAGAAGCGATGGTTCAAGGTAAACAAAAAAATTCCCTGTTAAACTTCAAATCCCATGATCACCTTTGATCATGGTCGCAAGGTGATATCTTCACCGTAACACTTCGAAAAAAAATCCTAAAAATTTTTTTTTTCGAAAATTTAGGTGTTTTTTATGTTTCAATCGAGCATATCTCTTTTCCTGTGAGTTTTATCATGATTCTGGCAACGGATTCAGAAAGAGCATGCAATTTTATATCAGAATATGTCGTTCAAGAATTTTTTCAACGCCAATTACATAGGAAAAAATCACTTTGAAAACGTGCAAGAAATTTTGACATTTTGGACGTTAATGGGTTAAAATAGATGAAACTATTTCTTTAATCAATCCGGATGAGAAGGATTCACACAATGAAAGTATCGAATTGTTAGCCGCTGCCGCATTGTATATACCCGGTATAGAAACTGTACAAAAAGACTTAGAAATAGATCAAGAAATGTTCGAACTTTTAGAAGCCGCGGAACTTATAGAGACATTTCAACCCGTAAATTCGAGTACATTCATTGACTTTGAAAAAAAAGACTTGTACGAGAAAAATGCTATAAATTTTTTCAGTGGTTATACGGCTAAAATATCTATTCAAAAAAGTAAATGTTGTGAGTGTAAAAAAGTATTTATGGAACCGGTAGAAAATGAAATAACTGATTATGAATATTACCTTCAATGTAGAGAATATGAGCATTCCGATAAAAATCTTCCTGAAATTTTGTATTTAAGAAGATCGAGTTTAATTTTTAATAAAATTGTGAATTGCCAGCTTTTTGGTTTTCAACAACACTGTACAAGTCTTTGGAATCAAAAACAATTAGTTGCTAACTTAACCGACGTAGTGGAAAAAATAACAAATGATCACTTTCCAGATTGGTTTGACAGAAATAATACTTGTTATAAACATACAGTAGAAGCTTTGCAATTTTTAATGAGATTGAAAGTAATTAACACTACGAAGGTTAATAATCAAAAGCGTCAAATAGAGGCCAAAGCCAAAGTAAAAACAAATAATAGAAAATTAAAAATTATACAAAGTGCTTAGGTTTTTTTAAATGTTTCGGAAAAATATTTACTTTAATTTAATTCATTTTAATTTAATGCATTTTTAATTCGCTTCACGTGATTAATAAATTAAAATTTCTTTTATTGGATTAGTTAGAAATCATGATTGAAATAATTTTTCTATTGTTCCTGTTTTATTGGCTATTAATAATATAATGCGTTTTAACTTTTAGTCTTATTATTTATATTATAATAATTATTATTATAATTTTATTTTTGACAAGTACACATTAATAGCTTACTTCACCACAACACATAACACAACCTCATTACATCAACTGTCCTACTTTCGTACATAAATTTCCGCGAGCTAATATTAATATTATTCTTTGGTCCGCAATACTTCCTTTAAACTGTCCTCATCCTCTTCTTTCTTAACTTTCTTCTCCCCTTCAATTTCCCTAGTTCCCTGTCTTGACCTGTAAACTATTAATCTCTTATTTATTTCTTATTCTCAGATTTCTTGTTTCTTTCAATTATCTTCTCGAAAACCCTTACAAATTAACTCGTACCATGATCTATCTTTCCCTCAAGCACTTTTCCCAGTTTTCTTATTAACTCTTCTCCCCTAGTCTCTCCTCTCTAGTCGTCCAGAGCCTTTACCCATTCTTTTCTTATAATCTTCCTCGCCGCCTCGCATGCATATCCAGATGTGCTGTAGGTCCTCTTCCTCATTACCACATACTCTTCATGTTTAATTGATGTAACCTTTGTTACCTTCCTTTCCTATACTTCCGCACCTTATTCTTGCCCATTCCCCTTTCAGATAGCCCTCACTTCCACGTTCACTTCAATAGTGAATTGATTTTTTCCATTTCTTGTAATGCTTCCAATATTTCGATTCATCTATTTTGTTTCATCTTGCTTTTAGGTCTTGCTCTGCTCTTATTTTTAAGGTTCTGTGATTTCCGTAAGTTTTTCTTTCTCTAATCCATTTTCCATTAATATTTTTAGCTCGCCGTTTCCTACCTTCATAGCTGATTCCAACCATTTCCTTCCACATCTTGTAGGATTATTATTCCTTATCCCTCTCATTTCCTTCTTTAAACACTAGGGACATCAGACGCACTTCGCGCACTTTCACCTTCCTTTTCATTTCTTGTCATATTGATTAACATATTTAACGCAATAAATCCCTTTTTTTAAAGGTAGATTTTTCAATTTTTGTTACGAAACACACATCACAGTGGAAAACTTGTATTAGTAAAACAGTTCCGCGTATTCTAAATTCATGTTCTAAATCATCGTATTCTAAATTATCATATCGAAAACTGATATAAGCAATCTCTTTAGTTCTTTTCAACTATACGGGTCAAATTACTATCAAACTTTTATCCTACTCTTTTAATAAAAATTACAATATTGCAACAGTTTTTCAATCTTACACATTCAAATATATCAGATTATCATAATAATTCCAAGCACAATAACCTCTCGCTTTGACCAAACGATTTAATCGTTGCTAATGTCATAAAATGAGTGTAAAAATATTAACATTGCCACATACTTTTTTATTTTCATTATCTTTAAAATTCTCCGTGTCAATTATGATAAAATGAGTTTTTATTAATAAAATCTCCACTCGAAACCACATTACACGCATATTTGCTGCCATAACAGTATATCACGTGACTATATTCCAACCAATTAGAACACGAATAAAATTCTTCATTATGGCATCCATCACCTATTTATAAGGGATATTTTCGGGAGTCTTTTGTCATCCATTTCAACGATTTTCGCTATGTAGTTTGTCGCCCTCTTTATTGTTTCCAAATATAAGCCTTCTATCCCTGCCTCTATTTTCCATATATAATCTAGTGTATTCATATTGCTACCTAGTGCCATCTTGACTACCTTTGCTTGAATTTTTTCCATTTCTTCTTGCGGTGTCCAGCTCCATAACTCCGATTCATATAGACATCCCGCTCTCCCCATTGAATTTAGTATTAGCAGTATTCTTTCCAGTGTATTGAGTCTTGCTCTCTTCATTAGACCCCATGTGCTATTCATCGACCTCTGCGCTTTTTGCTTCATCTTCTTTAAATGTGTTTCATATCCACCCTTCATAGTAAACCAAAATCCTAAATATTTGTATTCCTTTACTACCTCCAGTCTTTCTCTTTTATCTATTATTTATATTATATTATACTTGTGTTAATTTTATATAACTTTTATATATATATGTTTAATTATGTTCATGTTGTTCATTTAATTATATCATATTGTTCATTTAATATCGTATATATGTTTATATAGCGTTTATATTGTTTGTATATTTTAATTTGTAAATTAAATTGTATTTATTTATTTATTCTTGTACATTTATAGCTTTTTTGGTCTTTTACATTAGTTCCCTTACATCTAAATTACAAATACAGCTTTATTTAATAAATTTCCTAAAGCATTAGCGTGACTCACAGTCTTAATCGTTATTATCGTTACTCATCGGACATTTTCCTTCGCTTTCCTTATAATTGGCTATCTTTTCGAATTTTTCTTGTACTCTTTCTATTGTTTCCCATTTTCTTCAACCCCATATTTCTGTCCTGTACATACATTTCGCTTTGATAATACTATCTATGAGATGTAGCCGCTTTCTGAAGCTATCAATTCTTGCTCTTTTCATAACCCCCTATGCTGCGTTGATTGCACGACTTGCTTTTTCTGCCATTCTTTTAGTATGTGTCGCGTACGTGTTTTTTGTGTAGACCGGAATCCTAAATATTTAAATTCTTTAACTATTCCTAATTCCGCACCCTTGTATACAAATTTTTCATTCTTCTTCACTCTCCCTCGTGTAGATTAATATCTTGGTTAGGAAAGAGACTCTCGTGGTTACAGTAGGGCTCTAGGCGAGTTTTCCACGGTTTTATTTCAAATATTTTCATGAAAAAGTATTTAATAATTTTATTATTGCAGCATACCATGCAATTAATTAAATTATTAATTTATATTTTTTTATGCAATGTTTTGAAGTCAAACAAAAAAAAACAACGCGCCGAGTGTGTTATAAGGAACAACGAGAGAAAAAAACTAAAAAACTAAAAAAGATACAAATATTATGTATAATTTTATTCAAATTTAATTTTAATGTGTTAAACAGTCTCGCCTTCTTGTAATATGCTAATTGACAGTACCTCTGTGGTGGTGTGGAAACCTGTCAAAATTAGAAAAAAATTTAAATAATATGCTGTAAACTGCTCTGCCTGAACGTATCATTGGAGCAAAAAAGATGCTATATAATATTATGTATTATTAATATTATGTATTTATTGTACATGTACTATTTCTACTGATATTTTTATGTATTTCAAATATTATTTAGAATAAACATTCATGCTTATAATATAAAAAAAATGTATTTGTGTAATTTATTGTCTGATAAATATACAGCGTCCTATTTTAACTTGGACAGTAATATAATTTAAAACTTTGCAAAGTATTCGAAAAAGTAGAAAAAATGACTTATATCACATTCTGCAGCTCGAAAACAAAACTGCCCTTGAAATGACCTTCAAATTATCTTGAAAGTCAAAGTGGATGCCCCTCTTAAAGTATAGTAACTTTTGTCTTTAAAATTTTTCATGAATCTTTAAAGTTCTTATGTAATTTAGGTAGAGAATGAGTGAAAAAAAAAGATTGAACTTCTATTACCTCGAAATAACCTTGCAGGTTCTCTGGGATACATTATATAAACATAGAATTTTTCACTCTATGGAATCCTGGGTAAAAAAATCGGGTTCCTACTTAAAAAACAAAGTTAACCCTGTAGTAACCTTGAAAATAAAGTTCAAGTAAATCCCTTCATAACTTACAATTTTTTATTGAAAAATTTTTCGAATACTTTGCAAAGTTCGGAGTTCTCTTATAACCTAAATTAAAGTGGGATGCCCTGTAGAGGGTTTCCAAGAAGTCCAGAAACTCCTACAACATTTTCTATGTAAATTATTTTTGAAAAAGATTAAGGTCACTTTTCTAGTAACTTTCAACGAGGAATTTAACGGTGGCCTTGGATTTGATCTTGACGATATTCTTGAAGGTTATTTCAAGGTCAACTTATTGTTTTTAAATCGAAACTGATAGACCAAGGATGATAGACCTCTCAAATAGTATATAAGTAATAATAATACTTGATGAAATAAAACAACGCCAACTGAACTCTAAATTATTGTCCCCGCCATGTAAATTAATAATTATTCATTATCAAAAAAAGAAAAAAATATGTGTCTTTTATTTTTGAAAATGTAACGACAAAAACGTTTGAATTGCGGCATCGTATTAATGCTTTAAATTTGTTTCTCCAGAAAGTTTTAATGTTAAGTGTTTTACTTGTTTCATTACCATAGGCTTCGATTGTCCCAGCAAATCCGAGTATTTTTTTAAAAGGCAGACCTACGGCGTAACAATTGACATTTTTTAGTGTTTTTTACACTTGCGTTCTTCTAGAGACACGTGTGTTTATATATATATATATATATATATATATATATATATATATATATATATATATATATATATAAACACACGTTGTGGTTGAAAAGATTTTTTCATTATTTTTAGCTTCGCAAAATATCTGTTTTTTAACATATTTATTTAGAAATCCCCTATCTTTAACTAAGTTCATGCGATGCAGTGAAACTAGTAAACTATGAAAAAAAACGAAAAAAATCTATTATATCCGTCTTGTAGATGTTTAAAAAATAAAAGACACGTATTTTTTGTTTATTTAATCAATCAAAAACTGGCCGAGAAAGAGCGCGATAAAGCTTTCCGTGACGTCACGATAACATAGCATTTGCATATATCCGAATAATCGTGGGTACCTTTGGAACGCCGTAACTCAGTCAATTTTCTATTAATCGAAAAAAGAAAAAATACGTGTCTTTTAATTTTGTAAAATCTACAAGACGGATATAATGGAATTTTTTCGTTTTTTTACATAATTATGCAAATAATAAAAGTAATATTATTAATAAAGGAGAAAATAATTTATAGGAGTGGCGTATACGTGAAATAAGGCAATGGCTGTTAACTGTTATGCGATAGTGTTGTTTAATTTTCTATATAAACAAAAGTATATTTATATATCTACGTTACCCATTTATATTATTTGTATTTAACATCTGTATATGTATACTATAAAAGCTACAATTTATTAAGTTTAACTTTATATGTAGACTATAAAAGCTATAATTTATGAAGTTGCTTATTAAATTGATTTGTTTATTAAATCATTAATATTAACGCGTGTATTATGTTAAAGCACGCAGATTAACAGAAGAATGCTCGATTTGCAAAGTATCAATTCTAGTAATTATTGAAACGCTATTGACTATAAAAAGACGTGTGATCTTTAAAATATTAACGTCAATGTCAGATGCTTTCTACGTTCGAAATTTGAAGTCAAAACACGTGTACCAATGTGTTCTCTGGACATAAAATCAATATTATAACCGTTCAAGAAATAAATATTATTTCTCATTACGATTATGTACCTGAAAAAGATCAGTCGGTAGTATAAATTTACACTTTTGTGTGATAATACCCTGTCAAAAGGA
The DNA here is from genome assembly GCF_024137745.1 of Phymastichus coffea. NCBI lineage: Eukaryota > Metazoa > Arthropoda > Insecta > Hymenoptera > Eulophidae > Phymastichus > Phymastichus coffea. Next base: position 1,270,787 of record NW_026706881.1, read on the forward strand.
ACTACATCCTCATACCCAGATAATTAATAAGAGCTGTATAAATAGACATGAGTTATTTTCTGAAATAACCGTTAGAAATTATATCTAAAAAAAAGTTAAAACCAAAGGAAAAACATAACATTGAGTAGGAATTGAACCCAACTCGAGACGTCGGTCTAACTTCATACTTAATGAAGTTAGAATTTATATTGAAATTATAAATATAAAAATTAATCTCGTTATCATACAAATTAATTGTGAGTTAATTGTGAGAAAAAAAAAATTTATCTATGGTATCTACGTGGACTGGAACCCGGGACGACAAAAATGAAATCAAGCAGCACGCGTTAGCCATCTCGGCTATCAACACACTAGGATTGTGTTGTACGAAAGTTACATATGTTCATAGAAATGTACGAGGGTTTGTGATTAAAAAAAGGGCTTAAGTTGTAGATATTTGCTGTAATAATTAAGATATTTCGAGATATTTAATTATGAAAAAAAAAAAAAATTGCATCAAGTGGGAATCGAAGCCTCTATTCTGGTCGAAGAGAAAAGATTTGCCGAGACGAAATTCTCTTCGAGTGCTCAAACTCGCACTCTTGCATCGCCCCGCCCATCGGCTAACGTGATTGGTCAGACGCACATTCTCTTCTTCTCCTCTGTATATTAGACGCACGTTTGGTATTCCCCTCTCGTGCCGAACGAAAATGTACGTCAGCTTCGGTGCTTTGGCCACTACGGGGCGCTCGAACCAGTAACATTTGTCGGGCACGCTCGGAAGCATTGCCGTCAGCAATCTCCCTACTAATCTCTGACCTCCGCTGTTGGAGTCCATTCGACGGGCCTTTTGTCGTTCTTGCGCGCATTGTGTGTGTACTTGTACAAGCTCGCTTGCTCGGCAGCTGCGTGCGAGAGATTACGGCGGTAAAAGTTGATGAGGCTCAGGAATGAACGAAGTGCAGATATATTCTGCGGCTTCGGAAATTCGGTGATCACGCGCACCATCTCGGTCGTCGGCTTCGAGCCTTCGCTGTTGATCAGGTACGAAAGAAAAACGACTTCGTTTTTGCCAAATTCGCATTTAGTAAGGTTGAGTTTAAGACTCGCAAGCTTAAGTTGCTCCAAAACGATGCGCAAGTGTCTCTCGTGTTCGTCAGCGTCGACAGAAGAGATTAGAATGTCATCGATATAGACGAAAACGAAATCTAGGCCTTGGAGAACTTGTTTAATGTATCGCTGGAATGATTGTGCAGCATTGCGGAGGCCGAAGGGCATGAAAATGAATTCAAAGAGCCCAAAAGGTGTGAACACCGCTGTTTTTATCACGTCAACGGGGGCGACGGGAATTTGGTTGTAGGCTCAATGAAGGTCGAGCTTGGAAAAAATTGTTTTTCCGTGCAAATTGACGGCATAGTCGTGAAGATGGGGTACGGGGAACTTGTCGGGCTTGCTAACGGCGTTCAACCGACGGTAGTCACCGCAGAAACGCCATGTTTCGTCTTTTTTGCGCGTCATGTGGTAGGACTCGCCCAGGGGCTTTTAAGCTGTTGACAGATGCCCTGCTTAATCAACTCATCGAACTCAGCTTGAGCGGTCTTGTATTTCTCGGGGTCGAGGCGCCTGGCTCGCTCGGCGACCGGGGGTCCTGAGGTTTCGATGTAGTGAAATATATCGTGTGTAGTTATAGGTTTCGTCTGCTTGGAGCTAGAGACTTCAGGGTATGGCGACACGATATTTGCGAATCTATTCGTATGGTCGATTATTTTTACTGATGCGACGGCGGATGACTTGAGGTAGCCATGTGCCGACAGAGCAGCGTGTCTGTCGATCAAGCGGCGGCCACGCACGTTAACGAGGAGTTGTCCTAGGTGAAAGTCAAGTGAAAGTTTCTTTTCGCCATAGGCTTGATGGGGGTGCCGTTTGCTGCATATAGTACTAAATCGTTGGGTCTTGTATTTGGGTTAGTGACGGGGATGAGAGAGACGTCAGCGCCCGTGTCGACTAAAAAATGCAGACCTGTGGTACGGTCGCGGATATAGAAGCGTTTGGAAACTCCTTCTTCGTTCACAGCTTCCACGTGGCGAGAAGGGGTTAGTTTTTCGGCTTCCAAGAGCAAGGCTGAAGGCACTTGCGCGTCTCTGCGCCGTACTTTGCGTGAATGCGGCATAGCCCATTAGCTTGCGTTGAGGGGGAAGAAGACTTGTTGTTCGCATTCTGGTTGTCCGGATGTCTATGCTGAAAGCGAGATCGACCGCGGTTAGGGCGGTTGATCTTGGCTTCGAGTTTCGCGACTTGAGCCGTCAACTCGGCCAGCTGGCTCTCTAGGCTTGGAGCTTTTGGCTTGTTGACTGCTGCGATGAATCCCGGGTCCGACTCTGCTGATTCAGCGTACTTGTCAGCCATCTCGCCGAAAGTTTCGAGGTTGGTGACGTTGGAAACCGCTAGTGCTGCTCTGCAAGGGGCTGGAAGCTGCTCGAGGAAAACGGATTGGATGATGTTGTCGGTCGCACCAGTGTTCAGAGCTTTCAGTTTTGTAATGATGAGAGACGGTTTGCCGTCTGTGGGGCCTTGACCTTTTCATCATCCGTCGCAAACGCGTTTCTGCAGAAGAGCTGGAGGCTGCTATCAGTTTGTCCTTCATGAGTTAATACAAGTTGTCCGGTCGTGGATCTCGTTGCAGAAGTTCGGAGACAACTTGGAAAGCTTCGATATCCAGCTTCTCAGCGATGAAGTCAGCCTTGGTTGGAGACGCGGTGATTCCGGCGTTGCGCAAGGTTATTTCAGCTTGAAGAAATCACGTGTTAACGTCCACGCGCGAAAAAGCGGGGATTTTCGGTTGACGGTAGCTCGCGTTGATCTGGGGGAGTAGATTGGGTACTTGCGCTTGGTTAGCGTTGCGTAGCTCGGTGATGGCTTGCTGAGCAACCGCTAGCTGTTGTTGGAGGGTTTGGAATTCTTCCACAGTCGGTGTCGCCGGTGGGACCATTTCGAAAGTGTGATCGTAAAGGTGGTCGAAAAGGAGTGAAAAAATTTTGTCGATTTTTCGATTCGCTCGCGACCTGATAACGTCGTTACGTGTGAGTGGTTAACAATGTTCCCTTACTGCGCTCACAGACGCCTCACAAAGTTTCGCAGCTAATTTTCGACCAAACACACGCCGCAACTCGCTATCTACTACTGTGGGCAAAAAGTAAGGTGAATTTGTTTGTAAAATGAAAAATCTTTATTTATTCTTCTACATCAATGTCATCCCCTTCGAAGTAATCCCCTCCCGATAAAATACACTTATGCCAACGTTTTTTCCAATCCTCGAAACATGCCAAATAGTCCCTTTCCGGTATAGCCATCAGCGCCTTCTTCGATTCAGCTCTTATCTCCTCAATCGACTCGAAACGCGTTCCCCGGAGTGGTCTCTTGAGTTTTGGGAATAGCCAGAAGTCACACGGAGCCAAATCAGGCGAATACGGTGGTTGCGGAACGATATGCGTCGAATTTTTGGCAAATTTTTTGCAAGAAATTGAGCGTTTTCGGTACCAAACGAGATTTGACTTTTCGTAGGCCCAAATGGTCTTTCAAAATTGTTTTCACAGATCCTTCTGATATTCCGATCATATCAGTAAGGTCTCTAACAGTCAACCGACGATTTTCGAGCACTAATTCCTTCACTTTATTGACGTGTTGGTCATCTGTTGACGTCGATGGTCGTCCGGAGCGCTCCAAGTCATCAACACGTTCTCGACCCTCTTTGAAGTCTTTGTACCACTTATAAACATTTTTCTGCGACATGGTAGAATCACCAAAGGCCTTCCGCAACATCCTCAACGTTTCCGCAGCCGAAATTTCATTCCGCAAACAAAATTTGATGGCACTTCTTTGCTCAATTAAATCAGACATTGTAAAAATCGAAACATGCACTCTTGGTCGTTTGGTAAACACAAGCGTAAATATATTACTGATGATGACATTGACATGAAATTTGTCCCAGATGTCATTCGCAGTCCTACCAACTCAAGAAAAAAAGAACTAGCCCGAAATGTTAAGCCCGCGAAGTTTAAATTGAAAATTCACCTTACTTTTTGCCCACAGTAGTATTCTCTCCTTTGTTCACAACGCGAAAAAACAAAAAAAAATTCCAATGAAAAAAAATAAATGCGAGTCGGAGGGGCTGCTGGTAGTTCGGTACGTGGAAATCGTGTCGATACGAAAAAGAAAACAACGCGGCGCGTGTGTAACGGGCGTCGGGTTCTCGGAATCGGGTATTGGTGCGCGAATGTAAACACGTTCGCTCGTGTTCCTTTTTTATACATGACGTACGTATGTACCTACGTGAAACTTCTCGTGTAGTCATTGTACTCAGAGATGACGTCCGATGATCGCCGTTGCTGTAGGTGCTGCGCGGGTGTGGCGACTGATGTGGCTGCGGCGACAAGTTGCGAAAAATGTGCCTCGTACTTTCCCTTCTTCGGGTATCGGCTTCGCGCCGGGGATACCCTCTTCGGGTGTTGGCTTCACGCCAGGGACATCCTCTTCAGAAAGTGACCTCACGCCTGCCTTCCACCGGTGCTCCTCTTGAGATTGTCGCGATCGTGGCCTTTGGCGCGCCGGCGATTGGAAAAAAAACGAGCACGAACCTGCTCGTGCGCGTCTCGCTAAGAGAGAATTTTGCGATTCTCCCGCTCCCGTATCTCGAGGATTTGCGACTCGAGAATGTAGTCCTTAATCTTCGCTCCTGTTCGAGGTCGGGGTCACCAATGTAACTACCAATGATCCTGGCGATGGAGTTGAGGTAGATAACTAAACGTTTGTGAGATACAAAGAGATTTATTTGACTTGTAGAAGTTACAGGAATAACCTACCGTTACGGCGGGTAGAGCGATACTGCCTGTAGTTGCGGTCGCCGGTCGAGGCGACAGTGCGGCGCTGTGCGTTAAAGCGGTGGTCGTTTGTGTAGATCCCTACAAAGAAATATTCTATCACGTAGTACAACCTTCTTGATGGTTACTGTCAAGATTTCAGCCGGATCGGAGTTGTAGTTTATTTTTGAGAGCGTGTGAAAGCAAGTGTGTCCGTTGATTTTTGAAAAATGGAAAAAGAGTAGTATCGGTCGGTGATTCGATTCTTGTTTTTGGAAGGGAAATCGCGCAACGAAATCAAAAAGCGCTTGGATGCTGTGTACGGTGACTCTTTTCCTTCGATGGCGACCGTCAAAAATTGGTTTAACGAGTTTCAACGTGGTCGCACGTCGATTTTTGAAGAGCCACGTCCAGGTGCTTCGAAAACGGCTACCACGGAGGATAACGTGATAAAAATTCACGATCTCGTATTGGGAGATCGACGATTGAAGATGCGCGAGATAGCTAAGATCGTAGGCATCTCAAAAGACCGCGTGGGTCATGTCCTGCATGAAATTTTGGTCATGAGAAAGCTGTCGGCGCGATGGGTGCCACGTTTGCTCACTCCGGACAACAAGCGTAACCGTGAGACAACTTCAGAGCAATGTCTGACGCTGTTTAATCCGAAGGAGTTTCTGCGTCGTTTCGTGACAGTCGGCGAAACATGGATCCACTAGTATACACCAGAGACCAAGGAATAGTCGAAACAGTGGACTTTACCCAGCGAAAGTGCTCCGAAGAAGGCGAAGACTGCCCCATCGGCCGGAAAGGTGATGGCCACTGTTTTCTGGGATTCACAAGGTGTGATCTACATCGACTACCTAGAGAGGGGCAAAACGGTCACAGGGCTGTACTATGCTGAATTATTGGGCTGATTCGACGTCGAATTGCAGAAAAAACGGCCCCATTTGGCGAAGAAAAAAGTGCTCTTCCACCATGACAACGCACCGGCTCACACCTCCGCCGTTACCATGGCCAAATTGGTCGAATTAGGCTACGAACTGCTGCCCCATCCACCGTATTCTCCAGATTTAGCCCCGTGCGACTTCTTTTTGTTTCCAAACTTGAAAAAGTCACTCGGCTGGCAGAAATTTGAGTCGAATGAGGAGGTAATCTCTGCCACGGAAGTCTACTTTTCAGATCTTGAGGAAACGTATTTTTCAGACGGGTTAAAGAAGTTGGAGCATCGCTGGGCCAAGTGTATCGAACTAAAAGGAGACTATGTTGAAAAATAAAACGCCACTTTTCCAAAATTTTCGTTTTTCTTTTGTAGGCTAAGTACTTATCGGACCACCCTCGTATAGCCTGAAATCTTTTGAGAGGCATGATTTTTGAAAAAAATTGGCGTTTCAATCAATTGATCTTGAGACCAATACATTTCAATTGTAGGTTTTCTGGTGATGCCCATAAGTATAGAAATAGCTATGAAAGCATGGAGATCATCTGAGAATATTTCATCACGTAGAATTTTTTTTTAACTTATTAGCTTCTCTCAAATTTGTTATTTTCGTTTCTTTATAAAAATTACTCTGATATACTATCATATCAACGAAATCTTCTGAAACAAATGCTTTAAAAACATCTAAAACAGAACTATAAGTATTTATTCAGCAATCATTTTGTAAGCCTTTATTTTTATCAATAAAAGGATAAATTTTGGGAACACAATCAGAATTTTCTATAAAAGTTAAATTTTTATTTTTTTTATATAATCTGATACTCAAAGGAATATCATCACCATCATCATTACACAGCTCCACAAAAAAAATGAAAGTATTTTCCCCGATATCTAACTGAATGTTCTTTATGTTTTTGAGATCGCTGAATCCGAATCCGGGGTCCGTTTGACTCCATCACGTCAGGGTTAAGGGCATTTGAAGGTCAAATTGGGAATCGACCCGTTAAAAAATTTTAAAAAAATTCATAATATATTTTTGGGATTCCTGATTCCAAATCCAATCTTTTTTGAACCTCAACATGTCAGAATCAAGGTCAAACGGAGGTCAAATCATTCAAATCGGATGATACAATATTTTTGACTCCAGATTCTGAAAGAGCGGAAAATTTTACGTCCGAATACGTAGTAACTTTTTTTTTAAACCGACTTCTGTAGGTCGCGTTGCGGTTATCCAAAATAAGACTTAGATATCTATTTTTGGAATCTGTTGGCAGCGGTTTTTTCCATGTGTTTGCATCCAGGACACCTCCCCGTGGTGACGGCGGGCAACGGAGTTGTCTCGCTATCCGGCAAAGTTCCTGGGTCATGATGCTCATGCCGTCATGGCAAACACACCGGAAAAACTTACGATGCAGGGGGTCGGAACCCCAGTATCGGCGGCTGGTCAGGGTGAGAAAGCGGGCCCGCAGGCGTCGTCATCGTGCGACCGTAGCTTTGTTAAGGTGGCTAACTTGGCCTTACCAAAGTATAAAGCTACAAGTATAGTCAGAACCTCTAGACATGAGCATGACAACCCGGAAAAACCAAATTATTTTTGTTACGTTTGTGCTGCATATGCACCACCATATAGCCGGAAAAATATCACTCGTGCTGTGCGTACTGCATACAGTTATTGTTTTTCATCAGAAATATTGAATCAAGATGAGAATTGGGTTCCACATGTCGTTTGTCTACGCTGTCATAAAATGTTGCTGACATGTTATATGAAAAAGGACCTTTCAAAGTTGGAATACTCTGTATCAGTGACATGGAATATGCCAGAAGCAAAACAAGACTGTTTCTTCTGCAATACCATTACTCACGGATACAATAGGAAAAATAAATCAAAAATCAAATATATTTTTACCGATAAAGTAATTCCAGCTGTTTTGATTTCAAAAAATAGTGGTAATGCCAAGAATCCTGTTGTAGACATCCTGGCCAATGAAGAAATAGGTACCGAAGAAGTACAAACAGAGGAAAGTGACAGCGAGATAGAGACAGACAAAGGAAGTGAAAGTGACGAAAACCAGGATGGAAGGAATAAGGAGCCTGCAAAATTTACGCAGAATAAATTGAGTAACTTAGGAAGAGAGTTAGGACTTTCAAAGGAAGCTCATGAACTTTTGGCTTCAAGGCTGAAACAAAAGAATCTTTTGGAAGAAGGTGTAAAGATTTCAATTTATAGGAACAGAGACCAAGAGTTTCGACGTTTCTTTACTAAAGATGATACAGTGGGATTGGTGTATTGCAATGATATCAACGGACTTATAAATAGTTTCAAAGTTAATGTCTACAAGCCGAATGAGTGGAGACTGTTTATAGATTCTTCTATTCGCAGTTTGAAAGTGATATTGCTCCACAATACGAATGTACTGGCTCCAATACCCATAGCTCACTCTACACTTCTCAAAGAATCTTACCAAAATATGAAAATTGTTTTAGAAAAAATCAATTACAAAGAACATCAATGGAGAATCCGTGGTGACCTCAAAATCATTGGAATTCTTCTTGGGATGCAGAGCAGGAATATTAAATACCCTTGCTTCTTGTGTCTTTTTGACAGCACGGATCTTCAAAATCACTACATCAAAAAGGAATGGCCAACGAGAAATTCTCTGCAGCCTGGATCGTCCAACGTCATTCAGCCGCCTCTTGTAGATACATTAAAAATTTTAATTCCTCCACTGCATCTCAAACTTGGTTTCATGAAGCAATTTGTCAGAGCTCTAGATAATGATGGAGATTGCTTTAGATATATAGTGAAAAAAATGCCCAAACTCAGTGAAGCCAAGCTAAAGGCAGGCATTTTTGATGGTCCACAGATCCGAACGCTTTTCAATGATCCCAATTTTATATCTCAAATGACAAATTTAGAGAAAGCGGCATGGACTAGCTTCCATGCAGTTTCTAAGTATTTTTTAGGGAACAATAAAAGTCCGAATTATAAAAAACTAGTAGGTGTTATGATTGAAAACTATAAGAATTTAGGATGTAATATGAGCATCAAATTGCATTTTGTAGACTCTCATCTCGATTTCTTTCCAGAAAAATTAGGTGATTTCAGTGAAGAGCATGGAGAGAGATGTCATCAAGACATGAAAGATATGGAAAAGCGCTATCAAGGAACATGGGGTATAAATATGATGGCAGACTACTGCTGGAATTTAAAACGAGATATAGAAACAGTTCCAGTAACAACTAAAAGAAAACCATTACGTAGATCGTTTGAACAAAAGCAAGTCCGTTATCACAAACGGACATTAAATTAAACGGACATTACGATGTAGTAAAAAGGACTAGCTTCGTGATCAGTGACTCAAAAAACATGAAGATCAACTGTCTAAAGAACCAGAATTCTAATCTGCGTTCAATGTTCCGGCCAAAACTAGATATCCAAGTCTTATTTTGTATAACCGCAACGCGACCTACAGAAGTCGGTTTAAAAAAAAAGTTACTACGTATTCGGACGTAAAATTTTCCGCTCTTTCAGAATCTGGAGTCAAAAATATTGTATCATCCGATTTGAATGATTTGACCTCCGTTTGACCTTGATTCTGACATGTTGAGGTTCAAAAAAGATTGGATTTGGAATCAGGAATCCCAAAAATATATTATGAATTTTTTTAAAATTTTTTAACCGGTCGATTCGCAATTTGACCTTCAAATGCCCTTAACCCTGACGTGATGGAGTCAAACGGACCCCGGATTCGGATTCAGCGACCTTAAAAACATAAAGAACATATAGTTAGATATCGGGGAAAATACTTTCATTTTTTTTTGTGGAGCTGTGTTATCATCCTAGTAATCTCCATCAGATTCTTCGGGAATATCTGATACAGATTTTTCTTCATGATCATTGCCATCTTCCTCTGCTAAAAAATCATCATCTGAACTCTCATCTGATGAATTAGATTAAGAAATAGTTGGAGATGGTGATCGTAAGCGTTTACTACGTCGCATTGTATCCAAAATTGAATAAGAAAACTTTCAATTAAATGAAAATTTTAGGTTTAAATTCTGGCTAAAACTCTTCTACTTTATAAAACTTTGTTATTTATTTTACTTGTGGGACTGTTCGCCACCTGTTGGTGAATTTTAGTACTAATATGGATAATATAAATAAGGGAAACTGAAGTACTCTTATACTTGCTTCATAACAATTTGATGGATAAAAAATTATAGAAAAAGAAGAAAAAATGAAAAATTGATTCCAACCCTGATCTAAGGGTTAAAGGGTGATCCCACAACCCTTATTTTTAAACACTAAAATTGAGAAAAAAGGATTATTATTACAATCAAGTTAAAGAAGAAGTTGATTAAATTTTGTGAGGAATTAAAAAAATTAGAAAATTCACCCACAACCCCTCATTTAGGGGTTGGAAAAAAAAATTTGCAAAAATAACCATCAGAATCGATTTTGCGTCCCCAAAAACTTCTATATTCATAGTTAATCGTATAATTTGTTTAGTTTATTGTCCTACCTTTTTTGGCATGTACAGTAAAAAAGGCTGCACCAGTGAAAGGGTTAAAATATTTTAAATTTTGAGTAAATATTATAGATAATTTTTATAATATCGATTGTAAAATAATATTGTATATATTATTCAATCCATTCGAAAGTTTTGATATTTTATTTTTACGTGTACAGTTAGCGTTTGAACCTTGAGGTGAGTAGACGTGTTAAAACTGCGCTCTACCGGAAAAGTCTTAGTTATTGCAATAGCATATCAAGTGAAGTGACAGTTCAAGGTGAAACTCGTTTAAACAGAACCACAAAACAAGACGACCGAAATGGCCACAAAAGTAAGTCATGATTCGTCATCCAACAATAAAGATAAACCTGGAGAATGGAAAATCGCTTCTAATAAAAGAAGTCCAAGCAGTCGAAGCAGTCCAGGCAATGAACCACAAATTATTCAAACTATCAAATAAGCAAAATTAGACTACTGGCTAAGTAATACATGGAATAGATTCGAAATACTACAAGATGATAAAGTAAATAATCATAGTGAAGATGAAAAATTAGGAAGTAACGAAGCAAACAAAATGATAAACAAATCCCCTCCGATCTTTGTTTACAACGTAGAAGATATCCAACCGTTAGAAAAATTTAAACACAATAGCCAAAAATAATTTTACACTGAAAGTAATAGGGCAAGATAAAATTAAAATTCAAGCAACAACATCGGAAAAGTATCTCCCGATAATAAATGTGCTGAAAGAAAAAAAGACAATTCTACACCTACTAGCGTAAAGAAGAAAAAGGTTTCAAAGTAATTCTAAGAAGCATGCATCCATCAGTTGTTACTGAAGAATTAAAAGCTGCCATAGAAAATCACGGACACAAAGTACTAAGTATTCATAACATAAGGCATTGCATCACAAAAGCACCACTACCGCTTTTCACAGTTGAAATTGAACATGATTATAAAAGTCAGGACATCTACAAAGTAACCAAACTTCTTCACACAGTGATCAAATTCGAACCACCAAACATAACAAGAAAAATTCCTCAGTGTCAAAACTGCCAAGAATACGGACATACAAAAAATTACTGTTTTAAAAGTGCAGTGCGTGTTAAATGTGCTGAATATCATCAAACCAAGAAGTATCCAATCAAACAAAAAATTAAAGATGTAATATGTGCAAACTGCAAAGGAAATCATACAGCAAATTATAAAGGTTGCCCGGAACGTAAGCAATTACAGCAAAAATTATTTCCCAAGTTGCGAGAAAGAACATTTCAAAATAGTACACAAGCACATACAATGACAAATGCAAATTCCAATCCAAATGACAATAGAGTTAGACCGAACACAACATACGCACAGGTAATAGCTAAACATAACGGCCAGAATGAAACAGAAACACCAAAACAAACAGCAGTACACACAGAACAAAAAAATTGCAGTAACGATGAAATGAAACGATGGGAGAGAGGGAGAGAGAGATGAGAGAGAGAGAAAAGAGAAGCAAGCAACAGCAACAGCGGTGAAGTCAACAGTACCGACAAAAATCACCCAAGAAGTTTTTCCAGGCTATGGCCTCTCAAGAAAAAAGGCCGCCACCGACGCCAACACCATTGTCAAGGCTTCCCGGGTCATAGTCAATCGCCACAATCCGCGCTTTAAATGTATATAATTGTCCCAATAACCGCAAAAGCAACAAAAATATCAATACTTTTGTAAAAAATTACACCTAGTCAGCAAGTGATTTGTATGGCTAAGTTCGGGAAATTACCTGGCTCCTAAGAGAATGATCAGCTGTTAGGATTAGAGGGCACTACTAGATTAGAAGGATAGCTAGAAACATTAGTATTCAAGTAACATCTACCTCAGCAGGGAGCCCTTATGTAAGCACAAATTACTATCTAAGTCATTAGACCTCGTCCAGTCCAAGGAACATTAAAATTAAAAAGAAAAACAAATTAGAGCATGAGTCAAAACATTCAAGCCTCAGATGCGGTTAGAGTGGCCCCGGTTGGAAATCCCTGCGTGGGATCTTATATTCGATCTTACGTGGGATTTTTATGGGATCTTACGGAAGATTCCACGAGGGAAATTGGAACCATTTCTATAATTGTTTCCCACATGGGATTTTAAAAACTTAATAATGTTTTTGGAATTCCACGTAGTTTCCCATATGAGATTCCAAAAAATTTATATTTTTTATACCCCACGTAGTTTCCCACATAGTATTTCAAAAAATAAATAATGAAATCCCACATGGTTCCCCACATGGTTTTCCACACAGGATTTTAAAAATTTTATACCATGCTTTTTGAAGCTCATATAGTTTCCCACATGGTATTATAAAAAATTAAAGACTTTTTTTAATGTCACAGTAAATTTCATATTCAATAAAGGAAACTTTTACAAAATTGTATCATTTTAAAAATTTTAGTTTTAAATCATTGTAGAATGAAAAAAAAAACCAGGAGAAGAATCTTGAATAACCGACATGTATTTGTTAATGTGTTTATTCAAAGCATACAAATTTAATTTAAGATTTGTTACTCTGAGAAAATCTTTTCTTTTGCGGAGGTTTCTTTACTCTCCGAGCATCTTGAATGGCATAACCGATCCGCCGCTTGTAGCATGCCTTCAATGTTACTGACCATCCACCGGTGCCAGCTGGATCATGCCGCTTGCAGTGATTAAGCAAAAGAGCTGCAAATTGAAGCAGTGTATATTTAGCTATAATTTTTGTGTATAGCACAAATCATTCTTCGAGTATCTAAGAGATGTCCAATATTATAGTGAACTTAAAAAAATAAAACGTTATTTTTATCACTTTTTATAGTTCTCAATTCATGACATGTCATCTCTTCTCGCTTCTTATAGTTGACCAAGACTGACGTACTCTCCTCATCAATACACTTTATAGCCAATTCATGTTTCTTGTTTAGATACACTTTTCTTTGTCATTGTGTATGTAAAATTATTATTGTTAATTATAAAAGCGACATGAAGTAATAAAAACCGGCTAGATGTAGAGAGTGAGACTCTGACTGCTCGAATCGAACTACGCAAGAGGAAAGGAAGTTCGCTATAATAAAGACGTAATTATTGTGTACATGAATAATTTATTTGGTTGCAACCATTAAAGAAAAAACATATAACCTTTATAAATTTACAGGAATCCGGTCAAATTCGCGTTGTCATAAATGTTGGTACAAATTATTAAATTATCAAACTACTCACAACACTGTACAAATATGAAATCTGATGTTCGCGCTGTCTGCGATCGCGACGGGGTCCACGTGTTTCGTAACATCCTACTCTCTTCGTTAATGTGTGAATATTGGGGAAAACTCAGACAGTTCCCGCAACCGAAACGAGTGGCATGTGCCACTTAAACTGTCAGCCGTCATAAATCACCGAACAGCGATAAAGGAGACCCAGTCTCGCTGTTCGGTGTGCGGGCTCAAAAACAAAAGGGTTCTAACACACCTTAGCCAGATGTCCATCGGTCCAAGGAGAGTGCGCGGGGTCACTCTTCCTTTGCTCACTAATGGGACCCCCTGAAAGGGGCCAAAAGGAAAAGAGACGCCCACTTGGCAGACTTTTCAAAATAAGACGTCAGACTAAAAGACTTTTTCACTAACGTGCGAGAGTCCGACGCGTGCGGTAGCAATCCGAGCTCTGCAATATTGTAGCGATCCGCGAATCTTCGTGTTGTTTGTTATTGCGATACCGTGTCGGGTTCTAGGGTTGGTTGTGTTATCAATATTGATCCGGGCGAAGCAATTGCAGCTTCGTGGAGTGCGTTCGTTGTGCGCCACAGCGCGAAACAGCAGCGGTCCCAAGGTCCCGTCTTTGCGACAGCGCTGCTTGCACGCAGTAAGCAGTCCAACGCGGTCCTGGTGCAAAGGCTGTACCTGTCTCCAAAACGTTGGAGTACCAGGACGCGTAAGTGTTGGCCACCTTCTGCGATCAACATTTTTTCTTGTTTTTTCACTTGGTATACCAGCGTAAGTAAGAGAGCTCTATATGCGCGCGATTTCGGATGCATTCGCTAATATATATGTGTTTTCCGTTGTCTCAACTTTAGTCGGCGAAAATTTATATTAACGCCATTGTAATTTTTCCTAGTTATAATTTATTTACGGCTTATTTTTTCACATGTAATTGGGTTTTATTTTTTAGGCTACTTTAAAAAAATCACTTTGAATTTGTTAATAAATATACTGATACTTGTTTTTTCTTCTTCTTTATTATTGTAGTTGTGATTTCAGGACCTTGCCCAGCTTTATCCAGTCAACCCCCTTTTTTTTATTGAACTCCTGCATTTATATTATCAATTTCTCTGAAAGTTTAGTTTCATTATAAACATCTGAGGTGCATTGAATTCAATCGTAAATGTATTTGAGGTTAATATTCAAACAACGATTCGTAATTAGTACGCATATATCGATAAGAAATCAGCTCACATGAAACAATGATTGCTATTCTTCGCTCACAATGCTCGACTCTCTTGAGCCACACACACGATCGAGGAACTTACTAAAAACAAAGCCGCCACGTGGCTCGAATCTTCGAGGAAAAGCAATACGAGGCCGGCCTTGCCACGTCTCTCGTGATATTGACGACAATGGTGATGTTGATTAAATTCTCACCGTGAATAACGGATGTTGAGGATGGCCTTGATGTTGGAAAATATGCGGTCGAAGATGGTCGTCGTCCAGTGAGCAGTGGTGGGTAGGTAACTTACCTTAGGTAACTTACCTAGTTTCCTACTAGGTAATTAACCTGTAATTTACCCAAAAAGTTTCCTACATAGTTTTTAACATGGTTAATGACATGCGTCACACGACCTATCTTATTTGCGGCGATGCGGAGACTGCGAAGCAAGCGGCACTGAATACTGACAGGGACAGTTGACGGCAGCACCGATCCGGTACTGGGTACCGGCACTCCGGCGTTTATTGCTATTGCTACATGATTTTTGTTTGGAGTATCATCAATAATCAATATATTGATCCAACCAAACCAGAATGCTATTGCTAACCTCGAATTCTATTTTTTAATTTGAATTGAATTTGCATTTGTCAACTCGCATATTGGATCGAGTATGAGAAGGTTGTACTCCAGCTGTCTTTCAAGATTTTCCATGTGAAGAAACTCGTAATTCTCGTTTGAAATGTGTCTTTGCGCATCAGGCTCTCTTGAAATAATTCGCATTAAATTTAAATTCCTAAAGCACCTCCTCATGGCATCGCGATGAGAGCACCATCGAGTTTCTCCTATTAAAATCATGTGATTACCGCCTTGTTGCAACAGTAATCCTTCCAATGCTGGTTTTTTGAAATCCTTAAGTAAATTCTGAACTCGTTTAGCGAATTTGTTGTTTACCGCACTTTTGGCTAGCAGATTGCCACTGTGGCTATTGCACGTTGAGTACCAAATATTTACGAGTTGTCCCATCAATTTCATATTGGAAGCATTATCAGTAATGACAGCATATATATTGATATTATATTTATCTCGCGCCATTCCAATGCATTCATTCACAACTTCGCTAAGTGCTTCACCAGTCTCTCTTGCTATGTTAAAATCCCACGATTGGAGAAATATATATTTTCTATGACCCAAGTCATCTAATCGAAGAATTGTAACAACATTCTGCTTATTAGCAGACTTATTTTTCCACCCATCTACCAATAACACAGCATCTCGCGTTCCCATATTCGAAATAGACTGCTGCAGATCGTCGTAGCATTCATTAAGAATGTGATTGGAGAGGGTTTTTCAAGTAGGTGGTACATACTGAGGATTTAGTGCTTGAATTAAATTGCGAAAGTGTAATGATTCTACAATTACAAAAGGTATATTGCAACCAAAAAAAATTTTGCAAGCAATCGATCTATATTTTTCGCATCGAAGCCATCTAAAAAAAAATTTAATATAATTGAAAATTTACGTGAATAATTTTGTATCGAATTTTCAACAAAATATGTATACACGCAACCTGCCAATCCTGCCATAGTGAATAAGTAAACAAAATGTTCCACAATAAATTCACACAAATAAAAAAATGTGCTAGAATCAAAAAACGTGTGCATATTATAGCGTGGATTAAACAACAATTGCGTATTATAATGTATACCTGTATCCTGTATGTAGCTATATCTTGCAATTCAAATTTCAATGACTAGAATATGAAGTAACTATTTTTTTTTTTTTTTTACAAGATGGCGGTGGGTCTTTCCTGAGACATACGCCTTTTAAAGGTTTCTGACATTTCTTACATAAATTACACGTTTCTGACATTTCCCACCAGTTTCTTACATGTATGTGGTAGGAAACTTCCGAATCGTGTCATTTACCCACCACTGGCTCTAGTAGGCTGTGTGGTTGGCGCGTCGATGGTATACAGTGCATAATTGTTATTAATTTGAGTAACCAGAGGTTCAACTGAATGATCACTTTCTTCTTGAGTATAGGTGCAATTTTGCGAGCACAAGGAACTAGTATTTGAGACTTAAGATAGAGACTGGGTGTATACTCCCTTCTTCACATTTTTAGCAAAACTATCATCTTGTCACTGGTTGAGGCCAGGAAAATGTTCCTTTGACATTAGAGGAGCTTTCTTTTCACCTAAAATGATTTTGCTTGCTTCAGCATATAAAATATTGTCATAGGCCATTAAAATATTTACCCTCAAGTATTTTTGGTAGACAGGGCATTTGGAATCAATGCTTTTATGTGATCCATTACAGTTGGCACATGTAGGAGACTCTCTTGGACATTGGATGCCTTCTTCGTGTTCTTCGAGGCCACACATGATGCATCGTTTCTTGCCTCTGTAAGTCTTGGCTAAGTGCTTGAATTCGAAACAGTTGTAACATTGTAACGGTTTTTGAACATAAGGTTCAACTGTAGATTTTACACAAAATAAATTTGTTTCCTTTGGTAAGACTTGACCAGAAAATGTTAAGACAATGGTACGTGTTTTAATCCATCTGTCTTCATCGCTTGTAGCAAATTTGTTTTTTCTTGATTGCCTTCTGACTTCTAGTACTTCAGACTCCTTTGATTACTCCTTTGCGTGTCTTTCTGTACCCTGGAAGAAAGGCTTCCATGTTGTGCTGCTCCAAAGAGATATCTGATAGCATTCGGTTGGCACCGTCTCTTCTTTTAAAAAGAATTTCCACTTTGAATCTGCCTCTGTTTTTGACATCAATAATGTTCTGGTATTTCTTGAATATGACGCTGCCGACCTTGTAGGCACTTAAATCTTGTTTCCTTTTTCTAATCCACACACCATATGGTCCAAGGTTGTCAGGTTTGAAAAAGTCTATAAACTTTTCTCCTTCAGTCTGCAGATCATTCTTTATGCTTTGATCAGCTGGGTAAGAGCTGACTTTGTATTTGTTAATCATGTTGAGTTGCGAGTTGAGGATTTTCTTCTGCGATTTAGAGGCGTGAACCTTTGATTTAATCGCTTGATCGTCATCTTCATTAATTTCTCTGATTCTCTTTCTGTTATTCAAACTCCTCAGTATCCATCGGAGATAGGTCGCTGGAATCAGCGTCCCCCATTTTAATTTGGTGCAAAGCCGCCTATAAAACGGGGGCTGGCAGGAGGTTTTGACTCAAAAGAGGTTATGTAGAGACCGGACACGCTCGGTCTTGCTTAAAAGACAAAATTCAGTAGAATAAAAACGCGTTACAGAAGTGTAACAAGCACAACTTTTTTACTCAGGTTGAGACTACCTATTTGATTATTATTTAATTGCAAAACTCGATCAGAACTTCTCAGGTTTTTTTAATCTAGAAAGACGTGGTTACTCCATATGTATAAGTCACGTGATAGAATATTTCTTTTGCGAGAGTGGCGCCATCGGGCGGTGAGGCTAAGTACTTATCGGACCACCCTTGTATGTAGACCGCTGAACATTGTTTGCAGTTAAAACTGTAGACAATACCAGTGTTGTCTAATAAATCAGATTTGTCTTTTCCTAAACGGATAAACTCTTGTAATGGTTTTTGTAATAAAGTGATAAGCATAATGTTATGTTTTTTTAACACAGATGAACATTTTTTGAAGATGTTGCAATTATTCGGAATAGCGACTGTAGGTAATTTTTGATTTTCTAATTTTTTAGAATTATGTAATGCGGTACATTACAAGGCCTTTCCTGGGTGCTGCATTATTTGCAACACCTCGGAAAGGCCACCCCCGTACCTTGCCGCCCCGTAACCGGTTGAATAAAATAAAGATAAACGCGCCCTATATAAAACAATTACCCCTTTTTATGTCCGAACAACCACGCCGGAGATATGGGCAAAACAAACTCGTCAAACGCGATCCGACAGACACTCAAAGAGCAGACAGAAAAAAGGAGCGCACCACGGAAAAAGAGAGCGCACGCACACACTCACTCACATACACTCCCGACCACGTGTTGCCGACCGGCGAAAGAAAAAGGGAAAACTTGACTGGGAAATGCAACGGAAATGCATGTTGATGACACATGCAGATCCGTTACACTCCCAGACACCAACACTAACACTCACGAGGCACTGACACTCCTGGGGCGAGCAGAAAATCGCCGATGAAGTGGCAGCCGGCAATCAGCTGTGTCGGGCTGCCGAACACCATCGGCGACATCCTGAGCGCCACACACAAGAAATACAGCAACCACACACACAAACACCCGGGAGAACATCACTGAACCGACACGGGAGCGCCCCAGGAGGCGCTCCAACAACCGACACAAGGACACGAGACGTACGCGCTAGAAACTGAGCGGCCATGTTGAAGCGCCGAGACAGACTGAGAGCGAGCGAAGTAGACTAAGCAAGAGCGAGCGAGACAGATTGAGACAGAGCGAGCGAGACAGAGCGAGCGAAATAGACTAAACAAGAGCGAGCGAGACAGACGATACGAAATGATAGATAGAATAATATGCAAATGTGAAGATGAGGGCGCTACAAATGAAACGACGTATATTATATACATATTTATGACACATTAAAATTAAAATTATAATTGGAAAAGAATGAGCGTGGAATAAATACCGAATTGTAAAATTCGCACGCGACCGACACCCCTATTATGATAGCGAGCGACAACTACCCCCTTTAGGTTTAAATAATAATTTAACTAACCGAATTCGAACCTCTGACAAAATTCGCTAGTGACGTCACGACCAATGAGCAAATTAGAATAAAATTTGATTTCCATCCGGATAGACAAATAAATAAGAGTAAGGGTAGATCTTTTCCAACAACTAATGATAGCTACCTTAGTGGGGGGTAAGAGAGGGTAAATAACGACGAAAGTAGGAGAGTTAAGGAGGGCGCTGTATCCTTCTAATTTACATACGGACCAATAATAAAATATTCGGAGGGCGCTACCGATATCCGAATTAGCATACCGACCAATAATAACATTTCTTCTCAGAAAGAGGAGAAGAAAAGCGATCTTTGACCGCGAGAAGCCGATTCTCGTCCATTTTTGCCACTGGATCTCTAGATAGAAGGAGCTTCTATCAGCTAATCTCGCCGCAGACTTACTAGCGCTAGACGCCTTCCATTTTCTTTTGCCAATTTTGTTCGCCAAAACCGCAAGGAAAGATTGTAAGTAGGCAAAGTGCCATTCACTTTTATTTAATCGCGGAGTACGGGAATAAACGTCTTAGTGCTGTAGGTCGTCGCGACGCGTGGATCCGTCGACGCCGGTGCCTATCGAATCGCGCTGACCTGTCCGCCATTCCGTAGAGCTAAAGTGAGTGTTAGGTTTTATGAAAGAAAAATTGTGATTTAGGATTCGCGCTGACCTTTCGTTAACTATTTATTACGAACGTAGGTTTAACCGAATAAAATTGTCTTGATTATTTAGTTGTGTTGATCTTCCCGCCATTTCGCAAATCGGACGTGAGCGTTAGGATTAACCAAGAAAAATTGTGATTTAGGATACTCGCGCTGACCTTTCGCTGACAAATTGCCGCGAACGTAGAATTAGCCAAATAAACTCACCCTGCCTATTTAATTGTGCTGACCTTTCCGCCATTTCGTAAACCGAGCGTGAGCGGTAAGATCAGACAAAGGAAATTCGTGAGTGAGTTATTCGCGCTGACCTTTCACCATTTTTGTTAATTGAAGACCGACCGGAAAATTGTTAACGTTTCGATTAATTTGTATCCTTACTAATTCATGATTATTCAGAATTTTACCGACCATATTTACTCCGATCTTTTATGTGTGAATTATTAATACGTCAATAAAGTGATTAATTATTTATATACGATTTACTGTGTTATCCTACCTCTATTGCATGCTAGTGATTTTCAGCCGCAAGCGGTTACATACGGGTACCACTAATTCGCTGTATTTTCGGGTCACTCGATATAGGTAACATACGCGAATTCTAACGTCCTCACGACCTGAATTAAGGAGCCATCACCTGAGCTGCCGGCATACCATAATTAAGGAGGAAAAATAGAGAAGGAGAGTTGGACACCAAGGCCTGAAGTGAGGATACGACGCGTATCCCCCGTCTGCCCACCCTGCGCAGTCGCCGTTAAGCAAACCGGGATACGCGACAACCCTACTGGCCTTACCCCCGACGATCGCCGTAATTAGCCGACGGTCTGGCGCCCTAAATAATCGGGGGTAGAGCCAAACAGGCCTTGTGGCGGAAGAAACTCGGAGCGCGGTTAAAACCCCCGAAATTCCCTGCCACAATTATTATTCCCTTTTTTGTATTTATTGATCCGTTTTTGTATATGTTTTTTGATAAATAAAAATAATTATTTTAATTATTTTTTTAATTAGATAAATAATTATTCTTTTTCAGGATATTAGTAATTATTTTTAAATTGTTGGAATGAAATTTTTTGTCAGCAAGTAAAATAACATACCCCAGGTAACACGTATGTATATGATTGTAGTGAGAAATAGTACATTACGAAACAAGTGCATATAATAAAAATAAATAAATTTCATACAATAAATTTATAAACATTTGCCGTACCGTTTTTTTTTATACGACGTGTGGAAAGTGCGATTTTCAACGCACGTTTTCTGCCGAGCGTGCGGTAAAGGCGCACTTTGCGCACGGAATGTCGAAATAATATTTATTCTTTAACGGATGGTTATAATATTTTCATTGAATAGAAAAACTGCGTGTGATTTTTGCTAACCATTGAATGGATTTATTTCTCTAAAAACTTTATTAAAACTCCACGCAGATATAGTTATCGATAATCTATGAGTGATCAACTTTGATAATTTTTTTATCAATGAAAATAAAATTGCGCGGAGATAATAATTTTAAGTTAAATAATTTTTGTTGTCTTTGTTAACCACGCGCAGTTTTTCTATAAATTTTTTTGGTCGATTTTCGTTGATTTCCCGCTGTTCCTTTAGCTGAAGAAATACAATTATGGACTTAATTATGTATGAAATAATATATTTAAATTTTATAGAAATAGTTTATTTCATTATCTTTCTTAAATACTAATTAAAATATCCAAAAAATGACATAATCTTCAAGAAAATATTGATTCATCATGGTGATCAATATAATTAGTCGCTCTTTTGAATTTCTGCTTTCTTAGAAATATGTTACACTTCTTTTTAGCATGGTCCTTTAATGTTGAATTTTTCGCTTTATAATTTTAGTAGCTGTTATTTACAATTGAAGTTGTTCTGTCCTTAAAGATATTGGTATTAATCTTCTATGTAGTGTTCGATCAGCGGTAGCTCCTCGAGCATTGATAGTATAGATTATCTACTAATTCAAAATATTTTAAATAATGGAAATTGAAGATGCATTGAGACATTTATTTAGAATCACTCCTGCAAGAAATTACTCCTGCAAAGGAAGTTACTCTAACAGCTATTTAAAAGTTTATTTTGTCAAAGAATTTCGGATGTGTTTAAAGTTTGTTTATATCAACTTATTATCATTAATTCACATTTCATTGTGTTTTGGTTAACAAAAATAGGTTATTTTCAATATTAATCCTATTATTCATTTTCATATCTTACATAGAATTAAGTTAAAATTGTATCCAGTAGACAACAAATACATCTTTTATATGATCCGGGCCATTGCATATAATATTAATATTTAATTTGCAGTAGATAAAATACATGTATTATATGCGAAACCGGTACACGGCACTTTGATAAGTATTTTACTGAATATAGAATATCGAAGACTGAAATTAGATTTAGACGCAACACTGAGCGGTGGTAATCTCCTGGATTTTTAAATAAAAAATCAATCAAAGCACGAAATAAAAAGTAAAAGAATCGAGGAAAGGGCGAAAAATCCAATACCTAATTCTCTCATTAATAATCACGAATAAAAACATAAGCTTGTTACTTTAATTGTAAATTGTAATTAAATTGGTAAGTAAGTAGCAGTACATAACGTATACGCGTTCATGTTTATACCTATGCGTGCTGATGCGTGTATGCATGTATGTACATACATACACACGAGTGCGCGCGCATACACACACACACACACGCGTACGAGTACGCCAAAAACAGCTATTCATTATATATTACCATACATAAAAAAAACGAATGGAAAATGAATTGTCGCGTTGTGCTGCCATGAGTGCTTGGCCATTATGCGCCATTCGGAAATCAAGACGAAAAACGTTAGTGTCATTTCAAATTACGTTGATAAAAAAGTATCACTAAAGTTACTTTACAATCACGACGCCGTATTCAAATAGTTATAGCAGTTATAAATATTTACATAGATTTATTAGTAAAGGAAACATTGTTGTTAACAAAATGAAATTCAGCATAATGTAATTGACCAATTCAACGTAAGTATTCCTTAAACATATTGTTATTAAATATTTCAACTTTGTGATACGTGTTAAAAACATACCTTAAACAAACAATATATTTGCCACATGCAACGATTGAAACGGATTCAAATAATTATTTGTTTAGGCCAACTGAGAAACGTCTTTAAATATATTAATATATGAACTACGTTGATGAACTTAAGTTTCATATTTTGGTAGAATTTTAGTTCGGTGAGAAAGAAAAGAAGATCAACGTAATTCAATTGGAACCAAAGCATACAAAAGCTGAGCTATAGAGATTCCTAATTTTAAAGTCTGAAATAGCAGTTGGATGACACTGACTTTGATGCGTGTAACGTTTGCCAAATTTTTAAACAATATGCTCGTCTAGTTCGAGCTAAATCGTGCTACTTTTCTTAACAGTGTAGTAGTTATAAAAATGGGAATAATATTCTCCAGATTTCGTGTAAGTAAAATGATATTAAAACTACAATTTTTGTATTTAATTTTTACCTTTAAGGTTATGTTACTAATTTGTTCTTTATTTGAATTAATATAAAATTATAAATTGTACTCTACATTTTATTCAAAATTAAATTGTAATTGTTAGTAGTTCACATTATAGTAAATAGTATTGTTAAATCATTTTCATTTAACAAATATTTCCGAATTTGCATATTTATATATTACAAATTGTTTATTAATGATTTGTAAATTTTATCAAAATCAATCATTTCAACACAACTTTTCGAATGTTGAACCGAATTACTTGCAAAAAAAGTTACAATGGTTTAACAAACATTTAATGCATGAATTTACTTAATTATTCAACATGTGTGAATAGTCATTAACATTCAATGGAGTGCCATTTGAAATCTATATATAGCACAGTGAGTTCAAAGTACATTTGACTTGAAACTATAGTATCTGTAAATAATGCATGCTAAAATCATGATGTTAATCAACATATTTGCAAGATTTAAACATTGAAGGAGTCAACTTTTAATTAACTATTCATGTATATTTTAAATATGAATCATATTTTTCTTATTACCTCTGTTAATATAATATCTCTTGTTTTTAGAAAAAGCGAACTACTATTGAAGTTTTAGATGATTTAGATAAAGTAAGTTATAATTGTATATTTTTTCAATATAATATAATATATTTGACAATAACAAATGTATTCATTTACAGAAAATAAAAGATATTCAAGAATATGGTCAAAATACTGAACAGAGGCACAAAAAAATTGTTGGAACTTTGATCATATATAGTGTAGCTTTATATATCATTACAGCAATGGTCTTTTACTTTTACTTTTTTCCTGCAGAACTGTATGATCAAATATTTTATATCACACCTTTACTCATTTTCCCAATATTGTAAATGTCCTTATATTATAACTTTAATGAAGTTATTAACAACATTGTACTAGTTAATATTATTATATAATTTTTAGAATCTTATTTACGAAGAAAATGGTATCATGGTATTATAAACGCAAACTTTCTAGAAATCAAGATAAACTATCCACAATGCAACAACAAAAAAAGAAAATATTAGACGAAGTTACAGAAACAGAGACATACAAAAAAGCCAAAGAGATATTAATGAGATATGCTCCTGATCAGTTGAGAAT
Source organism: Phymastichus coffea (assembly GCF_024137745.1). Taxonomy (NCBI): domain Eukaryota; kingdom Metazoa; phylum Arthropoda; class Insecta; order Hymenoptera; family Eulophidae; genus Phymastichus; species Phymastichus coffea. The sequence continues at coordinate 1,295,527 of NW_026706881.1, forward strand.
GACAGCAGTGAGTATTATTCAATTATCAATTGAACAATTTTTATTTTTAATAGTTTATTCTACAATGCATGCTAGAATAGCAAAAAATTAGACTTTAATTTGTATGTATTCTAATATAATAAATGCAGAGATTGGCATGATTTCAAATTAAAAACTATTAATTGATAATTTCTTTTTTCAGTTTTCACCACAGGTTAGTTAATTTTGTTAACATACCATGTAAAACAATATATTTGTATAATAGATGTGTGATAATTCAATTTACTTCACAGAGCGCTAACAAACAAACTCCTGTAATAATAACTGAAACTCCTAAATTTGGCACACCTCAAGGAGTAGTTCCTTCTTTGCAAACAACTGAATTACGCCGCAGAGCTTTAACTTCATCTAACCTAGCACAAAATCTTCCATTAAATAAACTCCCTATAGGAGTTGGTATTTCACAATCTCCACTACCCTCAACACCCTATCGAACAAGTGGTAAAGTAAGTAATCCTGCTACACCACCTCCTAGTAAGTAGTTCTTGTTTACCTTTGATATTTCACACTTACATATTTTTTTAAAATTATTAGTCCTAATACTCATTTTGATAAATTTCCTTCTCAGAGACTCCATTACCTCGACCAATTTTACCTCAACAAAGAAGCTATGTTGATAAACTTATTGAATATGTTGTTGGTGATGGGCCAAATAACAGATATGCCCTAATATGTCGCCAATGTGACTCGCATAATGGAATGGCTCTCAAGGAAGAGTTTGAATATTTTGGTAAATATTCTGTTTGAAAATTAATGCACATATTTCTTAAAGATTTATTGTCCTTTTCTTAATATGAAATTCAGCATTCAGATGTTGTTACTGTAATTTTTGGAACCAAGCAAGAAAACAAAAACCATCTGCTCCTAAACTAGAATTAGATAATAGTTTGATGAGTCCACGAAGACTGTCACTTCAATCAAATAAATTAATGGAAAATGTAGCACAAACACATACAAGTGATAATGAAAATACTATCAATTCATCAGATACAGGTAGACAGTTTTTGACTTTTATAATTTTAGAGACAGTAGTTACATTATAGCTTTAATTTTTCTCACATTAAAGATTCAGATATAGAAGTTGTAGAAAAGCCTTCTACTACTCCAGACAGTGAAAAAAATAATGTGATTGACGAAAATGAAAGTAATGATAAAGCTATAGGTATCTATTAATATCATAAATAAAATCAATAATAGAAAAATAGGTAATTTTCAATTTATCGCTTTTATATTTAATCATTTTTAGATTCAATACTTGTTGAAGAAGAACCACCTTATCAAGAAACAGAAAATGAAAAAATGGAGGTAGATGAATCTCTTAAAAAGGAATCATAATTGTTACAAACAAAAATGAATTTCATAAGTCAAAGAGTTGTTAAATACTTTATTAATCATCATTGGAATATACAATAAAATGTTTATATAGATTATTTATATTTTGCTACCGAAGTATTTTCAAACAATCTATAACATATTCAAATTGAAAATAATGAGATATGGATAGTTCTATTGTGAATTAAAAAATATTTATTTCAACCTATTTAAAGAACACTAATCATTCCAGATTTAATTACTTTTATTTTTAAAGGCTTTTCTTTTTTTATTTAACAAATAAAGAACGAATATTTATTTCATATACTGTCATACAATGTTTTTAATTCTCGTAGGATTTCAATGTTTGAATTAATTAAATTATTTTACTTTGTTTTGAACAAAACAAATGTAAATTAAGTTTATAATAACACTGAATCAGTGTTATATCACGATAATCTGTTTTCTAAAATAATTTCTAGCTTATTCAATCTAAAGAAAATAAAGTTTATCCAAATCTTAGAACTATCAATTAATGAGGATTAGTATAAAATTAAAGTGAATTTGCAATCTATGATTATTTATCCAGACGTATTACTTGAGTTTTTAATATTTCAAAGTATTTTCATAGTCCATTATAAGTGTCAATCTATAGAATTTTTAGTTTGTAACTTTAATGATAATCTTTTAAAAAATATAACAAATTTACTGACAATTAATTATGTAAATTTTTGATACTTATTTTAAACAGTTTGTTTGACTGAATGAAAACATGCAAGACGCTAATATTTATTTTTATTTATAACAAAAATAAACAGCTAATATATTAAATAATCAGTTTTAAATGCTTAACTGATTTTTACACTAATATTAAAAGAAAAGAATGAACAAGACTTAATTAAATCAAATTTTATTATTTGGAGTTTACACTGCAAGCTTAGGTGCAACAAAAATGCGTGTCCTATTAAGGTTTTCAATTTAAATAGTAATATTTATTATAAAATAATGTATACATATAATTTTGTTTAAATATGTACATTTAAAAATAAGGAGACAAATATATGTAAATCTAAAATTTAATTATGATTATTTTTTAATAAAAAGTGATGATAAAAAATAGCTTAAATTCACAGAAAAAAATAAAATTACAAAATGTTATATACAATAACATATTTGACTAAAGAAAATAAAAAATAAGTTTAAAAATTTGTAATTGCCATTCTGCATTGTAAAGTAGATAAAAGAAAAAAAGTAAGAAAAGAAAATATTATTAACTAACTCACTGTTTTTTTTAAATAATTTTTTTCATTTGATCTATTATATAAGCTTTTATGTGAGAATTGTATTTCCTTAATATTATTTTATTCTCATTTCACGGTTTTATAGAAATAAAATACTATTAAAAACTTACGTTTCCGAAAGCATTTTTAAATACGTTTTCTAGAAGCTGAAGGTAGCGGAGAGGGAGAGTGTATTTTTCTATATATAATTGCAGATTGTGAACCGACCTTTACGTTTCCACAAAGTAGTTGTGAAAATAACGTTTTATCAACGGTATATCATATTTGAGGTAAATCCACGGATTATTTATGCATCATAAAGTTTTGTTGCAAAAAAAGTTTATAATATTATCTTTTATGTTTGATATTGATAAATCTCAATCATATTTGACATTTTTTACCAATTCATTCTATTCAAGCCTCTTCATTTCTAACCTTTTTTAGTTACCTTATTGAGTCTTAGAAAATTTTAAATAAATTTCTTTATTCTATATACAATATAAAACAAAAAGTAAATTACTTTATCACTACCTATAGTAAAAAAAAGCTGATAACGAAATATATCAAACTGTTTATAATTTTCTACGTGAAACGAGTTGGCTATTTATTCAAATGTATATATAGAAAGATTTATAATTATTTTTAAATTCATAACTTTGATAAAAGTTATTTGGATTTATAGTATTTATCTAACTTATATAATAATTAATAAGTATTCTAATATAATTTCACGTATTAAGACTATTTTTTTGTACAAAATTCTAATTGTAAGTATTTAAGAAGTTTATAACCATGGTAATTATAAATAGTGAAGGGGAAATAATTTGAATATCTATTATTATCATTATCATTATTATTATCATTATTATTATTATTGTTATTGTTATTGCTTCAAGAGCTGTGTTCATCTGGAACGCTACAGAGATACACTAGGTATTTGTAGGCATTAGTCTTGATTCCCTATAGTTACGAACATGTAGATCGCTTAATTATACAATAAAATAATTTTAAAGTCATTTGAAAACAAATACTCTCACTTTTATATTTTAACACAAAATTATATTTAAAGATAAACATTTTGAAACAAAAAACTGCTTTACCAATCCTTCAAAAATATTAATTATTAAAAGTACCAACTGATTATTTTGTTATCATTTTTAGATTCATGAAAATGCCAGAACTAACTGAACTTGACAAAGCTACAGCTTCTGATCCATCAAAGGCTGAAGTAGGAACTGCTGGTTCAGGAACTGATTCAGACTCCGATGATACTATTCCAGAATTGGAAGATGCAACTACAGGTGGCAATGTTGGATTTTCAGGAGTGAACGTTCCTGGTATGCCCATTGACATGGTTTCAAAAGCCAAACAAAGTCGTGGAGAGAAGAAAGCTAGAAAATTAATGAGCAAACTTGGCCTGAAACCGGTAAAAAGTTTGTTTAATTGTATTGTTTTTTAATAAGTAAATAGTATTGTATTAATATTTTACTTTGAATACTGTAGGTCCAAGGTGTAAACAGAGTCACAATAAGAAAGTCTAAGAATATTTTGTTTGTAATCAACAAGCCAGATGTTCTAAAAAATCCTGCTTCAGATACTTATATTGTATTTGGAGAAGCAAAAGTATGAAGGCAAAATTAATATTTTATACAATTTTTGCAATTGTTTTACTAATTATTCATTGTTTTTAGATTGAAGATCTGAGTCAACAAGCTCAAGTAGCTGCTGCAGAAAAATTCAAAGAGCCACCAGTTATATCAGCTGCTGAAGCTGGTGGTAGCACAACGGTACATTTTATAAAGATAAAACCTCAATTTTCTAATAAAATAACTAATTTTAATATAAAAAAATATTCAGGTGGTTGCTCCAATACAAGAAGAGTCTGAAGAGGAAATTGATGAAACAGGAGTTGAAGAAAAAGATATTGAGCTTGTCATGAATCAAGCCAGTGTAACCCGGGGGAAGGCTATCAAAGCTCTCAAAAATAATCAGAATGATATTGTGAATGCTATCATGGTCAGTTGAACATACGTTTTTTTTTCACTAGAACTATTTTTTGTTGTGAAAAATAGCTATTCATTAAATGATGAATAATGTGGAGGTTTCGCTTTTATTTCACAGTCAGACATAATTATCTGACGAAAACCTTGGCAGACTGAATTTTTTATAATTTAAATTGATTTGACATAATATAAACATAATTCAAGTATTGATTTCTTATTTTTTGTGTTGCAGGAGCTAACGATGTGATAAACCAGCTCTCAATCGTTCTTAGGGTATGCTTGTTGCGGCTCTTTGTGAGGCATTATTTTACTATTTTATTTTCTATAAAACGGTTACTTATTTTTTCGCATATTCGTGTTTCATGTATCACAAATAGTTTTTACACATTACTTTACGTTTTTTAAAAAGTTAAGTTCATAAAGTCAATCAACATGTATATACATTATTCAGATAATAAAAGTGACATTCTTTAAGCTACAGTGAGATGATAATTAGATGTTGAATACATTTTTGTATCTACCTAAAAGATATCCTTTATTGCATTACAATCAGGGAGGGGATCAGCTTATTTTTGACACTATTTCAGCATTAAGTGGTTAACTTTAACAACATTTATTAAGTTGCGTTGTATTACTTCGAAAAGGCGTGTTTTTATAATTACATTTCCATTAATATTTTGTTTAATTCAAATAATGTACTAGTTATGATTATAATATAATTATATGTAATTTATATTATATATAATTGATATAATTATATATAATATAAATTATTTGAACTAATCGAACATTCGACAAAATTAAAAAATCGTTTCGAAAATTTAAACCTGTGGAAGTAGTATATAGCAGCAGGGGTATCGACATAAATTTATCCGGTTGCGTACAGGTTCTAGATGTTAAGGTCTTGACAATGCGACGAGCTAGGTAGGATGTCGCTATGTGCATCAGGATCATAGGACTAGCGAGTAGCAACAGCGTCACTTCTAGCGCGCTTATGCCATTTTTTTATGTCAACTTATGGGCTATTCATAAACAATTTTGCAAACGAACTTCAACACTTGAATACACAATTATATAAATTAAAAATTTTACAACTGTCAACTTTATTAACAATATTAAATAAATAAATAATCAACGGGAGTTTGGGAGAAGTAAGAAAATTATTTCATAGTTTTAAATATATAAATATAGACAAAATTGTCAAATAATATTACTTCTTAAGATATTTATTAATGTGTAATCTTATTCATAACTTAATAATATAAACAGCAAACTTTAGGTGACCTTTTATGGTTAAGAAAAAGAATTAAGAAGAATTGAATAAACCTATATAAAATGATTGTTTGCTAAGATTTTAGCGTTGAAAATTCAAATTAATTTATCATTTTCACAGCTGGTAGGTTATTTACGCAGTTGCGCGGAACTGTGTTATGATTGATCAAAAACCGTACTAAACTAAAGAGAGAATCTTTGCCTGCAGTGATTTTAAAACACCAAATGATATTTTCGTGCATTGTCGAGCCTTGTTTATTATCTGCTAGTTTCTTATTATTGAATGAACACTTCCGTGAAAAGACAGATAAATATTAGGCTTACAAAATCTGAAAATTGTTGTATAGTCACTACTTTATTACTTTGTACTGAATCAGCAGTTTAACAACTCACTAACGTTTACATGATAGAAAAAACTAAAATTGGCGATCTCAAGGTAAGACTATTTTATTGATTGACACTAGATCTTTCATGTTATGAATGTGAAAATTTATATACATTTTATGCACAGCATGGACATTGTACAATACTTTTTAAATTTTGTTTTCTTTTTTTATTCTGTGTACGTCTGTGCATTTTCTGGTTAGCATTTGTAAATAATATTTAAAAAAATTTTCAAGCAGCTATCTATTGGTTAGCAATAAATTTTTATGAATTTAGCAGTCATTGGAATAGAAATACTATTAATCAGTACGTATATCTAAAAAATGATATCGCTTATACCTTGTATGGTCAACCAAAAATTGATAAAGATTGTAAATATCCTGAAGATGATGCTTATGTTTATGAAAACAGAGCTATAACTGTAATAGTGTTAATTTATGATTAAATTGTTGAGCATAGCACACAATTGACTGATAAAAAAAAGAGGTACTATATGGTGTATGAAACATCATTGCATATTTGTGATGACTCCAAACTGATCGAACTTATATTACCCACCCAATTTTTAAAATACAAAATGTATAAAGAAAAAAGATACACTTACTTTTCGTAATTGGTATGTCGACACTGAGGCACGATTTTATAAAAGTTGGAGTAAATTTTTGTATAACAATATGTCAACTTGTACAATAATAGTTCCAGAAGATAGAATTTATCAAACAAATTTAAGAGATGTGGTTCGAAATATCATCTCCTGTATGGGTTGAAATACATAATAATAATGTAAGCAAAAATATAATAAATGCTATTGACATAGCAAGCACTTTTATCAACATTGGATGTGTTGGGACTGGAATTGCTGTTATAATCTACCCTATAACTATATCAATTGCCGTAGCAGGTAATTTTTATATTATTTTACATTATCTGTGTACTGAGACACATGTATATAAAAATTTATTAAGACTGTATTTTTAGGTGCTGTTGGAGGAGCAGTATAAGGAATATGAGGAAGCAGTAGAGCAGTACAAGAATTAGTAGATAAAAGTATTCATGGCCAGTCTATCAGTATTACCAATAAGCAAGCAATGTCAGATTGACTTGGAGTTGCAGACAGCACTCTGGACCTAGCTGCTAGCAGTGGATCTACCCTGCTTTCTACTGCAATAAGTACCAGAACTGCTGTTGGTAAAAGGGGCTTAAATCAATCATTATGCAATTATGATCAGCAATCTCTGTGTAAATTCCATTGGTGTAGGATATAACTCTATGTTCAACAGAACAAACAAATCGGAGAAATATCAATGTACAAATTTTCGCGATATAACATATAAAGCTACACTGTAAGCTATAAACCATATACAAATTTTATAAACTAGTCGTAATTTCCATGAATATTGCGCAGAAAGTCACAGAGAGTGATACTTCAAAAAAGGATATTTTTGTTGACGCAATGAAATTCTTGTGGATCTTAATTAACATTAATTTTCATCAAATTACACCACGGATCAATATGTTCAATCCTAATAACGAAGGGTATGTGATTAATATTATTGTAGCAATAGATAGATATGAATTAACTGAAAACAAAAAATGGTTGTGTGCTTTCCATGAATACAGAGCTATATAACATAAGTACCATATATATAATTAATATAATAAGATGTAATATCGTTTCATTATTATTTTCATAATTCACAAAAGTAGTTGTCATTAAACGTTGTTATAATTATGTAATATAATACATATTAGATATATAACAGCTCAATGTGAAATATGATATTTTATATAAAACTTAATTATTAAATTTTATTATATAAAGAAAATCGGTGAGTTACCCGGGGTAGTTTCCTTGTAAGTCCATTCTGTGGTGAGAAACTAAATGTACTTGTTCGAAACGATTCTCAAAGATTTTTTTACAAATTTTCAAAGTATAGGTTACAAAGTCGCAGCCATTCAATATTTAAACAACTACTTCCTGCTACTTCTGCGAGGCAGACATTAAATTTCTACATTGTAATATACCAACGATATTTTAATGAAATCTTTAATAATATTAAAATATGAAAAAACGAATGAGGAAGTCTTTCTTTGAAGTGAAAATTAGAAATAATCATGTAATGATATATAAACTTGTAAAATGACAAAGTCTTGACTTTAGTAAAGAATATCAGAATTTATTTGTACAGAGTATAAAAATTGTAATAAAAATATTCAATAAGCTTATATTCTAATCTGAATTGATTTATCGCTAATCATGCAATAACTTATCTAGTTAACGTGGATCTTCGCCTCGGAATCGGCTTTGCTTTCTTTGACAATAAAAGATTCCGCCTCTGAAAATGTCGAGGCTATCATATTACTCATAGAAATATCTTTTCCATTGTATTCATGTATGTATTGAACTTGAACATCATCGTCCATCTCTGCAATCATTACGATCAATCATGTAAATGTATACGAGGCAAACACTCTTGATAACTTGTAGTAAAATATACCTAATCTACAGAGTACCGCAACGATGTCAGCTTCATTTTTAAGTATCTTTAAGTTATTTAAGTCTCCGAACTTTTTAATTGATTTCGCAACGCTGTTATTAAGATTTAAAAACCATAACTTTTGTTCTTTTTCCCGTAACTCCTTTGCCAACTTTTCCAGCCCCTGTACAATACTTTTGCTTAGTGCACCAATGAAAAATTCAGCGGATATCGGAAAAATGAACAAAGCGTACCTTGACGATTGTGTAATCAATGCCGCAGAATCGCTGAAAATTAAGCACCAGAGGAATTTTGCCATAATCGGGTCGCTCGTACGCGACTTCGGAAATTTTGTTAGTAAAAAAGTCGACTGCCGGAAAGAAAAGACCTACATCTGGTTGGATCAGCAAATATTTATGCTCCAAATTAGTCTGAAATCGGCGTGTAAAGTAAACTCGTCAGCTCGGTTCGTAAATCACAAAGTTTGTGTACGCGGCCGTGATAACAAAGTCAGTATGCTTTTCTTACCAGAGATTGTTTCTTACCATGCACTCGGTGACTCTGATTGCTAGTCGAGCCGACAAATACAGCAGATAGATGATGTTGGATATGCCGAGAAGCAGACCTGTTTATATATTGTCTGTCTATAATCCTCTTGTTAAAAGTGAAATGAACGCAAGTATCCCTTTTTCCGCACGCAGCCGCGGTTAAGCACCCCTACAGCCAAGAGAACGTCCTTAACGACCGTAGACGTCATTTTTTAGACATGTTTTTGATCGCAAAATTCACGTGTAAAACGAAACAATAAATTAATCTAAAGTATCGTCCCTTATGTTTCTAAGTATGCTAAATATGAATCTGGGCTCAAAATTCAAAAACTTTGCTTGCAAAATTAAATATGACGGATTTTTTATAAGAAAATAGTATAAAGTAATAGTAAAATGTAATAGTAAAAATTTTTTATTATCAATTTCTAGCATAAAACGTGTCAATATGCAAATCTTTCTTCAATCATCGGTACATAAAATTGTTGAACTTTAACAAAAAATTTTTATATATGAGCTTTTTTCTAAAATGTCAGATAAAATGCAAAAACCTGAAAACAAATTCGTTTCTTGTTACCATTGTTTTTCACAAAAAAATATAAGGTTTAGAAAAAAGTTTTATAGAAGAAAAATGTCTTAAAATTTATCAAATAACGCACTCAAATTTTTTTTAATTTTTAGGATAACATTTTTGATTTTTCAAAAAATTGGAAACGATTTGAATGAATTCGCACAATGTTGGACAATATTTTGTTCGAAAACTAAAGGCTTTGGGAAAAAATTTATAAGAAGACAAAGTCTTAGAATTAACCAAAAAATACTCTAGAATTGTTTCAGGTTTTTTAATAACTTTTTTTGGAAATATTAATGTGGTTTTTTGAAAAATCAAAAATTTTTTTAAATTTGAATGTTCCTTGTTAAATTTTAAGATTTTCTTCTATGATACTCTTTCCTAAACCTTATAGTTTTTAAGAAAAATAATGGTAACAAGAAACGAATTTTTTTTTTTCAGATTTTTGCATTTTATCCGTCATTTTGGAAAAAATGCTCATATATGAAAATTGTTTGTTCAACGATTTTTTGCACCGATGATTGGTGAAAGATTTCGATATTGATACGTTTTATGCTAGAAAAACAAATTAATAAAAAAAATTTTTAATTTTTCACTATATTGGAAAAAAATGGTCATATATAATTTTGTAAGTAAAATTTTGGAATTTTAAGCCCAGATTATTATTTAACATATCCATAAACATAATAAATGGTATCTTAGGTCAATTTATTGTTTCGTTTTACACATAAATTTTGCGATCAATAATATGTCTAAAAGATGACATCTATGGTCGTTAATGGGTTAAAAATTTGAACTACATTATTACACGATCTTGTTCTATTGCCCTAACCCCTTATCATTAGTAGAGATATGCGCTCTCTTTCCGAAAAACGATCCATTTTGATTGAAAAATTTTAATGTTAATGAGTTTTACAAGTAAAAATATAATTTTTTCATGAAAATTTATAAAAAGTTCAAGATTACAATAACTACCTTACATAGAACAAATCATAATCAAAAAATTTGATCATTTTGTAAAGTTTTATCTCTAACAACATGAAAGCGTTATTTATATTGGCCTCTCACAAATAAAATAAATAAAAAACTTTTAAAAATATGCTTTTTAAAACTAAAAAAACTAAAAAACTAAAAACTTTAAAAATTAAAAAATTAAAAAATATTAGATTTTTATCTAGTAGGAAATGCTTCAAATTTCAAACGCAAAATTTGTACTATTTTTGAGGATACAAAAAGAAAAATAGAACTAAGCAAAGAGTAAATTAAATAAAAGCATAAAATGTATTCGTCAAGCGAAGATTTATATAAATTAACATATTTATTTTAGAATTATAAAAAATTTGTTCTTTAAGAATAGTTTTTAGTTGAGTACGTTGTACTTAACTTGTACTTAAATGATACTTAAAAAAGCCATACATAACACAAAATTGTAGAATTTGAACGAAACAAATAAGAATTTGAACGAAACAAATTTATTGAAGAAACATTTCATCAGTTAGTGAAAGAAGTTGATAAATCGATTTTTTCTTTGTGAAAGCAGACACGTTAAAAATGTTTTTTTTTGTAAATTTAAAATTTTTTTGTAAATTTGACAACGCTTACAATTTAACAGCAAATAAATATTAACTAAAATGGTCCGTGGGTAAGTAAAATAACTCGAATTTCACGATATTAACGAAATTTGGCGGAAATACTCCCACTGAAAAAAATTACATAATTTGTTACGTGATTTATCACGTGTCATTTTTGCATAATAAATCATGTGATTTGTTACGAGATATCACGTGATTATTAACTGAGTCCAGGAAGACAGAAATGGTATGTGATATTACGTGATTTAATGATATCACATAATTAATTTCTAGGTCGCGGTAGATGGAAAGGCTACGTGATTATTTTACGTGAAATCACATGATTATTTGCTGTGTCCCGGTAGATGTAAATGGTATCGTTCCTTTTAATATTTTGTTAAATAGGCTCAAATAAATGATGATAAAATTATTATTGATAAATTCATGTAATAATTTTATTTCTACAACTTAAATAATAACAATCGCAATCAGTGCACGCTATGTGCTTGAACAGACAAAACTTCAGATAGCTAAAGGAACTCAGCGGCAAATCAACGAAAATCGACCGAGAAAAATTATAGAAAAACTGCACGTGGTTAACAAAGATAAAAATTATTTATAACTCCGCGCAATTTTATTTTCATTGATAAAAAAATTATCAAAGTTGATCACTCACAGATCATCGATAACTGTATTTGCGTGGAATTTTAATAACGTTTTTTGAGACATAAATCTGTTCAATCGTTAGCAAAAATCACACGCAGTTTTTCTATCCAATAAAAATATTATTATAACCATCCATTAAAAAATAAATATTATTTCTCACTACAGTCATATACATTTGCACCTGAAAGATCAGTTGGTAACATAAATCTGTACACTTTTATTATTGTAAGGCACACTCTAAAAATTATAAGAGTTGTATTAATAGGAATGGGTTATTTTTTGAAATAACCGTCAATGTCAACTATTAATTAGAAGTGGATATTTTATGCAACGTAAATATTGGAGTAGTTAAAATGATTGGTTATTGAAAAAATAAGCTATACCTATCGCTACAGCTCTTATATTAGTAGGATAAAAGAACTCAGTAGGAACTAATAGGAAAATCAACGAAAATGAAATTGGAAAAATTATAGAAAAATTGCACATGATTCGTAAAGAACGCAGAACTCACTAATAATGACGCGCAATTAAGATTTCGTTAATAAAAAAAAATCCAAAAGTTAAACACCCCTAGATCAATAGAAATTGAATTTGCGTAGCGTTTTTGGCCGGTTTTTATAAAAATGAACCCGTTGAATCATTAGCGAAATCACGCGCAATTTTTCTATCTAATCAAAATATCATTATAATTATCCGTTATGAAGAAATGAATATTTAAGATGACGTGTAGGCTCAAAAAGTACTATATCTTCTTAAAAAGGCTGTACCTATAAGCAAGGGGTATTTTTCAAATATATAGCAATGTCAACTACTTTAACATAGACAATACCTTACTAAGAATACCAGTGTAAGAGCTGAGATGATAGGAATAGCTTATTTTTTCAATAATAACAGTTATTTCTGAAAATAACTCATTCCTATTAATACAGCTCTTATAATTTTGAGAGTGTGCCTTACAATAATAAAAGTGTACAGATTTATGTTATCGACTGATCTTTCAGGTGCCAATGAATATGACTGTAGTGAGAAATAATATTTATTCTTTAACGGATGGTTATAATAATATTTTCATTGGATAGAAAAACTGCATGTGATTTTTGCTAACGATTGAACAGATTTATTTCTCTAAAAACTTTATTAAAACTCCACGCAGATACAGTTATCGATGATCTGTGATCAACTTTGATAATTTTTTTATCAATGAAAATAAAATTGCGCGGAGTTATAAATAATTGTTGTTATCTTTGTTAACCATGCGCAGTTTTTTAGTATTTCTTTGCGGATGCTAACTTTGTTTATATTCTCTATTATAATTTCTCTCATATTATAAATATCAGGACTATAACTTGTAATGTATTGTTCTAGACATTCGAATTACGCAGCACATACTTTTATTTAACATTTCATTCGTTGCTATGATAGATTGTTTTAAAAAGTATAAACTCAATCATATCGTTTTCTTCGATCAATAAAATCTGTTATTAAGTTCCAATCTTCTAGTTATTATTGATATACAACAATTAAGTTTTAAACTATTTGACTTCAAATTCTTAATAGTAGTAATGACATCCTTTTATGTAAAATTGGAATTATTATTAAAATTATAACTCAGAGATAGAATGTCTTTGACTTCTAATGGATAATATGAGTATCTGACACATTCACAAACCAATTTTTTCGATTATTAGAAGCAATGGTACTCATTCTTTTCTTGTTATTCTTGTTAGTAAGTTTTTTAAATTTCTTGAAATAACGATATTTGTAATTTTTGAAAAATATTCAAATATTTTTTCTCTGTAAATTTCCTATATTAGTCTAGTAATTTAATCTGTTTTCAAAATATTGAACAAAAAGAGCTGTGCATCTAGATATTTTTTTACAAACTTAATCTGTGCATATAAATCGTTATTTTTTAATTTTAGAATTCTTTTCTTTTGTAACTCTACTGTGTCTTCATATCTCTGGTGACATAAATTACTCTTGAAACTAAACAACCTTTTAACACTATTATTCATGTATCTAGGTATGACTTCTTCACATTTGCAACTTTTGAGAAACGAAAGTCTATCATTTGGCACGATGAAACCTAATTTATTTATTTGTAAATTCATATTATTATATATTTTTAGTGTTTAATAAAGACTGTTGTTCAATAAAGATCTAAAGAGACCAACAATTATTGGCAAAACATCAGTATAATGAAGTGAACGTTGTGTGTATTTTTATGAAGGGCTTACTCTCACATCTTTATATAGTATTTTTATTTCAATCAAAATAAATATACGTTAAGTATCAAACATCTGAAAGTAAAATAACTAATAGATTACTTGACGTACCACAAGCATCCATTATTGGACTGCTGCTATTCATAATATACATTAATAATTTACTTATTATATTGCCGGAAAATTAAATATCGTCTTATACTACTGACACAATTATTATTTGTTCGGAGCAAACCTGGCCAAGTTCTGAATCAAAAATAAATAACTAGCTAATTGTAAGTAACAGTTTGCTGACATCAAATCGTTTATCAATTAGTATCCTCAAAACAGTCTACATGCCATTTCGTTCCTATCAATTTGGTTCCTATTTCAGTTATTTTAAGAATTGATATCCCAAACATAACTTACTGTCTTACTATAAGTATTTTAGGGGTGGTGATTAACTAGCAGACTCAAGCAGGAACATCACTTAGAATATATTACACAGAAAACCAAATATTTTATTAATGCAATATCGAAGCTAGACACATGGATTTTAACTCGTTTCAGCCGAAAACGCCACTATCGGTACATATTTTAATTGAGCAAATCGTAATTTATTTACTACAATTTTTTGTTTTTATTTTGCATAAATTATCTACGTTTGATCAGAAAGGGTCTCGTTGCATATAATTATAAAAAAATCATTGTGCCGATAAAAATTGATACTAAAATGACTACTGTTTTTTAATTGATTTGTGTATTTGTCCACGATTGATAAATAGGGAAAAGAAAAATAAATAAAAGAACATTTCGGCTCAGTTAATTTTCAATTTCAGCTACAATATTATACAAATCATTTAATATTTCTATAAAAATTGCCAACATAATTTTATGAAATATGTTGAGTCACGTTTCTGTAAAGCTTCTGGAAAGTTCCTATAGTATATTTTATTCAATTTGTTTATCAACAAAATATTTCCTTGAAACGTTCTTAAAAAGTATCTAAAATATTTCAGTAAAGTGTTTCCTATAAGTTTGGAAAATATTTAGTGAAAAGTTATGCTAAAAGTTACTGAAATTTATCTGAAACATTGAACGGAAATATTGCATGAATCGTTTCTGCTATGATTCGTCGATGTTTCGCGGAATGTTTCTATAAACATTGCAAAAGTATTTCTCTTAAATATGTTGAGCAATGTTTCTGCAAGATTTGTGCAAAGTTTAATTGAAATATTTCAACGAAAGTTTTACAATGAGTTTCTGAAATATTCAAGCGTCTTTTTTTCAAAAATTATTTCAACAATATTTCGGGGAGTTGTTTGTGGGAAAATTGCGACAATTTTGTTGGAATATTTTTATATAATATTGTAGAAAATCGTTTCTGATAGTTTAAGCTAATGTTTCACAAAACATTTTCATTGACATTCAAAAAATCTTCACGAAAATTTCACGAAAAAATTCTTGCGATGTTTTTGAAAGGCTTATGCAAAGTTTTCATAAAATGTTTCAAAACTTGATATGGAATATTTCAGTGAAAACTTTTACAACACCTTTGATATATTACATGAAAAATTTTATTGGAATCTTCATAATTTATTTTATAAACATTTCTACAATATTTTTGCAAGATTTTTTAAAAATATTTTAGTGAATTTTTCAGTCCAATATTTCATACTATGTAGGATATGGTCACGAGCTGCGCGCATCGATAATATCACTTCCTATAACCTATAAACATATTCAAATCGATCAGCAGTTTGCTTCGCAGAAGCTAGATAGATAATATATGATATTAATGTTTATGATCCCTGTACCAAGAATGAAATATCCTCTCCCTTTTATAAACCTTTCAAGAAAGGTAAATGAACTTATTTACTATTGATTACGTTCTAAAAATTGATTTGAAAATAGTGTCTGAGGCCTACTCGTATGAGAAAGTTTCAAACTTTCTTGAAAGATATTTGGCTACATGCGCGGCGTTCGCGCATGCGTAAATTGATACGGGGAGTCTCGAGAAAAGGTTTGGTCGCAGTGTGAGCTAGCCAGGCTCACACTCGGTCGGTCGGTAAAGAAGGAAGCGTTTCGTCCCGATGTTACCGACTGGACTCGTCAGTGAGGCTCGACAGCCGGTAACATCTGCCTCATACGCTCGAAGTGCGCAAGTCGCTATGCGGACTTATATGTTTAGGGAGCGTATTTCTTGCCACTCGTGGCTGGCCGATGCCATCTCGATGTGGATGAGCGAATCACAAGACCGCCACAGATACATGAAGGAAAGGGGCGATAAACTAATTGAAATTTTACGTAAAAAGTTGAAGAATCTCTCTTTTCTACTATCCATGAAGGAGAATTTTTTACTGGAAGCTGTAATAGAAAATTTAAGCAATTCAGCTGTTGAATATAGTTCTAATACAAAAATAACAAGATACAAAATAATTATAAATAAGTATAAGTCAAATATATGTTACTACGTATTCAAAATTTATCAGAAATTTAGCAATATTATGAAAGGTCTGAAATTTAAAGTTAATGAAAAAAACCAATTGTTAAAAGCAGGATAATATAACGGCGGACCGAATATTCAAATTGTAAAACTTTTTTTATTTCTTAGAATTAAAACCAAGAACGGAATGAGAACCTTTTGCCTGTGAGAAGGAGAGACTAGGTTGAGAGTCACAGCAAAAATTTTCCTATATAGTTTCCAAGTGGCAATAAAATCTAAACCAAACTCAGTACTGGCTTAGGCACCCTCTTTTTATATTCTTTCATCCGTCGCTCTCTTTCGTTTGCATGCAAAGAGCATGCAGCCCCCACGCACATCTCTGGTAAGCGTACACATGTCGATAAGAGAAGAGGGCCATAAAACTGCGACTATATTCTGTTCTCTACTTTTCCTAACCAATTTTTCTTCTTTTAAGATGCTCCAAAGCTTAACATTAGAATGAAATAAAAATTGTCCAAATTCAAATATTTAACTTACACACTATATGTAGTAAATAGTTATGGCTCCCCAAAGCCTCTCATCGAATTTTCTCTCCGAGGCTTGGTTTAGTAAGAAAACAAAGAAGAAAAACGGAATTTTTTATTTTAATAGGGATTTCTGCGATTTAACAGATTCATATTCTAGAAAATTAGGTTACAAATTATTCTATAAATATCCTATAGAGATGCGCAAAATTTTCGAATATAGTTTCCGTTTAAATTCAATTTAATTAAAACAATATGATTAATAAATAGAAAAATTTCATGTCTAAGATAACAATAACTTGTAGTGAAGATTGGTAACGAAGCTTGCAAGCTTGCAAGCTTTTCCCCTTATTTTTATATAAACAATTACTTGTCAATTGTATTTTACAGCGAATTTAAGTTGTATTTTTGTTATTAGTGTAAAATATCCTATAAGTATCGTTATGATTAAGATTTAAACTGTAAAATCTTGCGCATAAACATTTATAAATAATAAGCGTCATCAATACGCGCAAAGGATACTCTTGAGCCTTCTCTTGGGTGAAGGTCCGCACTCCGATTTTCCCGCGGCCTCCCATTTTTACTCACGCCCCCGTTCCAATTATGGTAGACCAAACGAGAGAAAATCAAAAGAGCTTGTCAAGCCAATTAGCAGACGACTTCCTGCTCCACTCTCCCCAAAAATGAGGGGACAAGAGAGGGACTCGCCTCCCAACCTTTTCCAGGATATAAAAAGGGCCGTATAAGACAAAAATTCATTTGTGTCGCCACCAAGAAGGACCCAAGAGAACTAAGAAGCCGCCAAGAAGCAAGTGACAAACTGAGAAGCCAAAGAACCAGCTACAACTAGAGTGCCAAATCGTGCCCGAAAGAAAACAAAATAAAGTAGTAAGCCAAAGAAATTTATTTAGTCTGTCTCTTTATCTCTTTTCTACTTCTCTCAATTAACTCGCGAACATCTAAAAAAATTCTTTTCCTTGGTATCTAGAGACTACTATTAATAGGCTCTAGATACAATCCTTACAGGGAAACTAGGTTCTACTATATAAATAGGACCCTGGGGACGTCTCGTCTTTGGATTACTACGATCGGTTGAAATCTAAAAGGCAGAAGTATAAGGAATAGAGGCACTTTTCCTTTCCGAAAAGTTTTTGATAGTGATCCATGCCAGTTTAAGCGAGAAATCGCAGTTCTGGCGACAACGGAACCCTGAGACTAGGCTACTCGTAAGTCTCAGGCGCACCTGAGCTGTGTCGTTGCCACGACGTCACAATAAAGAATACACATAATCTACTGGAAATTAATGTATTAAATACCACAAAGCTACTGAAATTGGTATAAATTTAGTTATTTTATAATTTTATTTACTTGTTTTGTTTTGGTTTTGTTTTCCCGTATACCTATATGCGTATAGATATTTGCGCGTAACTCTGCAAAATTTTGTTATCTAGTTGTAGCAAAGATGATTTATAAACGAAATAATAGTAAAATAAAAAAAAGCTAAACGTCCTCTATATTCAATTGCCTTAGAGGTGGTACACTATTCAAATTGAACATAGCTTGTAAATATTCAAAACACAGCTTGTAAATATTCAAAACACAGCTTGTAAATATTCAAAACACAGCTTGTAAATATTCAAAATTAACAAAATTATAAATCTATAAAATAAGTCGTTTTGTCCGATCATTTCACAATCTTAAACAATAGTCATATTTTATGAAAAACCTAGTAAAGTATATCATCGTGTCAATAACAAGAATCTATCTAAGGTTTTGAAATAATCACAATATTTTCTGAATTTATATTTGATTGTTTTACTTGTTGCTTCTGAGAATTTTACCGATATTACGGCGGATATAAAGTTAAAAATGTTTATATTATGAGAGTGATCTGCAAAAATAATTTGCCAATTATTCGGCACATGTACATACGAAGGTGCAAAAAGGAAGTCTAAAAGCGGTACCTCTAAAATGTAAATATTGATTGATATGGAGCTATATAGCTGTAATATGGAATCAAAGTATACAGATTTAATAAAATAAGATAATTGCAAGAATGACTCGCGGAAAGTAAAGTGTCTATTGGATAACTTAAACAGCAGAGGCTGGAATACGATCACATATGAGGTTTCCGTTGATTATCCGTGACGAACGATGAAGAGGCTATATCGAAGACATTTTAAGTGTAACACTTGTTAACATATTGTTGAGATCACATCGCAAAGCACAATGTCATTTTATAGCAAGGCAATTGATTTTAGTTGTAAAACTGTCACCAAGACAAAGCCGTATTTAATTCTCATGAGGTCCGCTAGAAGCGAAGAGCGCTAGTAACGATGGAGCCTACTTTCAAAAAGCCATAAAACGCAGGTAATAGCTAAACTCATTAGTAATTTCAATAAATAATGTGAACAATATTTGTTTTGTTTATGCAATCATTATTATTTGAAAAATTTGTTTGTACATTTTTGACTAATAATAATTTCAATCGATTCATTGAAATCGATGGTTTTGAGTGATTCATTTTTAATTTTTAATCTTACCAGTGATGACAATCGGTTGTCAGACATAATCATACAAAAAATATTTTACACCTTTTCCAATGCGGATAAGGAATTGGGAAATACGTTTTTCTTCTTGAATTCTTGATAACTAAATTTTACTACGGATTCACATAAGTTCCTACTTAACTTCTTTAAAAAACATTTGTGTGTTAAACAGTTACAGGCACCGGAATAGACCGCGTCAGCTAACTAAACACGTACGATTGAATATGTATTTCTACGAATCAATCATATACAAAACACAAGTAGAATATTTATGTATTTAATTTGGTTTTTTTCTTTTATATTAAGATAATATTAAAGTAGAACAATGAATTTAATTTAATTTTATTTAATTATTAAGTAGAACAATAAAAAAAAATTTGATTTTATACACATTGAGTGTACCTACTGGAAAATAAATTAAAACTAATTTTTTTAAAAATACTTTTAAAAAATTCTTTCGTGCGTACAATACGTGAAAAAAATGTATAAAATTGTAAGGAATGCTTGAACAATATTATTTACATATTAGAGGACCTCCGGTCTCTAGGCTTGAAGCGTATAGCTCCCCCCCCCCCCCCCCCCCCCCCCCACCCCCGCGCCGTGTTCGTGTTAACATTGAATGTTGAACTAGCTAAGCACGAAATATTATTATCTGTAATTTAATAGTGAAGTTTGAAAATCGAAGTGTATTATAAAAGCACAGGGAAGGAATATATGAGAGGCAAGATACATAAGTAAGCTTAGACGGAAAATTGGCAGTAGGACTGAAAAGAAGATGG
Organism: Phymastichus coffea; assembly: GCF_024137745.1. Lineage (NCBI taxonomy): Eukaryota > Metazoa > Arthropoda > Insecta > Hymenoptera > Eulophidae > Phymastichus > Phymastichus coffea. The sequence continues at coordinate 1,316,148 of NW_026706881.1, forward strand.
TATGATATAATTGTCAGCCATTGTAGGCCACCCAAGTCAGCGAGGAAACATAAAGGAAATATGAAGTTCTTTTAGGGCCGCCTTTTAGCGTGGCAATGCCGCTGGCTATACTCTCGCTGCCTGCCTGCTTGCGTCCAGATAGCTATATCGGTGCCTCACAGAAAGGAAGGCGGACCGAACAGAAGATGAGAACAGCGACCAAATCACGCGCTATAAAGAGCCTAACTCTACGCACATAAAACTTGCTTCCCTTTTGGCCTGCCTCCTCTCTCTTGTTCCCTCTTTCTCTCTCGTCTCTCTCTCTCTCTCTCTCTCTCTCTCTCTCTCTCTCTCGCTGTATTTGTCTGTCTTTCTCTCTCTCCCACTCTTTCTTCGCTAACCCGTTTTATAGTTGTTACAGCGAGCAGTGCGGGCAGGCGCATGTGTGTGTCTACATAGCTATCCCAAGGATCGACGAAAAGACATGTCCAATAAAACCAGCCAACCAGCTCCACCTGAAAGCATCAAAACGAAGCTCTCAAACATATATCCAAATATCAAGCTTAGCTTCTCGCCATAGCTGCAGCTAAATATCGCTGTATTTTACTTTGAGTATCAGCGCACCAAAATACATAACTAGATTAATTCAATGACAGGCTCAAGCTATACGAGTATAAGTAGGCATCCATGAAAGAGGCAAATGTAGCTGCAATCAAGTCATTTTATTACCTGAATTGAACGCTGTGATTCCTCGGAATGAACGCATTATTGCATTATGTTAAATAGGATAATTTCAAAGGATCCTAAAATAGTACGGCGTTTACGCCCGAGCAAAGCGAGGGTGGAAAGGTACACGAAACGAGAAACTCTTTCCCGCACTTGTATCGTAATGTACTACTGCAGTGGCAGCGCTACCAAGAACACGCGTACTCACGGCTTCATACTTGTATCGCACATGTACCTACAACAGTACTAAATCTAACAATTTAAAGAAAACATCTTAATTGTCACTCGTCGCATTCTGACGTAATTAACAATAACATTATAGCTAGTCGCTGTATCAAAATATCACTTTTTAAGTACCTTTACTTCACTACTGACAATCAAACCGAAAACATTTTTCAATCAAAAATCCAATAAATGCTATTAGATTATAATTAATCTCTGATCTATGATAAATGGCTTAATAAATAAAAAAAAAATTAATAATATAGTCCTTCAACAAGCAGTAATGACCTTCATTTGAATTTATCCAAAAAGCTACAATTTTCAAATAAATTGATTGTAGAGGGTTTGAACGGCATTTATTTGGATTTTAATTAAAAAACAAGACGGTATAATTATGCATACCAGCGGTAGTGCGAGCCCATTGCTTCCTGGCGTTTTCAAGCTCTCATTCTCTGTCTCTCTCTCTCTCTCTCTTTGTCTCTCTATCTTTATGTTACACGCGCTTCTTATCTTAAAAAAAAACACAATCACTACTGCTGCTTTTACAATACCGGCACTCATAAATATTCTAGCCCTTTATCTTAACGTCACTGATATACCCTAAGTAATTTGTGTATACTCTTACACTTTGAATTTTTATTACTATTGCTTCTATATATTACAATACGACTACTGCGGTCCCACATCTAGACTGTTGCGACCTTTTAAAGCACGAAATAGAACTAAACAAGCATGCATTTTAACACGAGTAGCATAAAACATAGTAATATGCACTATGTAATATATTAATAATATAATATATTAACAATTTGATATATGTTGATAATAAACGAAGAAATGTATAAATAAACGGATACCTATTCCAACTAAAAATAATTTGTTGAAATTATGCAAATAAACAAAATTTGAAAGATAATCGAAAAACTGTACTTATTCAAGGTACACCATCTTGTATGAAGTTTAAGACATGTTCATTTACAAATTTTTCCATAATTATTAAGATATTAAATAATAACAGTACTCTATACTTGTGTTGAAGTGCGGGCTTATTTTTTTAATATTTTGTTCCATGGGGGTTGCAGCAATCGAGATGTTCTAGGGGAGGTATATAGAAGGTTGCATAATCATGTACAGTCATTAGTAAGTATACATGTATAAATTATATACTAAAGGATAGTTGTATATAATTGTACTTTATTGATACGTACACCATCAGCAGCAAGATACTCTTTTACCGCTTCACAAGTCCACACTAATGTGAACGCCATAAGACGAACGCACGCTTGAGAGGAGAAACTAGAGAACTCGAAGTGACTCTCTCCGATACACTCCGCTTCCACTGAGAAGTTGGTAAATTTAGATTGTAGTTTGAATCATTAAAATACATAATAAATTCGTAAAATACAAAAAACATTGTAGTATAGTAAATAGTTTCAATACGAAAAAATGATTGTGAGCAACAGTATTTAAAAAACCGTATTAAAATAAAATGGGCTTGAGAACTGATATGACTCGGTTAAGTATCATGTAGCTTATGAAGCTAAATAGTATGATACTGACAAGGGGAGGCAGGGAGATGTCCCTCTCCGATTTTCTTGAAACTTTGCACATCAGTATATTATCGAAAAATATTAAATATGTGTTTTTTTTAGCTGTTGATACGATGATTAAGGCGGATTAATCACCCATAAAGTTTATCCCTAAATATCGCCATTCAAACACCTTTACAGATATTTTCACTTCCAATCAATATTTTTGAACCAAATAAAATTATATTTATTAACCCAATAATAAAATCGACTTAGAGTTTGCCTCCCTTATTGTGTAGGGGGTAGAATCGTATTTTATTAAATATATTTTCGTAATATAAAATAGGAAAAAATAAACTCTAAATAAATAAAAAAATTTATTTTTTTAATCTTCTAAAGTTTTTTTTATTACAGGTCACGAGTTCGTCATCAAAATTAAGAAACTTCATCAAAACCGTCGAGCTGTTTCGTGAAAATTGTTTCTTTGAGTTCGCCGTTCAAAAACGCTGTTTTCACATCGAATTGAATTACATGCATGCTTTGCGTGGTTGAAATAGCGAGAAAAATTCTAATTGAATTATAGCGAGCCACAGGGTTAAAGACGTCTTTGTAATCGATGCCTTATCTTTGCAAGAAACCCTTAATAACTAGTCTCGCTCGCAATTTATTTTTGTTTGTTATCAAGTCCTGTTTTTCTTTGAATACCCATTTATTTGATAGTATTTTTGCATTTGGAGGTGCTTCGACTAAACTCCAAGTTTTGTTTTTTGCTAAGGCCTGCATTTCATTTTTCATTGCTAAAAACCAAGCATTTAATTTTTAACATTCTAAAGCTTGTTTGTAACTTTTTAGTTCGCCATGGTATGTAAGGAAAAATTCGTCAATATTTTCGAAATCAAAGATAAAATTATTTATAGTGTTACCGCGATCAGGCGATTAAATATTGTTACGATTACGTAGATTGTAACGAGGTATATTAACTCCCACTGCTTGGGGCTCATCATTGTCTCCGATGTTTACATTCTCATGTATAATGTTTTGATTCTCGTTGACCTCATTTACTACATCAAAATTATTTTGCATATTGTTTACATTCCTATTTGCGTCATTTTCGATAACATCAAGATTTTCACTTTCAGGGTATTCGTTCTGAACTTTGTTTTCATTTTCAAAATTGTTATCATTCACATTATTTAGGTCTTGTTCATCCTCGTTTGACATTTCATTTGATACAGTTGAAATTTTTAAGGTATAAAATTCATAATTGTTTGTTTTTTTGCTGTTTCCATCGTCCCAAATGTTTCTCGCTACTTACTAGTCGATACCTGTTGCGTATAGTATTTAATGAGTAAGACTTACTTCTTTCACTCAACCAGTACTTAACTGCCTCTTCTTTATATTTAAAGTCTACATTTTTTTGCTTATATGAATAATTCAATACTTCTGGAATATCTTCAGACGTTTCATTTTCTTCGCATTTAATATCTTCTGCAATAACTTCATTGTCATCGTAAAAATATAGCGTTGTTTCTGTTTCTACACCAACATCAGAATTTATTACGCATTGTGATATTATTTCTGCCAGTATATTGTGTAACGATCTTTCTTTTTTATTAACTGTAAACTTAATTTCTCCATCATGGTACGGATCGAAGGTTCTTGATAATAATGTTGTTACGTCTTACTTTTCGTGAGGCGGGAATTTCTAATCCTTTTCGGGCTGTGATTTCTCACTTTACCCGGGTAAGGAAAGATTGGTGTTGGCTAAAATACAGAAAAATTTGATGCGCACGGCGCGGGTGCTTTTCTAATCCCTGAATCTAAATCGATTATTCTAGCGCCAGTCTTTTCAGAAGCCACAGAGAATTATCAATTATAGATTCCACTCAAACCTATAAAGATCCTAATGATCCAAGTTCTGAGTGTTAACCTAAGTATCAATTCTATCCAACTTATAATGGAACAAGAGGACCGAGCGATACGGAATTGGGAAAATTTGATTTGAAGACAGGTTACTAAAAGAAAGTTATGTGATCTATAAATTTAATTTGAACTTACTTTTATTAAAGATTTAAATGCTTCCTCACAATTTGAAATTAAAGTTAAAACTTTAAAATTAAGCCTTGCATGCTCACAACTTAAAAGAATTAAATTATGTTTGACTCTAAACTAGTCCTTGCCACTGAGAGAGAGAAGGTCTGGAGAGCGTGGCAGTCCTGCCTGTGGGTGGAGTAGCAGTGGCGAACAGTTCGCGCCTTACTTAGCACATTCTCTCGGGATGCGCTCTCTTTCAAAATAAGGCCGCAAGGGGCTCTGAAAGATTTGGGCATGAAAACTTCAAAACTGATTGGTGGAAATTTTGCCGCAATAGGGAAGCGTACAGTTTCCTTAAGATAAATGGAGTTACTCATGCCAAATCGCATATAAAAGTACTATTATTTAAAATTTTACCATGCAAGGACTTAACATACTTTTATTACTTAATTATTATTAAAGATATATAAATAACAATCTGAGAGTTATATTTAATTTTCAAATGTTATTTATTTACATCTTTAAATATCTAAAATAAAATGGAACTTAAATGAAACGTAGCTTAAATTGTAAATCGTACGACTTAATTTTATCTAACTGCACAAACTATTCAATAGAATAAAATAATTTTCTGACTGTTTTATGACTAAGCTAAACGGAAAAATGAAAACTCGGTGTGGAACGCATAAGAGGAGTTTTGTCTTTTCTTTTCTGCATTCCGTATAGGGTTTGGGCGTCGGTAGCCCATGCTGTTAGTACAAGGACATCCTAAGCATATGGACGCACATAACAAAGTCGTAAAATTTTTTATACCTATTTTCTAATCGCAAACTATTTGGTCAGCTTGTCTTCTCTTGGAATTTGAAGAAACCTTGAGAAGAGAAACTTTCCAACGTACGAAGGTCGTTTGAAAAGTCCGTGCAAAAATAAAAACTGCTTGATTTTTTTTAATAAATCTTTTTTATTTTTCAACATAGTTTCCTTTTAGGCTTATACACTTCATCCAACGCTGCTCTAGTTTGTTAATCCCTTCCAAATAATAGGATTTGTCCAAGTCTGTAAAATAGGCATTCGTTTCTGCAATCACCTCTTCGTTTGAATAAAATCTTTTCCTCGCCAGCCATTTTTTCATATTAGGGAACAAATAGTAGTCCGACGGAGCCAAGTCTGGAGAATAGGGGGGATGTGAAACGTGTTGGAACCCTATCTCCATCAGTTTTACGGCCATAACTGCTGAGGCGTGAGCTGGCGCATTGTCGTGGTGGAAGAGGACTTTTTTGTGGGCCAATCGTGGACGTTTCTCTAGCAATTCGGTTTTCAAACGATCCAATAACGATGGATAATATTCGCCTGTAATGGTTTTACTCTTTTCCAGATAGTCGATGAAGATTATTCCTTGCGAATCCCAAAAGACAGTCGCCATAACCTTCCCGGCTGAAGGAATTGTCTTCGCCTTTTTCGGAGCAGATTCCCCCTTGGTAACCCATTGTTGAGACTGTTCTTTGGTCTCAGGAGTGTAGTGATGTATCCATGTTTCATCTACAGTGATGAAACGACGCTTAAAGTCTTGCGGATTTTGCTGGAACAGCTGCAAACCATTCTTGCAACACTTCACACGATCTCGTTTTTGGTCAATCGTGAGCAATCGCGGCACCCATCTAGCTGATAGCTTTTTCATGTCCAAATGTTGGTGCAAAATATTATCTACCCGTTCGCTCGAGATACCTACAGTACTAGCAATCTCACGCACCTTCACTCTTCTGTCAGCCATCACCATATCATGGATTTTATCAATGATTTCTGAAGTGGTAACCTCAACAGGGCGTCCAGAACGTTCAGCGTCTTTTGTGCTCATATGGCCACTCCGACAATTTTAAAACCACTTATAAGCCATTCTAATCGAAGGTGCACAATCACCATAATGTTTATCAAGCTTCTGTTTAATCTCCTAAGGCGTTTTGCTTTTGAAAAAGTAATGTTTAATCAATACACGAAATTCTTTTTCGTCCATTTTTTTACAACCACTCGATTTCTTTGATTGAAACGAATGTAAAAAGCAAAGTAATTGGCCGATCTGGCTGAAACTTGGTGTGTGCTCTTCCAAGATATGCCACTAACTAAAAATAACCTTGATACGCACTAGTAGCGCCATCTCTCTGACTTTGCACGGACTTTTCAAACGACCCTCTTATTTTCGTTTCTCGAAATTGTGCAGTTTGATGCATTGAAGACGTAATACAAAAAAAATAAAAAATAAAATAAAATGTTATTATTAATTATCCGACGTTACAATGTTATTACAATAGTCACATTGACATGCATTGTATTATTTTATTTATTACTTATAATCTATACGTATTACTATATGATATAACTTGTGACGGGGAGAGGGAGAAGGAAAAATAATTTTATTTCTTCCGGCCTCAACCGCCACCAGCGGTGCAGTCAGCCAATCGTTGCAGCTAAAATTTGTTGGGCGACAGCTACCGTCCTCACGTTAGGAGGACAAGTAGCGTTTCGAATCAGCTGGTCCTGGTCACTGAAGGTCGGGTCGCTGATCTTTTCTCCTCGCACTGGCTTCGCTGACCATCTACAAATGTAAGAGGGAGCGCGAAAGCCTATCTAGCGTGCGAGAGAAATGTAGGTGGCGGCTAGTTAAAATGTCGGGACAGGGGCTCTTCTCAGAAGCAGGTCCTCGGAGCGATGTCTCGGGGTACCATGTCAGCAATTCAGGGGTAGTGATGAGGAGTGAGGGGCTCGATCTCACGCGCACATAAAATGGCGTCGCAGCGTCGACATGCTAGCCGGCTTCGCATAATCCGATCGCGTTAACAACGGGGGAATGCGGAGTCTCAAGGCACAAGGTTAATTCAATGATTAATACAGAGTTTTCACGAAAATTAATTATTGAGCAAGTTATGGTCGGTTTCCCCAGGTCAACCCAAGGTCGGTCGCGTCATAAGTCGCAGGAGGAAAATATAAATTGCCACGGGTTTTCAACCCAAAGGAACATGAATATGCCTTTATTTTTCTTCTAAATCGGCGGGAAATCTGAAAAAATAGAAAATTTATCGGTTTTTGGCGTTTCATTCGGAAACAGCTTTATTTATTAAAAAAAAAGTATATCATCTTGTAGAACGTAAAATTTTATATCGAATATGACGTATTACACTAAAATTATCGTTGCTATTTAGCACATACAAGAGCGATAAATAAATTCAATGTAAATTGTGACAAGCGATGCTACTGGCTTTCTGCGTGTGCAGCTCAGATTGTTATTGTACAGTATACAGCATACCTATAACTTGTCGGATAGCAACTAGCGGGTAACAGCAGCCTTTAAATTTGCTTTGAGAACGGCGTTCTTTCGTTGATGTATTGAAATAATACGAAAAAGATCTACTTATTCTATTGTTACGTTTACGTATGATGAATAAAATATGCAAATAACACAAACTTAAAACTTTATTAAGTATAAAGTTAGAACGCAAACGTGATGCTTCCAATTTGACGCTCAGACGTCAACTAACTAAACAACAACAAAAATACTTACTCTGACGTTGCCGTGGATACAAACGTACGAATTAGATATTATAAATCACATTCGTAACACTACCCCCCCCCCTCCTTTAAAAAATTGTCGTCCTCGACAATAAAAAAATCTTGAACCAAGCGGGTTAATCCGTCTTCAACCAATGAAGGCTCCAAGGTTGCCCAAGATACCAAGTCTTCAAGCACAACCTAACCAACATTCCAGAAGAAAACTAGGACCCGTCTCTTGATTCTTGAATCTTCTCTCTTGACTCCAAGCAGGTTGATCTTCAGTCTTCCAATGACGACTCTAGGCCCCAAGCCAATCATTATTCCAGAAAACAAAGGACCCGTTTCTTGAACATCAGGAAATTTCGAAAGGAATATTATCGGGGACATACAGGAGATTGAACTTGGTTGGTTGGAAGTTGACGCTCTGTGGTCCAACCCAAGTTTCTGTTCTGGCATCTACCCATAGCTTGAGGAAAACCACAGCACCAAAAATTCAAGGAAAACAGTTCTGCAATTAACGACGGTCAACGTATTTCGCAAGTCTATCACTATGTACAATTTTATTCTTATGTCTAGGGGATTGTCTTATACAATAAACAACGTCGTTAATTTTTCGAACAACTTCATATGAACTTTATAACCATAACCTTCTCAATCAGATTTAGTTTCGGGGTTGGGTCTTTCCAATTTTCCTCTTCGGATTGAAGAACCAAACTTTTTCTTTGACTTCAAATGACTTGAAAACAAAAGACTTATTATAAGTTATCTTGGTATGGTTGGATTGTAAATTCATTTTTCTTCGAGCAACATTATGAATTTGGTGTAATTGATGACGAATTCTTGTGACATAATTGGAGGGAGTTTCGGGAACAACGTTGGGTGGACATCCTTGGAGTAGATCAATGGGCAATCGAAGATCTTGTCCAAGGTATATCTCCGTAGGAGTCATCCCCGTTGTCTCATTTCGTGAAGAACGAAACGCCAGAAGAAAGAGCGGAATAGTTCATCCCAATTCCGTTGATTCTCTGAAACGAACAACGATAAATACTGCAGAATTGTTCTATTAAGACGCTTGACTTGACCATTAGATTGTGGGTGTAAAGGTGTAGTTCTAGTTTTATGGATACCCAATAAAACTGTTAATTCTTTAAACAAAGTTGACTCAAAAAAAAACCCTGATTTGTATGGATTTTTAAGGGAACTCCATGACGGGAAATGGCTTGGGAATTGCTCGAGCAATTGTCTTGGCTTGAATATTTTTTAGAGGAATTACTTCAGGCCATCTTGTAAAACAATCAACTATAACTATTAAATACCTATTACCCGATGAAGAAGGAGGTAATTTACCTAAAATATCAATTTGAAGTCTTTCTAAAGGGTTTCAACATTATAAACCTGTAAAGCACTTTTACCTTTTCCTGGTGGTCCCTTTTTAATAATACAAAGATCACAACTCTTACACCAATTTTCAACATCCCTTTTACAGGAATCCCAGTAAAAATGACGTCGAACCTTGTCCAGAGTCTTATTTATACCAAAGTGGCCACCAGTAGAAGAATCATGGGCTTCTTTGAACACTTCATTGATCCTACTCTTTGGAACTATTAATTGCTACTCACATGTTTTCAAATCGTGTGATTCCCAACGTTTAAAAACTAGATCATTACGAACAAAAAGAAGATTCCCATTGAAGAACATAAAATTTAAACGAAGGACTTTTTGAAGAAACAATATATCTATCAGGGCGTTTATTCTCCCTTTTCAATTTAAGTAGAACACTAATGTCCTCATCTTTTCCTTATTCTATTTTCTAATCAATAGGATTATTCTCAAGAAGACAGATTCGACCGATTACCTTCTCAACAGCATAGTTGTTTTCAATTTTTGAGCAATATCTACAAAAAGATTCATCACAGGGACGACGTGAAAGTCCATCTGCATTATTATGAGAAGATCCTTTCCTATAAATAACCTCAAAATTAAATTTACTTAATTTTTCTAACCACCTAGCTAACTGAGCATCTAAGTTCTGGAAAGAGATTAGCCATTTAAGAGCTGAATGATCTGTACGAATTGAAAATGTCTTACTAATGAGATAATGAGAAATATTCAGAAAAATTTATAACCGCTAAAAGTTCTCTTCTAGTAACGCAGTAATTGCTCTCAGCCTTGGATAAAATCTTACTATAATACGCAATTGTTCGTTCTACACAATCCTCAATTTGTAAAAGAACAGCATCAATCCCATGTCCTGATGCATCAGGATGCGTGCGCCTATATCCAGTTACGCTGCATTTCTAGCAGCACTGTCCTCTGTCCAATCCTTTGCAGTTCGTTCGTCTTTCTCTCTGTGTCCGTAACCAAGACACCGGTAGCATCTCTGGACCATCAATCTCTCCCTTATCCGGCAATTGACCTAGCTAATTTTAATTCTGCCCTTCTTGTGTAGGCTGTATCCGTCTCAAACAATGCCATGCAGACGTCACTCTTGTTCGGTCCAAAGATGTGGACCTTAAAATCCATATCTTGTCCCATCTCTCGTTTCAGTGCTTCCCTCACGGCGTTTTTGTCATGTTTTTGACACAATCCAGGTCTAGAATCTCTAGCGCTTGTCCCTGTGTCATGTCTCGTACCGCTTCGTCTTCTCCAAGAATCTCCCGCAGCTTCTCTTGGAACTTTTGTCTCTCCTCTGCGCCGCTGCGGAAACGCATGAAGAGTACTCCGTCCTTTGTCATCTGATATTCCGAGATGCTTACTTTTGAGATTAATCTCAATTACTTTCGGGATTAATCTCAGTTTTTTATCGGCGCAGTATGTCGGCGTACGTTCGTCCGTCCTTTGGCTTGACCAATATAACGTTGGTCTCTTCTTTTTGGGGAGGACCCACAACTCTAGGCCGAGTCTTTTCCATCCCGTTCTTCTGCGCGGACGTCACCGTCGCCGAAGCCGGTGGTCGCTTCGTAGTGGTGTTCGTTGTCTGTGTGGTAGGCGTCACCGTTGCCGTATCGTTAGACTTCTTCGTCCTCTTCTTCGTTGTCTTAGAGGGAACCCAGAGCAACAGTCGATGTCTGAATATATCGCAATATTACGGAGCGACATATGTGACTGTGCCGAACGAATATTCAGCTTTGCTGGGACGTAGTTGGATTCGTCGGCTGGAAATCAACTTGACAAAAATTGATAACACTGACCCTCTTTATGAAATACATGATTCTATTCACAATATAAATAACAATGAAGTCGATGAGATCATTGCTATGTTTCCAGTAATTTTTGAAGAAAAAATTGGTCGTATGTCCAACTTGAGAAAATATCGCACCAGTTTTTCATTGCGAGTGGGATCTGCCGTATTCACTTATAAGAAGAGTTGATAAAGAACTCGATACTTTATTAGTAGCAGACATCATTGAGAAAGTTGACGTAAGCGACTGGGGATCACCGCTGGTTATAATTCCAAAGGCTGATGGAGGCGTATGCTTATGCGTAAACTACAAACTTGGTGTTAATAAACGTCTCACAAAAGCACACTACCCAATCAAGAAAATTGAAAATATTCTCAATAGTTTACGAGATTTTTGGTCGTTTTGTACTCTCAACCTATACAAGACTTATTTACACGTACCTATTGATGAAGAATCAAGCAAAATTCAAACTATGTCGATTCACAGAGGTACGTTTTGAGTTCTTTTGGCATTACAACAGCACCGTTGGAATTCAATCAAATATTTGATTAAATACTTCGGGATTATCCAAAAACAGAAAAACATTAGGACAATATTATTGTTCACGAAGTTACAAAATATGAATGCAAAAAGAATTTGGTTGCCTGTCTCAAGTTACTACAGAAAAATGATTTACATGTTAATTCGAAGAAGGGAAATTTTGTCAAGAACGTATCAACTTTCTAGGTCACATTGTGAACACAACAAAATTTTGAAATCATCAGATAAGGTAAGGGCTATTACTGAAATGCCAAGACCAACATCGATTGATGGTGTAAGAAGATTTTTAAGAATGACAACATACGAGGGGAGGTCAATAAGTCTTTACAAAATCCAAGAGATGGCGCTCGTCACGCTTAAATTATGTTTTTGGCAAGCAATACTACTTAACTAGATATCGTACAAAGTTTCAGCTCGACTCATTAAGTCGTTTTTTTGTGAGCGTTGGTTGAACAAAAAGTTATTGGTTTATTTGAAAAATGGAAAAAACAGAGTTTCGAGTGGTAATAAAACATTTTCATTTGAAAGGCCTTACACCAAAAGAAACCACAGTTGAGTTGAACGCCGTTTATGGCAAGTCTCTCCCTGTGTTTAAGACTGTTTATAACTGGGTAAATTAATTTAAACGCAGCCGTACAACAACAAAAGATGAACCTCGTTTAGGACGCCCCGTAGAAGTGAGTACGCCCGAAATGGTCAACAAAATCCACGATATGGTGTTGAGTGATAGAAGATTAAAATTGCGAGAATTAGTTGAGGCCACAGGGGTATCAAAGAGTACAATCATTTCAATTTTGCATGAAAAATTGGGAATGAAAAAAATAACAGCAAGATGGGTGCCGCGTTTGCTCACTGTTGAAAACAAACAAACCCGCGTGGTCACCTCTGAGGCTCTTTTGGCACGCATACGTCATATTTCGGAAGACTTTTGGCGTCGACTCTTAACTGTAGAAGAAACATGGATACACCACTACACTCCTGAAACCAAAGAACAGTCCAAACAATGGATTACCGCAGGAGAACCAACCCCAAAAAAGGCAAAGACAGTAAAGTCAGCTGGCAAGATTATGGCCACGGTTTTCTGGGATGCGTATGGAATCATCTACATCGACTACTTGGAAAAGGGCCAGACGATCACTGGACAATATTATGCGTCATTATTAGGTTAGCTGAAAGAAAAAATCAGAGAAAAACGTCCTTACTTGAACAAAAAAAATGCCTCTTTCTTCAAGACAATGCTCGAGTTCACACGTGTGTAGTTTCGATGGCAAAAATTAACGATTTAAAGTTCGAATTAATTGACCATCCACCATATTCACCTGATTTGGCTCCCAGTGACTTTTTGTTATTTCCTTCGACAACTTTTAAAAAAAACATTCTCGATTTTATTAAACTCCACAATGTGAAAAAACTTTTAAATGTTTGAAAGACGAGATTGTAAGTGACAGAGTACTGATGCCTTACAATCTAGAACTTGCTGTGTAACTTACCTGTGACGCAAGTCCAATTTGGATCGGAGGAATATTGTCGCACGTTATTGATGGAAAAAGCTTGTTACTTATTGATGTGCTTGAAGCAGTCCACTTGATGGCATGTAGATGGTTTTGAATATTTGAGATCACCTGCGATGTACATAATTGTTGTTGTTGTTGAACGTGCGGGAAAGCCTGAGACTCATTTTAATTGAAGCGAGCTGGTGTAAAATAAAAACGAGTGGTAGTAAAATGAATATACTCGTATAACGTTCAGCTCCAGTTCGGTTCGAACAGTCGCGAGAGTAGGACGTGTTTATATAGCTCTCCGATTCGTCACAACTGTTTACCGCTCGCGTCGCGGCTCGACCGCGGCGTGTCTGACTTGTGCATATACACGTAAACTTTAACATACGAAACAGTTTTCTATAACTACAGATAAAATCAATCCAACTTCGATAGGCGCAATGCCTAATAATCAACAAAGTGATAATAGTGCTGAAGGCGTGACAAAACTGCAAAGCCAAAATCACAGCCAACATCCAATGAGAAACTCTACAACAACGTTTTCTAAAATAGTGAGTAATAGTATGTACCCTAAAGAAGAACAAGCAGTTGTTATCGACACTGCAGATGGTATACAGATCAAAGATTACATAAAAGCCATAGCAACCAAAACCGCACCGACCAACATCATTGCTGCATCAAAAATTTCACAAAACAGACTCTGCTGCTACTTAAACAGTGCAAAACTAGTTGAACTTTTGACAAAAGAAGATAACAACTCCATAGATATAAATAACCAAAAATTCAAACTCAGACCTTATGTTGCAAGAACCCGACGTGTCATTTTCTCCAACGTTCATCCAAGCATACCGGATGACGTAATAATCTCAGAGTTGACAAACAGAGACATAGCAGTAAAATCAAGCATGAGCTGGATTAGGATTAGGTTCGCGGAAGCGGGCTTCACTCACATTCTAAGCTTTCGAAGGCAGATTTATATCGATCCGGACGATGTAGCGAAACTTCCAAATGAATTTACCACGAAATACGGCGAATATATCCATCACATCTACGTGAGTACTGACAAAATAACTTGCTTCATATGCAACGAAGAAGGTCATACTGCTAGGTATTGCAAAAAATCAGATAAACAACAAAATGATGAATCTAAAAAAAATGCTACAACACTTAGCCAAGACAATCAAGAATTCCAAACGGCATCCGCAACAGACAACACACAAAAATCACAAGAACAGAGCAAATCAACTAGTGAAATAGGTTCTAATTTAACTACAACACTCCCGACAACACCATCCCCTACTCAACTCAACGGGCAAGAAAAGTACGACAACATGAACACAGAACAAGGAAGCAAAGTATTCAAAAGACCACTCTCAGTCAGCACATCATCGAGCGATAAGAAAGCGTCTGAAACAGAAGATAAAAGCAAACAGACAATCAAGCCACTTAAAAAGAAAAAGAAAACGGTAAAAAACAAAGTACCACCAGAAAATTTACAGACATTAATTGAGGATGCAGCTAACAATATAGAAGAAGAGTATAAAAGTGTATACCCTATAACTCCCACTCAACTATGCTTGTTCCTGACAGATACCTACTCAACGGGATACGCCGAAATCCCATCTATTGCAGAAAAATACACCCCGAACGTAAAAGCGCTCATAGTCATGCTGACAGATGTTCACAAACACATTATCGGTAGATCTATTAAAAGAAGAATAACGAACATAAACAGACACCTTACAGCGCACTGTAATCAACAAGATATGGAAATTGATGATGCTACAACAAGTGAAAGTGAAAGTCAACAAGAAAATGAATAAACAATTACTATCAAAAATGGCTAAAAAAAACAATTTTGTGATAACCAAAATAATGCTACTAATCTACGAGTGCTGTATTGGAACGCCAGAAGTGTTTGCAATAAAAAAGAAGAAATTGCGAAGATAAATCAAGACATAGATGTGTTGGTTTGTGTCGAATCGTGGTTGAAGGACAGTGACCACTTTCTGTACGCCGGCTTCAACACACTCCGTAAAGATAGACAATACTCTATTAGAGGACATATAGCTTTTTTAATACGTAAAAATTATAATTATACTGAGATTAAAAATGTAATCAACGATAATTTTTATACCGAAGTATGTGGTATTGAAATCACCAATTTAAAACAACCGGTTGCCATTATAGCGTCTTATAAACCCTCTGATATTCTACTAGACAATGATGAGTGGAATAGTTTGCTAAGTAACTCTCAAATTAAATACAGAAGCATTTTTCTTGGTGATTTCAATTCGCACAACGAATCATGGAACTGTCATACGACTGATTCCAATGGAGAAAGATTACAAAAGCACTCCGAGAAATACGATTTGTTTTTACATAACTCGAATACATATACACGATTCAACAGTAGCGACAACACCAAGTCTAATATCGATTTAATTTTTTCCACTATGAACATAGCACATCTAATAAAAATCAAAGTAACTGAAGATTCACGGGGATCAGATCATTTTCCGATTTACATTAATTATGACTCGGAAAAAATAACATATAACAAACGCTCATTCAAAATACAATCAAAACGCACCGACTGGAAAAAAGTTAACAACACACTCGAGAAAAATTATGAACAGTTTCTTACGTATGACTACGAAAATTCCAATTCTCTAGAAAAATACAATCTTTTTACTAAAACTATATCTGAAGCGGTTATAAACTGCAGCCCAAAGAGAGTATACAACAAAAAACATCATAGAAACCCGGTCGAATGGTGGGACAGTGACTGTGAAAGAATTAAACGCCTAAGACAAGTTGCTTATAAGAAATGGGAGTATTCAGCTAGACTTTCGGACTTGATAGAATACAAACGTTTAAGAGCAGTTGCTAAACATACTTTCAAAACAAAAAAGAAAAATTCTTTTCATAAATTTGCAGAATCTATAAATATGAATGTCAACTTAAAATACACATGGGAAAAAGCTAGAATATTCAAAAATAAATGGATAAAAATTAATCCCCAGAGTAAAGACAAGTATGCAAATAATAAAGAAAAAATTGAGTCAACCTTAAATGAACTATGTTCTCAACCGAAACTTTTTAACTGTCATGAAATATTGAGCGGCTCTGACAACCCCCTGTTAGATGTTCCATTCAGCTTTGTTGAATTTAATACTGCCTTAAAGTCCAGGGGAAATAAATCTGCACCAGGCTTAGATGGAATAAACTACGAAGTTCTTCACAACCTACCCATAAAATATCACCTTTTATTACTCGACATACTTAACGAATGCTACGCCACCAACACTTATCCCGAGAGCTAGATACAAACTTACATACACTTTATAGAAAAACCAAACGGCAAAGGACTACGCCCTTTAGCTCTGACTTCCTGTATTTGTAAAATATTCGAACTAATGCTCTCGTACAGGCTAAGGTCATGGGTCGAAAATGAGAACATTTTACCTAGCAGTTAATCTGGATTTAGAAAAGGAATGTCTTGTATGGATAATTTATCAACCTTTAAATTAAATATAATGAACGCTTTTAAGAAAAACGAGCACGTTCTTGCTGTTTTTCTAGACATAAGCAACGCATTCAACAATGTTCAAAGTCATATTTTATTACAAACACTAGCAAATAAAGGATGCTCGTCCAAGGTTATTAATTTCATCAAATACTTAATAGAACACAGATTGTTGTTTTCGGAAATTAACATTGATGACCCAAAACACTGTTATAAGGGAGTGCTTAGCCCACTTTTATATATTATTTATGTCTCTAGTATCTTTTTAGAACTCAACCAAAAAATAAAGAACTTACAATTTGCTGACGACGTAGTTTTGTACATTGAAACCTCAGATTTTGACAATGATAAAAAAATAATAGAAAATACAATAAAAATAGTGACTGACAGACTGAGAACTATTGGCTTGGACGTTTCCCCAACTAAAACAAACTACATGCATTTCAACCGAGACGGCTATCTACCGGGCGACACGGAAATCGCGATAGGCAACACCATGCTACCATCTCTTGAACAAGTCAAATTTCTCGGAATGCTCTTTGATTACCAAATGACACTTGACAAACACTTACAATATGTACATGAAAAAACATACAGAGCTCTCAATATTATTAAATTCTTAAGAGGTGTATGGTGGGGAGCGCATCCCACCACTCTTCTAACGTTTTATAAAAGCTATGTAAGAGCCATAATTGATTATGGATCGTTTATTTACTACCCATCACAAAAAGCAAAAAAGGACAAACTAGAAAGAATACAATATGCTGCTATTAGGATGTCACTTGGTCTAAGGATGAGCACTCCTACCAATGTATTACTTGCCGAAGCGAAATTGATAATGTTGCAACACAGAACTGAGATATTATGTACAAACTTTTTGTTAAAAACCTATAGCATTAAAAATTCACTGACACTATCGACTATTGAAAAATATGAGTTAGACATTGGCACATGTACAAGGAAAAAAAAGTCCATTTTAGAAAAATGCATTAAAAAAATAACTTGCATCACACATTTAATACATAAAGACATATATCCATCCTTATACAATTACGAACATGATATTATTAAATATAAAATTAATACAAATTTTGAATTTGGGCTATAAATGCAAAAAAGCGAACACCCCAATGAAATGTTCAAACAAAAATTTGAAAGTATTGACTCCATAAAAATCTATACAGACGGCAGTAAAAACGAGAAAGGTTTATCGGTAGGCACTGCTTGTGTGTGCCCAGAGTTAAATGTCATCAAAACTAAAAGTATAATAAAAAAAGCCTCAATCTTTACCGCCGAATGTATAGCAATATCTGATTCAATTGATATTGCACTGGAGTTTAATAACTATCAAGTTGACATTTTTACTGACTCACTCAGTGTAGTGCAATCATTAACTAACCCCAAAAACACGGTTGATCAAAATTATATTTTATTAGAAATAAGACGTAAACTTATCGAAGTAATGAAAAGAAGCAATGATTTAACTAGAGTTACGATCTATTGGGTACCAGCACATGTAGGAATTGATGGTAACGAACTGGCAGATGAGCATGCTAAAAGAGCAACGGAACAAATACCTTTTATCAAAAATATTCCTTACAGTGATTTTAAACCATTTTTCAAACAAATTTTTCTAAATAAAACCAATAAATCGATCTGCTGCGACTCTACTGTAAAAGGAAAAACTTACTTTGAATCATATTATAAAGACATGTCGAAACCCTGGTTTGCTGATAAGTCACTCCCGAGACAACTTATCGTTACTATTTGTAGAATTCGCAGCAATCATGTTAATTTAAAAGAATCATTAACTAAAATAAAAGTCGTACCTGATCCACAATGTGAATACGGAAATTATGTACAAGATATAAACCATGTAATTTGGCAATACTCATTACATGAAAACCAAAGGCCTACACTAGTTAAATCATTAGCAAAAATAAAACTATACCTCCCCTTAGATATCAAATGCTTACTATCTGAACCAAATGTTAAAGCAATGCGTACTGTTTGTAAATTTTTGACGGATTGTAATGTTAAAATAGAGCAACCTAAGTTAGACTGTATTCCTCGAACATGCTTTGCCTGATCGCAAGAACAGAAACAGAATGATATGTTCTCAAATTTATTATTGTATTTTGTATATTGCTAAATAACTTATGTATTAGAAGTTAATAAAGCTTAAATTAAAAAAAAAAAAAAAACGTTCAGCTCAAGCATTATATTATCGTTTGTACTGGCGTTGTTGCCGGACAACGAAAGTGAGACATCTGATAAAGTTGACACAGGAAGTGATGTGAATGAGTCTATACTTCAATGCAGCTACGGTGATAGCGATCGAGCAAGTTGTAGTTATCAGGTTGTTTCATTTGATCAGGCCACTGAAGCAGAGATGTATCAGCGAACGTTCAAGTGACATGGCGATGATTTGTTGCGGGAGCCGCTGCAATTATCTTGGAAGATGTTTTGGTTTCGTGTATACAATGTAGTACTTGTTAGGATCACCAATGTGGAGAATGCAGATGAGGTAGATTTACTGTAGACTTTTGCCACGAGTTTATTGATAATTACTTTCTTGACAAAAAATCACATACACGAGTGTGAAAGGAGACGTTTGGTGATTCGCCGTTTCACACTCGACTCGACAAGCCGCCTTATAGCGACTAGAGTGCTATAGACGTGCGGAATGGAGAGAGTGCGAGCTGACTAAGCTCGACAGTAATGTGGCCCTCGACTTGAAAACAGTACTCTATTATATTATACTATAACACTGTAGGTTTATAAATCGTGCATAGAATGCCGATGTTGATCACATGATACAAATCTACTTCAAATGAATTAAGTATAAATAAACTTGATTGTATTTACCATTTGAACTTACGACTATCGGATGAAGTTTATAAAAATATTTAGAATGACATACATATTAATCTAGAAAATTGTATATAATTATGATCATGATTTTTTATACATTCTGCTATAAAGAAACAATTTAAGTTTATACTAATCATGAGTTGTATTTTATTAATATATTCTTATTTTTTATGTATAGTTATTTAACCATATTCGTATTATTTCTTTTCATGTACAATTTTTCAACATGCATCCTACATTCCGGAAATCAATAAATTAACAAATATAAAATTACAATTTTTTCAGGCCCGATCCTCACCTTGACAAATCATTTATTTCTTCTGATGCTGTACAATACCTATTTATTTAATCAGTGATATAAGCATAAAATTCGCATAGCTATATCTTTAAGGATGGTTTACAAACGATTTGAGTAGATCGTACGATAACTCATTTGAAACTGCAACTCTTACAGAGGTATTTAGAAAAAAGTTCTTTCTACAATTACACTTACTCGAGTATGTAGGATACGTAAGATAGGATTTAGCACATATATACCAAAAATAACGATATATTTTGTTCAGTTGTAAAGTTGAGATAGGTGTGATAATTATTGATAATGATACCAGCTATATTCTACTATAAGCTATTCTTTCAATTCAAACAAGCAGATAAGAATCATACAAGCAACAGTACATTATAATTAATCGCATTTAAAGAACTGAATAGTCAAAGTTCAGAGGCCTGCAATGACTCGGTCGGTAGGACGACGGACTTGCATCCGGTAGGCCTGGGTGCGATTCCCAGTCCCTGCTGATTGATACAAGTACCACTGGAAAAAGTTTCTTGTGCTTTGTTCTCAAATACATTTCAAGCCTCCGTCGCTGATTAGCACTAATGGAGTATAAATAGAGCAACGTTAAACAAAATTAAAAAAAAAGAATAGGCAAAGCATAAATTATTCATATAAATGTTTTGACTATTACATGTGACAAAATGTTGGTTATCCTCAATGGATTAAATATACTATAAAAAATATTCCGTATCATAGTTGTAACATGCTAGCATAATGGTTCCCGGTGCGAATTCAAAGAAAATCCGAATATGTATTACCATATAATATTTGATGAATGTTTCAATGAGCTTTCGGATATTTTCGATAATAAAGCAAATTTTCTTGCTGATATCGAACCGATTTTGTTTCGATTTGGAAACAAAGGGCTTTCAGAAAACTGTTGAAATTTATAAATAGATGAAAAATTCAGTAAAACCAAATCAAGTTGTAGATAAAAAATTTAATGAAATTTATAGATTATGATTCATATATATTTATTTAGTAGAATGGAATGGTAAAATAATTGAATCACTTTCACTCACAGAAGACGTAATTAAATCTTGCCTATTTTTATCACTTGAAAAGAAAGTGTATATTAACGGCATATAATTTGATTATCTAAGACAAATACTTGCACTGAAAAGAATATTTATGACGAATCGTTTAAAACCAATTGTTTGAGAATTATCTGATACGTTATCGCACACTTCTAGACATAACAAATAGAAGGACAAGAATGCAAATGAATTAGAAAATCTTGCAATCACTTGCAAAATATGTATTCAAGATGCATATAATGTAGTTATAGATGTAAGAATATTGCAAAACATTTTATTGCATTTTAAAATACGTACGTGATAAAAGTTTAATAGAATCAGTTCTTACTTAGTAATGTTAGATGAAAAAGAAGCTAAGAAAGAAAAGGCTAACAAAGAAATTATTTAATATAAACTATCAGCTTTTAAAAAATTGAAAAACGATGACTTATTACTTAGAATGAAAATAGTACATTACGATACAAATGCGGGAAAGTAGATTCTAGTCTCGTGTAGCGTTTACGTCCGAGCGAAGCGAGGGTGGAATGGTACACAAGACGAGAAACTCTTTCCCGAACATGTGCCGTACCGTATTTTTTGATACGTGTGAAAAGTGCGATTTTCAATGTACGTTTTTTGCCGGGGAAAAACACACTTTCCGCACGGAGTGTCGAAAAAATCATAGCGGCTCTAATATGAATTATGAAATAATACTAGAAATAAAAGTCATTTAAATGATTATTTAGATCCAAGTGATGATAAGAATGATAATAACTATTATTATCACGATACGTTAACTAAAATAACTCATTATTTATACAGTGTGATATCTGATATTATTCATAAAAACGTGATAGTGTAGAAAAAATATATATAACGTAGAAGAATGCCATTTTTAATACTATGTGATTGTTCGTGTTCAATTAAAAAACATCTTGTAAAATTTTCATATCAAATCAACATTGTAAAATTATTATATGTACCAAATTCACTCCACTTCAATTTTCAACAAATAAAAATAATCAGACTCATCAAACATTATCTTATCGCATTCCATGGTTACGTGTAAAATAAATATTGTACTCAATTACTGTAGATTAATACGTCGTATTTTATTTTGACGTTTCTTTGATAAAATTTGTTAACCTCATCAAAAATAATAGTCAGCAATAATAGTTCAACAGTTTTGACACCCTCTTGTCGCATATTAAAATTAAAATTGTTAATTAAAATAACAAGACATTATTTGTACTGTAAAATTGTGAATAATTTTGATCAGATTTTTATAC
The DNA here is from genome assembly GCF_024137745.1 of Phymastichus coffea. Classification (NCBI taxonomy): domain Eukaryota; kingdom Metazoa; phylum Arthropoda; class Insecta; order Hymenoptera; family Eulophidae; genus Phymastichus; species Phymastichus coffea. The sequence continues at coordinate 1,338,444 of NW_026706881.1, forward strand.
CTTTTTCCTCCACGTCAGTTACTTATAGTCAAAATGAAAATATTTAAAACAAGTTTGTTTCTTATCCACTTACACATACAGATTAATAATTAATACATCAGTATTACTCTTCGGCAAACCTATAATTAATTTGTATTCGTAAGTGATCAATGAACTATATGTTTAAAAAAATATTCATACATACAATGATACTCAAAAAAAAAAACAAAAAATACTCGAAAAGGATTCCATTTTGATTCAAATAACCAAGCTCATCTCTGATATGTTCACGGAACATTAAGAATCTTCCTGGAGCTTTTATATTTTAATGGACCGAGATGTACGTGAGTGTACACGTATTTTCTTATCCTAAACTTTTTTGGTAAGTAGCTGCACTCTGCTGCGTTGTCTCTTTATTGACAAAAGAACCGGTATCCGCACAGCTAAATGTGTGTAACACACGTATCTTGTAACGAACTCGTCGGGTTGGTAATTTCTTGTCCTGCGGCTTAAGCTTCGGTGATGTTTGAACCGCAATCCGAAAGGATTTGGTAGCGAACAAGAAAGTGTACCGCGTAATAATTTTCGTGCTGCTTGTGTCCGATTACAATTCCGCAAGTCATACGGCCGAGGTAGTGGTTAACAAAAACTAACTCTCGCACGCATACGTGTCTCTATCTACGAAGTGCGTCCGAAAAGTAAGGGTTTATTAATGAGAAATTTTAACAAGTATAATGCTACAGCACTATTACAGATGCACTATTTCATGGCGCAAAGAATACAAAATTTTTATTACATACAGAGTGAAACATATAAATCAATAAATACGTATATAAATTAAAATTTAAGCTAGATATTACATTGAGATGTTACCCGCAATTTAGTTGCATAACTAGGACAAAAAGACTATTTTTTAAGGAAAGCTTCATAAATGTAGTAATCAGTATCAATTGATTATCAACGCAAGACTTCCCTTTACGGAAACCGTATTGAGATTCCGCGTATAAACCGTTAATCTCCAACCAGAAAATTATACAATTCTTTCAAATGTTTTCAAAATGTATGATGTCATAGACACTGATCGAACCTTGTCACCATTGCTTTTAGGAATAAAAGCAATTAAGGATCATTTCCATTCATCAGGAAAGACACTCTGATTATAAAAATCATTGAATAAGTCTAATAATACTCATTTGTAAAATTTTGGGAGGTAAATTAAAAGCTCATAAATTAATTTTATCTGAGCCAGAAGCTGGTTTGTGATTGACAAAATGTAGTGCTGATTCTAGTTCTTTAAAAGTTTAAAAATTTTATCTATGAAATGATCATTATAATCCATAGAAAATTTAGATTCGATATATTCAAGTAAATCGTCTGCAGGACAAAGTCTTGTGTCTTTAGGGGTACAAAGATTATCCAGATAGTCTTTGGCGCTAAGTTGGGCAGTTTTTTTACCTTCCAAAGATATTGGCATGTCCAAACCGTTTTTAAATGCTTTAATTTTTTTCCGTATCTGATATCTTCGTGTTATGATTAATTGAATAGCAAAAATTTTTAAGAATTTTTCTTTTCTTCGCGCAATGTTCTAATTTTTAAGGCCTCTAATTTGTTATGTTTAACAAAAGATTCATAATTACATCTGTGTTGAATAGATCTAAATAAAGCGTTACACTTTCTATCAATTTTTTCATATTCCTCTTTGCACCAAATACACTTTCTCCTTTTCTTGTGACTATGATCTTTTTTCTCGTTACCTTTAGATTTTCTCCTGATGTCAGATTCTTCTAACGCTTTATACAGTAAACCTAAAAATACGTTATATCTACCTAAGACCATGAGGTTGATATAATTAAATTTATTAAAATTTGTTTTTTAGTATTCAAGTATGTGATTGAATCCATCTTTATTTCCTCAATCGTGGCGTAGAGTCGTCCTTTCATGGGCCTCTTCAGTTTTGCGAACAGAAAAATGTCACAAGGGGCCAGGTCTGGAGAATACGCTGGCTGTGGCACCATTATTGTGTTGTTTTTGGCCAAATACTCGCGCACAAGCAACGATGTATGAGCAGCGGCGTTATCATGGTGCAAAAGCCAGTTTTTGTTCTTCCACAAATCCGGACGCTTCTGGCAGATTGCTTAGCGCAAATTGCGCATAACTTGCAGGTAATATTCCTTATTGACCGTACTACCCTGTGGCATGAACTCATGATACATCATGCCCCTGTAATCGAAAAAAACTGTGAGCAAAACCTTCACGTTCGACCGAACTTGGCGCGTTTTTTTCGGTCTTGGCTCATGCGGCAGCTTCCATTGGGATGATTGAGCTTTGGTTTCCATATCATAACCATAAACCCATAATTCATCACCAGTTATGATCTTCTGAAGCACATTTAGGTAGTCACGGACTGAGTCCAACATCTCCTGAGCAATGTTAACGCAATGCTATTTTTGGTTAAAATTGAGCAGTTTTGGCACGAATTTCGCGGCGACCCGACTCATGCCTAAATCATTGGTTAAAATCGAATGTCATGAGCAAATCGATATGTTTAGATCCTCAGAAACTTCTCTAATGATGATTCGACGATTGGCCAATACTATTTTCTTCACTTTATCGATGTTTTAGTCTGTTGTTGACGTGCTCGAGCGTCCGGCACGTTGTTCGTCGTTCACATCTTCTCGGTTCAAAATTGAAAATACCGCTCAAAAGATAGTAGCTTAACGATCTAAAGACAATTCAAGCAAATACGACGAGTGCACTGATAGCTATAGCGAAAACTAACTTCCACAACTGTTTCGTTATAAAAGGATTATATACTGAAAACAATTTTCTAAAAGAAAATTTTCTTGAGTCAAGAGCAGAGAGTCTCTTTAACAAGATCCCGAATAAAACAGTATAGGTAAAGTTTGATTTACAAAGTATCAACAAAGTCCGGCGAAGGACATTATTCCATACTTAATAAAATTTGAAAAATGTCAGCCAAGACTTTATTTATCTATTTACAATAACCAAGATTTTTCAAACGTTCATAGTAGCATATACACGAATTATTTTAAAACATACCGTGGTGTGTTGTAAGATATCTGATCACGATAATCTGAATGAACAATAACGGTGTACAATGTCAAGAAATTATTAATCAAAACTCCATTTGTTCGCGTCATTTTATATATTATAAATTAAAAATATTTCTCATATACTTATATATTTTGTGCCTTTATATCGATATTTATGTATTTTGCTTACGAATATATTGTATTTGATATTAGATTAATCTCTTCGAACGCCTTATAGGTGTCATCTACTTGTTCTGAAATATTATTGCTTGGAATGTGAATCGGAATAAGCGTCAACACGTACATGACTTATTACAGTTCGAAAGGTGCAGTCTATATGAAAATAGCTGTTTCCTCGGTCGCGGTTCAAATTTCACGCAAACTTGCATGGCCTTAATCCTATGTGTTTTTCATGATTCCTGCAGGAGGCTATACTCACTTAGACGAACCTTATTTTTCCTTCGTTCTTTTCACATGGAGTCCGATGCGCAACTTGGGTCGACGTTTGTTGTGAGTTTTTCTCTCCCACTTTTTGAATTTTAAAAAGAAGGGAGCCAGGTCACAGGACTGTTACACTGTCTGAATCAGTTAGCTGAGAGCTATTGACGAGTACTGTTCAGCCTCAATTGTATGCATTTTCATATCATTAAAGTCTACATTTAATTTACATGGTATACGATCATTTTGAATACCATCTTTTCTCGTATATAAATTAAGTTTTATATAAACGCACACGAGTAGTGCAGCGGAACAAACGGCTTGAAACGTTTTATGTGGTGTAACGGAGAAATCCAGTCGTCCTTCAATGGATGGCTCGTGACTGTCCGTACAAATTATTTTTCGGGGATTCGGGAAGCGAAAATCGTTCCCGCGGCTAAATAACGCGTCGAGCACACGCGTCAACCGTAGGCGGATTGATACTTGGGATCAGGAGTGACTGAGGGGATAATAATCGAAACTGAGTCTGAATCAACAATAATCTTTAATGCTAAAAGGAAAACAAAGAAAAAGGGAAAATTAACAGTTGAGCAAAACCGCGAGTAATTAATCGGAACGGCGTAAAATACACGTTAATATTAAATTACTAAATGATAACTGAAAACGGAAAAGATATAAAATAACACGGGATTATAAAATACTTAAAGAGGAAAGAGAAAAATACAATATTATGAAAGAGGAGAAATACAATATTATGAAAGAGGAGAAATACAAGGTTATCGAAAAGAGAGGATACAAATAATAGTGAAAAGAAATACAAAATAATAAAAAGAGGAAAATACCAAATAATCGTAGCTCACAAACTAAAAGCAAATACGATACTCTCACGTCGTGGTAATCACGTATCGGCTCACGGTAACAATGAGTCGGCGGCAGGTCTGCGCGCCGAACCGTTGATTATCCGAACAATAGCGAAAGAATCAGAGTAGAGACGCTTGTGTACAAATTAATATTCGCCCGAACACAATAGTGAACGACCTCGCAGTTCGGCAGCTCTGCCGATTTGTTTACTCGACGCCTCGGACAGAGAGAGAGAAAGAGAAAACACCGCACCGACCTTGCCTCGCGTCAATTCCGCTGTCCGCTCCGATGCTCCTGTGTTCGTCAACCTCCAAAATACTCTGTAAAATAAAGGCGGGATGTCTAGGTGACCGCTCTCTCTTGTAGCCTTGCTTCTCTCTTGTTCCTTGCTGTGGTGTTGTTGTTGTGGTTGTTATGTTGGTGTTATTGTTGTGACTGTTGCGATGATTATTGTTGTTGTTGTTGTTGTTACTGCCGCTGTTATTTCAGGCTCACTAAGATGGCCGCGCGAGCACACACGCCCGCGTCACCTCGCCGGTCGCCCACGCGTACCGGTGCCGGTTCCGCAATTTACACCAAATTCCAAGCAAGCACTCCGCGCACCGGGCACATATCACACACAACTTAAGTCTTCGGCGAGGGCGCGGGAACTCACAAACGCAACAAAGGCAATCGAAGAAAAATGTGTGCGCGCGGCGGACCGTGCGACTTCTCAGCAGATACTACCGATCCTCTCTTTTCAAGCCGGCGAGATGCGCGCGCAGGTCTGCCAACGACTCGCCGGCTTTCCCCTATCTTCTGTCTCTCTCTCTCTCGCTGCGCTCTCCACGTTGGCTCCCTCCAATCACCGCCGTTGCCGTCGCACCTCGAAAGAAAGAGCAAGACGGAGCAATTAGAGTGTGCTCAACTAACGCACTCTCCCAGCTCGGCGAGGCACACGGGGAATCAGTGAGAGCCCGGCGGAGAACAACGGTCGAGCCGTGATTCTCCGTCACAGCCCCCCCGAAGCAACCGATCCTTTTACCAGGATCGGCGGCTGTTTCCCCCGCTCTCACCGTCCGGGCGCCGTACTCGAACTGGGAGGATACCAAATAAAATAAAATAAAATAAAATAATATTAAAGGATTATGATGGTGGTGGGAATGGGAAAGAGAGCGAGTGGGAATCGAGAAATCAACGTAGGAACGTATCTCGCACCGTCATCGGAGAAACCCACCACCTTCGAGAAAACAATGGTAAAAGAAGGGGGTCAACTTGAAATAAACCAGAGGGGAAACAAATTGAATACAAATAAACCAAAAGAAAAAGGAACGATAAGCAGAGTCAAACATAACTTACCTCGTCGCTTCCCCGTTTTACCGATCTTCCTGACGGGGTGGAGGCTGCGAGAGCTCGCTCGCCTCAGCGACGAACCGCAGCCGGTCCCCAATCGACAGCCCGGCAAGGTATGCCAGGGCGATCGATCGAGGGGAGGGCGGCGATGGTGTCGATGGCTCCGGTGGCGCCAAAGATGGTAAAGTTACCGGCGCCACTGCCGGCATGACTGCCGAAGGCACCGGCGACGGCGCCACCGACGTCGCCGATGGTGGTGGCGACGTCCCTATCGACGCCGGTGACGGCGATGTGGAGGGGGTGGTTTCCGCTATCCCGTCGGCGTAACGCTCCAGCGCTTGCCAGCGTGGTGGAGCCCGGCACGGCATTCGGCCTGGTCCGGTCCCGGCCTGTCGGCCTGGTACCGGTTCGGCCTTTGCCGCTGCCGTGGCTTCCGACTGGAGCCCCGGCCGTTGGGTGGCGGATTCCTGCGTCGACGCGGTGGGGGGGGGGGGGGGGGTGCTCCCGACGCACCCGAGTTGGCGGCGAGAAGGGCCCTCTTCTTGGCCGGAACGCGCCTGGCTCCAGCCCGTGTCCTTCGGCGACGACGGCCATCCGGGTACACCTTCCAGAAAACGCCGTCGTCGTCGATGAACGGGCGCCACAAACTCGTCTGGCCCGACGCCTCCCCTCCAACCGCAGGTCCATCACCAGCCAACCCCGGTCCCGGGGGTGAACTCGACCCAGGGCTCTCCACCTCCATGGGGTCAGGTTTGTCCAGGTTCACCCCTTCGGGGAGAACCGGCTCGGCGCCCGAGGTCTGGGTTTGCCCAACCCCTCCGGACGCGTCTCGGTCCGCCTCACACCGGCTTGTCGCCTCTACTCTCGCAGTCGGGATTTTCTGCGCGGGCGGGCTGTCGCCGACGTAGCGGAACTCTACGTCCGTGGAGAAGTTGGGGAGCCGCCCAGCTTTCTTCTTCCTCGAGGGTTCGGGGACGTCCTCATCCTGGTACCCCTCGGGGGGGAAGAGACCCCGTCCCCCGGGCCGCATCGGTGGGAGCACCCTGCGTGGCCTTTCCTCTGGCTCGCCCGACGCCGGGAGGAACTGCACCCCGAGGGGGATTTTTACTTCCCGCCTCGGGGCGCGTGTTGGAACCTTTGGTTCCTCCCGGACCGTCGGTGGGGGGCCATGGTCCCCCTCCCTGGCCGCTCCAAATCGCAAACCCGGGGTGCCCGGTTCTATGCGGGTTTGTAGACCCCGGGTGCGGGCAGTTTGGAGGCCCATGGCCACCCCCGCGTAGGCGCGCCCAATCCGAGCGCGGGCCCGCGGTGCCCGGGAGGCCAAGTTGGCCAGCGCCTGCTGGAGCGGAAGCGCCTGACGAGCTGGGCCGGTGTTAAGGTGGTTGTCCCACTCGGCCCGACCCGGATGGGGAATCGACTCCAGCGGGACGAAGTTGGCTTTGAGAGCCTCCTTCTCCCGCTACTCCCGAGCCTGCCGTTCCAGGTGCGGCGGGAGAGGAGCAGCGGCCGGCGGCGCCGAAGGCGCGCCACCACTGGCCTCGCCCATCGCATCCGCGGCCGGCCCGAGAGTAGAGTCGGACTCTCCCTCAGGGTTTTGCCCATCAGGCCCGGGGCGAGGGGCGAGCCCCCGCACCTTAGGGGGGTCCGCGGGTGGTAGGTCCGCAGCGGCATGGCTGCCAGCTGCGGTTACCCCCGACCCCCCCAGAGACTCTGCGGGAGCCGTCGCCTTCCGCCCCTGAGTCGGGCCCACCAGCGCTTGAAGGTGGCCAATCTCCTCCTCCAAGCTCATGTCAAGAACCTCCTGTAAACAGACAAAGACAAGTAAAGCTCCCACACCGTACCCCTTTCGCAACTGGGTTAGTAGGACTGGAGTGACCCTCCACCAGATTAGTACAGAAGTTGGCATGCAACACTGAACAGATCGACGACTCAAACCGCTTGACCGTCAACGACCTATCAAGGCGAGAAAGGGTACTTCTCGGGAAAGGGGGAAGGGAGTGGAACGCGCGCCGTGATCTGCAAGAGTTCCCTAACTAGTGTCCTTTCTCCCTCTTATGTTCTAGGGTTCTCTTCGCGGCGGGACATACCGCTTCAGCTCCTTCACGTGCACGCGATCTACCTGTTTCTTGCTGTCCGTCGTCAGGACATATAATTCCGGGAACAGCACCTCTAGTACTTTGTACGGCCCGATGTACGAGGGGTTTAACTTCGCGTTCCTACCCTTCGCCGCATTAGAGAGGGTGTGCGACCTTCGCCACACCATGTCGCCCTCCCGGAACTGGGCAAACCGACGGCTACGGTCATAATGCCTCTTTTGTTTGTTCTGCGCCTGTTCAATGTGCCTAAGCACGAGGCTCCGCAGCGCGTTCAGGCGCTTCATCCGGTCGGCCTATTCCTCAGGAGAAAGACGCACGAACGGTCCTCTTTTTTCCACTTCTCTTCGTAAGCTTTTGGCTGGGCGTGGCTCTCTTCCGAAGTTCAGGAATGCGGGCGATACCCTCGTAGTCGATTGTACAGCCGTGTTTATCGCGTGCCGAAACTCGTGCAGGTGCTTATCCCAGTCGCGATGATCATGATCTACGAAGATCGAGATCAGGTCTTTAGCGTCTTGATCGCCCGCTCGCAAAAATCGGCCTGTTGGTGGTAGGGTGGACAGGGTACATGCTCAATCCCGTATTCCTTGAGGATGCCCCTGAATTCGGCCCCGCAATAGTTCTTACCACTGTCGCTCACTAAGTAATCGGGAATCTCCCATCTGAAAAGGATTAGTTCCTCGAGGGCATTCCCCAGGGTCTTTCCCGTAGCGACAGTGAGTGGCTTGAACTCCACCCATTTGGTGAACAGGTCTTGAAATACCGCCAGGTATTTATACCGATTCTTACTACGGGGTAGTTCGATTACATCCGTGGCAATGACTGCCCACGGACGCTCGACCACTCGCTTGCTCATTAAGCCCTTCGGTACGTCCTGTTCACCTTTGTAACGTTGGCATAGTTGGCATGCCTGCACAAACTTCTGCACATCGTACCACATACCCGGCCAGAAATACTCGCGAGCGATGCGGTCGTACGTTTTCTCGCGACCAAGATGTCCCACCGACGGTTCGCAATGAGCGTCTTGCATGACGCGTGATCGACGCTCCTCCGGTACGACGAGTCGCCAACACTGCTTCTTATGGGTTACTGGGTCCAGGAGTTCGTTGGTACCGTATCTGTACAGCATTCCGTCTTCGATTTTCCAATGCTGGAACTTCTGTGGTTTTGACTCCACGTCCTTCAACCGTTGAAGGTACCATGAATCGACAATATTGTCGAATGCTGCGATGTCCTCCTGGACCCGAACCCCTGTCCCACGAGATAACGCATCCGGGACATGGTGGAATGCCCCTTTGCGATACACCAGTTCGAAGTCCCATTGCTGTAGCTCAAGGATCCAGCGGGCCAACCGCCCCGAAGGATCTTTTTTATTTTTCAACCAAGTCAGAGCCGTAAGGTCGGTGACTGCAGTAAAATGCGCGCTCTCGATATACGGTCTGAACTTGTGAATGCCGAACAGCAAGACGAGGCATTCGAGCTCTGACACGGTGTAGTTCCTCTCGTATTCATTCAGTGTGCGGCTCGCGTAACATACCGGGTGGTCATACCCCTCGTCGTCCTTCTGTATCAGACATGCTCCGAGTGCATAGGACGACGCGTCGCAGTGCACATAGAACATCCGGGTAAAATCCGGACGCACCAGCACTGGGGCCTCGGTCAACGCTTGTTTTAGCGAATCAAACGCTTGTTGTTGTTCGAAGTCCCAGCGCCAGGCCTGGTTCCTGCGCAACAGCTTCGTTAGGGGTACTTTGAGATGTGACTCGTGCTTGACGAACCTGGAGTACCACCCGCACATTCCCAGGAACCGGCGCAACTGTTTGATGTTCCGCGGGGCTGGAAAGTCCAGAACGGGTTTCACGCGGTCGGGGTCTGGCCGCAGCCCGCTCTCGTCGAGAAGATACCCCAAAAACGTCACACTCGAGCAACCAAACTCACTCTTCTCGACGTTAATCTCCAGTCCCGCCTGAACCATGCGCTTCAGCGCCTTCTCGAGCCACACCAAGTGGTCCTCGAACGTTTCCGTGACTATAATCACGTCGTCGAGGTACTTGAACACGTGTGGCTCGAAGTCTGGTCCGAACAGTGCGTCCATCAAGCGCATGAAGGTTGCAGGGGCATTGACCAATCCGAAGATCATCCGGTTACATTCAAAAAAGACCGCAACCCGGCGCTCCAAAGGCTGTGTACTTTTTGTTGTCTTCTTGCAATGGTACTTGAAGATAAGCGCTCTTAAGGTCAATTTTGGAAATGTACCGGGCCCCTCGCAACCGATCGAGTATCACATCTACCCCCGGCATCGGATAAGCGTCGATGCGAGTGGTTTTGTTCACCGGTCGCAGGTCGATGCACAGGCGGTAGCTTCCGTCGTGCTTTTTAACGACCACCGGTGCGCTACACCAATCGCTCTGGGACGGACGGATTAACCCCTTTCTGTGCCAGTCCGCAATCTCCTGGCGGATGAATTCGGTGACCTGCGGGGAGTACCTGGGCATCGATGTCTTGATCGGCCTCGCACCCTGTACGTCGATGGCGTGTTCGATCAAGTCCGTTTGCGCCGGTGATTCCTTCGGCACCACTCGCCGCACCAGCGCCTCGATCTGTAGTCGCTGGGGTTCCTGCAGTGTCGAAAGCCCTCCAACTTCCGCAGCCAAGCTCAGGTTCCTCGGTCGGTCGGGAAAGTATATGCGGTTTTCTACTCTCTGCGCAAAGTGGTACCACATCTCCCGACCCTCGACACTCCATGTGTCCTCCTTGGCATTCAACCGAAATCCGAACGCACGGATGAAATCCTGTCCCAGAAACATATCGTACTGCAAATCCTGCTCGCACGCATATGCCTCTATTGACCGGACCACCGTGTCGATCTCGATCGTCAATCGCAGCTTCCCCAGCATACTGACTGATGTGCCCGAGAAACCATTCACCGCACCAGGGATTCTTTGCACTCGAGCTCGAAAGTCTTATGTGAGCCGGCGACTCACAACCGATACTTGTGCCCCTGTATCGAACAGGGCACTGTACGCTTTGCCGCCAATGAGCAGTATGAGTAGTGGACGGTTTTCCACGACTGCGTCTAGCATGGGATTCTCACCATCAGATGCAGCCGAACAGTCAGTCGTGACCTCCACGACCACCGCCCCCACCGGAACCGACGAAGCTTCCAGTTCCTTCGTCGTGTTCCTACCAACTGGAGCACACGCTGCATCCGATGGCGACCCAGAGGATCCCGATTGTTCATCGGTGTCCACCGACGTCTCAGACGAGGGGGCAACCCGTGGCGATGGCTCGCCGGCGGGCACTGTCACCCTCGGCCGACGCCTCCCGCTCTCCGGTGCCTCACGCGAGTCCTGGCATTCCTCATCGTCTGTCACTCGCCAACGGCTCTCAAGACGTTCTTCGAGCTCTACCCAATAATCCCCGTCCGTCCCTGTCTCCTCTCGACCTTGAACTCGTACCTTTAGGTCGAATTCATCGTGCCCGAGTTCTGCAGCCCACTGCGGGTCATTGCCGAGAGCGTTGGGCCACCACTCCCCGCAGGCCGGTTTTCCGCCAGCCTCCGTATTGGCTCGCAATTTGCGCAGGTGCGGAATGTGCAGATGGGCGCCTGACAGTTCTGGCACGATTCTTTCGACCTACTCAGAGGGCAACCCGGGGCGTAGTGTCCTGGCTGATGACATCGGAAGCAAATTGGGCTTCCCTGCACTGGGTTAGTCTGGTTTCGGCCGGGACTTGGGCATTCAGAGATTCGGTGGCCTTCTCCATTGCAGCCATAACACCTCCCCTGGAAGTTGGCCCGATCCTACCCGGTCCTTGAGTTTTGCTGGCGTCTCGCAGCCTGCGTTGGCGCCTGCAACGATGGGGCAGTTCGCGGGTTATCACCCGCACCCCCCGTGTTCCTCTGAGCCTGGTTGTTGGGGCCTTTCCGCAGTGTGGGCTGCACTGGGCTGCTCGCCGCACACTGCCCCCCCGATTCGCTACCGGATGAACGTCCGGTTGTGGCAGTACCGGAGGTTTTCCCCTTTCTCTTCTTCTTCTTGGCTTTGGCCTTATCTGCCACAGACACCTTCGTCGGGGTGGCCACGGCATTGGCTGCTACGTGCGCCCTCTTTCCTTTTCCCCGGTAAGCGGCGTCTTCCACTGGCAGGTTGTCCTTGACAGACGGAGGGTGCCATCTCTTCTCGCATTCCCGATGTTTCTCTAATTTCTCGCCGTAGTACTCCAGGTCGCGCAGGGTATGCACGGACTTTTCCCTGATATACCTTCCGTATTCAGGGTTGAGACCCGCTTTGGCCAAGCGGACTTGCTTCCTTTCCGAGGGAGGGGGTCTCATCCTTCTGATGACGCTCTCAAACGCGGTCAGGTAGTCTCCAATGGATTCGTCTTGGGCTTGCGTTCGGCGAGCCAACACGTCATATAGCTCCTCCCTCGACAAAGCTCGGCAGTAGTGCCGGCGGAAGCTGTCTGCAAAATCTCGGAACGTCCGCCACGTTCCGAGTTTGTTGGCCAGCCATACCTCCGCGCGGTCCAAGAAAATCACATCCAGGGCCGGCAACACCTCGCGGTCCGGGAGTTTGTACATCCGCACGCAACGCTCAAGCTTCTCCAGGAAACGTTCCGCAGCTGAACCCAATGCCCCGTTGAATTTTAGATTCCACGTGCGGAATGCTGTTACGGCGTCGGCTCGCTTCCCGTTCAAACGTCCCCTGGATGTGCCCCGTCTGGAGTCGCAGGAGCTCGACCTGGCCTGACCACCCCGACGAGGCCGGCATCGGCGACGAGAACGCGGTTCCCCAGGGCCGCTCGTGGAGCTCCGAGTGCTCTCCTCACTCGACTCCGAAAAGCTCACCCGTGCCTCCCGTCGCCTCCTGCCGAGCCGCCTTCCCCGGCGTAGCCGCCCTCGATCCGACTCGCTAGACGACTTTGGCGACGACGCCGGAAAGTCGTGGGTTGGTGTCGGCCTGGGTCGGCGTTCCCCCCCATCATTCGCTCAAGTCGGTCCGCAAGGCCGCCGGAGCTCAAACGTCCGGGGGACCGCCCCCGGGTCTCCCCCTGCCCTATACCAGTCGCTGCGCGCGTTGGCAGTGTCCGAGAAACCGGCATGTCAAAGGGGGCCTGAAGCGGTGGGGCCTCACGCGTTGTTGGGACCTGACCCCCTGCGCCAAACCCAAACGCCTGCAGCACCAAAGCTAGCTGATCCAGGACCGCTGGATCGATCATGGCGAGACTGGGGGGCAAAACGGGATTCGACTGTTCAGAGGCTGGTGGTGCAGGACCCAAGGGTACCACTCGCGGTAACGTCGCTGCTTCCAGCTCGTCCTTCCTATTCGCGTGCGTCGCACCCACCCGCGAATCTACCGGGCCTAACACGGAGACTTCAAGTCTTCCCCCTCTTTCGGTGTCCGACGAACTACTCGCGCCCCCCGCGCCGATCAGGGTACGATTAGCCAAGTCAAATGGCTCCGCTAAGCCTGCCGCGGGGGGGGGGGGGGGGGGGGGGGGAGTGCCGGACTTTCTTTCGTCCAGAGGGATGAAGGAGAGAGGTGTCCCCTCCTCCCGACGGGTTAACATTCGCCTCCCGTGTCAAAGCCTGCTCCAACAACGTAGCCAGGCTCTGATCGACCCCTGAGTCCCGGTCTCCGACCTGACCTGGCTCCGGTAGGCGTCCCGATAGGAAATCCTCGGGGAAAAGGGGAGCATCCGTCTCTGGCCGTGCGGCTATAATGAAAGCCCGGAAAAATCGATCCTGAAGGACGGTCGTCTCCCCCTCGGGGCTCAAGCCCTCCTGAAGCATCAGTTCAGTGAGTTGATGTAGGGGCATACGCAGAATGCGCGCACGCAGCTGCTGCAGTTCAGGCTGTCTCTTAAGGCGACGGATAAACAATTCTTGCTTACCTGAGATGGATGGCATCGTTACCAGGTTTTGATCTCGAGGCAAAAATGCGGGTAAGCCCCGTTGGCAGTACTGCCACCACGCGACTCGAGCACCCCAGCCGATGCGCCCCCCCCCTTTCCCCCCTAACCACAAAGCAACTCACGCCTATCTACTGGCAAACACGGCGCACACACAATAGGAACAATGGGTAACAACAATATCAGGTCGCCACCAGTCACTCCCGAACAAACGTCCGAAAAGAAACACAAGAATACCCAATCACGCGTACGCGCCGCTTGTCCCCACAAGGGATGCCATGTAACGGAGAAATCCAGTCGTCCTTCAATGGATGGCTCGTCACTGTCCATACAAATTATTTTTCGGGGATTCGGGAAGCGAAAATCGTTCCCGCGGCTAAATAACGCGGCGAGCACACGCGTCAACCGTAGGCGGATTGATACTTGGGATCAGGAGTGACTGAGGGGATAATAATCGAAACTGAGTCTGAATCAACAATAATCTTTAATGCTAAAAGGAAAACAAAGAAAAAGGGAAAATTAACAGTTGAGCAAAACCGCGAGTAATCAATCGGAACGGCGTAAAATACACGTTAATATTAAATTACTAAATGATAACTGAAAACGGAAAAGATATAAAATAACACGGGATTATAAAATACTTAAAGAGGAAAGAGAAAAATACAATATTATGAAAGAGGAGAAATACAAGGTTATCGAAAAGAGAGGATACAAATAATAGTGAAAAGAAATACAAAATAATAAAAAGAGGAAAATACCAAATAATCGTAGCTCACAAACTAAAAGCAAATACGATACTCTCACGTCGTGGTAATCACGTATCGGCTCACGGTAACAATGAGTCGGCGGCAGGTCTGCGCGCCGAACCGTTGATTATCCGAACAATAGCGAAAGAATCAGAGTAGAGACGCTTGTGTACAAATTAATATTCGCCCGAACACAATAGTGAACGACCTCGCAGTTCGGCAGCTCTGCCGATTTGTTTACTCGACGCCTCGGACAGAGAGAGAGAAAGAGAAAACACCGCACCGACCTTGCCTCGCGTCAATTCCGCTGTCCGCTCCGATGCTCCTGTGTTCGTCAACCTCCAAAATACTCTGTAAAATAAAGGCGGGATGTCTAGGTGACCGCTCTCTCTTGTAGCCTTGCTTCTCTCTTGTTCCTTGCTGTGGTGTTGTTGTTGTGGTTGTTATGTTGGTGTTATTGTTGTGACTGTTGCGATGATTATTGTTGTTGTTGTTGTTGTTACTGCCGCTGTTATTTCAGGCTCACTAAGATGGCCGCGCGAGCACACACGCCCGCGTCACCTCGCCGGTCGCCCACGCGTACCGGTGCCGGTTCCGCAATTTACACCAAATTCCAAGCAAGCACTCCGCGCACCGGGCACATATCACACACAACTTAAGTCTTCGGCGAGGGCGCGGGAACTCACAAACGCAACAAAGGCAATCGAAGAAAAATGTGTGCGCGCGGCGGACCGTGCGACTCCTCAGCAGATACTACCGATCCTCTCTTTTCAAGCCGGCGAGATGCGCGCGCAGGTCTGCCAACGACTCGCCGGCTTTCCCCTATCTTCTGTCTCTCTCTCTCTCTCGCTGCGCTCTCCACGTTGGCTCCCTCCAATCACCGCCGTTGCCGTCGCACCTCGAAAGAAAGAGCAAGACGGAGCAATTAGAGTGTGCTCAACTAACGCACTCTCCCAGCTCGGCGAGGCACACGGGGAATCAGTGAGAGCCCGGCGGAGAACAACGGTCGAGCCGTGATTCTCCGTCACAGTGGATTCTTTAATTTTATATTATTGACATTTAATGATCGTTGGACTATATAAATTTCTTGTTTTTCTTACTCAATATCTATAGTACCGTGTCTAGTTTACAACGCTCGTTTGTCAATTGTGAACAGTTGCACTACGCATGAGCATCTTAGTACATAACGCAAATCTATCTAAGTATTCATAGACATTCATATCTTAGGCGGCCATTCCGAATTCATACGTGTGCCAATAGATGGTGTGTGCGCGAAGAGCTTTCATAGATATATAAAGAGGAAGGAAGCCGATAGAGGCTGACAAATTAAGTCCGAGTATAAAATTTTGTCTGATTGAGTTTTCCCTTACAATTTCAAGTGAATTCAATCTAATCTTTTGATCGATCGTTTGTTTTAACCTCGCTGTCTATTAAAATTGTGATATAAGAGAAAGCAAAGCAAGTTGTTAGTGCCAATCTCTTGCATGCCCCCGGCTCCGCCGGGTGGACGGTATTTCAAGATGGACGGCAATGAGACTGTTGAAAATTCCATACAAGAAGAGGTCGATGCCTCTATGGATTGGGAAAGATCCCTCTCGTTGAAAAGATCGCGCCTACCAGATGATGGTGATGACTTGAATGAATCTTCCGCTAATAGTACTAAAAAAATACCTGGTGGAAATAGAAACATTGATCTTGACGCCTCGCAAAGTAAGCCAAACGGCAACAGTGCGCATGCGCATACGTCTTCACTTTTAACTTTGTATGCGACTCCAACGACAGGATACTCTGATTCATTCAAAGGCCCATTTCACGTTTGGGTTAAGTATAGTGCGCCTTCAGATAAACCTTTTGACATTTATAAAGTTGGCAAAGTCGTTGATCATGATGGATATAAATCCATTATTGAAGTAAAAAGAGATGGCAGATCCAGAGGCTAATTATTTTTCGTAACAGAGATAAAGCTAATAAACCGTTAACAAATAGTAATTTTAGTAACCATGGTTTTACTGCCTCTATCCTTAGTTTCAAAAAAGTACGCAAAGGTGTCCTTAAAGGAGTTCCTATTGACCATGACGTTGAAGAACTTAAGAGTGCAATAAAATGTGGAAGCAAAGTAATTGAAGTTACTCATTTGAACGCAAGGAACAGGCACTCTAAGTCTGAAAGCGATAAGTGGATTCCTACTACATCGGTTCTGGTCAGCTTCGAGGCTGACACGTTGCCTGCTGAAGTTGCCATCCACCACGTTATTACAAAAGTAATTCCTTACGTGAGGAAAGTTATGCAATGTCTGAATTGCTTCAAGTTTGGCCATATAGCCAAAAACTGCCGTGGCAAGAAACGTTGCTTCATATGCGGTGAACTTGATCACCCAGATGAGTCCTGTCAGGGTATTTACCCTAGATGTGCCAATTGCAAAGAATCACATAAGACCATCAGCAGAGAATGCAGGATTTCCAAGATGCATGCCATTGTCAACGAAAAAATGGCTTACGAAAACTTGTCTTAATATGAGGCTAAACAATTAGTTTTTGGTACGCCTGTAGCTCCTATAAACACAAAGGAATCTTTCCCAAGACTCTTCAACAATTCGAGAATAATTTCTGACAAATCTTTTGCTGATACTTTGAAGAACTCTAGCACCAAAGTTTCTACTGTAAAGGACCCAAGGGAATTGCATCGAATGAGGCCAAGGATAACAATTCATCGCAAAATCCAAGAAGTCTTTTCAGCCAAAAATAATGAAAACATCAACCCTTAACATCAGGAATTTGACCTCCCAAACAGTGGAAAAGAGGCACAGCATCACCAATAACTACAGCAGCAACAGAAACAACATCAGCAACAGCAACCTCACCAACAGCAGCTGCAGCAGCAGCAGCAACGTCAACAACACCAGCTTCAACAGGTTTAAGAATGGTAAGAACTAGGTCTTCTAGGAAAGCCAATTAGGATAGTTTTTATTCTCTTAACAAACGAAAAAAAAAAAAATTTGCTTAGATAATTTTTATTTTATCAATATATTTATTTTTGAACATTATGGATCATACAAACTCTCAGTTAAAAATTCTACAGTGGAATTGCCGTAGTGTCAGCAATAAACTTAATTTTCATAACGAAGCACATAATTATGATATAATTATCTTAATCGAAACATGGTTAAACGAAACCAAATCTTTTAAAATAAAATCTCTTCTCGCACAGCGTGCGCAAAGTTCGATTTTGCGCACGCTTTTCCGTGCCCTTGATTCCTGCACGCTTATCGTAATACGGAACTGCACATGCGCAGATCCATTCCCGCACAAGGAAATACTTTGCACACGCTAACTACGTGGGGGAAATACTTTGCGCACGGAAAGATCAAAGAAGTCAATGCCTGCACAGTTTAACGTGGGAATACTGGGGAAGATACATTTTCCATATAAAAATTTTCTTCTGCGAATGAAACTGTTTTTTTTTTTAATGGCGCCACTTTTTAAATTCATTATAAACTTGCGTATATTTTCTTCGCGACATATCTGGCAATAAATTTAGCACTACATTTTGAGCAGCTTCTGCAATTTCTGCCGGCACTGATACACTCATATCACTTACGGCACTCACGTTACTCTCCGAGCTAGGCATTTTTGTTGAATAGAAAGGAACGACGAAAGGACAAACGGGAAAGGACGACTGCCAAATTTGTACTGGCAGAATATTTTCCGTCGGACCTCAAGAATATAGTTTTTAAATTTTCATTTTTAAAAATGAGTTGCGTGCAGTGGCAAAGGACTTTGTTTTCTCCATTTTTTTCGCTATCTACATTGTCAATGGGGAAAAGAAATGTTTTGCGTGTTTTTTCCACATTTATTCCTTAATTATAAAACCTTCTTTTTCCACCCATCTCACAAATTCAAAGTATAATCGAACTTTTCGCATCTCGTACGACAAAATAGTATACGATACGCGTGCGAAAAGTAGGCGATCATGCACGCGCGTTACCGACCTCGCTTCGCTCGATCAGTAACCCTCGCGCGTGCGGAAATCGCCTACTTTGCGCACTTGTATCGTAATGTACTATTAAGGCCCTCGCCACATATGCGCATAGGGGATAATATATATTGTACGACGGCGTACAAACGCGTATAAATCACCAAATTTATTGCTAGTGCCAACTACGTATACAGGAAAGTTACTATTCGCCTTCACTTCCCCCGAGAAGAAACATGTGAACATACCACAATATTTTTATTGAACATAACCTCTTATAATTAGTACTATAATTAGTACTATATTACATCAATAATTTTTTATAATATATTTGAATCGTGAGTACAATTATATTTTACGTTTTAAAAACTTACAAGAACATCTTACATAAAAGATATCTTTTTAAATTATTATTTTATATTCAGTTTTAGATATACCAATGTGAAAAAGATGACTTTAGTTGAAAGACTTATCATAAGACAATATGCATCCAATACTTTCATGTTTAATGATCAAGAAGAAGAGTATTATATAAGTGCTGCAGAAAAAAAAGTTATAACGCAAATACAAAATGCTCTTAAAAAGGAACTGTCCATTGATATGTAAGGTATATAATCTGTATGGTTTCGGGATAGCCACCGCGCACACTCTCCGCGCATGGCTGGTCCTTCCTCTAACCTCGGGCCCATTTCCGTTAATTCAATTGAACAACGGCGCCGTTGCGCTCTTCTGAGTCTCAGTGTGTGCTAGCCATTGAACGCATCGTCGTACGCAGGCATACGATAATCGATATTTAATTCGTGTTGCGGTGACATAGCAAATAAAGTTGTTAACATTTAAGTGATTAAGTGATTTATTCCCTACCTCAACGTCCTTTTCAATACATACTCGTAATCTGTCTATTTACAATAATATTAAGGCAACAGGTTACGGTGTTAATGATGTATTCCATACAAACATCTAATTTTAATTTATAAATAACATATATTTTTTGGGATATTGCACAGTTTATAATGACAAATACTGTTATATATAATACTGTTATACTGCAAATTAGAATAAATAAATAAAATATACAAAATATTCCGAAAATTATGATGCGAATGACTTGTTTTTTGTATTTATTATAGAGGTCCAGATAAAAGGAAAATACAAATATCTGAGAGACATCTTTGTAAAAGCTGATAAACTGGTGAAAGCAAAAATTGATTTAACATATTTGCAAAAATGTATATACCAGAGAATGTTTTTTTTAAACCATCTGTAAATGTAAAGGAAAAGATCAATTCGGTTTCAGCTTATATAGCTGGGGCAGTACCATTGAAGCGTGCTTGCTTCCTTCCCGTATTGGCTCGAATTCAGGTACTTTTGATGGGGCCAAAACATTTTTAGTTGTTTGCTACATTATTTCAAAATCAAGCTCCATTGATGATGAAAAAGTGTGCTTGCTTACATATTGAAGTGACTTAAATAGAGGCTTTTTTAATTGGCATGATCGATGGCTTGTAACATTATTTTTTGAAACAACATTATTTGGGTTCTTCTTTTTACCTAAAACATAAAATTTTATATTATTCAAGTAAAAATATAGGAATTTTTTCAATATATTTATATCAGTGATTTTCCCTTGTTTTGATTTCTCTTTAGCATACAATGTTCAGTTTTTTCTTATGAAAAAGATCCAACGAAACTACTAACTGAGTTATCAGCCAAAATGTCATCTATGCTTTCGTTATGAAAAACATTTGTTTCGTCTTCAGCTTTTGATTTGGGATCTTCTTTATCATTGAAAATGTATAAGTTTCATTCTTCAAGCGCTGTAGCCTAGCTCCAGCTTGCTCATATTTATCTACAACGGAAAAAAAGGCAAACCATGTATAAACCTAAAAAAATACACTAAAAATGCTATATGTTAAGATCACTTACCTACACCGCCTTTCAATTCGACGGCCCACATCCCACATAGCATGAAATATTGCAAACAAACTTTCATTGAAATATTACAGAAAAACCTTGCAGCAATGATGTGGCAATAAAATAGTAATATAGTAGAAAGATTTCATCGAAATGATTCGTGTAATACTTCGAAAACTGTGTGAAAATATTTCACGGAAATATTTTTCGTCAAGTTTAGAAACCTTACACGCAAACTTTGCAGAAACCTTGCAGAAACATCACATGAGATATTGCAGGATAGGTTTCTGCAATGTTTCTTGAAATATTGCGCGTAATATTGACGAATCCATGGGGAAATATTTGCTAGAAATATTTCTAGAAGATGCTCCTGCAATATGGATAAAATATTTTGAAAATATATTGCACAAAATATTGTTGAAATATCACCCGAAAACGATTCAAGAAACAGTCATAAATGTTTCAACAATATTGCACTGAATCACTACTACCAACCTTTGCAGAAACCTTGCAGAAACCTCACAAGAGATACTACAGGATATGTCTCTGCAATGTTTCTTGAAATATTGCGCGTAATATTGACGAAACCATGGGGAAATATTTGCTAGAAATATTTCTAGAAGATGCTCCTGCAATATGGATAAAATAGTTTGAAAATATATTGCACAAAAACTGTTGAAATATCACCCGGAAACGATTCAAGAAACAGTCATAAATGTTTCAACAATATTGCACTGAATCACTACTACCAATCTTTGCAGAAACCTTGCAGAAACATCACAAGAGATACTACAGGATATGTCTCTGCAATGTTGCTTGAAATATTGCACGTAATATTAACGAAACCATGGGTAAATGATTGCTAGAAATATTTCTAGAAGATGCTCCTGCAATATGGATAAAATATTTTGAAAACATATTGCACAAAATATTGTTGAAATATCACCCGGAAACGATTCAAGAAACATGTCATAAATGTTTTAACAATATTGCACTGAAACACTACGACCAACCTTTGCAGAAACCTTGCAGAAACCTCACAAGAGATACTGCAGGATATGTCTCTGCAATGTTTCTTGAAATATTGCGCGTAAAATTGACGAAACCAGGTGGAAATATTTGCTAGAAATATTTCTAGAAGATGCTCTTGCAATATGGATGAAATATTTTGAAAACATATTGCACAAAATATTGTTGAAATATCACCCGGAAACGATTCAAGAAACAGTCATAAATGTTTCAACAATATTGCACTGAATCACTACTACCAACTTTTGAAGAAACCTTGCAGAAACATCACAGGAGATACTGCAGGATATGTCTCTGCAATGTTGCTTGAAATATTGCACGTAATATTGACGAAACCATGGGTAAATGATTGCTAGAAATATTTCTAGAAGATGCTCCTGCAATATGAATAAAATATTTTGAAAACATATTGCACAAAATATTGTTGAAATATCACCCGGAAACGATTCAAGAAACATGTAATAAATGTTTCAACAATATTGCACTGAAACACTACCATCAAACTTTGCAGAAACCTTGCTGAAACATCATGTGAGATTTTGCATGGTAGGCCTAAGCAATGTTTTCTGAAATATTAGAGAACGAATTGATTGAAATTTTTTTAGAAAATGCTTTGAAAATATTGATGACATATAGTCCAATCAATAGAGAAATTTTCATGCAATAATTCGATGATGGATTTTGACAACGTAGATCTATTCAGGACAACGTACTATTGTTACGTCTCGTGCATCAATTACGAATAGCTAATGAATGAGACGTTCCAATATGTTGACTAGTGGTCGGATATGTTTTACTTATAAATATATGTGGAAATGTATGTCTGATGATTGTACTACCTTTAATTGTCGATAAAATGTAGCAGGCTCTAACTGTTTGTTAAATTGAATAAATGTAGCAGGCTCTAACTGCTTGTTGAATTGAATAAATGTAGCAGGCTCTAACTGCTTGTTGAATTGAATAAATGTAGCAGGCTCTAACTGCTTGTTGAATTGAATAGGATAGGTTTGAATAATACTTGCACGATATTACTTGTAACAGTCGCGAGTTTATTAAGAAAAATGATCACCAATTGTCGGACCGGTGTGTACGGAGTAAAGATAATTTCTGCTCACCTTTCGGGTGGTTCGTCTTATATACATAAATTTGTGCTTAATAAATCGCTGATGTTTCTTGTGTAGTTGAGTAATTTTCTTTTTGAGTTCATTGTGTGTTGTGTAATGCTGAGTAAGGTCTTTGTGTTTTGCTGCTGTATCGTTTTCTGGTGGACGTGTATATAGTTTTGATTTTACGAAATTCGGGATTGCACTTTTAAAGAATGTAAATGAGTAAAGATACGTCTTGAGACGTAACACTATATACGAGTATAGCGAACCTATATAATTTGCAACTCGAGATTTTGGCGCAGTGATATGTTATAACGGTCCAAATTTGCCCAAAACATGTTTTTTATCTGTGCAAGCTCGGGTACGCATGTTAGTGTAAGTGCTCATAAATATAAAAGTTGTAGGGAATGTTTAGAGCTATAATTTGAGCTGTCGCACGATCTTTTTCGTTCATTACTTATTGCGCAAAGTATAAATAACCCTCGAAAATAACCTTTTTAACATATTGAATATTTATTGCAAATAAGACTTTTTCCACTATGTATTGTTTTTAATAGGAAGCTCTTATGTTATAAAAAAATGACTTGTCCCACGATTCTCTATTCCCATTCGTTGTCTTTTTATTGCAATTAGTATAAAACACGCCCAATTAGTACGAGGCTATACTTTTTTTTTGACCGAAGGTATCGAATTGTAAAACAGCTCAAACTCTTCTATGAAACGTCAATTTTAACTAAGTCTTACGGGCCAGTAATAAAATTTATGTTTATTTATTGATCATTGTCAAACTATCTGGACCAGGCTAGTACCCGATTCAAGCGGAGTCAAACGTATGAATATAAATTATTATTACATTTTTTAGTTCTTATATAAATATAAATATATATAATTTTATAAAATTTTAGGAAACCTGACAGAAAATCTCTTGCTTTCAAGTCAATAGAACTAATTGAGAGTGATAATGAGATTGGTGATTGAAAAATTATTATTTTCCTATATTAATGTACTTTAAATTATTGTATTTTTTAATAATAAACAATTTTGATACAGATGCTTGCAAAATTTTGATCCCGCAAGTGGTACGTCTTGTGCATCAAATATAAATAGTAAACGAACGAGACGTTCTAATATGTTTAATAGTGGCTGTTTAAGACTCACAATTAACAGTCACGTATATATATCGAAACAAAACCAATTGAATATATTTATTTATTTTATAATTTATTTATATATTTGATTGATCATGATGATGTCCTCCATTATATAATATGAAAGTTTGTCTCTTATTTTCAAGGTTTCTCGTGGCATAAAATAGCGTATAGAACTGGTGCACAAATAGTTTCTTACGAAATAAATTACAGCTCTCGCCTTCACTCGTGCCGTATCACTCTCAATTCGTGAAACAAGCATTTCTATACCCACTGTATAATAGACTGTTTTGACAATTAGAATATAAAATTGCTTGAACCTCTTCCAGAAATATTTTCCAAGAAACGTTGTATCGATGTTTGTGCAAAAGCTTGCTAAATGTTTGTAGATATGTTTCAGTAAGACTGCAATAAAATCTTTCAGAAATATCTACACGAATATTGTGATTGAAGACTGTAATATTTCTTGAAATAATTTGAGAAGGTTGCATGAAAACCTTTCATAAATATTGCATGACAAGTTTCTGAATTGTTTGTTGAAATATTTCAGTGAGATGGCAATGGAACCTTTCAGAAGTATTCACTTTATGGCTACATAAATATTACACGAAACGTTTCTGCAATGTTTCTTGAAATAATTTGAGAAGGTTGCATGAAAACCTTTCATAAATATTGCATGAAAAGTTTCTGAATTGTTTGTTGAAATGTTTCAGTGAGATTGCAATGGAACCCTTAAGAAGTATTCACTTTATGGCTACATAAATATTGCACGGAACATTTCTGCAATGTTATTTGGAATAATTTGAGAAGTTTTCATCGAAATCTTGCAAAATTATTACTATGTCTGTACCATTAACCCGTAGAAATATTCCGGAGAAAAGTTGCTACATTGTTTTTGGAAATATTTTAGCAAGATTTCTTGAAAACCATTATAAAATATTAATGGAAAAGTTTCTGCAATGTTTCTTGAAATAATTTGACAAGGTTTCATCGAAATCTTGCAAAAATATTACTATGTCCGTGCCATTAACCTTGCAGAAATATTTCAGCGAAAAATTGCTGCAATGTTTGTTGAAAGATCTTAGTAAGATTACATGAAATATTGCAGTAAACTTTCCAGAAACATTTCTGCAGCTCGAATTGCGCGGACATAGTAATATTTTAAAAATATTTCAATGAAAACTTTCTGAAATGTTCCAAACCTTGTTATGAAACTTTGCAGGAATATTTCAGCAATATTTCATGCTGTGTAGGATTTTCCAATTCGAATTTGGCGCTTTAACAAGTCTAACAGACTCTTGAAAAACTTGACAAGTTCTTTTTGTGTAAGGTGGATCCGGATATGGTGCTTCAAGTAGTCTTTTACTCTTGTTACTATATTTGACCCAGGTGCCCGGTAAAATATCCATGTCGCATATACCTTCATCATTAATACAGCCAACAAATTCACAGATATAAAATTTATATTTCGGTGTCTGCATCTCCATATCTATGAAAATACCTTTTTAAGTATTTTTTATATTAATACTTTAAGTGTATTAGTTAATTTTACGACATAGAATTTTAACAATTCAATCAAATTTCTTATATGACCGACAATTTATAATCAACCAAATTTCTATTTAAATAGAAAAATTTATAAATTATATCGATTTTCATGTTGTGCTAGAAAGTCTTACTGGATATACTGAACTTTTGTAAATGTAAATATGCGAGATATTTCACTTACCTGATCTATCACGATCTTGAATAAAAGTTTTATATAAAGAGTTTAATATAAAGAGTTTTATAAAAAGAGGTACGATATATCCAACAGCTCGAACAGTCAAAGCCTGTAAACTAGCGTCTGACATCGGCGGAGAAATGTTAGAGGACTAGATTATGGTTGACGGTCGGCGTATTCCAAGAAAAGTTCGTGTGTAGTGTAGAGTTATAAACACAAGGGATTATTGTCGTAAGGCGCATGTTAACGTTTTTAACACGCGTATGCTTGAGTGCAGTGTTGCCAAATTATCCTTTTATTAATTTGATTGGTTCTTGTAGATCAAAATCAATGTTGCTAACTTGAATAATTGAATTTAAGAGTTTTTAATGCATACAGGTGATTTTATTTATAAAAATATTAGAACAAAGACTTTATATAATTAAACTTAAGTAATTTAAATAATTATTAGAAAGATTATTTACAAGTACGATTAATAATTAATAAAGAATCGTAGTATTGAAAAATAAACAGCCAATTAATGTAGTTCTCAGAAAAATAATATATAATTTTTTAAACAAACAAGTATAACTTTTTCTTTAGTGTAGAAACGGTAAAATGTAATTTTTATTTGATTTTCCTGAAGATTTGTTGAAAGATAAATATACAAGTTTGATTTTTACTAGATTTGCTGTAGTTAATAGTTTTTTGTTTGATTGTGATACTTGACAACAACTCAATGCAGTAGACTTAATAGGATACTTATATATAGATCTAATTTTTTTTTGTACTCTGCAAGAAATTAGAATTTTCTTCGGGTTGTTACGTAAATAATACATTTTATTTATTTTCAAAATCTTTCCACTTTTTGTTAGAATGTAGTTATTTGGATGTCTATCGGTGATTGTATAAAAATTTCTAATTTTTAACTGTTTTATATAAACACAGTTTTCTACTTCAATACTTTTTAATACAACAAAATTTTGAGGAATACTACGTGGGCAAATTTGAAAATTTGTTTTCACTTGAAGAAGGTGTGTACGAGGTCTGTCCGGAAAGTATCGGGCCTACGTTTATATCTTCGCGCCATAGTGTTCGAGCGACCTCTACCGGACAGAAACGTCAACAGTATAGCCTCACGAATCTATTGGTTTCTTACTGACACCTGCCGGACGTATAGTTCATGCGCAGCGTGTCTTTGTTTACAGTGCCTTTTTCGCGTTCGTCGGATTTTGATATTGTCAAAAATGACTGAAAAACAAGATCAACGAATTTGCATCAAATTTTGCTTTCAACTCGGAAAAACGAGATTGGAAACTATTGAAATGATGCAAAAAGCCTTCGGAAGCGAGTGTATGAGCAAAATACGAATAAAAGAGTGGTATAAACGGTTGAAGGATGGTCGCACTTCTGTCGATAGTGATTCTCGTTCCGGCCGACCTTCGACGACAAAAACCGCAGATAATATTGAGCGGGTGCGACTTGCAATCGAACAAGATCGTTGTATGACTGTGCGAGAACTAGAAGAAGACCTTGGGATACCAAAAACTATCATTTCAGAAATTTTAACCGAAAATTTAGGAATGAAACGCGTGTGTGCGAAATTCATCCCAAAATTTCTCACAGCAGAGCAGAAGAACATTCGCTTAGTAATCGCTCTGGACAATCTGGAAATGGTCAATAATGATGATAATGTGCTTAGAAAAGTTATTACAGGTGATGAATTATGGGTTTATGGTTATGATCCTGAAACAAAACAACAATCTTCACAGTGGAAGCATTCTGAATCGCCAAGATCAAAAAAAGCACGTCAAAGTCGGAGCAATGTTAAGTTAATGTTGATTGTTTTTTTCGATTGTGAAGGTGTTGTACATCACGAATATGCACCAACAGGTCAGACAATCAATAAAGAATACTACGTTCAAATTTTAAAACGTTTGCGTGATGCAGTAAGAAGAAAACGGCCGCAATTTTGGGAAAATGGTGACTGGCTTCTCCATCACGATAATGCACCAGCGCATTCATCCAATCTTGTGCAGCAGTTTTTGAGCAAACACAATATCGCATTGCTTCGATAACCTCCGTACAGTCCTCACATAGCCCCTTGTGACTTTTGGCTGTTTTCAAAACTAAAAAAACCACTCAAAGAACACCGATTCCATGACAAAACAACAGTTAAAAACAATGCGACGAGTGTACTTAAGGCTATCCCTAAAACTGAGTTCCAGGACTATTTTGAAAAGTGGAAACATCGATGAAACCGTGTTATTCAATTAAGTGGGGATTACTTTGAAGGATGCCACCCACCAGATGATAAAGAATAACGCTAACACGAAAATATAAAGGTAGGCCCGATACTTTCCGGACAGACCTCGTACAGACTTGAGCAAGTGGTTTGTTTGGAGTACGCACATATTTCCGCAATTTACCTAACGTATTTTTAAACGGAAAAGCACTTATTTTGCTTAATTGCAGTCTATATTAATAACATCGTCTGCAACATGTAGCAAATTATGTATATTCATTATTAAAGATTGCTTGCCATATAAGAATCGCGCTGCTTTAAAACATTTCAATAAACATGACTTAGCTAGGTATACATTTTTTTACATTCGTCGCTGCATAAAATTCTAAATGCCACGTGCAATAAAACAAAATGTTTGTAATAATTAGGTTTTAATGAATCTTGTAGTAATAGCAATTTTTTAATGTCATAATTAAAATTTAAATTTATAAATGTTTTAGATGTCTTGGGTAATTCTGTCATTAACCTTTCACGCAATATTAATAAGAGTTCATCTAATACTACGTAATCTATGTTTTACTCGATTGCCCGTTCTTTCAGTTTTTGTACTTCGTCAATTTTTTTTTTTTTTTTTCGGTATCTAAACATTTTCTGTAATGTCGATGGTAATTTGTTGAATTTCTTCGCAATTTTTTACCTCGTTAACAAATTTTTGTTCGAAATAAATTTTCTGAATCACTGGAGTTTTTTGAAGTCGAGTCAACGATTGGATGTCGTCTATCGCATCTAGCCATTTTTAAAATTTGTTCATCTGTGTACGATATTAAGGCCCTCGCCACATATGTGCATATGCGTGCGTACAACGGTGTAATAACGCGTACAAATCGCTAAAAATTTTGATAGTGCCAACAGAAAGTTACTACTATTTCTCGGATGCCCCAAACGAACACACTTACTCCCGGAATAAACGTATCATAACCTTCAATAATATAGCGTTATGATACGTTTATTCCGGGAGTAAGTGTGTTCGTTTGGGGCATGCGAGAAATAGTAGTAACTTTCTGTTGTTGGCAAAATCAAAAGTTTTAACGATTTGTACGCGTTATTACGCCGTAGTACGCACGCATATGCACATATGTGGCGAGGGCCTAAATCAACGTTTTATGTGCAAAATTTAAATTACAATTTACTACTTTTTAATTATTTTAGTATAACTTACAGTTAAAAGCTACTTTAGCATGAGTAATGTGAATCTAATTATTTATCAATCGGTACCGTCGAGTCTCGTCCGAACCTCTGTCGAGGTAAGACGTGTTTGTAAACAGGACCGCGAGCGAGTAATTACACCGTCGCATGGTAGTATATTCTACGTTCTCCGCGTGTGTGTTAAGAATTATTCAGTGCAGTGTTAGTGCAACACAACTAGATAGTGCAAGTGCACTATCACAATAGTGCACAACATGACCTTGGGATCGGCCTCTGAGTACAGGGGTGAAGATTCCCAAACAAATTCCCCACAAGATACAAATCAATCCTCACAGAAACAAACTAGCAACAAAGTAACCTATTCAAGAATGGCACAAAAAATCCATTTCCCAAAAAAAGATCAAGCAATTGTCACAGAAGTTATTGATGGTCTAACAATAAAAGATTACACGTTAGCCATCGGAAAAATGGTCAAGCCACAGAATGTCCTCTTCGTATCAAGAATTTCCAATGGCAGAGTTTGTGTTTACTTGAGCAGCCAAGAACTAGTTGACAAGCTAACAGACCCAAGCATGAAAATAATCATTGACACTCATACTCTCACACTCCGACCGTTGGTTTCTAAAACTAAAAGAGTTATTATTTCCAATGTTTGCCCAATAATTCCACACTTTGTTATTGAAGATAAAATTAAAGCGCTTAATATAACCCCAGCCTCGCAAATTACTTGCATCAGAGCAAGCATTAATGAACCAGAATACGCGCATGTTATGAGCTTCAGACGCTAAGTTCATATCAATCCTGAGGACATCAAAAAACTACCGGAAAGCATGGAAATTGACTATGATAGTACTGCATATTGGATTTACTTTTCTGGCGACAAGGCTAGCTGCTTTATATGCAAAGAAGAAGGTCATCTAGCTAAACACTGTCAAGCGAACGTAGCAGACAAAAACACACAGAAAGCATTGAACGAGATACCAACCATGCAAAATGAAAATATGTCAAGCATTGAAGTCGAAGTTATAGAGTCACAACCTCAAGAAAACAATCAAAGCATGAGCGAAAATAAAATAGATGAGCCACATGACTCTACACCGGGGACAACTGTGATGCCTCCTCCAACTTTACCTAGCAGCGCCGCTCTGAAGAGGTCGTCCAGCAATCTCTCCAGCTCTACTCAGTTCACAACGACGCATGTACAGTCAAAAGAAAAAAGCAATGACGGTGAAAATTCCAAATCGATAAATAAACATCAAGGAAAACGTCTCAAGAAAACGCCTGAAAAATCCTGCACGTTAGAAGAAGTTGAGGCACAGGTCGCTCCTGCAAAAAATTGTTTCCTGGTAAACAGCAACGACTATCCTTTAGGGTTTCATGATTTGGTTGCCTTTCTAAAAGAAAGCTATGGCAACCCAAATCATTTAGAAACAGCTCAAAAATTCACTACTGACACTCCCGGTCTGGTCAGAATGCTCAGAGATGCTTATTCGCAAGCAGAACGTAAATTGAAAAACCGCAACACTAGAATTACGAATAAACTTGAATCTACAAACAATGCGGGTATACTCGGTTCAGCTGAAGATTTAGACTTCAACGATTCGGAATCCTCTTTTAATCCTCGAAATGGCAGCGACAACTAAAAGGCCGATTAAAATACTCTACTGGAATGCAAGGAGTTTCCTCAAGCACAGAGAAGACATAGAAGCTGCACTCATCGACGTTGATATTTTCGTCTGCGTTGAAAGTTGGTTAAAACCAAATAATGCAAACATCAAGTTTTCAGGATTCGTAAGTTATAGACTAGACAGAACGCACTCCACAGGAGGCGGCATTATACTACTAATTCGATCAAATATAGCTTATCGCGAAATAACAAACTTAGATGTGCCGGACAGTTCGTTTGAATTATGTGGAATCTCTATCAATAACATCGAGCCACCGGTTAGCTTAATCGCATGCTACCGAGCTCCGGGTTTCGTTTTTTCTCTTGAAGAATGGGATAAGGTTTTTAGTAACTTTAAAAATAAAAAAAATTGTTTAATAGTTGGCGATTTTAATGCCCATCATGTAGATTATAATTGTGATAAAACAGATACTAATGGGGAAAACTTACTTGAAAGTATAAACAAATATAAATTTTTTATTCATAATAATGATACATGCTCTCACATTGACTCTACATCCTTTTCTAATATTGACTTAATTCTGTCAAGCAAAAATATAGCCGAAAAAATTGACGTTCAAGTGAATGACGAAACTTGGGGCTCTGACCATTATCCAATTTACGTTAACTTCAGCGCAGAAAAACACATTTACCACAAAAAAAGTCATAAAATTAGGTCCACGCAAACGAGCTGGTGTAACGTAGCACAAAATCTCACCAACTCATACGATAATTTTCTTACCAGCGAATATGATAACCTGAGCGCAAGTCATAAATACGAATATTTTATCAATCAAATAACCGCTGCCGTTACAGGTAACACGCCCAAAAAAAAATTTGTACACATTAAAATTCATCGAAATCCTGTGGGTTGGTGGGATGAAGAGTGTCCCGAGGTGAAAAAGCAAAGAAATTCCACTTTTAAAAATTGGGAAAGGACTAAAAATCTCGATGATTTTATAGAATACAAAAGATTGCTCGCATTATCGAAAAGAACTTTCAAGAAAAAAAAGAAAGAAAGTTATATCAAATTCACAAATTCCATAAATTTTTTGACTGATGGCAGATATGTTTGGAATACTAGTAAGATACTAAAAAACAAATGGATTAAAGTAAATGTCTCTCATGTCCCGGAAAATTTACAGTTAGACAAAAAAATAGAAACTCTTAACAAACTTTGCCCTTCAATTTCAAATAGCCTGATATAAATTACTTACCAAAATGCGAGCAAAATGAATTTTTAGATAGCCCTTTCAATTTCGTTGAATTTAATTATGCTTTAGATTCTCGCAACACCAATTCTTCGCCAGGCCTTGACAGCATTGATTATTATACGGTGCAAAAACTACCAATTAAACACAAACTTCTTCTACTTGATATATATAACGAAATGTATAGGACTAGTGATTTTCCGACTGACTGGAAAAAATCGTATACGCATCTTATTCCAAAACCCGAAAATAAAGGCTACAGACCGATCGCGCTCACTTCGGCTCATTGTAAGATGTTTGAAACAATGATCAAAAACAAATTTCAATGGTGGATAGAATCGGAAAATATTCTTCCAAATAGTCAAAGTGGCTTTCGTAAAGGTCAGTCTTGTCACGATAACTTACTAGGCCTGACGATCTCTGTTCAATCTGCATTTCGTAATAAAAAAGATATGTTTGCGGCCTTTCTTGACGTTAAAGGAGCATTTGATAATGTTGATATTAAAACTCTGCTCGACAAACTTGCAAACATCGGATATCCTTTGTTATTAATAAAATTCATAAAGTTTATCACAACTGAAAGGCTTGTATATGCTGATGAAATTAGTGAACCTAAATTAACGTGTAAAGGCGTACCGCAGGGAGGCGTGCTGAGCCCACTATTATACATAATTTTTGTTGCCGATATCATAAAAAATATTTCATGCAGAGTTTCAATTTCCCAATTTGCTGACGACATCGCGATATACGCCACTAACCTAAAAGCTCTTGAAAAAGCTCTCAAACAAATCAGAAGAAATCTCTCGCATGTTAATCTATTTCTAGCTCCTGAAAAAATTATATTCATGCACTTTAACAATAAAGACATTAAACCAGGGGAGACCGACATTAAACTAGATGACTTAATAATTAAATCTAGCGAATCCACCAATTTTCTTGGAATAATTTTTGACTACAAGCTCTCATTTGCTCAGCAAATCAACAAAGTCAAGACTCGATGTGCTAGAGCTATTAATCTGATTAAATATCTGCAAGGAATTTGGTGGGGTGCTGATCCCTCGACACTACTCACGCTTTATAAGAGCTATGCTAGATCTATTCTAGAATATGGTTTGTATGTATACTATCCTAAGCGAAAGGATCAACAGGATAAACTAGAAAAGATCCAACCCAGTGCCATCAGGCATGCGCTAGGGCTTCGTATAACAACTCCGACTAAAATTTTACTAGCCGAATCCAAACATCCGACTATACACCAAAGAGCAAAATTTCTCTGTAATTCGTATATATCCAAAATTCTGTCGAACGAAAATCTAGCTATTAATAAGATTGTTAATAAATACTATAATCAAAATAAGAAAAGCAAAAGAAAAAAGAAAAGATTGTACGAAGCTAGCATTGAAAACGTAATGTATTTCTCTAAAAACATAGTTAAAGCGCGAAAATATAATATGTATCTTTATGACTATAACACCATTATGACTCCAGTTCCGTTCAAAAAGATTAATGAATTAGCTTCACAGCGACATAAGAATATGGGAAAACTATGCGATGAATTAGATTCTTCCGGCGCTAGTGTATACTATACTGATGGTAACAGAAGTCCAACTACTCTCTCAACTGGCTCAGCATGTGTTAATGCCAATAAAAGCATTATTGTTAAAAGAAGCTTGCATAAGAAATCATCGGTTTTCATAGCTGAATGTATTGCAGTAAGAGATTCGTTGGACTTAGCACTTAAAAACGTTCATGCCTGCAATATCATAATGTGTGATTCACTGGGTGTACTTCAATGCTTACAAAATCCCCTTCTGAACATCAACACAAACCCATACCTGTTTGAAATCAAATACAAATATTTTGAATTTCTTAAACAAAAAAGCAAAACAGGTAGTATCGAAATCTACTGGATACCTTCACACTCAGCTATTAAAGGTAATGAAACTGCAGACAAACAAGCAAAACATGCAGCAAGCTGTAGGCCAATTGATCGAGACAAATTCCCCTTCTCAGATTTAAAGGAAACATTCAAACTAGCTATGAAGGCCAATACCAAATCGACAATCTTGAATACCAATTTAGATAAAGTGAAGGTATATTTTGATCTGTATTATAAGGACGCAAAAAATCCGTGGTTCCAAAGTAAAAATCTTTCGCGCGAATTTATAGTCACGATAAATCGACTGCGAGCAAATCACTATAACCTGAATGCCTCTCTCACTAGGGTTTCAATAATAACTGATTCTAGCTATCCGTGTTCCTTCCCGTCTCAAGATATCGACCATATTTTATGGAGCTGTCCAATTTAATATGACCAGCGAATTGAACTTTATGCCCAACTGTCTCGGATCAACTTACAACCACCATTCTGTACAGAAACAATAATCAAAGAGCCCGATCTTGCTGCATGTGCCAGCATTGTTAAATTCCTTAAGGACTGTTCTCTTCGCATATAATTTATTAGTTTCAATAAAAATGATCCTCTCTGTATAAATGTATAGCACCTAAGTAACCAAATGTAAATCAAAATGTATTATACTTCTTATATATTATAAACTACCATGTAAACGCTCGCTACTCATTGTAAAGCTAATAAATCTGTAAACGATTTGAAAGTTTCAAATATAAAAAAAAAAAAAAAAAAAAAAATCGGTACCGTCGTTTCCTATCCCTATTTTTTTGTTTAACATCGTCTGAGTTTGATTCTTGCATATTGCATATTTTTCTTTTTCTAGTCTGATATGTATATTTCTATATATATTAAAAACATGTTATTTGTAGATGTTTACAGAATTATGAATATAAAGTTGTACTTACGTAATTATCGTTTGAAAATTTAATCCATCAGTTAAAACACAAGATTTATTATACGTATTCCAAAAAGGAAAAATTCGATCAGATTCCAGTGAGGAAAACGTCGTTATCAAAACATAACCTTAAATTATTTTTTCGCTCTATTGCAAATGTGAATGCCTACCTAGATTTAGGCAAGAATAACGTGTGTGCTCAAAGCTTAAAATTACGGTGCGATTATCTTATTAGATTCAGATAAGGAAAACGTCTGTTCTTTAACCTCTTTAATAATTTTAGGATTTTCTGACCCGACTCCTGTACGAATAATATAAAAACAAAGAACTTGGGGAAATCTAACCAGAATCGCGCTTAAATCTTGGAATCAAGCAGTAAAAATTTATACACCGACAGTTCTACATAAAAGAAGAACGCGAACCTTTATTACCAGATAATCTACAGTTTACTACGTTTGATGATACAACGTACTATAAATACTTATCCACAGATTCTGCATCATGTTTCATTTGCAATGAAACGGGGCATATTGCTCGCGCCTGCCCAAACACCAACGAAAACAACTCAACTTTTGTTCAGAAAAACACCAATGTGACCGTAAATAACAGTTAAAATAACATTTAAAACCGCAATAATATATTTTTTTTAAATATGTATAGCAACACAAAGTTGAACGTATGTAACGTGGGCCTTGTCAAAGGAATAGAATATTTTAAGAATTATCATTCTGAGAGACCCAAATCTTGGTTCCATGGTAAAAATTTACCACGCGACCTAATTATTACTATCAATCGATGTAGAGCAAACCATTACAACTTAGCATCCTCTCTGTCAAGAGTCGATTATAGATGACCCCACATGTGACAGCCTAACAGTCGACCAAGACTTCAATCATGTTACTTGGCAATGCCCACTTTACAACACATAGTGAAAAAATCTTATAGAAAAATTATACAACATCAAAATATTCCTTCCAATCACAATCTCGATTATAATCACAGAACCTAATATTTTCGCATGTATATATCTACTAGAATTCTTTAAGGAATGTAAACTTAATATTTAAAAAAAAATGTAATAATATTAAATTGTTAAGCTAATAAATCTTTTGTAAGATTTGAATGCAATAAAAAAAAAGGAGAATGTTGAAAAGATATATTTTTAAGACTTGGCAGTTAGTCTATTGACGATAGAGAGGAGCGCGTCATCTCATCTTTTCTTCGTTTCTGAGTGTCATTTTGTCGTGCTGTGAGAACGCGTAGAAAGTCTTGTGAAATCCTGCTGAAATCTTTCTAATTTAATACATCACGAGTGTTTTGTGTGTGTGTACTCATCGTGCGATTTGAACTTAGCCCAAAGCGGCTGTAGGAGGAACCGACCTAGCGCGGTTCTCAGGGAGTTACCCGCGGTTACCCGCAGCGACTTCGCTCATCCTCTACGAGACGGCAAGAGCTGCTCCTGTTCTTGAGACGTCAAGAACAGGAGCAGATATGACATCAATATCGTCTTCAAGGAACATTTATGTTGCACTCCTCCACACTAGCCGCGGTATCAATGCACCAGCGCATTTCCGAGAGCTCTCGTTAGTATAATGAATTATATGCGTTATATAATTTATTTATTTATATTTATTTATTTATGAATTATAAATTTTTTAAAGCTGCTTGCTTGACTTGGGCTTTTTCCCTGTCTGAGACTACGATTTTTTACGCCCGTATCAAGTATTTTAATTTTAAATTTATTGTTAAACAGCTTAATAAATTTTTAGTTATCATTGCACTAATTCGCCTTTCTTAATTACGAACTCCCCCTTTCTATAACTAAAATAAATACAATTATTATTCTCTTTTGTTTTGTTCAAATGGTAAAAACTTGATGGAAAAATCTAGATAAATCGATGTAAAGGTTTTTAGAATCGCTTAATTTAAATCAGAAGATCTTCATACCCTTTAAGATAATCTGGTAGTAATAATTGTCAACATCTTCAGTTAATAATCTTATTTAACTTTAAAAGGTTACCTTGAACTTGATGTTAACCTTGAATTTGATGTGAAACAGGTTAACGGATCCCGGATTTGAAATCAACGACCTCAGAAACCCTAAGATGCCCTGATGCAGTATGGTTATCTTAGATATTTTGTATTGACATACTTTGAACACGAAAAATGAATAAATCTATCCCTGATTAAAGGAGATAAAAAGATAAAAAGTGATAAACGTAGATATAATTAATAAGGAGTTGATAGAGTATTTTACGAAGTATCTTATTAAGCAAATACAAGTTTAAATGCGATGAATCTCTTCAGAAAAGCTGTTAGCAAATGATGACATTTTCAGATTTATGAGGCTTGCGGCAGCTATTGAGATTGAGAGTGGTTCCTGTAAAATCAAATCGACTTATTATTGATAGATACTAAAAAAATTATTTTGAATTTCTTTTACTAAAAATAATTTAGGAAAAAACTGCTCAAATCAACTTTTCTCCTTTTCCACTCATTTTGAAATCTGCAATCAAAAATAGCTTGTCCTATTTAAATAAACATCGAGACCTTGGAATAACTTTGATCTAAATTGACCTCAAGATCAAAACTAATGGTACAGTTAAATGTCCTTCTCTGTCCTGGTCAACTTTTACCTGAACCATTTTTTTTATAGATATAACAATATAGTTTGGAAGATATTCGGATCCATAGTTTAAAATGACTCACCCTCTATAATATTCATTTTTTTCATGGAAATGGTAGTCAAAATTCATTAATAAAGCATCTTTGAACGTTTTTGAACTCCCTACCCTTGACGTATGATTAAACAGGATTCTTTTCTTCCACCATCCATCCCCCCTTAATATCGTGTAATATTTCATATTTCAATATTAAAAAAGTTACACTTATTCTTGTAACAATCGAAAATGAATCAGCGTGCCAAAACTTATTTATACCGACTCTGCATGGTGTCCATGTATATTTCTGCAACTGTCAGTCGCATGTTAATCAAGGCGCTCCTTGTCAACGTAATCAGCGTTGTTAATCCAGCCAAGCTTAGAGGACTACTCGTCTATGGAGTTTGCCTAGTATACAACATCTCTCACTTCAAGATTGAATGGTACTCTCTAACCAGCTTCCTGGAACTCTACCTGGCAGTTATTGAGCGGATCATATATCTTTGTTCCTGACAGCCTATCAATCTACGATCATGGACCGCGAGAATGCAGCCACTCAGGAGATGGTTTCGGAAGAATAATCTACCTGCTAATCTGCTCTAAAGAGAGAAAGAGAGGGAGAGAGAGCCCTAAGAAAGCAGCCCCGGCGAACAGCAAATTTACCCCGCCCCGTCGCCTCCACACGTGTTAGAGATAAGTACTTCAAGTGCACGTCCATTAATTAATATAATTATACGCGCTAATCAAGATTGTCTCTTATCTAGTGATTAAATATTATTTATAATTCTTGTATGTCGTCTGCTTATTTAAAATCAAATATACCGACATCGTTATAATCTAATGTCTTTCTTTATTCATTAACGATAATGATAATGAATAATAAATTAATTGTTTTTTTTAATATATACTAAATAAACTATTACTTTATTTTTATCGTTATTACTCATCTTCAACGCATGAAGATTGCATGCTAATGGTGTAACACATTCATCGGTACGTGTGTTTTTACACATTTAGTCAATGTCGCACTTTATATCATCATATTCTTCGTTAAGTGGAGTTTCATTTAATCGCCTTTTTACAAATGTATCATATGGCAAAATCACTGCAGCTAATTTCTTACTTAAAGGGGTCATTTTTCTTTTGACTTTATTGAAGGCACTTCGGCCTAGTGCATTTATTTATAAAAATAACAAGTATGTCGAATTTATATTTAATAAAATTACTATATTACTTATTACTCATAGAAATCGTGGATTTTCATCTAGATTGCCACCAGAAGAAATCATAACGATAGGTTTAATATTAGCAAACTCGTCCTAAAATATTTCTTTAAAAACGTCTAAATTGATAAAGTTCAATTTTTTATTTTTATATGAATTGAGATATGAGAAGACGTAACAAATCATAATCATTTTATTTTAATTGATTTTATCTCTTGATATTTTGATAAAATAATAAAAATGCTTTCACACACTTATTATTTTATCAACTATAAATTGCACTTAAGCAGACAAGGAAATTATTAGTAAATAATAATTTTCTAAAAATCATATAGATTATCATATTTCAAAGTAACATTTTGCATTCAATGGTGATAGGCCATGCATTTGTCTGACTAATAGTTAAAGTGTAGAATATCATATATAGAATTTTTAAATTTTTTGTTGATCTGTTTATTTGTATTAGAGATATAAAAATAATTTTCAGCATTCATGCCATTTTTAAGTAGATTTCATTACTTTCAAATCATTACAAATAATTTTGAGCAAATAATGAAACTGATGAAGAGTAATTTTAAAAATATGAAATTTATTAAATTTTTTGTTGTTGAGATTTATCTAGCACAATATAAAAAGTTAAAAAAGAACGTAGACTGTTGATAAAGCCTTCATGCAACTTTTTATTTTGTCAAAAGTATTTTACTGTGACACTTGGCACAATGTTTTCTTTGATACTGTGTGTTATATTGTGGAAAGACATTATGTTTATTATGACATCTTTAATGATGGACAACTTAAAACCATAATTTTGTTCCTAAATCTATTAACAAGCATGCCAAAGGCATATTCAATTGTTAATCTTGCTCTTTTGAGTACAAGTTGAACCCTTTCTGTATGGAACCAAAGGAACCACTGCATGTTGCTATACAGCAGAAATATTGTATCCTACAAATTATATGATAGGAATATTGCTTCTTGATAATTTACAAGCTCAAGGGATGCCCAAATCATTATTCCTCATTCTTTCACACAAGTCATTATTGTTAAAAATATTGGCATCGTTGTAGCTAACTGGAACTTAATTATAGAATATAAATTATTTAGAATATCCTTATTATTTTTGTAAATAAGCTATACATATCAAAATCGACTAAATTGAACCAAGTATATTTGCCAGAAGCATCATAAGTAGCTATCAACACTATACTAAAGAATCTCTTATCTCTTATAATTATAAAAAGCAGATCCCTAATGAGGAGGCTAGTTAATTTCAAAGTGGTGATCATCAATAACTAAGCTATAAGGCATTTGCCATTTCTTTTCATAAGTTTGTGCTATTTTTAACTAGTTTTCTTCATCAAGCAGTGGAAAATATGAAGGAACTATTTTACAGTAAATGGCAGTACAAACTTCTATAACTAATAAAATGATACAAAATATTAAACTGTTGGACAGCTTTTTCTCCATAATGTAAAAAGCTGTAAATAAATTAAAATATTACAATTAATTAGTTAATGCTTCCTATTATGATTATTTGAATATGTGTAATTACCTTAACACTGTAGCTATAGTTTCAATTCAGGACATAAAAGCTTTCACTTGCTTAATTTTTGAAGCCTTCTTTATACTAAAAATAAAAGTTTTTCACAAACATCAACTATAGTATTCCAATGAATTTTTCAAATTCTTCGTGATGATAAATTTTGAAATATAAAAAATTTATTTGATAACCCTTGAATTTGAAATGAATATGATCATACAAATAAGGCTTTACCCACCATCGCCTCAATAGCGTAAAATATTTAATATTTATTTATTAATGCAGGTAAAATATTTTAATATTTTTCTAGCAACTTTCTAAACTTGCCAGTATGCCCACATGCACAATAAAATCAAAATAAAATTATTTATTATTATTTTGTTTTACTATATAAGGGGAATACATAAAAAATATAATCTATACAGAATATAAAAAAACTATTTGAGTAATAAGGTCTGTTCCAATGGTAGTACCGTTTGACCATTCAATCACAGACTCCATAGATGCCGAACAACAAAGTTCATTTTTAAGCTGGATCCTGGATACACGTCCAACGTCCGATGTCCAACGTCTGACATCCGATACTGTAGAAAGTCCTTTATTGCTAAATCGGCGAATACCAAGGTAACTAGATTTTTATTTATCAATTAATATTGACGTATGATATGCATTTCAAAACATTGTTTTATGTATGTACTATATTTTAGATCTTTTTTATTTCGCCTATAATAATTTTGATTTTATTCAAACATGAAACTGAATATTACTAAATACAAATCAGGCATGAACGCGCGAAGTGCGCTGGACTACACTAGAATTTTCTTAAAATAATTTCTTAGGCTTTTTGTCCAACAGACAGGAAAATCGTACACGACAAGCAATTTCTAGTGGATTTTCTGCTGCTGCCAATTTGAAATAACAAATGCTTAACATAACCTCAAAATAATTAGATAAACTTAAATACAACAAGTATATTTTAATAAAAGTGTAAAAAATATTCAAATTATTAGCCAATAGTTACCACTTAAATATTACTCAAATTACATATAATATAAAAAAACGTTTATAAGTTAGGATAATATCGTTATCATTATTGAGATTATGTTGCATGAAATTGCAACGTTGAGTTATTTTAAATTCGTAAGTTGGCAGCAATTTGTTGCGTACAATTTTCGTATCTATTGGAAAATCAGCCTTACCTACATATTTCCATTCTTACAGATTGTTATCGATATCAATTATTCATAAATAAAATCTGCAACTGAAATATAAACTTATTACTTAATTTATCCGTAATACAAATGTCTCAAAGTATAATGAAATTTTTGTCGTTCACTTTTTACACATCGATCAATCTCAACGCTGGATGTCGGCGAATCATTTTTCAAAATAGGCAAATTTACTACATGATTACTTGCTATCATAACATGAAATCCCATCGCGGTTCCTCAATATATTTATCAAAATTACATATTGTAAAATACAATTTTCTCCTTAAAAAAATTAAGCATTGAATAGCATTAAGAAAAGAACATTACAGGTCAATGAAATTATATATATATATATATGTGTGTGTGTGTGTGTGTGTGTGTGTGTGTGTGTGTGTGTGTGTGTGTGTGTGTGTGTGTGTGTGTGCGCGTGTGTGCGTGTGAGTGTGTGTATATATATATATATATGTATATATAAATATTATAACTTTTGACTATAATGGTTCATAACATTACATGAATATACTATTAGCGGAGTACAGGGCACAGGCTTGACTATTTTCTCCAAATTTAAGACGTTGGTGATAAAAAAATGAATTAGAATATAATTTCCATTGAATAATCGACAGAGTACATTCACCTATATTATAACATGATATACATATAATTCTCCATCACAATGGCTACCTGTATGTGTGGCTAAAATCGTTCCTTGGTATATTGGTGCGGATTCGTAATACACTCGTTATAATACTACTAGTCAGCAGTTAAAATGTAAAGTATTTACCCAGAAAACTACATCGCTATTACGTTGTTCATTGAACGGCTCTTTAACTATATCGAAACAAGTCGAAAGCGAGGGAAAGGGCTTTATATTTTTATCAGAAATTTCAGTTTAAAAAAGTAAGCAGTGGATATACAACATTGAGGTTAGAGCGCTGAAAAATTTTGTTTTTGTACTTAACGCATTACGTCCTGAATGGACAAATTTTTACAACAGTTTTCAACGTCTATATTTTTTGTGAAAATGGGTTATGTAAAATATATGACTAGACGTATTCAACGTAGAATTTAATGAGCTTTCAGAATCTTTCATTAAATTTTCTGAAAACTCTACCTATCAAATTCTTTACATGAATTTTTATTAAAAAACAAGGTTTAAAAAAAATTGTTATTCGTCTTAATTTCTCACATTGAAGTCATTTAAACTTTCATTTTTGAAATAAAATATCGTATTCTCGAGTTTTGTGCTTAACCTTTTAAGGACGGGGATTTTTACGTTAAAATTTGACTTTTTTTTGCACAATATTTGTGCATAAAATGAAAGAATATGTCACGTGGAGTGCCTGACAAAATTGGTGGTCGATATATCGACCAGTCCCGTCCTTAAAAGGTTAAAAGTGTACTGGTTCAAATTTCGAAAAAAAAAATTTTAACACATAAAAAGGCGATGAAAGAGAGAAAAATCGTCTAAAATTTCCGGAATATTTTACTCAAAAATGATGGACTTTCGGAAAAAATTTTACTGAAGAAAAAGTTGTTAGACTTATTCAAAGAATACGCTGGAAATTTTTCACAATTTTTACGAAAATTTTTTTTTTAATTATAGAATTCTGGAAAATTCAAAAAATTTTCCAAATATTCTCAATACTATTCTGACTACTAAGATTTTTCGTGACTTCGAAATATTTAAGTTTGCAACTTGGACGAATACGTAAGCTGGTAAATTTTTTCTGATAATTGATATCTGGCTGAAGTTATTTAGGTTTTGAATCCTTTTAAATAACATATATATATAAATGAATTTACATCACTCACTAGTTTACAACTGCAATAGCCAGATATTGGCTTTGGACAAATCTTCCAATTTTCTGGATCTAAGTCTTTCTGTTGCAGAAGCATGGCAATATATAACATGTTTATATTTGCATACATTAGATTCATTTTTCTCATTGGAAAAGTATGGAATAACATTTAAATTAGGACAAATTTCGATTCATTATAATCAGGCAAGAGGCCCGGCAAGAATGAAAGTTATCTAAAATGTATATAAATTATTGGTAACTAGCATTTAACTTATAAGTTACATATTATATCATTTATTTTTATTCTATCACTTCTTCCAAAGTATTTCAATGTGTAATTTTTAGAATTGTGATAATATATTTAATAAATAAATATATCATTTATAATTATGTATATATAATTATATATAATAGTATATAAATAAGAATGATAAAAAAAATATTATGTTTGAAAGAGTAGTAATAATAATATCAAGAGACTAAAAAATATATAACTATAATTTTTATATAATTTTACAAAAGCATTCATGCAATTTTTTACTTTGTTAAAATAATTCTAATTCCATTTTTTTTAATAATATTGTTTCTATGGAAGAAGTAGGCATAGAATGAGAACAGATACAACATACAATTTTATATGTTGGAAAAGAATTTTATATTAATTATATCCAGCTTTTTGAAATATAATTATGACCATTTACCAATAATGCTTTATTGGTTATAATAGTATTGTGCAAATCACTTCGTCTACCTTATCCCATTTATTAGCATTCACATGGTAAATTTTACATCCAAAAACTCATCTAAAAACTCATCATTATAAACATTGGTTAATTCTTTAACGATTAAAATGCTTAATTTAACGATTCTGCTTGGAATCAATAAATAGAATAATGTGAACAATTTTAAATACAGATCCATCAAAAGAAAATTTTACAAGAATACAATTTTTACATATACTTTTATCATAGAATTGAAGACTTTTAAGACATGTGATTGTTGATACATTTTTTATCAAATAATGATAATCGCAGTAATTCGGCAAGGCTTTGATAAATGTAGTTTTGTGTTTTGAGGATTGAATAATAGTGATTGATTTTTATTTTTTGATATGAATCTGTAATAGAAGTATAATTGGTGTTGAATTGCAATTGTTTTATTGATATTTACGCGACTAGCTGTATTGTGGGAAATATGCTTTCCTTCTTGGTTTTTGCTTTCAAAACGAAGGACACATAATTTTCACAAAGGGCCAAACAACTGCATAAAACGGGGATAGTAAATTAAAAGTAATGTTTCGGTTTGAAGTTGCCAAGAAAGTAAGTGGTTAATAAATCAAGATATTCATAAATTATAATTTCTAATTGTTGGTAAGTTGTGGGGTGAATTTTTGCACTCGAGACTATAAGAATAATAGATCTTAAAAGCAGATCCATTTGCCAATATTGGCACTTATTTGGTATTAAAAAGCCAATAATAAGTTTTATATTAACGACCAAACGAAACATT
This sequence comes from Phymastichus coffea, assembly GCF_024137745.1. Classification (NCBI taxonomy): domain Eukaryota; kingdom Metazoa; phylum Arthropoda; class Insecta; order Hymenoptera; family Eulophidae; genus Phymastichus; species Phymastichus coffea. The sequence continues at coordinate 1,382,810 of NW_026706881.1, forward strand.
TCAGAAGACAACATAACTATACATCCTTTTTTTAACGCTCTTTCATCCAATTCTGGCGGTTTATTTATATTACGACCTACCCCATAGTCAAATCCCTGAATTCTCGCATTTAAAATTTGTAGTGGAAATAACTTTTTTCAAACGCATAATAGTTCAATAAAGATGCTAGATCATACTGACAAATATCTTCCAAAATGTCGTGCATGACATATTATATTATATTATATGACAATATTATATATTATATATTATTGACATATCATATTATATTATATGACATACTCATATTTTTTTGACATATGAAAATTGTTTATATCATGTAAAACGCATCTTTTTTTGATACCACTAATTTTGTGATCTTCGTATGCCAAAAGAGCTTCGTAATTATCAACTGTCTGTAACGTACACTGTTTTTCAAGGAAAATGTTCTTTATTTGAGATTTTGAAACTAAGCAATGATGACAAAAGATATTCGCATTGGAACTTTCGACTAAACCGAGTACACTGTGCAGCTCGAGATTATTGTCAATAAATAAAATTAATTCGAAGTAGATGTGTTTGGTCCCACATGGTAATTCGATGGCAATCCCTTCTCGACTAAAAAAATTTAATTCTTCAACCTCTCTAGTAAATATAATTGAATTTTTGAAAAGCTGTCTATTAAGGGAATGGAATAAAATAAACAGAAAAATATTTTCAATTCTAGCTTGGTACTGCTGTGGAAGAACAGGTATATTTACATAAATAACATCAGATTTTGATAAACCCTTATGTGAACCTAAAGGATTAATGTTTTCATGGTATCGAAAAACATTATTAATGGTGACCGTACTTCATTTTCAAATATCGAAAATCGTTCTTTCCAATAAGTACCCTGGATAATATTTGTAATTATTTTATTATTCAACATCAACTCACGTATATATGTCATGGTTTCAAAATACATGTTTGGTAATTCAAAGAAATTTTTTAAAACGCATCTTAACGGAATAAACTGAGCATTTACACAAACATGAGTATATGTAAGTTGTGAATTGCGTTGTCGATATTCGGTTCGTTCGCCAATGTGGTAGCTGATAGGTTCAATGTACAGACTTGTGAAGCTGACGCCCAAAAAATTAAAAAAAAAATTTTTTGAGTTTACATGAGCTAAAACGTTTTCTCCCTATTTCCGGATTAAGTCTCCGCTTGAAATTTTATTTCCGGATTTTCCGTTTTTAAGAGAATTGCGAAAAAAAATCAGGCGTTCGAACAGCGCGCAATATGCTTTAAACATTTATCTCCTGTTTAAAAAGAAATAATATCGATAGCGGATGATAGCTCCTTATTCCCGGATTACAAAACTACAGTGCTATCTGTGTCATCTAGCAATGTGGTTGTAGTAGTTTTGTATACATCTAAATCATTAGGCAGAATGCAGTATCTTTACAAGTAAGGCAGCGTCTATTTTTATGTAATTTTATCTAATATTAAGCAAAAATAATCTAGATTTGATTTATCGGTTTATCGATTTTTGTTTATGAGTTATAGCGAAAAACAATTTTAGCACTACGCATTGTATGGTGATTAGCAAATGTTTGACCTGTTTTATCGACTAACTGCCACATATTACTTATCTTTACATTTTTCTCAATTTTAGATAGAAAATCGACAAAAGGAAAATGGTTTCGTAATCCGGGAATAAGGAGCTATTATCCGCTATCGATATTATTTCTTTTTAAACAAGAGAAAAATGTTCAATGCATATTACGTGCTGTCCAAACGCCCGATTTTTTTTCACAATTCTCTTAAAAACGGAAAATCCGGAAATAAAATTTCAAGCGGAGACTTAATCCGGAAATAGGGAGAAAACGTTTTAGCTCATGAAAACTCAAAAATTTTTTTTTTTAAATTGTTTGGTTGTCAGCTTCACAAATCTTCAATGTATGTTGTCATTTATTTAAACGTAGTAAGACGTTTATACTCTGTATTAACAAATCCTAAGCATTTGTTATTTATAATATCAGTTACTATAATATATATAACAGTTATTTATAATATCATCTAAGTTTTCTGATGTATTAGTATTAATTTCGCGTTTAAAGTACTGAAAATGTCTAATAATAAAATTTCGGTGTCTTCAATAATTTCGTTTATATATTTTCGTGGAATTTTTAAATTTGAAATTTCCGTGCAGAAATTTAAAACAATATCTTAGTAAAATTTTCTGTTTGATGAAATGCTACATTTTTCATCCGAATTGATTTCATTGGATGAATCATACATAATTGTATTATCTGAATCACTATTACCATTATCAGATAGCATTTCTTTCAAATTTTGATATTTTGGATTGTCATAGTCCGTAATAGTTTGAATTATTATATTATTATTTTCGGTTTGATTGTCGATAGGATTATTTTCAACATTTTGTTTAGTATCCCTGAAAAGTTCATTATGATTTTTGGTTATGTGTCTTCGAAACGATGGAAAAGTATATATTCTATTACAATTTTGGACAAAGCATCGAAAATTACTATCATTGTGATATTTTCCTATGTGGCATAGTAATAATTTATAGTTTGTAAAAGAATCACTACAAATATTACAATGGATTGATTCCATGTTTATTTATAACTATTTTAGAACTATTTTTATTTATAACTATTATTCGATTTATAAATTATGAATATGGCCTGTCAAAGCAGAACTATCAATCGTTATACTGTCACTTGAAAGATCAATAGACAATAACACTTTTTGTAAAAAGCACCATATGGTTTCAATTTTTTTTTGGAGACTGAAAGTCCAATCTAAAAAATATATTAAAAGCCAACTCTATGACATCTAATACGGTAGCACTTTTAAATAATTTCTCGTTGACTGCAACGTAATACTTTTCGATATTGACAGCAGGTCCAACGGTATCAATGAACGGCTGGAATGTATTATGATCTTGAATATACCTCTCTTTCATAGATTGTAGTGTCGGCTCAATTTTATTCGCTCCCTGTTAATAAGTTACCATTTAACATTGAGTATAAAATTTTAATAAGGGAGCTTAAAAGAGTCCATGTAGAGTTATCAAAGTAAATATTTAGAAGCCTACATAACTAATATAATTACCTCGAGTCTTAAAATGACCGATTCTTTACGTTCTTGCAAAGATAGTTTAAGAGGTTCTATATTTTCTGATCACTTCCTTTTACCACTTCTTATTATTAAATTTATAAATTAACTTTTGTTATATAATAGAAATGATAAACGTAAATTATTACCATTTTCAAGTTCATCGTCCGTCAAAATATTTGTAGGTCGTTCAGTCAATTTATCGTTCAACAATTAGTCATTTCGTAAACATTTTTTTAGATAATTATAGTGGTTCCACAATCTCCCACTGGCCACCAGTTTTCCCCTTGTGACATACAAATGCTTGGAAATAAATTGCATAATTTTCACTCTTGAAGATAGATACAATTTCATCAGCTAATATTTTAAAACGATCCTTTGTAATTCTTGAATGAATAATCAATTTAATAAGGTTATATTGTCTTGTATTTTTAGCATGTTATAATATATATGAGCGTGCGTGTGTGTTATTGCTTAAATGACTAAGTTCATTTAAGATTATATATATACATATTTACTTACACAAATTTCTGTAAGCAATCATTTTCACTAATATCTCTTAGCAATCTATCCTTTTCTCTGGCAAGAACTAATCCGGTGAGCTTTGATCTTGTTTTTCGATGAATACCTTGCGCTGCTTTAAAATAGCTTTTCCATCACTATTTTTTATAAGTATTTAAGCAAGTCATAAAAAAGAAATAAAGGTTCAGTAATTATGTCTTCAGCATTTAAATCAAATATATGTACTGTGTCTAGGACAATTATTTCCTCCTCTTCCTTCTCGTTTAGCAGATTTAGTGATGATTGGTTATTGTTATCAACATTTTTATTCAGCTCAACAGTTTCAATTTCCAGCTGAAAAATATAACATATATTAGTGTATAAAGGTATACATAAATTTTCGGTGCAACTTTTTATACTTTACCTCGCCGTCGTTTTCATTTTCCATTATTACTAGATTTATTAAAAAACAGTACACTACTGCAGAATGTAATAGAAGGATGCTTTAATGATACGGTCAAGATGAAAAGAGTAGAATACTTCATGCGGGTCTAAATAATGATTAATTTGGAATAGTAATAAAGCCATCAACATCAACAGTTTCAATTAAAACTCAACTAAGACTCTGTAATTTTATTAATTTATATACTTACGCTTAATTGTTTATTAGTAAAACTACGCCGATGAAACTGCGATTAAGCTGACACTTACAGGGACTTGCATGTCATAACATGAAACACTGACCTATTCTAACATACGCACGTGAATATAGCATAGCGACGTACAGCCTATATATTACAGAGAAGTCACCGATCTTTTTAAAAATTACTATGTTGCATAAAAAAATAATACAAACCTTTATAATATTTACTATAATTGTAACAACATGTACTATTATTTATGTAAAAATTATTAAAACCCATTGTGAATATTGTTTTAGTATTTTCTTATTTTTATAATTAAAAGTTTTTACTAAAACCATAATAATTTCTATTACTGATTATAATAATTTTTAATATGTATTCAATTAAAATTATTATCAGCTTAGGAATAATTGTCGCAAATATATTAAATTTTACTATACATTCTAGGATGCCCTAGTTTTACTGTATTTTATAATTAATTTTACTATGATTGTAGAAAATGTTATTATAACATTTCTCTCAGTGTAGAAAATATTAAAAGTACACGAATGAGTTACTCAATCTTGAAAACATGGTGACATTGCGTGGTTTCGCCTTCAGCTGAATGGCGATGGATTTTGAGGGTAAGCAAAACAAGAAGGAAGGGAGAAAAACAGGGAAATTTGGTCGTGAAGTAAATAAAAACGGCGAGACGCCTGCAAAGCCGAACCGTAAGTTTGGAAGCGAGCGCGGTCAACTAGTCATTCGGAGACAGAGAGCCGAGCGATTTGTAAGGATTGTAAATGAGAGGAGATGGTCCAGGTGCAGTAAAAAGTAGCGTGTAGTGGAAAACACGTTGGTGTCGCAAGTCAATTCAGCTGGGGAGACGCGTTGGGGGTTTGGGCGCGTGTCGTTCATTGTCCGATCATGGTGCGGGCGCACAATCGCGCGTCATTTGGCTACGTTGAGCGCACGCACACATGTTTTCGAGCCAATCGCCATAATAGACTGCACGCACGAGTCTTTTGTTGAAGTAGACAACGATCCAACGAAGCTCTGCGGTCTAGGAGGTCCTAAGTCACAGAGACACAGATTATATTGCAGCACTTCCCGCTGGGAGGAAGCAGGATTTAGCGATTTTTTGTGCTTAGTCGACTGCTATGCGTGTTTTCATATTCTGTTGGGACGCAACAAAGCGTCCCACAAAGCCAGCCGTTTACATGTTTATAGCGGCACTACACGTGCTGCATCTCCCGATGAATGCAAGCAAGCTGATGGAGGAAGATGACATGGTAGAGAGTAGGCAACTGAATTGCATTGCAGAGCTGAAGCCGCGCAAACAAATGGGGTCGATGGGCTCTGTTGGTTCGGAGCGAAGCCGAGTGGGTGGTAGCCGTGTTTTCATTTGTTCGGCATGCCGTCAATGGTCAATGGGCCACGTGCGCTCGGTCTCTCTATCTCTATTTTCTTTGGCCGTATTATTGCTGACGGAACTCTGGGGCGTCAAAAACAGCTCGAGTTCGCGCGAAATGAGCCTACGATCCCGCTGAGCCCCTTTCCTACTTCTCGGAGCAGCAGCCTTTCTTCGACGACTCTCTACGGCTGCTGCTGCTGCTGCTGCTGATTGCCTTGGGCATTGGCAGCGTCTCTACCCCACCGCCCCTTCCGTCTAAATATTCTCGATTATCGTCATGTGCAGTCTGCTTTTAGCACAACTTACCAACAATCTGCAAGGAATGAGCCTTTATTTACTGTTTTTTAATCAATCAAGATTCTGTGCGGGATACAGTGGCATGAAATGGTTACAGGCTCGATATGACATAGAGAAAAATAAGAGCTCTTTGAAATAAGCATCGGTATTGTCAGAGAAATGTGAATGCTACAACGAATGTTGCTGCTAAGCGACTTGGATATGCAAGTTAGAGCATGCACTGCCACTGCACGACCGACAAATCGCTGACTATGCGAATGAGTAAAAATAAGCGAGTTTAATCCTACAAGAAACTGTTGATCGATTTTGCCAAATGGCCTGGCTCACCCAATGTAATAAGCACCGAAAGATCGTCCCAGTTGGACAGTACAAGTGGCCTTAACAAGAAGACCGCGAGATTGGATGTTCGCAAAAGGAATAGCAGCGGCGGTGCTAGCAAGAAATAGATAGCTAGGGCTGGGTCGTTAATCTTGTGGGAAGATATATTAAAGCCGGGCGAAGACATTTGGCGCACGTGTGAAATGCAGGCAAGCGGTTGCCGAGCAGTGCCAAGTTTTTACGTGCCCGGCGACAGCAGTCCGAGATATCTATCATGCAAGTATGAGACGGGCACGGGCGGCGGCTCGGATGCGCAGAGAAACAGCAGAAATCGGGCAAGGCACGGCGTTCGCGTTATTAGTGGAAGTGCGAAAGATGGCAAAGCGATGAGCGAGAGCGAATAAGCGTGCCGCGCGCGGACCGCTTGTTCGAACAACGAGGGGACGGGCTTCGTAGATACCGGGATGCGCGGTGCTGCGCGCCAGCTGGCCAATATTGAATATGAGCGAGCGCGCGGCAACCCTCGTACGTTGGCCTGCGCCCTCGCTGCAATCTGCAGCTGTGAACGCGCCTCCCGGCAGCAGCGGAACCAGACGTCGGCCCGCTAGCCCCCAGCCGACCGCGAACGCATGGCCACACCCTCGACTCCACCCTTGTGTGTAGCACTGGCGCGGCCCTCTCCTCCGGTCCGCTATGTCCCGAGTCACTAGCAGTCTCGCGGACCCCCAGACCAAATCCTGGCCGTAAGCAAGAACCGCAAACTCTGCTGTGCTGGCCAACTCCTATCCTTGCTTGCCCATCAAGTGGAACGATCTATTCTCTAAATTACTCCAATGTACATACAGGCTAATCTTGCGTTAGAAGGGCCGGATTTCGACTCAGCGCGTACCGTCGCACCGACATAGCTTGCGTCCACATTCTTGTATCATTGCCGAATAATTCGAGCGTCCACTGCTGACTTGGTCGAGAAAATCCGTTTGGAGTCTTCTTATCAAAATACTAACTCGTTTCGTTTCACACTTAAATTAAGTTATGACTAACAAAGTGCACGTACGTTCGCAAGACGGCTCTGGTGTACAGGCGCACACGAACGAGCTGGTATCATTATCGAACAAGTTGAAAATGCGTGTCACGCGAAAATTATTTGATACCTAATTCATTTTAGAGTTAGTTTCTATACGTTAGTTTCTATAGTTGGTGTGTATTGACACTGCATATTTTGACTACGATCAGAACTCCACAGAACTCACTCCAGCAAATGCGATGAGCTATCAGCCAGCGTGTATGACAGTCGAGCGAGCGTCGACGTGAAAGTCGCCAATCGGTGTGAAAGCCTAGGCGAGTTTGGAAGAAGTTGATGATGGATGAAGGATAAATGTCTATAGTTAATTGACGCATTGTAAGAATTTGTTCCCTCTCTAGCTCACCTGCAATATATGGATTTTAAATGTGTGCTGCATACTTGCGGCCGAAGATAATAATTAATGCTTATTGAGGCAAGAAATCGAACGCAATTATTGTTGAGCGGCGAATGGCACGAGCTTCGATGGCTGCAAGATAATGCTTGACAATCTTCATTTGCATTAGACAGTTCACTGCAAATTTCACCTGCTAACGCTCACAATTGCTCATACGAGTATGATTTGCGCTCCGTGTCTTGAAATATACGTGAAAGTGCTGAACAATTGAACGAAAACTATAGCCAGTGAGAGCGGTTTGTTCTTGAATCAGTTATTATTGCGCGAAGTTGATCTTGAACACTTTCAACACTTGTCCAGTCAGACTCTCACGTTTATCTAACTATATAACCAAGTATATCTACGTTAGGTGTCGAAGTATGTGACATTTCGAAAACCTCGGTGTGAAATTTATTCTCAAAATGCTTGTTCCAAGAAATAATAATAAATCGCCAACCATGGAATATCATTAGTTGGCGAGACCGAGGTCGTAATAACTTGAGTTGACCGGCTACCTTCAGCTGAGCTTGACAATTGTAATTGCCCAGGTAATCAAAGAGAAGTGCAGACTGAAGGTGGAAGCTTGTAGAGCCCCCTCGTTTCGCGGCAGCCAGCTGACTCGTCATTTCATGACGTTTCTCATGCTTTCCTCTTCTTCGCCTCTGAAAAGCCCGCCGCGAATTCGCATTAACTCTCGATGATGCTACAGACGCCACAAGTCTGCTCATCACTTTGCTAGTTTACTTTGCAATTCGTTTCGATATACTTCCTCTCTGCGTCTATTTAGACAATTCGTAAGTAGAAAACTACGTAACTATCTCGCTGTACTTGTATTGAAAATGAATCAAAAAAGATATATACGTAACACAAGCACTCGACGATTCCATCAACGATATTCATTCCGAAAAATTCCGATTTTTCGATACTTCAACTCTTGTTAGGCTTACTTCATCTGCTTTTTGACGTATGAAGCAGCTTAAGGAGCGTATAAAAGTTAGCAAAATACTGCCCATCCCGATGACCCTGCGCTCGACAATTCGCTTGGCACTTGTCAGCCTGACAAGTTAGACATTTTAGAGAATAATCATAGATCATCAATAAACGATAAAGTCGAACAGTAGGCAAACAACAATGTATATAGGTACATCGAATAGATAGGGCTCGAAAATAATTTGAATAGTTGTTCCTTTTTTCTTGTCTCTGCTAATACTTTGAGCGTTGCAGTTCTAGTTGTTCTATCGTTGTCGTTCTGATCATTGCATCCTTCTCGGACTTTTAGCGCGAATTTAGGTACCTCAGTCAGCAGCGTAGTTCGCCAAGCATTCCTCTGCTACTCGCTCTTTTGTCTTTTGTACCCGCGATATGCTGTTGGTGTAAAACTGTAGCGATGTCCATAACAAAGTGATTTTTTAATGATTTCTCACTTAAAACTAAGACTGACTGCTTGTGCTGACAGCTTGAACTGGAATCGGTTTACGACTACAATTTTCTAACGGTGATTTGGCTGATAAGCGTGAAGCGCTTCAAATTAGTATGCTGCATGAGCAAAATAAAATTATGACAATATAATAACTTGTAAATAGTATGATTTTTGGTCTCTTCTAACAGACTTTTTTCTAACAAACTATCATGTGACAAAACATTCTTCATCGTATAAGCAATCAGATTGGAGCTCTGGAAAATCATTGTAAATCTCGATCTTAGCGATCATTTGCACATGATGCCGAATAATATAAAATAGTATACGAAATTGTGCAATACTAACGAGAGTGGTTCGTCCAGGCATACATCTAAATAAAAGGGGCAACGAGTCAGGAAGTTCTAGCGAAGAAAACGATCGGAGAGGGGCATTGTTTCTAGAATTAGTGATATGCGCGATCGAGCAGTGATTATAAAGCCGAATACATTGGGTCGTGCGACTCGGCCGATACTTGACGATAAAAGCGCTCTCCATTAGTACGCCTAAATCGACAGCGCCGTGTGCAGGCTGTGCCTATAATTAAAGCTGCAACCATGCTCGAGATGTTTGAACTGACGCAATGCGTTCGCGCGTGAGAGGAGCGATGCACGTCGCGGACTCTTTGTTTTCCACTCTTCTCCATTGGCGAGGGAAGCGCGCAGCGAGTATTCGAGCGAAGGAAGCAGACCGAGCGAGGCGCATCTATTACTGAACGCAGACAACTTTCAGACAACTTTCAGACAACTTTCAGACAACTTTCAGAATACACAGCGCCTAAGATTATTCGCGGCTGCCCTGTAGAACAGGCTAGAGAATAACGGCGCGCGAGTAGCCACGCCAGCCTCCGCGCAGTTAAGTCAATGCCGCGGGGGCTCGATAGAGCTCGAGTTGGCCAGTTGGGTCGAGGAGCTCGCGAGCGGCATCTCGCAACGGGCGTGGAGCGTGGTTCGCTGCCGTCGAGTCGCGGCGTCGAGGCCAAGCCAAGTCGACGACTGGTAGCGAGCTCGGCGAATCGGCGAAAAATAGAAAAATACAAGGCTGGCCGCCGGTGCTGGGCGCGCCTCCGAAGAGTCGCACCGCGCCGCCGCCTCTCGCGTCTATCATCGGTATATCTCGGGGCTGCAGCGCCTAGCTACGCGGGCGCAACTCCGTGGCCAGTTCGCCTTGGCCGCCCGGGCAAGCCGATCGGCGCAGGCATTATCGGTGCGCGGCTGAGGGCGCGACCGACTCGTGCAAACGCGACGAGCGGCTCGCGAGTGCGGAGTGGCGGCGCGCGGAAAGGGAGGGGGCCGTGCACGGCGAGAGCGGAGCCACGGGTCAGAACTGGTTGAGTGCGCGCGCGCGCGCGATAGCTTGCGGGTACGAGCCTGTAGGACCATAGGCAATCGCGGGCACGATTCGAATGGCAGCAGCCGACCGATCGGTTCGCCGAATCCCAGCCGCGCTGCAAGCCTCTCCTCTTGCGAGCGCAGCCATCGGGATTGAGATATTCGGCGGGACGACGCTCTCCGCGCTCAGCGGCGATCGAAAGCGCCTCATGGCGCACAAGACGCTACGCGCACGAACTGGACGGTACACGGCTGCGCATGCAAGGACGATGGAAGCTTATCCGGGGCTGGGTTCGATCTGCTGATTTGTGGGCATCGCCGAGAGAATATAATACATATCTGTTGACCTAAGCAGCCATAGATCTGTTACAAATAGGCGTACACAAAGGAGCGCGTGGATCCGCTTGCGCGAGAGTCAGTTTCTGAATGGGGATGGAAGAATAAACGCAGCGACCCTTCGCGCGAGTAGCGTTCGCAGTGGGGCAGATGTTCATGTTGCTTATAATTGAGTATTGTAAAGGCGACAACAAAATCACAAACACCGTGTGTGCGTGTGCGTAGATGCGTGCGGCAGCAAGCCAGCTAGAGACACATAGAGGCGATCGAGGACGCTTTTGTCGGGCAGATAGATGCGGGGATAGGTGGGCACGTTCGGACTTGGCGAGCATTCGTCGTGTGCAGGCCAGATGCGGAGCGCTCGGCTCTGGCCAGATGCGAGAGAGGGGGAGATGCCGCGGAAGGGCCCTCGGATGTGTGTATCGGCGAATAGCATGAAATTGCTGTCGGGGCTAATGGCGCGACAGCTCGTAAACGATGGCGTAGTTTGCGGTTCGCGTCGCCGCGGCAGCCACAGTCGCGGAGCCGGCGAAGAAGGCGAGCGAAAATGGAGGAAAACCAATAAGCTCGCTGGGTCGAAACGCGCGAGTCCAACCGACGCGGAGAGGACGCGCAGCTCGATCAGGTGCACGCACAGCTGCGCCTCGGCTCGACGTCCTCGCGCGCTTCGGCTTTCGCACACTCCTCGCGCTTCTCTTCGCCGAATCGCTATCCGCGGCTCAGCCCGAGCAATCAACTGCCAATTTTACGCGCTTACCAGTCGTTGCTCGGCTCGGCCGCACTGCAGGCCATCCGATTGCTCGTTCGATAACCGCGCCAAGATAGGCCAGCGAGCAGTCAGGTCGAACTTTCGAATACTGATAAAGCGGCTGGCCATCGATCGCCCAGCGGGCGTCGACGCCGGCCATCGCGCTTCCCACTAGCGATCTCCGCAGCCTCCAATGGCGCTCGGACGCTTGATAAACTTGTGGGAAAGATCTGCTGGTGCGCGTGCACGCTGGAGGATCTCGCTTCTCGCTTGTCTTCGCTCTCGTTCGTGCTCTCGAACCTATTAGGCCAGCTAATTCGTTTGAATAAGGTATCCATATCTGTCCAAACGATGACGAGGGATTTTTCGGTCAATGGGCCGGCTCTCGCTTCGCGCAGCGAGTTGGCTCGATCGTTTGGCAGCGCATATGATGGGAGTGCGCTCCGGCGGCCGGCAGACTGATGCTCGTTCGATGACTCGGCAAGCTGCGCCTAGTACCATAATAGTCAGCTCTCGCGCGCGTTCTCGCGATGCTCGGACCAGCAGCACCACATCGGTTGTGTTTCCCTGCGTGATTCCTTTGTAGAGACGCGTGTAGCGGCCAGAGCGAACGCATCTCTGCGCTTCTTGGACGCTGCAAACCAAACTCTTACTTGAGTCAAACGACGACGAGAGTGAGCGCGCTGCCTACTTATGCGCGGCTATGGCAGCTAGTAAGACAAAAGCTGCTGGAGCGCGAGGCACGGAACGGTAAGCTAAAAAACAGCTGCGGATGGCGCGCAGGTATATACGCGGAGCAAAGTCGGACGGCGGCTGAGGCGAAGAAGCGAAGGGGGCGTGACTGCCCGCGAAAGAGAGAGAGAGAGAGAGAGAGAGAGAGAGAGAGCCGCCGAGAATTTTCGAAGAGTAGTGTTTTGACGTGTTTTGACAAACGGGCGCCATTGTGTGCTCGACTTAGGTGGTCAAGCCTCAAAAAAACCAATTACGCTCGAACCAAAGTCTACGTAATACTGCTCTGACTAATGAGCGACATGCAACTCTGCTAAGAGCCAGTGATGATTCCTCACTGCCTCTCCCCCTCTTCGTTCGCGACCGTCGCTATTTGCTGCAGCTCTTGATTACCGCCACCAGAGTGGACTGACCCATGGATGCACGCCGCACATTTTATACACACAGCTCTCGCAAACAACTTGTCGTCGGCCTGTCAGACCACCAGAGAGAAAGGAGAGGGACACAAAAAATTATTACGCTATGCTACCAGAGCCAGATCGGTCGACTGATTGTAAACGCTCAAATGCCGTGGCAAAGTGCTGATGCATGTACTTACGAGACAATTGACAGTCCGCATGAGAGATCCGCGATCACGGCTGCCTTAGAGCTAACCCGTGCCCGTGTGGCAAATGTACGATAAGAAATTCGTTTTTCCTCGCATCACTTACTACCTGCAATTACCCCAGACCATTTCAGAAGCACTTGGATTTGTCGTCCGTGATCTGAAGATCTTGTTTTCGTGTATCAAAGAATGCGTCGCAAAATCTGGCTTTTATCCAAGTGCTAGAGTTTGATAGTCTTGGGCTATGCACGCCTGAGCTCTACTTAGTCAGTGCTGCGCTCTGCTGGCTCAAGCCATGCACCTACAGCTACAGTAAGACATTATTTGAGTCTACTCAGAATTTGGTTCGATTAACACGGTCGCTTTACGCTCGCATCGGAGCGTATCAAAATTGGAGAGTTGCGATAGCGTCGCTGAAAGAAAACGAACGTATAGAAGAGAACTTCACCAGCACTGCACAATGCAACAAATGTTCGTTGCGCACTGATATTTTGTCTGAACAATCCGCTGGCCAATTGAGCTACATTCGAGCAAATGAACACCATGCCCAACAAAGTCAGCTAATTGGATGCTAATTTGACCGATTGACGAGTGTAGTCGCATCAGTCACATGCAGGCAGGTTTGGAGATATCAAAGAATGCGTATCAGTGGCGCACGTCCATTCGGGCACGGCGCGGGTTGCCAAGGCGTGACCGTAAGCAAACAGCTAATCAGGGCTAGAGCACGCCCCCCCTCCCACCCCTTCCCTCCGCCCTTATATACGCTCTTACTTCTTATCGCATTATATCCACTGAAGTTGCTCGCGAAGCCAGCTGCCTAACTCACGTTTTGCCCTCACTTTCGTCTACTTTGCTACTTGGGGCCAAGCTGCGACCGCGACTGATCAATTTATTAACCGCGAGACATTCAAGCTCCAACGAGCATCGGATTGCCATTCGGCGACGCATCGCTTTTATCCGAGCACTCCCTCACACTCCGTCACAGACCGGCTCAGTCATGAATAAATTACAGCTCCTTTGATACGTTCACAGCTCGTATATGCACCGCTGGATTGCAGCCAAAAGGAGATCAAGCAAAGCCCCCTACCCGACTGCTTTCAACGATTAGCGCGCGAGCATTGCTCGCTTGCTAATCGTGCGCGCAGAGTCAACGACGGCTTTACGCTTTTTTCTCTTTTGCGATGCGCTTGTAAGCCGCGAACAAATGTAATCCGATGCGAATCCGCAATCAATAAGAAAACATTAAGCGGCAACGTCATCGGTTGCAGTTCAGAGATACGCGAGCGGGCCTGTCGACTGGCCAAAGGCAAACGAGCGCTCGCGCCCACTTGCATGCGAGTGATATTTTACTGCTCATCTGGACAGGACTACCTTCCAATGGCGGCTGCCTTTTAATGATACCAAAATATTGTGTGATTTCTTATTAGTGGTACACTCTGACGGTCGGTAACTCCGATTTGCAGCTCATCGTTGTCATTTTTATCGCGTTTATACTTGGACAGGCCGCAAAAAGCAAACGAAGTGAGTGTCGACACAACTCGATAAGCCTCTGTTTTAGCACGTTTTTAAGGCTTACACAGTATCATTTGTATATTCTTATTTGAAGCCCAGCGGTTCATTTTTGTTTCTAAATGAAAACCAATTGCTTTGTCATTGAAATAAGCAGATAAAATTCAGTTCTCTTTTTTTGTAACATAATTGTTACACCGATAAAAATGTAAGATTACCTTTTTTTACCAAATAGTCCACCGTAGCTGCCGATTTATATGGACTCCACAATCGTTTTTGCTGTTTTGCATCATGTATATATCGTCAGGATTTACACGGAATAAACGCAATTCTTACATCACTTAAACTGTCTCACGTGACATTGTTTTTTCTTAAGATATATTACTGATGAAGTAATGGAAATGATCGGAAATAAATTAACAAGCTAATTAATTATTTGGCGACGATAGAAAGGGAAGCCGATGGAACAGTAGGTCAAGAGCTTGAACGGCGATAATTCAAGCGAGTAATAAACGTATGTCGAAGAGGCCGCGTTGAATTGTTCAGCAAGACGTGAGAAAATGGCAGGAAGAAAGAGCAGAGAAACGAGAAAAGTGAAAAAGCCCGAGAAGCAGGCCAAAGTGTCGGCGGATCAAGGCAAGGATGTCGCGTTGTTTCCAGATAGCATCGTCCATAGAGGACACGCATACATAGACATTGCATAGTATAATGTGCGCGGCTGAAATGACTTTGGACTGAGAGGAAGAAGAAGAAGAGAAAAGTGACTTGAGTGGTGGAAGGCCGTTTTAGAGCGCGACTTCAAAGGGAAAATGCAGGAGGCTGGTGTGGGAATAGCTGCTGCTGTATAGAATCGAAGGCCGGTACACCTCTTTCTTCGATGCACCTGTGGAGAGTTTTCAAAATGCTATTTATTTTCGTCGTTTTTGACTGATTACATGAGCGCGCGTTCGCTCGAGATCGGCGGGGCCTGATATTCAAATCAGATAAATATCTGGCAGCAGCTGCTACGAGTGTGTTGCGAGCTTGTTTTGAGCGACTATTAGGTAATCGATTGTCTTCCTTGAATGATGACTGATGGAGCGAACTTGGTAAAAACTATAGTATGCAATAAGAGAGCTGGATAAGAAGATCATAGGGAGCGCGAGTACAGCAATAAAAACACAAGAGCAAAAGAAACAATGAGCGTAGCTCTGGGGAGTAGTACGGATCGTGGAAAAGCTGGCGCGGCGAAAATTGCTTTAGGATAGAGCTCATTGAAAAGGTGCCGTTGTCGTCGATGCTCGCACAGTTCGGCCAGGGCAATAAGTCGAGCGAACGAAAAGGGGATCAGCTCTCGCGCAGCAGAGAGTCAACGCATTATGGAGACGGAGAGCGACGAGGCATGTGATCAGGGCACGCCCCTGGCAGCACGATGAGCTGCGTATAACGAGACGAGAGAGAGAGAGAAAGAGAGAGAGAGAGAGAGAGAGCGGCGCAACATCAATGGCTGCAGCTATAGCTGCTCGGCGCTATGGGCGCGCATCACAAAGCTCGTGTATACTTGCAGGCTATTGGTGGCTGTGTGTACGCGCGTTGGTGTTTGACACGACTATCTGCCTGGCCACTCGCTTTGACAAAAAACGAGGGGACTGCAACCGCCGCGTGTAAGCGGCTAATAGATCCGAGGACCAAGCGTGTTTGGACATTTGTGGTAAACACAGCGACACCAGCTGATCTATGCCTCGAGATCAAACGAACCGCCCCACATCTCGCCGCCGGTATCCTCGGGTGGTCCTCTCCTCTTTCCAGGCACCCTTCAACTTCGTTTTCGACTCCCTCAATTTCCGACACTTTTACCAGTTTATCCCGCGATACCAATCAGTGTCGCGACTCGCGCACGCCTATGCGGCATCTTCTTTCAACTTTTCTTTTATTCTTTTTCTTTTCCAGCTCTCTTCGCTTTTCTCGCCTTATCGCGAGTACTTTCTTGACATTCCAACCTTTCACCACGGCCACTCTTCTTCTTCTTCTTTTTCTTCTTCTTCTTCTTCTTCTTTTTCTTCTTCTTCTTCTTCTTCTTTTTCTTCAACTTCTTCTTCTTCTACTTCTTCATTTTCTTCCTCATCTTCTTTGCATCAGCGACAAGCTCTTTATCACTCTTTCGATTAATTACCAACTCGATGAAAATACCTATCTCAAAGTAACCGTATTACCATGAGAATAAGTGCCATCAATATTATCGATTGATTGATTACAATCAAAACACACGTACTGATTGAGAAAAATTAACTATGAATTTTCTGTCACGTATAATAAATTAGATGAAAAATATTTATTCGTACATTTTTTGGACAAAATTTTCAGTACCCTATTTTATTACATGTTGTTTATTGGTTGATCAAATGCGCAAAGAATTATGTAGTACATTTGAACGGCATCATGGAGGGATTTTCTATCCAAAAAGTGAAATATTGGTAATCGAAAAAATGATTGATTCAAAGATTTGCGAGTTTATGATAGCACATTTAGTTTAGGTTTGGAAATATATAGTATACTAAAAGTAAATTTTTCGAATAATGTGTTAACAGCGGAATTATATTATTGTAATTTATCGCAATGCTGATACATTCGAAATGCGTACTTTTGCTTATTCGATTGCCTAAATGTCAGTTAGTTGAATATTAACGCGTGCATAATTTCATGACCATCAAAGTGAATAATCATAAGGGCTATGAATACTTAATCTTCTACCCCTCTAAAATTCTACAAATAATCAGTGAAAAGAAATTACAATTGTGATTATGATTACGAAACGCAAATTATGAACAATTTTAATAAGATAACATTCAGATACGTCTATACAAACAACAACGGACAATCACCGTTGAAATTACAATTTTTACGCACTAATTGCTTACAGCAAAAAAATTAATTTCAAAATAATCTCTACGTAAGCATCGCCAATCTACACATGCATACCAATTTTATCTTTTCTGTAAGGTGTGCGTGCATGTGTATGCACGCGCGCCTATATATGTGTATATGGAGCGGGATACGAATGTTTTCATAAAGTTTATAAGGATCATTAATATTGATAGGTCCAAATATTTAAAATTTATTGCCTTGATATCCCCTATTCTAATAATTAATAGATATATACGTACTTAAGGACGGCTGATTAGCTTCTTACAATCAAGCGTGTTATCCATCACAGACACGTAGTCACTAGCGTTGCGATTATATGATGAGCAACATTGATCGGCGTATTAGTAATGTATAACAAGAAGAAAAATAATGTTGAAACAGATTTCATTTAAAAAGACTTATAACTTACTAACATTATCAAAATTGCATCTATCAAGCTGAAACTTTTTGCACGTGATAAATGATCACATCAACTTTCTATTTCGCCAGTATCGCGAAGTAACGAGTGGAAGTGAGACAAAACATAAGTGACTTTCGGAGGAATCCGGAAAATCGCCATTTTACTTTATAACAGTCTTACGCGGCCATAGTTCTTCGTGGCTAGTTCGTGCCTACTCATATATGTAACATATTATCACGACTGTTGTTACCGTGAGACTTATCACATTCCCGTTATTCGACTAAGTTCCATAAGATCGCAAGTCTGAAGATGTACATTACATTGAATCTGTATTTTAAAGGAATGACAACTTATCTGCTTATCACAAAAGTTCCTTAAAAGTTTTTATCCACAAAACTTTAGAAATTGAAAGCCATTTTCAGAGGTTCTGGGAGTTTCTTTTTAAATACATATTTATTTAATTTTAAGTGTATAATTTGGAACAAAAGTTTATATATATATATATATATATATGGTCATGGATTATAATAGACTTGGATAAAATTGTAATTCTCTGAAATTGAAAAGATTTCCATTTTGAAGCCACTTAATTTAAAGCTTAAAGAGCTTTAATTGTACATATACATTGGATATTTTGACCGAAAACCAGACGCGAACAAATGTTAATCGGGGGAATTGAGGTGAAAGTGGTAATATATATAATGAGTTAGAGCTAGCGTAAGATTGCGGTCTGAATAAGCGTTAGCTTGAGTGAAACGATCGTCGGTGGCCATGGCAGGATTAAATATTCATTGTGGTTAGAAGTGGCGAGATAGAAAGAGTGGAAGAACGCAGAAGGCGAAGCAGGCCGAGAGACAAATGGGTTTGGGCGATCGCGGTAAAGAAAGAGAGAGTCGGAGCAGAGCAGCTGGATAGCGCGCGCGAAGCTCAGACCGACCGTTTGCGTGTCTGGTTGGAGCGCAGGTGACGCTCACAGTCGTCAACTCGGGCATTTTCATCCCTCGGAAATTTGTCGGAATCGCGACGTCGCGGCACTATCGAGCGCTCCAATCTCTCGCAGCTCTCGGCTGGTGTTACCGCTGAGCGTACAGTCACTTGCTCGCGCTCGCCTTGATCCCAGATTTCCTTGTCTGATGCTGCCTACAGTCGAGCAGTAGTAGGCCCGCGCGCCCGCGCACTGGCTCGCGACCGAGGCTCCCATCTGATCTCTGATGTAATAAACCTCACCGACTACCTAATGGACACGACTAATGACCGTTTGACAATTTACGGATATGCTTTCTTTATACAAATATGCGGCCCCTTTATAGCCTGCACTGCTCGTCCCTTAAGATCGTCGTAGATTAAAGTCCAATGAAACATCGCCTTGCCCAAGATATGGGCCACTTTTTACAACGAGATCAGGGGAAACGGGGAAAGCTGAGCCTATCCAAATGCATCGAGCGAGCCCGTCAAGGCATGGGAAAAAAAAGAGCACGTTGCGTTGGGCGGAGCAGCAGACCGAAATTTCCCAGAGTCAGAATTCGAGCAGATCCTGGCAAATACGCGACAATGGTAATAATAGAGTTTGTTGTGGTAGAAAAAGAGCGAGAGAGAGAGAGAGAGAGCGTGCGGTCAGAGAGCTCGTTTTGTAAGTGCAGCCTCGTTAGCATAGCCACAAAGAGGATGGGCATATGGGCCGGCTACTTGAGAGAAAATTATCCGAGAACATGAAAAGAGATCTGCTCGAGTGAAATCAATAAGCGAGAAAGACGCGACGCTATTAAAGAAGCAGCAGAAGAGCAAGGAGTCGAACCTCTACGGAGAAACAATGTCGCCGCAGTGGGGCTCGGCAATTCCCATGGTAGCGTTTCCCGCCGAATAATCGCCGAAAGTCACGGAAGCTACGAGGGGCCGCACGCAGGCAGGCAGGCACGCACGCGTCGCCCGAAACGAGAGATGCACAATAGCCCCCGTGCGCACCGCTCCTCCGAAATACAGGTCCACGTCCGTGCGTCGTCGTCGTCGTTGTCGTCGTCGGCGTCATCGTCGTTGTGTGGCGTGGCAGCTTGAAGAGCAGATCGACTGCCAAAAAAAGACATAATCCAGCTTCAGCATTCAGGTGGCGTTGCATTATACGCTGCGCCCTTCGAGTGGCATGCGCGTGCTATCGGTGTCGCCCTCCCATATAAAGAATTAGAGAGCGCGGCCTGCATAAATTGCGGCAGCGAATTATATATACCGCGCTCGCGTTTGAATGATGTCGAGTGGCCCACCCATGCAGCTCCGTCGCGGTCACTCTGCACCGCTGAGCCGATTATAGCCGCTGATGCTACCGACCATCCTTCCTCTCATCCCGTATCCACCTTCTAGACATCCTCTCAAATTTACCCGCAACAAATACTGCTACAAGCGCCGCACATCTCAACTTTATCCGACCCTTTCTTTTTTACACCTCACTCTCTGCGCCACGGATATTACACTTGCGGCCCGTGCACGCTCCTCTCCGTCGCCTCTTCATTCAGCTGAACATTTATGTACCGCTACACACGTCGAATAGGCGCTTACCGGACTCGTCCGCCGCTAGTTTGCAGCTTTCGAGGCAGCCGGCAATCGGCAAGAGTAGTGCACCAGCAAAAGGGCATTCAAGCAGTTAGCCGACTGCCGGTCATCTCAAGACTTTTCACCCTATGTACTGTCGATCAAACGTATGAAATATCGAAACATAGCTTAAATTTAATATTGAACAGTAACTTCTTGTTATGTACATAATATCTACTTTGAAAGGGTCTACTCCAATTTCGGTTACTACTCACTTACATGCGACGAGAATCGCGATTAATAATAATGTATTTAATACCTACTCTCATTTTTTCTTTTTTCATTTTCTCGGTTAATCGTCTACCGGCAGCAGTTAAAGTGCTCAATTTTCCAATTACCGCTAGTCTAAGCGAAGCCAGGTACAATCTGCAGACTGCCAACTGCCTACGACATAAATACATCTATGTACATAAAAACCTGTGATAATGAGGTTAACAGTAATTTCATTGTATTATCATCTCATCTCTGCAATCCAACTGTCGCAACCATCACCAACTGTTCTTCTTATTATATACGACATTTCTTTCATCAACTGAGCAACTTTCGATTCAGCATAATTGTTATCCTCTAATGAAATAAGTAAAAAATAAACTTTATATGAACAGAAAATTGTTCAATGTGCTGTATTGCTTATGCGGCAATTTTTTTACAATAGAATCAAGATAATAATTTTTAAAAGAAATTTTTTATTTTTACTAAAATGCATTTTTATTCCGTTATTGATTGTAATCCAGATTCTGCTACGCCAATTTAAGCGAAAGTAAAATCATCTCGATCGTTATAACGTATACGCACTGATATTTTGAAATTTTAATAAGTACAGTTGAAAATCTATCCGAAATCATCATCAAAATAATAACAACGAAGAAAACTCATTTCATTGCAAGTGAAGTCATTACATACTCGGATGTGACTTGTCGAATAAAACGTACGTTTGAAAGTTATCGCAGCAACGAAATCGATTACTCTTTTGACAGGTAGACTTACGTAACTCGTAAACACGTGTGGATACTTCTAGATACCATCATTTTTTAACTTAATCCCAATACATTGGAGTCTGTCAAAGAACGTGTCAAAATGGACCATTTTGTTGTTTTGGATGGCGGTATAGAAGAAAAAATGAATAAAATTCAATGATTCATGTTTCCCTCGTAGAATTTCGATGAAGAACATTCGAGAAAAACACTGAAATATACGTGCGACAAGGTAAAGCATCGACATTCTGCTTATTTCGTAAGTTCTTTCAATGCAGTGAACATGCAAGCCAGGCAATTGATTAACCGAACAGACGTTTAAAATCGACAGTACATGTATAATCATATAATCTAGAATTTGATTTGATTGGAAGAAATAATCGAGGATGAAAATGCTAATTGAAGCTCGCAGTGAAACGCACGCGCGTGCGGCGTGCGTTCAAATGAGCTTATAAAGTGTATCTTTAGTCAAATGAATCGACCGATGGCAGCGAAAAATCGGCCTCCAAATCAGACCGAGTGCCGAGATCCGTGCTGGCTCGCTGGCACAGTATAAGCGAGAGGTATTTTGGACTCGACGGAGCTTTGTTGGAGCGCACAACGACTGGCCGGCTGATTTGCGTTGGAACAATTGCCGTTGCGGGGAAGTGGAGAACAGCCGGTAGTAAATGCGCGCCCGGCAGAGGTAAAAAGGAAGAGGAGAAAAGGCAGGAATAATGCGAGCGGTTTGGCGATGGTCTTGCGAACTGAGCAGGCATAAATCAGAGTCGCGGCGAGATATCGCGCTGGCGGCGGTTTGCAAACAGAGCGCGATGAAAAGCCGGCCACCTGCGGGAAAACGTCAGAGCGAGGTGAGTCGCATTAGCTCTGGCGGCGGCGGCGGCGGTGGCTCTGGCATGCGCTGCCATAGCGTTTATGAGTTGGAGCACGGCCGCTTCATTAGCGCAGCCTTCAAAATATTTCCACGAGAGAGCGAGGAGCGGGACTAACGGGCGTAGCGGGCCTACCGGACAGGCATCTGGATCCAACGGCCCGGGGAAAAGCTACAGTTGCGCGATTGGTTACGGCAGATGCAACGCTCGGAGCTGCCGCCTCACCGAACAAAGAGTTTATTTTGACTTTGCGGCAGAGGTGGCTTTGTTGGCTGCCGACCGCGAGCTGGCAAGTGCGAGAAGTGAAAACGGCCAGTGCAGCGGAAAAAGGCCAGGACGCTGCCGTTGCTACCTGTCAGTATGGTCGCCGCGGACCTTCCAGAAAGAAGAGCGCCGATTTCTAAGCGCTGCTGCTGCTGCTGCTGCTGCTGCTGCCGCGCGTACTTCAGCCGATACTTGTCCGCAGATCTGCCAGCTCGGCGACGCGCGTGCGTGTGTGGTCGCTATACGAATTTATCATCGGACTGGCTCTCACGCGAGTGATTGTCCTCGTTCGACGCCCGCTTTGACAATGACAATGGCGAGCAGCGCGCCAACAACATCTATGCTACGGCTTATTTACTTGCGTTGCTCTGTTGCTCTTTGTCGACGGACAGAGAGAGAAAGAGAGAGAGAGAGAGAGAGAGAGAGAGAGAGAGAGAGAGAGAGAGAGAGAGAGAGACGCTGGCACTCAATGGGGCTGCTCTACGCCTCCCTCGGCATTCCGATCCTGCACTCGCACTGTTCACACAATTAGCTGCATTCAGTCAGTCGGCTACTTCGCGACCATACCTCTATACTTGCATTTTGCCAGCAACAAAGCGCTCTATAAACTTGGTTGCCTCGGACCACCAACATTGTCGACTTGTACACCTATATTATGCACCAGCTTTCCATTCTTCCCCTATATTCCATCGGTAGCTGCGCGTGAGGAGAATTCGACTAGCAACAGACTATCTGTTGCTAGTATTTTCTTCGATGGCCATCAAAAACCATCAATAAATAAGCTGCAGAGTGATGCTTTTGACGCGTCGTATAACTACAAACGGATTGTCGCGCTCCAGCCGAATGCCACATATTCGTGCGGGCAAAGAACGTTGATGGTCGCATAGGTGCAGTGCAGCGTGAAGGTGATCTCACGCGTCTTCGAATTTTCCGCTTGGCCGCAATGCCGCAAACCACCAGTAACGCACGCGACCACAGCCAGCCAAACGATCAAAACTGACTATTATACCTTAGCGGCCACATGTCCCCTTTTATTGCCTGCGCGTGAGTAAGATGGGTTCTTGGAGCGCGACAGCTTAGCCCATCAACCTGAAAAGTCAACGAGATTATTGCTCGAATCGCTAAAAACCATCCTTCTTGCCCTCCTCTCTCTCCCTCTCTCTCTCTCTCTCTCTCTCTCTCCCCCTCTCTCTCTCTCTCGCTCTTTTTTTCTTCTTTTTTTGTCGGTCTGTTCCCCTACCTAAGCCACCAATTCATTCAAATGCTAAGCCATAAGTGCTTTCACCAGCTGGCCCTTTCATGTGCCAAAAGACAGACGCACCAAAGGCTTTTTTGCACGAAACATTATAGATTTGGAAACTCTTATATTAGGCCTTTCAAGTGAACAACAAGACAGGACGACTGCATCGAGAGCTTGCATTGGGACTCGCTATCTAACCACATTGAGCCACTGCATTTCTTCAGAACTCGCAAAATTTTCAGCGACTGGATGTATCATTAATAATTATGGTCGATCAGTGCACTATATTAATAAATAGCATCGATATTCTCGTCGAATGCCAGATCGAATCCAAGATCAATTGTTTTCATTTTTATCTCCAACGTTTGAGCTGATTATGCGCAAAATTATACAGCCAGACGAGTGAATAACAGCGTTTCTAACAGCGAGATGCTTCGAACAGTAAACCAATAAAGCTTGTTTGTTAGCTGCGAATTACTTAGATAGTATCGCCGTGAAAGCTTTATCGAATTGGATAAATGATAGGCTATACAGCGCAGCAGCTATAGATACAAAAAAGAGTAAGCATAAGCGCACAGTTGATGGGTTGACTACGTGATAGAGCAGCTAGTCAGGAAGTTTTGTCAGGAGTCGAGTTGACCGCTGTATAAAAAATGGAATAATTACTGGTGCGTGGGGACTAAAGTGGATCATGGCTTTATGGTAGACTGTTTTTCTCGAGATGAAGCTATCTAACGGGTAGTCAGCTTCCTCTGAAGTGATTAGCTCTAGAGGCGAGTCGACGCGGACAATCCACAAAAGTATAAAGAAGGATACATGCGTGCAGCGGCTGCATTCCGTGAGCACGCGATGAAATTGTTAAAAAGGTTCTCTCGGCAGGAAATCCTCAAGTTCCCCCGAGCACGCAAGAAGCATGGCGCCTACTCTACTCTCCAAAGAACTCGACTCAGCCACTTCATTCACTCTCTCTCTCTCTCTCTCTCTCTATATATATATATATATATATATATATATATACACCTCAGTTCTTCTCGCACGCATTTTTATCAAATTGCCTTTCCGCGAACATTTCTATTTAATCTGTTCTATTTACCACTTCTGCACCCTCATTATTACTACTTACTACTGATGATCTTTCTATCTTGGCAAAAACTTGTCGCTCCTGATAATCAATTATAGTGGCCGATCGATGAACTACTGCAATATTAATATTGATCTACAACTTCATGGTTATACCACGGATAGTCTACTAAAAAATTTTTTAGCGATGTAAAAGGTCCCTTTTCAATATATGTGTCCATTAATTATTTTGATTTATTTCAAACTTACAATGGATCTACGAAGAAGTCAAATAATGAAATCGAATTTTACATTACAAAAGATAGTTTTGCCTACAAAATAATTGGCCCTGAGTTGTTATGAAAACTCTTGGTTTGCTTGTAAAACATTAAAGTCACGTTTTTTCCATTGTTCTCAGACGTAGCAGGTAAGAGTTTACCAGCTCTCACAATAGACTACAAGGATCAACACATAAAGGGATCCTGAACCATGCTGATTTGGGAAAGTTGTTTACTCAAAATAAATGAGACTTCATAAATCCCGTTAAAAATTATACATAAACCGAATGGTTAACGGTGCAATACGCTGAATTCCACTTTTTAAAATTAAAATTTTATTCTCACTGGGAAAGGCCTAGCATAAAAGTATAATTAAGTTTTTTTTTTCTATAATGAAGGGCTATTAGCATGCATTCAATTAAGAACTTTAAATTTCATATTACTTTCGTCAATATTTCAATGTGAAAAATTGAATATGAAACAAATCGTGAAAAGTTTGAAAAAAAAGTCACTGTAAACAATATAGTGATAATACTATTCGTGTATATACCGACAATGCCATAACGATATCTTCACATCTTGATTGTCTGTGTAGAATTGTTATCAGAATTTTTGAAAACTGATAATGAAATCCATCAAGGAAATTCGTCATATATTTCGTCATATAATTCGTCATATATAGAAATGGAAGAGAGGTAAATGGCGAACGATTTGATGATGTTGTAAGTTGAGTAACTCTCTCTGAGTAATAGGGCTAACATATAATAGTGCGCCAAACTATAAGCTTTTTCATTAATTAAAAATAGATTCTTGTCTAAACTTTTCTACATGTTATTATAGCTGTAAAAGATTGCTAACTTATCAGTAACCGTTACCATAGTTTTCTCTCACTCCAGGTTACCCAATGCTACTGCACAGATTTTGCCGAAAAGTGACAACGCTTATAGCCGTAGGTTAGTCATTGCATGAAAATAACAAAAACATTTCAAACAGTTTTGGTCCGAAAATATAATATCAATTTGAAGACTTTAATATTTCCGTTCATTATTAACTTGACCATTGCGACGAAATCGTGAGTCTAAGATTTTGGAAAAATTTGAAAGACACATTGATGAAGAAATGGAAACGTAAAAAAAAGCCTGGCGAAGAGGTTAGCGACTTGAAATTCATAAATTGATTCGATCATTGTCGTGATGAGTGAAACCATGAGTAGGGTGAGTCCGAGGAGAAAAGATTAATGATCATAGCAAAAAGTTTGCCACCTCGCGGCGATGGCGATCTGAAAATGGGATCGAAAACCTATTTGATTCTTCGCGAACACACATCAACGAGAAGAGCCATAATAAAATTGCCTCCGGAGACTAACGACTACTCGGCTAACCAATTTTGCGCGCGGTATTACGCAACATGCGGTCCCGTTCAACATTGCCGACATTGTCGTCGCCACTGTCAGTGTAGCCGTTAATGCGAAACAAGTAAGATTCTTACAATAATAGATACGGAGGCTTTGCTTGTGATTGCTTGCGTGATTTGCTCGCATTGGAGAAATACCAGTGATTTGACAAGGAAACGAAAGCAAACAATAAAGTGGCGAATCATATCCTATCTATTTGAAGTTGAAGGTGAACGATGAGGCTTTGTCGAGGTTATTTGTAAAGAAGACTACCATTAGCGAGGGTGGGCAGAGGCAGTGGGCGTGGGTCAACAAGCTGCTAGACTCGCGAGCAGAGTGAATGGACTGACCAGAAAAGCCGTGTAAACGTTGTTGGTTTTGAATCGCAGTGGGGCCGCGTGCGAGGAAATGCAAATGCTCGGCGACAAGACGGAAAGGGCCCGAGAGCAGGAGGGATAGCCGGCGTGAGTCAGCATCGACTCGCACTGACGACAAATTGAGAAGTGGGAATGCGAATCGGCGGCTCGAGGTCTCATTGAAATGCCGGCCGGCGAGGACGTCGCTCGGGGAGGCGTGTTGCAGCAGCCAAACCCAATGCAATGCCACGCTAGCCGAGACGGCAAGGTGTCGTCCCTCGACGAGCCATTGTCCAGTCGGCGGCGAGTCTCCATCGGGTTGCCCCGGCAATGCCAATCGGCTCGGCAACAATTGCAAAGCCGCGCCGCGCTGTTGCTTTCCGGCTTGTTGTGACACTAAGTTAAACGCTCCTTGTTGTTCGCCGCGACAACAGCCCAAGTGCGCCACTACCCTTGCCCCCGACTGATCATTAATTACAAGCGTTTTGCTGACTAAACACGGCCGCGTTCAATCGTTTCAGCGAAACCCCCGCCCGTCCTTGCAGTCCCAGACGGACGCCCATTCAGCGCTGCAAACTATTTTGGAAACGCTGCAAAGTAACCTCGCGTTCACCTACTTAGGTGCAACTGGCTTCATCGTCGTCACTGCTATCCACCGTTTTGCAGAGAGCTTGCTCCGGAAAATCCAAATCTCGCACTATTCGGATCTATTACCATAAAAAAGCTAGCGACAAATCCGTCAATACCTGTATTTCAGGCCAAATAGACTGTCTCGTCAGTCCCCTTACCGGTATTTTGAAAAATCAAAGCGTAAGCTAACCACTGCTCACTCTTTACCCCTCCTTCCTCTCTCTGCATCTGCATATTGACAATTCATTTTTTTGCTCAAGACCACGTCCAATGGACTTGATTCTTGTAAAATAGATGCTGGCACCGATCCCCAACCCTCCTGTATGACCTGCTTGGAACTCCAAGGTAACGCAATCAGTCGACCAGATCCAACCGAACAGGTACCTCTCAACTATTATTATGTACGGTTCACTTTTATCGGGCATTCGATTGCAATTGTACAGCAGCAGCAGCAGCAGCAGCAACCTCTCACTCATAACAATCATATCAATAAATCAAATGGCAGCTTCTTCAAATTGTTCCGTCGAAAATTACCAGAAGATAAAAACGATGACAATTCAAAGGTTTGTATTCATATGAATACTTGCATGCACATTAGTATAACAATCACATATTTGATGACGATGAACAAGTCGACGAAACGTCAAAAGATAACTGAACTTTCTTTAATACATGAAAATCAAAGGAGTCCAAAGCTGATGGTCAGAAAATTCACCCAAAAAACATTAATAACAATACAAGTACAAAGGTATGCTCTGAGATATGTACATACTAAATTCTTAAGTTTTTATCACATTCAACTTTTTATCTTAAAAAATACGCAGTTAACTGAAAAAGGAACTAACACAAATGATAATTTACCCATTCTGTTGAAACCACCGAGAAATCCACAGAGCAAATGCACTGGATCTGATGATAGATTTGACGGTTGTGAGATGATTTTACAAAGTAGAATATCAAAACATGAATTGAAAATAAAGAATCTTGATAATGGTGTCGTACAAAAAAATGTTAAAAAAGAAACAAATTTCATACTTGAAGAGCGTGAAAAGGATAAAAAATACATGAACAACAAGTCGATGACGGCGGGATGCAAACCAAATAAAATTATTATTGATTGTCAAGATTTCGTCTTTTGCGAATGCTCTCGAGGTAGATATTTGAAGTGTATCATATGATAATGGCAGTGATAAATAGTAAAATTATTAAAGAATTCCGTAACACGTTTTGTAATACTGTAACTCTTAACAAACTATTGTTCGTGAAAGTAAACACAATTTTAACTTCATGATTATGTGAAGTATTTGCAAATGCCATTGAAAACTAAAGATGGGAATAGGAATACATTTTTTTAAGGAAAATAATTTAATTATTGATTACAAACATTTTAATCATTTAGGTAAATCAAGATGTTCACAAAAACAGCTGAAAGTTTGCTCATGTCATCAAAATAGTAGTCTACGATCATACAAGTAAAATCATTGGTACATTAAATATAAATCTGTCCTTTATGGTTAATTGAAATTATTCTCTTTAATTGATTGTTTCAAAATGGATTTTGAAATATTTTACATTAGAGTATTAGATGTAGATACTTCGAGAACTTTGTATCATAGGCTGATGTGGACAACGCTAGAGATTAAAAACCTATATATCATGGCATTCGCTTAAGAAAAATATGGACGCATAAGACAAGGATAAATTATCTTTTACGTGTATAACGGTTTTAGGGATATAAGTGACAGTTTCAAATATACATTTTTTATAGATTTCATCATTAATAATGAATAAACGTATATCCATGATTTTGTAACATTTAAATAAATATTATTACGATCAATTTTATTCATTGAAATCGACGTAATAAATAAAAATAACTCGTAAATTTTCTCATCAATAGTAACAGATATAAATTTTAATAATAATTAAAGTAAATGAAAATACAAAAAACCACGTAAAAATGTGTACTCTGACCAGGCTGTTTAAAATTCCATTCTTAGCCATAATTATTTTGATTTGAATATTTGACTCAGATAACAATGAATTCATTAAAAGATTTCACTTAGATTTAAAATAATAATTTACTTACCAATCTCCGAACGTACAATATGTATTTCAAATGGATTGTTTTATTTAAATTGATTGATTGATCCATATTCGCTTACAATGATAGATTTTGGAATATCTTAGAGGTTTGAAATATCATGGAATAAGAATAATGATTTCTATTTGGTCGATTGTTAGTGCATTTAATTGCCCATTAAAGAATATTTCCATCATTACCTATATAACGTCTTGTATATTGTATCCATTTACGTCATAAGTATTTCGATCGACATAACGCAACGATGCAATGTTAACATATTGACGATAAATGTGTTTTATTATGAAATATATAACAAAAATTGTTGATGACAAGTAAAAGTAATTGATTGTTTTTGATTAACCTAATATAATCATATTGATTAAGTATAACTGATTGTATGTTTTTATCAACTTAAAAGTATGAGGTTTTTGTCGCTTCATCTATGATTTCGATTATTTGTTTCTGAACTTGCTCTGAGTTATTGAGACTTTCAGGTTCATTTTCAAAATTGCCATAATAATACTGATCCGTGAAAAAGTTTGATTATTAGAGTGGTTAGTTGAGCTATTGATAACTGCAAAGTAACGATGCATTGCTCGTTAAAACACTACGGCCACACGGTTTTAATTAATTCGTAATGTCCCACGAATAAAAATTATATATGTAACGGTATATCGATAATCGATGCTTGCTGTTGTACCGATCACGCTGACTTCACAAAGGTGTGAGGTATAGTATATTGGGCCTGATTTTATTTACGTAACATATGTCACCGCTTCATTTCGGTTCAACGGATTCTAATGCGGATGAGGTTCCTTTGAAAGCGTATGTTCTAGAAATAATTACACTTTATTTGTAACTTGATTGAAGCGAAGCTTCGCGAGTAATTGTAAAGCGTTCTAAAAGTCGGCTGGTTTTAAAAGTAATCTTGTTGCTGGTGAAATAGAACGTTTTGATACGGATCTTTTACTGCTATACGCCTTCAGCTTAGTTGATTCATATTAGCCCTATTTCTTTTAGCAAAACGTGCATTCTATTTTTATTCGATTGCTCAGTTATATCATTGAAACAACTACCGTTTTCTTGACATTACGATTGTTTTCCTGATGCAGACACAGTAAATCCGTTTGGCTCGAGAATTGCTGTGTAACTAGAGAGGCAATCATGCCAGTAATTTCATTGAATTGTTTAGTAATAATGTTTGTCTAATGTGAGAGTTTAAATAAAGGTTTAGTCAACGTTTATTTAAGGATTATTTATTTAAAGAGAGACGGACGGACGATGTATACGCGGCAATACATATTATCGAACGGCGAAAAAATTGAATTGAAATGAGAGATCTAATGAAAATGCTCGAAGTGGGAGTCGGATAGCCATTTGCAATGGTAAAATCAAACATAAATTGACGAAGAAGCATCAATAGGCTCGGCGATGTGTATAAGGAATCTACGTGCGACCCAACGAACCGTAACTAATTTAATGGACAGCTTGCACGGTTGTAATACACGCGCAAACCTCAACAAATTGGTATACGTGCAATTTATAGCTACATATAGTGAACGCCGCATGCTCGGTAAACAGCAGGCCTGAAAAACGGATACAGGTAGAAAGCGAGCATTCGCTCGGTGGCTCGCGTGATGCAGTCGTCGTTGGTCAGCTTTTTCAACAACTCTATTTTGGCTCGATCGCCATTGCACAACGGCAGCAGCCGTTCCACGCCGAAAGTCTGGTCATTTGGTAGGATTGGAAAAACTGCTACTGACGAGACAGGGACACGACGGCAGCTCGCGACGAGCTGAAATTCGTGGATGAGAAAAAGCAAGCTCGGTAACCGCACGAGCTTGCGAGTATGCACGATGCAGAAGGTGCGCGCGTTGAGCCAGGCGGAGGCTTAGGAGACGTGTACGGAGCTTAGCGGATAGTATCGATGAGAGAGTGGCGAGGGTGCACGGAAATATCAGTGCAGACTGCAGCCGAGTAAGTTATGCCGACGGGCAGTCGTGGTCCAAGGCCAGATACTATTGGAGGAGCTGCCAGAGAAGAGAGGACTTAACGAAGAAGAGCGGAGAGGAGCGGAGAGGAGCGGAGAGGAGCGGAGAGGAGCGGAGAGGAGCGGAGAGGAGCGGAGAGGAGCGGAGAGAAGGAGAGCGAGGGAGAGAGCCGAATAAAGAGCCGCAGCCGAAGAGGCGAGTCCGCTACGAGCGTCATGGCGGATCGAGCTGGCCGCCAGCTTGGTCCTCGTACGTGCTTGCTTCTCGCTCTTGCTTTTCCTTCGATTCGACATTCCAAGAGCGATCCGCATGTCCAACGGAGATCGCAGAGCTGCGCCGCAACTATATATAAGCCAAGCGTTAATAGTCGCTGCGAGTGGCCGGGCGTCGCGCTCTCTCAAACACATGTAGCAAGCGCTCATGAGCCGAGCAGACGGAGAGATAATTAAGAATGTCGATTTAAGTGTCGTATAAAAAGGTCCTTTGCATACGCGCGTTCGTTTGTAGCCGTCAGCGCTTTATTTACGAGGCTCCTGTCGTGCGCTCTCTCGGCGCGCGAGCATTCGTCGATTAGCCGGCCGATACAGCCGCAGGAATGTCCGCCTGCTGTATATGCGCTGGCCGTGCTTTTACCAGCCGATATTTTATGGATTATGGACGTGCGTCTTGCCAACGGGCGCCTGGAAGCCGTTGTTATTTCAAGCGGACCGATATTTCGCCGGCAACTGCGACTCTTCGGGCTCGCGCCTTTGATCGATCGAGCCGACGAGGCTCGCTTCGCCGATACGGCGCTGACATGTTCATTGGTGCGCATTAATTGCTCCATTGGCGGTTCGCGCGTACCG
Source organism: Phymastichus coffea (assembly GCF_024137745.1). Taxonomy (NCBI): domain Eukaryota; kingdom Metazoa; phylum Arthropoda; class Insecta; order Hymenoptera; family Eulophidae; genus Phymastichus; species Phymastichus coffea. Next base: position 1,415,113 of record NW_026706881.1, read on the forward strand.
GCGAGCCGTCTCGCGGCAATCTGGAGGCTCGATCGAGGCGGCGAACGTGCGCACGCTGCGCGGCCGACGCTGCGCTCGGGCGCGTCGACGGCGCTGCAGGATGTCGGCTCGCCCGCGATAATTACCAGCCGAGCGCGCGGCGAGGAACGACCGAGGAAGGGGACGCGACGCCGAGACGAGTCGATCGACTCATTCGCGCGCTGCGCCCGCGGACAGCGCGTCCCGGCAAGGGCTTGCGCGCCCGAACATTATTATTAGCTCCGTCTCGAGCTGCCGTGCAATTGGGGAACCAGCGAATTCGAGTCTGGAGCGACGGCCGTCGGGCAGGAGGCGCCGAGCGAGTTTGGCGCGGGCGGGACGAGCGAGAGCGCGAGCATGCGTTCGGCGTGCGCGAGCGCGTTGTTTGGCCCCACCTAATTGCGACCAGCCTTCGCCGCACGGCGTCGATCTCTTTCTTCCATCAGCCCGCTTCCACAAAGGAAAATAATGATAGCCGCACGGACGAGCTCTCTCCGGCGATTGATCGAGCAGAGCCCCCGGTCTATGCTTACGCTCAGCTATAGCTCGCCTCATTTGTACGGACACTCGCCAGCTGCACTACTTTGTTTTCTCTCCTCTCTCTCTCTCCGTCGGTCTCCATGACGCCGGCCGTGGCAAGCATCGCCTCGCCCCCGCCTGGCGCACGTGCACTTGTGCCCGTCTCTCTCCTCTTCTGTTCTACAAAGGGCTCGCGCTCCTTCTCGCACGGCTCCACTTTGTCGTTAATTGCGTCGCGCCACTCTCGAGATGCTTATCGGCCAACAGCCATTTTAATCAAGCTGCGGCACTCGCGTCTTTCGCTAATTAGCCGCCGCCGACGTTCGTAGATCCGATGCGTGCACCGGCTTCTCGACGAGCAAGAGCCGATCGTCGGCCGTCAGCTCGAGTTCGCTGCTCGGATTGCAGATCGAGAGACGGAAATATAGTTATTGATCGGTGCTGCGGGATCGCACGAATTGCAAGCAGCACTGATGAATCAATCAAAGTGAGCAGAGAAGGGCAGAGCCGGGCAGAAAGAGCAAGGGAGAGCAGGGGGGAGCAGGGGGGAGCAAGAGAGAGCAGGGGAGAGCGAACGGCTCGATCGGTTGAACGGGCCCGAGGCTGGGATGGAGAACAGGCGCGGCCATGGTTGCTTGGCCGCTGGAGAAATTGCGCTGGGGCAAAGGGAGAAACCGGTTGGCGGTAATGAGAGCTGCGAGAACCTGCTGGCCAGTTGGGCAATCGCGCGCGGAAAAAGTGCTAATGATAAGGGCAGCAGAGCAGAGCCGAGAGCAGAAGTGGGGTGCCGGCTCTTAAATTAGGACGTAGAAGGCTACGATTGTATCACGCTTCCCCGAAACGCACTCGCGTGCGCTGCGCCGCAGCGCTATCGGCACCGACGCTCCGGCTGCGGCGCGCATACGCTGCGACAGCTACAGCGCCGGAATACGCAGCGCGGGCCGGCTCGGCTTCGCGCGGGGCACGGCTGCCGTCGAGCGCTTCGGTTTTTCCCAGCGCGGCTGCCATTGGCGCGGCTAATGACAGACGCAGCGCGGAGGCCCACCGGCGGTCCAGCAAAGCATGGCCCTCTGCGCCGCCGACATAGCACGGGATGTTGCGGTGAGCCAGACCTCTCGACAGATATCTGTACCGTTTTGTGCGACCTGGCGTGGCTCGGCAAAGGCCACGACAAAAAGGCCAGCGCGAGCCGTATCGAGAACGAGAGAGAACAAATGAGAGGAAAAAATGGGCGGCGCGCGTTCGCTCGTTCGCTCGTTCGTTCGCTCGGCTATATCTGTGCGCGCATGGGTGGAGAACGAGGCAGAGAGCGGCAGCCGATTGGCACCGAGGCCAGCCTGCACGGCGACTCCGTATCTCCGATCTCCGCTTCTTGCCTTTCGATTCTCTTCGCTCCTCTTCTCTCTCTCTCTCTCTCTCCTTTTCTCGACCCTCCATGGGAACATCGAGCTCGACTATCAGCTTTTCGGCCACCACAATAAACGATATGCTTGTCGTTCTTGGGCTTCCTCCTTTTTTAACTGAGAGAGAGAGAGAGCTGCAATCTCGCGCCAACTTTATAACTACACTCCCGCCGCGCTTTGACTGACGATTATCTACCGATGATCCCCCGGCCGCTTGCTTGCTTGCTTTAGAGGTCTACCTTATAAATACATTCTGTTTACATATCAATCCTGCCCAGCACGCAAATAACAAAAAGACAAAAAGTAATTTGGCCTCTGAAAACGGCACACGTCACTGCACTGCAATCTCCCAGCGCTCGCTCCACGCACTCTCGGAGCCTATAATTTCTCTCTTTTTTTATAAAGTATGCTCGTAATCATCGTGATTGCTTCGCGATATGCTCGTTTCAGTATTAAAATAACATTTTCACCTTTTCAGCCGAGTGACGATGTAATAAGCAAGTTCGCTAAAATTAACTGAATGGCCAGCAGCAATTTCAACCGCTTTCACCAGTTGACGAGAAAACAAGAAGAACCGCCAAGATCGGCTGAACTGATGCTGCCAGTCTGTCTCAGAAATTCGCGCGTATAACAGGACCAGCTGCACCTTCAATAACAATCAGCAGAACTGATCAAATGAACAATTATGTGTCTCATCGTTCGGCACTTTTTCCAAACTTTCATAAGTAGACGAGCTCTCACGACAGATTCAAGATCGTTCCACACGAAGCATGGTTCATCCGAAAATAACCTAGTCTATCGCCGCGCGTGCGCATCGTACTCTTTCATTCACATCCATACAAGTGCTCACATCAGTAACAACGGAAACGTAATTTCTTGTACTTTTTAATGGTGTTTTGCCACTAGATTTCCAAAAAAAGCTTTTTAAAGCATAAATTTCACTTGAATCTGTCGATTTTCTTGTTTTGTTTGGAATGAATTTTAAACGCGACGCTACAGTTTGCCGAGCTCTGCAAGGCTCAAATTGCGAGCAAAAAGAATTGGAGATTGGTTTCCAACCTATTTTCATTCATAAAATTCAATTTCGAAATAAGATTAAAATCATGCTAATCAGCATTACTTTATTTTGATGAATTGTAAATTTTGTCAGTATCAGAGTTTCATGACAAAGCGAAGCTGATCGATAGGACGTTATTGCAAGCGAGCTCGCCTCGCTGGTATTGACGCCGTATGAACGAGCGCCGGTGATCGGTGAAACACTGAACAAACCGATAGCCTCGATATATCCGATATATGTATAAGGGCTCGAGCGAAGTGCTGCTGGGATCTCGAAGTGCGCAAAATACAACTGCGTAAAGACAACTACGTCCGCACCTGTCATTCGCGGTTGCGAATGGAGAGCACATAGGTAGAAACTGGGGGCGAGCTCGGCTATCGGGCTGAAAGGCACCCGAGGCACTCATATCTAGGCTCGCGTAGCGCGCGGCTACGGCTATGATATCTACGCCGATGCTTAGCCGCAGCTAAGCCGACACAGCAACGCTCGGCAATGTCGCGACGGCTCGCGATTGCTTTTCCGCGATATTGCCGCGTGCTCGAAAGCAAGCCGGCGAGCCTTGGCTATATATTAATCACGCGATTCCACCATAATCGTAAATCTGGCTGAGCTGCTGTGCGAAGCCGCATGCACGGTAGCCGACCGGCACGTCGCCGCGTGATTTGGCCCCGCGCTTACCGCCGCGCTTGCAGCACTGGTTGTGCCCGATCGATAGGCATCTTCCGCTGGACTCCTTACGTAGCCCTGCGCCAGCCACCTGATATCTTTGCATTTCGTATCGATTAGTCCATTCGCTGCGATAAGAACAGCACAGAACAAAGCCAACAACGAATTATATTACAGAAGCAGCTTGCCTCTGCCTCGTACTGTCTACCTCTACCTCTCTCGTGTGCATTTTCACAACCGCGCTCACGAGAATATCGCCTTCCAGCATTAATTACTCTATACCTTAACTGCACGATCAGCGATACTAACTATGCCAGCGCAACTGCACCTTCCATCATCTTTCTCTCTTCTTACTACCATCGTTCACTTGTATACTCTTTCAGAGCTGATCCATTACAAAAAATACAATAGTCTTATTATTTCATTATTTCTTCAACTAAGGTATCGTCGATCATCGAATCGCAGACTCTATGCCGCATGCCGTGTACATTGTCTTTTATCTTTCACAGCTTTATTTGTTATTGCTTAAAACTCAGTTGTTGCTTTTCATAAAAACCATGGCGAATAGTTAAATTTATCACGATCGTAAAACAAGCCAGGTTTTCAAGCATAAACTCGGCCGCAGGTTGACGAACCCGCAACCCAATGATCGTCAATGTCATTGCTACAATAATTAGATCGACAGCGATGGGTGTGCAAGCGGAGACGTGGTAAAGCACATACAGTTAAGCGTTGACGAATCGAGAGAGTGGTTGGAACAGAATTCTTTAGGCAAGGTTTGTGCGTGACATAGCTGAGGGGAGTGTTGCCGCGCGGCTCGGAGTGGCATCGATAAATCGCGGCAGGAATTGCTTGGAGAGAGAGAGAGAGAGAGAGAGAGAGAGAGAGAGAGAGCGGCGGGAGGGAGGCGAGCGCGAGACTCATTTATTCGACTGATAGGTCTCGGCGCGGTACACGGCAAAGACAAGCAAAGGGCTTACTTATTCGTATAGCTCTCTTTTTCTCCGTCGACTTGGGTGGTCCGCGGTCCGCAGCAGCAAGCAACAGCAGCAGCAGCAGCACAAGGGCCCCGCGCCGCGCGCGCCACCTCGCGAGATCGGACCCCTTTCGCCCCCCTCCCGCCGTCACTCCGCGTGCACAGCTTTTGCTCGTGTTCTCAGCGGCGAGCCACATAGAGATGTGCTCGCACGCGAGATCAACCGGCGCGGTGGCAGCAGCAGCAGCAGCAGCAGCAGCATCAGCGACTCAAGGCTGCAGACAACTGCAATTACGCTATAACGCCGAGCTTTCTTGCGCGCTTGTCTTCTTGCTGATGTTTCTCTAATCGACTAGCCAACAAGTCCTAATACAGAAAGCAAGTCGAATTAGAATAATGAGCAAATAGAATTAAGAGGCGCTGTGGGGCTGATTAAATAACTGATTAAATAACACGAGCAAACGTGAGAAAATACGCCGCTTGCCGCGAGTTCTGGTGGTATTCCTTGGAACGCTTTAAATTATAGTCGCCGCGCGATCTTTCAGCTGCGGCTTCTCTCGCCAGCTCATTTATATTGCTGGTAAATAGATAGCTCTCTGATCTGTTGTTTGAGCGTAGTGTTTATATCGTGAGTACTGCTTGGCGACCGAGGGCCTCGTCGTTAACTATGGTCACTGGCAGACTCCGAGACAGGCTTTCTTCTCTCGAGGGAACACGAATGAAGCAGCCGTAAAGTGAGCAGCGACGAAAGCAGGCGAGGACCGCATATCGATCGAGTTTGCGCGGATGATTAATGTACGTGTTATTATTGGCCAGCGATAAGATGACAAACGTGCTGCTTTACAACTGGATACATAATCGCTACAGTGGAGAGTCCATAATCATTCATGAGCTGGCTGCTCGCCCTTGCCCGCTTAGTGTGTAGGGTTGTTGGATTAATAGAGGCTTCATTTGGGGCCAACCCCCTCGTACTATCTGCCGAGTGTTGTTTGCTCAGTTCATCCCCGTTCGCCCCCCCTCTCTTTTCTCTCTTGCTCTCTGCCCCCGCAGCCGCTAAGCAGCCCCAGCACTGCTGTTCAGACAGTCAAAACAATTATCGTCGACGACTTACGGCTCTGCATTTTCGATCCCCTTGCTTATCGCCGTGCGCCACTATCATTCGACAGTTGAGGATGCACAAACAGAGGAATTTCGTTGAGAGCCTGCCGATTGCTCTTGCAAAGCTCTGGATGTCGGTGAGAATGATTGATTCGGAGATGGATTTCAGAGGAAGGTTACGATAAAAAACACTGAGGTGGGTGCAGATATGCAGCATTGTCGGTAACGGTGTGATCGGCTCGACGCCGGCTCGCTCGTGGTAGCTAATTAGCCGTAAAGCAACGCGAGGACAATGTCGACTGGAAGCTTGCCGTGGTTATTTAATTAGCGGCAGAAAGCCGACACGCTCACGCGGCGACACTACCTCGACATTCGAGATCTGCCAAGTGCTTGCATGCTCCCGATGGCTTTGATACACCTTATCGACACGCAGTCCGGGAGCAACCTATACCTGCCCCACGTCTCTTTTCAGCGTAATTACTTGCCGAGCGCGCGATGCGAAGGGGGGGCCGAGGCTCGCAGCGGTCGACAACTGACATAGTTGTTGGAATGAATCGCGCGAACGAGTGGCCCAGGGTCGAGCGCGCTCGGAGGACGACGCCCGCGGCTGCTAAATAAAACGTCGCTCGACTGGTTCGCGAGCGGTCGCCCGTCGTCGCTGTTTCGCTCTGCTCGCGGCGCTGCAGATATTTTGCGATTGCTCGGATGCTGGCTCGGACGAGCGCCATTGCTCGGCGCCTGGCGCGACCTCGACTCCTCGTGGCGCGCGGCAGAGCGTCTATTCGCACGCGAACTGGCCGCCTCGAGCGCCCGACCGGCCGGACTCCCGGCCGAAGAGAAAGCGCGCGCCAGCTCCGATGCTGAACGGTCCTTCGAGTTTCAACTCGCGCCCACCGCAGACGATATACTTCCGTCGGTCGGATGCTGACTTCACGGAATTTCGTTTGTTTCCGTTGCCGGCAACGACCGTTCCTCGCCGAGAAACCAATTTTAGCAGTAACTCCATAGTCAATCGTCGTAGCTTCTGTTTAAGTCTAAATAGATAGCATTCGTTACGTTTAACCCACACAAATAATCAGTCATCTTTTCTTTTTTCTATGTTGACAAATGGCGTGTCGACAATTCTGCACGGTCTTCTTATACACATAAACTCTTATGCAAAGTAATATCACGTAAATAAGCACGTATCAATTTTTATGCTATGTTAATGTGCATAATAACATCGTCGAAAACATTGTCGGCACGCCTAAAAAATTATGCAAAACGATAAAACATTACAAGTTCAAAAAGTAGTTCATGAAAAAAACACAAAAAGTCACGACTTCTAACTTTTTATTTAGCAATTGCGGAGAAAGACTAGCAAAATTTTTAAAATGATTGTCAAAATGAAAACCTTTGAGCAGAAAAAAAAATTTAACCTATTGGCATATTACTTTTTCGTTAGATCGGAAAATCTAACGAAATTTGCACGGATTTCATTTCAACGCATCTACTTTCAATGAATTTTTATTCACGTTAAACCTTTTTTAATGTAGTTATTGTATGTATAACCCTAAACGACATAAGATAAGTATGTAATGAGTCGAAATTAATAAATAAATCTTTATTTCGTAAAGTGTCGAGTGACGGTCAACAGATTTTGTCTTGATCAATTTTGTAGTCATGAAATAGTAAGCCAATTTATTCTTTGTCAAATGATTAATCAATTATTTACAAACGAAACTATTTATTAAATAATTGTAATTTGTAAAATAATTAATTCCATAGTTTTAGCCTGCGTTAGAATCAAAGGATCAATTTGGAGAAATTGACGAATAAAGAAAATATACGTAATTGGTAATTTATCGACAGCTTTAAATCGAATAGCTTGAATCGAACGAAATTTATTTCTGCTTAAAGTTTTTCACTTTTACCTTTAAAATTTTGCTAGCCTTCCTGGAGCTGGTAAATCAGTTGTTGGAAAATGTAATTTCACGTGTTTTTCTTTTGTATACATTTCTTTGAATAATAGCCGAAAGAAGAAAGCCGCAGGAAATTTTTACGATGTTTCTCAGCATTTTTCATTATGTTATAATATAAAAAACAAAAAAAATGTGGTCCAGAAATCCGGGCATCAAAAACAAGTTTTCGATTTTAGGTTTCACAAAAGTGCATTCATTTGGTGGATTTTGTCATATACGTATGCATTCTACAACGGATGCAAGTAGTTATAACTCATCTAATTAGGTTATAAAATTTGGATTGATCGATTGCCCGAGTAGATCTCGGTAGAAACTGATGAGTGGGCGTCGAAAATCGTACAAGATGTTCATCATTGTTATGTCCGCTATAGAAATAAGACGGATACAATGAGGAGAGCATTGTTCAAGCGAGCATAACGATTTTAGCGAAACGCATGGCCACCGGCTACGAGAGCATGTATTCGATCGAGGGCGTTCGGCCATTGTTTCCAGCTTTACACGAAAGTGCATGCACAGGTTGTCGGCAGCCCTCCGGCCAACTATCTGGCTGGGAACGCATTATTCGCACACCTATTTCTATATGTATTTTAAAGGTAAATTCAGTTTTGAAATATCAAGAGTCTATTCTTTTTTCCGCATCTTCGATAAAAATCGCAGACGTACACAGACGAGCTCAAGTACACAAACTCCCACGCAGACGGATTTGCGCTGCAGTTATGCACCAGTCGAAGGCGAGATCGGTCGCTGAGATATTGAAAGGCGCGCTGATAGTGCGCTCTCAAATTTAAATAACAGTGTAACGATGCACGAAATGCCAAAGATCGAAAGCTCTTTCCTCGCTGTTGTTTCGATATTGCTCTTCCTGTTGATCCGTCACGATCCGCGTGAATAAAATCTAGACAAAAGAAAATCCGATTGCGGCTTTATTTATTTTTCCATTCATCTTTTCTGTACATCGAAGCTTGCGAAATTCCACTCGACACAGCTACTGAAAACCATTACGTGATTATTCGCTTTCTTTCATTCAACGCGCTTGTTCTCCATGACAAGAATACCTGATGCAGAAAGATTATTGGCAAGAACCAGTGGTTTTGACCAACTTTTTCCGAAATTCACTAAAAAACATTATTATCTTCTTCGAATTGTAAGCTACTAAAAATTAAACATGCACCAAGACACATTTCGCTCGTCAATGAAAAAGTAGATTATCCTATTTATCGACTTGATTATTAATTAGTATGTTTTGTTCTGGCAGAGCACATTGGAGTTGCAGCTGCTTCCGAGTCCGTGAGCATATCGGTCGGACCTGGCATAGCTTTCCCGCAAATGAAGGCGAACTGCTTGGTCTCTATATTGGCCTATGGAAGTCGCTTATGAAGAACCAGTCGACGCCACAACATACAGGTGTTGGCGAAATGGCAAGCCTGAGGTGCGGGCTGCAAGCTCTAGCTGGATGTGGGTAACAAGCTCAGGAGCGCGCGGGGGCATCTCCATGGGAACGCGATATCGATTGGGGGAGGTGAGCGGCCAGACGCGTCGATGTTACCGGACGCCGCGCTTCAGCGGGTTCCGAACTATTCGCTCGATTGGGCGCATAAGAAGACACAAACTGCTCGAAAAGCTTCCTTTTACGACGCGGACTTGAGAGCTCTTCAGTTGATGCAAGTCCAGTGACGGTGGATCCAGAAGAACGTAAAACGTTTTTTCCCATTGGTGGCTGCACAGGTTACACAAGAAACTTTATAGATTGCGCAACAGCAGGCAAAGGGGAATGGACTTTTTCTTGATTGGGCATGGCTGATGAGTGAGCTTGTCACCTTTTGCCATGAGAAACTAGCGGGAGAGAAAAGCCTGATGATACCCGCTGCAGAACTTTGCGCGAAATGAGATGAAGGGCGAAAATATAGCCGCGGACGCGCCGCGCAGTCGTTAAGGACAGGTATGTAGGGGGCGCTGGGAAGGCGCAGCCTAATTGCAGGTGTCGAAGACGCGGAACAGCCGCGGCTAGCCCTCGCTAGAAATCGAGCCGAGCGCCGAACTGGACTGCAGCGAGAGGGCTGGCGCGGACGGCGCGGAGGTGAGCGCGCAATAAGGCACGAGATAAGAGAGCGACGAGGACGCACCTAAGCGCCACGTAGCTCGAGCGGGTGGTCTATCGATTTGGAGCGGAGCAGCGGCGCACATCCACTCGCTGCTGCTCTGGCTGGCCGTCGATCGATGGGCTTGCTTCCTCGCCCGAGCTTGCCGCGGCCACTCCTTGCCGCAGCGCGAGCAGCAGCACCGCAACGCAGTGATTGATACATTAGTAGTAGGCCGTGCAACTGCTATCGTCGGCACGCGCAGTCTCCGTCTCTCTCTCTCTCTCTCTCTCTCTCTCTCTCTCTCTCTCTTTTCCTCTTTCCGTGCAGTCAGGCTTCGCTCCTTCTGCTCTCCTTTGGGCATCGCAGCCGAGCCCACTTGAGCTCACTTTTACGCTGCATGCTCCCTCGCCATTATTCCATTACTTCACACCTGTGCCCTTCGTCGCTGACCACTATACTACTTACACGAGTACATCATCCTATCTACATCAATTTCCTCACGAACGCGCGCGCTCAACTCGTTATCACGTCAACTGCAACTGTATGCGCTTGTTCGTGAGATTGCATGGAGAAAGCCGAGCGAGTGTACGAGAGGGCACAGGATCAAAAGCAGAGCCTGGCAGAAGGTCATTTGGAGCGATTAATTGATTGACTTGCTCGGCGCTAATTATTCGAAGAGCAGCCAGCTGCGATCCGGTGCACAAGTTGTGCTCAGGCCGATAGCGCAGAAACAGGCGATCGTCGGTCCAATTTGTCCGGCTGCAGTTGCACGAGAGCGGCAACGATCGTTGCCATAGCGAGCAAGAGTGATAAAAAGCACGCCTAGCAAATTGGCAATTCCAGTAGAAGTTGGCTTAGCCGCGGCTATAGCAACTTCCTGTCGTGAAAACGAAGGAACGGTTTCGTGATGCCCTCTTCATTAGAGAGAATAAATGCCGACGCGCTTTACGACTCCTTTTGCCGTGCCGACTTTTTTACCGTGTATAAAGGCTTTATTGCCGCAGTTCCGTCAGCTACAACGATATTGTCCTATGAACTTTGGATCTTGATCGTCGCCTATTGTGCTGTCGGTGCGCGCGCCGCTCCGGCCAAAGTTTACCATTGTTCCCGCGAGCTACGTACGTGGAGTGAAACGAGCCAAGTCGGCAAGCGAGAATTTGAGCTGCGCGCTCGCGGCGAGAATTCAATTTGCAGGCTGATTTGTCCGAGTGAACGAGAGCTATTTGGCCATTTCGCCTCGGTAAACTAATTCCGAATCCAGCTCCGCGCACTTTTTACGGCTCGCCCGTAAAATCTATATAGCTGCGCGGTTCCGGCTGCAGCTTGGCTGCCTGCCTGCCGCGGCCGGCCTGGCTTTCAAACGAATTTACCATCTTGTTTTCACGCTCCCGCTGCGAGCGCGTCCTTTTCCAGCCGCTGCTTCTTATAGTTTTCCAAGTCTAATCCAGCGGAGCGCCAACAGCTCGCGGACGAATGTCCGATGCTGGCCGAACAATCGCGCTACCATCGGAAAGCCATAATCGAGTCGACGACACGCGGCGTATCCGCAACCGTCCGCCGAGCACTGGCCGCAGCTCGAGCCCAATTCAGATTAGACCACGGCGCGGCACTATTGATTTCCAAGCCGGCCGACCAACGAGTTGGCAGCGAGCGCAACGCAGCTGCGCAACAATCACACCAATCAGCTCTAACGATCGAACGAGTCGTCGACTCGTCAGCATCGATTAACGCTCGCTTTCTCGGAAAGTAAACAAGAAGTGGACAGGAGTCCGGATGAAAGTGCTCGTGGTCGCGCGCTCATTAGATCGCAATCGATGCTAAACGGCGCGATGTCGACTTGAAGCCGAGTACAGTGTGCATAGCAACAACGAGCCGCCCGATCGAATCTTCGCTCGGCACCATTTGTCATCGGACCTAGACAACGGCTGGACAATCAGATTTCCGAGAAGGTCCGTTTGCTCGGCTATTGATTGTTGCCGCCACCGCCGCCACCGCCGCCACCGCCGCGCCTGCCAAGCAGCTCGCAGCTCGGAGCACGCGTTTCACCTCATAATGACTCTTCATCGTTGGATGTTGGAATGCCTGTCCCGATTGTTCCCATCTCCGAAACCTTCGTCACCTTGGCTATTTATGCCTCCTCGCGCTTCTATCGTGCCTTGCCTTCCCATTGTTTGCCTAATTATACTCGCACGCACACAATCGGTTTTCCCTATCGCAAGCGCATGCCTCGCAACCTTGACTCGTCGCGCGCCGACTAGACCGTACGCTAAGCGACAGAAGATCACATTAACAATTCGTAAGAGATGGGTTGCACCGTGACGCTTGGCGAGTCGTTGGGTCGTTCGAGGTGAGACTAGCGTGACAATGCTCGGGGTCTCTACTGATAAGGAGCGTGGGTACGATGGGTTCTATTGGGCTCGCTTACTTGCTGCAAACGGCAATAGGCGTCACACTCGCTACGTGCAAACTTCCATATCAAGACGTCCGCGGCAGAAGGAAGCAGAGGGAGAGAGGGAGAGAGAGAGAGAAAGAGAGAGAGAGAGAGAGCGAGCTTCGTCGAGAAACGGCGCGGCGACCGGTTCCACGCGGTTTAACTGATCCACGGCTTTCATCTCTCGCCTTCACTCGCACGCACAATGCGCGACTGCATGCACTTATCAGCGGGCTTTTACTCTCGAGCGCGGCTGCCGACTCCAGCAGGTCGTCGCACGACAGCTCAATTACCATTTGCGCACGTTACACATTGGCCTGTGCGATAATCGGATCTCGGCCATCTGCCGAGCCAATTGTTGCGTGCGGCAGCGATAAGAATATCAGAGTCGAAGCCCTTTATATAACAACATAATAAAGGTGCGCTTGCGGTAGCGCTGCGTCAGAGTTGGCGGTATCGCCGGCGTCGGCGCTGTTCAAAGCTGCAAGCCGTGGACCGACGGCCCAGCCCGATTGCTCCGAAAAATTGCTCCAACGCGAAGGCGCGGTAATCGGCGCGCCGGAGCTGCGAGCGAACAGGGCGGGGAGGCGCTCGCTCGGCGACCGGCCGCGCACAACTAGTCGAGGGCCGCGAGCCTATGCAAATCAAGAGCCAATTACGCGCGCGGCCAACTTGCAGCGGCTCGTTAGGAACGTGGAAGCGCGCGGCTCGGGGCTCGGGGCTCGCGGGCTCCTCCGCCGGACTTTTCGGGCTGGGGCGCGCGCTGCTTTTTGCGCGTAGCCGCCGCCCGCGCGGCATGGCGTTCGCCGACGGCTCCCCGGCTCGGCCGCCGCGCACACGCGCAGAGTCGATCGCGATGAGGCGGCCGATTGGATGGGCATCGGCGGCTACCGCGCGCCCGGCTCCGCTGCGCCTTCGGAATGCCAATGAGGCGTGCGGCGGGCCCCGCGCCCCCGTCGACTTGGTCTACTCCTCGCGATTTGCTAGCGCGCGCCTCTGTCCGGCGCGCTAACGAGCGCCCGCCGTCGCCGTGCAGTTGGGCTGCAAACGGCTAAGTAAGTGGCGCGCGTGAGGACGCGCGCGAGCGCCAAGCTCCGGCCGACCAAAGAGAGCAAAAGGAGCGCGGGCCGAAGCGCGGAGAGCCGGAGAGGAGCTGCAGGGTGGAGAAAAATGAGGCGACCGGAGAAGCCTCGAGTGTCGGCACCTCGAGAGAGCGGAGAGAGCCGGCGGTCGGGGGACGGGGGACGGCGAGCGGGGCCGCGGGGCCGCGGGCGCGGGGAACGGGGGTCGGCCAGCCGGACCACACACGTCGCTCGCCGGGGTTCTCAATCCGCGAGAGCGCGAGCGCAGACCGAGAGGCGCTCCCTCGGATTAATTGCCAGCGGATCCACTGGCCGACTCGGCGATCCTCTCTTTTTTCAGCGCTCTCGGGCCTCGCGTGCGCGCTCCCCGGCCCCCTGCGCCGCTTGCCCGCAGCACAAAAGCTCTGGCTGCGTGCTGCTCGTCAATTTGCTCCGCGTTGCTCTCCTCCGTGCGCCTGCTCAATCGACTGTATCCTCGGCTCTTGCTCGATATCGCGGCCGATATGTCGACGCTGGGCTGCGGTGGAACTTGGCGGGAGCGGCCAAAGTTTGTCGTCGCGCGCCGACGAGCCAAAGACACATCCGGAAACACAGAAGAGAAAATAAAGCACTTGTCGGTTCGAGACTGGGGGACGGGGGAGGCGAGCAAGTATACAAAGGCTTCCGGACGGGCATTTCACAATATTTGCAAGAGACCGGATCGCTTTCAGACGACGGACACCAAGCGCGAGGGCGGCAGGCATGGCTGCCAAGGAAAATATTTGTCCCAGTGACCTTTTCTTTGTGCGGTGCCGAGTTAACAAGCTGTGAATGCCGTTTCCGAAAAAAGGCGGGCAAAAAAATAAACACGGCCCCTAGTGTACAGTCCAAGTCAGTCAGTCAGTCAGTCAGTGAGTCAAGGCTGAAGAGCCGATCGAGCGGCGGGTGAGCAAGTGAAAAGCCGACAAAGTTGCAGACGAAAGGTGCCGGTCCGCAGGCACCTGCCTTCAGTCAATGGGTGTCATCGGCTACGCGAGGCCTTGGTCTTAATCGTCAAATCCCGTTTGCTTGTAGCCAGGCTCGATGCGCCTGCACTTTCGACACGCTCGTGCTGTTGGCAAAGTGCCGGCCCTCCGTCGCGACACCGACGCCCATCCGTCCGCCCGGCTTCCTATGCCTCGACTCCCCAAGCCACGTTCTGCGGATAAACAGCGCCTTGCCAGAGAGTTTTGTTTGTGTCTTCAGCAGCGCGTCTCACGCCTCGACGCCTCGACGGCCCGACGCCCCGACGATCCCACTCCTTGTGAAAATACACAGCAACCGAGCAGACTCAGCCGCGTTGCTGCGCCGTCGTCTTCATCGTCCCGAGTTTGCCCGCATGCCAGTTGCAAGCTCAGCTCTTTCCGCAAACGCTCTTTTGCCAGGCAAAAACTTAGCCCCGAAGCCTTGGTACGGTGCGCGCGTAGTTAGCCGAGATTGACAGCGGAGAATCGAGCAGCTTCCAAGCTCTCCAGAGTGTGCAGAATTGTCGGTAGAGAAGACGAGCGCAGTTGCTGACTTTTTAAGCCGGATCATCCAACAGCCAAATAAATAGCTTGATCCCGAGATCGGGAGAGAGATCGCGAGAAAGCAGTCGCCGCTTGCGCGCCGGCGCGCCGTCGGCTCTTTGCTCGCTGTCAAAACTTGCCATTCGTCACGGAGCTTGACTCGGCCACCTTTACCGGATATTTTTTTAATCCACTTTTAGCGCTGACTCCGTGGTTGTTCGTGCTTAATGGCAGAGAAATAGTTTGGGCGCAAAAGGAATCGGAAGCCGCCGTCGCCCTTCGCCCAGTGGGTCTTTCTTGACGTCATAGCTGAGCGCGCAGCTTGCCCACAATCGCAACAAGTTTCAGACCAGCAGGCAGGGAGACTCGGTAGCGTGGGCTTTGAGTTCGATTAAAATCTAGGGAAACTCGGCAGCGAGCAAACAGCCGGCAGCCGCGCGCGTGCTCGTGTATAGGCAACGAGATGCGAGTTAAATTGCCACGCGCGGCAATGAGGATCGAGAATGTTAATGAAAGTGGAAGACTGCTCGCGGAGGAGCAAGAGTCAGTCCGTATAAGTGCGAAGGACGAACAGGAATTCGGCGAGTTTTTTGGTGGCTGCGTGTAGTGCAGCGAGGCCGAGATAGCGGTGCCGGCGGGCGGCGCATCAAGGACAGTAGCAGGCTCAGAAAAGTTTTGACGTCTCAACTCAGTCACGGGAAAGGAGATTATCTCGGCGGGATTTTCGAGCTGGAGCCGGGGGATTTGCGCTCGCAGCACCTGACGTCTCACCATTCTCTGACCGGCGCGCCCGTGCCCAGAGAGCCACGCCGCCAGACCGGCAGACCTGCTACCTGTTCGCAGCGCTGTCGCTCTCTCTCTCACTCTCTCTCGCTTCTTCCAGTGATCCGTCTTTACGCTGCGCGCGCGTTACATGCTACTCGATGGCATCGATTCCGCCGTAAAAGAGATCTCTAGTTGAGAACGGAGCAGCGTAGAAAGGCCGAGGACAAAAGAAATGGCAAAAGACGCAGTTGCGCGAGAGCACGAGAAAAAGGAGCAGCGAGTGGGCATGCGCGCTACACGAAACAGACCCCTGGCGCGCAATCGGCTGGGCGCGGAACAATGACGGGCCCCCCGTCTGCTCTCAGTATCAACAAACAAACCCTTCCTGTGTGCGCGCGCGCGCGCGCGCCATGCAGCCAACATCTCCCGCTCGAGACTGCTGGTGACCGCGCCATCCACTGCATCCCATCTACATTACGGCTCTCGTCTGCTATTTATTCGATTTATTGCTTTGAGCTTTCTTCCTTGCGGACACCAAACACCAAAGACAAGCTCTTATCTCGGGAAAACGTAGCATTTCACTGCGATGAGATTCCAATCGTCCAGAATATTTCCGATTGTTTGCACGAGACGCACTGTTTGCTTGATTACGGATGACGAGCAAAGGCCAGTACGGCTAGTTATACGAGAAACTCGATTCCTCCTCTGTAGTCAGTCAGCGGGAGAAGAAACATTTGAACTTTCCGAAAGAAATTCATAAAGCCCGCGAGAAACCATGTCGAAAGTGCGGCTAGAGAAAGAATTGTCGGCATCCGATTGCCACGGCGACGGAACGAATCGTGCTTTGGAAACATTGCCGCTGCGAAGGAACGCAGCCAAGGTAACACCGCGAGAGGAAGAGAGAGAGAGAGAGAGAAAGGGGGGGGGGGGGCGGGCGGGCCGGAAGTTGGAGTTTTCGAGACACTTCGACACCTGTGTCGCGACGACCTTCTTCGTGATGCCTTTTTCCTGCTGCCGACACGACGCGGCGCTGAGCCTTATTTGGGTGAAGGTTACGCAGTCCGAACCGCGCGCTTCTTTTGATTTCCCATCATTTTTCACTGTTAACTGTCGCAGCCTCGGTCGATAATTCGTGCGCGCGACAGGCAGCTTTCACTCGCGCAACGCGGCGCAACGCAACCAACAACTGACTGCGGTTCGAGTTAGCTTGCATCACGTCATTTGCCAGCTAATTTATAAAGCAATTAGATCTAATTGGTTTGACTCGTGGCATAGGCTGCCGGCAGCTTTTCTTCATTTGGTGCCAAGTTTTTCATAATTGCTCTTAATCGAATGCCTCGTGTTTTTCTCCGTCGGCGGGGAATTGAGACGAAAAATCAGCAAGTCTAATCGTCGGAGCGTCGGATGCGTAAAAAGCTCGGAGCAGGCTGCGACTGGCGGCAAGCCAAGGAGCGAGCTGGCGCTGGCGCTGCGTCGCAAAAACCGGAGGGGCACGCAGCCGGCGAAGTGCGCAAAAACATTGTTGTGCGAGCGTGGCCTCTAATGAATTTGTAAATATTATGACATTTTTATTGCACGCAAGCGCGAGCGAGCGAGCGAGCGCGCCGGGCTTGCGCGGCATGCAATTAAGCGCGCGCGGGTCTACAAGTCGCTGAGGCTGCTCGTTGCGCTGCTGCGTGCGCGCTGCGCCGCAAGCGGCAGATAACGAGCCGAGCGCTATTAAAATTCTGCTCGGCGCGGAAACTCGATGGAGAGAGAGAGAGAGAGAGAGGGAGCCGCAAATGGGCGAAGTACTGGCGAGTCCGCGAGCAGGCCAAGGGGTTAAGCCGTGCGGAATGCCAGAGAGCCGAATATGGTCGAGCGCCTTTTCCTATTCTAATGAACGCGGAAACGATACGTTGCTGGCCGGCTCTTAACGAGCGCGCCATAAGGCTCTTAGCTGGCTTTTTTCGCCGCCAGCTCTCGCGCTGCCCGTATAGCTCGAGCTCACTCGGCACTGCTATGTTCAGCCCCTCGCCTCGCGCACGCAGCTACGCTAATATTTTACGGCCACCTAGCGACGCCCATTCTCCTCCTCGTTCCCCTCCAAATAAACCTGGCTTTTTTCATCTCTCCTTCCCGATCGCAGCCGCTACCACGCAAAGCAACTCCGCCGTCGCCAAGCTGCTTTGTCTTTCCGATTTCCCATACTTCACTCGTTCTTCGGCTTCTCCAAAGCGGCCTTCGTTTGCCTCTTGGCCTCTCATTTTCCTACCAAACTCCAATGCCTGCCCCATCTAATTAGCCGGTGCGCTCAACGCTCGTTCGTTTCGCTCGGCTGTTTTTACCTTGAATTATTGCTGCAGAGGTCCGCCGTTGCGCGAGCAAGGAGCCGCTCTGCTCGTAGGCGATTCCGGATAGAGTCGCTTATGCACTGTCGATGTTGCCGTGGCAGTGGCAGTGCAGGCCCGATTAAACGATTGATAGCTGTACGCACGTGATATGCCTCGTTGAAAGCTGCAATTAAGTTGGATGGCCTCGATCGATAGGCAGGCAAGCAGCCAGGCACTGAGTTTCAGTCTCATCGATAAATCACGCCTTTCGATCCAGTTGGCGCGAGTAGGCGAGCTTCCGCGCAAGCTGAAACAAGTGCTACAGGCTACAGGAGGACGACAGCGCAGGCATCGTTGGTTGGGGAGTATACGTAAGGTGAGTGTATTAGATCGGGGAGGATGCGGCGTAAGGTGCGAACGAAGCGCGCAACGGAGCGATAAAGCGCGCGAGGGGGGTCGAGTGGAAAGTGAAAACGGGGCGAAGCAAGTTGGAGGGGCGAGCTGGCGGCGTGCGAGCGCGGGGCTATAAATTGCGGTCGCGGGCAGCGAGATGCTCGTCGCTCGGCCTGCGCGCGTGGGCCAATTGCCGATTGCCCGGGGCGCGCTCCGTTCTCGCGGACATTGCTTCGCGAGCGCTGCTGCCAGTCGGCCGACGCTCGCATCAGCGGGCCAGAAAAATCGGCGCGGATTACGGCAGTGCCCCCCTCGCTCGCCGCTCGCGCTGACCCTCCTCTCGCGCGCCGTTTCGTTCGGTCTCGGCGCGACGCTCGGAGCTCGTCTACGCTACGCGTGCACCGCGCGAGGGTTGCGAGGTGGGCGTAGATCGGCGGCGGCGGCGGCGGCGGCGACGGCGGCAACGCCCCGAGCTCCCCTCCGCGGCGGCGGCTAGGTGGGGAGTTTGGGGCCCCGATTGGTCGGCAGCGCCTCGACGCAGGCCCGCGCTCGCCGCATTAATTATTCTAAATAAGTCGTCGTGCATTTTCGCACGCTCGGCCCGCGTGCCGGTCATTACGTGGACTCGGCGCTAGCTGCCAGTTGACGAATCGCGCGCAAAGCCAGCTCGGCTGCACGTCAACGCGAAGCAAGTCCGCCGCCCTGGCGCGCTTTTCTTTCACGAGCGTCCGCATAAGCGCTCTTGTCTCGTTGCAGCCGTGAAAGCGCCGAGAGCCGCGCTCCGAGGCGCATTAAAGCATTTGCACCTTTTCTCGCCAGCCTCTTACTTATTTAAAATAACACTCGAGCAGAGAGGAACTCTCGCAAGGAACGTTCTCGGAGCGCGTTATACAGCTTTACTCGCGTGTCGGCTGTAGCCTCGAGTCCCGGGCACTCAACGAGAGAACAACGTTTCGCATATCTAGGCTTACTTGCACAGTGCTTGCCTAATTATCATCAGATATATCCACGAACAATAAGATTTGCTATGAAAGTTGCAAGATAACTCACCTGGCAGGCTCGGTCGATCAAATGATCGCATCGCGTGGAATAGGCGAAATTCGCGTGGCCCGAAACGGCTCCGAACAAAATACAACGCCGTAGCCGTCTGTATCAAATCTGAGAGAGCTCGGGCCGACTTCGGTCTCTCATTGTTGCGTCGAGTAGGGGCTATAAGGCTCCCATGCGCACTGGCGTTTCTCGTACCCTTATCGAGTTCTCCGTGCCTATACACATACCAATCTCGACATAGTTATAACTGACGCGGCTGCAGTCGCTCGATAGTTGCTCAAACTTTCTCTTTCGTACACACGTGAATAAGCCAACGTCTACTTTGACCCCTCGCACTCCAATACCGCACTCGATTAATCCAAACGCTTCGAAATGCCATCATGCAGATTCATGAGCTAGCACTATCGCTATAATAAGCCTATCGTGTAAAATCGTGTAAGATCGTGATTTCGCGTTCTCCCATGCGATCTCCGTGACCGCGATGTCTGCACCAAAGATTTCTGCTCATTATCGCGCCTGCCTGTAATAGCATAGTTACTAGTGGCGCGACCTTTGAAAGCTCTCAATCAATATCATCTCGGAGCACTTTGTCTTGACGAAAATTGCAGGCAATATCAATCTTGAGCATCGCGATATATAAATCAATGTTTTCTCTACTGCATCCATGATCGTTGTGCGCTTTTGAAGCTTCTATTTTAGGTAAGACAGCGATCCAACGACGTCGTACCGCGATAAGCGTCGCGCTTGAATAACAACCGAAGCTGCTGGGCGGCCTTTTTATCTGGAAGTATATTTTCTTCCTGGAAGACGTTGAAGCAGAGAGAGAGAGAGAGAGAGAGAGAGAGAGAGAGAGAGAGAGAGAGAGAGAGAGAGAGAGAGAGTGGCTCATGAATATTAATGCCGAATCAAGTATAAACTAACTGATCAATCGATATATTTCAATATAAATATCTGGGCGGCGAGGATTGCGATGTCTGTATATAGATTTACCAGCTAGAAGACCACCGACCACGCTCGTCATTATCACGAGAATAATACATCAATCGGAGTTTGCAAATGGTTAATCTAATAAAGTTGAGAAACGCGTTCTCGGAGATGATGCGTGTCTAATAAATAATAAAGGGTAAGCGAGTTTTTGACCACTCGCCGAGAGTCTTTCGTATGTTATATATACATCTTGCTTCTCGGATCTAGGACCCATCGAGCGCGCGAGGCTATCCTCAATTTGTATCCGACGGATACGAGCAGAGGCGCTTTGCCGCTTCTCTTTTCGACCCTCCTGATTGGGTCTCTCAACGAGACACTCCCAATTCTTTCATATATCACTAAATCCTGCTGCTTGGTTCTGTACCTCACAGATTCTGTTCTCACGAGAGCCTCCGTCATGGCTAGCAGCTAATCCTGAATCGTCGGACGAATGTGCCGTAAATACAGTCTACGTGAAATTCAGTGCAATACAGGTGTATCGCGAGGAGTGTGCGGGGAGAGTGCAGGTCGAACGAGAGGCCAGTCGGTATGAAGGCATGCTGCCGCAAAGGGAGGACAATGAGCCGCAAAGGATACTGCTTGCACGTGCCCATTACGCGGCCAAAGCAATTGACGCTCTCCCGCGAACGGAAGAGCTGTCGTGTGATCTGCCTCGAGTGACAAAATGCTAAGGACATAGACGTATATAGACGCCAAATGGCCACGTGCACTCACTTTAGTCACGACCTGCTTGTTTGCTACGCTTATTTCGTATATCGTTTGCTTTCGTGCAATGCTTTTCAATTATATATATGAAAGCGCTATTAGTTAGTGTAATTTTAATACATTTCGGGTAAACAATTCACTGAAATATTTTAAAAACTCAAAGAACTCATTATAGAAAATGATCAAATTATGTATCCGATATCCATACAGACACACACACACACACCACGCACACGCATGCGCACACACGCTCAAAAAATTTTCAACGTCAATCGTCAAATCTAAATCCATAGGGCACGTAGATAAAATACACATATTTCAGTAATAAATCCAATCCATTCAGTATCATGTTGTCGACTCATCATTTTTTAATATCTTTTTACCACTGTCTGTGAAATTAAAATGAATAGTAATGGTCTCATCATTTGGATTGAAAGAGAAACAGAGAGAGAGAGAGAGAGAGAGAGAGAGAGAGAGAGAGAGAGAGAGAGAGGAATAAAATGGAGGAAAAAATGCTTTAAATTTCTGTATGTTTTATTTTAAAAACGAGCTGATAGCGAAAGCTTGTCAGTATGTTAAATCCATAAAATCTTAACCATTTTCAAAATTGTTTTCAAAGTGACTAGTTGTAAATTAAAAACACACAGATTTCTGAAATTCATTACTAATAATATTGTAATTCTAGAGCCACTGCTAAATTACTAATGTTGAGAAAATGTTTGATCGAGCGCAAGTCTACTGAAACTTATAATTATATCTTTCAAATAAGAATTTGAACTTTTGTCAAGTAATGAATGACAATTGAATTTTATTTATTAACGAATATCCGTGATCGCGATATATTCAAACTGCATCGTTTATTCGTGTATCTGTAGTATTGAAATTTTTAAATTACCATGGACAAGAAGCTCTAAACAACGCTAGCGGGAATAAAAGACTCATGAGACGAATCTGACATTTTTGTGAGCTTATATACCAGAGACTATACCTTGGCATTCTAGAAAAATCCATAATCTAGCATTCTGATATCATTCGTGTAAGGATTCATATATGTACCATAGTAGACATGTTTTTAAGATGGATGATTAATGCAATTTATATTTTGAATTGAATATTATGAGGATCATTAAAAATGTTGTAACATGGAACTATTACAGCTGCTCATAACTGGTTTTGAGGACGGATTGATTGATGGATGAGTTTTGAATAGGCTTCCAAGTAAAATCGTGTATAAAAAGAAGAGCAATGATGCCGCTGCGTGTATGGAAGGGAGAATCCAGTGGAGATGACTCTGAGGCAGCTTATTGCCGACTTCTCTGTTACGGTGCAAGTGATTTCAGTGGGGAAAGGGAGATCGCTCGAAAGGGTATGCTTTCGAGATGATCCTGTTTCATTGTTGACTTGATTGAAGCATAACTGTGCGAGTAATTGTAAAAATAGTATTTGAATTGGTCTTGTTTGCAAAAACATAGCACGACCCTCGAGACCAAATGCAACTATCGAACAAAAGGATCTTCGAATGTGACTTAATGATTTCTATAGTTGTCCAATTAATGAGATTGTTTTCATACGAAAAACAGCATTACAGATGTTGACCGCGTATGCGGCTGCACTGAGTATTGTTGTTGATGGGTCGCTATGTATTGCCGCAGACCATCCGAGAGCTTAGCGGAAACGTTTCGCCAGTGGGAGTGGAGGGGAGCTGAAAAACGACAATGAGGTGAGCGATTGAGAATGACGTAAAGGTTATTTAGATGTAATATGGAATAGGGCTGCACAGAGAGCATAGAGAATCATATAGCACTCATGGGCGTTCGCTAAATGATTGGTTCGCCGTAACATTTCCATAAGATGGCTTTGTAAATGCATAATTCTACATGGCGCCGTTTATTTCTTCATCGAAGGAATCATCACGCTCTTTCGAGATATCTCAGTCTGCGAGGGCAGAGCTTGAGGCCCGTGATGTAGCAATAGAAACGATTTATTATCTGGAGGCCGAGCGAGACAGAGAGGAGGATGATTTGCGCGCGGCCAAGCAGAGAGCCATGCACGCGAAAGAGAGGAGCAAAAAGAGGCAGGCAGAGCGAGGAGAGCGGCGCAGGCAGGGCAGACGCGCTGTAAAAAATCGGACCAGTCAATGATGGTGCCCGAGGGCCCCGGCTGGCGGCCGCCGCGCAAACCCGAGCGAGGGGGGCCCGCGAATAAATTACGCGATCCGCAGTCCGCAGTCCGCGGCAAGGGCAGTCCCTGCCAGCGGCCGGCTAACACATTCGTCGGCCGCTCTCGTAAAGTGCCAGGCAAAAACGCGCGCCGCGAGTCGTCGCTCGGCGGGCCTGCGCGCGCACGGCGCCGGGGAGCGGGCGAGCGCGAGCGAGCCGGCAGCGGGGAGGGCGGCGGGGCGGCGCTCGGAGGGCGTGATGGCCGACGGGGCGGGGCCGCGGGTCGGCGGGGGCGCCGCTGGTAGCGCGCGCGCCGGCGGCGGGCGGGGCCCGGCCCGGCGCGGCGGCCGCTGCTTGGCTCGCAGCCGCGGCCTGGGCGGAGTCGCCGCCTAATAGAGATGCCATCGAGGGTGTCTGGCGCACTGCGGCTCGCGAGGGCCCGCGTGGGAGGCGAGAGGCCGGAGCGAGCGCCGCGGCGGCCGGCGCAGCGAGCGGGGAAGGGGGCAGCCTCGCTCCACTAAGTAGGGACCGGCGGCCTGCCTAGTTTAGACATCACCGAGCGACGGATGGACAACCAGTCAGACTCGTCACGGCCCCCGCTCAACACGACTCTCTAGCAGCCGCTGCAAGCGTCGCGCCGTTCGAGGCTGTTGAAAGCGTAGTGCAGCGCGCAGGCAGCCGGCCGTGCACTCCTCGCGTCGTCGCGGCGGGCGCGGGCCCGCGTCGCACGCTCGCCCGGCGATGAGTGTGGCCCTGGCAAGCATGGACTCGGCTTACGGATTGAGCAGACTCGCCCTGAGCGGCATCAGCGTGCACCAGCACCTGCTGCACTTGCAGCAGCAGCAGCAGCAGCAGCAGCACCACCACCACCACCTCCACCACCACCTCCGCCAGCTGCCCGACGCCTCGTGCCCCGCGACCTCGCCGTCGGGCGCCTCGGCGGCGGCAGCGCTGCGCTTCAGCGTGGTCAACATTCTCAGGCCGGACTTCGGCCGGGAGGCCATCGCCGCGCGGCCGGCCGAGGCCTCGAGCGCCGCGAGCAAGAGGACCCCCATCCGAGTGACAGCGCTGCCGGCGCACAGCCCCCTGGCGCTGGCCCGCGACCTGAGCGCCCTGAGCAGCCGCCACTCGCAGTCGCCGCGGCCGCGGCCCAGCCAGTCGCCGCTCGAGCTCGCCCCGAGCTCGGCCTCCACCCTCAGCCGCAGCGCCAGCCTCGAGAGCCTCGCCAGCAGCCGGAGCTCGGTGGCCGGCAGCTCGGTCAACTCGCCGGCGGCCTCCAGCGTCGGCGCCGAGTCCCTCGGTGCCGAGTCCAGCGCCGGCCAGCAGAGCCTCTGGCCCGCCTGGATCTACTGCACCAGATACTCCGACAGGCCCTCTTCGGGTGAGTCTTCTGGTCGGGGGTGCGGCGGCTGCGCGTCCGTTCGCCTATTGCGGCTGCTCGATCGCTGTGCCGACTCGCTGGAAAAAACCGCGATAAAGATATATGCGTCAGCCGTACGTCGGACGTGCGGATGGCGGCCTTGACTATCGCCTTGTGATTGCGCGACGGCTGATCGTCGACACGTGCGTCGCGCGCAGATCGTCGAATAAAGTCGTCCCGATTTTTCAACACCCTCGCTTGGCGCGATCATTGCCGCGAGTCGAACCAGTTGAGCAAACATCAGCTGTGCGCGTTATATCATTATTTGGATCGCGCGTGAATACGCGAGCGCATCGGCGGATAATCTATAGGCCGAGGTGTGTGCGTAGTTGTCGGTACGCGCGACGAGTCGAGCAAATTATGCGCGGGGCCGTGTAGCCGCAAGGCGGCAAGGTGTGCTGCTCGCGCGCGACTCTCCGTCAGCGAAAGGGGTGTACGGC
The DNA here is from genome assembly GCF_024137745.1 of Phymastichus coffea. Lineage (NCBI taxonomy): Eukaryota > Metazoa > Arthropoda > Insecta > Hymenoptera > Eulophidae > Phymastichus > Phymastichus coffea. The sequence continues at coordinate 1,440,162 of NW_026706881.1, forward strand.
GGCTCGGCGGCGGCGCGGCGTCGGCTCGGCGGCGGCTCGGCGGCGGCTCGGCGCCGGCTAATGGCACCTAATTCAATTAGAAGAGATAATGCCGGCGCGGCAATCCAGAGGGATCTAAATCGGCTGCGAGCACGCGCCGCGCTAGGCACGCGATCTAGGCCGCGCTAGTCCTCGGCGGCGCGGCAAGCGCTGCTGCGGCGCCCGCTGGCACGGCTTTGCTGAGTGTCGAACGCTTGTTGCATTGCAGGACCGCGCTCGAGGCGAGTGAAGCGCTCGCAGAAGATCAAGACGCCGTCGGTGCCGGACGAGAAGCGGCCTCGCACGGCGTTCAGCGCCGAGCAGCTGGCCAAGCTGCGCGACGAGTTCGCCAAGAACAAGTACCTGAACGAGGAGCGCCGGCAGAAGCTGTCCAAGGACCTCGGCCTGAACGAGCAGCAGATCAAGATCTGGTTCCAGAACAAGCGCGCCAAGATCAAGAAGGCCACCGGCCAGAAGAACCCGCTCGCGCTGCAGCTGATGGCCCAGGGGCTGTACAACCACTCCACGGTGCCCGTCGACGAGGACGCCGAGGAGGGCCTGTCCAGGTAGGCTGCCGCCGGCCGCGCAGCCTGCGACTAGTTGGCACCGTGCTTCCCCTCTCGCGCGTCCTCGGGTCGGCGTGTTCTCGTCCGCCTCGTCGCAAGACTGTCCTGGCTGTAGACTGCAATAGACTGTACTGCCTCGCTTCAGGCTCCTTAGTTCTTAAACTTGTATGTATCTCGCTATTCCGTATTTGATGTATGCATCCGCGTGCTCAGCCAGAGATTATTATTATTTATTTCGATGTATATAGACTGTATATAGCCCCTGATGGTATCTTGTTTGTCCATATGTATATGTGTAAATGCGATACAGCTGCCCTCGCAGTTGACATCCATTGCGTACAAAGATTATCTAAATAATTATCATTATGCAGTAGGCTCGATACTCGATCGCATGCGTCCTTTCTATCGTTCTCGCTTGCAGATTTTCAACCGTAGGACTTGCGTTTCGTTGTATTGTGCGTCGCAGACAATTGAATCGATGTAATGAGTATATCGTACAGAGCTTCCGTTTATGCACTAATCATGTCTAAATAACAAAGCCCAGTGAGTTAGATTCCCAGTTAGTTCGCGCTTCGCATCGCAAATCAACGTCATCACACCGTCGTCTATCGCCATAACGTTGTGTACGAAATGATCTCATTGAACATGTGTATGCGTGTATATATATATATTTACCTGTTACGTATATGACATTGTCTCGGCCACGCTCGAATCTCTTGTAGAGAACAGTGTAACGAACTTATACATCTTTCTAATCGTCCTAAGCTGATATTTATTAGCGATTATTAAAATATTACTACAAATACAGAAAAATGTCGTTTTCCTTTTCATTACTATTTATTTGGCCATATTCCTTTAGCCTCGCTGAAAGGCGCATTCGTCGAAAATTCTCGTAGCCATGTATGCATTTGCAAGTTTGACATACGTACGATAATCCGTTGCGATGACCATGATTCGGCTTCAACTATCACGCTCCGTAAAGGTTGAGCGTAGTAGATCGAGAAGAGGTCGCTCTGAGCTTGTCGAGCATCCGCAAGGCAGGAAGGAAAGATGGAACCGGCGGAGGGGAAACGCACCAGAAATCGATTCTCCGCGTACGAACGGAAGAGCAGAATGATCTGTGCTGCCTGGTGGGAGGAAAATAGCGAGTAGCAAGCCGTGGCAAAGGACTGCTTGCGAAAGCTACACCGTGATTTTTATTATAGTTGGCAAGTGTTTAATAGGGGAGGAGGAGAGAGGCTAAAATAGTAAAAGAGCACGAGCGGTAAATCATGGGGAAGGATGCGAAGGAGCGATAAAAATGTTGAAAGATAGGCAAGCGAATGATTTTGAGAGCTAGATGTGGCTGGAGAGAGCAGCCAGTAGATATGGAGAGTGAAATAAGTGCGGAGTTGAAACAATTTGGCCGGGCAGGCCTCGTAAACTTGTCCGCGACTGGGTGGTTGGATGGTCGGGCGGTTGGCGGGGGCGAATAAATTCATAGTGATTTAAGGTGGGAGCGTGCGGGTGTAGCGCTGCGCGGCTCCAGGCTATGCGTGCGCTCTTTAGTCGCGGATAAATTACCAGCGCTCGCGCTTGTCCCGGGCCATTGTGTTTAATTGCTGGCGCGTCGAGGCGCAATTGCCGAAGAGGGCCGCCGCCGCCGCCGCCGCCACTGCTGGTCGCGATAACGAGGGCCTGCTGCACGGTTGGCCGTCGCTTGATAGCGCGGCTTGCGCTCGCAGTGAGAAATAGCCCGGAGCTGCAGCCATTAGAGGTCTCCGGGGCGGCCGCCAGTGGCTTACTAAATTTCCGGCACTTCTTGGCCGCAATTCCCGCAGCGCGCCACCTGCCAGCTGCGCCACCGAAGCAGCCGAGCCGCCCCTACTACGTCCGCTAATGGCCCTCTGCCGCGAGCCCAACTTATCATTTGGGCCACGCCGCGCGTCTCAATAGCTCGCTCTCTATAAATACAATTGCGATTGCGCAGCTTTGGCGTGCAGTGTAGCGCGGCGCGGAGCAACGGCCAGACAGCACGTGTATCCAACTAAGTCTAAATTTACGTTCCGCACTGCTCGCCGTTCGCTCATCGATTTACGCTCGCTCGCCCCGGCTTCTCACACCTTCGAGCTCATCAGCCGCGTGACTTTCCGGCAGGCCCGTCCAATAAATATCTCCGCTAGCTAATCGCTTGTCGAGTCGTTCGGGGAGTAGCGCGCCGCGCGCTTTCCGCCTCGCTGCCGCGGCAGAAGCCCCGGGGCTCGCGGCCTCGCGCGCATCACTCTCGCCGCCGGCCAAGTGCACCGATTTAGCTCCGCGGCCTGACGCAACGCCGCAACGCGCAGCGCTCTCTGCCCGCGGCCGCAGCTTGCCCGCGCGAAAATAATACTTGGCAACGCTTATTTATATGCGCGCTCGGGCCTGTTGCTCGCTCGATTCCGCGCCGCGCGCGAGCAGGCCGAACGACGGAAAAAAGCGCTGGCAATTAGCTGGCCGTAAATGTGTCGCCGCTTATGATCTGCGAGGCAGATGTCTGCGCATAGATCACGGCTCGTAGCCTCTTTCTCTTTTTCGCGCCGCGAGCGTGGCACAGAGGCGGCTGAGCGCGCGCCGACAGTCAAAGAAGCGAGGCGCGACGAGCGCAGCCATCGGGGAGCCCGAAGCCGCGAGCCTAATTGGCTGGGCTGCGAGCGCGATATTAGAACCTCGTTATCCTAACGAGCTCCAGTGCGGCTCAGCACTTGTACTCTGCCCGAATAGGCACCACCCCCCCGCGCCCAGCGCGTATCCACTTCCCGTGTCCGCGTCCCGTGGCTTTTCGCGACTCGCTCCTCTCGTCGGAAGACCTTTACGGTCGCGAGCCCGCCGAACCACTGCGAGTCGGAGATGATCGCGAGGCTAGGACAGCTGGCCAGCGGCGGCAGGCCCGAAGAGAGAAACGAGGAGCGAGGCAACGCGATTCGGTGCCCTTTCGGCGCAGACCGTTTATTGCACGGACTCGCGCCAAGTCGGCTATTGTTCGCGAGATCTTTCAAGGCCCCGGAGCCGTGGCGCGCAGCGGATGCCGCACAGGTCCAAGGCTAATTAACCGATTAGTCCTGTGCGCGCGACACTCGCCCACTCAACCCTCGCGAGCCCAATCGCACTCGGGACCAGCTCCTCCGACTGCGCGGCAGAGTCGATGCTAGCTGCCTCTCGAGTTCTCCTCGTTTTCTTCTCTCCTTCGCTTACACCACTCGCTCGCTTCTCCGCGCCTCGCTGCGCGCATTCCCGACAAATCATTTGCGGCGGATATCTGGAGCACATTGTCGCATCGCACCTTACACTGCCTCTACTTGCTGCGACGTCTAGGTTGTCCTGCTTCTCCAATAATCACGCAATTGGTGACGGGTCTCCCACAATTCCTATAATCTAAGTGCTAACATTATTATATATATATGTATTCTAGCTTGTTCAAGCGTCAACCATGGCGCAGTTTTTCTACAGCCGATTGCCAATTGACGCCACTGTGATAATCAGTGCTAATGAGATATCATTGGCTGTCTTCTAATCAAATTACTTCTAATCTTATTTATTATAGTTAGTATCTTGAGTAGTGCCTCAGTAAGCCAATCAAAGTTTACTCAAACCCAATACCAATAATCGTTTGTTTCCCGTTTAACTGACTGCAACTATTGTCCCATGTTCGTTTCAGTTTCGTTATCACCGCAACACAAATAAGAGTCTCCTTCGGATGTTGCACGTGTAAATCAAGAGGCAAGATTTTTCAAGCTATTGTATTGTAAGTATGACAGCTCGAAAGGCGAAGAGCTCGAAATTTTCTGTATTACATATCTTTTCGCACTGATTTCAGAAAGTATTATCTATGGCTTGGTTTTAAATTCTGCTCTTTGATGCACTTGGCATACAAATGTTGTAAAATCGCAACGACTCGCGAAAATTGAGCAAGTTCAAAGCGCTATTATGGGACATAATATACGACTCTTACGCTTTTTTTCATTTCATGATACTACACATTTGCACTTTTATAGAAACAAATTATGCTTATTTACATCATTTTACAAACGAATATTTATAAAATACGATGCCAGTGTAAACTCACAGATTACTGGTCAAAATAATAAAGACGCACTGCTTAACCCTAATTTAATAATTAGATCATATCGTAATTATCAAAATATCAAATTTTCGTCGTAATATAAAATATTCAAGGTCAGAAACTTAGGTCCATTTAATTTATCTTAATACAAGATTACACAATAATATAAAATATAGGGAAAAGAAGAAGATTCACACGAAACTATCTCTGAAGTAGAGTGATAACCTGATTTTTGGTAAACATTTTCAAAATTATAGTAGTAAGCATGCGGTAACACACCACATCTAGTATTTTTCATTTAGAAACCTACTTTGAATGTAACTGTCATACCTAGCGATGATTCTATAAGTGCTTTAAAAGTTCAATAACATTTTAAAATGGAAAGAAACATCAAGGATAGTCATCAACATCAAAATAGTTACATTTGATGCGTTTATATTTCATTTTATTTGTTTTAAATTTATATACTAACATGTATTTTGAATTGCCCTAAAGTCATTCTAGTTCATATTTACTGTAGCTTGCGTATAAGTATTCCATGTTACATAAATTGATTAAATTAATAAATACAGAAACGCTGATCGAAAACAAATTAAATGCTTAGCTACACCCATTCAATTATAAACAAAGCGGCCAACCGCAATGACAATAGGTTTTCTTGAAAAGTTGTAACGAAGTTATGAAGTTATAAATGTATCTTGTGACTTGAACATCAACAGGATAAACATTCAAATACAGTAATAACAAAATGTTGCAAACATTAACCGATTTCATATGCGTTCAAATAGCTACTGTGTAACAAATTTGATCTTCATGAATGAGATATTTCTTTCGTAAAAAGTAAAAAAATTAGGCAGGAATATTTTGAATAAAATATTTGAAAAATGATCTATTTATAAAAATAATGTATGCGTAAAGTTAGGTTACATAATCTATCGAAATGTTAAATTAAATTGAGGTGAATTAATGTTAGATATGAGATTAGATTGCATAATAATATTAAGATAATAATATTGTCAAAATATTAAGGTGGCACTTTTCTGATGAAAATCTTTATTTTTTTTAACCTCTCGATCACTGCACTTTCTATTTAAAAAATGAAGACTTTTAAGATTTTGCCAAATTAATTTAAATGTAGCAAAATTATTTTAAAAGCATAAATTTTATTCAAGCCTAAATAAAGAATGTTTCACGCGCAAACTGATTTGACTAAAATAGTTGTTCGAAGGTTCATTTTCTTTAATTAAGCACTGTAAGTAATCACTTTTTGAGACGGACAATTAAGATTTCTAGACATATGGCAATTTTAATTAAAGATTATTTGGAATAATTTATAATAAAAAAAGGTACTTCACAATATCGAAATTTTTTTCCTTGAGATCATTGATTGTCAAGGATTATATATTGTTTGCGTCTAACCATTTATATCGTATATGTTATGAAATTATATCAAATGCTATCGTAATATGAAGAAATACTTTAAGATTGTGGTATAATATGCTCTGGTTGTATGTGTCACTAATAAATAAGAGAAGTAAATCTTCGTGATAAATTGTAAATAAAATATTACTTGTGTCAGGTAGGACTGAAAACGACTATGCAGTTGGAATGATTGCCTCATATTCTCAAAAAAAAATGAAGTTTCGTATTTTACAGATAAAAATGGTTATATTGATTCAGTATCATTTTTTAAATAAGCGGTAAATTTATGTCAAATAAAAGCAAAGCACAGCTGTGTGATGCACGGCATGAAATGCGACCAGTGCTTAGTAACCGACTTAGAACCCATAGTAAATATTGTATATAAAAAACCAAGCGAGCAACGAAATGAGGAACAGTAATGAAGGTAAACTGCAAGTTCTCGACGTTAAAATTACAGCATCTGGAAGAAGAGAATACTATTGTTTTTGAAATTTAACGAATGTGACGAGCTTGCAACTAGAAAAATAAAATCCAGCAAAGAAGAAGCAGTACAGAACAAAAAGGATCTCAGAGCAATGAACTACATTTATTGTGAAATTTCAAACAATTAATCAGATTTTGTCAATCTGGAAAATTCGGCGTATGAAATCATGAAGAAATTCAATGAGATATATTTAAAATAATCATCAGCGCTACAAATATGCATAAATAATGAGCTGAACAAGATAAATCAAAGTTATTATTTTCCAAGTCGAATAGAGGAAATATAACAATTACTATGGATGTGGAAAAACAAAACACTTTATAAAGGACTATACTCGTAAAAACCCAAGAGCCAGAGAAAACGGAAGAAGAGGAGTGCATTGGAAAGGAGGTGCGAGTGATCAGCAACAACAACAGCAATTGCAATAGTTTCGAGGTCGCGGAGGCAAAGGAGAATATTGAGGCTGCTATAGCATAGGCAGAGGTCAACAACACAGCGAAGTAAAAATTTATACATGCGATACAAATAAAATAGATCGATTATTGGGCAGTGGTTGCACTGATCACATAATAAACGTTGAATCTTAATTTTGCAAATCAATTATCTTGAAAAAAATCTACAACTGTAAAAGTAGGCGATGGTAGAATATTAAGCCATACAAAAGTAGGAAAAATCATAATTTATTTTGATATAAATGGAGAAAAAAATAAAATAAAAATATTAAATATATTTTATGTTAAAGTAAAGAACAAAAATTTGTCAAGTTTTGCAAAAATAACTAACGAAAATAAAATTATTTCCATTGAAAATACATCAAACATTTGTAACAGACGAAATAATTTGACACACAAAGGCATTTCACAAATAAAATGGATTATATAAAATAAGTAGTTATCAATAAAATTAAATGTTATAATGGAGTAAAAGAAAGAAAGAGAAATGTCATAAAATTTTAGGTCATGTAAATTTCAAATATTTAAACAATATGTGCAAAATTAAATTCGCTGAAGGTTTGTCGGAAAACTAGAATTAATATTTTTCAAATGCGGTGCGTGTATCCAAAAAGTAAAATGTGTAACTTACTATTTGAAAATAAAAAAAATAAAGCAACTGAAATTTTATAATTAGTACATACAAACTTAAATTGACATTATAAAACTACAGATTTCGATGGTTCAGCATATTTTTTAACGTTTATTGATAATTATATTAAATACGCGTAAATTTATTCTATAATGTCATAGTCAGAGTTTTGCAACTGCTTTATTGATTATGTTAACAAAGTCGAAAATATTATAGGAAAAAGAATGAAAAAAATACGATTTAATCATGAAACTGAATATTAAAATAGAAATCCACGTATAAGTTTGTAAGAGATAAAGAAATTTTCCTAAAACCTCCATATCCTCCAAATGTTCATATATTAAACAGAACAGCTGAAAGATGTAATAAAACAATAACAAATTCAATTAGATATTTGTTTTATAAGGGAAAAGTAAATCATAGATATTGGCCGAAAATAGGTACAGCTGCGGTATATTTAAAAAAAAAGAACCATTGCAAATCCTCTAGACTTAAACAAAACACCTTTTAAATTTTCTTTAAAAAAACATCTGAATATTAGGATAGCCAAGTTATTATAAGAGTATCAAAAATAAAAACAAATACAAAATAGGATGTAGAAAAGATGAAGTGAAAATTTTATTATGATAAGATGATGTCAAATACAGAGTTTTGATAAACAACAAAATAGTTCGAAGTTCACACATTGACGTCACTGAAAATATTATGAAAACTTAATTGGCTTCAGAGTTGGTCAAAATAGCGACAATGAGGAATATAAAAATTTTGATAATAATAGACAAAACTCCGTATCAAACGGAAGTAAATAAACATAGACGAAGATGAAACGAATGAAAAAAAATGACAAGGCAAAAAAAATTTGAAGAAGGTCTGAAGCTATGAATAAAGAAATGAATTGTATGATTAAAAATAAAACATGAAAATTAGTTGGAAAATCTAAAAATATATCAAAGTATTAAATTTAAAATGGATGTTCACAAATAAATCTAATAATAAGAAAAAGGTTAGATTTGTTAGAGGTTTTCAACGAACTGAAATACTTGAAGATTTACATTCGCCAATAGCTAGGATTCAAACTTTGATATTATTATTGTCTTATTGCTTCCAAAATGAGTTGAATTTCTTAAACGATTACATAAAATCAGAAGAACAAAAAAAAAATAAAGTTTTTAAATTAGTAAAAGTTTTGTAAGGTTTGAGAGAAAGCTCAAGAACTCGATATGAATGCTACAATGATAATATTAGAAAATTAAAATTTGAAAGAAGCGAAAGCAATTATTGTTTATATACAAAGTATCAAAATGATTATGTAATTTATATAATTATATTATTAATAGATGATTTATTGTTATGCGGAAAACATAGAAAAGGGCTCGATGAAAAAATAATTATCAAATAGATTTGCTATGAAAGACTTCGGAGAAATAAATAGTTATTTAGGTATAAATATCAAATATAATTATAAACAAGGGGGAATGTTACGAGATGAAATTAATTATGTCAATTTATTAACTAGTAAATATAATATTGTGAAAGCAAAATTATATTTTACAACAATGGGACGAAATTGGAATTTAGAGCCTGTATAAATGGCATCAAATGATTTGAAATATAAAAATTTAATTGTGGCATTATTATGTGGCGTTATATATAGAAACAAAACTAGATGTGAGATATAGCGTAAATTATTTAAGTAGATTTAAAAACTGTTATGATGAAACTCGCTATAAATATGCATTAATCTAAAATACTTGTATTTGGTTAAAAACCTTAAATTAACTTACAAAAGAAACACAAATGCCGATGTGATATATTGCTTTGTTTATACTGATTAGACTGATGATAAAAATGATAGGAAATCCACAACTGGATACTATAAAAATTTTTGAATATGTGTTATTTAATAGAAATCGCGAAAAAAAGGTATAGTTTAATATTTATAAAGATGATTCTGGGGCAATTGCATTATCTAAATTCGAAAAATTTAACAAAAAATTCAAAATATATAATTCAAAATACATTTTCACCTCGTAAACGAATGTTATGAATAAAAAATTATAAGCACTGTAAAAGTCTATATTAATTCAGAAAATAATATTGCCGACTTTTTAATAAAAGCTTAAAGACGAAACAAATCTAAAAAATTTAGAATTGCATTGTGAATTATATAACAAATTGTGAAATGTGTGATATAAATTTAAGGTGGTGTGTTGAAATAAGAGGTAAATTTATGTCAAACAAATGAAAAACATAAGCTATGCAATGCATGGCATAGAATGTGACCAATGCTTAGTTGCCAAATTACAACTAAGCAAATATTGTATATAGAAGACCAAGCAAACAACGATGCAACTGTACCACAAATCGTCATGCTGTGGAGAATGTAACAACCTTTCGATAATAAACAGTAGTACTCGTATAACTGTTTCTCATTTTTTTCAACTTGCAAACTGCAAGCCGTAGTTAACGATTTATACCCTAATATTTATACCAATGTACTTTAATTAATTTTTTGTTGATATCACCTGATAAAAATAATCTTTTGTAGTGTTTCTTAAATTGATCACATAACTAACGATCATTATGCACGCGCGCGCGCACACATACATACGCGGGGGGGGGGGGCACGTACAAAGCTAAAAATGTCAACTTATAGTTGATTGGAATTCATACAGGCTTATTTCAAATTGTGACTGTAAAAGTCATAGACAATGCTACACACAATCAAATGTACAACCAAGTAAATTAATTATAAATAAATCATGATCCGCCGATCTTTAGTTTACAAAAAAAATATTACATTGATTTTTTAATTATCTTTACGTACAAGCTTTGAATTGAAAATAAAAATATCCGTGTTTTTAATATGTTACCTGAGTCTTAAACCTAAAATTGAGAGTCCCTGTGATTCAAAATAAGTCTTGAAATAATCAGCTTTTCATAATTTGTTTAATGTTAGTAGAATTTGAACATAGTTTCTATCCACATTCAAAAACTACCAGATTATTTTATGAACGTATGTGAGTGTAAGAGAAGGAGTGTTTATGTAATAAAAATATTTACAATATCTTGATATTTATATTATTTCTATTAAAAATATCGTATTCATATATCATTTGAATGGATATTAAGTTTCTCTTAGCTTCCTATTATTATTATTTAAATTTTTATATTGGTTCTCCAATATATATATGAATATATTTATAGTAGTATTTTTATATTTTATAAAGAATATTTTCTCAGTGAGAGTTTTCTATCTTTTGATATTAACCTTTCGATTACATAACGTGGACAATACAGCTTATATAGGACTATTATGCGCAAAAATTCTATAACTTTTAATGAAGAATGGGTTAGCTAGCGTATAAGCCCTTATTTAACAGCTTATGAATGCAGTTTTAATTAAAACTAGCTCGAACTATCGTACTTTAAACTACTTCTCTTTTCCGGATATGTAAAATGGACCTAATATGAACTATTTGAGAAAAGGCATTTTATAAAACGCACGCTTCAATTCGTACTTTCCACGCGTTGTTTTGAAAAATATCGTAGCTATATATATGTTCGGGAGAGAGCTTCTCGTCACGCGTGCCTTTCCACCCTCTTGTCGCTTGGCTTCAACCATACACAAGACACAAATCTACTTACTCGCATTCCCGCAGTACTTAGGCCATGTACTATTTTACATATCTGAATCATACATGACATAAAGTAAGTTAGGATATCAATATTTCTTACATTTTTCTAATACTACATAAGGATAGGTAAGTAACGCAGATTTTTGCCAAGTGGTATTGGATCACTAATCACTTTGGTTCAATGAATTTTTTTCTCTTTCGAGATACTTGCTGTATTACATGTATTTCAAGATCCTTTGCATGTATTCGCATTAATAAATATAAATGGAATATTAATAAGAAAGTTGGTACGTGAGCTTTAGCTGAACACACGAATATATGTAAACATAATATTGGTTTGATGATATTAAAATTGGCGATATTGAACTAAATAAAAATAAGCGGTTATTTTCAGATAAAATGCACAGACAATTGAACACTATCAAACTGACAGGTCCATATAAAGTATCTGTAGATGGTATAAACAAAATTAATAAAAGGATCTTATCATCTAGATGTTAGGATTTACTTAAAAAACAACTTTGATGAAACAGAAAACTATACTCCTTTTCCACTTGCTTTTCACCATTTAGTATCTTAGTCTAAATATCCTTGGGATTAAAATCTGTTGCTTATCTGTGACACGACAGCATAACAATCGGAATATGTTCGCTCTCTCATTATTTGAAAAAATGTTTAACGACCGTGCAAAATATGATTGGTGATTTGATAAATTGTAATTTTTGTTTACTAGATAAATAATTGTTTAGTATTCAGTATCTCAATGATTGTCGTATTTGTTAATCTTTTGTGTGTATTTGCAGCCTTGATAAGGATGATTAATGACATTATGGAAACGTTGTCAATAACTAAATAATAAATGCTTGAAAGGATCCTTAGGATTTGAATTTTTTCAATAATCCTTAAACTTAATAAATCACTATGGTTATTGGCTTGTTCGTGGTATGATCCCTCCTTTGAGTTACCACTTACTAATCCTCTCTAATATGTTATCCGAGTTATTATCTGTATGAAGTGAGACAAAGTAATAAAACAATTACATAAATTAATGGAATTTTTATTCATAAAACTTATTCTAGTTTACATATGTTTTTGACGAAATCTCTTCCGTCGATCCCAAATCATCAGTCACAAGTGTATCGAATAGCAAATGTAAAATAAAATATGTTTTATAAATAAAACATACTACTCGTATATACTTGTTTAATCGCTTTTCCCTACTCCATATAGATAATACATTTGGAGAAATGGGTAGGGAGGATCAGAAGTAGCAAATCGAAGGGGAGATTAGGTCACGAGTGATATAATATCACTTGAATGGAAACATTATCATGTATATTCAAAAAAGACAAAAGTATTAATTGAGGCAATATTTGAATTATATACATTGTAAAAGTTTCTTTACGAGTGTTTTTAATAGGGTATAAAAGAAGACATAGTGTATGGCATATTGTCGTTGCGTATGAATCTCGATATGCTTAGATATCGAGAATAGCGTGGGATTATAGAATCTGCGGGTAATGTCATCACATCTTGTTTTCTAAGAATTATTAAGATTTTTTAAATTGTTATTTAATTGTAATATACGTGTATGAATTACTTATACATTTGAATATGTTTTCCGTAGATTACTCAGTCATTGATAAATATAATCCTATTTTTACAATTATTTTTTATTGACATGGATTTTTATCAATGGATGGCTCTTATATACTTATTTTAGTAAACAAAATGGTTTTTAGGAAATATGGGCTTCCAATGCTCTGCTTAAGTCATATGGAGAATCAAAAAATTTCGTTACAAATTATATTTCTTTGTTTCAATAAGTCCTTTTGACTTTATTAAGAGAACAATTCATAATGACAGAAAATATAAACTTTTTTGACGTTACGAATCATCACGAGTATCCGACACTTTGTGAACAGTCTACTACTCCATTTTTGTTGGCAAAAACCTAATCATTTATTCATTCTGCATAACTCACGACTAATTTTTACTATTGAATTGAATAAGGATGGGTAATATTTAGTCCTATGTAATATTTAATGTCGTTTGATGACTGCTATAAACTGTCTTTGAACTGAATAATCTGTTTTAGGTTTTTCATTACTTAAAATAGCTTTAGTTAAATTATTTAATTTGTTTTAATTTCTGAATCAAATAATTTTATTACGTGATAATCAATAAAAAAATTTGTGATTGGTTCTTTGTATACAAAAATGTTAATACGCATAGGCAATAAAATAATAATAACAATAATAATAATAATAATAATTTATTAAAGATATAAATAAATATTACAACAATATTTCTACCGAGATAAAAATTCACCTGTATCTGGCTATGGCACATTCTATACTAAAAACTATTTATACAGTATATAATTATTCACAGTTTATGAACTAGAGTTTTCTCCTTATTGACAATATTACAGTATACATAGATGTTATTAATTTTTTCAGAAGTACATTCTACAAGATTTAAAAATCGAAATACAATAGATAAACGTTATTAATCGTGCATCATGTTAAGATTTTTCAACAATTGATCTGTATCTAGTTTCTTAGTTATCTTCTTATCTTGAGTGTTTTCATATTATAATCTAATTTATTATGATAATTTATTTTAATTATCTTGTTAATATTTGGCAGAGTGAGTTTCTTTCTTGTTGGTTTTATTAATTGCCTGTATTTTGACGAAAGTTGATTATAATTTATCATCGCAGCCTTTAGTGGGTTTGATAATTGAAGGATACTCGTTCTTACCTCGCTATTTGTCCTTTTTGTACCTACGGCTAATATAGCACTTTTCTATGATCTCACTGATGCTTTGGAATAATGGTTGATACAATGTTATTAATGTTTTAATATTTAAAATTTTTGAAAACTGTCCGAGTATATAAGATTTTTTTTGGCTACGAGGTTAATATGGGTTTCCTATTTTAATTTGATATCGATAAAAATTCCTGGGTTATTTATGTGAATTCAGTTTCTCCATCATCATGTTTTCTATATTTATATTTTAATCTTTTGGTACACTATTGACATGTGATCAAACCCCATATAACTAGTTTCGATTATGTTTATGGATAATTATTCAAAGTTCGAATTCGTATTAGTATTTTCTAGTAGTTTATCAATTGTTTCTTCGATATCAAGGGTTCCGTGTTACCCATGTCATTTGAAAAACGGGTTTTCGCATTTGTATGTAAAATCAAAATGTTCGGTATTTAGAAACGTTTTCGCATAAAATGTACCGTAAGATTTTATAGCTGGGAGGTTGACAAGTAAGATGGTTTTCATCAAAAAATGTGTTTAAGTTTCCGTTGACTTAAAGAACGTTCTGTAGACAACTGTTTTTTCACTTTTGAAGATGACTCAAACTTATGGAAGTTTCATTAGCATACCGCCATAAGATCATGTAATTGCTAAAATCGAAGATAGATATTAGTTGCTGCTACCTTATTAATCGTAATAATATTAGAATTCTTGTAATTAGCGTATCTATCAAACAGTGATATGAAGTTGATGGTGCAAAGTGTATTATCTTGATTTGAAACTACATTGATATATAATACAAATAAAAGAGAACAATGTAGTGGAAAAGATTATTTGATTCGCGTAATAAAAAATAAGAAAGAAGCCAATGGAGAAACTCACGTGTCCGCATTGATAGGCTTTAGTCAGGCCACAGTAAAGCTGTAGCAGTAGGGACAGCACGTGCACCCCGTCGGTAGCCGTACGCGATTAAAGCGAAGGAGCGGAGAAAAAATAGACGACCGAAGGGGAGAGGACAAGAAAGAGCCGAGAGTCGCGCAAAAGCTCGGCGTACAGTGTCAGAGGTGTGCGCGCGAGAGAGAGGGAATCAAAGGATACAAAGTAGGCATGGGAGCAAGAAGAAGCTGCATGGCACTCGCGGTCTCGTGTAAGGCGACTGGCGGCTGGGCGGGGGAGGGAGGGGGGCAAGCGCGGGCGAGCAAGTCGGCCGCGCGGAGTGGCGAGACCACCCAAGGCGATCGCGCTCGCGCTCACACGCGCGAATATATACTGCGCCAAGCGGCTTGGCGGCTTGGCTGCTTGGCGGCGGCGCTGGCGGCAGCACGAAAAAGAAGCTGGCTGGCGGCAGTCGCGCAGGCAGCGGCCGACGGCGCGGCCATCGGGGCGAGGAGAGAGCGCGCGCGCGGGCCCGCTGCCGAGCGATCGCCTGCGACTGGCCTGGAATTCGCGGGCCTGCCCCTGGCGCTCGTTAACGCGCGCCTTCCGATGCACTCTGGCGGCAGGAGCGAATCGCCGAGCGACGCTCCCGTGGCGGACCTCCCTGCAGCCTCGGCTGGCCCTCCAACCCCTTTTCGCGCGCAAAAACTGGTCGCAGCTAGCTTTCCACCTACTTGCCTGCCGAATTGGACGGTGCTCGCGCTCGGTGCGCTCGGTGCGCTCGGTGCGCTCGGTATGCTCTTCTTGTGGCGGTGGAAGGCGATGAAAAGCAATGACTGGCAGCCGAGCCAAGATTGTAAAACCGAGTAATTGCAGCGGAGTTGTTTGTTAGTCGTATGTCAGGCGGGCAGCAGGCAGAGCGAGGCAGCGAGCGTATTTTTCAAGCTTCATTGTGACTGCAATGAAACTGGATGTCCATTCGGTCGAGTCGAAACGAAAGAGCTGCAGCAGTGGCGTTACAAAACGACTGATAATGCAAGTAGCGCTCGCCGGAGGGAGAGAGCGAGGCAACAGCGTGTGCAGTAATTAAATTCTTTGAGAGAACGATTCCGGAATGTCAGGCCAGAGCACGCAATTAAACGGGAAACGTTGCGTTTCGGAGCCTAAAGGACTTTGGTAATTAAAAGAATACGAGCCGTAATCGGGGTCCCGGCTTCTCGCGGCCTTTTTTTCTCTCTCTCCTCTCTTTTATTCGGTTGTTTTTGCGCTTGTTTCGCCGGGCTGCCTTTCTCCTCGCTCTTCTATATTATGTGCCCCAAGACAGATAGGCTCGTTGTGTCGCTCGCTCGCTGACAGTAGCTGCTACTCGGCTCGCATACTAATTTCGGCCGGCCGCTAGCGGCGCGACTGCCGTTACGCGGCCTTCGATGCCAATACTTTCGGACAATCATCGGCGCTCGAATAGCCGATTAGCTGCGCCTCGCCGCGTCGTCCTCCTGAGTTTTCCGGCTCGACCGGCGCCGCGGCGAGTCGCCAGCTGGGCCGGTCGGCACCGAGGCCGTCCGGGTCAATTGATCGGAAAGCGAGCGAGTCGCCCGAGCCCGGGGCCGAGGAATGCGCATAGCTGTCGGGCTCGCGCGAGGCAGCCCCCCGACCGTCGAGAGGCGGCCCCCGCGCACCCGGCCATGTTTATTTAACTCGAAGTAATTTGATCAAAAATTTAATCAAGTCGAATTTTTCAGTCGGCCAGCCGACCGCGAGCGTGCCGAATGCGGACAATGAAACGCTGCAAAGGAAAGCATCCTCGGCCCGCGCGTCGTTTCACGCCTCCACTTACCGGCTGACTTTCGGGTGTCCGATCTCAAAGGCGTCATTCGTATGCAAGACTGCCTGCGTCTCCGATGCCTCAAGCATACTTTTGTCCCGCGCGCCCCAGCCGACGATCGGGCTTCGTCTTTCGCGCTTCCCAGCGCGATTCGCGAGGACTGGGCAAGCAGCCGGAGCCTAATATAACCGGAGCACCGGAGCGCCCTCACGGCGCCGGACTAATGAGGCTAATAGACACGTAGGCCTCGTAAAAACTCGAGCTCCCTCGAGTCAGCGCGCAGTCGGGCATCGCTCGGAGTCCGTTGGCTCGGCCTCGTCGACGTCGGGCGCTGTCTTGCTTGATGAACAACGGCGCCTGACTAACGGCAGCCAAAGAAAACCGAGGAAAAGCTGGGCATCGACGGAGCCGTGCTGATTTGCATGTTGGTTCGCGCGCGTGGCTGAGCGCTCGGCTTTCAGGCGTCGGGTCGGAGCTCATTGAAATGCACCCCAAGCACTCGGTCGAGCAAAAACACGAGTCGGGGTTGTTTTTATCCGAGCGTTTCAATTCATCGCTGCGGTTATTTAATCAAACAGCCAATAGTCAGCGACAGCAGCTGGCTAGAGCAGAGCAGGAGGGTGGCCGGCCCCTCATCCGAGGATGCGACGACGCCGACTCCCCCTCGACTCCCCCTCGACCAATCGCGCTGATATCGCCGGATCGCACCACTTACCACGACTTACACTCACTTTTCCAGCTATTTGTCAGCCAGGAGCCCGAAAGCGACGAGCTACGAGCGCAAGCCGGGGGGATGGGATCCGAAGGCTGAGAAAGACGCCGCGGAAAGTAGCGAGGGGGCCTTTGAAACAATATGCCACTTGGCAGCCGGCCTCTACTTCGCACTCAATCCCGTATCTCATTATGCGGCATCAACGGGGCTCCATTTCATCGACTCTGCGCGCGGCAAATCGGTGCTTTTCAATCAGCGCCCGGCGCACCACCCACAGTCGGCGTTCACCTTCGGTCGCGTTCGACGTGGAAGGCCAGAGAACAAGAGAACATGGGCGAGGCCCGAGAGGAGCATTAATATTAATAAGCGAAAAGAAGCTTGTCGCGCTCATTGTGCGTGTCGATAAGCACATTGAGACGCGCGAGCGCGGGCTATCAACGCAAGTGCGTATCCGCGCTCGGAGTGCGCGGGATAAAGACCGCTTGTCGTCGAGCCGCGAGTACGTGCGAGTACGTGCGAGTGCGCGCGAGTACGGGCGAGTACGTGCGAGGGCGAGAGAAAGAGAGAAAGCGGCTTACAGCTGCTGCGCCGCGACGAGCTGATAGTTTAATAGGAGCTGTCAGCGGGCCTTTGAAGAGAGCGCCGTGCGGCAAGCAGCGGGCCTTGGCAGCTTTTAACGGGACCACCTCGGAGCAAAAACTTGAAAGCGAGCCGGCGAAGCACGCGATAAATACGCCACTTTCG
Organism: Phymastichus coffea; assembly: GCF_024137745.1. Taxonomy (NCBI): domain Eukaryota; kingdom Metazoa; phylum Arthropoda; class Insecta; order Hymenoptera; family Eulophidae; genus Phymastichus; species Phymastichus coffea. The sequence goes on from NW_026706881.1 coordinate 1,458,385, forward strand.
GTGGACGCGCGCACACGTCGCGCAAGCGCCCCATTCCTCTCCTCTCCGAGCCACCGCGGCTCGCTTTAGCCTGCCGTTTCGCCGATCTTTGCGCCAGCGCTTCCTTTCGCCAAAACGTCATCCTCTTACGCACTTGCGCGCTCGCGCCTGATTTCCATCCGACTGCGCGAGCGTGCTCTCGCTGCCAGCAGCAGCGCAAGTTGGAGGCCGGCTGGCGCCTGTGTACACGGCTACCCGACGGCACACACGGCTGCGAGGACACATCCAGCAGCGAGGGTACGCGCCATTGTCCTGTATGCCCACTGCCACACAAACCACAGCTTCTCTTTATTCTACAGTCTGCGTGCACGGACATTGCCAATTACATGTGGACACGTCCGAGTCCAATGGTTTTTCAAACGAGCCACGTGGGCCACTTGTCGCCAGTGTCGCCAGTGACGCCAGTGTCGCCAGTGTCGCCTGTGTCGCCAGTGTCGCCAGTGTCGCCAGTGTCGCCAGTGGCGGCGTTATCAGTTTTGTCCTATAATTAACGATACTAATGGCGCTGTGGCACCTGCTACTCTTACATCACCTTTAAATAATTATTACACTTCTGCTGGCCTTTACACCAAAAAATCATTGACTGATTGATTAATTAAAGCAACTAATTAATCAGTCTTGATTGCTGTTTGATTATCCGAGCCTACATATGTGTGTCATATCCATCCAAAACAGATTATTTCTACGCTTGTCATTATGAATTGCCGGTCTGACCTTTTCATTCAAATCTAATTGAAATCTGAAAGAAACGTGAATCCAACTAATTACGCTAATAGAAGTATAGCGCTAGCCAATAAATCTAGAACTGTCTTATTAATTATTCTATTTCTATACAATTCTATCAAGACTTCAATAACATTTTTTATTACAAAAAGGTAAACATTGAGTAATGCATCAAATAAAAATGCCAAATCTTAAAAGTTCGAGTAACAAATCATTATTAAAATAGCCAAAAAAAAAGAAAATTTCTTAATTCCAGGCAATAATCAATTCAGTAATATAATATATTTTAGGATCTTCGTCACATTTATTGACTGTAAATAAACAAACTTTGGAATAACCATTTGTACCTTTGTATAAGTGTGTAAATATAAAATCTTAACGTCGTTTTAAGTTAGGAACTTGGATTATAAGGTGAGATCCGTGGAAGATTGAAAAAAAACGTAACTTGTTTTTAATTGTTTAGCGTTATGAAGTCAGTTAAACTTGAAGTATCATGCCATAATCCCTTTGTTGTCGTTTGGACACTTATCTATTAGCTGTTAGATACTGTTTACGTATACATGAAAAATACACAAAAAGCATCGCCGATACTATAACGCCGTTACTTTTGTATTTTATAACTAATTTAAAGTAAGGTCATACAATAATGTCTTAAAGTAACGTCGTTACTTTCTAAAAAAATGTCTCCAAAAATGATTCTTCACGCATTCAGTTATTTCATGTGACAAACAATCAGCTTTCTATGAAAGCTCAAAAAATTCAAACGGTTTAATCTTCTCCTTCTTCTAAACTCTCGATTTAATCCAGCCCGAAGTTTTATTAATAAAAATGAAAAATCGTAATATAGATGGCGACAAACATTGTGCAAAGGATTAGACATAATGCACAACTTGATTACTTAAATTATAAACAAAATCATTTACAGACTGGTTGATATAATGAGCTTCAAAGCTTGATAGCTTTAGTCAAAACTTGGGAGCTTTTTGAAACTGAAAACAGAGATACCAAATCTAAACAAGTAAACCATTATTATTCCTTTTGGAAAATTTTGAACGCTGTTATAGTACCCTTGTTACATTTCTTCAAAAATAGTGTCAGAACTACGCAACTTTTAATGAGAGCTGCAGTGACATAACTGTAACGTCGTCGCTGCCTTTGTCACAACAACGTCTTTGCTTGAAAAAAAATTGTACCGTGTTATTCAAGTAGCGAAAAACGTATCGATAAGATAAATCCGAGCTTGCCCAACACTGCCCCAGAGGTGTCAAACGACACGATTAAGAGGATGTAGTCTATAGCCAGATTACAGGAACGTTACTCAACTTATCTCCGAATATAGTATTCTCTTTCAATTTTGAATTTTTTATAAATATTCCAGTCATCCGCCATTAAGATTAACATAAGGAATGGTGATGGTCGATAACCTTATATATTTTATATGGACCTACCACCCCTCTTAGAGCTATATCACAATATAATAAGAGGGTTAGCGAATTTATCTAAGCGTTGATTATATTTACCCACCATTTAGAGAAACTATAATTTGATGAATATAGTTATTAAAAACGGTATGAGTAGGACACGCAGTTGACCGACTGCAAATTTGAAAACTTTTTCCGAAAGCTTTATCGAAATGGATTGTTTTCATACTAATCGTGTATTAGTGAAAATAAACGTCTAGTAATGTATAAGAATAATGCAGGCATATATTACGCGGTGGCATTTTTCCAGAGAGCCAGTGGAAAGGCACAGGAACTCTTGTAAACGAGCATTTAGGAAAGCGTTGTTGTACAATCTGTAATAGAAATGAATTCGGCCAAGTGTTGAATGGAATGAGCATGGATGGGTTTTCCGTTGTGGTCCAAATAGCTTGAAGAGATTGAGCACGGGCGCCGGCATCTGCCGAGACTGTTGCACGCGAAATAGGCTGGTAACGTCGGAGCAGGAAAAAGAGGAAGGAAGGTTTTAAAGGGAACAGGAGGGAAGAGGGTTGCGAGCTAGGCGGCCGAGTATACAAGCTGAAGCGATGAAGCGCAAGTTATTGCTTATGAGTAGAGCGGAATGATGTATGGGTTTAGGGTTGAGAGAGCGTGATAGCGAGTCGAGGTCGGGCGAAGCGCTCGCTGCAGCCACAAAGGTTCACGGCGCTTAACCCCATTAGCAAGCGCTCAATGCCAGAACACGATCTCAAATACAGCCTCTGTCCCCGCGCGCGCTCTCGCGAGACAGAGCGAGAGAGAGAGAGAGAGAGAGAGAGAGAGAGAGAGAGAGCCAAGCCCATATACGTGCTTATCAGCCGAGAAACAGTTGCCTGCCTACTGCCGCCTTCAATTTCAACTTGCTTCCTCCTTTGTTTGCCCTTATCTCCTTCTTTCGCTAGCCACTCAGGCTCCGCGCTCGGCGCGGTTCATTAATCAGCGCTGTAATACAGCGTTTTTCGATCTCCGCGTACATCGCAGCCGCCACCAGCCGACACGCTCGACACGGACAGATAGAGAGTCAGAGTCGGAGACGGAGCAGTGCGGAGGGGGCCCACTTGCTTTTCCAATTTCGGCGATCAGCGCTGGAGCCGAGTACCGAGTAGAATACAGCAGAACGCAGTGCTCGCGCGTTCTCGCATTATTGCCCGTAAAGGGCGATGATTTTTTGCGCAGCAAAGAGCTCCGCGGAGAGAGAGGGAGAGAGAGAGAGAGCCAGAGACACGCGAGACGGGATTGTAACCCTTGAGGCTTTTATTGGGGGGGCTTAAGAAGAGGTGGCTCGCTGATAGATGCAAGCCAACTACGCCGTCACGGGTGGGCCCGTCTCGTCAGCCGACTCCTACTAGCCACCCCGAAGACATTGGCCGAAGAGGCTGCCCGGCTCCGAGGCGCCGATATCGATGCCGCGGATTGCCGCCGAAAGGGCGCACGCCATCGGTCCGCTCCGGGACCGACGCGGAAAATCGAAGCGCTCGGACAAAGTAGCCCGTGAAAAAAAGTGAAAGCCGACGATGGCAGCTCGACCGAGCCGAGGTGTAAATCCGCTTTCGCGCTTCGTTAGCGCTACGCGGGCAGCCTTAGCTCCACGCTCATTTTTCTGGAGCTCTCGAGCTTACGTAAGCGTATTATCATGCTAAGAGGCGCCGTGAAAATGTCAAGAATGCGGAGCCGCTCGGGCGGGCCGACGAGGCGAAGTGGCCATCGACGACGCACGACAAAGAACGAACAAGAGGATGCGCGTGCAACGAGCTCTTCCTGACCAGCCAGAAAAAATGTTTATGTAAACGTGTTTTTTTGACAACTAGAGCAGGTCAAACAGAGAAGAGCGGCGACAGAAGACGGAAGAGGAGAAGAGACGCAGCAGGGACAAAAGACGACTCATAAATGTGAAAAGAGCTGGGGCGAGGTGAGCGGCAGAGCAAAGGCATCGCGGAGAGAGCGCCGTTCGCGTATGCGCGTCGGGCTTTAATTAGCTGGAACCGCCTCGACGCGGCCGAGGACTCGGATAAGGATCCGTCGAATTAATTATGTCACAGATAAGACACGCGCTCCGCCGGGCGTGCCATTGGAAGCGGCGCTGCAGCGCCACGGGCACACGCGCGGAAACGCCGATGGAGCGCTCGCTCGACTCCGGTCCTCCCCTGATTTCGCGGGGCTGATTGGCCGCAGCGCTCGGCTGGCGATGAGAGCCTCTGGGCCGTCGACAATTAAGCAATGCGACCGAGTCACAGAGAGCAGCAGCGAGACGCGTGCGGAGCGTCGCGTGTGGTCCCACCTCCCTGCCGCTCGGCCCGCGCTCCGCCAGCGACCTGTCCCAAGTGCCGCGCGCACCTCGGCTGCTGCGTGTGCTGCGTGTACCGCCGTGCCGAGCTTGCGCCCAGCCGCCGACTGGCCGATCGCTTTCGAGCACTTCGCGGTTGCGGCCGCGCTGCGCGTAGCCGCAGATTGGAAAATGATGGTCGTTAACCGACACCTTGTTAGCACCGCGACTGCTTCGGCAGCTTCCGAATCGGCGGCGCCTGAGCGGCAATGCATTGTCTTTCCAGAGAGAGAGAGAGAGAGTCGACGAACGGCTTGCGAGGTGGATTTTGATGGGGCGCGCGCGCGAGTATCATGATTAATGGGTCGATTACGCGCTGAGAAAGCTTTGGGAGAAAAAAGAGAAGGCCGGTCGAACGTCGACACTGATCGAGGCACACAGGCGGAAAGAGGATCCGGCTAAGGTGATCGGGAAAGATCAGCTCTCGCGAGCGAGAGCGTCTTAGCGGTCGATTATGCGATATAGCGTATACATAGCTATATCAAGTGTAGCCGAACCAATCTCTTATAGCCGAGAGCAGCTGGGAATTAAGTGAGATGGGAGAGTGCTTGGGCATAGAGCCTTTCTGACAGATTTCAAGTGGACCCACAGCCTTATCAGGCCGCGACCGGCTCGGCTATTTAGTTTCGCAGTGTCATGTCCCTTTTTGCGCGTCCGCGCCTTCCAACGAGTTACCAGCCCAAACACGTCCTGTCTCTATAGTTCTAACGTTGCTTCACAGCTCTATCCTGGTTCGTTCGAATGCTTCAAAGCCAACTTCGCAAGCCCGACCGCTTCTACAAAGCCTATTTCCTCCTGCCTCCAATCTACTTCATTTACACCTCCGAACTCACATTCACTTTTGGTCGTTCTGTTCGTCGATGCAAACTAGAAGGCACAGCGAAAAAACACAGTTTTCGTAACTTTTCACTTCGCTCGATCATTCTTAATAAACGAGTGAACCGGTTTTCAATATAATTACACATACATGTATAGTCGTTTCAATAGCGACTGCTTGACTGCACGTGGCTTCGCCATTAAATACCTGTTCTAAAAGAGCATTATTTTTAATAATTAAAAATCAATAACATTGATAGCATTAATTTGAATTCTACAGATTATCTATTGTATGTCGAATCAAGACCATTGGTGAGCTCCTACGAGTGCAGCGGTACAAATAGTTTCAAGTAATCTCTAATAGCTGCGGTTATATAATAATTTAGAATTTACTATAATTGAGATTTGAAAGCTCAGCAAGATTTAATTTGGAACGAAAACGATCAAACTTTCATTCTCGTCGAATTTTAATTCATAAAAGTCTACTTTTCGAAAACTGTGTAACAATTAGTTGGCGTTTGATAATTTTAATTTCGATTTCAACAGTTTTAAAGGCGACGTCATTTCTCGCACGTATGTGAGACGCTGGTCCATCATATTTTTCTGATTGACTTGTTTTGTAGAATAACGAAATCGTACAACTGCAAACACGCGCTCAATTTTAAAACTCGACAAAGCGGTGTCGAATTATGGTACATTTTTTTATACGATCCGTTTCACATAGGTAATGTGGGAAAGAGCCAAAATCCTGATATCATTTGACCGTTTGCATAAGAAAATATAAATTTGGAAGGCCACTGTGCCATATTTAATCACAAGATACGTATAATTGTTAGAATAGTTGAATTGCAAAAAAGATAGGTTACAAAACCAAGACGTAAGTGACAACTAATAGAGCCAATTATAATGATAAGCAATTAATTATTGATAAACACTGATCTGTCATCTGTACATCTGTATTTGCCGGACACCGAACACTGGAGTCGAAAAATGAAGGAACAATTACTTATTGAAATGCTATTTTTAGTGGTGATGGATGTCATAAAAATCTCGGATGTGGTTCATTAGCACTGGAAGTGGGGATTATAAAGGGGCGAGATAATAATTTGGAAAGAAGTTGTAATAAAAGGAAGCGCTTGATCGATAGCACTGAAGAAGTGATTGATAGATTTTTGGACAGGCGACGAACGCATTTTGCTGTAGGTATGTGTTTGAATAGAAGGAGTGGACGATAGGACAATTTATGAATTTCAAATGCGAAGTTTATGTAGGACAATGAGTTTCGTAATAAAATTAGCAAGATAGATGGCATTTGGTTCGATGAAATCTTGGAATAGACGGGCAAGCAAATGGATCGATCAAAGTGACGAGAGCTGGAAATCAGTATTTTGATCCGTGCATGCACGGAGGTCGAAGTAGTCGATATTTTAGTGTGCGGTATAGGCATGTATAACGGTAGAACGGGCTGCCGGGGTGCGGGGGAGGACGGCTAACGAAGGATGGCTGTTGCGTGTGGAAGTGCTTGCCCGAGCAGTCTTGCGAGATAATTTATTGGTCAATCAAAATGACGCATGGAGGTATAAGGTGACACGTCAGCGTACGGAGTTGACCATTAATTTTAATAGCCGTCAGCACGAGATCTTCCATCGGTTTTCTCTCATTCTTCGAGAACGCGCGTCTGTAGTCTATATCCTAGTGTGCGTTATGCATGCGTGTGCATGTGGTTGGACGGCCGCATTAATCGACATCGGCTACCGTGCGACTACGACTCGACAGACTCGTCGCGCCCACCCTCTCTTTCTGCGCGTGCGTCTAGGTTTTGTGCTCGAATCCCGTGGTTGATCGCCGAATGAATCTGCTCGCGCTCGGCGACAACAATATCGGCCGCGAGTCGGCAGAATAAGCGAGAGTGGGAAGGCAACTTGATCATTTGTAAGGATCGCAGCTGACAAAGTCGCTGTCGCGCTGCAGTGGCCGTGCAGCAGCGCGGCTGCACAATCTTGGACTACGGATCGAGGCGAGACCGCGCAAGCCGATCCTACTGACGGACAGAAGCGCCAGTCTGTCAAGTCAGCGATTCTAATCTGACGGCGACGTATTGGAGACTTTGGAGCACCGCTAATCGGAGCTGGCCATGCCGCAGCGCGTCGCTCGCTGCACGAGCGCCGATTATTAGTCACCGAGCAGCGCTTATTTCCATACATTTCGCGCGCGCACGCTGCTCGCTGCTGAGTTATGGAAGCCCTGGCTTTTCGCGCATTTCACTCACAAATGCCTTTATCGGGTAACGGCACGACTGCGGCCCCTCTGCGTACGACCGATCCGCGTGTCAAATTATTCCTTTCCTTTCACTTGCTTGACCAAAGTTCGCAGCGGACAACCTGGCGTCGGCCGCAATGAAGTCACGAGTGTGTTATGACAGGCAACTTGGCAAAAGCGTCCTGTGAGAAAGTTTCGGCTCCTATTTAACCTGGCCAGTGAAAAGCACGCAGTCTGGAGTGGCGGTGCTCGGCTGCAGAAGAGCACGTCTGTAGGACGAAGCCTTGAAAAGCAGTGACGATTCTCTCGATGAGAAATGAGTTGGGTCCGGAGTTTGACGGCCAAGAGGAGACCCTAATTCATCGAGAGGCTCCTGTTTGAAAGAGACATATTATACAGTTTTAGACACGAGGCGTCAACCTCGTTGAATGAATGGAATGCCACGGATAAGACACTACCACCTTGTCTTTGTCTCTTTTTCTATTCGTCATCTTCATTATTTTTTCATTTTCCTCGGTTCTCCGCACCCCACTCCAGCTGTAAAATCGAGCTGTGTCTTTAGCCACGAGCAAAACAAACAGCGCTAGAACTTGTTCTTTTATTCGCAGTCTACGCTTTTTATTATCATTCCAAAATAAACGACGAAAAATGCCGAGTTGGTGTGAGTTTCAAGGCTTTCACAGATTGATGTCTAAAAGCTGCTTTCGACTGGAGATAAAGTCAATAGAGCGATAGAGCGCAACAAAACAAACTACTTTGTGTTCGGTAGAGTGAAAATAGCCGCGAGCTGCGGATGAAAAAACGGTCACATGCAGAGATACACGAAACGGAAATTCAGCTACTGTCATCAGTATTCTGTGCGTCTGTGCCGTGTCTCTGCGCGATTATCTCGATTTTCGTGAGCCGTTCGCTTGACAGTTGGAAATATCGGCTTGTTGGCTGACTTTCGATACTTGATATCGCTGCTGACGAGCAGACATTCTTCTAAAGAGTAGAAGCACTAGCCCGGCTGACTCGACTGGCCTGAGAGGGGGGGGGGGGGAGGCGGAAGCTTCACTCTCGGACACGACGAGAAGCGACCTCATGAGGATTGAGTGTCCCTTCCTCTCTGCTCCCATGTTGATTATCTCGTAATTTAATACTACCTATTAATAATGCATTTTTGACCAGCGACTTCTTATTTGTTCCCTCCCTTCATCCTTCCCTCTCCCCGGCCCGTAGGCGGACGAAATATGCATACCACGTTTTTCCTTGCTCCAGCATTCTTAACTTACTCTCATACACATTCATTCTTTTTACATTCTTCACGGCTGCAAAAGACTTGTTGCCGTTGATTCGTTGATACAGAATGAGCATTTATCACCTGGAGCTGCCGCTTCAAACGATTCTCTAATCTGCTCGACCATTTTTCATTTTTATATTATGTTACCCATCTTTATAAAAAATATTTTTCATTAAACTGACGCATATAACTGTATAATAAGGTAGCGTTCATTTCTATCAACGTAGTTTTATGATTTTCCCAACTATTCTTTGATCACTCCAAATTTACATTAAAATCATTACAAGAAACTTTTTATGATTTTTTTCGCAACGTAGCCATATGAGTGATTGGTAAAGTTTTATCAAATAAAGTGTAAGAAATAAAAGGATACCTCCAGCGAAGATTGGCAAAAGCCACTTCCAAAGTTTAAGGTCGTATCTAACATTGCAAACTTCGACATGTCACATGGAACGCGATACACATACGCTTATAAAAGTAAATTTTGTGATATAGAAACTTCGCTTGTATTAAAAAACTATACAATTAGCAAAATAATAAATTTTAACTTTGGTTGTTAGTTGATTTGTTGCGGATATGCTTTGGTTTTATTGAACCACTGGGTTAATCCATTAACATAGGATACAAAATTATTTTTCTAACAATTTATAGTTTTTGAAAATAAAAATTGTCATGTATGAAAAACAATTCATACTTTCATCACCTATTTATTTAATAAAAAATTATTCGGATCAAACAAAACATATATATTTTTAATTTAGGTATTGAGGCAACGATTCAAATAGTTTTTAGACGCGTAAAAAATATGTAAGGAACAAAAAGTCATGTTAAAAAAATCGTATTGCAAAATGATGCTTTCTTATTTCCAATTTTTGCATGACAAAACTTTTTTTTATTAACTTCACGCCATCACCAATGTAAAGAATGTCGTCAAAAACATAAGATACAGTAATTTCCGAATTACTTTTGTTTAATTAGTTTAATGGCCATCATTAAAATATAGAAATCGCAATTATATCCTGTGAGTGTTAAAAGATTGATATAAATTGATTGAAATAACTTGAAAAAATTCAGCATTCATGTTAGCCACACATAAGTTGACTGAGTTTTGAGAACAGGCAATAGTTCCCGTATGAATCCCTGAAGAATTAAGCCAATTACTCCGGTGAAAATCAAAACCGTTATATTATGCGTGAACCTCTCTGAAAAAGTATAGGTGAGTAATGCAAGGTAATCATCAAGAAAACAATTTATTTGTTCACGCTTGACTCATTCCTCGAATATCTCGCTTGATTGAGATAAGTTTTACTTGCATCACGATTTTTTCGAATGTAAACATTACTTTATCCATAAACATAACTTTTAAAGTTTTATTACCAACTTATTGTTAATTTTTTTATGCTACAGTGTATTCGCATCTAAGAAGTCCATACAAGTGCAAGTTAAAAGAGATAAATTGTTGTGGAATTTCCATGAATGACAGCTAACATCAAGTGAAAGTAAAATACCAAGCAATGCAATGAGCTACTAATTACATTAGCAATATATTTTCTCCAATGAATTCAAACAAAATTTGTTTATGGACGTCTCAAGAAACCCAGCTGAGTGCTGCCGATATAATACCATTGGATATTATTTGTTATTTCCTATGTACGTGTAAATATTCTATAAGTGCAAATAATAAAAAGTCTTATGATGATAAATTTGACAATTTTTCAACAACCGGTTTTGAAGCTCACGGAGTTACCGAACTGTCCAAGCATCTAATTTAGTCCTATAACTCACTCTGTCCAACGTAGACATTAAAAAATTTCCAGCGATTAGGGGAGGAGAAGGGTGTACACTTGACGAAAATTAAAATGTGACGAAAAATTTGTAATGGCTGAGAGACATACTAAAATTTGATTATGTTATAATTTAGCAGTACTCATTTTCTTATTTTGTTTTCTTCCAGTGATCTAAACCAATAAAGCAACAAAAACGTTATAGTAGATGTATCTAAAAATTTTTTGAACTTATTGCAATAACTTTTTCACATTTAGTCGATTGTGATAAAATTGGAAATTTGAAATTATATAGAGATTGTTTGTATTTTAAATGATACGTGATATAAATAAACGAGATTCAGTATCAACAGCTATTACATATATTTTTAGTCCAGCAAACTACCTAGAAATATTTAATTTATGTAACGTTATGCGGATAATTTAGTCTTTAAAATATTTGGATAGCTTGTATGAGACATATTCAGCTGAAGAAAATTCGAAAAATCAAGAGTTTCGCTTTTCTGAATATCCAAAACCAATTTCGCGCATTATTAAGCTCTTTAAAATTCTCATAATAGTCATAATAATAGAGCTATAATGTAACAGCGCCGTACGGGCTGCAGAGAATGTACATAGAAATGCGATCAAAATCTCACATTGGGTTCACACACTTTACTGTAACACTTGCATGTCCAATATTTCACCATGAAGTATTCTTACATACATTTATTTTTCTATATTTTGATCCATTAATATCTCGAAAAGCACCAGGAAATTATTTTATTTGTTGCCGGCAATAATTGCATTTCTACTCGGAAAACCATTCTCATAAAGACTTCTTGTGTTCGATTTTACCAAGTGAAGATCGAAAATAATATTTAGAAAATTTTATTGAAAAGGATTTACGTAATCAACGATTTCTATAAGTTAGTTTGAAAATATTTTTTCATTTTATTATAATTGTGAAATTTTATAGCTGTCTCATTATTTCTTATTTCAAACATTGAAAATTATTACGCGACTATCTAGATTAAAAAATTATCAAGCCTTTTCATGAATATCTTGAGCAAATAGAATCGCAGTTATGTATCTTCAGTAATTGAATTTCAATTAAAACCATGAATTATATAAAAAAAGTTGTTCTTAAACAACGTAGCCGCGGTAAAGAAAGTCTTATATGGTGAAAACAAGTGTGTTAAATTTATAAAAATCGCGAATTCTATGAGTAACTAATTTATACGAAAGAGTAATGTAATCTTCAATGTAATATATTTTCATGAAATGTGAAATACGAAAAAATAAGATATTGTAAAAAATGAAAATTGATGATTGATGATCTGATGTGTTGTGCATGCAAGGAATCATAAAAGTATATGATATGAAAGGTAGTGCGAGAGCGAATGCAACGTTATAACAAAAATTGATAATTACATCGCTGTATTATTTAGTATTAATGAATGACTAAAAGAAATCTAAAACATAAGCTATGCCAACAAATCTGATTGATGTATATATGACTGAAATTAAGAAAGGTATACAGCACTATATAACGAAAGCTTATTCATTAATTATTATTATTGGAGAAGCTACTGGCTTATGCACGACGTTCTTTTCTATGGCATAGCGAAACATCTTTTTGATATACAACAGTCACATTATATCAAAGTTTCTCTAGGTTTAATTGCTCTTGACGTTATTTTCTATTATGCGATCAAACATCGTATTAATAAAAATGTTCGGGAAAAAAGTCCTTGTAGTATTGATTTGATGGCCAGATTAAAAGAAATGAAGTTTGTTTTGCGTCGAAACGATATCGAAACGAATCGGCACGATTTAGTTATGAATTGTCGGAATCAGTTACCTATTGGTCCTTTCATTGTTGATGCGTGGTCAATAAAACAAATAGAAAACGCTAGCGGAATAAAAGACTTTATAAGGCTAGCAAAGAGAACAGCAGGCAATGAGGCGATGAGTAATGAAGCAATTAAAAGCGTAAAATGTTTGCATGGAAAAGAAAGCGTGGAGAGGATGAAGAAGTTGGCGATAGGAGGGCACGATTAGAAAGGTTGAAAAGCGCGTAGAAGAGCGAGCGAGTCGGAGAATCAGAAGGACGCGCGGCAAGGCGTGTGGAGCTAAGCACAAAGAGTTGCCGGCGGTCGAGTTGCGAAGGCTCGAAGGCGAAAGAAAATCGATAAATCAAGGGGCGAGCTGGTGGCGCGCGCGTTCATTAAGCAATAAAGCCGATAAGGATTCGATGTTGGCGATGCCGCGTAGGCGCAGCCGTAAACGCAGCGACAGAGGCCGGGGTCGAGGCTGGCTGACATCGACAACAGTAAGCAAGGTGCCGATGCTTATGGTTATGCGATGGTTGCGCGGGTGAAGCGCGGCGTGGGGAGGCGAGGCGAGGCGAGGCGAGGCGAGGCGAGCCGATAAGCGTTAGGCAGCGTGGCGTCGAGCGCGTCACGGCGGCGGCGGTGGCGGCGGCGGCGCGGGCGTGGGCGTGGCCGCGGCTTGATATCAGCGATGGCCACCTTTCCGCTGTAAATCAATTGATATCACGAGGGGGAGAGCGCGCAACTGCGCCTCTCTGCTGGGCATGCGCCGACACCCAATACGGCCGATCCGATCGACCCGCCCCGCGCGCGCTATGCCTTTACCTCTCGCCTCGCGCCTCGCGCCTCGCGCGGCTCTTGCCCTGCCGCTGCCTCGGGGCAATTATCGCCGCTGGATTTGCCGTCTTTGTTGCGCATATACTCACCTCCGCGAGCGCGCAGCCAGCTCAATAATTCATACTTACTCTGGAACGGGCCGGTGCAGCTCTACGCTCCAATTACTCGCCAACTGCTGTATACTCTGCGGACTGGCATGATGTTCGCGAGGGAAAGGGTCAGTCAATAAAGTTATAGCTCAGTTTACCTTTCTCATATTGGGAATATTTAATCATCACGGTTTTGCTCTGCCTCATCGTTGCGCACGCACGCGTACATATCTTCTCGAGTGTTGCTTTATGCTGCGCATCGTCCACGCTCATTCTATCAGGTGCGCGTGCGCGCAGCAGTAGTTCGCGGCCGCGCGCTTCATTATTTATAATCGATAAATAAATAACTAAATTATCTTGAACAGTCTATAAGCAATTACACCAGACGACTGATGTATTTATATGTACAGGTCGATTATCGTCGATTATCTTAGACAAGGACGCGTCGGCTGTGCGTCGGCTGCGCGTCGGCTGCGCGTCGGCTCCGCGTCGGCTCCGCGTCGGCTCCGCGTCGGCGCGCGAGCGACCGAGCTCCAGCTATATATCTTTAACTACACATATTTATAAAGTTCTATTGCACATCGCAATTACCTCTCCTCGCTGTCTGGCCGCGCAGTGCTATTTTACATTATACTGTACAATAAGTTTACGGAGCCACGATGGGGCTGGGGGCGCCTACGCTCGGCCGCCTTGCTCGCCCGCGCCTGGAGCGCTCCGCGCAACGCTGCGTCCGTGCTCGGCGGAATCTCCGCGATCACTGCTCCCGCTGGAAGGCGCCCTGTCGGCACCCGGCAGTGACCGCGCGCGCGCCCGGGCGAGGCTCACTTGGCCTGCAGCTCGGCGGCCTGCTCCATCTCCTCCTTGGTGAGCGGCACCGTGGAGTGGTTGTAGAGCCCCTGGGCCATCAGCTGCAGCGCGAGCGGATTCTTCTGGCCGCTGGCCTTCTTGATCTTGGCGCGCTTGTTCTGGAACCAGATCTTGATCTGGGCCTCGTTGAGGCCGAGCTCCCTCGAGAGCGACTGGCGTCTCGGCTCGGTCAGATACTTGTTGAGCGTGAACTCGTTGGTCAACCTCTGCAGCTGCTCCGGGCTGAAGGCCGTCCGCGGCCGCTTCTCCTCGGGGCTCAGCTGCAATCGCTCGGCAGGGCGCTTCGGCCGCCTCGTCCGCGGACCTGCAACAGACGATGCAGCGCCTTTAGCGGGGCCCTTTTCGAGTGCGCTCAGCGAGCGTGTTCGGGGCTAGCTCGTCGCTCGTCCGCTAGTGCGCGGCGGCGGCGGCGGCGGCGGCGGCGGCGGCGGGGAACGAGCTGCCGAGCTGCCGAGCTGCCGAGTTGCCGAGCTGCCGAGCTGCCGAGCTGCGAGCAACGTTGATTAAGGGAGGCAGCATTACTCGTCGGCAAACTTTCGGCGAGTCATCGTCGTCGCGAACGTTCCGCTCTCGCTTGTCTGAGCTAACGAACAGCAGTCTAATTACTCAGCCAGGCAAACTCTCATCTCTCGCGCGAGAAACCAATAACGCCGAGACGCGCCACGACCGCTAATACCCATCCGAGCCCCTCTCGCCGGCTGGCTGCCGAGTTAGACGTCAGACTCCGCCGGGAGCAATCGCCTTGCCGCCGACGGCTCCGCAAAAACGAGCGTTGACGCGAAGAAAGTGCGCCAGTTCCGTTTCACGTCTGTCGCGCTTGTTTGCTTAGAGCGAGCCACGGAGCGCCGCGACACGTCGTCGCACTCGCGACCGCCTACCCCGCGCAAATCCGTGGAACGATCGGGAGCTTCTCGCGGATCGACGGCGGTCGGCACGAGAGCGAGTGTCAAACAACAACGAGTCCGTTGGCCCGAGCGCGCGGATCCTTTAAGCTCGTCTGTAGTCTAGGCAGTCTTGGTTCGCCGAGCCGACGTCTGTGCGAGTCTCCATAGCTGCTCCTTATACATCATTCAACGGTTCTTTAGTGCGACGAGCGCAGTGTTCTATCGACAGCGCTACTCAAACATTGATGCGCGCTCGTACGTACACCTGCATCCCTACAGCGAGCTAGTTTCGAAGAAATGAAGCTATGGAGTAAGCGGCGAAAGCACGTGACCACACTAATTTTCATTACATATTCGGAAACTGTGCCGTACGTGCAATAAATACAGATCTACAACGAAACCGAGCGAACAAAGCAAAACTATTGCCATTGGTCTTTACGACAAGTGAACTAGTACAAGGTGCTCGCAGGAATATCAATAGTTTTATCGAGCGCCGCTACGGAGATGCAATCTGCACATTCAGCGGCTCTCTCGCGCTAATGAATTCGTTGGCTGTCGACTGGGGAGCTATCGCGGGCAGTGACTGCAGTACCCGCTCACTCGGCCATAGCGTAATTAGCAATTTCTTCGAGCAGCGACAAAAAGTCTCGACCGCGCTCTCTCTCTCTCTCTCTCTCTCTCTCTCTCTCTCTCTCTCTTTCTCTCGTTGCTCGTTGCTCTGCCGCTTCTTGCTGTGCCGCCCGGTAAAACGCGATCGCGCGCTCTCCGCTTCCACGAACGCGCGCAGCCATACACGCCTATGAGCAGCCTCGTGCGGCCTTCCTTTCTTGCCTGCAGGTGTAAAAAGCTAACTTATTTAGCTGCGCGCAGCCGCCGTTGCTGTCGACGCTCAGTCTCCGCGGATCAACTATCGGGCGGGCAGCTTGCACGCGCAAGCTCGCCGCTCGACGTCGCCAACTGGCCTCTACCGCGTGATTTCTCAAAAGCCAGGACGCATTGGTTGCAGGAGATCGAGGTAGTCAAAGTGAAGCTCACGTTCGCCGCAACGACACAGCCCTCGGCAGACCGACAGACAGCGGTCGAACTCGGCTCGATCCTTACGTGAGTGTGCTGCGTTACTTACTTCGTCCTGAGAACAGAAAGCAAACGAGTGAAATTAAACATTGAACAGATGCATGCGTGATGTTGAATGATAGGGAGTGATAGGGAGAGTATAGAGCTCGCTTTCATCGTGGGCGCCCGGGCGCCAAGTTGCGAGTTGCGAGCGCAGAGCGGCCCGTGCGCCGATCGATCGCCACGCGCGCAGGGCGTTCCGAGCTTTCGACCGGTCTCCATCGATCTCGCGCAGCCATCCGTACGAACAGGTGGTCGGCGATCAGAGGCCCGTCGCGCGTGCTTTCACGCAGCCGTTCCCACGACGCGGGCGACGGCCGCGTGATTCCGAAGCGCTTGCGAGGAGGATGCAGCGCCGGCTAGGCGAGAGGCAGTCCAGGTATATGCAAGCGGCTCGCGGAGATCGCGTCGGGATAGTTAACGAGGCAGTACCAGTGAGTGCTGCGCCACAGGCATTATCTGGCCATCGGATCTGCAGCCCTCGCGCGGCGGCAGTCGCGCCATCTTGCCCGCTCGGCTCAGCCTGCGCGCGCGCGCGCGCGCGCCTCTGCTCTCGTGGCCCCCATTTATTTGTGCGATTTTCTCGACCGCCTGCGCGCCGCGCACCTATGCGCCGAGGTGCGCAAACTTGCCATTGTTTACCGAACAATTGAATGCATGATTCAGTGGATAAGTGGATTCGAGTAACAAGTCTATGTTTACGAGGAAATTTAGTGTTCCATTGTCTATTAACTAGATCAGCGCCACGGATCTATATATGTATTCGCAGCGATAAATAATCCGGTCGAGCTGCGAGGTTCAAGCGCGAGCAGAGGCCCCCTGCTAATTGGCTAATTTCAGCCAAAGTGCTTGTCGACAAAGTCGCTCCAAAAGCTAGCGGCAAATTCGGTCATTTGACAGAACTCGAGTCGCACTAATTCTCGCGGCGGCCACGGCGACAGCGACGGATACGCGTCAGCGCGCCTGAAACATCGGCTCGCAGACAGTCGCTCGCGTAATACCGCAGACTATCTTTACCCCATCTCGGCGCGCCCGACTCCCCGTTACCCGTCCGAATTCTCCCAGCCGTGCATCACGGACCTAGCTCTCTTATTGCCTGTGCTTCCCTCGTCGTCGCCGCCGTCGCCGCCGCCGCCGCCGCCGCGCGTCACCTCGATCAACGCGGGCTGTAATTACGGCAAGAAAGCCAGGCCCGACGAGTGCAGGCGCCACCGACTGTCGTTTGGCAATCGCTGTGGCGGCGCGCTCGACGGCAAACGCAGTAGCCTGGTAATTCAAGCAAGCTCGACGCAGCCTGCCACGCGAGGATCGCGCTGACGAGCAATGCAGGTCGAGGCGGCCAAGCAGCTGCCGTAAAAGGTCGAGGCGGCTCTGGCGCCGAGGGTTTATGCGCGAGTCAGAAGTATGGAAAGTACAGCGGCACGGATGGAGCGCGGCGGGACGGAGCAGGGCAATTATCGAATAAAAAAAACGAGAGCGAGAAAGAGGGCGAGGGGGACGAGGAACGCGCGGCGGCGGCGGCGGCGGCGGCGGCGATCAGAAAAAGTAGAGCAAGAAGGAAAGCGCGACGAAAGGCACGTGCGCGAGCGACAAGCGCAGACAGGGAGGAAGTGCACGGCCAAGCGCAGGCGGCGAGGAGGGCCGGGAGGAGCGAGGGGGTGGGGGGAGCGCGAATGCAACAGAGAAAGCGAATAGAGGGAGAGAGGAGGCAGATAACCGCGGGCCGCCGGGTGCTTGAAATTAATGTTGCCCGCTTAATTGGAGCCACCGAGGAGAGTGTGTGTGTGGCCAAAGAGGTGCTCAGCCGGCGGAACTGCCCGTGGCCGTGTGCGCCTACGCGCGCCTCGAGCTTTCCGGCGTCGCGGCGCGAAAGCTCGAGAGCCGTCTCGAGCTTTCGCGCAGCCCTGGGCGCGGCCGGCCGACTCGCGACTCGCGCCTGCCGCTCGGCCTCCTCGAGCCGAGCCCTGGCCGGTGCTGCCGCTCTGTCGGATCGCTTCTCCGGCCACCGAGCAGCGACACGTTGTTGCGCTCCACTGGCCGTTGATGTTCGCCGTGCAGGCCGGCCACCGCGCGCGCAACGAGCAAGGCTGAGCGCGCGCTCGGCGGATCGATGGGTGGAGAAGAGGCCTGCATCGATCCACTGCAAAGTCAGACTGGCGCGAGCGGCATGGAGACAGCGAGTCCGCTGACTTGACTTTGCGTACGCGTCGCGGGCGCCGGGTCGAGGCGAGGGCCGCGCGCAAGCGCAGGCCAAGCCCAACGTGTCGACGCAGGCTTGGCTGCAGGTGTCCGCTATAGGCAGAGGCGCATGTGCCGCGGCCGTGCGCGCGGAGGAGCTCCGCGCAGGCGGCCGGCGCCCGATCGACCAAACCGATTTTCGCCGACAAACGGCTACGGGCGCGGAAGAGGAGGCGTACGAGGAGGCGACGCAGCCCGAAGCGCGCCGTGGTTACGAGCTGCGTGCTTCGGCTGATTACAACTCAAATTGGCAGCATAAAGTTGCGAAAGAGTGGCTGGCTGCTTATGTAGATTTAATCGCGTGTATCGCTGAGCAGAAACGTCTTACTCGGCGCAAATTATCATACAAACAGCCACATCTGAAATCCGGCTGAGCGGGCGCTGCCTGGCGCGCGCTTATCCGCGAGCGCGCTTAACGCGACACAATGAGGCGGACGTTGCAGGCGACAGAACCAGGCTATATATCGCATTTAGTGCGGATAAGACGGGACGGTTTTTGCATCGAGCGAGGGGGAGCGAGTATCGCTGCGAGCGCGCGGGTGGGCCGCCGCCGCCGCCGCCGCCGCCGCGACTCGCACTGCCAGCGTAGGCGTCGCGGAACATGCAAATTACCCGCACCAGATTCGGCGATACATCTTAATTTCGCGCTGCTACTCGCCAGCCGTACGGATTTGCGCTACCGGCTGCGCACACTTGCCAGACCTTTTGTCTGCCTGCCTCCAATTTGTCCGCACGGCTACCATAATAAGTCTCGGCGACGTTTTTTCCTTGTCTCTCGCCTCTGCAGCGCTTGACGAGAAGTCATTTAGCTCCCTTTTTCCTCTCCTCGGCCCGCGGCTATTTGGCATTCCGAGAGCCAAGAGTCAAAATACCTCTCAGCTGGAAAAGAATGAATCTGTAATAGGAGACGCGGTCCTCTCTCTCGCTCACTGTCGAGAGAGAGAGAGAGAGAGAGAGAGAGAGAGTCTGGCGAAACTGATATGTGCGCGAGCGCCGGACGCATTGTGACCGAGGCGCGCCTGCGGGGCTGCAGCGATGTCAAGCCGCAATTTCGGAATTCCGAGCGAACGAGCGAGGTTCCTTCTTTAAAGGTCTTTTTTCGGGCCACAATGCGCGCAAAGTCGAGCAACGAGCCGAGAAAAATTGCCTCTGGTGTGCGGAGGAGGGGGAGAGGAGGCCCGAGAGTGGGGGCAAGATAAAATTGCAATTGGATCGTAAATTGAGGCTGATGGAGGGGGCCCGTGTACGTATATCGTTGACATTAAAGTTTTTATTAGACGTCTGGAGGTGAGGCGAGGTGTGCCCGCTCATATATTTCACGAAGGCGAGAGAAAGACTCGGAGCTTTAGAGGCGCGAGCATAATGGAGAAACGGCTCGGCGCGACATTCGATACCTCTGCTTTTCGGAGTGTGATGTGGCGAGCAGAACTCGTTCGTCATCGAGCGAGCTGCTATTTGTGCGCGCGCGCGCGCGCGCGTGTGGGTGAGCAACGACTTCCTGAAAGGTGGAAATTAAGCTATTAATTATTCGCCGGCGGGCTGGAACTAGCGCGACAGCTCTTTGGCGCGCGGCGACGCGTATTTTTTGTTGGCCGAGTCGAGTCGTACCTGTCGCGGCTATTATTATGCACGCTCTCGCTCTCGCTGGCTGGCCTCCGCCGGGGGAGCGAGCGCCGAGGCCCGTGACGAGATACTAGTCATGTTTTGATTTTCTCTCTTTACGAGCTGAAATTCGCCCATTATTCATGATGAATTCAGACTTAAATCACCGCTGACTGCGCCTCAGCTATAAATTTATCACTTTTTGCAGCTTGGCCATTAAAAATTTCGCGCCTCTCGCTAGCTCGCCTCGGTCGGTCTGGGCCTCGGCAACGCACGAGCCTGGCGAAATAGCTGAGAGACGCACCTCTCGTAGAGCGTCCACTCGGCAGGGACAGGCAACAATCGAAAGAAAAAGCTAGCGCAGTTTTGTTGAGTAACGAGCCTGAAGAAGCGCCCATTATCATCAATCGAGACGAGCGCTGGAATGCAGCGCGAGCGTGTGCGTTTTTCGGACCGGCCAATTTGCCATGCGTACGTGTATCGGTGTGACGCCAGCCTCGTTTGCCCGGCCCAATCGCTACGCTTCCCCCCGGAGGATTCCTCGACCGAGCGACTTGCCGCGGCGGGACAAGCGGCTGCGACTCGCACCCACCCGCGCGGACGTTTCGCCTGCCAACTACAATCTGGAACTACTTGCTCATTTTCGCCTTGCACAGATGTCGAGGCAGCAGCTGCGCCGGCGACATTAGCGATAATTAGCGAGCATCATTTTCGAGTAAGAGTTCTTCTCCGGCAGCTTAATGAGCTCGCAGCCGTAGGATAGCTGCAGCGATATTTTCTTGGACGTACTTGTGGACGACGGATCAGCGATTGGCGACATTACTGCCAGAGGGCAAACACGCTAGTCTCTAGTCCGCGCGTGCGGAGAAAGTCAAGTAAAGCGAGGCTAAGGAGGAGGGCGAGGCGGAGAAAGAGAGAGAGAGAGAGAGAGAGAGAGCCGAGGCCTGTGTGTTGGGCGACATTAAGTTTAATTGGGCTGGAGAGTGCGAGGCATTCTGAATTGAGATTTATGAAGTAAATTCATTGTTTGGAATCGCCGCGCGGACCACCAACGCGCGCACTTTGCCTCGTTGTCGCGTCACTGCACGCCAAAACATCCAGACAGTGGCTGTTCTTGTCAACTGGCAACGCTCGCGCGCGGCTCGCGAAAGGGGACACGACGGTCACCGCCACAAGAGATCGTCTCTTCGACTCCGCATGTGGGCCTTTCGACTGACCCCGAGAAAGTTGGAAATGGTTGGAAAGACGCGTCGATCTAAAGATCGGCAGATCTTCGACTGACGGCCGCGAGACGCGCGCGCGGGAGAAAGCGCGCGTCTGCCAAGATTAATCTGCGAGCGCTTCGGGCGCGGATGGGCGTGTAAGCGCGGAAACGAGGCTGCGCGCACGCACCGCTGCAAATCGCTTAATTTCTCGGCTGGTGTGCACGCGCGAGGCAGCCCCACGACGAGTCGCGAGGCGCGCAGCTGCTCATCGCCGCGTTGCGACAGAGCGATTAGTCGGTTTCGACGAGAACACGACGGCCGCCACGCAGAGCGACTAACGAGCGACTCGGCGAGCGAGCCACGCAGCGGACGCGTTGGCCCAATCTCGCGGCTCGCGAGGTGCCGCTCGCTCTCTAATTACAGCCGAGCGTCCGACGACTTGCGAGAGCCGCGCAAGCTGCGTGGATGAAGCTATAGACGGCGCGCGCGCTCCGATCCCAGGCAATGATCATCCGTTGTGCGTAGAGCGCTGCGCCGTCGGCATATTTTAATGAAATAATAAAACTGAACGAGCGTCGATCGAGCCGTGGGCCATAAAAATCTGAATAATCGCGCTAATAACGAGAATATTTTGCAAACGAGCCGGGCAGAGCGAGCGGCGCGCGGCTATTCCGCGCTTGAACATACGTCATTAGGCGCGTATTCGGCGCTAAAGCTCGTAAAAGAAAATGGGCCCGCGAAGCTCGGCTCGCTACGGCCGCAAATAATAATATGCAAATAGCATGGGCGCAACGAACGGCACGTTCGCAATTGTTTATAGGAGAATAAAGGGCCGCTCTCGGTCACGCGGTGCACTCGGGGAATGTGTATAATTTGAGAGCAGCGAGAAGGGCTTTTTCGCGAGTGGCGCGCGGCCAATAATCGTGAGTAATAGACGGCTAGCGGCGGCGTGGGCGCAGCTCTTCCTCGCAATGACTTACACTGATTGCAGCCAGCTAGCTCGGGCAGCGCGAGCGCGCGCGGCCCGCGGAAAGCGCTCCGGCCGCGGCCGGCTCTCGAGCTGTTTAGCGCCTTAGCCGGTGTGTTTATCCATTGGTTTCTCGCTACCTGACTGCCTCCCCCGTCAGTCAAGCAGCCCCCCCCCCCACCCCACCCCCCGACTCCTAGTCGTCGATCAGCGCCGCGAACGATCGCAACGACCGCAACGACCGCGGCAACGCGCGAGAGCGCCCGGCCTCAAAGCCCCGGCGTGCAGCCATCAACGTCCACTGAGCCCTATAAACATCGCAATGCACGGACGGCCGTGCAGCAGACTAGCGAACTCGTTGGTCGGCAGCGCTGGCCGCCCCGTCGGCCGACGCCCGCCCGCGGGTTCGATTGAGCCGTGCAAGGTGCGCCAAAGAGGCGGACGAGTCCCAGCACGCCGCGCACTCGACTTTGCTCGCTCGATCGGCTAATCGCCGAGCCGCTTGTCGGAGGAGGACTCCACGGCGATCCGTCCGGCGCGCCGGCTCGAGTGAGATATCGGGCGATCGGAAAAACGGGAATCGTCGATGCCGACTCTGCCGAGTAAGGCCCCCCCGAGGCGGCGGCCGGCAACAAGGACGGGAGGAAGGCGCAGAAGAGCAAGAAGCACGAGCTCTCGCGCGGGGATGAATCAGCCAGTCGCGCCGGCGTCGGAGCGGCGAAAAGTTTAGTTGCGAGTAGCCAGGGAGGCCGTGGGAATGCAATATCCATAAAACCGCTTCCGCGGACGATGCACGTCGGCCGGCTCTTGAGTTAAAGCCGTGCGAGCGGCTGGCCCGTCTCCGGCGTCTCGCGCGTGCAATAATCTGTCGGCGGGCGCGATGCGGCTCGACACACGCAGCTGGTAAGGTGTCAACGAGGAGCGAGGGCGCAGCCGAGCTCGTGGACCACCATGGGAGAGCGGCTACCGGCGCGCCGAGCACGCGTAGTCCAGTCAATTTTCGAGCGCTAATGAAAGCGATGCTGCTTGTCGTCGTAGCTCAAATCGGCCGGCCGCCAAAGCCGCCGCGGCATTCCTCGAAGCTGTGTCAGTTGCTTATCTCGAGCAGTCGACCGCCTGGGCGAGCTACTGCGCCTCGTAATCCGAATAAATGACGCCGCTTTGGAGCCTCTATCTAAATCAAGCTGATCGTTCATTTGGAGCGCGCGTCCAGCCAGAGCTCGGCGCTCGGCTCGCGTGGTCGTCGGCAGTGCTGGTATTGGCCGAGTGCGCTGGACTCGCGGACCAACGGGAAAAAGAAGTCGGGAGCAAGGCCGGCAGTCGGGCCTGGGCCATAAAAACGTCAAAGTCCCCCTAACCTAGAGAAACGTCTTCATTACGCGCGGCGGCGGCTCCTCTCTCGCTCGCTCTCTCGCTCTCTCGCTCTCTCGCGCTCTGTCTGTCTGACTCTCTCTCTCTCTCTCGGTCTCGCTCGCCGTCCGATCGCGGCGCGCACGCATATGCGGCATCGCTCGTAAGTTATGCCTCGTCAGCGAAAAAATATAAGAGGCGCGCGGCCCGAAGAAGCGCCCGCGACGCTCGCGAGTGGCATTGTCAGCCGAGCCATTACAGTTGGCCGGGGCTCGAAGCGATGGGCGCAGGCACGCCAATTGGCCGCGTCTCTGGCGCGGCGCGCTTGCATCCGGCTTTCTTTTTGCCGATAAACTGCCGCGTGGCCTCGCGGCTTATTACATGCACGTACGCGCAAGGAGGAATGCCGCGGATGGAAGCAGCTTCCGCTTGCTTATTGTTTATTAGGCGCTGCGCCGCCAAGCTTGTGCGACTGCGCGACGCGTCGAGCGCACAATGAGAGAGATTTTCCGGCTGAAAAACGGCAAACGGCAAACGGCGAACGGCGAACGGCCGAGCAGCGAGCGGCGAGCGGCGAGCGGCGAACGGGAGGTAATTAATTGCTCCCCGCTGATTCCGCAGCTGGAATTTAATGCACAATTAAGTTTTATTGAGCGCCAGTCTGTTTCTTATAATATTTGTGGCGCGGCGGAGCTACAGGCAGTCCGTTGTTCTGGGAGTCGAGTCGAGCCGTGCCGAACCGAGCCGAGCCGAGCCGAGCCTCTAACTGTAAACAAATAATCGCGGAGAAAGTCATGCAAAAATAGCCAATGAAGAAGTGCGCGCGCGCGTTAATAAAGAAGTCGCGGTCTCGATGCGCGCCGCTGCTTGTTCTTGCGCAAGTAGGCAATTTATGTAATTGTCCCTTTGCTTGGCGGAGCTGCTGCCACGCAGCCGAGGGCACGTTTTATCATGCTTTTTACGAGATAGCCACTTACGACTACTACGCCACGCGACGGCAGCGCCAGCAGTCCAGTTCTGCTTAAAATTAACACGTATGGTATCGCGGCTCGCCACTAATTTGTCCTCGTCACCGGCATTAATAAAGCGGCTCTCTTCGGCTCAGCGAAACGCCTGCTGGCTATTTTTAAGCAGCTCGCGAGCAAAGCTTGTTCGCTGCAGGTCGCGGTGGGGGGAAAAATGCGCGCTCGCGTGGAGCCGTTTAGCGAGCGCGCTATTGAATCGTCAAAAGTCAAAACCGTAAGCGGATCGGCAGACTGGCGGCTGGCCGGGCCGGCGGCTGGCGGTGCTGCCGGCTGACCGGTTCTTTCGGTCTTTTAGCGCGACCGAGCGAGCGAGCGCCCGCTCCTTCTATCTCTCTCTCTCTCTCTCTCTCTCTCTCTCTCTCTCTCTCGCTCAATTGAGCGATACGCGATCGGCCACACACGATACATTCAGAGCTCGCGTATTTCTCCGCCGCCGCAGCCGTCAAGCTATTCGACGCTCGCGAAACCTCCGACCTATTGTCCTCCGCCACTTCGCTGTTGCCTTTGCCTGCGCGTTGTGACTCAGTCGGCCCTTTCGGTATTGCTCGGTTATCGATGACGGCCAGACCAGTGACGCATCGCTCCGAGACAGCAGTGGACCGTGAAAGACCAGTAGTAGCGACTTGGTTTTCCGATTATAGGCAAGGAGCCAGCCGCTGCTGCAGATAAGGCCCTGCGCGCGATACGTCATTCACTAAACCGCCTGGCGCGGCCTGGCAGCAGAGCAGTCAGGAGGCCCGATGCGATAGAGACATTAAGCGCGCGAAAAAGCTATGTTACGCGGGCTGCTTCGTGCTCGTCGTTTTTTGCAAGAGAGGCTCAGGGCCTATAATCGAGGCGCTCGTTACTAATCGGCCCGTAAAATCAGCGGTTGCCGCTCGAAAAGCTCGAATCGAAAAGGAGCAGCAAGGAGACAGGCCGCACGAGAGAGCGAGAGAGCGGACGAAATTAAAAGAGGCCGCGAGCGCTAAGCAGTGCTATATGGGACACGAGTCGAGTTGTAGCCAGCCAGTAAGCAGCGCGAAGCGGCTGCACGCACTTTGAGCTTATGGGAGCTTACCGCGAGAAGCACGCGCAAGTGTGCACGTGTACGTGCGCGCGCGCGTACGCGAAGCGAGTGAGCGAGAGAGAGAGAGAGAGAGAGAGAGAGAGAGAGAGAGAGAGAGAGAGAGAGAGAGAGAGAGAGAAAGAGCGAAAGAGCGGAGCACGGCTTGGCAGGGAGGACGCGGACCACCCACACCGGCGCGCCAGCCAGACCACCGTGCTAGCCCCCTGGCATACATTAGGCTCTCTCCGCGAGCTCTCTCTCCTTCTCTCTCCCTCTCTCTCTCTCTCTCTCTCTCTCTCTCTCTCTCTCTCTCTCTCTCTCTGTTACTCGCAAAACTAAAGCGAGCGCTCGTTTTGCACCCATTGCTCTCAGCCATTAGGTACCTTAATACGCCCGACACCCGTTTAATTAGCATTTGATATGGATGCCGCGCCTCCCTCCTGCCTCCCTCCTCTCTTCCTTGCTTCCTCGCTTCCTCGCTCTCTTCCTTCTCTGCCTTCTCTCTAGCCGCGGCATCTCTGACGAGCCGACGAAAGCCCGGGCGAGCCGATTATACGCCACTGATCGGCAAGCCTAACAAAAAGCTCTCCCCGTGGGTCGCAGCCTGTGAAGCCGCACCCGGAACAGATTGACTCGTCGAGCGCGGCTCTTCTCGCGAGTCGGCGACTTGGCGGGGAGCTTGCGGGGTACACGCGCAAGTGACAAGGCGTACCAAAACGACAAAGGCGCGAATAATAAAAGAGTATCGCGTGACACGAGGCAACGCTGCGGTCGCAGCTTTCGCCTTCGAGCGGCCGACCCCGATCGCGTCCACGCGTCCAACGTGGCATTGTCCCGCGCCAGGGGCCGCCAGGCCTCGTAACGCGGCGCGATCGCAGACGCCGAAAAGAGATAGCTGGTCGACTGGCTGGCGCGCTGTTTGTTTTGGCTGGCAGCGCGCACGCAAATAATCATAATAATGATGATGTCAATTAAATCCGACAGGACTCTGATCCGAATGGCGGCAGGCGAGCCGGCGGCCAGCTCGCCAGCTCGGCGTCGAGCAGGGATTCCCAAGCCGTGACTCTCGCCCGAGGCTGCTGGATGCCCGCGAACAATTAAGCAGCGGAGGATCAAATTTTTCGAATCGACCGACGCCGGGCTGTCGATCAATGCCGCTCTTTCGCTCTCGTTTCGCGGCTGCCCGAGCTTGCGCACCTCTCGGCCAATGATCGATGCCCGGCTCGTTTATCAAAGGCCGAACTCTCGATTATGGGATCGCACAATGGCATTCCAGTGCCGGCCGACGCCGAACTTCGAATTCAGTCAAGGCCGCGCGCCAGTGCGTGCGCCTACAGCTACCGTACAGCTGTGCACGGAGCACCGAACGTTGCCCCCCGTTACTTAATTGCGAGTGCTCGCTCGTGCTTTTTCTGCGCTGTGCCAAGTGCTAATTATGGCTTTAGCTTGGATTCCAGGTACGAGTGGAATGACTGACGGACGTCGCACTCTCGGCTCTCTCTCCCTCCGCCTCTCTCTCCGTATCGCCGTATCCCCGTATCCCCGTATCCCCGTATCCCCGTATCCCCGTATCGAAATGCCGCGCGACGCTCGATAATCGGCAGCCACTCGCTGGCTCCGGCGGGCTGCCTCCAGTTGGTTTCGCTCGAGCGACGCCGCGAGTGCAGGTTAACGTCAGAGCTGTGCGAAGGAGCCCACGATGGTTATCGGTAATTGGCCTTATTTTTGCTCGGACAATGAATACGTCGGTTGATCAACACTTTCATTAGCAGCAATTAAAGGCGGGATCGCGAGCCCGTGCCGGCGAGGAGGAGCAGCAGGCTATTATCCGAGCGGCACGGTCCATAAAGCGCCGAGGCCGAGCGCGTCTGGCAGCCAGTATGCGGCCGCTTGGTCGCTTACTCGGAAAACCGATTATTCGGCTAGGCTGAGCGCGGCCGAAGGAAACGAGCGAGCTATCGAGTGACCTATCAGGAGAGCACCAGCTCGCCACTGGGAATTTTCGGAGCACCAGCGCGCACCGAGCAGCGACGGCTCGGGAGTGGGCGCGAGGCGGCTTTTCTGTCTTTCGCTGTCGGTCGCGTCGTTCGACATCGTTTACAGCGTGTACCGCGAGCCCCGCGCTCCCGGCGCGCTGCATTAATCAAGCTGCTCGGCAAAGACGCGCTGCTTTTATCGAAGCCGAGTCGTCGAAGCGTTCGCCTGCAAAAAATCTAATTAGCCTCTTCCTGCTTTAACGCTTTCCGAGAGGAAACGTGCAATTAGAGCCGCGGCAGGCCTTTTCACAAGTGCATCTTAATTTGCTGGGGGAAAGCCGGCAACCTGTGCACCTATAGCCCGCTAAGCCGTTCTATGTGTTTTACTGGAAATTACGGCGTGCCGCGAACAGCCTGCCGCTGCAGTAGACGACAGCTAGGCAGCCGTAGCCGCTGCGCCCTGCTCCGCTGGAGAGCTTGGGGAGCCAGTGGAGCTGTCGGTGACGGCCGAGCCGGGCTCCTCGGCTGCAGCTCCGAAGGACAGGAAAGCAGGTCGGAGGAGCCGAACGAGCCAAGTGGCATGTGGCTGGGCGTTCTGCGCCAACTGCGGCCTGCTGCTGCTGCTACTGCTGCTGCTCGGTAGCGGCGTACATTGTGCGCGGCTCTGCGCCGTACAATGCAGGCGAGGAAGGCGTCGCGCGTCCAGATGACAGTAGGGGTCCGCGATGGAGGGGGACCGATGCACCGGCTAGCGGAGCGAGCCAACGGCGCAGATGATGTACGAGAGAGCGAGAGTCTCGCGTGTACTCGCGCACTGCCGACCGATAGCCGAGTGTGGGCTCATTGTTTGCGCTCGCAGGAAATGGGTGGAGCTGGGCTTCGCAGGTGATGACATATGGACTACGTCTTTACTTGCGCACTTTTTCTACACTGTATATTAACGATACAAGGTGTGCGCCGCGAATAATGCAGGCGATAACGGCCTAGCACGTTTACACTCGATTGCGTGCAGCCTAACTGCACGTGTGCGTAACAGCGGGCCTGTAATTTTCCAACTCCCACGCGCGCGCGCTCGGTGGCCGATGCCCGGCTTGCGCGCCCTCGTCGGCTGTCGTCGACGCGGAATCGGCGCGAGAGCCGCGCGCCCGGAGAGGTGTCTGCCGAGCCCGAGCGGAGAGCCGGTAAGACCGTCTTTCCTCGTAACTCAAATCTAGTTAAGCCAGCCATAATTCAGC
Organism: Phymastichus coffea; assembly: GCF_024137745.1. Lineage (NCBI taxonomy): Eukaryota > Metazoa > Arthropoda > Insecta > Hymenoptera > Eulophidae > Phymastichus > Phymastichus coffea. Next base: position 1,487,339 of record NW_026706881.1, read on the forward strand.
AGTGCCGCCGCCGCCGCCGCCGCCGCCGCCGCCGCCGCCGCGAGGCTGCGCACTCGTGCTTATATACTTGAAACGACTCGTAAATTACGCTCTTTTAATTTGGCGATATTAAGCTAAGCATCGAGCAGCCTCGGCCTGTGCGCCGCGAGACGCTGGCGCGCTCGCGCGCTCTTTGGCTCGGCTGCTCGGCTGCTCGGCTGCTCGGCTGCTCGGCTGCTCGGCCGTCCGCGAGCTCGTTACGCACGCGCTGCAAATACATCGCGCAGTGATTACGGGTATAAAACTCCAGCCGAGCTGCTCGCGCGATAAATAATCGTGGTGCTTTGATGGCTGCGCTTTCTCCGCTTTCCGATGGCCGTCTCGGAGCATCAACGAATCAACGATCAGCGACGCAGCCTCCACTTGTAAAGTGCGTCGAGCGCAGCGCGCTGATTGATCGCGTCGAAACTTTGTCGCGCTTTTTTAGCCGTGCTCGCTGCTGCGCCCATAATTTATAGCTATTAAATCACGGCAAGATGGATATCACTCAATTACACAATGTTAATTGCGGACTCGCTGGCAATAAGCAGATAATTGATAACTTGGCAAGAAAGTGTCCGTGTGTCCGTGTCTGTGCTTGCGACAAGCGAAATAACAGGCTGCGAGCCGTTTATCAGTTAATTACAGCTGGGCATTGCGCGGATTTTTATGTGCTTATATGCCGCGATTATAAAGTCATGAGCGGCCGAGTGCGTGTCAATTGCAATTAGAGGAGGATAAATCTTGATTGCGCCGCGCGTCCTACAAACAGTCCGACGGAAGAGGCGCGCGCGCGCGGCGCGAGCGAGGCCGCGAGTTCAGCAGCCGAGCCGCGGGCGGATCGGCCGGTCGGCCCGGCCGTGACGCGCGCAGATGCACCGCGGCGCTGACAGGTGCGCGTCGCTAATTGAATTTCAGCCGACAATAGCGGCGGCCGAGGCGAGACAAGAAGCAATAGTCGGGCCTAATGAAGCGACCGATAAGAGGCCGGCCGAGCGCGCGATAGCCGGCGAAACGCGCCGAGTGCGGTGGTCCTGGCGAAACGAGCGGCGCGGGCGAGCCTCGCATGGAGAGCAGCCGGCGCGCGTGGGCCGCGTAGATGTATCGGGCGAGTGTGCAGAGCGCGCTGCCGCTCACTCGACCTGGGTGGTCCGTCGAGCTTGGGACCGCACGCAGCGGGCTGCCCCCACCAGAAAAAACGCTCGCTCGCTCGCTCCCACCCCACCCCAGCCCGCTTCGCGCTCGCCAGCGCTGGCGTCCGCGCGCAGCCCAGTGCGCGCTCGCGCGCGCTATGCGCGGCATGCCGCTCGGCAGGCTCGCGTCCCCGCGGCACACCTCTGCGTGTCTCCGCGGCCTCTCCGCGGCGCCTTCGTTCCGCGTTCCGCGACCCGCGCGGGCGCCGAGCGCGCGCCCGAGTGCGGTCCGCCGCGCTGCTCCAGTGCCGGGCGTTCACCCCCCCCGAGCGCGAAATTCGCCGCGGAGCCGCGCCGGCGACGAGCGCGCGCGCGGCCCAGCAATTAGTCGCGTGGAACGCCGGCAATCTCGCCGCTTCTCGGAAAGCGTCGTTATAAATAACGAGCTGCTTGCCGCGAACGCGCCGCTCGGCTGCTCGATCGATCGAAGAGTGCTCGCTCGGCAATTACGCGGCTTTTCCTCGTCAGCGCCGAGCGCGCGCCGATCGGCCGGGCCCGCGCCAAGGCCCCGACGCCAGTCGAAAATCGCCGCGAGCCGAGCCATTAGCGAACGCGCGGTCGCGACCGCGACGCTCGACGCTGGTGGGCCGCGCGGATAAAGCGCAGCCGGCGGAGGCAGAATACGAGCACGCGATCAATCGACTTAATCGACTTTATCGGGTGGCGCGCTCGACGGGCGGCCAGGGTAGCTGCGGCTGCGCGCGCCGCCCATCGCGGATTTTCAGCGAGGAGCCGCGCGCTCGCGCACGAGAGGAGGAAGCTAGCCCGTTAGCGGGATCGGCTCGGGCGCCCGGCTATCGAGAAAATTGCGGGTCTGTTTGCAGTGTCAGGCTGCTGCGTGCCGCCGCCGCAGCCGCCGCCGCCGCCGCCGACTGGTTTCTCCGCGGACAGCCTATACTTGCAGCTGCGAGCACGCTCCGTCTCGGCACTGCGCAAAATCGCTTTATCGAGCCGAGCTCTTCCCGCGCTGCGAGTGCCGATAGTTTGCGTTCGAGCAACTGCTTCGCCGCTGCGCTGCTGCACATTTTTCTTTTTCGAGTGGTTTTACCGTGCGCAGCAGTTCCGAAGGAGAGAGAGAGAGAGAGAGAGAGAGAGAGAGAGAGAGAGAGAGAGAGAG